>NC_140175.1:56461501-57829376 GCF_963971535.1 Notolepis coatsorum | reverse complement strand
ATTCCGCCGTTCATCAGTGACGAACTATTGATAAGTCAACTATCACGACATGGGAGGATAATTTCCCCTATAAGAAAAATGTCGTCGGGATGTAAATTTCCGCTTTTAAAGCATGTTGTCTCACACAGGCGACAGGTTTTAATGATTCTAAACAACAGCGGAGAGGAGCTTGAGTTGGTTTTTAAGATAAAGGTTGATGAGTTTGATTATGTGGTTTTTGTGAGTTCTGGAAATTCGGGAAAGTGTTTCAAATGCGGGGAAGAGGGACATATCTCCCGAGACTGTGCGGGGAGAGGGGCAAGGCGACCTCCGCCTCAGCCCCAGGAGGAGCGCAGCGCTGGGCTCAGCGCAGATGTGGAGGAGGGAGGAGTGGGGCAGCGCAGAGCTGAGAGCAGTGACAACAACAGTGTCCCGCTGCAGACCGTCAGCAGTGTTGGTAGTGTCCCTTTGCAGGCCGTCGGCAGTGTAGACGGTGTCCCGCTGCAGACCGTCAGCAGTGTAAACAGTGTCCCTTTGCAGACCGTCAATAGTGCAGCAGATAGTACCCAGCTGCAGGGCCACAGAACCGGTGTAGCAGGTACGGAGCAGAGCCTTCCCAGATAGCAAAAGATGTTAATTCAATGTTGAGTTATGGTCAAAATGCTTGATTTTTGGTTAAGGTCGACGATTGATGGTGGATCAACCATTAACTGATGAACCAATTGACAAATGTTGAAAACATGTCATTGAATCAATATTGTTTTGTGGTTGAATTTTAATGATTGAAATGCCAAGATCTAATAAATGTTGAATCAACGTATGCTGTTCAACGTTTGTCGTCATTGTCTCATCACCCAGACTGCACTGTACTTGTGCCCCGCCTCCCAGAATGCACCTGTGCAGCAGCTTCCTGGCAGCTACCTCATGTCTCTCTGCATCGTTAAGACTGGTGAGTACTGCATGGCAATAATGTCGATTATGTTGTATGTTGTATGTTGTATGTATGCTTTCGATTGCAAATGCCAGCGGAGTAGTGCTGTGCTTGTTTTTACATGGTAGAGAATATTATATTAACCGTTATGCATGCCTGCTAGCTGAAGCTAATTTAGCTAGTAGCGTTAGCAGTTAGCTATAATGAATGTTTCTTGATTTTGGTGTTTAGTGATATCCACCTGTTGCATATACTGTTATACATTTTATGTAGGCTAACGTCAGTAACGTTTCAAAATGTGGCTTATGTTGTATTCTTTAACAGGATACACTGGCACAATCAGTTAGCTTAGCATTGCTGCTACCATTATGCTTGCTTGCTAAAAAGTCATGGTAAACCAACAACATGGCAGGGTGCAGGCATACAGGCCGGGCCTGTCTCTCTCCCTCCCTCCCTTATGTGTTTGTGCTTAAAACAGTGAATGATGACCGCATGTTCTCAGAGCATTTTCAGAGCACTGTTAAACTGTTAAATGGTCATTTTAAAACTAATATAAGAAATGAATGTATATAGTGGTATATTTACGAGGGGAAAAAAATATTTGCAACAACTTTTAACCTTTATACAGGTAGGTTATTGATAACTAATTCTGTTATATGAGTGTCATATTACAGTGACATTCATACAGTATCCTTTGATTTCACATAATTTAAGTATTATTTCACAATAAAATACTGTAATCAAAATCCTCTGTAATATCACATCAGATTTTGTAATCTCACAATAACATAGCAATATTTCACATTTAATTATTATTTCACAATAATAGTAATCAAAATCGAAAGGGCCATTTGCATATTATTGGTATCTAGGGACATCTATGGACCTCAGGGAATGTATTCACAGTGTCAGAAATATATATATTTTTTTTATATTTTTTTTATTATTGCAAAACAAAAATTATTAAAAGTCAGTACTCAACACATAATGCATAATGAAACTAACAGTCAATGTGGTTAAAATTACATGCAAGTACAGAAACAAGACAAAAAAAAGTCTATAATAACATTTTAACCGTATACAGTGTATATCCAGCGAAATTAACAATTATATAAATGTTTATATAGGACATACCCCTAATACCTATTTTCTAAAACCCTACACACATATGCTCCAGCTCGAACCCCCCCCTCCCGGACCCCTCCTTGGATAGTACCTCCATTATCCCTCACTCCTAACCAGACACTACCATTATAAGCTAGCTTTTATTCTCTCCACCACTTCTACCGACATTGACATTTTGGATTCGTTGAGACCCAGAATTCTTGCTGTAGATATTTCTTGATATATCACATCGAGATATGTAATAGACCAAACTTTCCGGCAAATTTTTTCCGGTTGAAACCAGCGTGATGCGATCAGTTTTTTAGCTACTGTGATACCCGATAAGACCAATCTCTTTAGCTGTGGATTTACTGCAAACTCAAAAACATAATTTAAAAGCAATACAGAGGGGTGTACTGGTATATTCCAAGATACGAGTTTTGATAATTGATGGGTCACATCTATCCAGAATGCCCTAACTGGTGGGCAGTCCCAATACATGTGCATAAATGTCCCTTCGTCTCCATTTGTACATTGGGAGCATTTTGAGTCCTGTTTCAGGCCCATTCTGTTCAGTCTTATAGGAGTCAAGTATGACCTGTGAATATAGTTAAGATTGATTTGTTGATGGTCCGGGTTCCTTGATGTAAGACGGACATTTGCCCATGCTTCTTGCCAATCAAAGTCACTTTCCAGGTCTGGAATATCCCTCCTCCAGACAGTGTCTAGTTGAAGGGTTTCATACGAGGACGTTAGTAATTGATAATAAAAACCTGATACAAAACCTCCCAATGTTTCTCTTTCATAGAAAAATTTGTGGTATCTGTGGTGTTCAACTGGTATGTGTAATGGTACACCGTGAGACTTCAAACATAGGCGTAACTGTATGTAAAAAAGCCATGTGGACTCGGTGAGGTTAAACTTTGTGCATATTTCTCCATAACTACAGAAGCCCTGGTTATTAAAAATATCCCCTAATGAGTGTATGCCTTGCTCTTCCCATATAGGGAATCTTATAGGACGTTTTCCCATTAAGAGTGCATTGTTATTGAATATGGGAGTGTGATTATGCCATTTTTGAGGGTTAGGATATTTTTTTTGTGTTTCCCGCCATGTTCGGATTGCATGGGTAATTATGGGGCCAAATTTCCGCTCACAGTGCTTGATTGGAAGTTTAGTGTGTGCTATGTCCTTCAGTCTCTGTGGGGCTACTATGTTTTCTTCCAATTCTCTCCAAGATACCAAAGCCTGGGGATCAAACCATATTGTCAATGGTCTTAATGTGAAAGCCTTAAAATATTGTAAAAAATCTGGAACTGCCATGCCACCGTCTGCTTTATTTCTCTGTGCGGTGGATCTTTTTATGCGAGGTGGTTTGTTATTCCAAATAAATTTGTATGTGGAGGAGTGTAATCTTTTCCAGTAGCCCTCTGGAGGGGGTAACGGTAGCATTGAGCTGATGAAGTTGATTCTTGGTAATACATCCATCTTAACTATTGATACCCTTGCCTGTACTGAGTTTTTAAGTTTTGCCCACCTGTCCAGGTCGTCTTTGATTTTGTTCTGTATTTTTGTGTAATTGTGCTTCACCGTTTGTCTTATGGTGGGAAATATTTCCACACCCAAGCATCTAAAATGTTTTACCATGGGTATCGCACCTGGGAGGGTTGTGTCTTTTTTTGCATGGATGTTAAGTGGAAGGAAAGCCGACTTCGGCCAATTTATTTTAAATCCCGATAAATCACCAAAGTTCTCTATCAACTTGAGTAGATGCGGCAATGTGGTGTTGGGGCTTTGCATGAACAATATTACGTCGTCCGCATATAAACTAATTTTATGTTGTGTGCCCTTGATTACGATTGGTTCTATGTATTGGGATTGTCTTATATATTGTGCTAAAGGCTCTAATGATAGATCGAATAGTCCGGGACTAAGAGGGCAACCCTGTCTGGCTGAGCGTGATACCGGAAAGATTTCGGAGATGAATGTGCCTGTTGTAATCATGGCCGATGGGTCCTTGTATAATACTTTAATCATATCAATGAATCCTTTTCCTAACCCCATCCTTTCTAATACTGCCCATAGAAACGACCATTCCAGCCTGTCAAATGCTTTCATAGCATCCAGGGATAGCATCGCCTTAGGTGTGGTGTCCTCTTTGTCTGCATCTAGTACGTGCAGTATTCGTCTTATGTTATCATTGATCAGGCGACCTCTTATGAAGCCAGTTTGGTCCGGATGAACTAAAGACGTCATATGCTTTTGCAATCTGATGGCTAATACCTTAAAGTACAGTTTGACATTGGTTCCGAGGAGGCTTAAAGGTCTGTAACTACCGCACTCGGTGGGGTCTTTGTCTTTTTTGAGAAGGACTGAAATGAGTGCGATATTGTGGTGTTTATGGAAGCTCCCCTCCTTGACTGAGTATAAGATCATATTTAGTAATAAGGGTCCAAATATGTCCCAACAAGAAAGGTACATTTCTGATGGGATACCGTCTTTTCCCGGAGCCTTACCATTTTTCATTCCGGATATGGCCTTCTTGAGTTCTTCTAATGTGATCGGTGCTTCTAACTGTTTAGCGTCGTCCTCCGAAAGTTTAGGGAGAATAATTTGATTAAGATATGTGTCCAATTTGTTTTGATCAAAGGTCGTTTCTGAATTATACAAGTCGGAGTAGAATTCTTTGAATGTATCGTTTATTATTTTGGGGTCTGTTACAAGTACTTGTTGTTTTCTAATGGCAGTTATATCTGCAAATTTTGCATTAATTCTTAATCGCATGGCTAATAGGTGACTAGGTTTAGAACCTTGGAAACACTGCTGTTGTCTTGTGCTGCGTATTTGCATTTCCGATTTTTGTCTGTATATTGCATTGATCTCTGTTTTTAGAACGTTAACTTGATTTTCTAGTCTAGTTGAGTTGTTGTATTTTAAAGAATTAAATAACGTTGAGTAAAGCGTTTCCATTTCAGACAGTTTTGTGCATTGATTTTTGCGCAATATGGAGGAAAATCTATCCGTGAAATCCTTGATCATACCCTTTACCGACATCCATATTATTCTGGGGTCTTGCACCGCGTTTGCATTCTCCCGTAGGAATACTGTGAGAGCTTCTTTGAGTTGTGTAATGAATTCCTTGTTGTTAAGCAGCATAGTATTAAAACGCCATCTTGGGGCCCGGGAAGATAGTATACCAAATGTTGCTTTTAGGATTAAATAACAGTGATCTGAAAGCGCATTGGGTATCATTTCCATTTCATATTTATCAAATAGTCTCGGGGATGCAAAGACGTAATCAATTCTGGATAATGTGTTGTGTCTCGCCGATCGACAGGAGTACTTTCGGGTCGTGGGATTAAGTGAACGCCATAAATCAATTACCCCTGTAGTCTTTGAACAATCTTTTAATGCTTTAGATGAATTTTTTTGTTCGCTGGAAAAGGCGAGGTAAGATTTGTCCATCCTTGGATTCCAAATGGCATTAAAATCCGCACCTATTATAAATGAGTACTCGGGATGGTTTAACATTTCATCGGTTAGTGAAGTGAAGAAACCCACTTCGTACAAATTTGGTGTCAGAAATATTGTGTCTATTACTAGGCTTGCTTAAATTGTGATGAAACCAAGGAGAATATGAATTATGGTTTTTCTTTGCATCTTTGACAGTGAATAACACCATGCTAATAATGACCAAACATTAAAAACTGCCACTGATCTCGTTCAGTCCCCTCTTGAGATCATGTGTAAAAAAGAAATCGAAGGAAATTAATAAAGGGAAGATGATTAAACCGAAGGTTCTGTAGATACAGTACTGAATTCTCCCATCCGGACCAATGCAATTTGAAATATTATTATAGAATATGATGCTTATAAATGACCTTATTATGGCCAATTCGCACATTTTTATATATATATATATATATATATATATATATATATATATATATATATATTATCTTTCAAATGCCTGAGTTCAATTTGGATTTAGTATCACCAGGCATGCATAAGAACAGATAATAATCTACTGTAATCTACTGTACTTTTTAATTTTCCCCACAGTGCAACCGTTTTGAAACTAATTTCAGATCTAATTGTTCCTACATGTTAACAATAGGGAAGAGAAATTAACTGCGTTTTAAAATGTGTCAAACGTTACCTTTTGTGGTTTATTATCCAGAATAATAACAGTTATTGAAATAATTCATACAGAACTCTGAACCTTGAATCCCATTATAATCTTCCAGGAAGTGTAGTTCAGAAAAATTCCCACGGTTAAACATTTCCAAAATGGTCGCCCTCTCGGAATATACTTCAGCAAATCGAAAAGTTAAATCTATCTAATGGCACTTTTAACCTATTGCTAAACTAACGTATTGATGATAATATACATTCTACATGCTTTTGTGACATGTTAGTGATGTTAATACTTGAATACGTTTGATATTAAAAACGCAATTTTTATGCAACACTCGGGTGGAACAGGTTAACCTGCTGGTTGTGTGTCCCATTCACAGCTCAGTAAAAGAGAAGTGCTCCATCCATCTCGACTCCCGTGTCCGTGATTCACACAGGACAGAAACACAGTGGTCACATTTGCTTCACTGATTCTAAAAAAAAAATATTTTCTTTAATAGGTTGAAGGTTCATCATCCTTACACAGCTTGCACAGGGAGAGATCTTATGTCCCATATGTGATGAACAGAAGTAAGCTCAACACTGCAGTGATGAGTGAAATTATTGGTTCTGTGTTTCAGGTTCATGGTAGAGGGGTCTACAGTCAAATTGTGAACTTATCATTTAACAGCATCATAATTTTTTTTTTTGCTGTTTAGTGTTAGTCTCCTTGTATTTAAAGAAGGCTAGATGCCGCAGAGAGGGAAGACGACACACTGGAGTGGCAGGAGAGTCCAGGCTGATGAGAGGTCCCTATGTGTACGGGTGGCAAAACAGCGCCAGTGTCCTCTCCATTCACACTCCATTGGGAGCAATTAGGGGTTACAGGGGCACTGCCATGCTAGACTAACTTAGGTTATTTGGTTTGAATGTTTAAATTATGTATAGATTTTGTAAAATATAATTTCCCCCAATAGTATTGAGTTAACCTATGATTCCTTCCTATCCCTAGGTGTGTGAGGTGGGGCCCAGCAGACATACCGGACGGGGAGGCAGAGGAAGCCTTGGGGGCTTTGAAAAGGGATCTGCGGAACATCTACTCAGGCATGCAATCTACTTTACTTTTGGTGAATTGACACATGAATAAACATCCCACATTAAGCAAAAAGGCCACCTTAATATTCAGAATGAGTAATGATGAGATAGCATGAAATTAAAGGTTTGCCACTCAATTTCCCAGAGGTGGCGACATAAAATTTTATTGTTGTTACTTGGGTACTCATTACATGTATTTGTATGTCTGTACACAGAGGAAGGGATGGGTGGGGCAGAGAGCAGAACTTCTGATGGAGAGGACCTACGTCATCCTGCAGCGGTACTTGAACAAAATGCCTGCACCAATGATGGTGGAGCTCAAAGAGGAATGGCCTTTTCTCTTCGCTCAGACACGGCTTTTCTCCCACTTTGGCCTCCTGACAGACACCGATGCCCTTCAAAAGATCCAAGATGCCCTGGGTCAGAGAGGACGGACCATCCTGCAGTTCAGCCAGAAACTGGACAACCCGGAGATCAGGGAAGTTCTGGCCAGATATGATCCACAGGCTTCGGAGAAGACTCCTTATTGTGTACTTCAAGGAGCCTACGAAGAAACTGCTGCTCGGAGTTGATGTAAGTTTTATTTATTTAAATATTAAAATATTTGAAATGCTAAACGAGTGATTACAAACCCTACAAACACTGTGATAGACCCTCTAAACACTGTGATCACAGTGTTTAGAGGGTCTATCACAGTGTTTGTCGGGTCTATCACAGTGTTTAGAGGGTCTATCAGTGTTTAGAGGGTCTATCACAGTGTTTGTAGGGTCTATCACAGTGTTTGTAGGGTCTATTACAGTGTTTAGAGGGTCTATCACACCCTCTAAACACTGATAGACCATCTAAACACTGTGACAGAAACTCTAAACACTGTGACAGACCCTCTAAACACTGTGACAGACTCTCTTAACACTGATAGACCCTCTAAACACTGTGATAGACCCTCTAAACACTGATAGACCCTCTAAACACTGTGACAGACCCTCTAAACACTGTAACAGACCCTCTAAACACTGTGACAGACCCTCTAAACACTGTGACAGACCCTCTAAACACTGTAACAGACCCTCTAAACACTGTGACAGACCCTCTAAACACTGTGACAGACCCTCTAAACACTGTGATAGACCCGACAAACACTGTGATAGACCCGACAAACACTGTGATAGACCCTCTAAACACTGTCATAGATCTATCACAGTGTTTGTCGGGTCTATCACAGTGTTTAGAGGGTCTATCAGTGTTTAGAGGGTCTATCACAGTGTTTAGAGGGTCTATCACAGTGTTTAGAGGGTCTATCACACCCTCTAAACACTGATAGACCCTCTAAACACTGTGACAGACCCTCTAAACACTGTGACAGACCCTCTAAACACTGTGACAGACCCTCTAAACACTGATAGACCCTCTAAACACTGTGATAGACCCTCTAAACACTGATAGACCCTCTAAACACTGTGACAGACCCTCTAAACACTGTGATAGACCCTCTAAACACTGTGACAGACCCTCTAAACACTGTGATATACCCTCTAAACACTGATAGACCCTCTAAACACTGTGACAGACCCTCTAAACACTGTGACAGACCCTCTAAACACTGTGATAGACCCGACAAACACTGTGATAGACCCTCTAAACACTGTGATAGATCTATCACAGTGTTTGTCAGGTCTATCACAGTGTTTAGAGGGTCTATCAGTGTTTAGAGGGTCTGTCACAATATACAAATACAAGATAATTAAAAGATTATGCCATATATTATATTGGCTACAAACATAATCACTGCAAAGTTATCAAACAAATAAGAATCTGATCAGACACAAGGGTTAAGTTGTTGTTCCCTTTCTAATTTCCTCAAAAACATCTAGTCTTGTGATCAATATTATTTGACAATTGATGCTTTTTGTTGGACATTTCAGTCAGTGAGCTCATACTTTGAGCTCATAAATTTATAGTTAAAATGATTGAGACAACGCAATCTTGTCTTCGTTGTGCATGAATGTGTGTGCTCACCACACACTATACGTGTGTCACTATTCTGGCAGTGGCTATATATAGTATTGTTAATGAAAGGTCTGTTATAAGGTCTGTTATTTAATGTTTGTGTAAAAGGTTAACTGGTCACTGTGGAAGTATGATGAGACCCTCTTGAAAGAAAAAAATAAATTTTTATATTAAAGCCATGTTGTCATTTTTGTTCACACATTTTTGGAAATATGGTCATATAAGAATTTTGAACAACAATAGTGTGTTTAACACTTTGATTGCCTAAGGCTAAATTCATGATATACCATCCCTTGCCAGCTCTATTTGTCTATGGAAAAGTTCCCCTTCTTTGCAGGGCTATAACTTTTTAAATTCTATTGCTAAATTGCCATTATTAGGGCCCATTCAAGGTCCTATATGTATTGTTCATTGTGTAGCAACGTTAAACTTTTTCATTCACATATTCATAGTAAAATATGGTCTAAAGTATAAGTATGTTTTCATCTCTTTCTGCAGCTTTCTCCAGAACGTGATTTATAGCCCCAAATGCATTATATTGATGATGAAATACAGTTTGGTAGGAATCTGTGCGAGATAAAAAATTTCAATTGGACGTACTTCTAGAAGTTTCTACGTATCATCTGATGATGACCGGATGGGCGGGGATCGTTTATAATTCCGTGGGCAGCGTTATATCATTCATCTAGTGTGGGTGATATGATCATCAGAGCAGTTTATATCGAACACGTTCAAAAATAACGCTGAATCTTACCGTATCTTCCTCGCGCCGTTGGACGATGAGCGTGGAACTGAAATATTCCTATTATGGGTTGTATAATAGTATATACGTCCAAATCATGTTGTTTATCGAGTTATTGGCAACGGATCGCTATGTATTGTGTCGAGATCGAGTCCCGGGACCTATAGAGAGTGCCCGGAAGTAATATGGACGATCAGCACTTCAACCACATAACTTCCTGTTTGGCGCTTCTGCCGATCGGCCACCAGATGGCGCTCTTGAACCGCTAGAGGTTTTGAGAGGAGCTCAGAACTGTGTGTGAAGGCTGCGAATGGAAAATATGATTCCGATCACAGATTTTTGAAATATTGATATTAAAGACGAGTTACTGCGTCCTCGGCAACTTGAGCATGGCGGGGAAGGACGCCTAAACACGTTTTCGGCACTTAAAGTGTTAACAGCAGGAAAAAAACATGTAATGTTATGATGTATACATATCAGCAGCAATATTTTAATGTAAAATGTACATTAATCAGTATTGATTCCTTAACTTTACAAGTTACAAGTAGATGTACAAGTTACAAATGTACAAGTAGATTACCATTTAGATTATGGTTGAATAAACATTGATGCCTAACATTGATTCAATATAAAATCAACTAAAATGTGCATGTAGATTACCATTTAGATGATGGTTGAATCAACATTGATATAGTATCAGTTATGGTTGACACCTAACGTTGATTCAACATGTAAGTCATAGACAACGATTTGTATAATTTCGATGTCAGGCTTCAACATAGATTCAATATTTCTGCCTAACCTATTTCAACGTTGATTCACTCATTTTTTGCTATCTGGGTTAATTGGTACAGTGGAGGGAGGAGTGAGGGATGCTGCCCCCCCCCTTAACTAGTGGCGACTGTGGGGTAACAGGGGGTGGTGCGGGTGGTGCAGGTACAGAGGAGGGAGGGGTGGGAGACACTGTTCCCCCCTCAACCAGTGGTTGTGTAGGTAAGGAGGTGGGAATCAGAGATGCTGCCCCCCCTTCAACAAGTGGCGAGGTAACAGGGGAGAGCAGAGTTTTTTTTTTGTCCCCCCAAGCCCAACACCGCGTCAGGGTAAAAAAAGGAATAAAAGAAATATGACAAGTGAAGTAATAGGGGAAAAGCTGAATGTGGTGGACAATGTAAACAGTCAGACAGTGGATGGCGTGGTGGGAAGTGATGGAGGGGTGGGCTCTCAGGATAAGGAAGAAGTGACAAGTTTGGTCAAAGAGAGTCAGGAGGGTGTAGAAGACACAGTTCCTCTCAGTCCAGCATGGACGAGGATGAGGTTGAAAGACAATGGGGGGATGACATCTCAAGTGTTGAGGAAGATGAGTTCCCAAATGCTTCTCAAGTGTCTGATTCACAACGGAAAAAATTTTATGCAGTCAGGCAGATACAGAAGTTCCTGCACACAACAAAAAATTTGAGAAGTGTCAAAGTGGAAGATTTTTTAGAAGATTTAGAGATGTTTATTTTTTCAGCAAGGACTCAAATGAGGTCGAAGAACAATGGGGGGTACACTTCCCAGGAAGTTTTTAGACTGAGAAAAATTGTGCAGAAGCTCAGAAAACTGGATAATATAATGTTACCATGATAATGGAGCTTCTGATGTGTGGAGCCTGGCTGGACATTCAGGAAGGGAGTAGACCTGGGCTTGGACAGTGTCTGCAAGCAGTTGGGACAATGACACTGAAAGATGTTGTGAATGTAGCCGGGTCAGAGGAAGTGGCTTCTTTATTGGGCTGAGGACGGCCTGTCACAACAGGGTCTGTCTGGACGATTGGACTGAAGCACGGAGCGTCGGGGAACAATACCTGTTGCAGGATTATTTCGGTGGAACGGGAAGGTCCTGATGAAGGGGATTTCTTTCATGCGCTGGATATAAAAACTGACACAAATGGACTGACGGGACCATTTTGGGTTGGTCATATGTTGTTCTTGATGACATATTATGTGTTGAATGGAAGTATGGATACTTTTTTTGTTTGGGTGGAGCTTCAATGTTTTTTGTTGTGTTGCAGGAGGACAGGTGTATTTTAGCATTTTTTTTATTGTGAGATCTCATGTGGTTTTAAGTGTGATGGGGACACATGTTGCCCGATATAATGTGTAGTTAGTTATTTAATTGTATTGACAGCTGAAAAAGGTAGCAGGATGTAGCCTTCAATATATAAAGAAATTATATTGTCAACAGATATGGTTGAAAAACAAACAATGTTTTAAATGTAATTGTAGTTACAATTTCTTTAATTGAATGAACTTAAACTAGAAAAGTAAATACAAACTAAATTAACAATGTAAGTTAGTTTACAGAAGGACAGTTTCCTTCTGAAGCACAACTTAATGCCTCATCCTTGATCCTTCCAGTCGGGACCATTGTCACATAGTGAGAGGTTCCACAGCTCAAGCAAACCCCCACCAATTGGTACAGGCTTGTATTTTGGTTTGGCTCTTCTGGTTCTTTGTTATGCTATCGGTATCCTATTATTATGCAAAGTCTAGGTGATAGATAAGTGCCGGCCGCCGGGTACTTGGCGCACGGCGCGACGAGTCCAGTGACAATTGTGAATGCATTTTTGTGTATGTGCGCGATTGCTCAGCGAACTACTAGGACGGCGTGGTAGCCCATCCACCCACCACTGCATCCCTGGTCCGCTTGTCTCTCTCAGTGATGTGGCTTACTGGTCTCCTGTCTCTCTCTCTCTTTCTCTCAGTGACTGACATGGCTTACTGGTCTCTTGTCTCTCTCTCTCTCTCTCTCTCTCTCTCTCTCTCAGTGACTGACATGGCTTACTGGTCTCCTGTCTCTCTCTCTCTCTCTCTCTCTCTCTCTCTCTCTCTCTCTCTCTCTCTCTCTCTCTCTCTCTCTCTCTCTCTCCTCTCTCTCTCTCTCCTCTCTCTCTCTCTCTCTCTCTCTCTCAGTGACATGGCTACTGGTCTCCTGTCTATCTCACTGATGTGGCTTACTGGTTGGTCTCTTTCTATTATCTAAACCTCTGTCTATCTAGTGTGTGTACATGGCACCAAAGTGTGTGTCGCTGTAGGCCTGCCTGTATTGATCACACCCCATTCAGCCCTAATTGTTCCCTGCTGGGCCTTTGTTCCAGGTGTGAATTTGTCTAGTGACATTGACATTGAAATCACATTGCATTCTGGGAAGGAGTGTAGTTCTTTTTCATTTAGCTGAATCACTGAATTATTTTAGATCCTCCTGCTGCGAATTAATAATAATAATAATAATAATAATAATAATAATAATAATAATAATAATAATAATAATAATAATAATAATAATAATAATAATAATAATAATAATAATAATAATAATAATAATAATAATAATAATAATAATAATAATAATAATAATAATAATAATAATAATAATAATAATAATAATGATGATGATGATGATGATGATGATGATGATGATGATGATGATGATGATGATGATGATGATGATAATAATAATAATATTAATAATAATAATAATAATAATAATAATAATAATAATAATAATAATAATAATAATAATAATAATAATAATAATAATAATAATAATAATAATAATAATAATATCTTAAATTTATATAGCGCCTTTCAGGAGACCCAAGGCGCTTAACAGCTAAGGGGAGGGGGACAGGAACAACATAACAACAAAATATTAATCAAAAGGATGAAAGATAGAAAACGAAAGAAAAATGGGGAAATCAGGCAGTCATTTACAAACTTGGTGAAAAGGTGGTGGGTTTTGAGTTGGGATTTGAAAAAGTGCAGGGATGTAGCACTATGGATGTTTGGAGGGAGTGAGTTCCAGAGGGTGGGTGCGGCCACAGAGAACGCATGTTGGTGTGGGGATGGAACCTCCGGGGCGGGATGTAGGGATGGAGGAGGTCCGCTAGGTACCGGGGGGCAAGGGAGTGAAGGGCTTTGTAGGTGATGAGGAGGATCTTGAAATTGATGCAGGACTTGACTGGAAGCCAGTGGAGGTGGATGAGGGTGGGGGTGATGTGGTGCCAGGACTTGGTGCGGGTGAGAACCCTAGCAGCAGAATTTTGGACAAGAGAGAGAGAGAGAGAGAGAGAGAGAGAGAGAGAGAGAGAGAGAGAGAGAGAGAGAGAGAGAGAGAGAGAGAGAGAGAGAGAGAGAGAGAGAGAGAGAGAAGCCAGGTAGGGACTGTGACAGGATGGTGTCAATACAGAACAGAGACAGACCACCTGGATGTATCAATACAGAGACAACTACCTGGGTGTATCAGTATAGCCAACAGATCTGTCAGGATCAGGCATGCGTTGTTCATGGGACGGGGTAGCACGGTGTGTAACCTCACTCGCTATTTGCATATCAATAGCTCCGGTCGTCAGGTGTGTTAAATACGTTCTCAGACACATTCACACCTAACCTTGTTGTGAAGACGTGTTACATTCCATTCGTAGAGGCAATTAGGCACTGTCTTTAGTCTGTGCCCAAGCGAGGGGACATTAAATGCGCATTCGCGGGAGCGCGCGCACGCGCCGGGACCGCGCGTGCACGTGGTGCGTGTCACCCCAGATGATTTCAATAACGCACCACTGGTCAGGATGTAGGAGAAGATATAGCCCAAGTCTTGTTAATTCTCCAGTCAAAATACAATTCTCAGTTTCAACACTAGATGTCAGTGTTTGTTTCTGAATTTGTGTGATAAACAGGCTTAACGAGGTTAATTTAAAAATGCAAGCTATTAATATTAGAGAGAGACTTTAAGGTTCCTTTCAAAATGCAATGCATTAATATTAAAGAGAGACTAATTGACAATATTAGAGAGATTTGACAGAGACGGAGCAGATGTATGTATCAGTACAGAGAAAGACCACCTGGATGTATCAATAACTATTTTAAATAGTTTTTATTGTTTATACTCTTCTTATTGTCTGTACTACTGTATTGATGTTATTGCTAGGCCGAGGAGCCAAGAAACAAGAATGTTACTCCTCTACTGTAAAAGGACAGGGATGTGATTAATAAACTTCAAACGTGAAACATACATGCCTTCATCACCTCCCGCTTTGGCTACTGTAATGGAGTCTGGTGTATCCAGAGTATGTGCAGAACTCAGCTGCCGGGGTTCTCACCCACACCAAGCCCTGGCAGCACATCACCCCGCCCATAAAACGTCCATTGGCTCACAGTCAAGTCCCATGTCTCATACAAGATCTTCATCCGTACATACAAATCCCTTTCATGAAAGGCGCTAATCCAAGCTATTATTATTAATTACATATGAATTTGGGGGTCCTTGACATGAATATGTTTCAGAACCACAGAACCATGATCAATACCATTATTTATAGCATTTACTAACCATTAGTAAACAGTTACAATGAAACAAAGCACTAACAATTAGCTAATTAACGATAACATTTTACATTTACATTTAGTCATTTAGCTGACGCTTTCATCCAAAGCGACTTACAAGTTATGTACGACAAGTCAGCAGGAAGGGTACAACACTTTCAGCTGAGTAACAATGTTCAACAGTGCTGAAATAAGTGCCTTGATGATGATGATAATAATAATAATAATAATAATAATAATAATAATAATAATAATAATAATAATAATAATAATAATAATAATAATAATAATAATAATAATAATAATAATAATAATAATAATAATAATAATAATAATAATAATAATAATAATAATAATAATAATAATAATAATAATAATAATGTCTGTAATATGTCATATGTACAGAGACAGACCATAACATAATAATGAACTAATATTAAATGAAATAGTAATATACGTATTTGGCCCACAGACGCCAATCAGCTGCTCCGCTGACAGCAGCACACCTGCAGTCTGCACCTGACTTGATGAGAGAACGAGAGAGAGAGATAAGCCAGGTAGGGACTGTGACAGGATGTATCGATACAGAGGCAGACCACCTGGATGTATCGATACAGAGAAAGACCACCAGGATGTATCAGTACAGAGACAGACCACCTGGATGTATTAGTACAGAGACAGACCACCTGGATGTATCAGTACAGAGACAGACCACCTGGATGTATTACAGAGACAGACCACCTGGATGTATCGATACAGAGACAACCACCTGGGTGTATCAGTACAGCCAACAGATCTGTCAGGATGTAGGTGAAGATATAGCCCAAGTCTTGTTAATTCTCCAGTCAAAATAAAATTCTCAGTTTCAACACTAGATGTCAGTGGGTCTCATTCCCGAAAATTTTTCAAAGATATATTCTGGAAGACTTATCTTGGAACCACTGAGACATAATCAATGACAAGTTCACTCTGAGTCTTGAACGTGCTGGTAATATGTCTTAAGTGGCTGAAAAGGTTGCACAAATTATATGATCTGATATCTGCTTGGAGAATGGCATTCTGTCTTAAACTCGAAAGCGCGTTCCCGTTCAGGTCATTTGCATACAAAACACCGCCTCCAGAGCTCCTTATAAGGCAACTAGTGATGCAGCTGTGTGCAAATGAAATGGCGGAAGTGCTTTGCGAGTCTTGCGAGCCGCGTGATTACGAAACCTAGCGTCAGTCAGTGCCAATCAGAGAGCGTCTCCGAGAAATGCGGCTAGGTTTCGTAATCACGCTTGCGTGCCATCAAAACTAGATTAGATTAATGTATTGGCATCATATACAGCTCGCGGTACACCTGCCGCAGCGCGCGCGCACACACACACACACACACACACACACACACACACACACACACACACACACACACACACACACACGCGCAGTACTGTATATGAATGAATGAATGAATGAAATATAATATATATAGCCTATGGCGGGCGTAATGAATGAACGCAGTATGGCTTATTATTCCATAATTAAGACTATAGGCTACTGTTCATTCTTAGGCGCACACAATACTTGTTATGGAATATTAATGCAGTCTATTTCCACCGATTAGCTTTAGTTCTTATTTATTTATCCACTGTCATTTCAGTGTTGGTGTATAGGCTATATAGTGTATTTCAATATACATTTAATAGATTAATGATATATTCGCAGCAATGCAGGTTTATAGCTATATCAACCCCCTCCAATGTACAGTAAATTACCAAGTATGGTTTTGTCAATATTCCAATGTACTGTTTTGCTTGTACAGTGTAAGTCTATCCCCCACCCACCCCTCCTACCCAACCTCCTCCAACAGTTTCTACGTCAAATGTACTCTTTTTTCTGGGCTCTTTTTGTATCACAAACAGTACTGTATTTGCAAATCTGGTATGTCATAAATGTATAGATGTAGCAGTACTGTCTATCTGTGTCGTGTGTGTCATATATGTTATGATGAATTGAAAATGGGGGACCCTGATGTAAACAAGACGAAATTCTTTCTCTGGTCTGCATCCCCTTATGTAATTGAGCTGTACTGTACTGTACCCATTCTGCAATCTGTTAATAAAGTTTTCAATCAATCAATCAATCAATCAATCAAACAAAGGTCTGTCCCATTGTATACCAATCAATGGGATACATTGCATGTTGACCTCAATTCTTTCAAATGTATATAATTAATCATTAAAACAGATGTGTAACAAATAAGAAATACAAATTCCACAGAAGGCATTAAATAATAATTATTTTCAATCATTTCACAATAATTGCATAATTGTGTTTGAATATCTGAGTAATTAAAGTAATTATACATTTGTCCAAAATAGCTGGTTCAGATAATGGTTAAGCAGCTGCCCTGTGATCAGATGAATCCATATTATTTATTTTCCGACATCAAATGCGTAATTTCTTATCGTACAAAAATTGTCATATTTATTTTAATTATGATTAAGTAATTAATTCCAAGGAGGCCTGTAGCGTTGACGTGAAGGAATCACTATGAGAACACAGTCTGTCAAGTTATAATGACATTTTAAATTAGTCAATCAATCATGAGATTTGATCGTGGCTGAGAGCAGATTTAAGAGTGCTCCTCATCTGATCTCAGGAAAATTTGGGGACTCCCACTCCCAGCCCTAATATGTCTTAAATGGGCCGAAATCTGGCTAAGGCGAAATGTTTTGTCGTAACTTCGTTCGGGAATTAGACCCAGTGTTTGTTGCTGATTTGTGTGATAAACAGGCTTAACAAGGTTCATTTAAAAATGCAATCCATTAATATTAGAGAGAGACTTTAAGGTTCCTTTCAAAATGCAATGCATTAATATTAAAGAGAGACTAATTGACACTATTAGAGAGATTAGACAGAGACAGACCACCTGGATGTATCAGTACAGATACAGACCATCATATTCATGTCTGGTCCTTGACATTATGTTTCAGAACCATGATCAAATACCATTATTTATAGCATGTACTAACCATTAGTAAACAGTTACAATGAAACAAAGCACTAACAATTAGCTAATTAACGATAACATACTAATTAAATAATATGAAATAGTAATATATTAACCATTAACACCATTTATTACGAAGTCAGAGACCACCTGGATGTATCAGTACAGAGACAGACCACCAGGATGTATCAGTACAGAGAAAGACCACCTGGATGTATTGATACAGAGACAACCACCTGGGTGTATCAGTACAGCCAACAGATCTCTCAGGATGTAGGAGAAGATATAGCCCAAGTCTTTTATTTTATTTTTTATTTTTTTACTTCTAATTTTACTATGTTATTTTATTTCATACTTATCTTGTCTTGCACAGTCTCTGGAGCGCAACAGTAAGAAGCATTTTGTATAAAAGTATTCTGTACTTCTGTATGACAACTATTAAAGAAACTTGAACTTGAAACTTGTTAATTCTCCAGTCAAAATTAAATTCTCAGTTTCAACACTAGATGTCAGTGTTTGTTTCTGAATTTGTGTGATAAACAGGCTTAACGAGGTTCATTTTAAAATGCAAGCTATTAATATTAGAGAGAGACTTTAAGGTTCCTTTCAAAATGCAATGCATTAATATTAAAGAGAGACTAATTGACAATATTAGAGATTTGACAGAGACGGAGCAGATGGAGGTATCAGTACAGAGAAAGACCACCTGGATGTATCAATAACTATTTTAAATAGTTGTTATTGTTTATACTCTTCTTATTGTCTGTACTACTGTATTGATGTTATTGCTAGGCCGAGGAGCCAAGAAACAAGAATGTTACTCCTCTACTGTAAAAGGACAGGGATGTTTTTAATAAACTTCAAACGTGAAACATGCATGTCTTCATCACCTCCCGCTTTGGCTACTGTAATGGAGTCTGGTGTATTCAGCAACGCCCTGGACAGGCTCCAGTATGTGCAGAACTCAGCTGCCGGGGTTCTCACCCACACCAAGCCCTGGCAGCACATCACCCCCCCATAAAACGTCCATTGGCTCACAGTCAAGTCCCATGTCTCATAAAATATCTTTGACCGTACATACAAATCCCTTTCATGAAAGGCGCTAATCCAAGCTATTATTATTAATTACATATGAATTTGGGGGTCCTTGACATGAATATGTTTCAGAACCACAGAACCATGATCAATACCATTATTTATAGCATTTACTAACCATTAGTAAACAGTTACAATGAAACAAAGCACTAACAATTAGCTAATTAACAATAACATTTTACATTTACATTTAGTCATTTAGCTGACGCTTTCATCCAAAGCGATTTACAAGTTATGTACGACAAGTCTGCAGGAAGGGTACAACACTTTCAGTTGAGTAACAATGTTCAACAGTGCTGAAATAAGTGCCTTGATGATAATAATAATAATAATAATATGTCTGTAATATGTAATATGTACTGAGACAGACATAACATAATAATGAACTAATATTAAATTAAATAGTAATATACGTATTTGGCCCACAGACGCAAGTCAGCTTCTCCGCTGACAGCAGCACACCTGCACTCCGCACCTGACTTGATGAGAGAACGAGAGAGAGAGAGATAAGCCAGGTAGGGACTGTGACAGGATGTATCGATACAGAGGCAGACCACCTGGATGTATCAGTACAGAGAAAGACCACCAGGATGTATCAGTACAGAGACAGACCACCTGGATATATCGATACAGAGGCAGACCACCTGGATGTATCAGTACAGAGACAGACCACCTGGATGTATTACAGAGACAGACCACCTGGATGTATCGATACAGAGACAACCACCTGGGTGTATCAGTACAGCCAACAGATCTGTCAAGATGTAGGAGAAGATATAGCCCAAGACTTGTTAATTCTCCAGTCAAAATAAAATTCTCAGTTTCAACACTAGATGTCAGTGTTTGTTGCTGATTTGTGTGATAAACAGGCTTAACAAGGTTAATTTTAAAATGTAATCCATTCATATTAGATAGAGACTTTAAGGTTCCTTTCAAAATGCAATGCATTAATATTAAAGAGAGACTAATTGACACTATTAGAGAGATTAGACAGAGACAGACCACCTGGATGTATCAGTACAGATACAGACCATCATATTCATGTCTGGTCCTTGACATTATATTTCAGAACCATGATCAAATACCATTATTTATAGCATGTAGTAACCATTAGTAAACAGTTACAATGAAACAAAGCACTAACAATTAGCTAATTAACGATAACATACTAATTAAATAATATTAAATTGTAATATATTAACCATTAACATCAGTTATTACGAAGTCAGAGACCACCTGGATGTATCAGTACAGAGACAGACCACCAGGATGTATCAGTACAGAGAAAGACCACCTGGATGTATCGATACAGAGACAACCACCTGGGTGTATCAGTACAGCCAACAGATCTCTCAGGATGTAGGAGAAGATATAGCCCAAGTCTTGTTAATTCTCCAGTCAAAATAAAATTCTCAGTTTCAACACTAGATGTCAGTGTTTGTTTCTGAATTTGTGTGATAAACAGGCTTAACGAAGTTCCTTTTAAAATGCAAGCTATTCATATTAGAGAGAGACTTTAAGGTTCCTTTCAAAATGCAATTCATTAATATTAAAGAGAGACTAATTGACAATATTAAAGAGATTTGACAGAGATGGCGCAGATGGATGTATCAGTACAGAGAAAGACCAACTGGATGTATCAATAACTATTTTAAATCGTTTTTATTGTTTATACTCTTCTTATTGTCTGTACTACTGTATTGATGTTATTGCTAGGCCGAGGAGCCAAGAAACAAGAATGTTACTCCTCTACTGTAAAAGGACAGGGATGTTTTTAATAAACTTCAAACGTGAAACATGCATGCCTTCATCACCTCCCGCTTTGGCTACTGTAATGGAGTCTGGTGTATCCAGCAACGCCCTGGATAGGCTCCAGTATGTGCATAACTCAGCTGCCGGGGTTCTCACCCACACCAAGCCCTGGCAGCACATCACCCCCCCATAAAACGTCCATTGGCTCACAGTCAAGTCCCATGTCTCATAAAATATCTTTGACCGTACATACAAATCCCTTTCATGAAAGGCGCTAATCCAAGCTATTATTATTAATTACATATGAATTTGGGGGTCCTTGACATGAATATGTTTCAGAACCACAGAACCATGATCAATACCATTATTTATAGCATTTACTAACCATTAGTAAACGGTTACAATGAAACAAAGCACTAACAATTAGCTAATTAACGATAACATTTTACATTTACATTTTGTCATTTAGCTGACGCTTTCATCCAAAGCGACTTACAAGTTATGTACGACAAGTCAGCAGGAAGGGTACAACACTTTCGGCTGAGTAACAATGTTCAACAGTGCTGAAATAAGTGCCTTGATGATAATAATAATAATAATAATAATAATAATAATAATAATAATAATAATAATAATAATAATAATAATAATAATAATAATAATAATAATAATAATAATAATAATAATAATAATAATAATAATAATAATAATAATAATAATAATAATAATAATAATAATAATATGTCTGTAATATGTAATATGTACTGAGACAGACATAACATAATAATTAACTAATATCAAATTAAATAGTAATATACGTATTTGGCCCACAGACGCCAATCAGCTGCTCCGCTGACAGCAGCACACCTGCACTCTGCACCTGACTTGATGAGAGAACGAGAGAGAGAGATAAGCCAGGTAGGGACTGTGACAGGATGTATAGATACAGAGGCAGACCACCTGGATGTATTAGTACAGAGAAAGACCACCAGGATGTATCAGTACAGAGACAGACCACCTGGATATATCGATACAGAGGCAGACCACCTGGATGTATCAGTACAGAGACAGACCACCTGGATGTATTACAGAGACAGACCACCTGGATGTATCGATACAGAGACAACCACCTGGGTGTATCAGTACAGCTAACAGATCTGTCAGGCAGGGGCGTCCATTTGGTATGGCAAGGTATGGCACTCGCCATACCTTGGCAAATAAAAATGTAAAAAAAAAAATGTATAAAAAAAAAAAAAAAAAATTACAATTTTGTATGTTGATTTAGAATTTGAATGTCAACATTATGAACAAAGCTTCGAACTATTCGGTACAGCCCTAGGATGTTTTGATATTGTCAATTATCTCACTTTTACTAGGTGACTTTTGCTGTGACTAACTGAAATATGCCCCAAAAAAAAGGAAAATGGACATAGGGACGTTTCTTTATCAAAGGGCAGCAGAGACAAGTGATACAGGGACACAGGTAAGGTCTCGCTTAGTGATTATAACAGTGCAGTTCAGCATTCAGTAACCCATACTTTTTGTGAATGTGTTTTTGATACTACATTCTGTTGAACACACACCTCAAAACCGTACCTAAGGAAAATTGGCTCAATTGCAAGAAAAGTAATAGACAGTTATGATATTACATTCTGCATAATTCGTATGCAAAATATTGTGGTTCCCTGCTTTAGTCTGTTGACACATTTCTATACTAAAAATGCTTGTGTAGTCCTGTCATACCTAAATGTCATATAACTGAATTGTATAGAAACAACTCACCAACAACCCCTCAAACAACCCCCCCACCCTCTCCTCGCCATACCTTGCCTTTTACTGAAAGGACGCCACTGCTGTCAGGATGTAGGAGAAGATTATAGCCCAAGTCTTGTTAATTCTCCAGTCAAAATAAAATTCTCAGTTTCAACACTAGATGTCAGTGTTTGTTACTGATTTGTGTGATAAACAGGCTTAACAAGGTTCCTTTTAAAATGCAAGTCATTAATATTAGAGAGAGACTTTAATTAAGGTTACTTTCAAAATGCAATTCATTAATATTAAAGAGAGACTAATTGACAATATTAGAGAGATAAGACAGAGATGGAGCAGATGGATGTATCATTACAGAGAAAGACCACCTACAGATGCAGCTCTTAGGACTCTGAACTCTGCTCTGCACTGCTACTGTGGTAATTATGCACCATTAACCTGGCAGTGCTGTTAACGAGCCGTTAACGATACTTCGCCCTTGCAGTAGAGGTTCTATTTTTAAGAGCTGGATCTGTAGATGTATCGATACAGAGACAGACCACCTGGACGTATCGATACAGAGACAGACCACCTGTCCTGACCACCTCGTTAATTATCCAGTCAAAATTGTATTCTCAGTTTCAACACTAGATGTCAGAGTTTGTTTCTGAATATGTGTGATAAACAAGGTTCATTTTAACATGCAAGCCATTAATATTAGAGAGACTTTAAGGTTCCTTTCAAAATGCAATGCATTAATATTAAAGACAGACTAATTGACTAAATTAGAGAGATTAGACAGAGACGGAGCAGATGGATGTATCAGTACAGAGACAGACGACCTGGATGTATCAGTACAGAGACAGACCACCTGGATGTATTAGTACAGAGACATACCACCTGTCCTGACCACCTTGTTAATTATGCAGTCAAAATTAAATACTCAGTTTCAACACTAGATGTCAGTGTTTGTTTCTTGTGTGACAAGCAGGTAAGGATCCTTTCAAAATGCAATCCATTAATGTTAGAGATCGGTGATGTCTGATGATTTAATAAAGTGTAATCAGTAACGTAATCCACTGGAATACTCAAAGTCATGCGACATAATCAGATTTCTCTTGAGATGATATGAACAAGCTACTTTGCCTTCAAAAATCATATTATTATTGTTAATAATAATAATAATAATAATAATAATAATAATAATAATAATAATAATAATAATAATAATAATAATAATAATAATAATAATAATAATAATAATAATAATAATAATAATAATAATAATAATAATAATAATAATAATAATAATAATAATAATAATAATAATAATAATAATAATAATAATAACAACATTAATAATAATAGTTAACAGGAAATTATTTGTTACTTGGGAATGCACTGTCCAAAACCTGCACCAAACTTCACAAATATGTTTGCCTTACAATAGCAAGGAGGCCTATGAAGTTAAGATTAAGATTTAGATTTGTTTATTAAGGACAATGCAAATTAATGAACATCATTTACATGAGTGTATGCATAACATCACAGCATGATAAGGACGTAAATATGCCGGGAATAGCACAGGGCTAATTTCCACCCGTAGTCCTAACATAAAACAAACACAAAACGGATCATACAACGTTCATTCATAAAAACTGACATCACTGACATGACCCTAACATGACATTCAGTCAGTACAACATCGCTAACATCCCTAATGAGTGCATATTTGGCTGTCTAACAGCCATTTCCTGAGTTGGCCCCTAAAGGTGGACAGGGTGTTACATTCCCTTAAGGGGACCGGAAGGCTGTTCCATGTTCCACTTCCCTTTATCGATAGAACATTTTTGCTGAAGGTGAGCATGAAGTTCTGAATCATCTTGCCCAAACATTAACTACTCCTCAACGGCTCGGATTAGGGGCATGGTCAATAGGTGGATTGAGAATTAGGGCAGTTCAGACATATACCCGTTGTCGGGTCAACAGCGCCGGTCTAGTTTTCCTGGGAAAGTCCTTCCAGAAACCAATATTTAGAACAGCCAGAACAGCGGATGTAAAAGCATTCATGAACTGGGTATAGGCAGAATCACATGTAGTATGTGTATGTAATATATGTTGCGAATAATGTTTGCTATTATTACTTTAACCTCTTAAACATCGGACGGCCCTTGGTCTGTCCTGAAGTATTTATTATTTTCCTCTCTTACAAAGTCCATGATTAGCAGTCGTTAGTCTGTAGGTCAGCTAGTCACATTGCTTTTGTTGAAGGCAATCAACAAGAAAATATGGCGGTTCATCAAGAAAATACGTAGCTCCAAACATTGGATACCTACAATGTCTCATTTTTTTTACCAAACATATGGTAAATACACAGGATAAATAAAACATTTGGTCACTTTTGACAAAGCTACACTAACAGATTCCCCTGCTTCTAGTTCTTGTGCTAAGCTAGGATAGCATGCAACCCGGATCTCTCTCTGTACTGGACACACAGAGAAGAAAATGCAATCTTCCTGTCTGACTACAAATAGGTGAATTTCCCCAAATGTTGCAGTGTTCCTTTAACTATTTTAATTTGAGGGGTAGGAATTATGAATGGAACATGTATTTTTAGTGCTCCCCCGCCCTTTGGGCAGCTGTAGTAAGAGGCCCAGAGCCGTGTGAACTGGAGCAGTGACTGCACATTCCACTGCTTCACTCTAGTCTATTACGAGACTTGCAATAGAACACCGGCTACTACATGTGGTTTAAACTGCATGTGTGATTCCCTGACAGCTCCTCAAGGTCACTTACTTAATATCACTCAAAGTCCGGAGCAATTAGCTAAATTACATTTAGGAATCACTTCACATAGCTAACATGGAATGTACTGTAAGCAGCATTAGAGTGTGGGAACTATGAAAAGCTCCTATAGGCTTGTAAACATGTTTTCATGAGCCATCATGACAGACATGTTATTTAGTCTGGTAACTGATTCTGAACTGGTTACTCATTCTAAACTATTATGGTTGAATAATGCATTATGATAAACTATTGTATGTATGTATGTATGTATGTATGTATGTATGTATGTATGTATGTATGTATGTATGTATGTATGTATGTATGTATGTATGTATGTATGTATGTATGTATGTATGTATGTATGTATGTATGTATGTATGTATGTATGTATGTATGTATGTATGTATGTATGTATGTATGTATGTATGTGTGTGTGTGTATGTATGTATGTATGTATGTATGTATGTATGTATGTATGTATGTATGTATGTATGTATGTATGTATGTATGTATGTATGTATGTATGTATGTATGTATGTATGTATGTAGTGTGTATGTGTATGTATGTATGTATGTATGTATGTATGTATGTATGTATGTATGTATGTATGTATGTATGTATGTATGCATGTATGTATAGTTTAAGTAAAGTTTACTAACATTTCTCTATATCACTTCACAACCTTATTAACTCAATACCATTCATATGCTAAATAGTGCGTCTTACTGATAATCTATCCCTTAATTATTTACTAATCCAAATTGAATTGCTCTATATATCTAATAAATCTACCAACTGTTATTGTTGTTTATGCTGCTATTTCTATACTGATTTATTGTTATTTTATTGTTATTGTCTGCATTGCGTTCACCCTTTTTCTTATTCTCTTTCTTTGTCTATTCTACAGTATGCTCATTTGATGTCTATTTTACAGTATGTTCTGCTTTAAAACACTTAAAGTTGCTATATAAATAAAGTGTATTATTATTATTATTATTATTATTATTATTATTATTATTATTATTATTATTATTATTATTATTATTATTATTATTATTATTATTATTATTATTATTATTATTATTATTATTATTATTATTATTATTATTATTATTATTATTATTATTATTATTATTATTATTATTATTATTATTATTATTATTATTATTATTATTATTATTATTATTATTATTATCAACTGCATTAGCCATCTGTGAATTTAATTTTGTCCTTGCCAAGAGGTCTAAAATAAATATGGCCTTGGCAGCAAAAGCGTCCAGGCGCCAGGGATCTAAATTAAAACTGTCCCGACTCCCTACAAGCAGAGGAAATTGGTCCAATGCTACTGGAGACACGCATATCTCATTATACGGTCTGTTAATGACATCTGTTATGGTTCAGTTACAATGTGGCAGGAGGTCTTGAAGAACAGCCGCAGCTCATTACTCGAAACCTTGAACTTTAAGAATGTCTTTGGTTATTTGCTGATGCTGACTGTTGGTTAATCCAGGTCCACATCACAGAATAAAATACAACTGTATTTAAAGATGGCAATCTTTCTGCAATGGCAATTGGCAACAATATTGACTGGGGTACTAAAGAAAGATAGTAAGATATTAACTAAGATATTAAGTGATATATTAATTGATGCCCTATTCTGACAACATCCTGAGCTGAATTCCAGTTCTTAAATAAAATTTCTGATATTTCTGTCAGAACTCGGTCTGGCTATGTTACCACACGGTTTCATGTTAACATTTAAATGTGATTCAGCACCTTTGCTATCTTTAATTTGAGGTCTTGAGGTAGATTAAAAAGGCATTTAGAACTGCTTGAACTCCAATCTGTCATACATTTGGGATTAATAAAAACCTTTCCAGTTGAATTACTACACTTTATATGTTCAGAGATTTTATATTTATTAGAATTCAAAGACATGTTAAATTGAATTATGAATTATTTAATTTAAATGATTTCCCCTATAAATTATTTAACGTGGATGTCTCTGTATCTCGCTCAGGTCAAAACAGCACTTATATTTCATGAGCTGAAAGTGGTTGCTTTACTTAAGTAAGTTGCTTTATTTGAGAGGAGCTGATGATGCAAAAGCATTATGAATCCAAACCATTTAAAAATGCATCACAAACGGGTACCAGACGCAGCGAGTAAAGCCGCTAACATCGGTATACTCGCATGACAGCAACAGTTCATTCACCAGGGACTGAAACCCAAGCTGAACAGTGTGCTGCTGCTCAACAAAGCCGAAGCTCATTCTGTCATGGTGTAACCTGCATTATGCAGTAATGTTTTAATGCAACTATAGGGCGTGAAATTAATCTTTAATTAACAAGCCACAGCGGGTTCTGGTGTCAAATATGGTTTTGCAGGACGTAATAGTAGCTACGCGTTCCATGTGGAGGGTGACTTATGTTGTTCACTAGCTATGTAGGTCAGCTTTTAGTTGGTACTATTGTGTTAACGTTAGAATTAAATATCAGTGTAGCTACTGTATGTAGCGTATGTGTTGTGAAAATACATTTTTGATTTGTTTAACTGTTTGCTGGCAAGCAAAATTTCGCTAACAGGTCTGTCCTTTGTAAAAAATTATTGTTATTGTTCAAATTAAATGAGCTGAACCTGAATGTGAAATTAGATTTGTCAACACATTTACATGGAATCGCACATTTTTCAATCATAGTAAGGGATTACTAAATATAAAAGTGAAGAGACAACATGTGTGTGTGTATGTGTGTGACTCACAAGAGAGAGACATTAAATAAATGCCTACATTTAGTCTATAATAGAATCTGTGCTATTTGTAAGATTGTAGGGATGTCCGATATTATCGGCCGACCGATATTATCGGCCGATATCGGCAGTAAAATGTGATATCGGAAAATATCGGTATCGGTAAAAAAAAAAAAAAAAAACAATAACAATTTTTTTTTTTTCTTTTTTTTTTTTTAACATTTATTTAACCTTTATTTACCCAGGCAAGCAAGTAAGAACCAATTCTTATTTTATTTATTGTCAAAAGTATGCATGTTGGTTTAAAATGTTCATTTTTACTTTTTTAATGATCATATTTTGCACAGATAATGCTTACATTTAGAAAGCCTTTTGAATGCATCCAGTGAAATTATTAGTTACCTGAAATTATTCCGTTTTTTGGGGGGGAAACCCTGCATATATCGGTATCGGTTGATATCGGTATCGGTATCGGTATCGGAAATTGGAGTTGGACAATATTGGAATATCGGTATCGGTAAAAAAGCCAATATCGAGCATCCCTATAAGATTGTCAATCGTTTGGGTTATATTTTTTATTCCATGTTGTTTGTATGTGGTTAAATCTACATGGCTCTCATTTCAAACACTTGCAAATCTTACTAATAGTACATTTAACCTTTAGATACAGCCATTCCATCTGCCTTTTTTGGCTTCATGCTTTTTGCCCAGTTAATTGAATGTATACAGTATGTTCATGTTGTCTCTCACAAATGGGTTCAATGCTTCTATTCTATACATTTTTGTCTATTTCTGTGTTATATTTTAAAGGCCTGTTTGAGGTGTGAAGTACCATAATGGGACTATAAAGTTGCTTGCAAAATGTAAATGAATGAGATATTTATATTAGGCCATATGCAGTATATTTACTATAGGCTTTCAGCTTTTATAGGCTGCTTAAAAAGACAATACCCAACTATAGGCCTATGTCTCGCACACAGGCCAGAGTACACACACTGTTACAACTAGCAGTAGATTCGTACAGGAATCTATTTTCCATTTTCTGGGGGTCCTGATACTGAATGACTGTATGATTTTGACAAACATTATATCTAAAATGTTTAGATATATTTTATATATCGTCCTTGCGGGAGGGATTATACTGTAGAGCGAGACTTCTGGTTGGGGTTAGAAGTGGATTGATATAATCTGATAGGGGTTAGAAGTGGATTGATATCAAAGATTCTGTCTGTGCTCAAAACAAACTCTTGGTGGATGTTCCCGACAAGTGCACTACATCATATTGCAGCAGTTAAACCAGCTGAAGCCAGATTGCTCAATACTTGATCAATCCAAAAGATTGGTTCCTATCAGTTGGTATGACTCCAAATTATACTGTATAAAAATAGGGCACAGAGGACTGCATATACTGCACAATTACGGAAACACATTTTACAGATTTGTGTCTTAGTTCTTAGATCAACTAATCGATTAGTCAACAAAGTCCTATCACTATTAGTCAACTAAGAATTTATTTAGTCTAGGAAACAGCCCTAACAAGTGTTTTGTATGTATTATTGTAATCCTGCTACATGTACAAGCGTCATGTTACTGCTCAACCCTGGTTTTCTGAGCGTGGAAGAAAATATATCATCTTTTACTGCAGTAGTCAGTTTAACATTGTTTAAGAAAATAAAACAGAGGCAAAATGCATACATTGAATTACAGAACTTTATTTATTGGGTTTACAAGCATTTACATGAGTTACACAATCCTAACATTGTCTACCCAATTCTAATGCTGCTTTAATGTGGCTTTTCAGATTATTCATACATAGATTAGAATATGAAATATAGACATTTAAATTGCAACACATTTCAACCATAACGCTACATTATGAAGCAAAGTTTGACATTTACAACCGCAACACATTTCAAGCATAATTCTACATTATGAAGCAAAGTTTGACATTTACAACCGCAACGACATGTCAAGCATAATTCTACATTCTGAAGCAAAGTTTGACATTTACAACTGCAACACATATCAACCATAACGCTACATTATGAAGCAAAGTTTGACATTTACAACCGCAACACATTTCAAACATAATTCTACATTATGAAGCAAAGTTTGACATTTACAACCGCAACACATTTCAACCATAACACTACATTATGAACATTATGGTCAATATTTGTGAAATTTTTTTTTTTTTACCATGTATTTATTCTGAAACATAATGCCATGTTTCATAACTACCAAAAGGTGATATCATTAATATTACAGCAAATCGCTGCTGTCGGGACAAAACCTCATAACTCCATTTTTTTTAATATTTTTTTTTATATAAATCAACCCCGTAGATCATCCTCCATATGTGTGTGTGGGTTTTACAAAGTTTAAACAATGGGAAAGCATTAAACCAATCATCTGTCTAAACCTCCTAACTCTATTCACCCTCAAATCTGTGTTACTTTTTTTCATCTGCTGAAAAGTTGGGTTTTTGGAGTTATGAGGTTTTGTCCCGACAGCAGCGAAATGCAGTAACGCAAGATACATGTACAAGATACCCTGGGTGCTGGTCTTCAGTGTGAGTTGGAGACTTCCACTGCAGCAGTGAGAGGAGCTTGTGTGAGATTTGAATGTTCAGTGGCTGTTGACTCCTCCTCCTCTGGGAGTGGCCCGTCACAGTGGGAGGACTTGACTGTACACAATGTGCACCGTGGTTTCTCAACCACAGGGGGTCCCCTGATACAGACCACAGCAGGTGACTACAGTATGTGACTTTGGGCTTGAAACAGCCTGGTAAATAAATGTATACTATTTTAGTAATTTGTCAAATTTGTCAAATTTGTAAACATTTGTCACTTGCCATCGGCCATTAATGTTAGCTGCTAGCATTAAATAAAAAGTCAAACATTTTATTTGAGACAATTATGGCAACATTTAGGCCACATATATTGAAAAACTTAAAAGGCAATAGTTTGAAGTTCCATTCATGACAGCATGTAGGGAAACACAAGTTTATAAATTTGTTGATTAAATCAACCAATTGATTACTCAACAAAGTTCTATATGAGAATGTATTTAGTCTAGGAAACAGCCCTATCAAGTCCCATCTTTCTTGAATGTAGATTATTGTAATCCTGTGTGTACCCTGGGTGCTGGTCTTCAGCTTGACTTGGAGAAGTCCAGTGCAGCAGTGAGAGGAGCTTGTGTGAGATTTGTATGTTCAAGGTCTGTTTACTCCTCCCCCACTGAGCCAAAGAAGGATAACTGGACTGTACACAATGGATTCCCACAGGGGTCCTTGAGTGTGTTCCAGGGCGTCACCAGACACATGGGGAATTGTTTAATTTCACTATTTCATTCAGTAATTGGGATAATAGATTTAGCTTTCTCTATATCCTCTTAACTACAGCTATATATTTCTGGACTTAATCATATCCAATGACACAAGTCTGCTTACAGTAGATCGGGGTCCCAGAGACAAACATGGGGGTTTATTGCTTTATATGGATCAATCTGGTGGTCCTTGACACCACAAAGGTGGAGAACCTTTAATAAATATATAAATAAACTTGACCGTGAACTGGGGAGGATGGAACAAATTCCTATGTTATTCCCCTAACTCAGTCACTCAGTTTACACTTGACAGCTGCAGGCTAAATATGAAGCTGTTAACAGGAACCCGTTAAACCTCTGACCAAGTAAGGCCATATCTGCAACCGCAAGTATCACATTGCAGGATATCACTTTCTATCACACAAACATTGAGCACCGGCACGTCAGTCATACTGTACCCCACACTGGTTCTCTGCTGCAGATATTTGCCGTGTGGGAAATTTATTTATGACTGGCGTTGCATTGATTAAGTGCAAAAATGTGTTCAGTAAACAAAAGTTGATATAGAGTACAGTGAATGTGGATGACATACCAGTATGCATACAGTGCAAACAAACAAACATTAATTTTTTATTTAACCTTTATTTAACCAGGAACAAGTCTCATTGGGTTAAAAAGATTGCAGCATCCTGGCTGCAAAATGTAAGAACAGGGAAGAGTGTCTATAGCCGTGAGTGAGTGAGTGAGTGAGTGAGTGAGTGAGTGAGTGAGTGAGTGAGTGAGTGAGTGAGTGAGTGAGTGAGTGAGCGAGCGAGCGAGTGAGTGGGTGAGCGAGTTACATTGCTGGTATAATATATTGTATTATGAGGTCAATTGTATAATACATATTATGAGGTGTTTTGCATCTAAAAAGAAAAGAAGAGGAAGTTAACAACCTGTTTCTAAAATGAGTTAAGTGTGACTACTCTAAGGTAGTCTCCAGCAGGGGGGGAGGTAGGTCACAGGATTAGGTCTGAGCTATGTAGTCTAACAAAAGGCATTTGTACAGAATATGCTGTACAGTACAAATAATGCTATATTATTTTCACTAACAATTTTGTTCTAATTTGCACTTGTTACCCCCTGCTGGGGACGCAAAGATTAAGTAAAATAATAATAATAATTAAAAAAATGTAATAAAAAAGAAGTAAGGTTGTTTTCAATGTAGCAATGTTTTTGTCAAACCTGTCAAGATTTGATCAGTTATAAGACTCTGGGTCTCGGTATACTTGATTTTAACCATGCGTACGAGTAGACAAGCGGCTGCATTGTGAACGGCATTGTCCACATACTTATATTTTGCATGTACCTGGAGAATTTAAAAGTCTGTCCACTAGGGGGCAGGTCAGGCCGAATCCTCCCTGGCAAACTTCTCCTTGTGAACTATCCACTATACATGCAGACAAACAACATGGTGCCACTCAAGGAGGTTATGTGGAGATCATGGCACAAAAAGGTCTCGGACCTGTTTCCATTTACCTTTCCATATCGAGTGTTAGCGTGTAGCCTGTCACATCCACACTGCCCCCACTCTTGACACGCTTCATTACACCTTGCAGATGTGTAGTGTTAATTTCGTAGAACATGCAGAAAGTACAAAGGAACATGCAGAAAGTGATTTATTCAGAACTGATCTTTTTGCCTCGACAGTTCACATTCATGTTTGTAAATTACCCATATCTATCAGTGTGAACAGATCTCTGCCCTGAAAGGCCTTGCAAACACACATTACAACAAATAACGTAACATTCATTATCCACATGCGCACATGAATAACCAAACATGTAACGTTAGTGAGAAGATCCACCATGGAAATGATGGAAATAATGCTGCAAGTGCTCATCTTCATGAGTATCTATTGTGGAGGTCGGATGAGAAGGTCCCTGTGATTGTTGTCTTTGTTGGCCTCTAATTATTTTTTAAGTGAGTGGTGATCTGCTCCTGCACAAGTGAAGTGTGATGAAAAAAAAACACATGAATTCTGATCTAACAGGTCACACTGTGGTCGCATGACCAGGGATCAAATATTCAAATCAGATTTTTGTGTTCACACTGCTCCGAAAAAATCTGATCTGTGTCACATACAGTATATATATATATATATATATATATATATATATATATATATATATATATATATATATATATATATATATATATATATATATATATATATATATATATATATATATATATATATATATATATATATATATATATATATATATATATATATATATATATATATATATATATATATATATATATATATATATATATATATATATATATATATATATATATATATATATATATATATGTATGTATATATTTTTTTTTTCTTGGGCCAGTTTGACCTGTTGTGTGACATTTGTGTCGAGTGTTCTATACTGGACAGACTATAGCGCCTTTACAGGAAAAACTGGCAGAGGATAAAATAAATATGACATCACAATATATATATATGTCATATTTATTTTATATATAATTTTATGGTATAACGATATTAACCATATAAACCCGTACATTGAAAAATTCAAATTCCTATGGTAAGAAAATCAGGTAATTTTTTTTAATCTGGAACCAGGCAGGTCTTAACTTCTGAAGCCCGGAGCCCTATTTTCTGAAAATCTGCCTAAAATACATACAAGTAAATGGAATATTGCTCCACTTCTACAAGACCCATTTGCATATTCTTGGTATCTGGGGACATCTATGGCCCTCAGTGAATGTATTCCCAGAGTCAGAAATATTGTGTCTATTACTAGGCTTGCTTAAATTGTGATGAAACAAAGGAGAATATGAATAATGATTTTTCTTTGCATCTTTGACAGTGAATAACACCATGCTAATAATGACTAGACATGAACAACGCTCAGTACCTTCTTGAGATCATGTGTACAAAAAAATCTTAAGGATGAATAAAGGGAAGATGATTAAACAGAATGTTCTGTAGATACAGTACTGAATTCTCCCATCCGGACCAATGCAAATTTAAATATTATTATAGAATATAGAATAGCAGGCGTATAAATTACTTTATTATAGCCAATTCACACATTTATTTATATTTATTACATGGCGTTTTCACATTCGCCGAAATGCTTGCTTGTGATTGGTCAATAGCCCCCCGACTGCGGTCATTATTCTTCAATAATGACCGCTGTTTTTTCAATAATGACCGCAGTGCGCAGCTGTTGGCAATCAAGCCCACTGACACACACTGTTTCAGTGCAATTAGACAGTGTTCTGCTGCCGGCGATGACAGGGGGCGGAGCGACGAGCGGAGCCAGAACACAGCGGAGCCAGAAGGCTGCCCGCGATAATAATAATCACTTTATTTGGGCTGACAGAGCCACAGAACAACTGCGATTTGTCAAATGAATTAGGTATATTGTTAGTAAGTTAGCCATGTAATAAGCGGGATAATGTATAGCCTACTCGGTCATTGTCGCAAAATAATTGACCGACACAGAGTTTAAAATACCGAGGCGCCGCGCCGAGGTGTTTTAAACGTAGTGAAGGTCAATTATTTTGCGACAATGACCTCGTAGCCATACATTATCCCTTACATATATATATATATCGGCGCGGCGCCTCGGTATTTTAAACTCCGTGTCGGTCAATTATTTTGCGACAATGACCTCGTAGCCATACATTATCCCTTACATATATATATATATTATCTATATATATATTATCTTTCAAATGCCCGAGTTCAATTTGGATTTAGTATCAACAGGCGTGCATAAGAACAGATAATGAAATCTGTACAGTAGCTTTTTTATTTTTATCAGGGTGCCACCATTTTGAAACAATTTTCAAATCTAATTGTTGATACATGCTAAAAATAGGGAAGAGAAACTAACTGTGCTTCAATGTCAATAACGTTACGTTTTGTGGTTTATTATCGCGAATAATAAGAGATATTAAAAAAATGCATACAGAAGTAATGTGCTTGAAACCCCATAGAGGCTTTTGGGAAGTGTCGTTCGGAAAAATTCCAACGGTGATCGAAAGGTCTCGTTGTCCTGTACAAAATGGCTGCAAAGAAACTACAATTCCCGACGTTAAAATTTTCCAAAATGGTCGATTTTCGCGAACTAAACAAGACCAAAACGAAAATGAAAATCTATCTAATAACACGTTAACCGATTGGTAAACTAACGTATTCATGATAATATACATTATAACTGCTGTTGTGACATGGTTATGATGTTTATACTTGAATACGTTTGACAAAAAAAACGATACTTTTGTCAAACAGTCTGGAGAGATTGATTTATGACGTGATGTAATTTTAGGACCGGTACCGGTCCCGTCGGGTGGAAGAGGTTAAAACAATCACTTTACTCCCCAGGTATATTCATTAGTCTGATAGCCCCCTCTCTGTGATGTATGAGCCTTGGTATTGATAGGATGGTTCACTTGACAGCTCCTGGGCCCCGTTCCATGTACGTGGTTCAACTAAGTCGATCAACATGTCCATTATCCAGCTTCAGTTAACCCGATGTTCAAAGCCGGGATTTTCCTGTTTCACAAAGGAGGATTCAGTCTCGTTAACTCAAGCCAGACTTGAGAGTCAGGCTCAAGTCAGGCTAGATGCGCGCTCCCGTTTTAGGTGGAAAGCCAGCACGTATCGATGGCAGAGACCCTGATTCTCAACGGCATTGATTGATTAATTGATTTAAGACTTTATTGACAGATTGCAATAGGCTCAATCGCCTCGCCGACAAGTTAAATGCGTTATCTATAGGCTAATTCTAAGTCCCTCATTACCTCAATCAATCAGATTATATTTCTTTAAACTTGCCTGCTGGATTGAATAATCAAATGAGATCTTGCTAGCGAAAATTATTAGTTAACTGTTATACAGAATTACGATACGGCTCTCTTACCCATTGATTGATGTATAGTCAATCTTTTACTTATCTTCTCTGTGGTGTAACGGGTTCTTCTTTTGACTTTCACACGGACGACCGGGGTTCAAGGCCCTAGTCTTTTCCTTCTTTTTGCAATATAGGAATAATTCAATTTGGTGCACGTTGAGAGCTATATAAAGAATGACATCCTCAATGCATGTAGATTTATAATATTTTAACCTAAAACCAGGCTACTTTGGCGTATAATCATTAATATTATATTCAAAAAAATCATATTGGAAACACGGGGATTTGAACCCCGGTCGCTGAACTGGCAGGGATGAGCACTACCGCTGGGCCACTGGGCCAGATGGGATAAATTCATTGTTTATACATTAATGAACGAGAGACCCGTGTTTAGAATATCCGTTGTTTTGAATGAAGTTTATCTCTTTATCTCATTCATTAATGTGACGTCAACGGCTCATTCAATTTCTCAAATCCGTCAAACAGCGCATCTCATCAGACATCTTAATCCCAGTTACAATTAAAATAACCACATCATGTGTACATCGCACGAGCGAGCGCCACCGTCGCCACGGTATATATAACGTGCATTATTTAGGACAAAGTGAATTTAATATCAGCATTTTGGGTCTATTTTACATTTCAAAAGCCCCCTCTGGAAGAATGGAGCACAAAAACGTAATTCAGAATGGTATAATGCAGATCGTAGACTGTGGGAATAGTTTCAGGAAACGGGCTGTCACTTCTTTGCGGGGGCGTGGCGATAGTTCAGGCTAACTTGAACTTGAACTCTGCTTTCGAGCAGGCTCAAACTTTTGGATATGTTGTCATGGTGATTTGGGAAATCCAGGTACATGAAATCGGAAAGTCAGGCTAACACAGTTAGCCTGATAAAGTTATCCGGCTAACTCGGTTATCCCGGTACATGGAACGGGGCCCTGTTCTCAATAGCTTCTGAAATTATGTCTGTTCACTTTGTATTCATATGAGAGCCTCTACTTGAAGAGGACAGCATTTTAGTTGATAGAGGTTGATAAACTATGAAATAATGTTAACATACAGCACGTGACACACACAACTAGCCGAATGATTACAAAGTGTATGCATTTTGAACATGTAGACTTCTGAACTGGCTAAATGTGATACTTCTGTAAATGGGGTTGTTAAGATAACTTAGCTACATTGCAGGTAACAGATTTGTTTTTAAACTAGAGCTATGTGAAAACCTAACAGTATTCAGCAGATGAAATTAACACACTATCATTAATGTTATTCACAACGTAGCTTTCACATTTAACATTACCCATAAATTATACTTAAGTATTAACAGCACTGACCTACTGATATTCATAGTATTTTATTGCAGACATCTTGGTTGCCAACCACAGGGGATTTTAATAGACTGTCATTGAATTACAACTGTTCAATGAGCTGTGACATTGTGCGATATTGTATGGCACAAAACGTCATGGGAACAGAACAGAAGTTCTAGAAATAACAGAAAAGGCTAATGTTAGCTAGCTAGCAGCACATAGCCTACTGTACATAATAGCACATCAGAAACTATTAGTTTAGTAGTTGGAAATATATACTAGAGGAAGGGAGCCAGCTGAATTGATTATCATAATGACAATACACATTTAGGCTACAATTTAGACACAAGTGTATGCTTCAAAGCAAACTAGACTCACAGTGTCAAACATGTTTAGGGCAGAGGCTGCAGACTATCCTGCTGCTGACCACCGTGCTGCAGACTATCCTGCTACTGTTTGTCCTGCTGCATACTAGCCTGCTGCACACCACCCAGAGTGATCATTCTCCTGTTGTGGAAGGAAGTTCAGAATGTTTCCATTCAAAAGAGACCAGACTCATGCATGTGCTATAAGTGGTTCAAGTAATAAATCACAAATTACTTTGGGTATACACTATGTCCACACAGCCAGGGGTGTAAAAAGTACCCAGGAATTATACTTAAATGAAAGTATGGGTACCGTCTCAAAATCGTACTCAAGTAAAAGTCAGAGCTTCTGGCTAAAAACACACTACTTTTAAATGTACTAATAGGTCACAATAGTGACCGTAATAATGTTTTTTAGTTATAAGGCTCTACTTACTGAATGATGCATCAATGTATTTCCAGCAACTATTGAAATAGTAAAGGGTCTCAATGAAAATTATGTGCAGTGCAGTGGAGCCTGCTGACCAAATTTTTAGGTGAAGCACAAATTATTATATTATATATTAAATTATATTTTTTAAACATCCCCAACGCTGCAACACCCCCATTTCTCCCAGGTGTCAGGCTCCTCATTCGCTTCCATTCATTATGGGGACCATGTTTAAATATCATCCTTCTGAAGTATAAACAAACTATACTGCTGTGACGATTTCAATAAAACAGACCTTTTGAGTCAATGGTATGCAGTGTTGTTGCGCAATATGTCGGGGCCCCCCCCGCAGGGCAGACCACTCTCCTAAATCAAACCAAGCAGACCATGGCTCGGCGGCCCGATCAAACCAAGCAGACCATGGCTCGGCGGCCCGATCAAACCAAGCAGACCATGGCTCGGCAACCCGATCAAACCAAGCAGACCATGTACAGTATACAGTGGCTAATATACTATCAATACTACTATTGAATATACATACACTATTCATTTCATTTACACTATACATTTCATCAAACCAGCATGTCATGTCTTCCTTAACTGTCGGTGAAAAGAGGGAGAACTACAATGACCAGAATGCCTGGCAATGTTTACTTCCTCCTCCACAGAGGCACTAGTCACTAGATCAGTGCAACGTACGCTAGCCTAGCCAAAAGCTAGCGGCAAACATTCATTCATTTAGGCAGCACCACTAACACAGTGCACATGCAAATATTATCTGCAGGCTGCATTAGCAGTCAGCAGCCAACGTGATACATTACATTGTGTTTATATGTGACATAGCCAAGTTAACAACGTTTCATTTCCTTATTCAAGTCTCTAAACAATTCGACTAGCTAACGTTAGCCATTAGCAAAGAACGCTAGCTTAGCCACAAGCTAGCGGCAACATTCATTCATTTACACTAATACAGTGCACATGCAAATATTATCTGCAGGCTGCATTAGCAGCCAGCAGCCAACATGATACATTACATTGTGTTTATATGTGACATAGCCAAGTTAACAACGTTGCAATCCCTTAATTAAGTCTCTAAACAATTCTGCTAGCTAACGTTAGCCATTAGCAAAGAACGCTAGCCTAGCCACAAGCTAGCGGCAACATTCATTAATTTACACTAACACAGTGCACATGCAAATATTATCTGCAGGCTGCATTAGCAGCCAGCAGCCAACGTGATACATTACATTGTGTTTATGTGTGACATAGCCAAGTTAACAACGTTGCAATCCCTTAATCAAGTCTACTACAAGTATGTATTGTTCTCTAAACAGTTAGCTAACGTTAGCATCCAGGCTAATCAGGCTTTCGTTTTACAAACACTACAACTAACTTTTTTCTGATCCAGGTGCATAAGTCCACTTCTTGATGTTGCTCAGTTGCTGGTTTATACTTCGGTCCTAATGTTGGCGCAAAGTTTAATTTAGCCTACTGTGTGTTGTTACAGCTGTACTGTAAACTACTAGCTACAAGTTAGCTTGCCTTCACTGTCCAAGATGGCACGTTCACGTCAACTACAACTACACTAGTCTTCAACTGAGATAAAAAAAAAAGATATATCATCCAGTGCACAACAATAAGAGAACAAGTGAATACAGATCTTAAAATATGAATGATTATATTAGGCAAATTAATGTTCTTCTTCAGGCAAAATGCACACATGAGATGATGGAACACAACTTTGACTAGAACACTGATGCCAGCCCAGCTGCAGTTCTGCATGTATTTTACCAGGCAGACTCTGATTGGATTTGCAAGGCTGCCAATCATTCAACCTCCGTGTATTGGATGTCAATGGCTGTCAATCATTAAATCCTCCTTTCAATGGCAAGAGTTTAACTGCACAGTCCGTGCTTAGATGAAGTTAATAGCCTATTTTGATTGGCTGTTATTTATTATTTATTTAACAATGGGTCAACCTGTGCAGATATTCTGCACAAATAATTACTGCAGGCAATACTGCAGTGCAGGCCTGCTCAGAGCTGTACATTTTGGCCATTTTTGAAGAAAAAAAATTCACTGGCATTTTTTTACAGGGGAAAACACTTATAATAAAAATAAAATTATAATAATTAAAAAGAAAAATATATATATAGGTATATGTAAATTAATAATAATTATGAATTATGAGTGAATTTGTATTTCACGTGTTGTCATAGAGAAACCTCCACTGGTGCAGTGTCACATGTTTACTGTAAATTGTCACATGACCAAAGCTGTTTACATCCTGGCTGTACAACGAGAAGAGGATGGCTGCATCAAAGCTCTCACAAAGTATGTTAACATAAAGATAGGACAAATATTTTTGGTACACACCATGTTTAGAGTGTCTAGCAGTGGCGGCTGCTGACCAAATTTTTTTGTGAAGCACAAATTATTATATTATATATTAAATTATATTTTTAAAACATCTGTCACCAGACCCCCATGGGAAGTATCCAGATCTAGGGTTAAAGTGTGCAAAAGCACGGATACACTTCCCAAAGGGCTCAGCTGACCTACCACACATGAATTTCCCCAAGACCACAAACAGACAAGGGAGAATGTTTAAGAAACAATAAGAAATACTTTATTACAGGAAATATATGATGGCGCGGCTCAGGTCAGTCGCCGTCGGTTTTGCTCCGCAAAGATTGTGCATACTTTTAGCTATTATATTTATTTTTACTAATTTTTATAAGGAAACCACACTGGCGGGGACGTCATACGACCGCCAGTCACTCATAGACCTAAACTCCGGACTTAAAGAGGAGTTTAGAGACACTTTATGCCAAGATTGGCCATTGGAGATCAGGCGGGACAGAGACAAAGGAGGGGACAAAGGCGGCGGCGGCAGGAAGAAACACAGGGGCAGGAGAAGCGGAATCAGAATAAGGCTAAAAAGATCTGCTTACCGTCCGGCGATCCCATCCATCTTTCTGGCAAATGCACGTTCGCTGGAGAGCAGGATGGATGATTTACGGGCGAGGGTCTGATTCCAGCGAGAGGTGAGGGACTGTAACATCATGTGCTTCACGGAGACTTGGCTGAAACCAGCGACTCCGGATCATAGCGTCTCTCCTTCGGACTCCTTCACCGTCTTCCGAGCAGACCGTACAGAAGCCTCCGGTAAGAGCATCGGCCGGGGTGTCTGTCTCCTTACAAACAATGGCTGGGTAAGCCCAAAGGAGATTAAGATACTCTCCAGTTCATGCTCGCCGGACCTGGAACATCTGGCCATTCAATGTCGCCCGTTTCATCTCCCCCGAGAATTCACTGCGATCATCATGACTGCAATGTACATTCCTCCCCAAGTGAACACCGTCAGGTACAGCTACAGGGGCATCTCAACATCCACCAGATCAAACATCCAGACGCAGCAATGATCATAGCCGGCGATTTCAACCAGGCGAATCTGAAGAAAGTGATGCCATCCTTTTTTCAGCACATCGCCTGCTCCACCAGGGGAGGAAACACGCTGGATCATTGCTACACCCCGTTCAGAGCCGGCTACAAGGCAGTACCGGCTCCGCCATTAGCGGGGGCTACAAGCACATCGGACCATGACTCCATCTTTCTCTATCCTGCTTACAGGCAGAGATCACGTGACACGACGGTAAAGAGATGGTCCGACCAATCAGAGGCCACGCTTCAGGACGCTCTCGAGGACGTAGACTGGGGAATGTTTCAAGGAAGCGCCAGTGACGTCAGCGAGTTCGCAGACATTGTTGTTAGCTTCATAGCAACCTTAGCTGATAGTATCGTTCCCAGAAAAAAGGTGAGGGTGTTCCCGAACCAAACTCAACTCCTTCTACGCTCGGTTTGGGGCAAACAGGGGCGACGCTAGCTCACTGGCTAGTGACGTCACTGGCGCGCCGGCTGTTGTGGAGGGGCGGGGGGCATCCGCGGGGGGGCAGGGACGCTCTCTCATTGACGGAACACAGTGTGAGAAGAGCATTTATGCGGGTGAACACCAGGAAGGCTGCTGGCCCAGATGGAATAACAGGACGCATACTTAAGTCCTGTGCTAACCAGCTAGCTCCTGTGTTCACCACCATATTTAATCGATCCCTGGCGGAGTCAGTGGTCCCTGCCTGCTTCAAGATGTCTACCATTATCCCGGTACCAAAGTAATCCTCCCCAACAGGTTTCAATGACTACAGACCGGTGGCACTCACCTCTGTAGCCATGAAATGTTTCGAGAGGCTGGTTAAGGATCACATTTGTGCCTCCCTCCCCAGTGATATGGACCCTATGCAATTTGCATACAGGCCAAACAGGTCTACTGATGATGCGGTCTCCCAAGTACTGCACAACACCCTCTCTCACCTAGACCGCCAGAAGGGGGGCTATGTGAGACTGTTGTTCATTGACTACAGCTTAGCGTTCAACACCATAGTCCCCACCAGACTGGTGGACAAGCTGATCGAGCTGGGTCTGCTGTACTCACTATACACACATGACTGTGTGGCCAAGTTCAGCTCCAACTCCATAGTGAAGTTTGCGGACAACACAGTGGTAGTGGGGCTGATCTCGGACAACGACGAGAAGGCCTACCGGGAGGAGGTTGAGGTACTGGACCGCTGGTGCCAGGACAACAGCCTGCTCCTGAACATTGGTAAAACCAAGGAGCTGATCGTGGATTTTAGGAGAAGACAGCAGGGGACACACACACCACTGAGGATAAACGGGGCTACCGTGGACAGGGTGAGCAGCTTCAAGTACCTGGGGGTCCACATCTCAGAGGATCTGACATGGACAACGCACATAGACTCAGTAGTAAAAAAGGCAAAGCAGTGCCTCTACCACCTGAGACAGTTAAGGAAGTTCAGAGTATCTGGGAAGATACTCCAGTCCGTCTACTCCGGAGCTGTAGAGAGCATCTTGACTGGAAACATCACTGCCTGGTATGGAAACAGCACGGCACAGGACAAGAAGGCCCTACAGAGAGTGGTACGCTCAGCCGAGCGTACCACGGGTATTGCACTACCACCCCTGCAGGTCCTATATAACAAGAGGTGCAAATCCAGAGCCTGCAGAATAATGAAAGACCCTCACCACCCCAACAACAGCCTGTTCAAGCTGCTGCGGTCAGGCAAACACCTGCGAACACCAGCAACTAGGACAGAGAGACTTCGGCTCAGCTTCTTCCCCCAGGCCATCAGAGCCTCGAACACTGAACTCTCCACACACAAGCACACATGAGCACACATACAACACACACACTGTACATGCTCACACATTAGCAGCCACTTTAACATGAGCACACACACACTCATGGCACACTGCACACACTCACATGGCCACTTTACAAAAGGAAAGGTCACTTTAAGAATAGTATAGTATAACTTGAGATTGTATAATATAGCATTGTATAGCAGTGTATATAAAGACCCAGTGCCTCATCCATAGCTAACAGTGTATTGCACTATCACAGGACCTAGCATGTCCTACCATGCTCTGTAAAAACTCATGTACATATACCGATATGCCCTACTTTGATTACTTGTATTATTGCACAATGTCGTTCTATTTGATTCTTATTATATTATTATTATTGTATTATGCACAATTGTTGCGGGCAAGACCCCCCACATTTCATTGTATACTTGTATGCCGTGACAAATAAAACTCTTGACTTGACTTGATATATATATATAGCATACAAGTTCATAAACCTAGATAAATGACTACTAACTAACGTAATCTAAAATACCAGTGCCCTTAGGCCTAGGGTGAATAAAAGAGGAAGCGCTTCTCTGCCCTGTAGGCCAACCCCAAGCTGCTACTCCCAGCCCCACTATCTGTTCTGCCCCTGAATCACTGCACACGTGGGAAATGGTGCCGCTACTGCACCTAGGTCTGGAAATGGTCACAAACTAATCCAGAATCACACTGCACACTACACTACAAACATAGCCTGAGAATATAAATACCACACATCTGGTCTCAGGGAGTCACAGCACATAATCAAGTACTATTAAGAACAATACACACTGGTGGCACACAGCAAAGATAAGGGGGCATGTCTAGGGTAGTGGGTATAGGGTGCTACGAGGTGTAGGTCTGGGGCCAGAATGTTCCTCCCACATCCTAGCCTAGGTTGGGGCAGTGAAAAGCGCTGGTCATAGTTGGTAGACAATACGACAAAAAGGATATAACGTGGCCCGGAGGCGCGTGGGTGGGGAGGGTCTCTCCCCCCTCCCTCTCTCTCCCACGGCCCTGGCCTGAAAAGCGTTCCGACTGGGACCGGGGAATAGGGTACTTCTTAGTACAGAGCAGTCCAGGGTAATGCGGTAGTGTCCTCCTGGCGGCAAGGAAATAGCACAGTTAATTACACACATTGAGCTCCTACGTTAATTTGTTAGTCAAATGGCTGCCCCGTTGTACTGCTCTCCAACGAGCGGGCCCATGTTAATAGTAGCAGCGTTTCAGCACACGGTGCTCTCAATTCTCCTCAATTGTAATGTCAGTTTGTATTATCCAAAGTTCCTTATAGCACAGTTCATATATTCCATTTACTGATAGCTCGGGAAACAGTACATTCATCCGGCGCAGATATACCGATACTTTGTGTTTACTCACGGCGTGTAGCGTGGCTACAATGTCTCTCTCTTGGTTTCGGCTCCACTCGTTCCCCAGAGAGAAAGTGAACACAGCAGGCTTGAGCAGTAAGTGTCTTCCGTGGAAAAAAGGCACGAGAGAAGGGTAGCGTGTCCTCGTATCTCCGCAGTTCAGCGTTCCTGGTGTCGTCCGTGCGACTCTGTTCTCCCTAATGCCAAACACGAATCCTCCTTTCAACAGCGCCCCGTCCTTCCGGGCACCGCCCCTCCACGCCAGCCAGCCAATCCATCTCCTGCTCTCTTCAGCGGCACACCCCGGTTGCGTAAGAAAGAAGGACCACATGTGTAGACTGTACGACTGCAAATAGGTTATCCCCCCCTGGTGGCCCCGCACTCGCCTGCTGTCACTGGCCTCTGCACATATCACCATCCCCACAGGACGGCTCCCCACGCTTCCACCGGGACTCCATGGACCTCATCTAAGAGGGAAGAAGGGACAGCATGGCGCAGTACTGCGATAGGAGAGTCCAATACACAACACAGTCGGAATTACACTTGCCTGTTAAAACGGTAAGCATCTAGGTCCTCATCAGGACCATCACTGGGCGTGTCCTCCTCGCAGGGTCCCATAGGTACATCAACACACATACAGCCACACACATACCCCCACCTGCGACACATCCCCAAGGCTGCAACACCCCCATTCCTCCCAGGTGTCAGGCTCCTCATTCGCTTCCATTCATTTTGGGGACCATGTTTAAATATCATACTTCTGAAGTATAAACAAACTACTGCTGTGACGATTTCAATAAAACAGACCATTCTGATTCAATGGTACATGCTTTTTTTTGGCATTTGATGTGTCTTTACAGATTTAAGCCCTTTGTTGAAGGTTTTGATTGAGTGTGCTGTGTATCTTTGTCCTGCGTGGAATGTTTATGGAGTGGTTACCATGGTTACCTGCTGTCTTGCTGGAAGAAAGATTCTAAACATTCTGTGAGAAGTTGACAGTTGGTAACATACAAAACCATTCAAACAGTTCTTATTCTTATTTCTGATGTCTGGAAGAATATGTGAGTGTCTTGTGAGAAATGCTTCCAAACCCTGTTGAACTGTATTACAGTTGCAAACTAATTCTACAGGTTGGTGTTCATTTCTCAAAAACAACAAATAATCTGAATGCCATAGGAAAGGGCTTGATTAGTGATCACTAGTATGCTCTCCTGACCCTTCCCAGAAATAGCTTTGTAATCAAAAGGCCTCACTATCACACAGACTGAACTGTTGTTTCTGTGAGTGGAGGCAACTTACTCTGAGAAAACAGGAAAGCAGCTCAGCGTTGAGGGAAACGTGAATAAGAGCAGTACGGTGAAAATTAGCTGCGGCTGAACCTCAGCCGCTCAGTCAAACATCAGCCACAACACCTGATTACTTCAGGAACCGATTTTATCTGAAGGAGCTTCCCATAACCTTCTGACAAACTTCCTGAGAAACATCCGCCTGGCCCCAGACTTCAGGAACAGCTGGTGACTAGACAGACACTGATAGAATCCCTTCCTCAGTCTCCTCTAACATGTATTTACCACCTTCCTCTGCATGAGGCCACAGATGGGTTTTATGTAACACTTAAAAGGACAATTACGTGGGTAATTCGAAAGTAAACGCACGCATTTCAGCCACCGACACACACACACGTCACTGACACACACTGGACGCAGCAGTCCAATATATATATATATTTTAAATCCACTCACCATTTGATGTTACTTCTTTACGAGGAAATAGTGTCCTAGTCCCTTCAGATCACTTGTAAATAAAATCCATCCTTCGATATTTCGTTCAATGTTGCAAATCCAGAAATGCAAACAGCAGTCTTTTGTGAAACATTCCATTTTCGGGACTGTGGAAACTGTGGTCCCCCAAGCGATTCAAGTCAACACAAAAGCATTGCCAAAGCAGTGAGAAAGCAGTAAAGCACTCACTCGACCAATCTCATCTTCCGTTGAATAGTCCGACTCGAGACACGTGCATTAATCCCATTCCCATGGAAAGTGTAAACAATAGCCATGCCGCTGTGCGTCGTACGAGGAAACCTGCTGCTAAGTGCTAAGCTAAGAGTTTGCTAAACTAGTAGCTAGCTAGCTGACCAGACGGTTCTGGCTACAACTAGCCGCGTTAGCGACCGTCACCACACTATAAAAAAAAATATAAAAACACGATGCCGATGCACATTGCACAATAGGCTACAGTTGAACAATAAATATCAAAAGATTAATTAATTATTATATTAGGCTAATCTCTTTTTCTTTTCTCAAATGTCACTGCAGTGTGTGTTACTGTACAGCCGGAGAACTTGATGACATCATCACAGTCACGCAGCTCTTCTCTGATTGACTGTCAGAACGTTGAGGACTGTCAATCATTCAAACACCGTTCGTGAGTGGCGTGGCTTAGATGATGTTTTTGAAGCTCAAATAGCTATTTTGATTGGATTATTATTAGAGGTGGGCATAGATTAATTTTTTTAATCTAGATTAATCTATCTGCAATCCTGGATTTAATCTAGATTAATCTAGATTAAAATTGCCAAAAAAAAATAAAAAAAATCTGCAGAAGGCATTCAAAATATGTGTGTTCTACCCAAATAATGACCAGAAGTAAGTCCTTACTTTTTCTTTCCTCCTTATGTTTCTCAGGCCAGGTGGACCATTACACCATGAGCCCATCTCCCATTTCCAAAATGCATTACAGACTGTTTGAAAAAGCTGTTTTGCTATGATAATTGGTAATGAAATATCAAAATAATGTTCAATAAGATGTACTTGTGTTTAATAAGTTGTTTTATTCAGAAGTTAACACAAATAAATAATATTACCAGTACAGGATCTAGCACACTCTCAGGAGCAAAACAGAAAGAAGCATGTGACATGGCTTGACTCAATCAGTCCAATCTCTATTTCTCCTTCTTCCACCAGTCACTCAGGCAGACCAGCTTGTTTTATGTAGCGATGTCTACTTATAGTGCCTATAATATTTTTTCCCGTTGGGTGCCAATGCAAATCAACTGCTCCAGTGGAGTTGCTCAGTGGCCAATGGTGTCAACTGTGGTTGTACTGGGCAGCTCCCAGGTGTGAATGGAACTGTGTGAATGTGAAGCAGGGCGTTCCTGAAAAAGAGCATCTGTGCTCAGCGAACCTACCCTGGGTAAATAAAGGTAAAAAAAAAAATGTTTATTTATTTTTTATTTTTTTAGATTAATGCATTAATTATATTATCGCGCAATAATAGTATCGCGTTAACGCAGCACGTTAACGCCGTTAACGGCCCAGCTCTAATTATTATAAACCTGGTACTCACCCAGTGAAGCTGAATCTCATGAATGATTGACAGATACACAGTGAAATGTGAAATGTCTGTCACTTGGACATTTTTGGAGAAAAAAAAATCACTGGCATTTTCTTTTCACAGAGGAAAACATTTCTAAAAAAAGAAAAGAAAAAAATATATGTTTTATGTTTTTTTTATTAATTTCTTTATATATATTTTTTGTCTGTCTATTACTAGTGAAGCACTGCCTCACTAGTAGTCATACAATAACCTCCACTGGTGTCTAGTATTTATATATGCTTTTACAATTACTCAAATTGGTACAGTGTGGTCATAGAATGAAACATGTTGACGGCAACTATTGTGACCGTTGGGATAACACAGTATGTCAACACCACCTCTATGCCCCTCAACACCACCCCTACGCCCCTCAACAGCACCCCTATGCACCTCAACACCAGCCCGACGCACCTCATCACCACCCCTACACCACTCAACACCACCCCTATGCACCTCAACACCACCCCTACGCCCCTCAACAGCACCCCTATGCACCTCAACACCAGCCCTATGCACCTCATCACCACCCCTACACCACTCAACACCACCCCTATGTACCTCAACACCACCCCTAAGAATTTTTATGACTGCATTGGATAAATATGTTAATGTAGTCTATAAATGGAAGATACAACATCTTATCCCACCGGTCACAATTGTGACCGAACATAAAACACACTTTTTCACCTATTTTCCATGACAATTCTTAAAAATAATGATTTATTATTTCAAATGGGTTCTAATGACACATGCTTTCGATATTTTCATGTGTGGGGAAAATTTGGGAGCCTGCAATGAAGTTTCTTCCCCAGAGCCATCACCACCCTGAACTCTAACATGCACTAATAATTCACCTTTCCCCCTCCTCCCACATTGCAATACCCACCCACTACCGTCTAACACTGTGATTGTTATTTGTGTATTGCTATTCTGTATATTGTTGTTATTTTGTATATTGTACAGGACTGTAACATTGTCTTATTGTATAGCATTTAATGTTTCTGTATAGGATTTTATGTTTCTCTTTTATTACTTGTGATTTTATTACTGCACCTTATAGTCCCTAATCTCGTTGTATGCAAATATAAAGACAATAAAGTACAATCTAATCTAATCTAATTCATGTGGAATAATAATGTTGAAGATAATTTGTTAAATGCTCATTTTAAAATGTCAATAGTGTAATACATATCGCCCCTCATAAATGTATTTAAAGATTGTTTTCCTGCATAACTATACATTGCTTTTGTTAGAGTGAGTGGGTTGATAAATTATTCTGGAGGCAGGGACTGAGAAAGTAGAACACAGTAAAACACTCCATGGCGGTTAGTTTAACATTGCCTAAAAAAACATTAAGGTAAAATCAATTTAACTTTTTTCAGATCTATTTACTGTATATTGGGTCTACACGGTTTTACATGAATTAGGCTACTCAACTCTCACATTCTCTACCCACTTCTATTATTGCATTTAACAGCTTATTTATTCAAATAAGTATATAAAGATATATAAATATCAAATACACATATTTACAGGTGAACAGGATTTCAAACAGCCAGGGTTTCTCTCATTTCCATTTCAGGAAAATGTGCACTGACTATGTAACAAACTAAGTAAAATGAATGGGTCACGAATGCCTCGGGATGGCTACATCATGCACACCAGGGCTGCCCAAGCTGGGTTTTGAACCCCAAGTGGGGTCACCTCATATTCATATTCAGTCAGTAGCCTGCAGTGTTTCCTACACATCAACAAGTACATTCTCACTCACCCAAGTACATTATCACCCACCCAAGTACATTATCACTCACCCAAGTACATTATCACACACCCAAGTACATTATCACCAGGTACATTTATGTTTTGGTGAGCTTGACACCGCTCAACAGCTGCAGTCAACCCTTAACAGTAGGGTTTAGGGTTAGGTTTATAAAAAGGGTTAAGGTAAGAGTTTATGTTCTAGTGACTGGCTGGTCCTTAATGTCCCCCATGCAGGGTAAATCTGCATTTTGCTATGATATCCGTAGCTCATGGAATTAACTTAATTCTCCCCGCTGTAGCAGACTTCAAAACCTTGATCTCCAACATTTGTCAATCAAGTTGTACATGTTTGATTTGTTATCTTTGAATTGAATTGAACTGAAAATTAACAAACCACCCCGGAGCGTGTTATCATCCAGAATGTCCCTGGTTCACCATTCCTCACCCTTTGAGGCTTTATGGAATCATTTACATTTAGTTATTTAGCTGATGCTTTTATCCAAAGCAACTTACAAGTTCTGTATGACAAGTCATCAGGAAAGGCACAACTCTATCAGCTGAGTAACAATGTTCATCAAAGTGTTGAGTGCTACAGTATAGGTTAGTATATTAGGACAAGTGCATGACAGTAAGGTTAGTTAGGGTTAGATTTATTATTATAATTTTGTTCATTTCAGATAATGGTTGAAGAAGTGCGTCTTTAGTCGACGGCGAAAGATTGGACAGGTTTTGGCTGTCCTAACTGTGGTGGGCAGTTTGTTCCACCATTGTGGGGCAAGGACTGAGAATAGGCGGCTTCTCCTTGATGACCCTCCCGGAGCTCGGATACGAGTGGGTCTGAGAGGGCCAGAAGATGCAGAGCATAGGGGTCTTGAGGGTGTGTAATTAGAGACCATTGACCGGAGGTAGGCGGGAGCGGTTCCCTTTGCATGGTATGCCAGGTCGAGGGCCTTGAAGCAGATTCATGCGGCAAACAGTTGTCAGGTACGGTGTTGCATTACACTACAGTTGTGATTGAGACTAATCTCTCAATCACAACTGTAGTGTAGTGCAACACTGTACCTGACAACTGTTTTTTTAACCCTTTCTCTCGCTTTCTCCCACAGAGTTTTTAAATGGAGTTGTATACCAAATTAAATGTAATATAATATTTGGGTTGCCAGATTAGATTGAGAGACTAATCTCCTTCATTCAGATTCAGATAATTTTATTGTCACCGCTTTTTTAAATGTACATACATCCAGAAAACGTGAGATGCTTGTTTTTCTAGGCTCCTCGACTGTAGTAGATTTATAAACAAAAATACACAACGATCTATACAATACAATATAATAATATATAATATGTTTTTTTCCACACATTTGTTACTCTATCATTCATGCCCAACCTGGCAACCAACAGTGAAAGTAAAACTCTTCTAACTGTAACTCCAGCTTGTCAGCATCTGACACGTTGATAGCGGAAGCAGACAAAGCTCCATAAATGCCTGCAAATTCCATCTGGTGTGAAATATTTCCCCTTTAAGACTAAAAGCCATGATAGCAAACACCACACATTTAGTTGGCTATAGGCCAGATCTCTGTCAAAAGCACCAATGTAACTACCTTAATATCAGCCGTGGAGTCACAGTTGTAAAGACAATTTGAGTTAGTTATAATAATATCTAGTATAATGAAGCATTTTGTTATTTTGATGTGTACTAAACAGGAATTTTCTGACCTTAAAATCGGGTACTCTACCAAAAATATTGGGTGCCCCTAGCCTACTCCAGTTTGATACTATAGAGATAAATTAGTTGAGTTTATTTATGTTTTATAAGTGATTTAAGAACAATGCTGTGCAGGAGAGGTAAAAAAAAAACTGTGGGGCTTACAAGCAACAACCCCCCCCCCCCCCCTCAAGAAACACAATAGCTTAATACCATTACATATAGGCTAAAAAACAAACCCATACACACAGGGCCGCCTCAGGGGGTGTGCGAGCAGTGCGGTCGCACAGGGCCTCGCGGTAAGGGGGGCCTCGCAAAATAAAAAAATAAAAAAAATAAAAAAGAAAATATGTTTTATTTATTTTTTTTATTATTTTTTTTTATTTTTTTTAAATTTTTTTGCGAGGCCCCCCTTCCCGCGAGGCCCTTTTTCATCACAGACCTAAAATCTAGTTTTGCTTATATGCTTATATATTTCACATTAGACACGTTTGTAGAATGTGTCTGACTTCCTGCCTCTGCGGCTCTGCAGACTGCAGTTTTCCGGTTTCTGCGGATTTGCTGCTCTACAGATTTTAGGATAGTGTTTCCGGGCTCTTCTCGGACACACGAGGTACAGGGATGATCTAATTCAGCGCTATTCAGAGGAGCGAGGCGAGTGGATGTCTTTTCAAAAGAAGGAGAAGAGAACTTGTGAGCAGATAAATCTGTTAGGCAGCAATACGCCGAAAGGTGTCCAGTCTGCCGGAAAGTACTCGAAGAAGAAGAAGAAGAAATTACACCGTGGGCCAAGAAAGTCTCCTTCCAACTTTACCATTGGCGCCGCGTTGATACTGCGTTATGGTGAGTCAACCTATGATTATATTCCCGCCGTGGACCTGACCTATCTCTCTTTCTCTCTCTCTGGAGCCAAACTGGTCGACTAGCTAATATAGTACTACTAGTAGCTAACGGTGTGTGCCTGGTGAGAGCACCTGGCTGTATGTAGCCGCATAGCTTGCAGAACGCAGAAGCAAGCTATGCGGCTACATACAGCCAGGTGCCTGATTGAGCTAACTGTTAGCCAGTTAGCTGTTTAGCGTCAGCTGGGAACGTTCGTTTGATGCTATCAGTTAGCCTTGAGAATAGCAGGCCCTGGCACTCTGACTACGACATCATCTTTGACAGAAGATGTAGTCGGGCCTGCACCATGACAAGGCTCTGGCCATAGCTTATTTGTCCCGACAGCGAGAGGCCTTTCGTCAACGTGGAGACCTGTGTTGCGGCCTTTCGCCCTGCGTTCCTTTTGTGCAGGTAAGATTAATGAAAATGTCATGACATTACCCCACTCTTCCTTCCTTCCCCTCCCGAATGTTTTGTTAATAACGATGTTTTTTTCCAGGCAAAACATATGCTACTTCACAACATTTGGAGATACGACATGTGCTGTGTGTGAATGGTCGTTTGTGTAGCTTGGGTAGCGTTGGGCCGTTGGCCAAAGCTGTGTGTGGCCTGGTGTCACAGTACCTGGCTAGCCTATTTAGCTGATGTCGGCCATTGGCTCCTTGCTGCTTTGGTTTCTCTGGTATAGACCCTCTTCTTGTTGGATTTAAGTGTTGATCTTTGTCCTTTTGGATCTCTCATACATGCTCTAGTCTCTCTCTAACACACACACACATGACAAACACACATGTTCTCTCTCTCTCTCTCTCTCTCTTTCTAACACACACAGTCTGCCTATGGCGGCCTTTCTCGATGGCTAGGCTGTGCTCAAGGATCTTCAGTCACAGTGCTCAGGTATTCTGCCACTGTGTACTCTCTGTTTAGGGCCAAATAGCATTTCAATTTCTTTCCAATGTGTCTCTCTCTCTCTCTCTCTCTCTCTCTCTCTCTCTCTCTCTCTCTCTCTCTCTCTCTCTCTCTCTCTCTCTCTCTCTCTCTCTCTCTCTTGGATTTAAGTGTTGATCTTTGTCCTTTTGAATCTCTCATACATGCTCTAGTCTCTCTCTAACACACACACACATGACAAACACACATGTTCTCTCTCTCTCTCTCTCTCTTTCTAACACACACAGTCTGCCTATGGCGGCCTTTCTCGATGGCTAGGCTGTGCTCAAGGATCTTCAGTCACAGTGCTCAGGTATTCTGCCACTGTGTACTCTCTGTTTAGGGCCAAATAGCATTTCAATTTCTTTCCAATGTGTCTCTCTCTCTCTCTCTCTGTACACTGTATATTGACTGTAGAACGGGAGCTCTCTCTCGCTCTCTCTTTTGCTATATGTTGACTGTATCATGCCCCGCCTCGGGCAGCGCTATTATTTAAGAATATGTTGACTGTATAAAAAAAGTAAAAAAAAAAAAATATATATATATATATATATATATATATTTTTTTTTAACCTTTTGGGAGGGGGGGTGGGGGGGGGGGGGGCTCGCGTTAAATCTCGCACAGGGCCTCGCATTTCTCCCAGGCGGCCCTGCATACACACATCTGTACACCTATCAACTCACGTACACACATGTACTCATACACACTTTCTTTGAACTTTCTTTTCAATACAGATAATGTTGAAGTGTCACAAGCAGAAAAGCATCCTACATGCTACATGTCTCTCTCCACATTATGGACGTGCCATGAATAAGACCATGCTACATGTCTCTCTCCACATTATGGACGAGTCATGAATAAGCCCATGCTACATGTTTCTCTCCACATTATGGATGTGTCATGAATAAGAAAATGCTACATGTCTCTCTCCACATTATGGATCTGTCATGAATAAGAAAATGCTATATGTCTCTCTCCACATTATGGATGTGTCATGCATAAGAAAATGCTACTGTACATGTCTCTCTCCACATTATGGATGTGTGATGAAGCTCAATGTGGCAGGATATCCAAGTCCATTAATTTATAATTCCCACTTTATGCAATTGCTTGTTTGTGTCCCTCGACTCAGTAGCTACATGGCACTCAGTTTACTGTACATCTGACAGCTGCGCTGTAAATGGAACGAACGGGTTTAACCTCTGAACAAGTAAGACCATATCTGCCACTACAAGTATCAAGTGGCATCGTATCAGTTTCATTGTCACACGTAAACTTCAAACGTAAAATACAGATGGTCAGTTTATATCGGGAGCGTACATCACAGACCGACAGCAGCTTTTATTTTATAACAGCATATGATTAACAGACAAAATAATACTCATAACATATGATAAACAGACAGTATAATAATTATATAACATGTGATAAACACAGTATAATAATAACTATGATAATACTAATCATAACATATTATCATAACATAATCATAACAAAGATTAAGACTGTTGATAGTACACAGAGTTTGGTAATACCATTAGGTATAACTTTCAGAGCTCCAGCCAAAGGTTGAAAGGTGGTAAACTGTTAAATGTGAAGAGTTTCTAGTACACACAGCAAGTGTTTCCATGTCTAATATTACATTCCCCATCATGTTATATGTTTTCTGTATGCATGCAGCATTGGTTCTCAAACCTTTTCATGTGAAGGACCCCAAATTGATACAAACCGTGGACCCCAATTGATAAGATTTTGTCCCAGGGAGGGACACCTCATCTGAGAAGATAAATTATTGTTAGATATGATTTAGGTAAGAATTATATAACTTATATCTTATTCATTTTATTTATTTTACCTTTATTTTACCAGGTAGTCACTTGAGATCAAAGATCTCTTTTTCGAGCAAGACCTGGCCAAAATGGCAGCAAAAACAAAAAACAAACATACAAAAATACACAAAACACAGACAAAGACATAAAAGGCAAAGTGGGGCAAGGGGATACATTTGAGCTGCAGCAAATCAGATTGCTATCAGATATCTTATTCATGTTCTAGTGAATAGAATATTAGTGAAATCCAAAAAAGATTCTGACACTTTGAGAACCAATGGCATACAGTATGCAGTACCACTCACAGTTAGAGTGTTTCCACGTCTAATATTATCATGTTATATGTTTATGGATGCCTGTGGTTTTTCATTCACTTTAGCTTAAACTGTACAGAACATTACAAGTGAATTGCATAAATAAAAATGGAAATTTGCCAATTTCAATGAAATAGTCACCTAAAGAGATTGGATTTCTAACTGAAGCCCAGTCAGTGACACGTCTGGAATGTGTATAAAATAGTGTTAGAACACATAATGGGTCTCATTCTCCAAGGACTTTCTCTTAGGGCCATTTGAGACCTTTTTTTCTGTTTCTGATTTCTCTGGTTTTCTCCCCGTCCCAATTAGTGGTTGTGCCAATTCCCCCCCCTCCCCTACCTGGCTGCTGTATGCATGTTCTCCTACGAGTCGGTACAAGGGCGTCCCGAGTCGATCTCACGCTTCCTCCGAGACGTGCGCCGACAGCCAGTGACGTCTTTTCACTTGGCAGCGAGGACTCTCATTGGTGAAGTGTAACGCGTGGGAGGGCACGCTATCTCCACCAAGTCCTGGCCCGCTTAGCAAGCGCAGAGACCTGACCTGTAGGCGTTGCTGTCCACAACGCCAGATTCCCACCCGCCAGCTTCCCCACCCCCTAATACTGCCAATTGTATTAGTGTGAACGGCCAGCCAAGCTGGTGGCAACGCCGAGAGCTGGGCTCGAACCCAGCATCTCGTGCGTTGGCCATTTGAGACCTTTTCGGGACGATTTTGGGATTCACCAACCGTCCCAATAAAACATATATATGTGACCTCTCCTATTCTGTCCTGCCTGCTGTCTCATCCAGGACCGACACGGAATCAGGTGCTGGAGCAGTAGAGTGTGGTTTTATTCTGTATACAATTTGAAACACACAACCACGGCTTGTAAGGTACAAGACAGCATTGGGTCATCTCCATCAGCAAGGGATTCATGTGTGCTTACAGACTTGGATCAAACATGGATCATATAGTGGAATTAGTTTTACAAAGTCTGATAGAAATACAAATAATAACAATAAAACATTTACTTATAAAATACATGTAACTTCAAATAAGAAAATACAGTACACAACATTACAAAATATCATAATAACCTCTTCCCTCTAAAGCCCCATTTTTCATATAAGAAAAGGCAGCAGGAACATCACTGTCGCCCTGCTGGAATAAATGCTGAATTGCAGGTAGGCCTGAATAAGTATTTACTGTGCAAAATAATAAGCAAAACCAGATAAACAATATTACACAGAAGACATACCTGTATACAATTTGGAACACACAACCACAGCTTGTAAGGTACAAGACAGCATTGGGTCATCTCCTGTTCAGACACAGCATGTTCCATGTTAGTGAGCTGTTATTTAACACAACAGCTAGCTTAGCATGCTAATCGTTTTTTTTACCATGAACCAAGCAATTCCACGAAACAAAATATAAAAACGAGTGTTACTAGACAATAAATATGAAACACAAGTGCATATTTGGCCACTAACAGAGTTTTTTATGAAGCACAGATAATGTTAATTAAGTATTCTGAGTCTGAGCAGACAGAAAACCATCTTACCATCAGCAAGGGATTCATGTGTGCTGAGGACCCACAATGCAACACAACAACTTCAAAGTAAAATGCATCACATACAAAACGAAATAAAATATAAATAGCCATGGCTGTGTCCCAAGTTTAACATAATTGAACTATAATAAAGTATTTGTTAACACTGTTACATACACCCACCTTAAATTATGGTAAACTCTTGTACAAATCTCAAGAGTCATCAAACCAAACAAAAAACAATATCTTAACCACTAAAAAAATTTATAAAACCAGAGCGCTGACGTATTACACAGTCAATACAAAATTCTCCCATAGGGAGTGCAAAAGAATAGGGTGGTACCAAACCCCACACTTCTCACAGACCAATAGAAGATGCCGTTTACACCTCCTGAACATCTCTTCTCACCTAGCTCTCATTGCACACTTAACAAAAATGACATAAACCACTCCCTCAATCAAGGCTTATCAGAAACTTAGACTTCAAAGAAAAACTGAAAAAAAAACTCTTGGTCATTTAGACCACAAACATGCTCCTGAGGAGATTCAAAACAGAACCCGAAACAGGTGAGGTATCCTCAACCTCTTGTGTCAACATCTCACAAATCAATCTGTTAGGAGGTCTGACATGTCTCCCAAACCTGGTAGTGACCACACCAGTTTGACCTGCACTTAAACTCTGAGGCTGTTTAGAAACAACAGTATCCTGGTTAACATCATCTGACAGATCTAAGTGAGACACACTGACTGAGTCTGGATCAGGTGAGCGAGCTACAATGACAGGGGAAGGGGCTGTCTCAGGAGCTGCACTGACAGGGGCTGAATCAGGGATAGGGACTGCACCGGCGAGGACAGGGTCAGGGGAAGGGACTGCATTTGTAAGGACAGGTTCGGGGGAGGGGACTGCATTGGTAGGGACAGGTTCAGGGGAAGGGACTTAATTTGCGGGACAGGTTCAGATCCAGCAGGTGTATCGGCCAAGTCACCAGGTAGGGAATCACTTCCTGCAGCTATGGATATAACATCATCCACATCACTCCCATCAACAGGGTCCTCAAGTATTCATGAGCCAGTCCATAGTCTGGACATTGCGATCCACACCGCCAACTGCCACTGACTCCTGGCCACTTCCATCAGCCACAACACTGAGATCCGATCCCACAAGGGAGACTGGAGTCTCATCCTCATCCAAGTTAAGGAAGTCGACTGGGAGAAGAAGGTTCCAGTGCACAACTTTCTCCTTGCCAGTTTGGGTGTCTTTTAACCTGTACACGTTGATGTCAGGCCTCACTGACACAACATCATAAGGAGCTGAGTCCCATCTGTCAGAGAGCTTCCTCTTGCCTTTCTCACCACGAGTGGCCAGCAACACACGATCGCCCACAGCCAACGAAGAGCCTTTGACTCAACGGTTGTAGAGTCTGGCATGACATGCTTGTTCTTGGAGGCTGTCTTCTGGCAATCTCTGCGGCTGCACACAAGTCTTGCTTCAAGCGAGTAACAAACTCATTACGTTTGACTACCTTGTCATCCCGGCGGACATGTTGGAACATGATGTCAATGGGGAGGTGCGGGACTCGCCCGAACATCAGGAAGAAGGGGGCAAAGCCAGTGGTATTGTGCATGGTACAGTTGTAGCAGAAGGTCAATGTCTGCAGCATCTGTGGCCATCTGGCTTTTGCAGTAGGGGGCAGGACTCTCACTATGTTCCCCAGTGTCCTGTTGAAACGTTCTACAACACCATTACCCATTGGGTGGTATGGGGTGGTGCATGACTTGTGAACTCCCACCATCTCTAGAAGTTCTTTCATAAGCTTGCTCCCGAAGTTGGCACCCTGGTCTGAGTGTATTCTTTGGGGAAAGCCATAAATACAAAAGAAGTCATCCCACAACCGCCGGGCAACTTGTTTCTCAGACTGATTTCGGCAGGGAAAGGCATGTGCCATTTTGGAGAAGTGGTCTGTTACTACCAAGACATCAACTGTCTTCTTGTCAGTCAGTTCGGCAGACCAGAAATTGATACACACCAATTCCATTGGTACAGATGTCTGAATGTTCTCAAGGGGTGCACTTTTTTTTTTTTTTTTATTATAATCAGGTATTTTTTATGATAATTTTTACAATACAATTGTTATTGTTACAATATTATTATAATGGTTGTATCAACCCTAAATCTGAGTTGGGGCGGGGGTGCAATGCAGACAAACAGTTTTGCTTTACTGAGCTCCATTATCTGGGGGCTGTAGTTGGTCACTTTAAGCTGCACACCGGAGCATCTTTTAATCCAGCTGTTTGCTGTTCTCTGATATTTTCTGACATTTCGTTGATGCGTCGCTCGACACTTCAAGCTGACATGGGGATATCTTTTATCCTTGATTTGATTGTCTCTTTGTTTGGCAAGCCTTCAAACAAAACATCTGAGCTACAGAGAAAAGCCTCCTTGATATACTTGCCATCAGTGAATGGCTTTCCACATTTCGCAATGCAATGAGCAATGCAATAGCTTGCTTCAGTTGTGTGGAGTGAACACTTTGAGGGTGCTGGCTTGCTTTCCATACCTGGCCACGGCACGTTTAATCGATTCTGCCTTATCCGCCTGATCTTTGAAACTTTTTTGATGCTTCGTCTCAAAATGGCGTTTCACACCTGACGTTCTGCAAACTACATTTTCTAAACATAAAGTACACACAGCACAGTCCTTCTGACACACAAACCCGTAGTCGTCTGTCCACGAGGGCTGGAATGCCCGAATTTCCTTTGCTTTAACTTTCTTAGCAGGGTTGCCATCATGAAAGATGGCACATACAGAATGCAACCGCAGCACTGTGTGATTACCTGGGAACTGCGCGCAGGTGCGGGAGGCCAGCTGACTGTCATAGGGGTGTGCAAAACAGTCGACTTACAAAAAAGAACCTGTGGGAGGATTTCAACAAGATAAATGCGACAACAGTGCAAAATAGTTCACTATAATATTTCAAAACAAAGTAAAAAAAAAAATATATATATATATTTAAATATGTATTTTTTTATGCTGCCCCCTGTGCCAATGAAAATGCCCCTGCATGCCTATGCGGGCACACGTGCCTAGGGTTGCCTACCCCTGCTGTACAGGATCCCATCTTGTACCCGCAGATTCTTCCAGTGTCTGAGGAGCTTGTTGACACAGCCAGGTTCAGACGCTGTTTCCCGCTCTCCTATGCCGCTGCATATAGAACATGACTCAGCTTATTGTGGCATCCTGCTCCTGAAGACTCAAGATATGGCTCTGGGGAATAACAGGTAACTGGGGCAATGGTGGACTAGCACCGGGCAGACTGGTCATTCCACTGTCACTATGGGCAATCAGCACCGCTGACACCTCTTCAGCATCTGAATCAGATGATCCTGGTTCCACTTCTAGAACAGCTTGACAGTTGTTTGTCAGCCGGAAGGCATCCTGTACTGTACCTCTGACAACACCATTGACTTCATCCAACAGTGCAATGTAAGGCTCTTTCATCAGACAGTGACTGATACATGACTGAACGAATGGCTCACGGCTGAGCGCATCGGCGACAATGTTCTTAACACCTGGGACATACTTCAGATCAAAGTCGAAAGCTGCAAGCTTAGCCACCCATCTTTGTTCACATGCATCCAAGCGAGGCTTCGTTAGGATGTAGGACAGCGGGTTGTTATCCGTCCAGGCAGTAAAGTGTCTCCCCTTCAGCCAGTGGCCAAACTTTTCACAAATGGCCCACTTCAACACCAGGAATTCCAGCCTGTGTGCTGGGTAGTTCATCTGTGACCGGGACAGTGTCTTGCTACCGGAGGCGACAGGTTAACCTGGTGGCACTTGAGACAGGATGGCGCCAATGCCATCGAATGACGCATCGACAGCAAGAATGAAGGGCTCACTGAAGTCAGGGTAGGTTAAGGTGACACCATAGGCTAGTTCACTCTTCAGAGTCTGGAATGAGTCTTTGCATGCGTCAGTCCAGTCGCTCGCCGTAAGCACTGGTGGAGCAGATAATCGTTTCTTGCCCATCCTGCTCTTCATGGTCTTACGCTGCACCTGCCTTCCAGAGAGGAGCCTGAACAAGGGCTTAGCTTTTGCAGAGCAATCAGCAATGAAGTGCTGATAATAGAAAATTAGGCCCAGGAAGGACCTTATCTTCTTCCAGGAAGGAGTGACGCCATCGCTCTCCATCAGGTCAGCCTCTCCCACATCCGTGATGGTCCTCATCTTGTCAGGATCCTTCATCATCCCATCTCCACAGATGACATGTCCCAGAAACTTTACTGACCTCCACAAGAGATGACACTTCTTGGGGGCTAGCTTGAGCTTATGATTCCTCAGGCGGGAGAACACCATCTCCAGACGCTCAAGAGCCAGCTGCTCGGTGGGGGCAAAGACCATCAGGTCATCAAGATAACAGAGCAGACTGGTGAAGTTCTGATCCCCGAAGATTGACATCATCATTCACATGAATGTCGCAGGACTGTTGGACAGACCTTGCGGCATCCTGTTGTACTCGTGGAGGCCGAAGGGTGAAGAGAAGGCTGTGTACTTCTTCTGCTCCTCATAGAGGGGTACATTATAGAAGCCAGACGTTAAGTCCATGGTGGAGAAGAAGACATTTCCTCCAAGCGCAGCGAGAGTATCTGCCTGGTGAGGTAGTGGGTGCGCGTCTTTCACAGTATTTGCATTGAGGCTCCTGAAGTCAGTACAGATGCGGAGACTGCCATCTTTTTTCCACACTAAGACCCGAGGTGACGCATACTCACTGTGTGATTTTCGGATAATGCCCCTCTCCTCCATGTCATTGAGAGCAGTCCTTAGCGTCTCGTACTGGCTGGGCGGTACCCGACGATAGGGTAGGCGAAACGGCCTCTCATCGACAAGGCTTATCTTGTGGACAAAGTCTGTAGCCTCCCCACAGTCCATCTTGTCTCTTGAGAAGACACACTCGTAGCTCTCAACAAGTCGCAGCAGTCTGTCTTTCCACAGGTTTGACACCTCACAGGCATTCAGGTCCAGGTCCTGCAGTCCCAGCTTGTTCAGAGCATCTTCCACCTGTTCAGGAGACCTTGTTGCCACTGGATGCTGTGAGACACTCTACATATTGATAGAGATCTTATCAGGTGGGGACAACTCCTCGACTGCAACACACAGGGAGAGATCCGCAATCTTGCTGTTCCTCTTCAGGGTCACTGTCTTAGTGCTAGGATTTATCAACTTCACGGGCACCCACCTGTTCCCCGACAGGGGCGATATGACATGGCCCACCAACACATTCCTGGGCCTGGATCTTGAGTGGGTTGCCTCAACAATTACTGTGCTTTCCACTGATATGGGTGCAGAAGCAGGCAGCTTGCCCCAAACAAGGTGTTCACACAAGTGTGACACTCTGTCTCAGCTTTACAGTGCCGATCTTGTCTGGCATGGGACCTCCCTTCCACTTCTCAGAGTTGGATAGCAGGGACAAGAACTGGTAGCACTCACCATCTGCTACATCAACTGGTGAAGCTAAGAGTCTCCAGTAGTTATCAGAACTCTTCAGCTGACGTATAAGCACTTTAATGGTATTGCTGCCAACAATCATGTCGTCTGTTTGCCCAGGGATGACCAACGTTGGGATAAGTAGCTTGAAACCGTAGATGGTCACTTCCAAATCATAGACTGCTGTTGGAGTGACACAGTGACCCCCAGCACCAATTACAACAATGTCATCAGCAGGACTTCTCTTAGTGTCAGGGCATCGTTGCATAAGGCGTGCTGCAGCAGCCTCACTCAATGAGCATGCCATGGAGCCGCTGGCAATCATGGCTTTCAGATCGACTTTACCAGCAGCATGGACATCAGTATAGAACAAGCTGTCAGCTCTCTGAAGCCTGTGTGTCAACTGGAATATGGCAGTCTTCCCAGAGGGTGTGACAGGACCGAGAGAGTCATACAAGGATTCTAAATCATCGTCATCACAGTAGGGAGGGTCACTATCATGATCCACACTGTCCTCCATTAAGTGTGGATCTTTCAGTTTCCCGGCTGCTGACTGTAGTTTGGCACCGTGCTATTAGGGCAATCACGTCTGGAATGGTCTGGTGAGTGGCATTGGAAGCAGAGCCTACGGTCACGGCAGTGGGTGAATGCAGAATGTGCAGCGTCTTTACAAACAGAACAAGGCATGTTATTTAAACCTTCAACCCTGGGGAACTGTGGGCCAGACTGTCTGGTTGAACCTGGAACAGGTCTTTGCTGGAGCACCTTCTCCAGCATGCTGATAAGGCGGTTAAGGGTATCAGGGTCCGTGGCTTTGCGGCTGCAGTGGGCTCGGTCCCTCAGCATGGAGCGCAGTGGCAGGGACAGCAGCAAGAGCATTTACTGACACTCTTTCCTTGGGAGCTCCGCTTGTCGTCGACGATATCTCAGAATGGTACTCATTCAGAATATCTTGAACTTCATGAGCTGACCACCTGTCTATTGTTTTTGACCTGAAGGTCATAGCAAGCTCAGTGGAGGGGCAGTTATTTACAAACATACGTGTCACTTCAGTGCCAGGGCTGTCTAGTGTCTTGCCTTGTTCCTTCAGACGCTCAGTGGCTAGGTCAACAGCACGGTTCAGCCTGAGCCAGTAGTCAAATGCATCTTCACCCTTCTCAGGAAGAGTGGTGTAGAAGTCTGCTAACGGGAGCGATGAGCATGTGGCAGAATCAAAGTGCTTCCGCAGAAGGCCATAAATGGCGTCAGGGTTGCGGGTGATGTCGATATCACTGTTCCTGATTCCAAACCTGATGACATCCTTGGCTTTGCCTCAGAGGTGTGAGAATCTCCTCTGCCTGTTCCTCAGATTGCAATTGTCCCCTCTTAATGAAACTCCTCATGAGTTCCTCCCACTCCTGTATGGAAACAGAGTCTGAGCTGTCTCCTCTGAAGCAGGGTGGCTCCTTCAGCTTCCGGTGGGACACATATTGCAAATGGGAATCAAATGCATTCATAGCAGACACATTGGCATGGGTAGGTGGAGGGGCAGCACTGTGCAAAGGGGTACTGACGAATATATTGGCATGGTTAGATGGAGAGGTAGCACTGTGTAAAGGGGCATTAACAAGCACATTGGCATGGGTAGGTGGAGGGGCAGCACTGTGAAAAGGGGTACTGACAGATGGACTGAGATGGGAAAGAATCTCCTGTGCTACTCGCTGACTGACCTGCTGAATCAATACATCACCCATCTGAGTCACAATACTGGCAGCAATGACATCAGGGGTAGGGACAGGGGAGCCTGTGCTTTGGCTAACTGGGGCAGGGAAATCTGTGCTTTGCCTGGCTGGGGCAGGGAAACCTGTGTGTTGGCTGGCTGTGGTAGGGGCACCTGTGCTTTGGCTGGCTGGGGTGGGGAAATCTGTGCTTTGCCTGGCTGGGGCAGGGAAACCTGTGTGTTGGCTGGCTGGGGTAGGGGCACCTGTGCTTTGGCTGGCTGGGGTGGGGAAATCTGTGCTTTGCCTGGCTGGGGCAGGGAAACCTGTGTGTTGGCTGGCTGGGGTAGGGGCACCTGTGCTTTGGCTGGCTGGGGTGGGGAAATCTGTGCTTTGGCTGGCTGGGGCAGGGAAACCTGTGTGTTGGCTGGCTGGGGTAGGGGCACCTGTGCTTTGGCTGGCTGGGGTGGGGACACTTGTGCTCTGGCTGGGGGGAGGGACAACATCTGTACTGAACAAAGGGGCCCCTGATGTACCCTGGATACCCGACATCACAATACCACCCCTCTGAACAGGACTGTCAAACTGTAAAAACTGCCTAAAACCTCTACCTTTGCCAACCCCAAAAGGAGTTACAAAAGATCCCCCCTGAGATTCACTCATGTTAAACAATCAAGTGAACAGCATACAATATCATTAAAGAAAATACAAAACGTATCCACAAAGGGCTTGCACGGATAACTGGTAGAATCAAAAATATTCCTCAATCTGACCACTAGTACTGTATCAGAGCAACACATCCACCTGACTTCATGTACTGCAAACGAACAGCAGCAGCAGAACAGTTCCCGGATCGCTCTGTAGCATCCACATCTCCTATTCTGTCCTGCCTGCTGTATCATCCAGGACCGACACGGAATCAGGTGCTGGAGCAGTAGAGTGTGGTTTTATTCTGTATACAATTTGGAACACACAACCACAGCTTGTAAGGTACAAGACAGCATTGGGTCATCTCCATCAGCAAGGGATTCATGTGTGCTTACAGACTTGGATCAAACATGGATCATATAGTGGAATTAGTTTTACAAAGTCTGATAGAAATACAAATAATAATAATAAAACATTTACTTATAAAGTACATGTAACTTCAAATAAGAAAATACAGTACACAACATTACAAAATATCATAATAACCTCTTCCCTCTAAAGCCCCATTTTTCATACAACAAAAGGCAGCAGGAACATCACTGTCGCCTTGCTGGAGTAAATGCTGAATTGCAGGTAGGCCTGAATAAGTATTTACTGTGCAAAATAATAACCAAAACCAGATAAACAATATTACACAGAAGACATACCTGTATACAATTTGGAACACACAACCACAGCTTGTAAGGTACAAGACAGCATTGGGTCATCTCCTGTTCAGACACAGCATGTTCCATGTTAGTGAGCTGTTATTTAACACAACAGCTAGCATAGCATGCTAATCATTTTTTTTACCATGAACCAAGCAATTCCACAAAACTAAATATAAAAACGAGTGTTACTAGACAATAAATATGAAACACAAGTGCATATTTGGCCACTAACAGAGTTTTTTATGAAGCACAGATAATGTTAATTAAGTATTCTGAGTCTGAGCAGACAGAAAACCATCTTACCATCAGCAAGGGATTCATGTGTGCTGAGGACCCACAATGCAACACAACAACTTCAAAGTAAAATGCATCACATACAAAACGAAATAAAATATAAATAGCCATGGCTGTGTCCCAAGTTTAACATAATTGAACTATAATAAAGTATTTGTTAACGGTTCCCGGTCGCGGCTCACGGCGCCGTGATGAAGTGACGTCATCAGTTTGTGCCGCTCTGTATCGAAAACTTAGTCCATTTCCGGGTTTTTTTCGGCGTGGCATTATGACGTGGCCTTGAAACTACACGCTACTTTTTATTTTGTCTTGATAAACCAATAAATGACTCAACCAGGATCATTTCAATTAGATGCTAAATAAACTTTTACGCACGCGTAAAATGTGCCAGATATAATTTTACATGCGTTACATTTTTATCAATATCTTGGCCATTTTTTGTGCTAGAATGAAACGGAAAAGATTGGGAGGAAGTGACGAAGGAGGCGGAAGTTACTGCCTGAAAAAAAGACTAGAACAAGCCTGCACAATTTGTCCACTAGATAATTTCTGTCGGACAGTTAGTAGTTAGTAGTTCGACTTTTATAACAGTAGTAGTAGCAGTAGTAGTAGCAGTACTAGCAGTAATAGTAGTGGTAGTAGTAGTAGTAGCAGTAGTAGTAGTTGTAGTAGCAGTAGTAGTAGTATTAGTAGACGTTTTAGTAGTAGTAGTTTGAGCTATCCATGTGCTAACGTTGACGATCCAGTGAGGAGGAGCAAGGAGCAGAAGGAGCAGAAGCCCTGCCTTCAACCAGTTCAGTGAGACATGGAAGGAGGGCTAACCAAGACAGGTGAGAGACTTATTATTATTATTATTATTATTATTATTATTATTATTATTATTATTATTATTATTATTATTATTATTATTATTATTATTATTATTATTATTATTATTATTATTATTATTATTATTATTATTATTATTATTATTATTATTATTATTATTATTATTATTATTATTATTATTATTATTATTATTATTATTATTATTATTATTATTATTATTATTATTATTATTATTATTATTATTATTATTATTATTATTATTATTATTATTATTATTATTATTATTATTATTATTATTATTATTATTATTATTATTATTATTATTATTATTATTATTATTATTATTATTATTATTATTATTATTATTATTATTATTATTATTATTATTATTATTATTATTATTATTATTATTATTATTATTATTATTATTATTATTATTATTATTATTATTATTATTATTATTATTATTATTATTATTATTATTATTATTATTATTATTATTATTATTATTATTATTATTATTATTATTATTATTATTATTATTATTATTATTATTATTATTATTATTATTATTATTATTATTATTATTATTATTATTATTATTATTATTATTATTATTATTATTATTATTATTATTATTATTATTATTATTATTATTATTATTATTATTATTATTATTATTATTATTATTATTAGTGCTTTTGTTTTAGTTATTACTCTGTTCATAAAAGTTTAAAATAATGTATTTTTACATGTCATTGTCTACAGCAATGATTTGCCTGGGACATCTAGGGGGGCAGGGCGTGCCCAAGCCAACCCTAACCCTAACCCTTATTACTAGGTTTGCAGACTTTGTACGCAATATATACAGAATGGAATATTGAGTGTATATACAGTGTGTGTGTGTGTTGTATGAGCAGTGTCTTATATGTACAATGTGTGTGCCATTTATGTGCAGACATGATGAGCAGCCTGCTCCAGGCCGACGCAGGACAACCCAGGCCAGGCCAAGACGTCCAGCCCAGGCAGGAGATCAGGCAGGAGATCAGACGCCCTGGAAGACCGACAGTGATCCTGATCCAGCCCCTCAGCCCCTCCGGTTCATGCCGTGCAGACCCCCAGGACCGCAGCTAGACCCCATGCCACGTATACACAGGTAACACCTGTCAAAAGGCGTTACAGTTTGACAGGTGCAATATTTTTTTTGGATACGCCTCAGGCATCCTGCACTCTATATGACTGCACTCTAGTCATATGTGTACTGTATATATGTATATTGAATATCCCACAATTTAATTATTTAGTTATTTTTTACTTTTTTACTGTAAAACATTTTTTTTAACTTTTTTTTGTAAAAAAAATAAAAAATACCTTTACTGACTTTTTGTTAAAAAAAAGCATGCTGGTGATCATTTCCATTTGAGAATCAAAATTTCGTCTGTGTTTATTACCTGTGTATGGAGAAAATAATGCTTTGTAAATTGAATTCTGATCTGTTCTCTTTTGTTTATGTAAATATGCTACCTGAGGGTGCATTTCCACTGTTTTATATCCTTGATTTGATATGTTTGCATTGGTTCATACTAAAAATAACACGTTTTCTCAATCCGATTTTGTGTTTTGTGTTGTACATTATGCAGTATACAGTATATACAGTATTATACAATATGAAAACTAACTGTCAGGTCATATAATGAGGCTGTGCTGAAAAAAAAAGATACCAAACATACCGTGGTTGTCAGGATCCTAGGCCCGGTCCTGGCTGGACTGGGCAGGATGGTAACACTGGGCAGTATCCTCCACCTAACTTTGGGCAATGCCCTCTATCTGACATTGGCCCTCGGCCTGACATTGGCGCCCTACCACCCTCTAGTGGTGACAAACAATCGGTGCGCTCCAGTACACTGGACATCCTGACTACTGTGTTAACTATAATTAATAGTTTGATTAATGTGGTGTCATGGTGTGTACTGTCATTGTCTTTCCCTTCCCTGGTGTGATGTCATACACTGTTTTGGGTTGTTAGGAGTTGCTTTTGTGTTTAGTTGTGTTTAGTTGTGCCTTGCTTATTGTCTAGGTGTTGTTTGTGATTCTGTGTTGGCCAGGTGTTCTTAATTGTTAATTAGTTGGGGTATATAGGGTTCTGTCTGTCCTCCCTTCTGTGTGGCGACATTCCTCCAGTTACCCCCTGTTCCTCCACGTCGTGTCGCACCGTTCTCCCTCTAGTAAGTCTTAGTGTTTGTTGTTTTGTATTGTGAAGTTTGTTATTTAGTTTCTGTATTTTCCCTGTATTGCACTGGATTCTACAGTAAACACCTTTCTCCAAGCTTCACTCCTCGCCTCTGCCTCCTCCATTCTTTCCCTTTCTGTATTATTGCATTCTACCTAACCCCATCGTGACAGAATGTCGCCACCAACATTAACGAATGCAGCAGGAAAGGCAAGCGATACCATCACCGTTGTCCTGGCCCTGATGGCCGGTGACATGAAGAGTTACTCACTGGCCAAATGGGGGTTCCTACTCCGGAAGATCGACCAGGTCGCCACTGAGAACCCGACACTGCAGACGGCGATGTGGGAGATGGCTGAACATATTGCGGTCCTCATGGAGAAGCATAAGCCGAAGGCTAGTGTAGCTAGCCTGCCGACTGTTCTCAGGCTTACGGTCAGCCTAGATCCTCCCACAGCCGCTGAGGTTGCTCGGATGTCCATCGCCGGTCGGACGTCCACAGCTAACCTAGCTCTGCCGGTTAGCTTAGTGTCAAGAGCTAACCAGCCTCTCCCAGCTAACCTAGCTCCGCCCGTTAGCTTCATGCCAATAGCTAACCAGCCACTCTCAGCTAACCTAGCTCCGCCCGTTAGCTTCGTGCCAATTGCTGACCGGCTGTTCCCCGTTAGCACAGCTCCTCCTGTTAGCTCCACCACTATAGATGGCCAGACGTCCCCAGTTGGTACAGCTCTACCCGTTAGCTCCGCTCATACAGCTAACCAGACGTCCACAGCTAACATAGCTCCGCCGGTTAGCTTAGTGTCAAGAGCTAACCAGCCACTCCCAGCTAACCTAGCTCCGCCCGTTAGCTTCATGCCATTAGCTAACCAGCCACTCCCAGCTAACCTAGCTCCGCCCGTTAGCTTCGTGCCAATTGCTGACCGGCTGTTCCCCGTTAGCACAGCTCCTCCTGTTAGCTCCGCCACTATAGATGGCCAGACGTCCCCAGTTGGTACAGCTCTACCCGTTAGCTCCGCTCATACAGCTAACCAGACGTCCACAGCTAACATAGCTCCGCCGGTTAGCTTAGTGTCAAGAGCTAACCAGCCACTCCCAGCTAACCTAGCTCCGCCCGTTAGCTCCGTTTCAATAGCTAACCGGCCGTTTCAAGCTAGCACAGTCTCCACTGCCAGACTAGGCTCCAGGTTCAGGGTGAGCCTAGTATCTGAGACAGACCAGATGTCTCCAGCTAGCACAGTCTCCACTGCCAGACTAGGCTCCAGGTTCAGGGTGAGCCTAGTACCGGAGACGGACCAGATGTCCCAAGCTAGCCAGGCATCCCCAGCTAACATAGCTCCGCCCGTTAGCCCCGTCCCAATAGCTAACCGGCCGTCCCCAGTTAGCACAACCCCGCCTGTTAGCCCCGCTACAGTAGCTAACCAGACGCCCACTGCCAACCTAGGCTCCAGGTTCAGGGTGAGCCTGGTAGCGGAGACAGACCAGATGTCTCCAGCTAGCACAGTCTCCACTGCCAGACTAGGCTCCAGGTTCAGGGTGAGCCTAGTACCTGAGACGGACCAGATGTCCCAAGCTAGCCAGGCATTTTCAGCTAGTGCAGTTCCCACAGTGAGTCCAGGGCCCACAGTTAGCCTAGCCCCCGAGGCTAGTATGGCTAGTAAGGCCTCCACAGCTGGTCCAGCTTCCACGCCCAGTCCAGCCTCAGCTCTGGGTCCTGGCTCCTCATCCCCGGATCCTACACCACGCCTCGCCGCCGAGACCGATCCGGTCTCCACGCCCTGCCCGGCCTCTCCACCTGGTCCGGCTGCCGTGCCGGCTCCCGGCTCTTCGACGGATCCTGGCTCCCCGTCTGGTCTAGCTCTGCGCCGTGATCGGCGTCCTGGTCCTCGCCGTGGTCTCCGCCGGGGTCTTCGCCGTGGTCTTCGCCGGGGCCTGCGTGGGATCCTGCTCCGGGGGTCGTCGCCGCCGCACCTCCATTCCGGCTCTCCTGAACCGGTCCCTAGTCCGGCGGCTGGAGGGCCTCTCGTCCGGGATCCGGCTCCAGGGTCCAGCTCCCCTTCCCGGGCTTCTACACCTGTACCCACCCCCCCTCGTCGGGCCTCGCTTCCCAGGTCCAGCCCTCCTCGTCGGGCCTCAGTTCTCAGGTTCTGCCCCCCTCCCCGGGTCTCGGTGCCCATCCCCACCCCCCCTCGTCGGACCTCTGTTTCCAGGTCCAGTCCTCCTCCCCGGGCCTCTGTTCCCATCCCCACCCCCCCTCTCCGGGCATCTGCGCCCGTTTTCTACCCCCCTGGCTGCTATGCCCCTCCTGGGTTTTTTGTTCAGCCTCCTGGTCCCTCGTCTTCGGGTCCTCTCCCTGGGTCCTCTCCGGGGTTCCGGCTTCCTCCCTCACCTGCTTATGGACGTTGTTTTCGGGTGTCTGGAAGCCACCCGTTGAGGGGGGGGTACTGTCAGGATCCTAGGCCCGGTCCTGGCTGGACTGGGCAGGATGGTAACACTGGGCAGTATCCTCCACCTAACTTTGGGCAATGCCCTCTATCTGACATTGGCCCTCGGCCTGACATTGGCGCCCTACCACCCTCTAGTGGTGACAAACAATCGGTGCGCTCCAGTACACTGGACATCCTGACTACTGTGTTAACTATAATTAATAGTTTGATTAATGTGGTGTCATGGTGTGTACTGTCATTGTCTTTCCCTTCCCTGGTGTGATGTCATACACTGTTTTGGGTTGTTAGGAGTTGCTTTTGTGTTTAGTTGTGTTTAGTTGTGCCTTGCTTATTGTCTAGGTGTTGTTTGTGATTCTGTGTTGGCCAGGTGTTCTTAATTGTTAATTAGTTGGGGTATATAGGGTTCTGTCTGTCCTCCCTTCTGTGTGGCGACATTCCTCCAGTTACCCCCTGTTCCTCCACGTCGTGTCGCACCGTTCTCCCTCTAGTAAGTCTTAGTGTTTGTTGTTTTGTATTGTGAAGTTTGTTATTTAGTTTCTGTATTTTCCCTGTATTGCACTGGATTCTACAGTAAACACCTTTCTCCAAGCTTCACTCCTCGCCTCTGCCTCCTCCATTGCCTCTGCCTCCTCCATTCTTTCCCTTTCTGTATTATTGCATTCTACCTAACCCCATCGTGACACGTGGTAAAACATTTTTAAATGGGAATTATAAAATTTAAATCAAAATTAGCCAAAACATATGAAATATCCCAAGACCCAGAAGGCACTGTTACATATAATTAATATTATATTATAATATATTGTCTATATTCATGTCTTGCCCGAAAAGGTCTCAAATGGCCCTAAGAGAAAGCCCTTTTTGTCGTAAGTCCGTTGGAGAATGAGACCCAGTGTGTCTTTGTTAGATGTTCTCTGAATTAAGCAAGGTACCTAGTTTACTGTGCATCACCATTTACTGGTAACAGGTGAGGGCCCTTCATTACTATGGGTAGCTTAGGCACAACTTTGTTATTCCTGAATGCAAAGGAGCAGACAATTGTAAAATACAATGAATTAGTATTTATTTTAAGGAAGGTCAAAGACAAATCGCAAGAACTTTGCAAAAGGGTCTATAACAGCTGTGACCAAGACCAAGATATTGTATATATGTATATTGTATATTCCTCTTTACTTACTTTTTTACTTACTTACTTTTATTTTTATTTTTTTTTATATTTAATTTTTTTTATTATTTTTTAAACATAAACATAACAACATACAATTAGATATACAAGCATTAATTAACAGTACACCTCCAATTTAAATCACCATTTGAATAAATGTATTATACGAGAAATATACCTAATACTTGCTATCTAATACCCTACATACATATGCTCTCGCTCGCTCCCCCTCCCCCCCAGACCCCCACTTGGATAATCCATCCATTATCATTCGCTCCTTTCCAGGTACTACAATTCATATGCTAGCTTTTATTCTCTCCACCACTTCTAACCACATTGCAATTTTGGATTCACTGACACCTAAAATCCTTGCTGTAGATATTTCTAGATAAATCACATCGAGATATGTAAGAATCCAAACCTTCCTACAAATTTTTTCCGGTTGAAACCATCGTGATGCTATCAGCTTTTTAGCCGCTGTGATACCTGATAAAACTAATCTCTTTAGCTGTATAGGGACTGCAAACTCAAAGACATCATTCAACAGCAATACAGAAGGGTGTACAGGTATATCCAGAATAAAAAAATTTGATAATTGCTGGGACACTTCTTTCCAGAATATCTTAACTGGTGGGCAATCCCAGTACATGTGCATAAATGTACCCTCATCCCCATTTGTACACAAGGTGCATCTGGAGTCTTGTTTAAGTCCCATTCTGTTCAATCTTATAGGAGTCAGGTATGTCCTATGAATATAGTTAAGATTTATTTGTTGATGGTCCGGGTTACGTGACGCAAGTCGAACGTTTGCCCAGGCATCTTGCCAATCAAAATTTATTTCCAGGTCTGGTATATCCCTCCTCCAGACTGAGTCTAGGGGGAGGATTTCATACGAGGACGTTAGTAATTGATGATAAAAATCTGATACAAAACCTCTCGATGTCTCTCTTTCATAGAAGAATTTGTGGTATCTGTGGTGTTCAATTGGTAGCCTTAATGGGACTCCATGAGCCTTCAAACATACCAATAACCAAAAGTAAAAATAATATGTGGATCTGGTGAGATTACATTTTTTATGTATTTCTTCATATCTACAGAAACCCTGTTTGTTGAAAACATCTCCTAATGTGTGTATGCCCTGCTTTTCCCATTTAGTGTGAGGATTGGTTCAGTCCCCACCACACGCTCCGCTCCTTTAAGGTACTGTGTTGATTGATGCATTCCCCGCCACACGCTCCGCTCCTTTAAGGTGCTGTGTTGATTGGTGCATTCCCCGCCACACGCTTTTGGAGCAAGTATCAATTCCAGCGCGCCCCTGTCATCGTTTTTGATTAGCGCCCCAGAGGCTTTTTATACTGGGACTTCCCTTCAATCGATGTCGGGTCGTTTTGAATACTTCTGTTTCTGCCTGTTGTTCCCCGTTGCTGTGCCTCGTCTACTCTCCCTCCAGGACATCTGTGGATTGCCGCTGGTGAAGACCTTGTCCCCCGTTTTGAGCTGCGCCTCGTTTACCCGGTTTACTCTTGCGCTTTGGTGAGTTTGAACCAAACCCTTTTTTGGACGATTCTGTTTTGTGTGTTTTGAAGAACACTGAAGAGTTCTATTTTTGCTTACACTTGACTCAGCTAAGTTGTGTGTTAAAGGAGACACTGAAGATTATCATTTGCTTGCACTGGACTCAGCTGGGGTGTGTGTTTAGAAGAGAGACAGAAGTTTATCGTTTTTGTTTTGCACTGACCCTCAGCTAAATTGTGTGTTGTGGTGAACACTGAAGATTTCGTTTTGTTTGTTCTGACTCGGCTAAGGGAGGAGGAGACCGCACTGCCTCTGTGTGATGTGGACTGTTATTTACCTCTCTCTCTCTCTCTCTTTTCCACCTCGAGTTGAAGCTGGGAGTATCTGCAGAGCCGCTTCAGCGTCAATACCGTTTCCCCACCTCGAACACCAAGAGGATCTGCAGAGCCGCAGATAACTCTGCTGAAGGCAGTCTCCCTTTGTTTCAAGATAGTTACTTGCTCCTTTTTGACTCTGAAAATAAATATGCCCTAGTATTTGGCTAACTCTGAACTACCTGTCTGTGCCGTGCGTTTGAGGTCGGTTTCAAACCCTAACATTACGACCCGAACATGTCGACCTCAGCCGACACAGACAGAGTCAGAACCGCGTTGGCGGTCCAGATTGAATTAACCAACGACCACAGCAGGGGCGGATTTAGGATTGTAGGAGATCCGGGGCTTAGCCCAGATAGGTGCCCTTTTTTATTTTTTATTTTTTTTATTTATTATTATTATTTTTTATTTTTTTATTTTTTTGTGCAAGGGGTGGTTTGGAGGGGGCAGTTTTTTTTTTATTTAATTAACCTGTACGTGCAATTTCCTGCAATATAGAGCCTTCAATCTTGACCAATAAAGCTGCTCTTTTCACTATAAAACTCAGTTAACCATAACGTAGTTATGGTTAGATTTATATATTGGGGGCGGATATATAATATTTTTCATATGATCAAAAAGTGGTGGAGCAAGAGCATACCTTTGCTCCCCCAAGTTCAATAGTGGGAGAGCAGAGATGCTCCGAATGCTCTTATGGCCAGGCGTCTATGATTCACTGATACAAAGTAAAATAGTGCAGTGCAATAAAATAGTTAGTAAAATAGAATAAAATAATGCAATAGTGCATTGCAATAAAATAGTTATCATTGTATTCTTTCGGGAGGCCGGTAAGGAGTGCATTACAGTAGTCGAGTTGGCTTGAGATAAAGGCATGTATCTGGTTTTCAGCGTCCTTTTGATTTATAAATGGCCATACTTTAGCTATGTTTCTAAGGTGGAAGAATTAAGTTTTTGTCAACTTTGATTGTGATTTAAAGCTTAGGTCTGAGTCTACCATAACACCAAGACTTAACTCACTCAAATACAGTTAGCAGCTGGATAGACCACAGATGGAAATTAGCTTCTGCTAAATCTGGTGCAAACATATTTTCATGTAACAATGATGAATTGTCAATATTTTTTTTTTATTTTTTTTTATATAAATAGATTCGGGGCTTTTCAGAAAACATTCGGGGCTTGAGCCCAAGTAGCCACCCCCTAGCCCCGCCCCTGGACCACAGCCTACAGCTAGGTGCGGCTGCGGCTGCTGTACAGGAGCTCCGAGCCCAGGTCCTGCCTATTCAGGAGTCCCTTGGCTCTCTGGCTACCCTACAGACAGCCCAGGGTAATCAGCAGGCTGATATTCTTCACCAATTACGAACTCTGAGTGACGCATTTAACGCACTGCTTGTAACCCCACCTGCTTCAGGAGTCTCGGCCAGAGCACCACCCGCAGCCGTGGCAGGCCCCGCGCCTCCCGATCCCGCACCTCGGGAGCCCCGTCTCTCCGAACCACGGTTGTTCAACGGTAACTTCGAGGATTGTGCCACATTCATCATGCAATGTGAGTTGGTTTTTCGTCATCAATCCAGCCGATTCACTTCAGAGGGAGCCCGAGTGGCGTACATGACTAACCTGCTCTCATGCCGGGCAGCACAGTGGGTTACTGCCTCCTGGGCAATGGGGGCTGATTTCTGTTTTTCCTACCCAGACTTCGTGGCAGAGCTCCGCAGGGTTTTCCACCACCCAGCCCATGGCCAGGACCCAGGAGCTCGGTTGGGCACCTTCCGGCAGGGCAGTAGCGCGGTCACCGACTACGTGCTGGAGTTCAGACTGGCGGCAACGGAGAGCGGGTGGAACGACCAATCGCTTCGTCTCACCTTCATGAGGGGGCTCAACGACGCTGTAAGAGACCAGCTCGCGACCCGTGAGGAACCGGAGTCCCTCGAGGACCTATTCAGCCTCGCCATTCGCATCGACGGACGCCTCCGGGAGAGAAGGCGTGAGAGAGCCCGACTGGTACCTCCAGAGGTGACCCAGACCTCCCGCACTCGTGACAGTACTGCGGCCCGTCCTGCTTCCACCACGACTGGTGGTCCCTTCCCCTCCCGTTCGGCGCCCGAGGAGGAACCCATGCAGCTGGGACGCTCTCACCTTAGTCCGGCTGAACGAGAGGCCAGGTTCAGGTCCGGCCTTTGCCTCTACTGCGGCCGGGAGGGGCACCGTATCTCCAACTGCCCCACCCAGCCAAAAGACCAGGCTCGCCGGGACCCCGGGAGATCCTGGTGAGCCGTTTTTCTCGTTCCCAGAACCGTGCACCACCTAGTCGTCTGATGAGCGTCACCCTGACCTGGGCGGACCAACGGGCGACGGTGGAGGCACTCATCGACTCGGGTGTTGACGAGAGCTTCCTGGATTTCGAGTTTGCTACCCAGGCCAACATTCCGCTAGAGGACCTCGTGAGACCCTTGGAGGTGTTCACGTTGGACCAACACCGCCTGGCTGACATCACTCAACGCACCGTCCCAGTCCTTCTCACCATTGCTGGTAACCACGTTGAGAGACTCCAGTTTTTCATCACCAGCTCTCCTCTTGTCCCTGTGGTTCTGGGCAGGCCTTGGCTCGCGCTGCATGAGCCCCACATCGCCTGGTCCTCCGGTACCATCAGAGGGTGGAGCTCCGCCTGTCATGCCCAGTGTCTTCAGGCGGCGTCCTGTCCCTCGCCCCGGAGCCCTCTTTGTGAGCCGCCTCCCGACCTCTCGACGATACCCCCCGAGTACCACGACCTCGAGGAGGTTTTCAGTAAGTCCCGGGCTCAGGCCCTTCCGCCTCACCGGCCTTACGACTGTGCCATCGACCTTCGCTCAGGGGCTCCCCTTCCCGGCAGCCGCCGGGAAGTCTGACCGTCCCTGAGAAGGCAGCGATGGATTGTTATATCTCTGAGTCCTTGGAAGCAGGTCTCATTCGGCCTTCCTCCTCCCCTGTGGCGGCCGGTTTCTTCTTTGTTGGGAAGAAGGACGGAGACCTTCGACCCTGCATCGACTATCGCCGGCTCAACGAGATCACCATTAAGAACAAGTACCCTCTTCCACTCATGAACTCCACCTTCGAACCTCTCACCCAGGCTACCGTCTTTACCAAGCTGGACCTCCGGAGTGCCTACCACCTGGTCCGTATCCGAGAGGGCGATGAGTGGAAGACCGCCTTCAAGACTCCCAGGGGCCACTACGAGTACCTGGTAATGCCGTTCGGCCTCACCAACGCTCCGGCGGTATTCCAGGCGCTCATGAACGATGTCCTTCGTGACATGCTGGAGGAGTTTGTGGTGGTATACCTAGATGACAGCCTCATCTTCTCTAAGACCCTCGAGGAACACATCCAGCATGTCCGACGTGTGCTGGAGCGCCTCCTCCACAATCGGCTCTTCGTCAAGGCAGAGAAGTGCCGTTTTCACTCCGACTCCGTCGATTACCTGGGCTTCATCGTGGAGAGAGGCTTGACCCGGGCTGACCCTCGCAAGATCCGGGCCGTGGAGGAGTGGCTGGAACCCACCTCTCGGAAGGAGTTACAGAGCTTCCTCGGGTTCGCCAACTTCTACAGAAGATTCATCCGGAACTACAGCCAGGTGGCGGAACCACTGACCAAGCTAACCTCTCCCGCCCTGCCGTTCGACTGGTCCCCAGCGGCGAGTGCTGCGTTCCGCTCCCTCAAGAAGAGGTTAACTACCGCCCCAGTCTTGCTCCATCCAGACCCCAAGAGACAGTTCATCGTAGAGGTGGACGCCTCGGATACCGGCCTTGGGGCTATCTTATCTCAGCGGTCGGCAACGGACCAGAAGGTACATCCGTGCCCCTTCTACTCACGTCGTTTCCTCCCTGCCGAGAGGAACTACGACATCAGCAATCGGGAGCTGCTGGCGGTTGTGGCTGCCTTGGAGGAGTGGCGTCATTGGCTAGAGGGGGCCGAGGAGCCATTCACCATTTGGACGGACCACAAGAACTTGACGTATATCCGTGCTTCCAAGCGCCTCAATGGCCGGCAGGCAAGATGGGCCAGTTTCCTCAGTCGTTTCGACTTCTCGCTGACGTTTCGCCCTGGTTCCCGCAACACGAAGGCCGACTCCCTGTCCCGGTTACACTCCAAGGGAGCCCCAACCACTGAGGACCCGACTCCCATCCTCCCAGAGGGCAGGGTGGTGGGAGTGGTCACCTTGGGCATCGAGGGGGTGGTAAGGCGTGCCCTACGCTTCCATCGCGCTCCAGGCAAGGTACCGGTTCATCGCCTCTTCGTCCCCGACTCAGTCCGGTCCCGGGTCCTCCAGTGGGGCCATACCAGCTGGTTCGCCTGCCACCCAGGCGTTCATCGCACGTTCTCCTTCCTGGCTCTGCGATTCTGGTGGCCCACCATGAGGAACGACGTCAAGGAGTTCGTACTGGCCTGCGCAGTCTGCGCCTGCAGCAAGGCCTCCCACCAGGCGCCCTCCGGGCTTCTGCAGCCGCTTCCCATTCCGATCCGCCCTTGGTCCCATGTGGCGTTGGACTTCCTTCTTCCCAGGGGAACACGTGCCTGCTGACAGTAGTGGATCGGTTCAGCAAGGGGGTTCACCTCGTGGCCCTTCCCAAGCTTCCCTCGGCGGCCGAGACGGCGGACCTCCTGACACGCCACGTGTTCCGCCTCCATGGGTTTCCCCAGAACGTCGTCTCGGACCGGGGGCCCCAGTTCACTTCCCAGGTATGGCGGGCTTTCTGCAAGGGATTGGGGGCAACGGTCAGTCTTTCCTCTGGTTATCATCCCCAGACTAACGGACAAACGGAGAGGATGAACCAGAGCGTGGAGTCTGCTCTTCGGTGTGTGGCTGCCGAGAAGCCTGCTTCTTGGAGCCGTTTCCTTCCCTGGGTCGAGTACTCCATCAACTCCATGGTCAGTTCCACCACCGGTCTCTCACCTTTTGAAGTATCCCTGGGCTACCAACCCCCTCTTTTCCCTGCACAGGAGTCGGAAGTGGCAGTTCCCTCCATATAGGAGCATCTCGACCGGTGCCGTCGGGTCTGGGAGATCGCCAGGACTGCGCTGCTCCGGTCATCGGAGCGCGTCAGTCGTGGGGCCGACCGGCGCCAGGTCCCTGTGCCGACGTACCACCCTGGGCAGAGGGTATGGCTGTCCGCAAAGGACCTTCCGCTTCGGTCCTCGGCCAAGAAGCTCAACCCCCGGTTCGTCGGCCCTTTTGAGGTTCTGAAGGTGCTCAGTCCGGCGGCGGTGAGTCTTAAGCTTCCTGCGTCCATGCGCATTCACCCCGTTTTTCATGTATCCCGGGTTAAGCCTGTCTCTCTCAGTCCCCTGATGCCTCCTGCTCCGGACCCGCCTCCTCCCGAGATGGTGGACGGGCACCCCCAGTGGCAGGTCCGCCGGTTGAGCGTTCGACGGCGGGGTCGGGGGTTCCAGTACCTGGTGGACTGGGAGGGATACGGCCCGGAGGAACGGAGCTGGGTCTCCCGCCAGCTCATCATGGACCCCGGCCTGATCACCGACTTCCATCGTGCTCACCCGGACGAGCCGGGTCGGGCTGGTCGCCGGGTGGCTCCCGTGGAGGGGGGGGTACTGTGAGGATTGGTTCAGTCCCCGCCACACGCTCCGCTCCTTTAAGGTACTGTGTTGATTGATGCATTCCCCGCCACACGCTCCGCTCCTTTAATGTGCTGTGTTGATTGGTGCATTCCCCTCCACACGCTTTTGGAGCAAGTATCAATTCCAGCGCGCCCCTGTCATCGTTTTTGATTAGCGCCCCAGAGGCTTTTTATACTGGGACTTCCCTTCAATCGATGTCGGGTCGTTTTGAATACTTCTGTTTCTGCCTGTTGTTCCCCGTTGCTGTGCCTCGTCTACTCTCCCTCCAGGACATCTGTGGATTGCCGCTGGTGAAGACCTTGTCCCCCGTTTTGAGCTGCGCCTCGTTTACCCGCTTTACTCTTGCGCTTTGGTGATTTTGAACCAAACCCTTTTTTGGACGATTCTGTTTTGTGTGTTTTGAAGAACACTGAAGAGTTCTATTTTTGCTTACACTTGACTCAGCTAAGTTGTGTGTTAAAGGAGACACTGAAGATTATCATTTGCTTGCACTGGACTCATCTGGGGTGTGTGTTTAGAAGAGACACAGAAGTTTATCGTTTTTGTTTTGCACTGACCCTCAGCTAAATTGTGTGTTGTGGTGAACACTGAAGATTTCGTTTTGTTTGTTCTGACTCAGCTAAGGGAGGAGGAGACCGCACTGCCTCTGTGTGATGTGGACTGTTATTTACCTCTCTCTCTCTCTCTCTTTTCCACCTCGAGTTGAAGCTGGGAGTATCTGCAGAGCCGCTTCAGCGTCAATACCGTTTCCCCACCTCGAACACCAAGAGGATCTGCAGAGCCGCAGATAACTCTGCTGAAGGCAGTCTCCCTTTGTTTCAAGATTGTTACTTGCTCCTTTTTGACTCTGAAAATAAATACGCCCTAGTATTTGGCTAACTCTGAACTACCTGTCTGTGCCGTGCGTTTGAGGTCGGTTTCAAACCCTAACATTTAGGGTATCTTATAGGTCGTTTTCCAATCAGAAGTGCATTGTTATTGAATATGGGAGTATGCCTATGCCATTTATGTGGGTTAGAATATTTTTTGTGTTTCACGGCATATCCGGATCGCATGAGTAATAATGGGGCCAAATTTCAATTCGCATTGCTTAATTGATAATTTGGTGTATACTATGTCCTGCAGTCTATGTGGAGCTACTATATTTACTTCTAAATTTCTCCAGGATACTGATGCTTGGGAATCAAACCAGGTTGTTAGTGGTCTTAAAGTGTATGCCTTAAAATAGTGGTAAAAATCTGGAGATGCCATACCTCCATCGTCTTTGTTTCTCTGTGCGGTGGATCTTTTTATATGTGGTGGTTTGTTATTCCAAATAAATTTGTATGCGGTAGAGTGTAGTTTTTTCCAGTAACCATCTGGAGGGGGTAACGGTAGCATTGAGCTAATGAAGTTGATTCTAGGTAGGACATCCATCTTAACTATTGATACCCGTGCCTGAACTGAGTTTTTAAGTTTTGATCACCTGTCAAAGTCGTATTTGATCTTATTTTGGATTTTTATGAAATTGTACTTCAAGTCAAGTCAAGTCAAGTCAAGAGTTTTATTTGTCACGGCATACGAGTATACAATGAAATGCGGGTGGTCTTGCCCGCAACGACGTGCAATACAGTGGGTACAACATATAATAGAATCCAATAAAAAAAAAATTGTGCAATAACAGGTAACAGGTAACATGGTGTGACATCAAAATCGGTATCTGTACATAGTTATTTACAGAGCATATAGGACATGCTAGGTAGCTTCACCGTTTGGCTTATAGTAGGGAATACTTCAACTCCCAAACATCTAAAGTGTTTAACCATTGGTATTTCTTCTGGAAGGAGTATATTTTTTGCAGGGACATTAAGTGGAAGGAAAGCCGACTTTGGCCCATTTATCCTAAATCCCGATAGACTGCCAAATTCATCAATCAACTTGAGAAGATGAGGCATTGCAGTGTTAGGGTTTTGCATGAACAGTATTACGTCGTCCGCATATAAACTAATTTTATGTTGTGTGCCCTTGATTGCGATTGGTTCTATGAATTGGAATTGTCTATGTATTGTGCTAAAGGCTCTAATGATAAATCGAATAGTCCGGGACTAAGAGGGCAACCCTGTCTAGAAGAGCGTGATACCGGAAAGATTTCAGAGGTGATTATACCTGTTGTAATCATGGCAGATGGGTCTTTGTATAATACTTTAATCATATCAATGAATCCTTTTCCTAACCCCATCCTTTCTAATACTGCCCATAGATAAGACCATTCCATCCTATCAAAAGCTTTCATCGCATCCAGGGACAGCATCGCCTTAGGTGTGGTGTCATCCTTGCTGGCATCTAGTACGTGTAGTAATCGTCTTATATTATCCGTGATCAATCGGCCTCTTATGAAGCCAGTCTGGTCCGGATGAACTAAAGACGTCATATGCTTTTGGAGTCTGATGGCTAATACCTTAGAATACAGCTTGATATCGGTTCCGAGGAGGCTTAAGGGTCTGTAACTACCGCAATCTGTGGGGTCTTTGTATTTTTTAAGGAGGACTGTTATGAGTGCAATATTGTCGTTCTTATGGAAGTTCCCCTCCTTGATTGAGTATAAAATCATATTAAGTAATAGAGGTCCAATTACGTCCCAACATGAGAGGTACATTTCTGGTGGTATACCGTCTCTACCAGGAGCCCTACCACTTAGCATTTCAGATATGGCCTCCCTAAGTTCATCTAGTGTGATGGGTGTTTCTAACTGTTTAGCGTCATCCTCTGATAATTTGGGGAGGTTAATTTGATTAAGATATGTATCCATTTTGTTTTGATCGAAGGTCATTTCTGATTTATACAAGTTGGAGTAGAACTCTTTGAATGTCTCGTTGATTTTTTTAGGGTCTGTAACAAGTCCTTGTTGTGCTTTAATGGAATTTATATCTGCAAATTTTGCGTTGACTCTTAATCGCATAGCTAGTAGGTGACTTGGTTTAGAACCCTGAGAGTAGTGCTGTTGTCTTGTGCTACGTATTTGTACTTCAGATTGTTGTTTATAAATGGCGTTAATCTTTTTTTAGCACATTAATTTGAGTTTCCAGTCGATCCGAGTAGTTGTATTGTAAAGAGGAAAATAACGTAGAGTATAGCGTTTCCAGCTCTGCCAATTTTGAGCAACGATTCTTGCGTATTTTGGTGGAAAAGCACCAGGTAAAATCCTTGATCAATCCCTTTACCGACATCCATAATATTCTGGGGTCCTGCACCGATTCCGCATTCTCCAGTAGGAATACAGAAAGAGCTTCTTTGAGTTGTGTAATGAATTCCTTGTTACTCAGCAGTCTCGAGTTAAATCGCCATCTTGGGGCTCGGGATGACAGTATACCAAATGATCCTTTTAGGAGTAAATAACAGTGATCTGATTGGGTACCATTTCCACGTCATAGTTATCAAATAGTCTCGGGGATGCAAAAACATAACCTATTCTGGAAAGTGTGTTATGTCTTGCAGATCGACAAGAGTACTTCCGAGTCGTGGGGTTGAGTGATCGCCATAGATCATTTACACCTGTATTCTTCGACCAATCCTTTAACGCATTAGATGAATTTTTCTGTTCGTTGGAAAAGGTGGGATAAGATTTATCCATCCCAGGATCCCAAATGGCATTAAAATCTGCACCAATTATAAATGAGTATTCAGGAAGGTCTAACATTGTTCTGGTAAGTGTAGTGTAGAAATTAGCTTCGTACAAATTTGGGGCATATACCGCTACCAACGCTATTTTCCTATTCCTGTGTACAATCTTAGCTATGGTTATCCGACCATCTGCATCAGACCATACTCCCTTCAATTCAATATTCAACTTCCGTTTCACGACTATAGCAACTCCACGGGTTCTCGTTCCAAATGAAGAGTGACTAATGTTATGGTATATGTTGTCCGCTAACGTAGCTTTGTCTTCCTCTAAAATGTGCGTTTCGCTTAGCAGGGCCACGTCAACCTGTTTGTTTTTCATCAGTGTGAGCACGCTTCTGCGTTTATGTTGATTATTTATTCACCCAGTATTCCATATCATTATATTCAGACTAGCCATAATCTATACATGTTGTTGTGTAGTTGTTAGTAATGCTTCTGGAGTGCAAATCTACAATTTCATTGTATACTCCCGCATTTCATTGTATACTTGTATGCCGTGACAATTAAAACTCTTGACTTGAACTATTGAGGTCCCGTTGAGAGCCGAGCTTAAAAACATACATATATACAAATAATCCCCTAAATCCCCCTCCCTCAGAGAGTCGTACAGGACTGTGTTCCATAGACACAACCTTCGTGTATAACTCCCTCCCTTAAACCATCGGATTGCCCAAAATTAGCCTTTTAACCTTAACTTTCCTATGCTAATTTCCATAGGATATAAAACTTTCATTCTAATTTAATAGAATGTCACTCATGGTCTAGCGCCTTCCCATTAATGTAATAAAAATAGTGTGAAAAATAAAAAATATACCTCCATTGGTATATTTATTCGAACCTTCTACTAACATGTATAGTGGAACCTTCAGGAAAAAGAGAAAAAGAAAAGAGAAAAAAAAAAAAAAAAAAAAAAAAAAAAAATCAACAACAGAAAAAAAGAGAAAAAAATAAATAAAAATAGATTTTTTGAACTAAATTATGCAAATCCCTAAAGCGGTGGAGCAATTGCTCAAAATATTAAAATAACTTTGTCAGACTTATACCTTTAGATGAGGATGAGGTTTTTAAAACCTTGTATGCAGTTCGTCCCCTGACAAGTGTGGGCGTTAAACCGTTATGAGGGTTTATTGAACTTCCATATCTGGTTCATTTGCATATACATACTTACTTACTTTCTTACTTACTTTTTTTACTGTATGAAGCACACTCTCAGGATCTCATACAGAACCAAGCATTTCACTGTAAAGTATGTGTATTTTATTGTCATAATTAATAAACACACTTGAAACTTGAAAGTTTAAACCATAGCAAAGCATGATATATCGGTATCGGCTGATGATAGTGACATTTAGCTGACCAAGCAGCTAGTATACCTTTGTCTGTCAGTCTGTCTGTCCATCCATTTGTCTGTCCCAAAGTCTGTCCCCCTGTTGCCACAACATACTACATGATACAGACATACTACATGAAAAATATATATTTTTTTTATCCACTTTTTCTCCTTATTTTTCTATTTTTCTCCCATCCCAATTTCGTGATTCCAATTATTCCCTCCACTGTCTTGAACCTTGCTAGACTATGCCTCCCACTGGTCGGCTGTAGTGAGGATAGAAGCCTTGCATCAGGTGTCCCCTCCGGTACGAGGAGGCAGCCTGTCGCATCTTGTCACCAGACAGCTCGAACTCTCAGTGGCGAGGAGTAACGCGCGGGAGGCTCACGCTGCCCCCGGTACTTCCTGTTTCTGCTGTACAGGCGTCACCCAACCGACCTGTAGGAGTCGCTGTCCACAACGTCCAATCCCCACCCACCGGCTTTCCCACCCTCTAACACTGCCAATTGTGTTAGTATGACGACCGGCCAAGCCGGTAGCAATGCCGAGAGCTGGGCTCGATACCAGCATTCGCTGCGTTAGTGGCGAGCGCCTTGCCCACTGCGCCACTCAGCCGCCACATGAAAAATATATGATAGAGACATACTACATGAAGAATATATGATAGAGACATACTACATGAAAAATATATGATAGAGATATACTACATGAAAAATACATGATAGAGACATACTACATGATAGAGACATACTACACGAAAAATACATGATAGAGACATACTACATCATAGTTGAGCTTATAGGACTAGATATTACAATCCCTTAGATAATCAGCACTTTTTATTGAATGGGGTAGTGGTAAAAAGCTTCACTGGGGTCTTCAGGTGGGCACCCTCCTTCATTTGTGTTTCGTTGACAGGCCCACGACACCTCCGAAGGGCTCAACGGCAACACCTGGCGTCCCAGGTGTGCCCCCCTCTGCTTTTACCCCTCAATGGTCATTTTGCAGCCCAGTTGGGGTCCTTTCTCTTAATCCATAGCCATCTGCTGCTTCGTTCGGCAGCCTCTGACAGTGTTTTGACAGCTTGTCGGAACGCCTGTCCTCGCACTCCCATCCCCTTAAAGGCAGGGGAACTATGTGAGAATGCTATTCATCGACTACAGCTCGGTATTCAATACCATAGTCCCCTCCATACTCATAGCCAAGCTCAGGGACCTGGGCTTGAACTATGACCTCTGCCAGTGGGTCTTGGACTTCCTGACTGGCAGACCCCAGGTGGTGAGAGCAGGCAACTGCACCTCCTCATCCATCACCCTCAACATAGGGGCCCCCCAGGGCTGTGTTCTGAGTCCCCTCCTCTACTCCCTGTACACACACGACTGTGTGGCTCAGCGGAGTAGCAATACAATCATCAAATTTGCTGACGACACAGTGGTGGTGGGCCTGATCTCTGCCAACGACGAGAGGGCCTACCTGGAAGAGGTCAAGGTCCTGGCGGGATGGTGCCAGGAAAACAGCCTCTCCCTGAACGTCAGCAAAACAAAGGAGATGATTGTGGACTTCAGGAGGTCGGGGGTCAAGGACTACAGCCCCCTCAGCATCGACGGGGCACCGGTTGAGAGAGTCAACAGCTTTAAGTACCTCGGAGCCTACATATCCGAGGACTTGACATGGACCACACACATTGACAGTGTTGTGAAGAAGGCACGACAACGCCTCTACTTCCTCAGGCGCCTAAGGAAGTTCCAAGTCAGTCAGAAGATCCTTAAGAACTTCGACTCATGTACAATAGAGAGCATCTTGACCGGCAACATCACCTCCTGGTTTGGGAATAGCACTGCACAAGACCGAAGCAGACTACAAAGAGTGACACGTTCAGCCGAACGCACAATTGGAGGGGGGCTCCCCACCCTCCAGAACATTTACAACAAGCGTTGCAAGGGCAAGGCTAAGAGAATCATTAAAGACTCCAGTCACCCGAACAACTGCCTCTTTGAACTGCTGCGGTCAGGCAAGCGATACCGGAGTCTCAAGGCGAGCACAGAAAGACTCAGAAGAAGCTTCTATCCCCAGGCCATCAGGCTGCTAAACGAACAATGAACACTACACAACAACAACCACCAAACGCACATAGCACACACATCCACACGCACACACTCACTTTAAACAAACACACTGTAGCACCCACTCCACACACTTTATAGCACACACCCACTTTAAACAAACACACTGTAGCACCCACTCCCCACACTTTATATTTATTGATGAAGGATTGCACTACAACTCGTACACCTTACTGTAAATTGTACCTAAATTGTACCTCATCCCATTTCTGCTTTGCACTATATAGTACTGTACATTAGTACACTGCATAGTATTGTATATTATATGGTAACTCAGAACATTGTAACTATGTCTATACCGAACACTGTGACCTCATTTTCTTCTTCTAAATTACATGCTATACTATGTTATTTGATACTATCTTGTCTAGCACAGTCTCTGGAGCGTAACAGTAAGAAGCATTTTGTATGAAAGTATTCTGTACTTCTGTATGACAACTATTAAAGAAACTTGAAACTTGAAAACTTGAACTATCTTATAAATGGCCTTTTTCAGTGTTTAGCATTGTTTCCTAGCTATGTGGACTTATATTAATATGATCTATGTCTCTAATTCTCATATTGGCGCATTCTTCCAATTCTCCTCTCACAATATTCACCCTCACTGAACTGAGTCATCTGAAAATGTGATGATTTGTGATGTCAGAGAGACACCGCTGCATGTTAATGTCCAGGCGCCGGCGCCGCGTTGCAGTGGTTTAGGTGCCCAGGCTCAAAACAGCTCGAGATCTTGAGGTAGAAAAATGCTGTTTTTGAGGACTTGATTAGAAATACAAAACAATGAATTAAAAAATATATATAATTACAGAGGTGTTCCATAAACTCACAGGAATTGTGTAAAAGTGCCCAAATAGTGAAAGAAATAGTAAAATAGTTCCCCTTTAAGAAGCTTGGTTGTGGACATGGCAACAAATCCTCTAGATCCAACCTCAACCGGAAGCACCTGGGCACGCCAGCCGCGTTGTTCTGCCTCGGCTGCTATGTCGGAGTACTTCAGTCGTTTAGGTTCATATGCTTCACCAACTGCAGCCTCCCATGGTACAGTTAGTTCCACAATGAATACAGACTTCTGGGAGGTTGACCACAAGACCCCTGGGCCCTCATTCATCAACGTGTTCTACGCACAGATCTGTGCTTACCCTGTGCGTACGATCATTTCTAAGCAAAGAGTGGGATTCATCAATTTCGATTTGAACTTGACTCCGTGCTTACATCTACGCACAGGTCAGACCACACTTACCTGACGCCCAGTGGTAGAATATATTATTACAACAAGGAAATGAGCTTCTGTGCATAATAACACTGGCATGTTCTGTACGAACCGTAGTTCATTATAGTTCATTGTAAAATAGCAACAGTAGTGTAATTATGGTCAAAACCCTATAAATAGCATTTGGAATAATAGATCTTTCTCTCAGAATGAATGCAGCATGGTTTATATAGCGTTATCGGAATATACGGGGTGTAGGCTACTGACTGACTGCGCTCCGCGTAGCTTGATTGATTGATTGATTGAAACGTGTATTAACAGATTGCAGAATGGGTACAGTACAGTACAGCTCAGTACATACAATTGTTAATTGGGGATGCAGACCAACTTTCGTCTTGTTTACATCAGGGTCCCCCATTTTCAATTCATCATAAATCATAAAGCTCAACTCGTTATTATTTTGCGCACAGACCGCCGAAACACGGGAACGTTTTGATTATATTTAAAAGGCTTTACGTTAAACGAAACAAGTGGAATTTCGAAGCTGTAAGCAGAATAAGTCATATGAATATAGTGTTCTTCCCCCTTTTTACTGTATAAGAAAGAATAGAAAACGCATTGCAATGACACCATGCAGATAGTGGACAGACTATGTATATGATGGGATTCAAGTTCGCGTTTTTGTTGCTCATAGGCATGCTGTCAGAGTATGATATCTTAATCAAACATTCTAGAACATTTGTCGTCACAGATCATGTCCTAATAGAACATAGGCTATGGCATGGATCGTGATATTGTGTGGACTGTAATTATTACTGTACCGGTACCACCCATTGTGACAACAGCCTTGTGAGTCCCGCACACAAACATGATGGAATTCAAGTTCATGTATTGAAAGGCATGCCTACATCATACATGCAGTGAGATTCATTGTTCTTGTATATGCTCTCTATTATTGTTTATATAGGCTACCCAATACTGACATTAAAATAGATTGTAGTATGCCTCTAGAAATCATATGCAGCAGGTAGAAAATTGACGGGAGATCCATCGCGATTTGGAATAGAATTGAGGAGAACTTTAATCCCTGGGTATCAATCAAACAACACGGGAAAAGGCAGTCATATTCCAGCGCGGTCTTTATTAGCCGACAACAAAATAGATGCCTCTAAAAATCATATAGCCAATCGAACACAACTAATAAAGGCATTCATATTACAGCACGGTTATAATGACACACAACCAACGCCAAACAGTGGTCAACGAACGGTCTTTATTAGTATTCTGAGCTGTCCAGGCAGAATTGCAGCAATGGTCTTAGGGAGCCGTTGATATCTGACATCACCGTTTACAAGTCCGCCTTTTATTATTTATCCCATAATACGCGATAGTGTCTTCTTGGTTCGACAGCAGTGAACAATCTTCGTGGAGTTTCTCAGGGTTCCGCTCGGGTCAGTCCATTATTTCACATCCCATGGGGGGTGTTTCCTCATTTTCATGACCATATATGGATAATCATGCACGAGCATTGACGGTAGAACAAAGTGGTATTCATCAACACGGAGGGGCATAGAGCCTGCGTACGCACCGTGTGATGAATCCCGACTTCCCTGTGCGTACACTAGTTCTACATTCCGTGCTTACGTGTGGAAATAGAAATGTTCTACGCACACTATTGATGAATGAGGGCCCAGGTCCGGCCTGAGGTTAGTTGTAATAATCTCAGGCGGAAAGATTCGTTTCTGGTCCAAGTCAACCTCCATTCTCCAGTCCCGGGCAGTGTCCAGGAGGGTTGCCTCCACTCTTGCAGATGGCTTTGCTGGAAGCTGTCCTGCTCTTACAAAAGAAGTGGTGTTTGAGTGTCTAGGCATTGGGGGAGGGAGGGCATTGTTGGTAGTTCTCCTTCCTTCCAGGGTGATTGCCAGTTGTCTTAGGACCTGGTTGTGTCTCCAGGTGTAGCGCAGAGACATACTACATGAAAAATACATGATAGAGACATACTACATGAAAAATACATGATAGAGACATACTACATCATAGATACATGATAGAGACATACTACATAATAGTGACATACTACATGATATGGACATACTACATGATAGAGACATACTACATGGAAAATACATGATACAGACATACTACATGATATGGACATACTACATGATAAAGACATGATACAGACATACTACACCATAGAGACATGATAGAGACATACTACATCATAGAGACATGATAGACATACTACATGATAAAGACATACTACATGAAAGAGACATGATAGAGACATATCAAATCAAATCAAATCATATTTATTTGTAATGTTAAACTTAAAGAGAAGACGGAGGTCTCTGTGTGCCCAGTTGGCACCCTGCCATTGGCTGTGGAAGTGGGTAGATTCCAAGGTAAACCCGAGGAGGAGCGGTTGTGTGTTCTCTGTGATCTGGGAATGGTGGAAGATGAATATAATTTTGTATTTTATTGCCCCTTGTACACCGATTTGAGGAGGGCTTTAATTGAGAAAATTCAATTTGTAAATCTGGATTTGTTTTGGCAGTCTGAGAGTTGTATGTTAAGTTATTATTTTGTGGAGGAGATCTTCAGTTTTGCATGATTTTTGGAGAAAGCATGGCACGTGAGACAAAACACACTATATCCTATATAATTGTATATGAATTCCTCTTGTTTCTTTGTTTACATACATTGTTTACAGCTTGTTATATTACGTTTTTTTTTTTTTTTTTTCATCTTGGTCTATATAACTTATTGTTAATGTCAAGTATACTATTACTTATTGTTTATGTGTCTTGTAAGCCCATATGGGCTGGGCATACACCTGTATGTAAGACACGAAAATAAAAAACATCAAATCAAATCAAATGTAAAGCACTGAAATCACAAGGTAATGCCCGCTTCTCCCGAGCAGTATGTCGATGTGTCCTTGACACGATAACCCCTAATTGCTCCCAATGAGCAGGTTGGCTCCTTGCATGGTTGCCTCTGCCATTGGTGTGTCAATGTGTGAGTGAATGGGTAAAATGTGAGGAACAAATTGTTAAAAAGTGCTTTGGATAAAAGCACTATATAAATGCAGCTATTTACCATTTAATGCCCCCTCTTTAAACAAGTCAAGAAGAAACATCACAATAAATCAAGAACAAAAACCACCATAAAATCCTAAATAAATGCAACAGTCCCAGACATACCCTCACTAATAATAGGAAAAAAGCACCACAGGCGATGTGGAGGAGAGAAACCTTAGAAGGACCTTTTAAAGGGGAATCCCCCAACTTGGATGTCAGTGATAATAGTGTTGCTATGGATGATCGATGGGTGGAGAATAAAACAGGCACATAGTTGGTATGTATGTACATATACGTGTAATAAAACACATATACATGCAATAGCAACTGGGGTACATAATAATTTTTTTTAAAGATTTAAAGGGGAACTATCTTATAAATGGCCTTTTTGAGTGTTTAGCATTTAGCATTTAGCTATGTGAACTTATATTAATATGATCTATGTCTCAAAATTCTCATATTGGCGCATTCTTCCAATTCTCCTCTCACAATATTCACTCTCACTGAACTGAGTCATTTGAAAATGTGCACGATATGTGATGTCAGAAAGACACCGCTGCATGTTAATGTTCAGGCGGCGCCGGCACCAGCACCAGCACCAGCGCCAGGCTCAAAACGGCTCGAGATCTTGAGGTAGAAAAATGCTGTTTTTGAGGACTTGATTAGAAATACAAAACAATGAATAAAAAAAAAATATATATTACAGAGGTGTTCCATAGACTCACAGGAATTGTGTAAAAGTGCCCAAATAGTGAAAGAAATAGTAAAATAGTTCCCCTTTAAATAGAATAGAGCTAAGAACAACAACAACAAAAGAAAAAGCATAGGGAAATAAGCGCTAGTATGAAAATAGGATAAAGCCTAAAGGTCAAGGCTCGGAGCTAAAAATATCAGAGTCATATTCCGTTTGCACATGTGTAAGTATTCCGCTCGGACCCATTTGAAGTATGGGGGTGACGTAGAGAAGATCGCACCATCTTGGCCATCACCACGCGACATCCACTCACAGAGAGACAGGGAGACGGGGACAGGGGTTAGACAGTTCCCGTGTTTGTGGTGGGTGGACATAGGAGCAATAGATACATGTAGTAAGTATTTGGGGGGCACCAAACAAAAAATCTTTATTTTTTTTACGTGCATTTTTTTTTATATATATAGCTACATATGACCGGTAAGTATAAAGGAAGTTGGGTTTATCTAGACAGGTAGCCTAAGTGTAGCAGGTAAGGTATACAGGTAAGTATATTAGGTTACATTATTTTACCAATAGCAGATCAGACAACTCTTCAGCCATTGGGGTTCATAGAACATATTTTATTGGCAACACTGCTGTCTGTACAAGTCTCTTTTTTTCACATGAAAGACACAACAACACAATAATAATAATACATAAGACATCACAGGACAGAAACGTATTGCAATAATGACAAGACAATAGAGATAAAATAGAATAAATAAAATTAAAACAGAAATAAAAATGTAATTATATTGATAGACATTACAAAAGAGATTACTAATTACAACAATAATTGTTCACCCAAGGGCTGTCTAACCAACCTAAAACATGTTAGCCATTGTAGTGCTGTACAAGTATTTTAAAGTGTTTTATCACTCAATACATTTAATTAATAATTAACTCAATTAATTGTATCACTCTATCCAAGTTGCCCCATGGGCCATGGAATGAAATTATTCATTCATATTAATTCAAGTATTTGCATGTGAGTGAAAGGTACATGCATCGTTTCAAATATTGTACTGCCACCAACTGGTTACAAATCAAACAAAAAGTATTTTAAACAAGTGTTTTCTCACTCAATTGTCAAGTTTCCCCATGACATGAAAGGGATTCAAGTATTTGCATGAATGCAAGGTACACATTGGTTCATACATAATATTGTATTGCCTCCACTGCTGTCAGACCAGAGTCTGCAGAACGGGGGGCATATGGTAACAGCGGGGGGCATACATTCCCATTCAAGAACTCAAACAGTGACATAAAATATATAGGCTTCAGAAAACAAATTTCCAGTAAAAGATCCCTCAAAAGGGAACTTAGGGCCGCTTAAGAGCGGGACGCTTAGCCAGTACTCATATAACTAGGTTATATACATAACCTTACGTTATATTATCGTACTTGGCCATCGCGTCCCGCTCTTAAAGCCTATCGAGATATGGGTTAGAGCGGACGCGAGGCCCGACAGATGCACCCCCTGAGGACCCGTAAGCCCACATCAAGGGGTTTGGGGAGCCCCGTCACCCCATTCTTCCTAATGAAGGGGGGGCGCAGTCAACTCCACCTGAGTGCGAGCAAGAGGGAACTAGAACCCCTTGAACACACAGGCACAGGCGGAACCACGTGTGACCTAACACACTGTGGCCCATACCCACACACTCCTGCTACCCTACCAAAGGACGGGAAGCAGGAAAGGCCACAGACCCCAGAACCGCCTGGGAGACAGAACCCCCCGGTCATGTCCATGAGGTAAAAACCTTACAAAGGGGCCCGGGGAGGATCATGAAGCTGCAACACAGATGTCCTCCACCGAGGCCCCACCCAGCAGAGCGGCACGAGTGGAGTACGCCCTGACGCCCCCAGGGGGATCCAGCCCGGCCAACGTGTAGCAGAGGGCAATGCCCTCGCACAACCAATGGGACAGGCGTTGTTCGATAGTGCCTTACCGGCATGAGAACCACGTGACGGACAAAAAGCTGAACGGTGACCCCGAGGTCCTGAGTACGGCTGAGGTCATTCCCAAAGCACGGACCGGACATGACAGGTGAAGGCCCGCATCTAACTCACTAGCGTGAGGAGGCGGATGAAACGCCTGAACCACAATATCCCTGGAGCGGAAGAACTCAGAATATTTACAGGCACGAAGGCAGGATTAGGCCGCAGAGTGGCACCGCAATCGGAACGAAAGACAGGCACTCTGGTCGTACCGAGAGAGCACAAAGCACACCCACGCGTTCAGCGGAGGTGACGGCCAGCAAGAACGCGGTCTTGAACGACAGCTGTTCTAACGGCGCTTGCTCAAGAGGCTCAAACAGGGCCAAGGACAATCGACCGAGGACCAATTGAAGATCCCAACTCGGAGCCAAAGAGCGTTGCACCGGCTTAACGCGTCGAGCGCCAAGCAGGAAACGCTTCACAAGAGGGTGGCTGAACAAGACATCCCCCTCAAATCCCTCATGATAGGAGGATATAGCTGCTGCATATACCCTCACCGTCGAAGCCGACAGTCTATCAAGGAGAGACTGGAGGTAACTAAGGACAGCATCCAGGGGGCAGGAGACTGGGTCCCGGCCCCCCGCCTTACACCACACTTGGAACATACGCCATCTGCCCGCGTAAAGCGCGACAGTGGAGGGAGCATGCGCATTCCGGATGGTATCACCATCAGGATCAAGAACCTGCGCCCCTCAACGTACCCGTCCCAACAACTGACCTAACAGATGTATGGGGAAGAATCCCAGGCGGCACGGCATCGGTCCCAGACCTGCCTGGCTATGTCCGGACGTAATCCCCACCCGTCAGGATGAGGACCGCCCGCGACAGTACACCTGTACCCACATTCACCCTGCCGGGGATGTGGGGAGCCCTCAGGCCGCGCAGATGGAGGACGCCCATAGCCAGCCGCCCCGCCGCCTGGTGCAGACGGGGGGAGCATACTCCTCCCTGTCTGTCTATATACGACACTGACGTCGTATTGTCCGTCCTGATCAACACCGTTTGAGGACCAGAAGGACCGCTTTCAATATCAACACATTGAACGTAGCGCAGACCGGGCAGCATGGTTTGCCAGCTGCCCCCTACTGCCTTGGCCCGACACGTCACCAGCGACGGAGGCGTCGGTGAAAAACGTGACGTGAGACAGCGCCGTAACCGTCCTAGGACGGAACCTCCAGAGCGTGCCGACAACACGCTCTGAGAGGGATGCCCATAGCACTCCAACCGTTGACTGGGAAGAGGAGTACTCTACTTCCAGTCTACAGCAAACCCCAGGCTGGTAGGGACTTGCCTGGTACGATACCCGACGATCCACCTTGACCGCGAAGGACCAGAACGTCGTCAGGGCAGAATACACTTCGTAACCCCTGACGACGCAGAGGCCCCAGTGCGGCCTCCACGCACTTGGTGAAGATGCAGGGAGCCAGAGAAAACCGAACGGCAGCCTCTGGTACTCATACGCTAACCCTGCAAAGGAAGCGTAGGTAAGCCCTAGGATGGAAGATCGGAGATGCGAAAACGCATCCCACAGGTCTATGGAGGAGAACCAGACCCCCACCTGACAGTGTTCAACAGGTAGGAGACGATCCAAAAAATGCTGAACCTTCCCATGGGACAGGTCCAGCATGGGTCTGACACCCCCCCCCCTCCCGATTTCTCAGGTACCAGAGAACACCGGGAGGAGAACGCCACAACGATGGCTTGCTTCGTCCACAGAGATTGGATCTCGTTGAGCAGAGCTGTCACTGCTGGTGACCCTGACAATAGGGTCTGTACCAAACCCGAAAACGGGTGGGGTTGTGTAAACACAAGTCCCCGCCTCAGCGTTCTCTCCATCCACCTCGACATATGGTACTGCCGTAGTCATATGTGATAACACTCCCAACGCACCCGCCGCCATGTGGCGAAGGTCCGCCAGGAACTGTAGATAGTTGGCCCGGTCCCACCCGCTGTGCGTAGCCAACCCTGGACCCTTGCGAGCAGAGCGTTCTGTGGAGTCGGGTCGGAACCTGACACTACCCACGAGGCAATCGCACCCAAGGGGGGACCCCGACAGAATGGGCCGGTTTGATACGGGGGAAGCTGACATCAATCTAGGTGACAAAAGCACAAGAACATGCTGAGGAGTTGTTCTGCAGCCGGACATGCAAGGTGTGAGGACCCCATGGGTTCCTACACACCGTAGCCCTGCAGTGATATTACTACCACCTAAATCAAGCGCACCTCTTCATTTCAGACCACTGCCGATCTCGCGGGAGTGGGAGGTACCAACATGATACCTGGCCTGGCGAAGGCGAGGCCGGGGAAGCCCGCACTGTGTGCCTCAAAAGGTTTCGAGCCTCCCTGCTGACAACACTTATAGTTGACAGACGTAACACCAGGCTCAACCAACACAGCTTATGGTGTGGGAGCCGCTTGACAGCACAACACTCTCACGGACAGACCCAGGCTCAGCCATCAACTGGGTGTCAGCCCCTGTCCCCATGAGAAGCGAAAAGTGGGGCCGCCCGCGCTTCAACGAAGGCACGTGGCCCGCAGCCAAAGGAAACACTCAGAGCCCCCTTTTTCCGCTGGTGTTGGGGGAGGGAGTGATCGGAGAGCGGGCTGCTCGCGGCAGGACGGCGACGGCTTGTTGTTCAAGCCGAGCCCATCCAACATGGCCGATCCCTCGGCCGCCAAGGCTGTCGGCCTTGTGGACACCTGTCGAATCAACGGCCAGGATACCTCTGGCGGGGGAAACATGGCCGCCTGTCGAGGGCCTCGTCATCGCCGCGACGAGGCCGTGCTCTCTCTTCTTCTGGCTGCGCGGTGTGAGGCGGTGTGGGGCCTAGGACAATACCGCCCGCGCTCCAGCAGAAGACCAAAATCCCCTGCGGAGAGGGGAACCCTGAGCGGTTATAGCTTGCGGCTAGGTCAAAGCTGATAACGTCAACAACCTCGCGCGATGTGTCGACGTCGGCTGGCCATCAAGGCCCCGCCACCAGACACCATTTTTTTGATAGAAAAAACAGCAATTCGAACACAGTTCTAATCGCTGCCAATTCCATACCGTGGCGGTACAGGCTTTAGCAGCCCACCAGCCACTCGCCAGGCCGACCCACCCATGGCGTCGGCCGGGCGGGGCACTGTTTCAATATGTCAAAAGCAAAGGACTGATGTTAACACGGAGCACCATTGGTGGTTGCAAACAGCAACCTCCACTGTGGTGTGCACCATGAAGGGGTTAAATGAATTTTTATTTTTTATTTTTTATTTATCCTTTATTTATCCAGGAATGTCCCATTGAGATACAAGATCTCTTCTTCCAGGGAGTCCTGACCAACACAGCACACAACAAGTTTCAACATAAAACAGGGCATTAAACAAAAAACATACAATTCAAATATAAATACAGAGGGTCATTTGTGCAGTGGCAAGGAGCATAATCACATCAACAATAGCATCAGGTAAAACAGTTACATGTTTCATAAAGGGCTAATCGTAGCATACCTTTAAAAGCATTCACAGTAGGAAGTGCCTGTAGACAAAGTTTCACTTGCAGCGTATTCCATAAAAAGGGAGCATAGTGGGAGAATGCAGCTTTACCAAGCTCTGACTGCATCAAAGGAACATTTAACAGCATCCCATTTGCTGCTCGTCTGGTATTAAAAAAGCAAGTATAAAAGGACAGAAGTCTGGAGATATATAAGGGCAGCTTACCTAGCAATGACTTAAGGATAAAAATCAACATGTGTGATTGTCTTCTTTGGTACAGAGAGGACCATCCTAATGACTGATACAAAGTGCAGTGGTGGGTGCGAGAGCCTGCACCTGTTACAAAACGTATGGCAGTATGGTACGCAGAATCCAGCTTTTTAAAAGAACTAACACCACAAAATACTGTAGAATGAGCAAGCCCATATACACAACGTTAAGGGGAGGCGGACCAGAGAGAACCAGTCCCGCATTCATTCAAAATATTCACAACAGCACACCAGCCCCAGCTTAGCCCATTTACCAAAAAAGGTAAACAAAGCCCCCCCCCCGCACTACTCCCCCAATAGACACCGATTGACCGTCAGCATGAATGGTTGAGAGAAGAGAAAGCTGTAGCATAGACAGACCTTCTCATAGCAGGGAGACAGAACAAAACAGTAGCCCACTACACTACTATAGCATAGCGTTCAACACTACTATGGACAGAAAACAGTCAGCTGAGCCACAACACGGGCCGCCGTTAAGTCCCATCCTGCAGTAGTATAGCTCTACTGCTACCCGCCGAGCCTCAAGCATCGGCTCCCAGGTGGGAACACCGTTCAACAAACCCCGCCGGGACACAGGAGTAACGCTACCTGGCTAGGCTACCTAGCCACGGCCTACCCTGTTGTCAACCCATTTACCCGTAAAAAGGTAAATAGGACTCAGCAAAACCCCCACATCAGCTACCGACTGACCTTCATTGATGAACCGGGCAAGAGGAGGGAAAAGCGATAACATCCCACGGCAGAGACATTAGAACAGCGTAGCAGTAGTGTTAGCATGTAGCATTAGCATTAGCATGTAGCGTTAGCATTAGTTGTTTAACAGCACGCTTCCAGGACCGTTTGGAACCCGTTCACTGCAGTGAACGTCCACCAAACCATCCCGCCCCTGGCGCCGACACACAACATGGTTGTGTAACAAAACAAACCAGATTACTAACACTAATACCCATGCCTGCTCGATAGCCAACCTTGCACGCTGCTCCTGGATCTGCTGTCACCAGACGAGGAAACATCAGAATAGGCCCGACGTGTCGCTGAAACATGCCCCGAAGATTCCAGGGGTAAGCAAACCTCCGGTAACTTTCAACATTACGCAATATCTCATAATCTTTTCATAACAACTAGTTTACATAAGGTGCACTGCGACCGTTATGATGGAAACGAAAATAGAGGAAGAGTGTTTGGTGACCAGGCCCACTGTCTTATAGGCTACGCCTCCATAGGGGCGGGACCCGGCAGGTGTAGGTGTACGTGTTTTTTTCGTTGATGGAGTACAATAGGTACATGAGATGAGGTATATCTCGATAGGCTTTAAGAGCGGGACGCGATGGCCAAGTACGATAATATAACACACTCGCGCACACACACACACTGAGTAGCACCGTGTCAGATCATCAGCGAAACGAAACCACAAGTGACAAGCCTATGCATATTTAAGTAGGTACAGTACAACTATCACCATTGCCATCAATATATATATGATAGCCATATAATAAATATACAAGGCTGGGCTGAACAAGTCAAAGTATTCTTAATAATAATAGCCCGAGGCTGGGCTTAACAAGTCAAAAGTATTCTTAATAAATTATAGCCCGAGGCTGGGCTTAACAAGTCAAAGTATTCTTAATAATAAATTATAGCCAGAGGCTGGGCTTAACAAGTCAAAGTATTCTTAATAATAATAGCCCGAGGCTGGGCTTAACAAGTATTCTTAACCCTTTACCGGCCAAGTAACCATTTTTGGCCACTTCCCCATACAATATATTTAGCCAGGTGGGAGAGGGGGGGATCTTTAATCTATGAAAAAAACTTCTTCCAGCCAATCAGCACAGGTCAGGCTATGACACAAATATTGTCACCATCCCATCTGACCAATCAGGATAGACCCCGGGGATCTGCAACTTCCTTCTTTTCACCACAGCAAAAAAATGCAAATGTTTGCACCTGATTCTACTCTTCAAAATCCATTATTTCCTCAACAAGTCATGGTGAATTGATAACATTTACTAATTTTTGCAGTTGAACAATTATTGTAAAGGATGGGATAGGTGTTTTTTGCATAGGATTAGTGAAATCAGGATTTGTTGTTAGCTAAAAAGTGGTGAATCCATAAACGGTCATATGCCCCTTCAGGTGAATTGACATAGTGTACATTTTTAGACATATGCCCGATGCATCTAGTCAGTCACACTTAGGGTATTACTACTACCATGTAGTGCTATGTAGTACCCTGTAGTACCATGTAGTGCCATGTAGTACCCTGTATTGCCATGTACCCTGTAGTACCATGTATTGCCATGTAGTACCCTGTATTGCCATGTAGTACCCTGTAGTGCCATGTAGTACCATGTAGTACCATGTAGTACTCTGTATTTCCCTGTGTAGTACCCTGTAGTACCCTGTAGTACCATGTAGTATCATGTAGTATCATGTAGTACCATGTAGTACCCTGTAGTACCATGTAGTACCATGTACTGTAGTATCATGTAGTACCATGTATTACCCTGTAGAACCATGTAGTATCATGTAGTACCATGCATGGGCGGAGTTTATGGGGGTGCAGGGGGTGCATTGCACCCCCTGGTGGCCGGGGGTGAAATTGCTTTATTTATTTTTTTATTTTTTATTTTATTCTAAATCAAGATTATTTTTATTTTAATAAAATTATAATAATTGTGAGAAACAAATCTGAATTCTATTATGTTTTGTTTTACAATACATTAATTTTATAGTAGTAATCATGTCACATTATAAGGCGAACCTTCTGTAGTGTGGCAGTGAAGGGGTTAACGCGCGGCCAAGCACCACCATTCGCAGCAGCAGCAGCAGAATGCCCCCCGCGATAGTACATTGTAACGCTTGTACAAAGCCACTTATTCTGAGATGATAATTAATGTATCTGGATAACCAATGCACAGATTTTGTCGAGGCAGGTAGCGTTATTTCGGGAAAATTGATATCTATAGTCTGGTATATTTTTCGTCCACGAAAAATGGAGGCTGTAATAATTATTATTGCTCGAGAGTCTCTATGAATAATAATAATTAGAGCCTCAATTTTTCATGGACGAAAAATATACCAGACTATAGATATCAATTTTCCCGAAATAACGCTACCTGCCTCGACAAAATCTGTGCATTGGTTATCCAGATACATTAATTATCATCTCAGAATAAGTGGCTTTGTACAAGCGTTACAATGTACTATCGCGGGGGGCATTCTGCTGCTGCTGCTGCGAATGGTGGTGCTTGGCCGCGCGTTAACCCCTTCACTGCCACACTACAGAAGGTTCGCCTTATAATGTGACATGATTACTACTATAAAATGTATGTATTGTAAAACAAAACATAATAGAATTCAGATTTGTTTCTCACAATTATTATAATTTTATTAAAATAAAAATAATCTTGATTTAGAATAAAATAAAAAATAAAAAAATTAATAAAGCAATTTCACCCCCGGCCACCAGGGGGTGCAATGCACCCCCTGCACCCCCATAAACTCCGCCCATGCATGGTACTACATGATACTACATGGTACTACAGGGTAATACATGGTACTACATGATACTACAGTACATGGTACTACATGGTACTACAGGGTACTACATGGTACTACATGATACTACATGATACTACATGGTACTACAGGGTACTACAGGGTACTACACAGGGAAATACAGAGTACTACATGGTACTACATGGTACTTCCCCGAAATAACGCTACCTGCCCCGACAGAATCCGTTCATTGGTTATCCAGATACAGATGAATTAGCATCTTAGAATAAAAAGACAAACGCAACATCTTTTTCTTTTCTTTTCTCCAGCGCGACCAGCACATCTTTCGTTGGATTGGCATGTCTAATAATGCTGTTATTAGAAAATGTGAACTTTTGTTTGTACAGCCTTTGACAACCTACTGTATGCATACGTGTGCGCGGCTGTGCGCTTGGCAGAGTGTTGCACAGTATTTTGTTATTTTTGTATGTCATGTTTGGTACAGTAAAGTGGTCTAGTGGAGCAGCAATATACTTGTTGTGGTCTTTTTATTTTAGTATTTCCTTCTTTATCTTTGTCACTTTGTCAATGATTAAGAGTAAGTCAGTTTAAAATGATCCCCCGTAGTGCTGTGTGTGTGAGTGTGTGTGTGTGCTGCTGTACTACCTAAATAAAATAAAATAAAATAGAAACGTGCACGCGGGTATCGTTCGCCAAGCAGTCGCACCCCCTGGCGTCAAGTTCAAACTCCGCCTATGGTACCATGTAGTATCATGTAGTACCCTGTAGTACCATGTAGTGTAGTACAATGTAGTTATATAGTTTTGTCCGCTATTCTTCACGCACCCATCACGCTGCCTGTCGCAGGCATAGTGAGGAGTCTAATGTGAAATATATAAGCATGGATGTAAGTCACATTAGACACATGTAAGCAAAACTAGATTTTCGGTCTGTGATGGAAAGTGATTGTTAACATTATATTTATTTTTATATATAAAAAATTTAAAAATTAAAAGAAATAATAATTTAAAAAAATAAATAAATTCTGGGGTGGCACCTCAGGGGCACCTGAGATTTCAGGGGGGGCACGTACCCCTGGTGCCCCAGTGGTAAAATCGCCACTGCTCAGCACTACACTCCGCCCTCTCCCACCTGGATGACAACAATGTGAGAATGTTGTTCAGTGACTTTAGCTCAGCATTTAACACCATCATCCCATCAAAACTTGGTGACCTCATAGACACCAAGGACATGGACACCAACCCCTCCATCTGCAGCTATACTTGACTTCCTAACCATAATTTCATTTAGTTTACTTTACTTTATTTAGATATTGAAAGATTATTGAGGGTGGACCCTCATTTTCAATAATGTTGAGATAACAATAGGCAAAAATAAATACAAAATAACAAAAACAAAGATAAATCAAGTAAGACACACATATTAACATTGGATAAAATAATTCCTATAGAATTATTTTCTACTAAACATGGCAGGTTATATTTATACCAATGTTTTGTTTGCACCTTTACATTTTTTTTATTTTTTTTATAAATTAATATATTATTCATATACAACATAAAATATACATCCAACATTAAAAAGAAACAACTGTAAAAATAAGGAAATAAAAGAAAAAATAGAATAAAGCAAAGTACAACAACACACTATGGAAGTTACATTCCCTACACAGGTGGGGGCTAAGTTTGGCTTTAATGTAGTCGGAAATTTACTAATTTGTCTGAGGAGCCTCTTATTGTGAGTCTGAGTTTCTCTAGATTAATATGCTGCATCACATCTTGATGGGTGAGGAAGCGTCCAGTGAAGTAGGATCAGTCTTCCTGCAACGTGATTAAATTTTTCTAAAATCTGGAGTTTAGTTCCCATTGTCCTCTACACCACTGCCACCATTTTTAAAACATCTGACAGGGTTTTAAAAACTGAACTCCAATACGTAGATAGTTTCGGACACTACCATAATGAGTGTGCTAGAGATGCCGTTAAAAGACTGCGTCTGTCACAAATGGGAACATTTAGGAGACATTTAGGAGAAATAACTTTACAGAAAATGAGGCTGTATGGAGCACATCCTGGGGCTGTATCAGAGGCATAATGCATTATGCACTGCACCCCTCCTCCAAGGCTCAAAGGAAAACAGGGATTCATAGGCCTTAAGGTCACCCTTCACCTTAAGGTGAACCCTGAAAAGAAAATGATTTTCGTCCCCACGTCTGCACAGTAAAATTTGCAGTGTCAAATATGCAGTGTCAAAGTACATTGACTCTTTCAGAGTTATTACAACAACAGTTTGAGTAAAATGCAGACAGTGTTGGTGAAATATTTCGTAGTTAATTGGCTGGTGTCATCACTACTCTGGGAAGCTCCGCCCATCTCCTTCTCTTGAAGAATGTCCAAGACACGCCATTTTCTTCACGTCGCGGCAGAGGTAACTCAGGTGAGTTTCTCCCCCTAATCACATAATTAATTAATTCTGTAGCTATTGGCTTCCAGCAACTTGCAAGAGGTAATGTTAATGTTGTTAAATACAATGTGGAGGGGTGATTGTGAATTGTATCGTTTGGAAAAAAATATCTGAAAAAACACTGGGATAATACCAAGCTAACATTGGCTTAGTAACGAACATTTGCACGCCATGTTCTGAGGTAAATTTGTCATACAGTATGTAATCAATTAACAGTTATTTGGCATTTGACCAACGTTATTCTTTTGTTAAGTCCACAGATTTCGGCGACAGCCAAGAGTAAGACTGCACGTGCGCCATTTCACGTTGAGGCCTTGAACGTGAGCCTTGCCCTTCGGTGAGTTTTTTCAAAGGTGTCTTGCTAGCTAATGTTAATGGGGAAATACCCTTGAATGATATAAGTAATCTGTACTATGAAATGGTGTGTTATGAGAGTGAGTGCATTAGAATGCGTACAATATGGTTGATTGAGTTTAATGGAAAAAACAGGACAAATGCAAGGAAGGCCCTGGGGTATGTTACCAAGCTATAGCTAACATTGGCTTAGTGACGAACATTTGCACGCCATGTTCTGAGGTAAATTTGTCCTACAGTATGAAATCAATTAACAGTTATTTGGCATTTGACCAACGTTATTCTTTTGTTAAGTTCACAGATTTTGGCGACAGCCAAGAGTAAGACTGCACGTGCGCCATTTCACGTTGAGGCCTTGAACGTACGCCTTGCCCTTCGGTCTAACGACCACCCCTAGGCATGCTCTAATTCTCATAACGCACTCCTGCGCGTAATGTAATGCTTAAGTATTTTGTCCTGACAAATAAAAACAAACTTGAACTTGAACTCCACTAAATTCCATGGCCGAAAGGAACAGGAAGAAGAACATTCTTATTGTACCTGCCCCTACACACTGTGACAGATCTCCTCCCCCCTCCTTTGGATACGTGAAGGATGGGAGATATATCCATCACTTAGGTAGCTGATTAGTACTGATAGAGCACACCTGTACAGCATTTAGGCACACTCACCTCACATGCACACACTCCCGACACACACACTAGCTGATTAGTACTGATATAGTACACCTGCACATAATTAGTTGACACACACCTCACGTGCACACACAATCATCCCACACACTACATTAACACTGAGATAGAGAGGAGTCAGTTGAGCGGAGTAAGGAGTTGGAGTTTTTGTGTAGAGAGAGAGATTTGGATTCAGAGTTACGACGGTGAGAGGAAGTGGAAGGTGAGGAGAAAGTGAGATAGGTGTTCTTTGTGTACTGGACCCTGGACTGGCTGAGATACCCCCTTGTGTACTGACCCTGGACTGGATGACTAACCTGAATTATGAACAATCCCTTTTTCTGTCGGCGAGCCTGCTTTGTGTTATTGACCCCCGGAGCAGATCAGAACCATTCTATTGCTTTTTCCCTCTGGATTCAACCTTAAATGCAATAAATACCTGTATTTATTGATATTGCTCTTGTGTGGACATTCGCATTTGTTTGTATTTGAACCGTGGCAAGCCTGTATCCTATCAGGTTCGTCACAACACATACAGTACACTGATAGACTAAGTGCAATGTTTACCAAACCAAACAAAATGTGCATACTTATTTTGCAGAAATGGAAACATCAACACAATTAAATTAACATAAATAAATACATTTTTTAAATTGCATATTTAGGTTAATTCCTTTATACACACACACACACACACACACACACACACATGGACGCTGGAAGGGGGGGGTGCGGCAGGGGCTGCAGCACCCCCTGCTGGATGGGAGTGTAACTGCAACTGCAAGGTTGTTTTGGCATTTATTCCATTGTAACCGAGGCTACTCAATGTCAAAGAGCGAAGCGGCAGATTTACCCTACTTCATTGCCAGATCGTCATTGGGGCGCTGTCTCGATAATGCAGTGTTATTAACAGCGTGTAGCCGACGCATGAACCGGTTGGGATTTGAATAGACGCGGCCTGGAAGCGTCAACGCGGAACTGGAAATCCGTTGGTATAGACTTTAGAGTAGGCTGCTACAGTAACGTTAGTACTAGTTTGAGTTTGAGTTTAGAGACAGCAGGGTAGCTAGCGCTAATGGCGTGAAAGCGAAAGTATGAGTCAGTTTCAAGTTCCCCCCGCCAGAGAAATTCACCTTCAAGGCAGAAGACTGGACAAAATGGATAAAGGACTGACTGAAGTGGAGAGCTGCCTGTCGCCCATTCTAACGCAGGACCCTTGAGCAGGTAAGCGATTTTAGATGTATAAGCACTTTGGAAGTGTGCGGCTGTTGTCCGAATAGTGAACATTGAAAAATAAAGGCACGACATACAGTACAGTACAGCTCAATACATACAATTGTTAAGGGGATGCAGACCAGAGAAATACTTTCGTCTTGTTTACATCAGGGTCCCCCATTTTCAATTCATCATAGTATCCTCTAGTGCAGTGATTCCCAACCTGGGGTCCGCGGACCCCCTGGGGTCCGCCAGGGGGCACAGGGGGTCCGCCAGACCACAGATGATTTGAGGTTTTTTTTTTTTTATTTTTTTTTAATTTTTTTTTAATTTTATTTTTTTTTTATTTTTTTTTTATCATCAGAAGCATGAATAGTCTCTCCACTACAATAAAAAATAAAGATAAATAAATAAACATCTAGACATGATTTTTGAACGTTAACAGTAGGCTACCGGGTAGCCGCTAAAACGCGAATCAGTTGACTGTATCACTTTCTGTAGCTAGCCTAGCACGCTAGTTAACTTTCTCGGCTCGTCTGCAGTCAGCCGCCAGAGGCGAAAATGTGTGACAAACGAAAAGGAGATGACGGCAGCTCATCTGCAAAAAAAGTTAGGACCTACAGGAATCGCGAAAATTACATCACCATGGGCTTCACTGAGGGACCAGACAAACGACCTGAGTGTGTGATTTGTGGAGAAAAGTTGGCAAACTCGAGCCTGAAGCCCAGCAAGCTGAAGAGACATCAGGCGTCTAAGCACCCAGAAACCGTTGGGAAGGATCCAGACTTTTTTCGGAGGAAAGAACAGTCTCTCAAGGCGAACAAGCCTGTTGATGTTAGAGTAGCGTGGAGCAGGGGTGGCAGTGATTTACAGAAGGCTACCGAAGCCTCCTTTGAGTGTTCGCTTTTAATTGCAAAAGCAAAGAAACCGCACAATATTGTACACAATAATGTAGTGAAAGACCGAATTGATAAGATGTCAAGTGATTGCGAGCAGCAGCTGTCAGAAAAGCTTAGAAAGGGTCCATTTGCCATACAACTTGATGAAACTACAACTGTCGCAGACGAGGCTGTGCTCATCGTTTATGTGCAATATATTGAAAATGAAGATCTGAAGCAGGACATTCTCATGTCAGTCAACCTTACTACCAGGATATTTTTACTGCAGTGGATTCTTACTTCATTCAACATAAATGCAAACCGTTCACCATTAGGGCCTGATTTGAGAGGATGAATACAGGATTTGAATATTGGCCAAAATTTTGAAATACATATGGTGCAAGATTAGATTTGTTGATTGAAGGCACAAGTCAAAGAAGCATAGTGGGTCTAATTATGATGCATATGCCTGTGTATAAGCAGTTTGTTATTAAAATGACAAAAAAAAGTATTAAACCCAGCTAGGACAGATTATCTCTGCTACTGATTGGAATTTCCTGTCTCATATTTAGTTTAATTTGTTGCATTGATTTGTTCCATAAATGCAAACCGTTCACCATTAGGGACTGATTTGAGAGGATGAATACAGGATTTGAATATTGGCCAAAATTTTGAAATACATATGGTGCAAGATTAGATTTGTTGATTGAAGGCACAAGTCAAAGAAGCATAGTGTGAGGTTTTGTCCGCTGCTCACCAACTTTCTCTGTTTTCTTTAAGCCTACTGTTTAGGAATTCCCTTCTCACTCACTCTCTCTAGCCCCCACCCTCTCGTTCTTTACTCTCGTTTACTCTCAGTGGCCACACCTGGACTACCTGTCTCATGTGTTTGATTGGTCTGGTGCCGAACTCACACTTTTAGTTCGATTATCAATTACCTCTCGCACCTGTGGTGGCAGGCTAATTAGTTCCCCTGTGGGCTTTAAATACCAGGGCTCTTCCCCTCGTTTCGGCGTGGGGTCGTGTTGTAAACATGCCGTATCATATTCTCAAACATCAAGACTCCTTCGGGAGGTCCTCTGTTCTGCCTATGCTGTTTTGATTCTCCGGCGTAGAGATGTTGCTCCAGCCTTCGCCTGATGTCGCCGTTGCCTGAGGGGGAGACTGGTCTGCGCTCCCTAGACTTCCACGGGAGGCATCCCAGTGATCCACTTCAGACCCCCACGCAGCTATCGACCTGACGCACATCCAGACCAGCGCGCAGACGCGCATCTTCCAGACCTTCGAGCTTGGCACGCTCCTCCGTACCAGCGCACAGACGCGCATCTTCCAGACCTTCGAGCTTGGCACGCTCCTCCGTACCAGCGCACAGACGCGCATCATCCAGACCTTCGAGCTTGGCACGCTCCTCCGTACCAGCGCACAGACGCGCATCTTCCAGACCTTCGAGCTTGGCACGCTCCTCCGTACCAGCGCACAGACGCGCATCTTCCAGACCTTCGAGCTTGGCACGCTCTTCCGTACCAGCGCACAGACGCGCATCTTCCAGACCTTCGAGCTTGGCACGCTCCTCCGTACCAGCGCACAGACGCGCATCTTCCAGACCTTCGAGCTTGGCACGCTCCTCCGTACCAGCGCACAGACGCGCATCTTCCAGACCTTCGAGCTTGGCACGCTCCTCCGTACCAGCGCACAGACGCGCATCATCCAGACCTCCAAGCTTGGCACACTCCTCCACGCAGACGCACCCCAGATGCGTCTCTCGGTTCCGGCGCGCACTCCAAGCAGTGGCGCACCACTCTGACCTCGGCTCGGACAGCCGGCTCCCCGGTGGCGACGCTCTCGCCCCGCTGCCTGTTCCAGCACCACTCTGACCTCGGCTCGGACAGCCGGCTCCCCGGTGGCGACGCCCTCGCCCCGCTGCTGTTCCAGCTCCTTTACGCATTATACGCATTACGTCTGGGTGAGTTTATTTGACTGTCTTGATCATCTCCGTTTTCGTGTGTTTCTTAACACTGAAGATAACCACCTTTTTAATCAGACAGTCACTCACCCAGCGTGTGCCTCTGTTTGTTTTCACTGGGATATTATTTTGGACGTTACATCTCCCACTGTGTGTTTGTTCACACCGAAGATAGTATTCACTTTTGGATTGTTTTTGGAACTTTGCTCTTTGTGTATTTTACACGAAGATAGTTTTTACTTTGATAACTTTTGTATTTGGACTAGTCACCTCTCCTGCATCTGCTCTGTTTTCCCCTTTGTACTTTAACCCTCTCCTCTCTCCCTCTCGGCCGCCGTTACCCACCTCGGAGATCTGCCGAGAGAGTTCTGCAGAGCGGCCCTGATGTTTCCCACCAGTCCTCCCAGTCCTCCCTGTCGCCAGCCCGCCTCCGCGGGCCTCTGTCCCTGTTCTCCCCTTTCTAGTCCTCCTCGTCCCCAGCCCGCCTCCGCGGGCCTCTGTCCCTCTGTCACCAGAACCTGGCCCTCTGTTCCCCAGAACCTGTTCCCTATGTCCCCCAGTACCTTGTCCCTCTGTCCCTAGTTCTCCCCTCTCTAGTTCCTCCTAGTCCTCCCGTCCGGTCCTCCTAGTTCCTCCCTGTTTTCTTCCAACCTTCCCCTAGCGTTCCCTTAGCCTTCCCTTAGTGTTCCCTTAACCTTCCCCTAGCGTTCCCATAGCCTTCCCTTAGTGTTCCCTTAACCTTCCCCTAGCGTTCCCTTAGCCTTCCCTTAGTGTTCCCTTAACCTTCCCCTAGCGTTCCCTTAGCCTGTTCCTTCCCCTCTTGTTATTTCCAGTATTTTGTGTTTCTCCCTTAAAGGGACAGTGCCGGTTTCCCTTTGTTTCAATAAATGCCTGTTTCTTGGCTTACCCTCATACCTGTCTTGTGTTGTGCGATTGGGGTCGGTTACAAACCATAACAGTACGACCCCACCAAATCGACGACCCCAGCCAGCACAGACGGTGTATGTTGAGTTTGCCTTTTTTTTCTTGTTCCCTCTAGTTCCCCTCTAGCTCCCCTGTTAGCTCCCCTGTTAGCCCTGTTGGCTTCCCTGTTAGCCCAGTTTAGCTCCCCTGTTAGCCTGTTAGCTCCCCTGTTAGCCCTGTTGGCTTCCCTGTTAGCCCTGTTTGACCCCCCTGCAGCTTGTTAGGCCTCTACTACCAGCATGGCCCCTGTCTGCTAGCCTTGCCCCGGCTGCTAGCACAGCCTCTATGTTTATGCAGCCCTTGCTGCTGGCATAGGCCCTGTAGCTAGCCTTGCCCTGGCAGCTAACCCAGTCCCTCAGCAGAGCCCCAGTCTGCTAGCTTAGCCCCGGCTGCTAGCACAGCCTCTATGTTTTATGCAGCCCTTGCTGCTGGCATGGGCCCTGTAGCTAGCCATGCCAGGCAGCTAACCCAATTCCCTCTGCATGGCCCCGGTCTGCTAGCTTGGCCCCGGCTGTTAGCACAGCCTCTATGTTAATGCAGCCTTGCAGCTGGCATAGGCCCTGTAGCTAGCCAGGCCCAAGCAGCTAACCCGGTCCCTCTGCATGGCCTCCACTTTTTTGTGTAGCATCTCACACTGCTAGGACTGCCCCTTCAGCTAGCAGGGTCAGTTTTCTCCCACTGCTAGGACTGCCCTTTCAGCTAGCAAGGTCAGTATTCCCACTGCTAGGACTGCCCTTTCAGCTAGCAAGGTCAGTATTCCCACTGCTAGGACTGCCCTTTCAGCTAGCAAGGTCAGTTTCCCCACTGCTAGGACTGCCCTTTCAGCTAGCAAGGTCAGTTTATCTCCCACTGCTAGGACTGCCCTTTCAGCTAGCAAGGTCAGTTTTATCCCCACTGCTAGGACTGCCCTTTCAGCTAGCATGGTCAGTTTATCCCCACTGCTAGGACTGCCCTTTCAGCTAGCAAGGTCAGTTTATCTCCCACTGCTAGGACTGCCCTTTCAGCTAGCAAGGTCAGTTTCTCTCCCACTGCTAGGACTGCCCCTTCAGCTAGCATGGTCAGTTTGCTCCCACTGCTAGGACTGCCTTTTCAGCTAGCAAGGTCAGTTTATCCCACTGCTAGGACTGCCCTTTCAGCTGGCAAGGTCAGTATTCCCACTGCTAGGACTGCCCTTTCAGCTAGCAAGGTCAGTTTATCTCACACAGCTAGGACTGTCCTTCCAGCTAGCTTGTTCTCTCATGCTGGTCCAGCCCTGTCTGCCAGCCTAGCTCTGGCAGCTAGCGCAGCCTCTATGTTAATGTAGCAGTACAGCTGGCATAGGCCCTGTAGCTATCAGTGCCTTGGCAGCTACCCTTTCCCCCTGCTAGCCTAGCTCGGCAGCTAGCGCAGCCTCTATGTTGATGTAACAGTACAGCTAGCATAGGCCCTGTAGCTATCAGTGCCTTGGCAGCTGCCCTTTCCCCCTGCTAGCCTAGCTCGGCAGCTAGCGCAGCCTCTATGTTGATGTAGCAGTACAGCTAGCATAGGCCCTGTAGCTATCAGTGCCCTGGCAGCTACCCTTTCCCTCTGCTAGCCTAGCTCCGGCAGCTTGCGCAGCCTCTATGTTGATGTAGCAGTACAGCTAGCATAGGCCCTGTAGCTATCAGTGCCCTGGCAGCTAACCTTCCCTCTGCTAGTCCTTTTCCCGGTGCTACCATGGTTACCCCTCTGCTCCTCTAGTTACCCCTCGGCTCCTCTGGTTACCCCTCTGCTCCTCTAGTTACCCCTCAGCTCCTCTGGTTACCCCTCAGCTCCTCCAGTTGCCCCTCTGCTACCCTAGTTACCCCTCTGCGACCCTGTTTCTTTTGCTAGCCCCACTCTTGTGGTGGCTTCCCCTGCTGGCTTGGCCAGTACCTTTTGTTTTTGCCTTGTTTTGCCCCCTGCCACTCTGTCTGTATTTTTTTTGGGTCGCCGGGTGGCTCCCGTTGAGGGGGGGGTACTGTGAGGTTTTGTCCGCTGCTCACCAACTTTCTCTGTTTTCTTTAAGCCTACTGTTTAGGAATTCCCTTCTCACTCACTCTCTCTAGCCCCCACCCTCTCGTTCTTTACTCTCGTTTACTCTCAGTGGCCACACCTGGACTACCTGTCTTTATGTGTTTGATTGGTCTGGTGCCGAACTCACACTTTTAGTTCGATTATCAATTACCTCTCGCACCTGTGGTGGCAGGCTAATTAGTTCCCCTGTGGGCTTTAAATACCAGGGCTCTTCCCCTCGTTTCGGCGTGGGGTCGTGTTGTAAACATGCCGTATCATATTCTCAAACATCAAGACTCCTTCGGGAGGTCCTCTGTTCTGCCTATGCTGTTTTGATTCTCCGGCGTAGAGATGTTGCTCCAGCCTTCGCCTGATGTCGCCGTTGCCTGAGGGGGAGACTGGTCTGCGCTCCCTAGACTTCCACGGGAGGCATCCCAGTGATCCACTTCAGACCCCCACGCAGCTATCGACCTGACGCACATCCAGACCAGCGCGCAGACGCGCATCTTCCAGACCTTCGAGCTTGGCACGCTCCTCCGTACCAGCGCACAGACGCGCATCTTCCAGACCTTCGAGCTTGGCACGCTCCTCCGTACCAGCGCACAGACGCGCATCATCCAGACCTTCGAGCTTGGCACGCTCCTCCGTACCAGCGCACAGACGCGCATCTTCCAGACCTTCGAGCTTGGCACGCTCCTCCGTACCAGCGCACAGACGCGCATCTTCCAGACCTTCGAGCTTGGCACGCTCTTCCGTACCAGCGCACAGACGCGCATCTTCCAGACCTTCGAGCTTGGCACGCTCCTCCGTACCAGCGCACAGACGCGCATCTTCCAGACCTTCGAGCTTGGCACGCTCCTCCGTACCAGCGCACAGACGCGCATCTTCCAGACCTTCGAGCTTGGCACGCTCCTCCGTACCAGCGCACAGACGCGCATCATCCAGACCTCCAAGCTTGGCACACTCCTCCACGCAGACGCACCCCAGATGCGTCTCTCGGTTCCGGCGCGCACTCCAAGCAGTGGCGCACCACTCTGACCTCGGCTCGGACAGCCGGCTCCCCGGTGGCGACGCTCTCGCCCCGCTGCCTGTTCCAGCACCACTCTGACCTCGGCTCGGACAGCCGGCTCCCCGGTGGCGACGCCCTCGCCCCGCTGCTGTTCCAGCTCCTTTACGCATTATACGCATTACGTCTGGGTGAGTTTATTTGACTGTCTTGATCATCTCCGTTTTCGTGTGTTTCTTAACACTGAAGATAACCACCTTTTTAATCAGACAGTCACTCACCCAGCGTGTGCCTCTGTTTGTTTTCACTGGGATATTATTTTGGACGTTACATCTCCCACTGTGTGTTTGTTCACACCGAAGATAGTATTCACTTTTGGATTGTTTTTGGAACTTTGCTCTTTGTGTATTTTACACGAAGATAGTTTTTACTTTGATAACTTTTGTATTTGGACTAGTCACCTCTCCTGCATCTGCTCTGTTTTCCCCTTTGTACTTTAACCCTCTCCTCTCTCCCTCTCGGCCGCCGTTACCCACCTCGGAGATCTGCCGAGAGAGTTCTGCAGAGCGGCCCTGATGTTTCCCACCAGTCCTCCCAGTCCTCCCTGTCGCCAGCCCGCCTCCGCGGGCCTCTGTCCCTGTTCTCCCCTTTCTAGTCCTCCTCGTCCCCAGCCCGCCTCCGCGGGCCTCTGTCCCTCTGTCACCAGAACCTGGCCCTCTGTTCCCCAGAACCTGTTCCCTATGTCCCCCAGTACCTTGTCCCTCTGTCCCTAGTTCTCCCCTCTCTAGTTCCTCCTAGTCCTCCCGTCCGGTCCTCCTAGTTCCTCCCTGTTTTCTTCCAACCTTCCCCTAGCGTTCCCTTAGCCTTCCCTTAGTGTTCCCTTAACCTTCCCCTAGCGTTCCCTTAGCCTTCCCTTAGTGTTCCCTTAACCTTCCCCTAGCGTTCCCTTAGCCTTCCCTTAGTGTTCCCTTAACCTTCCCCTAGCGTTCCCTTAGCCTGTTCCTTCCCCTCTTGTTATTTCCAGTATTTTGTGTTTCTCCCTTAAAGGGACAGTGCCGGTTTCCCTTTGTTTCAATAAATGCCTGTTTCTTGGCTTACCCTCATACCTGTCTTGTGTTGTGCGATTGGGGTCGGTTACAAACCATAACACATAGTGGGTCTAATTATGATGCATATGCCTGTGTATAAGCAGTTTGTTATTAAAATGACAAAAAAAAGGTATTAAACCCAGCTAGGACAGATTCTCTCTGCTACTGATTGGAATTTCCTGTCTCATATTTAGTTTAATTTGTTGCATTGATTTGTTCCATAAATGCAAACCGTTCACCATTAGGGACTGATTTGAGAGGATGAATACAGGATTTGAATATTGGCCAAACATTTTGAAATGCATATGGTGCAAGATGAGATTTGTTGATTGAAGGCACAAGTTAAAGAAGCATAGTGGGTCTAATTGTGATGCATATGCCTGTGTATAAGCAGTTTGTTATTAAAATGACAAAAAAAAGGTATTAAACCCAGCTTGGACAGATTCTCTCTGCTACTGATTGGAATTTCCTGTCTCATATTTAGTTTAATTTGTTGCATTGATTTGTTCCATAAATGCAAACCGTTCACCATTAGGGCCTGATTTGAGAGGATGAATACAGCATTTGAATATTGGCCAAACATTTTGAAATGCATATGGTGCAAGATGAGATTTGTTGATTGAAGGCACAAGTCAAAGAAGCATAGTGGGTCTAATTGTGATGCATATGCCTGTGTATAAGCAGTTTGTTATTAAAATGAAAAAAAAAAAGTATTTTATGGTATCTTATTAGGAGGGGGTCCGCGAATTTCATCAGAGATGTTTGGGGGTCCCTGGGGGGAAAAAGGTTGGGAACCACTGCTCTAGTGAACGAGAGTGTTGGTTATGACGTGACAGACAGTGGAGCTATTTGCAGATAGCGAGCATTTTGACGTGTTGCGTGGTGGCGATGTCTCACAGACAATACAACTACAAGTATAATTATATAATATATATATATTTTATAAAAAAAAATTATATAAAAAAGAAAAATTAATGAATCAAAAACTATCGATATCTCAGCACCCCCACTTCCCGCGGACTTCCCGCGTCCCTGCACACACACACACATGTATCTATATATTTATATAATGTATTAATCTATATTATACTTCTATATACTATACTATATAATTGTATTAATATTTTTTTATTATATATATAACTAAATCATACTATTTATACTACACTATATTATATTGATATACAGTATTATACAATATATTAATATATTATTATTCCATGTTAAGCTGCTATACTATATTATTATCCTGTTATGCTAAACTGCAATATTATACTAAACTGTGCTATACTGTCTATTTATATTTTCTTTGTACAACCTTTTGAAGTTAAATATATTAGTAGAACTCTTTACATCATTATTCAAAGAGTTCCATAGTTTGATACCTATAACTGAGGTGCACCTTTGTTTTAAGGTGGTTCGTGCAAATAGAATTTCCTTCTGCTGTCATCTGGACAGGGAACGAACAACCTCTGTATATTTGCTGGTAATACTCTGCATTTTGCTCTAAACAAAACTAATAAAGTCTGTATTTCAGCTAACTCTTTAAGTTTCAATAGTCTGGATTTAATAAATAATTCATTGGTATGTTCTCTTGAATCTACTTTGTGAACTATTCTTACTGCTCTCTTCTGTAATATAAATAATGGCTTTATGTTACTTTCATACGTGTTACCCCACACTTCCACACAGTAACAAAAATATGGTAGGATGAGTGAACAATATAATATTTGCATATAATTATTAGGGATGTCCCGATCCGATCACGTGATCGGGATCGGCGCCGATCACGTGATTTTCCGAGGATCGGGATACTTTTTTTTTTTTATTATTAAAATCGGCAGTAAAAATAAAAATTTTATTTTATTTTATTCAACAAACATGACCATGTTCACGTCTTAAACTCATACTGAGGCCTTAGTTTTGGTTTTTAATTACATATCATCATTCATTTATTTATTGTCATACAGAGCAGAAGAATTTGCCAAAACAAATGCATTTCCTTTGATTTACACCGTCGCACGACAGTGACGTGGGCCGAAAATAGGAGACCTCACAACGCGTCGCTCCCAAAACACTGGCAGGTCCACCTGATAACTCGTAACACCTGAGCAGCTAGACAAAATGTCAGAAGTTTGGAAGCATTTTAAAATTGAAACCGAAGCCAATCCAATACGCACACGTTCCGCGTGCGTCCACGCGCGCCGCCAAAGGACGGACGGATGGATGGAACGCATAGAGAAGTGCCCGCGTGGGATATCGATTCAACGTCAAGGTGGGGCCGAGACGGAGGGATTCACACGACGTGGTACATCAGGAGGACCCAGTCAACTCAAGGGAACAGAGGGGCTTGTCTCGCTTCGCCAGTTTCTGACAAAAATTCGTCAAATTGGTTACTAATGTGAAAGATCGGATCGGGAAAGATCGGTATCGACAGATACTCAAAATCACATGATCGGGATCGGATCGGGAGCAAAAAATGGCGATCGGGACATCCCTAATAATTATATCAAGCACATTCTTTGTTCCGAGTATATATCTGCTTAGAAAATGAAAATGTCTAATTATTCTTAAAATCTTTCCACAGATCACAACATGTTTACAGGAACATTTTGGAATGTATTTCATGACTGTTGGGAACTAGGCTACACTGGCACACCTACTTCCAGTGAATGACGCTAAGCTAGGCTAACGGTGTGGCTGTTCCCTAAGCCTAATGCATGCACAGTTAAGAAAAGGGTATGTATCTGCTTGTCTAACTCCAGGGTAGGTGACAAATAAGCTAATTTGCAAAAAATTGGCGTGTTCCTTTAAATACACTTGTAGAATCATGTTCTGTAAGCTCAGACCCCCCTGCATCCACATCTTGAGTTGCAGAACACGTTGTGGTCCGTTTCTCAGCTGTATCCAATCGTTTTTTGTCGATAAAACGCCTATAGCAAGTAGTGTGAAAACAGGGAGAGAGATAGAGAGAGAGCGAGAGAGAGGGACGGCGGGAGGGACTGTGCAGAAGTGTGTGTAAATGTGTGTGCGCCATCTCTCTCCCTCGTCGGACACACACACACACACAAACTTGACTGCGTGTGTGTCGGGGACGCATCTCTCCCCTCTCTCTCTCTCCCTCGTCGGAGCATTACACACAAACTTGACTGCGTGTGTGTCTGGGACGCGTGAATATTAAAGGCAACCAACTTGTGTTCAGCTTTTCGTTCAGCGTTTCTCTGATTGGCCACACGGCCACGTGACCGCCGTAGCACACGCCCTTATCCGCTGAGAGACGCGGCAGAGAGAGCTGGGATCATTTGGTGGTCGAACCAGTTCAGACAGAGGTGTTTATTTATATCAATAAACATATCTACTAGAAACACTGGTGTTCTGTTGTGTGACTGTACTAAACTCTTCCACCACATGACCGACATTTGACATACAGTACACCTCCTATCTATGTTGGGATTATGTTTGGTCATGACAAAACAATAAAAATCGCTACTGTTAGTAACGCTGCCACCACCCACTTCAATGACAGAGCTCTCATATTTGCGAATGCATAAACTATATCTTAAATTATGGCGATGTGTCTAATATGGCTGTCGCAAAGTCATTGATAAGCGACAGCCATATTAGACACATAATTTAAGATATAGTTTATGCATTCGCAAAATATGAGAGCGCTGTCATTGAAGGACTTCTACAACGGAGCACGGCCGCTGCTGCTGCTGGAGCTGGACCGAGTCAAGCCGCGGGCGGCGCACGGAAGCCGGGGACAAACCACCGCGTCGCCCCGCTGGCGCTTCAGCAGCCTCCACGGGCGAAATAACATATAACGTTACAGCGTACAGTTCCACACTGATGTACAGTGACACCCAGCAGAGTTTCTAGTTACAGTAGTGACGCGTGAATCGATAGTCCTAACAGTGTTTATTATTAAGAGTCAGATAGTCCGCACAGTGTTTATAGTCCTATAACAGTGTTTATTAGTACGAGTCAGATAGATAGTCCGAACAGTGTTTATTATTAAGAGTCAGATAGTCCTAACAGTGTTTATTATTAAGAGTCCTAACAGTGTTTATTATTAATTAACGTCATAAACCAACTACCAGATTTATTTTGCACCAGGGAACTTGAAGGTTCCTGCGCTTGTGCTCGCGGCAAAAGGGGGCGGGCTAGCGGCGTGGGGTCGTGGCCAATCAGAGAAAAGCTGAACACAAGTTGGTTGCCTTTAATATTCACGCGTCTGGGACGCATATCTCTCTCTCCCACTCTCTCTCTCTCTCTCTCTCTCTCTCTCTCTCTCTCTCTCTCTCTCTCTCTCTCTCTCTCTCTCTCTCTCTCTCTCTCTCTCTCTCTCTCTCTCTCTTTCTCTCTCTCTTTCTCTCTCTCGCTTGCTCGTTCTCTCTCTCTCTCTCTCTTTCTCTCTCTCGCTTGCTCGTTCTCTCTCTCGCTCTCTCTCGTATGTATTACGCTGTGTGGGTGACTGTCACTGAAATCGCTTTTGGGCGGAGCCCATCAAATAACAGCCTGAAATCCTGAGGCTGGAAAATGATGCTTTTGAGTACTCCATTAGAAATATAAAACAATGACTTTTTTTTTTTAATAAACCTTACAGATGTGTTCAATAGACTCACAGGAATTGTGTAAAGTTGCCCAAATAGTCCAAGGAATAGCAATGCATGTCCCCTTTAAGTATAATTGCGGAAAAACCGGCAGGATTGTAGATGGAGAAATTTGTATTCCTAAATCTACACCAATAGATCTTTCACCCAGAGTGACAAATTCGTAGTTAGCCATGGTGGGAACGGGATGAAACGAAAACGGGGTTTACCTTATGGCCTATCAATGGGAGAATCATCAGGCAGATTGGGAAAGGAAAGTGCGTCAGCTTTAATATAACTGTGAATCTGAAGGAATTTGAAAAATAATTTTGCAGATGTTCAAAGGTGCAACATACTTTGTTTATATAAAGAGTATTCATATTCTATATCTGCCATTCCTTTCCCATATGCCAAAAGTATCGTCCATTATGGAATGGTCTGAAAAAATAAGGAAAGAAAAGAAAAAAATACTGTCTGACTTCCTCCATCAACACGCCTCATGCCTCACGTCTACTGATGACAACCTCCTGTCAACCAGCCCCCAGACCAATTGCCGAACCTGGGGTCACATTCTCTGTCGCTGCCCCCTCTCTGTGGAATGCACTTCCAATCCACATAAAAAATTCTCCCACACTGTCAACATTCAAAACAGCTCTCAACACCCACCTCTTCACACAGGCTTTCCCCCATAAACTGCTGCCATCTCGCTTGTGTTTTTCTCCCTTGTTGACACAAATCTATTTAAATTATATTAGGAATTTTAAATTAAAGATCATAGATGTTGCAGAGATGGTGCTATGGTTAGCCTTGCAACCAGACTGATGAGGCCTCAACACAGAGTTAAAAGAGTTGATTGTTTACTAATGATTCACGTATTTTAGACAGATGGGACAAATCATGGCAATAATTATTAACCTCTTTAGCCCGAGCGGTCCATCGGCGGACCGCAAATGACATCACGTCATAAATCAATCTCTCCAGACTGTATGACATTAAGTAGCGTTTTCCCCCCAAATGTATCCAAGAGTAAAGACCCTAACCATGTCACAACAGCAGTCATAGTGTATATTTTATTTATTTTAAAGTGTTATTAGTGAGATTTTAGTTTATTTAGTTTAGTTTCCCAGCCTATTCCAGCTTCCTGCAAGCAAATGACTTCTGTATGAATTATTTTTATTTCTCTTATTTCTCTGGATTCTCTATCACAAAACTGAATGTTATTGGCATAGATTGGAGTGCAGTTAGTGTGTCTATAGCTTCTGTGAACATTTACCAACAATCCTGTTGCATTCCGATCCAAAATGGCGGAGCCATATCCATTATAAGAATGGAACTGTACATACAGTAGATTTCATTCTCAGTGCACTCCGACCACTCCCACCTCCGGCCACTCAAAGCCCAGGGCCCTCATTCATCAACCTGACTTACGCACAGATTTGTGCTTACCCTGTGCGTACGATCATTTCTAAGCAAAGAGTGGGATTCATCAATTTCAACTTGAACTTGACTTAGTGCTTATGTGTACGCACAGCTCGGACCACACTTAGCTGACGCCCAGTGGTAGAATATATTATTACAACAAGGAAATGAGCTTCTGTGCATAATAACACTGGCATGTTCTGTATGAACCGTAATTCATTATAGTTCATTGTAAAATAGCAACAGTAGTGTAATTATGGTCAAAACCCTATAAATAGCATTTGGAATAATAGATCTTTCTCTCAGAATGAATGCAGCATGGTTTATATAGCGTTATCGGAATATACAGGGTGTAGGCTACTGACTGACTGCGCTCCGCGTAGCTTGATTGATTGATTGATTGAAAAGTTTATTAACAAATTGCAGAATGGGTACAGTACAGTACAGCTCAGTACATACAATTGTTAAGGGGATGCAGACCAGAGAAAGACTTTCGTCTTGTTTACATCAGGGTCCCCCATTTTCAATTCATCATAAATCCTAAAGCTCAACTCGTTATTATTTTGCGCACAGACCGCAGAAACACGGGAACGTTTTGATTATATTTAAAAGGCTTTACGTTAAACGAAACAAGTGGAATTTCGAAGCTGTACGCAGAATACAAGTCATATGAACACCCACGATATAGTGTTCTTCCCCCTTTTTACTGTATAAGAAAGAATAGAAAACGCATTGCAATGACACCAGATAGTGGACAGACTATGTATATGATGGGATTCAAGTTCGCGTTTATGTTGATCATAGGCATGCTGTCAGAGTATGATATCTTAATCAAACATTCTAGAACATTTGTCGTCACAGATCATGTCCTAATAGAACATAGGCTATGGCATGGTCCATCGTGATATTGTGTGGACTGTTATTACTGTACCGGTACCACCCATTGTGACAACAGCCTTGTGAGTCCCGCACACAAACATGATGGAATTCAAGTTCATGTATTGAAAGGCAGGCTACATCATACATGCAGTGAGATTCATTGTTCTTGTATATGCTCTCGTATTATTGTTTATATAGGCTACCCAATACTGACATCAAAATAGATTGTAGTATGCCTCTAGAAATCATATGCAGCAGGTAGAAAATTGACGGGAGATCCATCGCGATTTGGAATAAAATTGAGGAGAACTTTAATCCCTGGGTATTAATCAAACAACACGGGAAAAGGCAGTCATATTCCAGCGCGGTCTTTATTAGTGTTTGCGCTGCCCAGGCAGCAATGGTTAATAGATATCATATCCGACATCACCGTTCTCATAACACGCTTCCCTCGGCTTAGTCCATTTTTCCACATTTCATGGGGGTATCCCATTACCGTATATGGTTAATCGGGGCGGTTCTGGTATGCAAATACTTAAAACAGTGCACGAGCTCAAACGTAGGATCAAAGTCATATTCATCATGACAGGTGTGCGTAGAACCTGCGTACGCACGTGTGGTGAATCCCGATTTTCCTGTGCGTACACTGATTCTACATTCTGTGCTTACGTGTGGAAATAGAACATATTCTACGCACACGTTGATGAATGAGGGCCCAGGTGTGCAGTCTACTTCTCCCTTCCTCATGTTTTCATTGAAACAAATGTGCTCACAGGCCTCCGGCAGTTGTAACAGAAGTTAGTTAGTTAGTTAGTTAGATAAGAGCTGTAAGGTTATACCACCGAAGTCCTTCTTTCAGGACTTCCCCGGCGCATTCGGAAAGGGAAGCGCTTGGGGTGCGCTGTAGTCCTCGGTATGGAGTTTTCCTATGGCGCGGCCGGTGGACTGGCTGTTGAACCAGGGGAAAGACTCGTTGTCTTCCCTGGCGTGCTCCCCTCCGAAATGACGTTTTACTCCCGCGTGGCGTGATGGGGTTAATTGCAGAATGGACGTGGTGAAGCGCGTCTTCGAGAGAGGCGCATCAGAGGGATTCCCCGGACAACAGGAGGATTCCCTGGGCCCCGTCCTCACCAGATATGGGGAGAGCAGCGCACGACGTGGAGGCAGAAACGGAGCGACAGGTGTACAGCAACAGTCCCAGGTGTAGTGCAATGCTTGTGTAAACCCTGAGGTGTGTGTGTGTCCTTTCCCTCGAGTAGAGAATGGACCCCACTCGTCAGTTTCTGCTGTGTTTTTCTTGGTCATTGCATTCTGTCATGCCGGCTCGCGCCTTATTTCGCCAGTTTTTGACAGTGAAGTACCGCGCTGGGCAGTGCAGTGTCCTCACTCCTCACTCGTGTTGTCACGACGTCGGGGGGTTGTGTTTTTTAGACATATATGTTTGTATATGTATGTATATATATGTATATGGTAAATTGGAAATGGTGTGCCCAGAGGTAAATGAGACTATGTCTTAACCTGTTAATCTGTAAGCCGTATTTTGCCTAAAGGTACATGCCTAAGTAAATGGAAGATTGCTCCACTTCTGCAAGGTCAATTTGCATGTTATTGGTATCTAGGAACATCTAGGGACCTGGGGGTATGTATTTCCAGTGTCAGAAATATTGTGTCTGTTACTAGGCTTGATAAAATTGTGATGAAACAAAGGAGAATATAAATTATGATTTATGATTTTTGCATCTTTGATAAAAAATGTATGCGGGTAGGAGAAAATGCTCACTGAGCTCATTCACCACCTTATTGAGATCATGTGTACAAAAAATCTAAGCAAATGAACAGCGGGAAGATGATTAAACAGAAGGATTTGTAGATACAGTAATTAATGATAATCGATTTTAATTATAAATTCATATTTGAGCATATAATGGTAGTGTCTGGTTAGGAACAAGTTATAATGGTTGGATTATCCAATGGGGGGTCCGGGAGGGGGGGGGGTACGAGCTAGAGCATATGTGTATAGGTTTTTAGATAACAGGTATTAGGGGTATATCCTGTATAAGACAATTAACTAAATGGTGATTTCATTGGATGTGCACTGTCAACTAATGCTTGTATATCTTATCGTGTGTTGTCATGTTTGTTTATGTGTTTGTTTAAAAAATAATAAAAAAATAAAATACAAATTCATATTTGACCTTGAACTTGACCTTGACCTTATTATGGCCAAATCATCTATGGATAGGGAAAATTGTCCTCTTTCCAATGGCAGGGTTGAATCTGGATTTAGTAATTTCCTTGCGGTTTTACGATAATTAGCATTTTCCGATAAATTCGTATTTCCGAGAAATCATAAACAAAACATCTGTAAACATTTAAATATACACTTTGACTACTGTTTTTGATAGGGTTATGGTCTTTACTCTTGGCTAAAAATCATATATTTTTTAAAACATTAACTTCTTAACATCCAAGGGCCCACATGTGGCCCACACTTTGCCGACCTCTAGTGGCTCGGGTGTGCATTTCTATTAATACAATCTATAGATAGAATTAAGGCCCTATTTGTTGCCTGTCGATTGCCCTTTCAGGTGAAAAAATCCGTTCAGCGGTTCTCGAGTTACATGCCGATGTGTGAGGTGTGCCCCAAAGTACGCAAAAGTACGCATTACCACCACCGACTCCCGGGGCTCTAGCTCCGACAATCATTTGGCGATCTCGAAAATCTTTGCACAGGGTTGTAGCCAATGAGTGTGGCTTTCCAATGATTCCCCATGATATGATAATTGGGGATCTAATATGGTCTCTATTGATCGATTTATGATAACGAAAAGCAGGGTCCCCCTATAGGGGGACCTTAAGGCTTAACAATAATAATAATATCTTAAATGTATATACCACCTTTCAGGAGACCCAAGGCGCTTAACAGCTAAGGGAGGGGGACAGGGAACAACGTAACAACAAAATATTAATCAAAAGGAAAGAAAAGAAAGATAACGAAAGAAAAAGGGGAAATCAGGCAGAGTCATTTACAAATTTGGTTAAAAGGTGGGTTTTGAGTTGCGATTTGAAAGAGTGCAGGGATGTAGCACTACAGATGTTTGGAGGGTGTGAGTTCCAGAGGGTGGGTGCGGCCACAGAGAAGGCTCTGGGACCAACAGTCCGCATGTTGGTGGTGGGGATGGAGAGGAGACCGGAGTCAGAGGACCGCAGCCTCCGGGGCGGAATGTAGGGATGGAGGAGGTCCGCTAGGTTGCCTGGGGAACCTAGGTTCCCCAGGTTGCGAACTTCTGGGGAAGGGTGGATTAGGCAGCCGTCCACTTCAAGGAGGAGGTCTCCAACCTTCCGGAGCAGTGACTGCTTGGCCACAACCATGAGCTCACTTTTCTTGCTATTTAGCTTCAGGAAATTGGATGACATCCAGGCCTTGATGTCAAGGAGACAGTTGACGAGGTGCTGTGGGGGGAGAGGAGTGGAGGGTGAGGTGCTGATGTAGAGCTGAGTGTCATCAGCGTAGGAGTGGAAATTGAGACCATGTTTCCGGATGATGTGACTAAGGGGGAGCATGTAGATTGTGAAGAGGAGTGGACCAAGAACGGAGCCCTGCGGCACACCTTGGTTGACTGGGGCAGGGGTGGAGGTGGAGTTGCAGATGGAGATTAACTGTTTTCGGTCAGTGAGGTAGGACTCGAACCAGGTGAGAGCGGTCCCAGTAACACCCAGGTGGTCAGAGAGGCGGTTGAGGAGAATGGAATGGGAGACCGTGTCAAAGGCCGCAGATAGATCCAGGAGGATGAGGAGGCTGATGTGACCGGAGTCGGAGGCAATGAGGAGGTTGTTGGTGACCTTGGTGAGAGCAGTCTCGGTGCTGTGGTGTTTCCTGAAGCCAGATTGAAAGGGTTCATAAAGCTCATGGTTGGACAGGTGTTGGTGCAGTTGGGCGGCCACTGCTCTTTCCAGGATCTTTCTCAGGAAAGGAAGGTTGGAGATCGGCCGGTAATTCCCAAGGTCATCTGGGTCCAGACCAGGCTTCTTCAGGATGGGCGTGACTGATGCTGTCTTGAAGCTGGGGGGTACCCTGCCCGATTCCAGGGAGGAATTAATTATTCCCACTATGCTAGGGCACACGGCAGGTAGGCCAGCTCTGACCAGGACTGTGGGTAACTGGTCAAGGGAGCAGGTGGAGGCCTTAGCCTTGGTGACTAGCTTAGACACCTGGAGAGCGTCGACAGGTGCAAAGGAGGAGAGGGAGCACTGAGGTGGATTAAGAACAGGGGGGGTTGAAGTGCCTAGCACCCCCACCCCATCACACATTGGATTGTGAGTGGAATGGGGGGGGCAGGGATTTAGAGATGGTGGTAGATGGAATCCACTTTTCCCTGAAAGAAGTCCTGGAATTTTGAGGGGAGGTCGGTGGCATCTGAAGGGTGAGGGGTGACAATGGGGGAGAGCAGGCGGTTGATGGTCGTAAAAAGTCGTCTGGGGTGGTTTTGCTGGTTGGTGATGAGGGTGGAGTAGTAGAAAGACTTGGCCTTGGCCAAGGCATCCTTATACGTCCCACATGGTCTTTGTAAGCCTCACGATGGACAGTGAGCCTGGATTTATTGCGGCGCCTCTCCAGCTGGCGGCCAACCGCTTTCAAGGTGCGAAGTTAACCTGTGCTACGTCCACCTAACAATTGTGTGTATTGAGGCGTACTACATTGTACCCATTCTGCATTCTGTTGATACGATTTTCAATCGATATTATGTCAATCTATATGTCATGCTGGCTCGCGCCGTGTTAACAGAAGGTGAAGTACCGCGCTGGGCCATGCAGTGTCTTCACATTCCCCACTCGTGTTCATGAGGACAGGAAATGTATGAGGGGCCGTTTAGGCCATATACCCAGGGCTGGATTAACGACCGGGCCGTCCGGGCCGCGGCCCGTCGGCCTCTAGTGACGAGGGGCCTCCAAAAAAAATTTTAATTAAAAATTAAAAGAATTATTTTTATTTTTTTGGAGGCCCCTCGTCACTAGAGGCCCCACATTTAATTTTAAATGTTTTTCTTATTTTGGAGATCGATGTCATATTTAGAACCAGTAGCGGCTCGTACTATCTACTGTTGGGTGGTCGCAGCCGGGGGTTCACGTTAGGTCGAGTTGAAAATGTAATGCTCTGAGATGCTCTGGAGCAATCTCTCTCTCTGTCTCTCGGATCAATCCAATAAAATAATTAACACATGTATATGTTGTCATTTTAAACAACTCACCATTCATTAATTATGCATCAGCAGCAGCTAAATTAATGTTATAGTTCACAACACAGCAGCGCGTTTTGAATCGCTAGCCTATAATCGTCTCAGCAAGCACAGTCAATACTTTCCGTAGCCGCATTTCTCGGAGACAGCTGTGTAGCGAGAGCGAGAGAGAGAGAGAGCGAGATAGAGAGAGAGAGAGAGAGAGACTCACTGTTTAGTCGAAACGTCCAGGGCAGGAGGGCTTGATAAAGTGTATAATCCACTGTTGATGTATATCCAGACCACTGTCCACTGTCCAGACTGCATCCGCCATATAGCTTGTTAGCCAAGTGTTAGCTGTTAGCACCACACAACACAAGTACTTTGATGATTTCTTTGTCCATTTCCGCGTTGAACAGACTGCAAACTACCTGGCGTTCTATCGCCATGCTCTAAGACAAACTCTAACCTTAACCAACTTTGAAAGAGTCCCTAAGCTTAACCGTCGAAAGAACTTGCCGTCACGCTCTAAGAGAAATAGCTGCATCACAACCTATGATCACAACAAACGAAATGCGGCTACGGAAATTCTAGACGCTGCTACGGCTGCTTGCCTAGACCGCTTCAAATCGCGCCCGGCTTCCAACATAATACATCATATTTCAACGCACAGCGCGTTACGCACTGATTGGCTGCGACGGATACAGCGATGACGCACTCAGAGCGCTATTGCGTCTAGCCCGGGCGAGAAATACGGCTAGGAGCCGCTAGGAGAAATGCGGCTATGCGCAGTGAGTCACTTCCTGTTCAGGAAAAAGATTATTTTTTATTTGATATATTAACGTTATATTGTGCATTGGAAACACAAACATACTTAAAATGAGTAAATATTATTCATTTTAAACATGTTTATATTATTTATAGGGCTATAAAACAAAAAACTAATTTTTTTTCTTCTTTCCCTATTAACAGGGGGGTCGGCGCCCGAGCGCCCCCAGTGGCCAGCCGCCACTGTTTAGAACATATTTCATCAACTAAAATATTTAGTCAACAAAAATATTTCATCAACTAAAATATACAGTACGTCACACCCTGCCATCTGCAAGTGGCTAATCTTGAGTATTTTTTCTCCTCTTCATAAGAGTTTGAGGTTTTCCGTTTGAGGTAAAAACAGCAATAAAAAGTCAAAACTTGCATCTCCACATCCCAGCCCCGACGCCTGAATACTTTTACCAATGCCAATCGTGTGACGCCTCTTTCTTTCACCGGTTAAGCTTAGGCACTCTTTCGAAGTTGGTTAAGGTTAGTGTTACAAAGGGTCAGATTAAACCGAATATATATATTTATTGCTTGGTATCCCTTGTATAATATTTGTATATCGTTTGATATCCCTTGTATAGTATTTGTATATATACACGGAATATCCCTTTACCTGGGTACAAACCAGAGTAATATTCGCTCTCCTATTGGACAGCGACCCCTAGGCGCCAACGACCAAGCCCCCAACGGCAAGTTCAAAGGCAACTCCGGGCATGTCTCAACATGTCCAGAGTCTGCGCAGTAATACGAGACAGAACTGAGGTTGGCACTAGATAATTCACCCTACGTATAAATACGGCGCAGGTGGAAACAGCAGCACTTCGTTCATTACTAGCAAAGCCTTCACCACGAGACAACGTGCAGTGAAGTGAGCAACTTTGCCTCTAAATAGAGCCTTGAGAACCGCGTGCGAATAGATTGCTAAAGTGTCAGAGTTTAACGCAGTAACGTTGAGTTCGACTTATTCTAATGTGAAGTAATAGTCTATCATTTATAGTGTATCGTGCGGCTACAGTTCTTCAGTGACCAGCATTACCACCGGTTCGTCATGTATATAGCTAGTGCACTTATCCAGGCTGGGCGGCCTAAACTCGTGCCCCCACCCGAGGAGTCCTAGACGAGAACCGTTGGATATGTACACCGGAGAACCTACACCAGCGACTGCAGAACCATTTCTGGTTGGATTATATTGCTTTGGGACCGTGACTGCTGGAGCAGAGAACCGTCGACCCCACTGTCGTTTGGGATCTACCCCCCGTGAGGATCATCACTCGAGCCCGCCTCTAGGAAGAGGCTGGCTAGCTGTCTTCCATGCTGTCGAGCATACTGGATTATAGCTGTTGCTTTGTCTACTGATCAAGGGAGTACATGCACTGGCTCCTGTATCTGGAGCCTCGTTATTCCTCGTTGACCCAGACTTTGTACCCGAACATTCCTCTACCCCTGCCGGCCTTACATCCGGAGGGAACCCCCCAGTGTCTCCAGCTGGTACTAGTGTGCCCTATGTAATTGCTATACCACAGGTGGCGTCAGTTTAGACCCATCCTAGTATTCATACTATTCTCATTGACTTACGCTCTTGACTTACTTTACGTGTGTTCTACGCCATACAAGCGCAAGCCTAATTCTCAATCTGTAACATAACGTTGCTTAATAATAATAAATACCCTTCAAATAGTACTTTATGTGTCAATGCCGTATTCTTGTGTGGGTGTTCACCATATATATTCATGTACTGTATGGCCAGTAATTAAAGTACATAACTAGTAGTGGTTTAATATATCATACTCTTTAATACAGTCAGGGAATTGTACCCCTCAGTTACAATTGGTCCTTCGAGCCGGATGGTATCAGTGTAATATCTAATATAATATTGATATTAACCATGGCCAGCGGTGAACACTCCCCAAGCGGCTCTCCCAAGCTAGAACGCCCGCAGCGCAAACGTCAGCCACCTCCCTATCTGGAGGAATACGCTGTCGTTCTAATACCTAGCTTTAACCAGACGTTAAATACGGATAAAGCGGATAGTCAAAGCATGTCAAATCCTACCGACCAGGCGACCCTGCCAGTAGAGACCCCAGTGGGTTCTAACGAAACTGACCAAGCTCACGGGGGGACCAGGGGGGGGACATGACATGACTATACCCCCAGACAACGTCAACGGGATAGTCCCCGGAGAGCTCCAGGATAAAGAAAGCGCTCCAGGGACAGAACCCGACACACCACCAGAAGAGAAGCGCGCCCAGGAGATGGACCTCGAGGCGCGCCAGGAGAACAGATCTCCAACGAGCACTGTCAGAAGCCGATCACCTTCGTCAGTGTCATCCCCCAGCGAGGCGGACCAGATACTGGCACAAGCCTTCATCGCCACCCTGACAGCCTCCACCGAACGCGATCGACTTCAGGGTGAACGCGATCGACTTCAAGCACAGACGCTTAGTGAGCGCGAACATTCTTCCATGGAACAAGAGCGCCTCCGGGCGCAACAATTAAGTGAGCGCGAACACTCTACCATGGAAAGAGAGCGCCTTCAGGCTCAACAGACGAGCGAGCGTGAACAATCTGCAGACCAACGAGAGCGCCTTCACGTGCAACTCCCAGCGCAAGCCCTTAGTGAACGCGAACACTCTGCAACCGAGCGAGAGCGCTTCCAGGCGCAACAAAGGAGTGAAGACGACCGCATAAGACTGGAGACCAGACGCCTTCAGACGGAAGAGAACATTGAAAGAGGCCGCGCCGATGCACAGCACGCCGCCGCCAATGCACAGCGCGACGCCGCCCATGCCCAGCGCGAAGCAGAGCGCGACGCCGCCCACGCCCAGCGCGAAGCAGAGCGCAACCGGCTGCAGGCGCAGATGATAGAACAATTGATTGCCAGGGCGACACCCCCTCTCTCCGCACGGAGCTCCAGGACATCATCACGACAAGGGTCTAGGGCACCTTCCCCTACCCGACCAAGTGACCCGGAACCCGGCCAACAGAAGGATCCTATCTACGTCTCCGAACCCCCTCCCCGACCGGTCCATACGAGACCCAGCAACCGGGAAGAACCGGCCTACGCCGCCGAGAGACTGAATAGAAGACTTCAGGACCTAGAAGAGGAAGAGGAAGAGGAGGAAAGTCAAGCCCACCAGCAGCAACGTACTCAGGACCAGGAGGCCCAGTACAGCCCAGACTTCAACCCCGAGTCACTGCGCTACAAACCCCCGACTCAACTCACGGGTGAGTTTGACGCCCAGTCAGCACCAAGGAACAGCACCTGGGTACCCGGCCTCTGGTACCCACCAAGTACCAGCCCACGACAACACGTACGGGGAGACTCGCCCAGGAGGCCTCTTCCCCTACGCTCACCAATGTGCCAGCCATCCATGGCATCGTACCTTGGCACACCGACGTTCCCAGACTTTACGCACGAGGACAGAGCACAGTACACGGAATTACGGATGTGCTTGGAGACTATGATGTCCGACGTCCCTGATGAGTCGTACGGATGTGCCATCCTCCTCAAGCATCTCGAGGTGCCCGGGGCGCATAATATGGCGCTGGCATATTCCAACTCAAGCACCCCATACTCCGCGGCTCTAGTGGCCCTCGACCAGCGTTATGGACGCATATGGGACTGCGTGATACAAGAAATGGGAGATGTCGACCGCCTGAGTCGGGGGTTTGTAGCGCAGTGACTCGGGGTTGAAGTCTGGGCTGTACTGGGCCTCCTGGTCCTGAGTACGTTGCTGCTGGTGGGCTTGACTTTCCTCCTCTTCCTCTTCCTCTTCTAGGTCCTGAAGTCTTCTATTCAGTCTCTCGGCGGCGTAGGCCGGTTCTTCCCGGTTGCTGGGTCTCGTATGGACCGGTCAGGGAGGGGGTTCGGAGACGTAGATAGGATCCTTCTGTTGGCCGGGTTCTGGGTCACTTGGTCGGGTAGGGGAAGGTGCCCTAGACCCTTGTCGTGATGATGTCCTGGAGCTCCGTGCGGAGAGAGGGGGTGTCGCCCTGGCAATCAATTGTTCTATCATCTGCGCCTGCAGCCGGTTGCGCTCTGCTTCGCGCTGGGCGTGGGCGGCGTCGCGCTCTGCTTCGCGCTGGGCATGGGCGGCGTCGCGCATTGTTCTCTTCCGTCTGAAGGCGTCTGGTCTCCAGTCTTATGCACCAGGCCGAGTCAGTACCGCAGCACAAGAACCACAGCACCCCCCCGACGAAAGAGAAGTGGAAGATTGTATGCCAGTACTGTGAAAAGGAACATTGGCTGTCTCAATGTGACACTTTCAAGAAGATGACCGCTGACGAGGTGAGTCAGTGGATCGAGGCCAATCGCCGCTGCTTCCGCTGCGCGCGCAGCCATATGGCAGCCGAGTGCCGTTTGAGGAATAAATGCAGCAAGTGCGACGGCGCCCACTTGGATGTCTTACATGACAGCAACAAGAAGAAACTCGCACCCCCAAGTAGCTCGAGAGTGAACGTCATGTATATCGACCCCGCCAGCAGCGAGAGCTCCCGAGTGCTCTTGAAAGTGGTCTGAGTGATGTTGAGCTACGAGGACAGGGTCATGGACACTTACGCCGTCCTGGACGATGGGTCAGAAAGGACTCTCCTCCTCGCATCCGCCGCAGCCCGGCTGGGTCTGCGGGGGAGCGAAGAAACAATGACAATCCGTACTATAGGAAGAGACCTGAAGACCATGGGGGGTGAAAATGTCTCCTTCACGATAGCAGCGGTCGGGCAGCCCGAGAAGCAGTATAGGATTACTAACGCCTTCACCAGCCAAGACATAGGCCTGTCACAGTACACCTACCCCATCCCCAAGCTGATGGAAAAATACGTGCACCTACGTCGGCTACCTATGCCGCTCATCGACGGCGCCACCCCGACCCTGCTCATAGGATCCGACCACGCACAACTCATCGTCCCAACGGACCGGGTCCACATCGGGCCCAGAGGCTGTCCAGCAGCGGTCGAGACCCGCCTGGGTTGGACACTACAAGGCCCCCTCTCCGGGTCTTCCAACCGACCAGCAGCCACTCGCTGCCTCCACTCAAGAATAAAAGAAGAAGACACCACCCTCTTACAGCACGTCGAGAGGCTATGGACATTAGACGCGATGCCCTTTAAGAATGAAAAGAAACTCGTTCGATCAAAGGAAGACACTTATGCCATAACCCTCCTTGAGCAGAGGACAAAGAGAATCGAGGTCAATGGAGTGATGAGATACGCAACTCCACTCTTGAGGCGAGAGGGTATGCCCACCCTCCACGCCTCAAAAGAAGCGACGGAGCGATATCTACTGAACACCGAGCGGCGTCTAGCCAAAGACCCCACTCAAGCCACTGTGTACCGCGCTGAGATTGACAAGCTAATCACAGCGGGACACATAAAGAAAATTGACATTCAAGAGGCCGACCAGACGACCGAATCATGGTACGTGCCCCACCACAAGGTCCACCACAACGGCAAGGATCGTATTGTGTTCAACTGCAGCTACCAGATCGGACTACAGAATCTGAATAAAGAACTCTTGCCCGGCCCAACACTCGGCCCCTCTCTACTAGGCGTGTTGCTACGTTTCCGCCAAGACAAGGTGGCCATCAGCGGCGAAGGGATGTTCCTGCAGGTGCGACTAGTGGAAGAGGACAAGCCCTTTCTGCGGTTCTTATGGAGAGAGAGGATCGGGGATGAGTAACCATCCATCTACCAATGGGAGGTCCTCCCTTTCGGAACCACATGCAGCCCATGCTGTGCTACGTTCGCACTGCAAAAACATGTCGCAGAGGACCCAGCAGCTGACGAGGAGGTCAGACAAAGTGTAGAGAGGAGTTTCTACGTGGACAACTGTCTGCAAAGCGTCTCGACGCCAGAAGAAGCCGAAGCCCTCCTACTCAAGCTCCGCGCCTCACTGATCAAAGGCAGCTTTGATCTCCGGCAGTGGGCCAGCAGCAACCCTCAAGTACTTCGCAGCCTCTCCCCAGAGACAAAGGCAGCAAGCAGCGAGACCTGGATGGCGACCATCCCAGGTGAAGCCCAAGAAATGACATTAGGACTAGTCTGGCGCTTCAAAACAGACTCGCTCCATTACAGATACACACCCCTGACCACGGAGCAGGGAAGGTCGACCTCTCTACCGACCACCAGACGGAGTGTATACAGAACACTCGCAAGACAATATGACCCGCTGGGGGGTATCCTACCTTACACCACCAGAGCGAAAATGATTGTACGAGAGCTGTGGGACAAGGAACAGGGCTGGGACGACCCCATACCCGACCACCTCTCTTCCACCTGGAGAGAGTGGGAGAAAGAACTCAACTCGCTCCAAAATGTGAACATACGCCGCAGCTACTTCCCACCCACAGTGCGGCTGGAGACGTGCCAGATGGACCTGCACGTCTTCAGCGACGCCTCAGAAGTAGCCTACGGCTCGGTGGCTTACTTGCGGGCCCGAGAGGAGGGAGGAGAAATACACACAGCCTTCATCCTGGCTCGCTCAAGGATAGCCCCCCGCAAGCAACAATCGATCCCGCGTCTAGAGCTCTGCGCAGCCCTGGTAGGCGCGCAACTCGCCACGTTAATCCAACGTGAACTCACCATCCCGGTGCAAAGAACAATCCTGTGGTCAGACTCCATGACCGTACTCACATGGATCCAGTCCGATTCGTGTAGATACAAGGTCTTCGTGGGAGTCAGAATCACAGAGATCCAAGACTTAACAGAATCAGCATGCTGGGGGTACGTGGACACGAAACAGAACCCAGCAGATGTCATCACACGGGGGATGTCCCTAGATGACCTCACACGTCACAATATCTACAGTGACGGTCCTGAGTTCCTCAAGCTCCCGGAAGAAGAGTGGCCTAACCCCACCCCACGGGAGGCTAGTCAAGAGGAGGCAGAGATCAAGAAATCTATGTTCTGTGGGTTGACGCACACACCGGTCCCCACCGACCCTAACATAGACGACTGCCCCACCCTTGAGAGTGCGCAGTTAAAGACATTCCTGTGGCACCACCCTGAGGTTCCCCCCACTACCGACATTAATGCAGCTAACTACGAAGAAGCAGAACTCCTTCTGCTACAGCGAGCCCAAAGAGACTCGTTCCCCGACGAGCTAGACTGTCTGCAGGGATCAAAGCCAGTCCCGTCAGACAGCAGACTGCTCCACTTGGCTCCTGAGCGCGACGCCCATGACCTCATCAGGGTGGGTGGTCGTCTGAGACGAGCCCCGGACTAAACGGATGACGTCAAGTTTCCTATAGTCCTCAACAGCCGACACAAGGTCACCGAGCTCATCATAAAGAAATACGACGAGGATGTGCACCACGCTGGGGCAGAGAGAGTCTTCGCTGAGATCCGATGTCGCTATTGGATACTGAATGGAAGAGAAGCAGTACGACGCTTCCAGCGGACTCGACCAGACCACCAGTGGCGAGCACAGCCCAGTATACCCAGGAGGGCCGACCTGCCTCACCGCCACACCCGACCCGTGGCGAGGCTGATAGAGTTGCCAAGGCTCCCTGACTCCCCTGATGACGATCATGACCCACTGACTTTGTAGATTGCCCTACTCCCCACAACAGACATTGAGTAGTTGACAGGACGATTAATCTGTCTTTGCTTTATCTAATTAGGTGCGGACTAATTAGGAGGCAGCTGTTACAAAGGGTCAGATTAAACCGAATATATATATTTATTGCTTGGTATCCCTTGTATAATATTTGTATATCGTTTGATATCCCTTGTATAGTATTTGTATATTTACACGGAATATCCCTTTACCTGGGTACAAACCAGAGTAATATTCGCTCTCCTATTGGACAGCGACCCCTAGGCGCCAACGACCAAGCCCCGGCAAGTTCAAAGTCAACTCCGGGCATGTCTCAACATGTCCAGAGTCTGCGCAGTAATACGAGACAGAACTGAGGTTGGCACTAGATAATTCACCTTACGTATAAATACGGCGCAGGTGGAAACAGCAGCACTTCGTTCATTACTAGTAAAGCCTTCACCACGAGACAACGTGCAGTGAAGTGAGCAACTTTGCCTCTAAATAGAGCCTTGAGAACCGCGTGCGAATAGATTGCTAAAGTGTCAGAGTTTAACGCAGTAACGTTGAGTTCGACTTATTCTAATGTGAAGTAATAGTCTATCATTTATAGTGTATCGTGCGGCTACAGTTCTTCAGTGACCAGCATTACCACCGGTTCGTCGTGTATATAGCTAGTGCACTTATCCAGGCTGGGCGGCCTAAACTCGTGCCCCCACCCGAGGAGTCCTAGACGAGAACTGTTGGATATGTACACCGGAGAACCTACACCGGCGACTGCAGAACCATTTCTGGTTGGATTATATTGCTTTGGGACCGTGACTGCTGGAGCAGAGAACCGTCGACCCCACTGTCGTTTGGGATCTACCCCCCGTGAGGATCATCACTCGAGCCCGCCTCTAGGAAGAGGCTGGCTAGCTGTCTTCCATGCTGTCGAGCATACTGGATTATAGCTGTTGCTTTGTCTACTGATCAAGGGAGTACATGCACTGGCTCCTGTATCTGGAGCCTCGTTATTCCTCGTTGACCCAGACTTTGTACCCGAACATTCCTCTACCCCTGCCGGCCTTACATCCGGAGGGAACCCCCCAGTGTCTCCAGCTGGTACTAGTGTGCCCTATGTAATTGCTATACCACAGGTGGCGTCAGTTTAGACCCATCCTAGTATTCATACTATTCTCATTGACTTACGCTCTTGACTTACTTTACGTGTGTTCTTCGCCATACAAGCGCAAGCCTAATTCTCAATCTGTAACCTAACGTTGCTTAATAATAATAAATACCCTTCAAATAGTACTTTATGTGTCAATGCCGTATTCTTGTGTGGGTGTTCACCATATATATTCATGTACTGTATGGCCAGTAATTAAAGTACATAACTAGTAGTGGTTTAATATATCATACTCTTTAATACAGTCAGGGAATTGTACCCCTCAGTTACAGTTAGAGTTTGTCTTAGAGCAGGGCGATAGAACACCAGCCCTGATTCCATATTCTAACCTTAACCAACTTCGAAAGAGTCGCCTAAGAAACGTCAGTGGCCAATCAGATCGCAGAACGCGAACGCGGAACTGGAAATCCGTTGGTAAAATAATAGACACAGCCCGACACGAATAAGGCAGATTTGGATCATTATTCATGACAGACAGCAGAGACCCGCCAGTGCTGATAGCGGATATCATCGAGCTCCCCCTAGTGACTAGGGGGTGTTATTTCCAAACCTAGCCGCATTTCTGGCAGACGCTCTCTGATTGGCACTGACTGACGCTCTCTGATTGGCCACTGACATGTTTGCCCAATCGCGTGACGAGCTGTGTCTTTGCCCATTTCCGCGTCGAACAGCCTGTAAACGACCTGGCGTTCTATCGCCATGCTCTAAGACAAACTCTAACCTTAACCAACTTCGAAAGAGTGCCTAAGCTTAGCCGTCGAAATAACTTGCCGCCACGCTCTAAGACAAACTCTAACCTTAACCAACTTCGAAAGAGTGCCTAAGCTTAACCAGTGTAGAAACAGGTGTCGGCCAATCAGAGAGCGTCTTGCCAGAAATGCGGCTAGGTTTAGAAATAACGCGACTAGGGGCCTCCACTACACACTAGTAAAAGAAATAAAAGAGATACGAAAAAAATATATATATAATCAGATCCTCATCCAGCGTTTACTTTCACAGCATCTATAGTGACTACTAGTATCATCTCATCTCTTCTCTATCTATTTTTATAAAAAAAATTGTATTGCAAATAAAAATATGATTGATTGTTTGATAATGAGGGGCGAGAGACGTTGAGTCTACGTGACACTGACGTCCAGGTCCAGGGGTCACTGTCAGGTCAGGTCAGGTGACCACTGATCGCGAGAATTGCACTTGCAAGTTGATCAAGTAGGCTAAGACTCGAGTAGTACTGTATGATCATATGAGACTCAAAAAACATGGATAAAAAAGTTAAACGGTGGGAAAGCGGAGCTGCTAAGTTAAAATCTAAACAGGAAAGGGACAGAAAGAGCGGGTTACTTCGGCAAAGCATATCAACTATCTTTTTTCACCCCGTCAGGTGTTCTTTGAGAGTGTTTTTGAAAGTGGGTAGTGATTCACATTCCTTTACAGCTTTGGGTAGGGCGTTCCACATTGATGTGGCATAATTGCGAAACGTGTTTAGTCCCTTGTTTGAACCGAATCTGGGTTTAACATGATTTGTGGAGCTCCCTCTGGTGTTGTGGTCGTGGTATTCACTGACCTTTGGGAAGTATTTTGACATGTACATGGGTACCTTGGTCGCGTAGTGTATCTTGTAGACCAGGCCCATTGCAAGTTGTCTACTCTAAGCCATCCTAGGTTGTCAAAGTGGGCAGGGGTGATCAAAGTCCTTTTAGCTTGGCCCTCAGAGCCCACCACTTCTAAATATTCTATATATTTTTTAAAGTGACATATAAAAACGCCACTGTGCGTGCGTGCACGTGTATGTGTGTGTGGGGGGGCCTCCACAAGAATCTGGCCCAGGGGCCTCTGAAGTCTTAATCTGGCCTTGCATATACCGTCACTGTCACATATACATATTGTTGTGAAGGGCCAGATTAATGCTGAGAATCTACATTTATTGTTTTATATACATTGTATATTATTTATATATACACGGTATATCCCTTTAAGCCTGCGTTCGAATCATAGTAATATTCGCTTTCCTTATTGGATAACGCCATCAGTGCCAGACCGCAAGCCCCCAAACTCAGGTTCAAAGGCGAGCCCGGGCATGTCGTAACATGCCCGGAGACAGCGTATTGATTCGAGACGAGAACTGAGGTTTGGCACTAGATAGCCACTTAAGTATATATACGGCGCAGGTGCGAACAGCAGCAGTGTTCGTCTAAGTAGCTGTTCATCAAGTTCGGTAACAGTGAAGTGAGCAGCAGTGCGTCTAACAGAGCGCCGAGAACCATGTGCGAATTGAATAGTAAAGTGTCAGATTTAATGCAGTAACGTCAAGTTCGACTTAGTTTAATGTGAAGTAAATAGTCGTTAATTTATTGTGTATCGTGCCAACCACAGTTTGTTCGTGTGTAGCATTACCCAGCGGTTCGTTCGTTTAGCTAGTGGACCTTAGCCAGTGCGCGTGGACTAAATACATTGGTACCAGCACACGAGGAGGCCTAGTCGGAGAACCTACTGGACATGTGCACAGGAGAACCGACGGCGGCGATTGCAGAACCAGTATTGGTTGGATTATATTGATTGTGGAACGTATTACCCGGAGAAGAGCATCGTTAATCTCCACTGTCGTTTGGATTTAACCTCGTGAGGATCTACATTCGGGCTGGCCTCATGGACCGAGGCTAGCTGGCTATCATCGTTGCTATCGTGCAATTGGATTACAGTTATTGCTTTTGATGCTGAGCTTTGGATTACAAGGACTGGCTTCTGTACGTGAATCCCCTTCTTCTTCAATTGATCAGACTGAGTATCCGAACATTCCTCTCTCCTCCAGACCTTACAACTCTGGGAGGAACCCATTGTCTCCAAGCGGTACCAGCGTTGCCCTCTATAATTGCCATTATACGCCAGGCGGCGTTAGCCTAGTACCCATCGTAGGAATCATTCTATTCCCAGTGACTTATGCTACTGACTGACTTTATGCCTATTCTTCGCCATACAAGCGCGACCCTAATTCTCATATCTGTAACCAATTATTGCATAATAATAAATACCCTCCAATGATATTTCTTTGTCAGTGCCGTCTTATTATGAGTGTCCACCATATATTCGATGTACTGTCTGGCCAGTAATTAAAGTACATACCTAGCAGTGGTTTAATCTATCACAATCTTTAATACAGTCAGGGTTTTGTAACCCCTCAGTTACAATTGGTCCTTCGAGCCGGAGGGTATCAGTAATCTTAAATATCATATTAAAATTGATATGGCCAGCGGTGGACACTCTCCAAACGGCTCCCCCAAACTAGAGCGCCCGCAGCGCAAACGTCAGCCACCTCCATACCTGGAGGACTACGCTTTCGTTTTACCTCCTATCTTATCTAAAAAGACGTTAAGTACGGATACAACTGATAGTTTAAGCATGCCCAATCCTATCGACTTGTCGGCCCCACCAGTAGAGACCCCAGTGGGTTCAAACGAAACTGACTTAGCTCACAGGGGGGAACAAGCGGGACATGACGTGACTATACCCCAAGACAGCGCCACCGGGATAGATCCCGGAGCGCCCCAGGATAAAGAAAGCGCCACCGGGATAGACCCCGGAACGCAACCAACCCAAGAGCGCGCACCCGAGACAGACCTCGGCGCGCAACCAAGAGAAGAGTACCGCGCTCAAGAGATGGACCTCGGGGCGCGGCAAGAGAACAGGTCTCCACCAAGCCCTGTCAGCGCCCGATCACCTCCATCAGTGTCATCCCCCAGCGAGGCTGACCAGAGACTAGCGCAAGCCTTAATCGCCACGCTGACAGCTTCAACCGAAAGAGACCGTCTCCAAGCACAGACACTTAGTGAGCGCGAACACTCTGCAGCGGAACGAGAGCGCCTCCAAGCGCAACAACAGAGTGCGCGCGAATAGTCTGCAGTGGAGCGCGAACATCTCCAAGCACAGGCACTTAGTGAGCGCGAACACTCTGCAGCGGAACGAGAGCGCCTCCAAGCGCAACAACAGAACGAAAGAGAACGCATCCGACTGGAAGAGAGTCGCCTCCAGGCTGACACGGCGATGACCATCAGACTGGAAGAGAGGCGCCTCCAGGCTGAAGAAAACATTCAGCGAGACCGCACCAACGCGCAACGCGATGCCCAGCGCGACGCCGCCGATGCACAGCGCGCCGCCGCCAATGCACAGCGCGAAGCGGAGCGAGACCATCTGCAGGCGCAGATGATAGAACAATTGATCCAGAGGGCGACCCCCCCCCCCCCCTCCACACGGAGCTCCCGGAGATCATCACGACACGGGTCTAGGGCACCTTCCCCTACCCGACAAATCTACACGGGACCCGGCCAACAGGAAGAACCTGCCTACGTCGCCAAGCCCCCTCCCCAACCGGTCTATACGGGACCCAGCCAATGGGAAGAACCGGCCTACGTCGCCGAGAGACTAACTAGAAGACTCCAAGACCTAGCGGAGGAAGAGGAGGGACATCAAGCCCACCAGCACGAACCTACTTTGGACCAGGAGGCCCAGTACAGCCCCGACCTCAGCCCCGAGTCACTGCGCTACAAACCCCCGACCCAACTCATGGGTGAGTTTGATGTACAGTCAGCACCGAGGAGCAGCACCTGGGGGCCCGGCCTCTGGTACCCACCCAGCACTAACCCACGACCACCCGTACGGGGAGACTCGCCCAGGAGGCCTCTCCCCCTACGCTCATCAGTGTCCCAGCCATCCATGGCGTCTTACCTTGGAACACCGACGCTCCCAGACTTTACGCGGGCAGAGCACAGTACACAGAATTACGCATGTGTTTAGAGACTATAATGTCCGATGTCCACGACAAGTCTTATAAATATGCCATCCTCCTCAAGCATCTCAAGGTGCCCAGAGCGCATAACATAGCGCTGGCATATTCAAACTCAAGAACCCCCTACTCAGATGCTCTGGTGGCCCTCGACGCGCGCTATGGACGCATATGGGATTACGTGATCCAAGAAATACGAGATATCGACCGCCTCCCCCCAGCCAAAGACAATAGAGCACTCGATGACCTCTCTATCAAGGTACAATCCCTTGTGGGGATGCTGGGGTCACAAAAGGAGAAGGGGAGATATGAACTGTATGCAAATTCTAACGTGGAGCGGATACTGGAGAAGCTCCCTCCAGCCCGTCAAGAGCGTTTTCGGCGGCAGAAAGACCACCGTGACCCCAACGGCCCAGAACCATCCCTCCTAGACCTAGCTGATTTCCTCGCCAGGGAGGTCAGCAGTCTACGATTGGACACCTTCGTGTGGAGTGGCTCTAGCCCTAGAGATGGACCGCGGAGGTTCAATGACAACCGCCGGTCAGTGACAGTTATGCACCAGGCCGAGTCAGTGCCGCAGCACAAGAACCACAACACCCCCCACGCGAAGGGAAAGTGGAAGATTGCCTGCCAGTACTGTGAAAATGAACATTGGCTGTCTCAATGTGACACCTTCAAGAAGTTGACTGCTGACGAAGTGAGTCAGTGGATCAAAGCGAACCGCCGCTGATTCCGCTGCGCGCGCAGCCATATGGCAGCTGAGTTATTATTATTACGCATAATAATAATAATAATAATGGATTCGATTTATATAGCGCTCTTCGTGACACCCCAGAGACCCCAGAGCGCTTACAGAGTCCATTATTCGTTCATACACAGTCATACCGGTGGTGGTAAGCTACAATTGCAGCCAGAGCTGCCCCCAGCGAGGCTGACCAGAGACTAGCGCAAGCCTTAATCGCCACGCTGACAGCTTCAACCGAAAGAGACCGTCTCCAAGCACAGACACTTAGTGAGCGCGAACACTCTGCAGCGGAACGAGAGCGCCTCCAAGCGCAACAACAGAGTGCGCGCGAATAGTCTGCAGTGGAGCGCGAACATCTCCAAGCACAGGCACTTAGTGAGGGCGAACACTCTGCAGCGGAACGAGAGCGCCTCCAAGCGCAACAACAGAACAAAAGAGAACGCATCCGACTGGAAGAGAGTCGCCTCCAGGCTGACACGGCGATGACCATCAGACTGGAAGAGAGGCGCCTCCAGGCTGAAGAAAACATTCAGCGAGACCGCACCAACGCGCAACGCGATGCCCAGCGCGACGCCGCCGATGCACAGCGCGCCGCCGCCAATGCACAGCGCGAAGCGGAGCGAGACCATCTGCAGGCGCAGATGATAGAACAATTGATCCAGAGGGCGACACCCCCCCCCCCCTCCACACGGAGCTCCCGGAGATCATCACGACACGGGTCTAGGGCACCTTCCCCTACCCGACAAATCTACACGGGACCCGGCCAACAGGAAGAACCTGCCTACGTCGCCAAGCCCCCTCCCCAACCGGTCTATACGGGACCCAGCCAATGGGAAGAACCGGCCTACGTCGCCGAGAGACTAACTAGAAGACTCCAAGACCTAGCGGAGGAAGAGGAGGGACATCAAGCCCACCAGCACGAACCTACTTTGGACCAGGAGGCCCAGTACAGCCCCGACCTCAGCCCCGAGTCACTGCGCTACAAACCCCCGACCCAACTCATGGGTGAGTTTGATGTACAGTCAGCACCGAGGAGCAGCACCTGGGGGCCCGGCCTCTGGTACCCACCCAGCACTAACCCACGACCACCCGTACGGGGAGACTCGCCCAGGAGGCCTCTCCCCCTACGCTCATCAGTGTCCCAGCCATCCATGGCGTCTTACCTTGGAACACCGACGTTCCCAGACTTTACGCGGGCAGAGCACAGTACACAGAATTACGCATGTGTTTAGAGACTATAATGTCCGATGTCCACGACAAGTCTTATAAATATGCCATCCTCCTCAAGCATCTCAAGGTGCCCAGAGCGCATAACATAGCGCTGGCATATTCGAACTCAAGAACCCCCTACTCAGATGCTCTGGTGGCCCTCGACGCGCGCTATGGACGCATATGGGATTACGTGATCCAAGAAATACGAGATATCGACCGCCTCCCCCCAGCCAAAGACAATAGAGCACTCGATGACCTCTCTATCAAGGTACAATCCCTTGTGGGGATGCTGGGGTCACAAAAGGAGAAGGGGAGATATGAACTGTATGCAAATTCTAACGTGGAGCGGATACTGGAGAAGCTCCCTCCAGCCCGTCAAGAGCGTTTTCGGCGGCAGAAAGACCACCGTGACCCCAACGGCCCAGAACCATCCCTCCTAGACCTAGCTGATTTCCTCGCCAGGGAGGTCAGCAGTCTACGATTGGACACCTTCGTGTGGAGTGGCTCTAGCCCTAGAGATGGACCGCGGAGGTTCAATGACAACCGCCGGTCAGTGACAGTTATGCACCAGGCCGAGTCAGTGCCGCAGCACAAGAACCACAACACCCCCCACGCGAAGGGAAAGTGGAAGATTGCCTGCCAGTACTGTGAAAATGAACATTGGCTGTCTCAATGTGACACCTTCAAGAAGTTGACTGCTGACGAAGTGAGTCAGTGGATCAAAGCGAACCGCCGCTGCTTCCGCTGCGCGCGCAGCCATATGGCGGCTGAGTGCCCCCTGAAGAAAAGATGCAGCAAGTGCGACGGCGCCCACCTGGAGGTCCTGCACGACAGCAACAAGAGGAGACCCGTACCACAAAGCAGCTCGAGAGTAAATATCATGTATATAGACCCTGCGAAGAGCGGGAGCTCCCGAGTGCTCTTGAAGGTGGTCCGAGTGCTCCTAAGCTACGAGGACAAGGTCCTGGACACTTACGCCGTCCTCGACGATGGATCGGAAAAGACTCTCCTCCTCGCTTCCGCCGCAGCCCAGTTGGGCGTGCGGGGTACCGAAGAAACAATGACAATTCGTACTATTCGGCGAGACCTAAAGACCATAAAGGGTGAAAACGTCTCCTTCACAATAGCAGCGGTCGAGCAGCCCGAGAAGCGGTACAGCATCACTAACGCCTTCACAAGCCATAATAATAATAATAATAATGGATTCGATTTATATAGCGCTCTTCGTGACACCCCAGAGACCCCAGAGCGCTTACAGAGTCCATTATTCGTTCATACACAGTCATACAGGTGGTGGTAAGCTACAATTGCAGCCAGAGCTGCCCTGAGGCAGACTCACGGAAGCGTGGCGAATAATCATCGCCTACGGCCCCTCCGACCACCACCAACATTCATTCACATGCATACACATTCATACAAGGCAAGTAGGTTAAGTGTCTTGCCCAAGGACACAACGGCAGTGGGATGGACATGGGCTTGAGCGGGATTCGAACCACCAACCCTTCGATCATTGGACGACCCGCTCTACCCCTGAGCCACGCCGCCCCACGTCTGTCACGTTATACCTACCCCATCATACAGCTGACGGAGAAATACGTGCACCTACGTCAACTACCTATACCGCTCATCGACGGCGCCACCCCGACCCTGCTCATAGGATCCGACCACGCACACCTCATCGTCCCAACGGACCAGGTTCACATCGGGCCCAGAGGCTGCCCAGCAGCGGTCAAGACCCGCCTGGGTTGGACGCTACAAGGCCCCCTCTCCGGGTCTTCCAACCGACCGACAGCCACCCGCTGCCTCTACACGAGGATAAGCGAAGACGACACCACCCTCTTGCAGCACGTCGAGAGACTATGGACATTAGACTCGATGCCCTTTAAGAACGAAAAGAAACTAGTTAGTTCAAAGGAAGACACGTATGCCATAGCTCTCCTCGAGCAGAAGACAAAGAGGGTCGAGGTCGACGGAGTGATGAGATACGCAACTCCACTCTTGAGGCGAGAGGGGATGCCCACCCTCCACGCCTCAAAAGAAGCGACAGAACGCTATCTACTGAACACCGAGCGGCGTCTAGCAAAGGACCCCACTCAAGCCACTGTATACCGCGCTGAGATCGACAAACTGATCACAGCGGGACATATTAAGAAAATTGACAATCAAGAGGCAGACCAGACGACCGAATCCTGGTACGTGCCCCACCACAAGGTCCACCACAACGGCAAGAACCGCATTGTATTCAACTGCAGCTACCAGATCGGACTACAGAACCTGAATAAATTGCTCTTGCCCGGCCCGACACTCGGCCCCTCCCTCCTCGGCGTACTACTACGTTTCCGCCAAGACAAGGTGGCCATCAGCGGTGACATCAAAGGGATGTTCCTGCAGGTGCGACTGATGGAGGAGGACAAGCCCCTGCTGCGGTTCCTGTGGAGAGAGAGGATCAACGATGAACAACCCTCCATCTATCAATGGGAGGTCCTCCCCTTCGGCACCACATGCAGCCCATGCTGTGCTACGTTCACACTACAAAAGCACGTGAATGAAGACCCTGGAGCTGACGAGGAGGTCAGACAAAGCGTAGAGAGGAGTTTCTACGTGGACAACTGTCTACGTGGACAACTGTCTACAAAGCGTATCAACGCCAGAAGAAGCCAAAGCCATCCTACTTAAGCTCCGAGCCTCCCTGATCAAAGGCGGCTTCGACCTTAGGCAGTGGGCCAGCAGTGACCCTCAATTACTTCGCAGCCTCTCCCCAGAGACAAAGGCAGCAAGCAGCGAGACCTGGATGGCGACCACCCCAGGTGAAGCACAGGAAATGACATTGGGCCTCGTCTGGCGCTTCAAAACAGACTCGCTCCATTATAAGCACACACCCCTGACCCAGGAGCAGGGAAGGTCGACCCCTCTACCGACCACTCGACGGAGCGTATACAGAACACTCGCAAGCCAATACGACCCGCTGGGGTGTATCCTACCTTACACCACTCGGGCGAAGATGCTCGTGCGAGAACTGTGGGACAAGGAGCAGGGCTGGGACGACCCCATACCCGACCACCTAGCTTCCACCTGGAGAGAGTGGGAGAGAGAACTCAGCTCGCTCCAAAATGTGAACATTCGCCGGAGCTACTTCCCACCCACAGTGCGGCTGGAGACGTGCCAGATGGACCTGCACGTCTTCAGTGACGCCTCGGAAGTAGCCTACGGTTCGGTGGCTTACTTGCGAGCCCGAGAGGAGGGAGGAGAAGTACACACAGCTTTCGTCCTGGCTCGCTCAAGAATAGCCCCCCGCAAGCAACAATCTATCCCGCGTCTAGAGCTCTGCGCAGCTCTGGTAGGCGCGCAACTCGCCACGCTGATACAACGTGAACTCACCATAACGGTGCAACAGACAATCTTGTGGTCAGACTCCATGACTGTACTCACATGGATCCAGTCCGATTCTTGCAGATACAAAGTCTTCGTGGGAGTCAGAGTCACCGAGATTCAAGACTTGGTAGGATCTACGGAGGTACGTTGACACCAAGCAAAACCCAGCAGATGTCATCACACAGGGGATGTCTCTAGACGACCTCACACGTCCCAACATTTACAGTGACGGTCCTGAGTTCCTCAAGCTCCCGGAGGAGGAGTGGCCTACCCCCACACCACGGGAGGCTAGTCAAGAGGAGGCAGAGATCAAGAAGTCTATGTTCTGCGGGCTGACGCACGTCCCAGCCCCCACGGACCCTAACATAGATGACTGCTTAACCTTGAGCCGCAACGCGCTCCTCAGCCGAGATGCATCCAGCTCAGCCAGGCAGGAATACTGCGCTCTGCTTAACACAATTTATACAAATGGAAGTATTGATTACGCCGTAACGAATCATTAAAAAAATATACCGTTAACTGGAATATGTTGTTTCTTTGTTGTTTGGGTCCCTGCAAGCGGCAGAGGTCCCAAATGAAATAACATCAGTGGATGCTGCTGACTGATTCTGAAATGAATGAAGCGCGGAGCATAATGTATAATGTTATTTCGCGGAGCATAATGTATAATGTTATTTCGCGTTTGTAACGTCATAACATCAGTGGAGGCTGCTGACTGATTAATAATAAGCTCTCTTTATTTTGCAGAGCATAATGTATAATGTTATTTCGCGTTTGTAACGTCATAACATCAGTCCATCGCGAAATAGTTAGTTAGTTAGTTAGTTAGTTAGTTAGTTAGTTAGTTAGTTAGTTAGTTAGTTAGTTAGTTAGTTAGTTAGTTAGTTAGTTAGTTAGTTAGTTAGTTAGTTAGTTAGTTAGTTAGTTAGTTAGGCAGTTAGTTAGGCAGTTAGTTATGGCGTTAAGTGATGCGGCGATATGGCATTAACCAACAACAACGGGCATTAACCAACAACGCAAACACAACGAGGCACCTCTCAGAGCACCTGGGGGAGCCTCATGCGCATGCACGGCCGCGGTCACTCTCTGCCGCGTCTCTCTCTGCCGCGTAACAACACACAGCGCGGATAAGGGCATGTGCTAGGGCGGTGTGGCCAATCAGAGAAACGCTGAACGAAAAGCTGAACACAAGTTGGTTGCCTTTAATATTCACGCCGCTGGACTCGAGTAGGGTAAATCTGCAGTGCCGCAGCCCCATACATTGCCGGACTCACAGGCACAGCTGATCAAATAAAAAAAAGAAACATACTTTTCCTATAGAAAATTATTATATTTAATAATAATAATAATAATAATAATAATAATAATAATAATAATAATAATAATAATAATAATAATAATAATAATAATAATAATAATAATAATAATAATAATAATAATAATAATAATAATAATAATAATAATAATAATAATAATAATAATAATAATAATAATAATAATAATAATAATAATAATAATAATAATAATAATAATAATAATAATAATAATAATAATAATAATAATAATAATAATAATAATTATTATTATTATTATCATAAATATAATAATATATAAATTAAAAAAATATATAATAAATGTTTTCTGTTGTACCGAACTTGTACCGAACCGTGACCCCAATACCGAGGTACGTACCGAACCGTGGCTTCTGTGTACCGTTACACCCCTAGTATGCAGACAATACTATTTTGTATTACTAAAATCTGCAACTTTCTTTTAATGTTTTTCAAGAGGCACTTATTGATTTCAAACTTGTGTTAAATGGTGATAAAACAAAATATTATAGTGTAACAGAGTTAGAAATTATATTTGTTTGCATGTGAATTTTATCTAAATTGAGAAACATACCGTATTTGTTTTGGGGGCCACCTGTGACGTGTTGAGGTCATTGTATACCGTGCTGCATGTCCCTGTGGGGATACCTTATCTACCCAGCAGTCTTGTACCCGTCTGCTGAGGTAGGTTCCCCATTGATGTGTAGCTCCGCTATATCACTATTTTCTCTGGTTAGAATTTGTCTAAACATTAAACTGTAATAACATAGTGCATAACGCTCACTGTATTACATAATGTAATGATAACTGTGTTGGTTTGACCGCTGGTATTGGTTCTATGTGTGTGTTGTGTTTTGCAAACGTTAGAACTGGGGAAACGTGCTATGGCGCGAAAACTTTCTTTGTTGCTTAACGTAGTCTTTTATGTTGTACATGCAGGTATGCAAGATGTGCAGTGACCAGAAAACTACAGTTATTGTATTTTATGTGTCGTCCATAGGTATGTGGCTCCATACATAGTGCAAACATGTTATTTTCAACGTCATTATATTTGTTGTACATTTACTGATGCACTTCCTGCTATGTCCAGCAGGTCGTGCACGTTTACCAATTTGGTTTATAGACCTGCAAATGAATGTTATGATACTGTGTTGTGGTACATTGTATTGGAAAGTAGTGGTGTTGTGAAGGATCAGATTAAACCGAATATATATATTTATTTATATATATATATTTAAATAGTATTTGTATATCGTTTGATATCCCCTGTATATTCCTTGTACAATATGCACTGAATATCCCTTTAGTCTACTAAACAGCCCATAATAGTTTCATTCTACCATTGGACGAGAACCTGGCGCCAGGTTGCCATACCCCTAGGTCCAAGTTCAATCGTGCCGCCCAACATGTCGTGGCAAGCCCCGGTTCCGCGCAGGAATATGTCGGGCGAAATACGAATGGTACTATTTGTTCATAGCGCATATATATATGGCGCAAGTAAAGTAGAACCTCCTTTTAGTCCAGTTCTTTACCCTCCAACAGAGTGACAGACGCGAAGCCTCCCCACGACGCACGTGTGGTGTAGTAAGGCCTACTTGGCCCCAGAATAGGCATTGAGATATCGTGTAGATTAATAGTTGAATAGTCATAGTTTGGCACTATACCGTCGAGTTGGACGTATTCTATTAAGCTAATAATAGTCTATTTATGTATGGTGCATCGTTCGGTTAGAGTTCTAAAGTTATCAGTACCCCCATCGTTCCTGACGTTATCTGGACGCTTAACCAGGCTGGGCAGACCCCTAGTGGTGCTTGCATCCGAGGAGCTCCGGGCCAGGGCGACTGGACCTGTATATTGGATTACTCTACCCGGACGACGGCGAGCCTTCCACGGCTTGGATTATGCTTTGGGTGCTTTGATTATTCCATGGATAAAGGCCAACACTGCGGAGTGTTGGAACTACCCCCCGGAGAGGACTCCAGGTGAGACGGCGCTCTACATCAGTGAGGTCGCCTCACGTCTCTCCGTTGTGGACCGGCAGCTACCGTCCACCAGAGGGTCCAGCTGTGTTCGTCTGCGGACCGAGGTTCTGTGGGCACCGTGTTCAAGACTTTGAATTCTCCCAAGAAACCGTCGGCCAGATGGGATACCGCCAGCGGCTTCTCTAACCCCCCCCTCCTACTGTCTTACAACCAGCGGGACCCCCCCCCCCCCTTAGTGTATCCAGCTATAATAATTTAAGTACCATCGCTATAGTTTCCTAAATATCCAGGTTGTATACCTACTCCCTGCGTAACCAGAGATTGGACATTCAATGTTGATTTACCTACGAATACTCATTTGCCATACAAGTGCATATTTCAAATCATAAGTGTAAACAAGTGAACGTTGTATATACCTTTTGCTATATTAAACCTTCGATTTGTACATTTGTGTGGATTCGTTTCATCAGGTGGGAAAGTGTTCATCATACTTATATCATGTACTGGATGGCCAGAAGTTAAAGTACAAGAGGTAGTGGTATTAAATACCATATCTAACAATACAGTCAGGGAATTGTACCCCTCAGTTACAATTGGTCCTTCGAGCCGGAGGGTAACTAGTGTAATATTAATATAGTGTTATTAATATTGAAATGGCCTATGATGAACACTCCACGAAACGATCCTCCTAACCTAGAACGCCCGCGGCGCAGACGACAGACACCTCAGTACTTAGAGGCTTACACTGTCAGTCAACTACCTAGCCTTCGACAAACGGTAAACGCGGTAAAAGTAGAAAGTAAAATTATGTCTGACCTTAACGACCAGGTTTCCCCGACCACAGAGGCCCTAGTAGGTCCTAATGTAACTGACCAAGCTCACGGTGGGGACCAGGAGGGAGCGGACATGCCTTTACCCCCCGCCACTACCCAAGAAGTAGTCCCCGACCAGCCCCGGGAGGAAGACGACCCTACAGAGAGAGAACTCTGCACGGAAGAAGAGGAGGAGAGCGCTGAGGAAATAGAGCTCCAGGACTCCCCAACGAGTACCCCCAGGAGCGGCTCACGCAGGAGCGGCTCACCTCCACAACCGCCTTCCCCCAGCGAAGCGGAGAGGATGCTACAACAGGCGTTCCTCGTCAGCCTGACAGCCTCTACCGAACGCGATCGACTCCAAGCGTAGACGCTTAGCGAGCGCGAACATTTTACCATTGAGAGAGACCGTCTCCAAGCACAGGCGCTTAGCGAGCGCGAACAACTCCAAGCGCAACAACGGAGTGAAGAAGAGCGCACACGCCTGGAGATGAGACGCCTTCAGACAGAGGAGAATATGGCAAGAGACCGGGCCGACGCCCAGCGCGCCGCTGCCGGTGCCCAAAGAGAAGCAGATCTCACCAAGCGCGAAGTCGAGCGCGACAAGTTACAAGCGCAGCTAATGGAGCAGCTGATCCGCAAGGCAACACCCTCTCCCTCCGCCAGGGGTTCAAGGAACTCGTCGAGACAACAGTCAAGGGCAGCGTCTCCTCAACGAGCAAGCGACCCTGAACTTGACCAACAGACCGAGCCTAGACCCCCCGCAGACCCCCTTCCCAGACCGGTCCAAGCGAGACCCAGCTACAAGGAAGGAGCGGCATACACTGCGGAGAAGCTAAATAAACGATTACAGGATCTGGAAGATCTGATAGAGGAAGAAGAGGGAGAGGAGGAGAACCAAGCCCGACGACAGCACAGTACTCCACCGGACCAGGAGGTCCCATACAGTCCAGGCTATACCCCCGCGGCGCTGCGCTACAGACCCCCGACTCTATTCACGGGTGAACACGACGCACGACCAGCCCCGAGGAATAGCACCTGGACCAGCGGGCCATGGTACCCTGTCAGTACCAGCCCACAGCGAGGCGCAAGAGGGGACTCGCCCAGGAGGTCTCTCCCCCAATGCTCGCCGATGTATCAGCCATCCACGGCGTCATACATTGCCCCGCCGTCATTTCCAGACTTCGCCTATGAGAGTCGAGCACAGTACACGGAGCTCCGGATGTGCTTAGAGACAATGATGGTGGATGTCGCTGATGAACGCCACAAGTATGCAATATTACTGAAGCACCTGAAAGTACCGCGAGCGCACAATATAGCGCTAGCCTATGCCACCTCTTCGACACCATACACAGCGGCCCTAGCAGCGCTGGACCAGAGATATGGACGTATATGGGATTACGTAATCCAAGAGATAAGGCATATTGATCGCCTACCCCCAGCCACAGACAATCGCTCATTAGACGACCTGTCAATCAAAGTGCAGTCCCTGGTAGGGATGCTGGGAGCGCAACGGGAAAAGGGCATGCATGAGCTATACGCCAACTCTAACGTCGAGAGGATTTTGGAGAAGCTGCCACCCGCAAGACAGGAGCGCTTTAGGCGGCAGAGAGATTACCGGGATCCCAACGGCCCCGAGCCATCCCTCCTTGATCTAGCCGACTTCCTGGCGAGAGAAGTCAGCAGCTTACGACTAGATACATTCGGGCGGAGCACGCCAAGCTCCAGAGAGGGACCCAGGAGAATAAATGATGGAAGAAGATCGGTGACTGTCATGCACCAATCAGAGTCTGTACCGAGCAGTAAGAGTCACAGCACCCCCTCGAGAAAAGAGAAGTGGAAGATAGCGTGTCCCTACTGTGAGAAAGAACACTGGCTGTCACAATGTGACCTATTCACAAAGATGAATGCAGAAGAAGTGAGTCAATGGATAAAGTCCAACAGGCGCTGTTATCGATGTGCGCGGCCCCACATGGCAGCCGAATGCCGCCTAAAGAAAAGGTGCAGCCGGTGCGATGGAGCCCATCTAGATATACTACACGAAAGTAACAGAAGACGGCCTCCACCTGCACCACGGAGCGGCACCAAGGCAAGTGTCATGTACATTGACCCCGCCAGCAGCAGCGGCGCCCAAGTGCTCTTAAAGGTAGTCCGTGTGACATTGAGCTACCAAGATAAAGTCATGGACACTTACGCCGTCCTTGACGACGGGTCAGAGAAGACCCTTCTGCTCGCGTCCGCTGCGGCCCAGCTGGGACTGCGGGGGAGCAAGAACGAAATGATGATTCGGACAATAAGAAGGGATTTAAAGACGATAAAGGGCGAGAATGTCTCCTTCACTATCGCAGCAAACGGGCAGCCAGAGCGACGGTACAAGATTACAAATGCTTTCACCAGCCAAGAAATAGGACTATCGCAGTACACCTACCCTGTCACCAAGTTGATGGATAAATATGTGCACCTGCGCCAATTACCTATCCCGCTCATAGACGGCGCTACCCCGACCCTGCTGATAGGCTCCGACCATGCAGAACTCATAGTCCCGATTGACCGGGTTCATACAGGACCCCGAGGCTGTCCTGCAGCAGTCGAGACCCGCCTAGGGTGGACCCTACAAGGCCCCCTCGCTAAATCTCTCAACCGAACAGCAGCCACTAGCTGCCTCCACTCCAGAACGACAGAAGAAGACACCACTCTCCTGCAGCATGTCGAGAGGCTATGGACACTAGAGACAATGCCCTTTAAGAACGAAAAGAAAGATATTCGTTCTAAAGAAGACATTTACGCCATCAACCTACTCGAGCAGGGGACAAAGAGAGTCACAGTCGGCGGAGTGATGAGATACGCAACTCCACTCCTAAGGCGAGAGGGAATGCCCACCTTTCACGCAAAGAAAGACGCCACGGAGCGCTATCTATTGAACACGGAGCGGCGCCTAGCCAAAGACCCCGCTCAAGAGAGTGTGTACCGCGCTGAGATTGAGAAGCTAATCACAGCGGGACACGTAACAAAGATTGACATTAAAGAGGCCGATCAGACGACCGAATCATGGTACGTGCCGCATCACAAGGTCCATCACAACGGCAAGGATCGCATTGTGTTTAACTGCAGCTACCAGATCGGATCCCAAAATCTGAATAAAGAGCTCTTGCCCGGCCCCACACTCGGCCCCTCCCTACTAGGCGTGCTACTGCGCTTCCGCCAGGACAAGGTGGCTATCAGCGGGGATATCAAAGGGATGTTCTTGCAGGTGAGACTAGTAGAGGAGGACAAGCCTCTGCTGCGGTTCCTATGGAGAGAGAGGATCGGAGATGAGAACCCAGCCATCTACCAGTGGGAAGTACTCCCCTTCGGAACCACATGCAGCCCGTGCTGTGCTACATTTGCACTACAGAAACACGTCGCAGAGGACCCAACAGCAGATGAAGAGGTCCAACACAGTGTGAAGAACAGTTTCTACGTGGACAACTGTTTACAAAGCGTTTCGACTCAAGAAGAAGCCGAGGCTCTCCTAATCAAGTTACGCGCCTCCCTGATCAAAGGCGGCTTTGATCTCAGGCAGTGGGCCAGCAGTGACCCGCACGTATTGCGCAGCCTCTCCCCCGCGGACAAGGCTGTCAGCAGCGAGACCTGGATGGCGACAATCCCAGGAGAAGCCCAAGAAATGACACTAGGACTAGTCTGGCGCTTCAAAACAGACTCGCTCCACTATAGACACAAACCCTTGGCTCCAGAGCAGGGAAGGTCGACGGCGATACCGACCACCAGACGGAGTGTGTACAGAACACTCGCCAGACAATATGACCCGTTGGGATGTATTCTACCTTACACCACCAGGGCAAAGATGATTGTACGAGCACTATGGGACAAGGACCAGGGCTGGGACGACCCAATAACCGCACACCTTGCCTCAACATGGAGAGAGTGGGAGACGGAACTCCGCTCACTCCCAGGCGTCAATATACGCCGCAGCTACTTCCCATCCACAGTGAGGCCAGAGACATGCGAGATTGATCTACACGTCTTCAGCGACGCCTCCGAAGTAGCCTATGGATCGGTGGCCTACTTGCGTGCCCAAGAGAAGGGAGGAAAGATACACACTGCTTTCATCCTGGCCCGCTCAAGAATAGCCCCACGTAAGCAACAATCTATCCCACGTCTAGAGCTCTGCGCAGCCCTAGCAGGAGCGCATCTAGCCACGTTAATCCAACGTGAACTCACCATTCCGGTGCACAGAACAATCTTGTGGTCAGATTCCACGACAGTACTCACATGGATCAAGTCTGATTCATGCAGATACAAAGTCTTCGTGGGAGTCAGAGTCACCGAGATTCAAGAGTTAACAGAAGCAGCGAGCTGGCGGTATGTGGACACCAAACACAACCCAGCTGACGTCATCACCCGGGGAATGTCTCTGGATGACCTAACCCGTCGCAACATCTACAGTGACGGACCAGAATTCCTCAAGCTCCCGGAAGGAGAGTGGCCTACGCCCACCCCACGGGAAGCAAGTAACGAGGAGGCTGAGAACAAGAAACCTATGTTCTGTGGACTGAGCACAGTCGCCTCCACAGACCCCAACATAGATGACTGCATTACCCTAGAGAGTGCGCAGCAAAGAACATTCCTGCAGCACCACCCAGAGATTCAGTCCACCACTGACATGTCAGCAGCTGACTACGAAGAAGCAGAACTTCTTCTACTACAACGAGCCCAGAGAGACTCGTTCCCCGATGAGCTAGACTGTCTACATACAGGGAGGAAACCCCGTCCCATCAGACAGCAGACTGCTCCACCTGGCACCAGAGAGTGACGCCCATAATCTCATCAGAGTGGGTGGTCGCCTGCGGAGAGCCCCCGATCTACCGGATGATACTAAGTACCCGATCGTCTTGAACAGCCGACACAAGGTCACAGAGCTGATCATAAAGAAATACGACGAGGATGTACACCACGCAGGAGCAGAGAGAGTCTTCGTGGAGATCAGACGTCGTTATTGGATATTGCAAGGCAGAGAAGCAGTACGGCGCTTCCAGCGAACCTGTCTAGACTGCCGTAAGTGCCGCGCGCAGCCCAGCATACCACGGATGGCTGACTTACCCCCCTGTCGCCTCCGAATCGGCGACAAGCCATTCCACTCCACAGGCATGGACTGCTTTGGCCCGTTGTATATAAAGAGAGGAAGAGGCACCGAGAAGCGGTGGGGTATTGTATTCAAATGCATGACCACCAGAGCGATACATATCGAGCTCCTTCCGACCATGAGCGCAGACTCATTCCTTATGGCCTTCCGAAGATTCACATCACGGAAAGGAAAACCGTCTACATTGTTGTCTGATCACGGGACCAACTTCAAAGGCGGAGAAAGAGAGCTGAGAGAGAGCTTCCAAGCTATGGGCCCAGAACTTAAGACCCACCTCGCTCCATCCCAGATTGACTTCCAGTTTAATCCCCCGAACGCACCCCACTTCGGTGGAACCTGGGAACGAGAAGTACGTTCTATAAAGACAGCCCTGTACGCCGTACTTGGGGCCCAGACTGTGGCGGAGGAAGTCCTAATGACAGTCCTCACGGAGATCGAGGGAGTATTGAACTCAAAGCCCCTCGGTTACGTCTCCAGTGATGTAGCAGATGTCGACCCAGTCACCCCCAACACACTCCTAATGGCGCGGCTGGACCCCGCGCTACCCCAGACAATGTACAGGCCTGAAGAAGCGAACGGCCGAAGAATGTGGAGGTACAGTCAGGTACTAGCTGACAAGTTTTGGAGCAGCTTCCTACTTCACTACCTACCGTCTCTACAGACCCGCCAGAAGTGGGTAAAAGAGAGAGACAATTTGACAGAAGGAACAGTCGTCATGATTATTGACCAGTCACTACCCAGAGCTATGTGGCCGGCTGGCCGCGTAAGCAAAGTGATCACCGGTGCCGATGGCAAGGTCCGAGCAGCTGAAGTACTCGTCCAAGGGCGCACTTACACACGTCCGTGGCGAGGCTCATAGAACTGCCCCGACTCCCAGATACTATCGATGATGACCATGACCCCATGACTTTGTGAGTTGACTGACCCTTACAGCGGACCTTGAGTGGTAGACAGTGCGGTTAATCTGTCTCTGCTTAGCTAATTAGGTGGGACTAATTAGGGGGCGGCTGTTGTGAAGGATCAGATTAAACCGAATATATATATTTATTTATATATATATATTTAAATAGTATTTGTATATCGTTTGATATCCCCTGTATATTCCTTGTACAATATGCACTGAATATCCCTTTAGTCTACTAAACAGCCCATAATAGTTTCATTCTACCATTGGACGAGAACCTGGCGCCAGGTTGCCATACCCCTAGGTCCAAGTTCAATCGTGCCGCCCAACATGTCGTGGCAAGCCCCGGTTCCGCGCAGGAATATGTCGGGCGAAATACGAATGGTACTATTTGTTCATAGCGCATATATATATGGCGCAAGTAAAGTAGAACCTCCTTTTAGTCCAGTTCTTTACCCTCCAACAGAGTGACAGACGCGAAGCCTCCCCACGACGCACGTGTGGTGTAGTAAGGCCTACTTGGCCCCAGAATAGGCATTGAGATATCGTGTAGATTAATAGTTGAATAGTCATAGTTTGGCACTATACCGTCGAGTTGGACGTATTCTATTAAGCTAATAATAGTCTATTTATGTATGGTGCATCGTTCGGTTAGAGTTCTAAAGTTATCAGTACCCCCATCGTTCCTGACGTTATCTGGACGCTTAACCAGGCTGGGCAGACCCCTAGTGGTGCTTGCATCCGAGGAGCTCCGGGCCAGGGCGACTGGACCTGTATATTGGATTACTCTACCCGGACGACGGCGAGCCTTCCACGGCTTGGATTATGCTTTGGGTGCTTTGATTATTCCATGGATAAAGGCCAACACTGCGGAGTGTTGGAACTACCCCCCGGAGAGGACTCCAGGTGAGACGACGCTCTACATCAGTGAGGTCGCCTCACGTCTCTCCGTTGTGGACCGGCAGCTACCGTCCACCAGAGGGTCCAGCTGTGTTCGTCTGCGGACCGAGGTTCTGTGGGCACCGTGTTCAAGACTTTGAATTCTCCCAAGAAACCGTCGGCCAGATGGGATACCGCCAGCGGCTTCTCTAACCCCCCCCTCCTACTGTCTTACAACCAGCGGGACCCCCCCCCCTTAGTGTATCCAGCTATAATCATTTAAGTACCATCGCTATAGTTTCCTAAATATCCAGGTTGTATACTTACTCCCTGCGTAACCAGAGATTGGACATTCAATGTTGATTTACCTACGAATACTCATTTGCCATACAAGTGTATATTTCAAATCATAAGTGTAAACAAGTGAACGTTGTATATACCTTTTGCTATATTAAACCTTCGATTTGTACATTTGTGTGGATTCGTTTCATCAGGTGGGAAAGTGTTCATCATACTTATATCATGTACTGGATGGCCAGAAGTTAAAGTACAAGAGGTAGTGGTATTAAATACCATATCAGGGAATTGTACCCCTCAGTTACAAGTGGGTTTGTTATTTTAATTGTTATGAGAATGTAAAATACATGTACTTTTATAAATACTGTGTCACTGAGACATTATAAAAAGAGCAGTCTTGTACCCGTCTGCTCAGGTATGCAAGATGTGCAGTGACCAGAAAACTATGTTATTGTATTTTATCGTCGTCCATAGGAATAAATGGTCGAAAGCAGTTCCCAGTGTCTTCAATCTCTGATCAATTGAGAACCGTTACAATAGCAAACTTTAGATTAGCACTTTATTAGCGGCTGGGTGGCGCAGCGGACTAAGCGCTGGTCACCAACGCGAGAGACACTGGTATCGAATCCGGCTGTCAGCATTGCCTCCGGCTTGGCCGGCCGTCATACTGGCTCAATTGGCAGAGTCAGCGGGAGGGAAGCCGGTGGGTGGTAATCTGGTCGTTGTAAACAGCAACTCCTACAGGTTGGCCAGGGTGCCTGCACAGCGAGGAAGGGAGATGGTGAGGGTAGTGTGAGCCTCCCACACGTTACACCTCACCAATGAGAGTCCGCGCTGGCAGGTGAAAATAAGTGGCTGGCTGACTCCACATGTATCGGAGGGGACATGTGATAGTATCTATCAATCCTCCCTAGACCGACCAGTGGGGGGCACATGCAAGCAACGACCAGGAAGGGGAGGGGGGAATTGGCATGACTAAATTGGGATTGGAGAAAATCACAGAAAAACAGGAGGAAAAAAAAAAAAAAAAAAAAGATTAGCACTTTTTTTCTTTTTTTTTTTTTTTGTCTTTTTCCCCCTCCATTTTCCTCCGATTTTCTCCCATCCCAATGTTAGTCGTATGCCAATTCCCAGTCCCTTCCTGGTCGCTGCGCACTTACCCCCCACAGTCAGATCATCTGGGAGAGTGGAGGCTACCACGTGCTTTCTCCGACACACGTCCAGCCAATCACCGCTTCTTTTCACCTGGCAGCGCGGATTCTCATCGAGAGGGCGTAGCGTGTGGGAGGACCACACTATCCCCCTCAAGTCATATCCACGCTTAGCAGGCGCCCCGACCGAACTGTAGGAGTCGCTGTTTACAACGACCCGGACCCACCCCGCCAGCTTCTCCCACCCTCCAATACAGCCAATTGTATTGGTGCAGACGGCCAGCCAAGCTGGTGACAACCCCGGAGCTGTGAGCTGGATTCGAACAGGCGAATCCAGCTCACAGCTCCGGGGTTGGTGACGAACGCAATCTCCGCTCGGCCACCTAACCGCCGATTAGCACTTTATTCTATACATTAATTGAAAGAGTCCCACATTATACATATCGCTGCTGGCGGGACAAAACCTTGTAACTCCATTTAAATTTTTTTTTTTTTATCAACTCAGTAGAGGGTGTGTGTGTGGTTTTACAAAGTCTACACAATGGGAAAGCATTAAACCAATCATCTGTCTAAACCTCGTAACTCTATTCACCCTCAAATCTGTGTTCGTTTTTTCATCTGCTGAAAAGTTGAGTTTTTGGAGTTACGAGGTTTTGTCCCGCCAGCAGCGATATGTATATCTAGTTTTATGATGAATTCACTTTTAAAATGCATGTTGAATTTGAAACGTGCCTGCGTTTTCCCAACATGCTTAGTAGACAAGGAATTGTTGAAAGTGTAATACTCTTGTAATATGGTGACATAATATATAGACTAGGGGTGTGCAGATATGTCATTATCTGTATTGTGTAAAATGTTCTAACAGGTTCTAAAAACTGCTTTGATACTTGTTATGTATATTGTATATTGTAGTGTGTTTTCATTTTCAAGAATTCACATAAACTTGAGGACATTGACAACAATTATTAAAGCACATCTCATTTTCAGCAAGTGTACTTAATTCTGGTGATATATATATATATACTGTATATTTAATAATAATAATAATAATAATAATGCAGGACCTGTTCAGAGGTCTTTATTATATATATATATATATATATATATATATATATATATATATATATATATATATATATATATATATATATATATATATATATATATATATATATATATATATATATATATATATATATATATTTATATATTTATATATTCACATATATTATGTATAAGTATATTTATTTTACGATCCATTTATTATGGATCGTAAAATAAAAAGGTTTTGTGACGTAACATATTTGCACATTTAGATCACTAACCAGAGGCAAGACTAGTGGACTAAAACATGTAATGGAAAGCGATGGACAATGTGTCACAGTGATAAAAAATGATATAAAACTCATAACTGGATGAAGATCAATTGAAACGTGATCTTCTGCATGTTGCGTTGTATTCTGTGCTCTCACTTTGACTCTCGATTTGTTTTGTGTTTTGGCTAAAACAACGCCATATTAGAGATACAGTACATTATTTTTCACCTGTGATTGTACTAAAGAACTATTTGATAAGAAATGTTAATATCGGGAAAATAACAACATACAACATTTTTTGCACAAGTTATGGAAAATGTATATCATATATTTTCTTCATTTAAGTTTTGTTAAATATATTATGATAATATTGAATCATGAACACAGTATTGTGTATTGAATCGTGTCCTGAGTGTACATTTACATTTTGCCAATTAGCTGACACAAAGCTACTTACAAGTTAGTAGGAAGGGTACAACTCTGGCAGCTAAGGTTAAGTGATTATTGTTCATCAACCAGTGTCGAACTTGAGTGCTACACACTTGACTACATAGTAGTATAGACATATTAGCATAGTAGGTAGTAGATTACTTCGTAGCAAAGTGGATAATGGTAAGTAAGAGTGTACCAGTATACCGCTAAGTGAATCTCTAATCAGGGGTTAAAGTGGGATTTGGCAGGTGGGGGAACCTGAAGTTCTGGTGTAGCGCGAAAAAATTACCTCAAAATAATTCCGTTTTTGACTTGTACTGTGAGCTCTGGGGGACTTCTCTCTATGGACAGACTATGCTGTGCTGCTGTGGCTCTGGGCTGTGCTGCTCTGGGCTGTGCTGCTGCCTCTTCAATAATTAACATGGGCTATCATACTATCATGGCTGCTTTCCAGCCACTAGCCATACTATGAAAGTGGAATTTATTGTCCCCTGTCAGTTATACTAAAGAGCATAATCCGCTTAAAATGTATGACTGCTAGCCTTGACCCAACAGAGACCATGGATACCACAGCATGCCCTGCACCAGGCCAAGTTAGTCCATTACTGTAAACTTTACCACAATGCTGCCAACTACCCAAATTCCATAACCTGCACTTAAACTGGAACATTCTGGAACCATGGTTTTACATATGCACCATGGGGTTTACACCTGGACAGCTGAACCATTGGTTTTACACCTGCACACCTGAACCATGTGTTTTAGAGCTGAACACCTGCACCATTCATTATGTAGCGTAATAGCTTACGCTCTGCTCTTATATTGGAACATTCCCTATCACATATTGTGAACTTGAAAGCTTTCTGCCACGATGCTCCTACACCTGTCCGGCCACGCCAACATCCGCCCATGTATATAAGCGAGGGGTGTGACCGTACTTCCGCTCCTTTTTTTCACTCACGAAAGTCCGTGGCTACATGCACACTTTGCAGCGAAAAGTTAGTTAGTTGTTTGTTAGATTTCAATTGTGTTGCTGTTTCTTTTTCTTTTTTCTTAAAAAGTCCTCTTTTGGAAAACTGAAAATGGCATCACCACCGCTTGGGAAATGCCAGCGGTCACCGTCACAACTTCCTCCATACGCCACAGGGCTCCCTAATCCCACGCTTGTGGTGAGGTGGCGAACCCCGTGCGGAGCTGGATGTGCGCTGCACGATTACAGGTGCAAATCCTCTGCCTCGGTGGTGCTGCGGCTAGGCGGGTGGTCTGACGAGGTTCTTGCAGCGTCGGGGCAAACCACCCCTACCAAGGGGAAATGGCCCCGATCACAAGAGTTGCGAGCAGACGGTAGAGGAGGCTTTCATCCTGAGCTCGTAGGAGTCAAGAGAGAGAGAGAGACACGGCAGCTGGACGCATCTCGGGCGATACACACCTTCAAGGTAAGAGGGCAGGCTGTGAGCCGTATGCCCCTTTAATTCCTTCTCTCCCTCTTACGCCTAAAAACCTCCATATTCCCCCTCGAAGAATGCAACTATGTTCCCTTCAATGTAGACACCCTCGTAGGGTGTACTCTTATTGAAGCAATGTGTAAATAACCTTTTCACTGAATGTGTTTGTATATACCTCAAAACGTAGAATGGGAGGTAACGAAAGGCAGGGCTCATGAGCCCCTGTCTTGGGTAAGTCTCCTGTTCTTCTCCCCCCTCCTCGAAATACTACGTTTCTAATAAAGTGTGTGATTATTCACGGTGTATTTTGAGATATTGCCTATGAGGGCTCACTGTCCTTCCATGCTAAGGGCTGGCGAGCAGCGTTTCTCTTGTGAGGAGAGATTGCTTGATTCATGGGAACGTGTCTTTTAAACAGTCGTATGCCGGCGGCTAAATGGCGCAGTGGGCAAGGCGCTCGCCACTAACGCAGGAGATGCTGGGTTCGAGCCCAGCTCTCTGTGTTGCTTCCGGCTTGGCTGGTCGTTCATACAATTGGCAGTATTAGGGGGTGGGAAAGCCAGTGGGTGGGGATCGGACGTTGTGGACAGCGACTCCTACATGTCGGTTGGTGCGCCTGTACATCAGAATCAGGAAGTATCGGGGGCAGCATGAGCCTCCCACGCGTTACTTCTCGTCACTGAGATATCGCGCTGTACAGGTGAAAAGATGCGACGGCTGCCTCCTCGTGTACCGGAGGGGCACACGTGATGCAAGGCTTCATCCACATTGCAGCCGACCAGTGGGAGGCATGGTCTAGCAACGTTCGAGACAGGTGAGGGAAGAATTGGATAATACGAAAAATTGGGATGGGAGAAAAATATAAAAATGGGGAGAGAAAGTAGATACAAAAAAAAAGTCGTATGCCTTGAATCAGCGAGTGGTTTTGCTACTTTGTGTAAACGTGCAACCAATGGTGCCGCCCCTCTCCCCAGAGCCCGTTGTGTGTTACCTTACGTGCTAGGGTAAAAAACACATGGCGGGCGACAAGTTTTGCGCTTATGAAACAGCCGGGCTCTAGGTGGACGTGTCTTTTAAACAGGCACGGCCGCCTAGCCCCGGTGTTTGGTGGTTAGCTGGTTAGCTGGTGTGTTTTGGGTGTTTCAAGACGATAAGGCGCGCACACGCTTATATGTGTCTGTTCATTGTAAACACAGCGCACGGCTAGCGGCGCCGTTTTTCGCATCATACATTCTTTCGTTTTACGTGAGGCTGGCTGGGGGGGGGGGGGGGGGGTGAGGATAAACCCTCCCCTGGATAATACTGGCAACGGAGGGGGACGATGCAGCTCAAAACTAGTGCGCCTTTCTTCATTTGGGGTGCCTTCGTTAGCGTCACACTGGTACATAGGATTCCACTCCGTCGACTCCCCCGACGTTACGGCAGCTATTTGATTCCCGGCCATTGTAAAACGTCACAGGCACCTAGGTCGTTGTTTGCTTGGAACAAACGTGTAGCGATGTCACTGAAACATGTTTGAACATGCACCTGAAACGGGATATAACGAGGGTTATTCTATAACTCTAGTTATCAAAAATTATATATTGTGGGATGAAGCCGTAGGGCGTATGTATTGAAAGTAATTGAAAATGGGGGACCCTGATGTGGACAAGACAGGCGTCTTTCTCTGGTCTGCATCCCCTTAACAATTGTGTGTATTGAGCCGTACTGTATTGTACCCATTCTGCAATCTGTTAAATGAAGTTTTCATTAATTCATTCATTCATGTTTTTTCCCATTGTAGTCATCGCGGGACTGGCGCTGCCGGTATGTGGGGAGTTTTTTCACCCAAGACAGAGTGAAGACCACACATTATGCTTGTCCAGCCGTAGAGCAGCGTCCCCAGCGGGCTAATCGCTTGGCTGAAACGGGATGCTGCTCAGCGGGGGAGCCGCCTCATTTACCAGGGGTAGTGACTGCTGCTCCCCTGTTTCAAACCGCACTTTCTGCCCCCCCCCCCCCCCCCCCTTTTGGGTGCAATTGCCCCGACCCCAGCCTCGTTGACTGAGTCAGGGTATGAAACCCCAACCCCATGAGAAGTAAAACTGAAAAAAATTATGAAGCCAGGGTTCGCAAAGCACAGCGGGAGGGACCGGGTTCCCTATCTACGATTCTTAGCAGGCCAGCGCTAGTTGGCTACGAGGCCGATTTGTGATTCTTACCGCTTGGCTACAGCAGTACCACATGTCGGTGTGGATGGAGGGAACGTTGAGAGCGGGGCTCGTGTGGCAATTTGCGCGCCCTCGCCCTCCGTTTTTGGGTTCTGAAACAGACTCTGCGATCGGAGTCCGCGGCAACGACAGCCCTGGCCGACGAGATTCAATCTCTGTAGGCAAGACAGACCATCGTCGCGGTCCCACAAGGGACGTGATAGGTGGTGCTTACTCCCAATATTTCAGCGATGTCGCCCGAATATGTTTTGACGTGCACCTGAAACAGGGTATAACGAGGGTTACTGTTGAACATAATGTAATGTACAGTCTCACATTTTACCATTGCGGGTATCCATACATGTATGTATATAACCTCTGCGCATGTGCAATAAACTCTCTCCCTGCCCCGCCAAGTTCATGTGTAGACGTGCGTCTTTGTTCCTGCAGTCCAACTCAACAAAAGTACATTAATAACATACCTAATAAGTATGTAGCTAGACATCCGTGTCATAAATATGAACAGTGCAGCAGGTTATGGGCCCAGTGCTATGTCTAGTCAGCGATTTAATAGACTTTTGTTCGATGGCGACGAGAGAGGATATGAGACTCTACTGAACGTGGCAGTTATCGCTGCAGGCGAAAATGCTGCCCAGTTGAGAGCAACAGACGTCAAGAAAAACAGAGAAGCGTACGCGGAGCTGGTGCAAGTTTTGGACAATAATAGCTTGTCGCTAATTATGTGGGATGCAGCAGCCGACGGCAGGGCGGCAATGAAGATACTTCGGCAACATTATGTGGGCAAAGGGAAACCGCACGTGGTGAGTTTATATTGTGAACTCTCAGCTATTCACATGGAAGTGCAGAGACAATATTCTCGTTGTTGGAAGGAGCCAACGTGAACATTAGTGATGGGTTGCAAGTTGGTAGTGAAGGGACTGCCGGACTCTTTTAAACCGTTCGTGGTTCATATTACTCAGAATAATGACAACAAAAATTCAGTGAATTCAAGGCAAAACTAAGGAGCTTTGAAGACACAGAAAGGTACAAGCCGAGTAATAGTGATGACAGCAATAGTGTAATAAGAGCCGCCGCAGCAGTCACCACCTCACGTGGAAGAGGTAGAGAGAGAAAGAGTATGGCCGAAATTGAGTGCTACAGATGTCACAAAAAGGGGCAAATGTCTCGAACATGTACGAACATGCCTGAAGCAAGAAGAGCGGAACGCAGGAGAGACGCACCAGGCCGGGGGAAGCAGCGAGACGCCATTGCGGCAGTGACCGGAGCAGAGCAGGGTGCAGCACGAGACCAGGACGGATGCTGGGGAGCGCACAGAGAGACAGACGGCACCCACCGAGAGACAGAGGTGGACGCCGATGACCAGGAAGGAAGGTCGTATTGCTTTAAGTTGAGAGAGGACACCAGGCCGGTGAGGCGGACTGTCGACAACAGAGGTTTGATGGTCAACTGTGGGGCGACGTCACACATGGTAAATTACTTTGCAAAGTTCAAAACAGTTGATAAAGTTTTTTAGTTCATTGATGTAGTAATATTTGTTGTCAATATCTTATGTATCTGTGCACCTATTGTCTCCCCATGAGCGTCTCTCAGTCTGTGTCTCTCTCTAGCTTGAGTGACCTGCTGACCTCGTGGCAGGCTCCTTCCACACACACCCATTAACACACACATCCTCTTCTTCCGACGTACACACACACACACACAGCACTCATCCACACTTACAAACACATACACACAGTTACACACCAATTGTTATGAGAACTGTCATGAATATCACGAACCATTAGATGGATGTTAACCAGATGGCCCCCTTAGAAAACATCCATTAACTCTTGCACTTAGACACACACACCACACAGACTAGCACACACACACACCACACACACACATACATACACACACAGATACATACACACACACACACCTCTCCCCTCCTCTTCTGTCCAAGAGGGTATAAATGTCATGTAATGTGGGTATTCTTTCTTCTGATGCTGGTGAGAGGGAGCCCCGTGGAGGGCGGCGGACGGTTTCTTCTTCTCTGTGCAATAAAGACTCTGTTTGAATACAACTTGGTCGTTCTATGAATCTTTGGTCCGCTGGTCCATAACTATATCAATTCTAGGACTTACGAGGGATAAGAATTCCCTTTCAAGTGGAGGTTCCAGTGAGAATTGATGTGGGCCAGCTGCAACCAAGGACGGAACGAGGATGATGAAGACATGGAGAAGAAGACGGTGCGGGACATCCAGACATTCACACCAGCTGTCTGCAGCGCGTCTGAACCAGGGGTGAGATACCAGCAGCAGCCCCTCAGACGTCCGTGACGAGACCACCAGGCGACCAGATGACAGGCAGGAGGAGACGAAGGACAAACAGGCCAGGATGAAGAGAGGCAGACTGGAGGAGATGGCAGCTGAGCAGCAGAGGCCGGAGATGAACACCGCAGCCAGGCACCGCAAATCATCGACAGCAGCCAGGCACCGCAAATCATAGACGACAGGCAGATCATCTACGACACGCAGATCATCTACGACAGGAGGGAGGAAATGGCAGCAGGAGAGACACTGGAGGCAGAGCTAGGGAGATGGTGGACCAGCCGAGGAGAGGTGGAGAGGACAGTCCAGAGACACTGAGGAGGCAGCAGACCAGAGGAGACACTTTTGTCTAGGGGACCGCACCCTGGAACGGGGACCAGCTCAGGAAGGGGCCCTTGCCCTCTAGAAGACGGGGCCGACCCAGGATGGGCGGTGCACTGTAACAGAGGGAAGGTAGCACCCTGATAGACGTTGCGTGTGCCTGAGTAAGGGGGGTCCAACAGGGGTTATGTGTATTGTCTGAAAAAGTTGCAAAATCTGTGTTTCTCTCTTTCTTCTCTCTCTCTCTCCCGCTCCCCCCCCTCCCTCTATCTCTCTCTCTCTCCTCTCTTGGAGTTGTTCATCTCGTCTGGTTTAGATGTGATGCGTGTAATGGTTGACAATCGACGGGTACAGATCCATCAATGAACTGTTGTGTTGACGTATTGATTTAACGTCAAAAGGGGGATTGATAGTTTTTTAGTTCATTGATGTAGTAATATGTGTTGTCAATATCTTATGTATCTGTGCACCTATTGTCTCCCCATGAGCGTCTCTCAGTCTGTGTCTCTCTCTAGCTTGAGTGACCTGCTGACCTCGTGGCAGGCTCCTTCCACACACACCCATTAACACACACATCCTCCTCTTCCGACATACACACACACACACACATCGCTCACCCACACTTACAAACACATACACACAGTTACACACCAACTGTTATGAGAACTGTCATGAATATCACGATCCATTAGATGGATGTTAACCAGATGGCCCCCTTAGAAAATATCCATTAACTCTTGCACTTAGACACACACACCACACAGACTAGCACACACACACACCACACAGACACACATACATACACACACAGATAGATACACACACACACCTCTCCCCTCCTCTTCTGTCCAAGAGGGTATAAATGTCATGTAATGTGGGTATTCTTTCTTCTGATGCTGGTGAGAGGGAGCCCCGTGGAGGGCGGCGGACGGTTTCTTCCTCTCTGTGCAATAAAGACTCCGTTTGAATACAACTTGGTCGTTCTGTGAATCTTTGGTCCACTGGTCCATAACTATATCAATTCTAGGACTTACGAGGGATAAGAATTCCCTTTCAAGTGGAGGTTCCAGTGAGAATTGATGTGGGCCAGCTGCAACCAAGGACGGAACGAGGATGATGAAGACATGGAGAAGAAGACGGTGCGGGACATCCAGACATTCACACCAGCTGTCTGCAGCGCGTCTGAACCAGGGGTGAGATACCAGCAGCAGCCCCTCAGACGTCCGTGACGAGACCACCAGGCGACCAGATGACAGGCAGGAGGAGACGAAGGACAAACAGGCCAGGATGAAGAGAGGCAGACTGGAGGAGATGGCAGCTGAGCAGCAGAGGCCGGAGATGAACACCGCAGCCAGGCACCGCAAATCATCGACAGCAGCCAGGCACCGCAAATCATAGACGACAGGCAGATCATCTACGACACGCAGATCATCTACGACAGGAGGGAGGAAATGGCAGCAGGAGAGACACTGGAGGCAGAGCTAGGGAGATGGTGGGCCAGCCGAGGAGAGGTGGAGAGGACAGTCCAGAGACACTGAGGAGGCAGCAGACCAGAGGAGACACTTTTGTCTAGGGGACCGCACCCTGGAACGGGGACCAGCTCAGGAAGGGGCCCTTGCCCTCTAGAAGACGGGGCCGACCCAGGATGGGCGGTGCACTGTAACAGAGGGAAGGTAGCACCCTGATAGACGTTGCGTGTGCCTGAGTAAGGGGGGTCCAACAGGGGTTATGTGTATTGTCTGAAAAAGTTGCAAAATCTGTGTTTCTCTCTTTCTTCTCTCTCTCTCTCCCGCTCCCCCCCTCCCTCTATCTCTCTCTCTCTCCTCTCTTGGAGTTGTTCATCTCGTCTGGTTTAGATGTGATGCGTGTAATGGTTGACAATCGACGGGTACAGATCCATCAATGAACTGTTGTGTTGACGTATTGATTTAACGTCAAAAGGGGGATTGATAGTTTTTTAGTTCATTGATGTAGTAATATGTGTTGTCAATATCTTATGTATCTGTGCACCTATTGTCTCCCCATGAGCGTCTCTCAGTCTGTGTCTCTCTCTAGCTTGAGTGACCTGCTGACCTCGTGGCAGGCTCCTTCCACACACACCCATTAACACACACATCCTCCTCTTCCGACATACACACACACACACACATCGCTCACCCACACTTACAAACACATACACACAGTTACACACCAACTGTTATGAGAACTGTCATGAATATCACGATCCATTAGATGGATGTTAACCAGATGGCCCCCTTAGAAAATATCCATTAACTCTTGCACTTAGACACACACACCACACAGACTAGCACACACACACACCACACAGACACACATACATACACACACAGATAGATACACACACACACCTCTCCCCTCCTCTTCTGTCCAAGAGGGTATAAATGTCATGTAATGTGGGTATTCTTTCTTCTGATGCTGGTGAGAGGGAGCCCCGTGGAGGGCGGCGGACGGTTTCTTCCTCTCTGTGCAATAAAGACTCCGTTTGAATACAACTTGGTCGTTCTGTGAATCTTTGGTCCACTGGTCCATAACTATATCAATTCTAGGACTTACGAGGGATAAGAATTCCCTTTCAAGTGGAGGTTCCAGTGAGAATTGATGTGGGCCAGCTGCAACCAAGGACGGAACGAGGATGATGAAGACATGGAGAAGAAGACGGTGCGGGACATCCAGACATTCACACCAGCTGTCTGCAGCGCGTCTGAACCAGGGGTGAGATACCAGCAGCAGCCCCTCAGACGTCCGTGACGAGACCACCAGGCGACCAGATGACAGGCAGGAGGAGACGAAGGACAAACAGGCCAGGATGAAGAGAGGCAGACTGGAGGAGATGGCAGCTGAGCAGCAGAGGCCGGAGATGAACACCGCAGCCAGGCACCGCAAATCATCGACAGCAGCCAGGCACCGCAAATCATAGACGACAGGCAGATCATCTACGACACGCAGATCATCTACGACAGGAGGGAGGAAATGGCAGCAGGAGAGACACTGGAGGCAGAGCTAGGGAGATGGTGGGCCAGCCGAGGAGAGGTGGAGAGGACAGTCCAGAGACACTGAGGAGGCAGCAGACCAGAGGAGACACTTTTGTCTAGGGGACCGCACCCTGGAACGGGGACCAGCTCAGGAAGGGGCCCTTGCCCTCTAGAAGACGGGGCCGACCCAGGATGGGCGGTGCACTGTAACAGAGGGAAGGTAGCACCCTGATAGACGTTGCGTGTGCCTGAGTAAGGGGGGTCCAACAGGGGTTATGTGTATTGTCTGAAAAAGTTGCAAAATCTGTGTTTCTCTCTTTCTTCTCTCTCTCTCTCCCGCTCCCCCCTCCCTCTATCTCTCTCTCTCTCCTCTCTTGGAGTTGTTCATCTCGTCTGGTTTAGATGTGATGCGTGTAATGGTTGACAATCGACGGGTACAGATCCATCAATGAACTGTTGTGTTGACGTATTGATTTAACGTCAAAAGGGGGATTGATAGTTTTTTAGTTCATTGATGTAGTAATATGTGTTGTCAATATCTTATGTATCTGTGCACCTATTGTCTCCCCATGAGCGTCTCTCAGTCTGTGTCTCTCTCTAGCTTGAGTGACCTGCTGACCTCGTGGCAGGCTCCTTCCACACACACCCATTAACACACACATCCTCCTCTTCCGACATACACACACACACACACATCGCTCACCCACACTTACAAACACATACACACAGTTACACACCAACTGTTATGAGAACTGTCATGAATATCACGAACCATTAGATGGATGTTAACCAGATGGCCCCCTTAGAAAATATCCATTAACTCTTGCACTTAGACACACACACCACACAGACTAGCACACACACACACCACACAGACACACATACATACACACACAGATAGATACACACACACACCTCTCCCCTCCTCTTCTGTCCAAGAGGGTATAAATGTCATGTAATGTGGGTATTCTTTCTTCTGATGCTGGTGAGAGGGAGCCCCGTGGAGGGCGGCGGACGGTTTCTTCCTCTCTGTGCAATAAAGACTCCGTTTGAATACAACTTGGTCGTTCTGTGAATCTTTGGTCCACTGGTCCATAACTATATCAATTCTAGGACTTACGAGGGATAAGAATTCCCTTTCAAGTGGAGGTTCCAGTGAGAATTGATGTGGGCCAGCTGCAACCAAGGACGGAACGAGGATGATGAAGACATGGAGAAGAAGACGGTGCGGGACATCCAGACATTCACACCAGCTGTCTGCAGCGCGTCTGAACCAGGGGTGAGATACCAGCAGCAGCCCCTCAGACGTCCGTGACGAGACCACCAGGCGACCAGATGACAGGCAGGAGGAGACGAAGGACAAACAGGCCAGGATGAAGAGAGGCAGACTGGAGGAGATGGCAGCTGAGCAGCAGAGGCCGGAGATGAACACCGCAGCCAGGCACCGCAAATCATCGACAGCAGCCAGGCACCGCAAATCATAGACGACAGGCAGATCATCTACGACACGCAGATCATCTACGACAGGAGGGAGGAAATGGCAGCAGGAGAGACACTGGAGGCAGAGCTAGGGAGATGGTGGGCCAGCCGAGGAGAGGTGGAGAGGACAGTCCAGAGACACTGAGGAGGCAGCAGACCAGAGGAGACACTTTTGTCTAGGGGACCGCACCCTGGAACGGGGACCAGCTCAGGAAGGGGCCCTTGCCCTCTAGAAGACGGGGCCGACCCAGGATGGGCGGTGCACTGTAACAGAGGGAAGGTAGCACCCTGATAGACGTTGCGTGTGCCTGAGTAAGGGGGGTCCAACAGGGGTTATGTGTATTGTCTGAAAAAGTTGCAAAATCTGTGTTTCTCTCTTTCTTCTCTCTCTCTCTCCCGCTCCCCCCCTCCCTCTATCTCTCTCTCTCTCCTCTCTTGGAGTTGTTCATCTCGTCTGGTTTAGATGTGATGCGTGTAATGGTTGACAATCGACGGGTACAGATCCATCAATGAACTGTTGTGTTGACGTATTGATTTAACGTCAAAAGGGGGATTGATAGTTTTTTAGTTCATTGATGTAGTAATATGTGTTGTCAATATCTTATGTATCTGTGCACCTATTGTCTCCCCATGAGCGTCTCTCAGTCTGTGTCTCTCTCTAGCTTGAGTGACCTGCTGACCTCGTGGCAGGCTCCTTCCACACACACCCATTAACACACACATCCTCCTCTTCCGACATACACACACACACACATCGCTCACCCACACTTACAAACACATACATTACATTTACATTTACATTTAGTCATTTAGCTGACGCTTTTATCCAAAGCGACTTACAAGTTCTGTACGACAAGCCATCAGGAAGGGCACAACTCTATCAGCTGAGCAACAATGTTCATCAAAGTGTTGAGTGCTACAGTGTAGGTTAGTTTATTAGGACAAGTGCATGACAGTACGGTTAGTTAGGGTTAGATTTTTTTTATTGTTTTTTTTTTTTTTTTTTTTTTTTTTATTCAGATAATGGTTGAAGAAGTGCGTCTTTAGTCGACGGCGAAAGATTGGACGTGATTCGGCTGTCCTAACTGGGGTGGGTAGTTCATTCCACCATTGTGGGGCAAGGACTGAGAATAGGCGACTTCTCTTTGATGACCCTCCCGGAGCTTGGATAGGAGTAGGTCTGAGGCGGCCAGAAGATGCAGAGCGTAGGGGTCTTGAGGGTGTGTAGTTAGAGACCATTGACCGGAGGTAGGCGGGAGCGGTTCCCTTTGCCGCACGGTATGCTAGGTCGAGGGCCTTGAAGCGGATTCGTGCAGCAATGGGGAGCCAGTGCAGGTCCCTAAGAAGTGGGGTGACATGGGCCGACTTCGGTAGGTTTGAGATCAGGCGGGCTGCTGCGTTCTGAATGAGTTGAAGAGGCTTAGTGGCAGTGGCCGGGAGGCCAGCGAGCAGTGCATTGCAGTAGTCGAGGCGGGAGATGACTGTTGATTGGACGAGGAGTTGGGTGGCTTCTTTTGTCAGGAAGGGGCGTATCCTTCTGACGTTGCTCAGGAGGAATCGGCAGGTTCTGGTCGTCGCTGCGATGTGAGCAGAGAAGTTCAACTGGTCGTCGAGGACAACACCAAGGTTCTTGGCGGTCGGGGACGCAGTCACAGCTGCATTCTCAACTGTGATTGAAAGGTCGGTTAGGGGGGAGGATTTGGCCGGCAGGTGGAGCAATTCTGTTTTGCTTAGGTTCAGTTTGAGGTGGTTGGACGTCATCCAGGCTGAGATGTCGGACAGACAGGCCGAGATCCGCTCAGAGACGTGGATATCTGAGGGAGGGAAGGAGAGGAAGAGTTGAGTATCGTCGGCATAACAATGGTAGGAGAAGCCATGAGACGTGATAATGTTACCCAGTGATTTAGTGTAGAGGGAGAAGAGAAGGGGTCCTAAAACCGAGCCCTGGGGGACACCCGTCCGCAGGGGGCGGGTGGCCGACAGGGTCCCTCTCCATGACACTTGGTAGGAGCGGTCATTGAGGTATGATGACAGCCATGTCAGCGCAGAGCCAGCCACTCCCATTCCTGCGAGGGCCGCAAGGAGGATCTGGTGGTTGACTGTGTCGAAGGCTGCAGATAGATCTAGGAGAATCAGGACAGAGGAGAGGCCTTTCGCTTTTGCGTACACACAGTTACACACCAACTGTTATGAGAACTGTCATGAATATCACGAACCATTAGATGGATGTTAACCAGATGGCCCCCTTAGAAAATATCCATTAACTCTTGCACTTAGACACACACACCACACAGACTAGCACACACACACACCACACAGACACACATACATACACACACAGATAGATACACACACACACCTCTCCCCTCCTCTTCTGTCCAAGAGGGTATAAATGTCATGTAATGTGGGTATTCTTTCTTCTGATGCTGGTGAGAGGGAGCCCCGTGGAGGGCGGCGGACGGTTTCTTCCTCTCTGTGCAATAAAGACTCAGTTTGAATACAACTTGGTCGTTCTGTGAATCTTTGGTCCACTGGTCCATAACTATATCAATTCTAGGACTTACGAGGGATAAGAATTCCCTTTCAAGACTTTAAGCCCAAGAGTCACATAATTGAACTTGCAGACGGGACAAAGGCAACTGGAATTGCCAAGGCCAGAGGAGAAGCTGAAGTCACCTTAATTGACAGCGAAGGGAGAAAGGTGACAGCACGACTGAAGGGGGCCCTGTATATCCCGATGTTTCCTCAGGACATTTTCTCTGTTAAAGCAGCCTCAAGCAACGGAGAAGAAATCCACTTCAAGGAAGGTGAAAATTGCATGGGGTATAAAAATTAGGGTACCAAGTTTAACATTGAAGTATTTGGGAAACTGTATTATCTGTCTACAGCTAATAATACTGATGATAAGGTTGACGGATACAAAGGATGATATTGAAATGTGGCACAGAATCCTTGGTCATTGTAACATAGATGATGTTTCAAGACTAGAAGGTGTAGTTGAAGGAATGAAAATTAATGGGGAAAAATGACAAATCTCACTTCAACTGTGAAACATGTACACAAGGAAAATTTGTGGAGTCTAGAAATAGACAGGCTGATAGCAAAGCTAAAAGAATACTGGAACTAGTCCATACAGATCTGTGTGGCCCGATCGAGCCTGCTGATAAAGATGGTTATAAATACACCATAGCTTTCACAGATGACTATAGCAGTATGACATGGACATATTTCATGAGGTCAAAGAGTGATACAGCTAAAGCTACAGAAAAATTCATAGCTGACACTGCCTCCTTTGGGCAGGTGAAAACAATTTGGTCTGACAATGGTACAGAGTTTACTGGAGGATGTTTCCAAGATCTGCTGAGAGAAAATAAAATTAGTCACCAAACTAGTGCCCCTTACTCGCCGCATCAGAACGGCACAGCAGAACGAAACTGGAGAATACTATTTGTCATGGCACGATGTATGCTTCTAGAGAGTAAGATGCCAAAGCAGCTATGGAGGTTTGCGGTGCAGACAGCTGCACATATACGCAACAGGTGCTATAGTAAGCGATTAAAGCGAACCCCATACAGTGCTTTCACAGGGAAAACACCAAATATTTCCCATATGATGGTTTTTGGCACAGAGTGCTATGCCTATAGACAAGACAAAAATAAACTGGATCCAAGGTGCGAGAAGGGGATTTTCATAGGATATGATAAATACAGCCCTGCATACAATGTCTATTATCCAAAAACAGGTAAAGTGTCAAAGCATAGATTAGTTAAGTTCATACAGAAGAGCAACAGAGACTGCCAGACACAAACAGGTCCACACAACGATGGAGACAGCTTTGAGGATAGCGACTCATATGAGCCTGATCTAGTACCAGTTAGGACTGGTGAGCAGCCCCAGACTACAGGTACAGAAGGTGAAAGTGGTACACTGTCTAGTAACCAGGGGGATAGTGGGGGCAGAAACCGCTACCCAACTAGAGAGAGGAAGACCCCAGCATATCTTGAAGAATACCAGTGTAAAGCAGAATGTACTGACGAACAAGATGTAGATTATTTCTATAGAGCTATATTTGGGGTACCAAACACATACAAGGAGGCCATGAGCTCTAATAAATCTCAGAAGTGGGATAACGCAATGAAAGAAGAGATGAACTCTTTAAAAGAGAATGAAACGTTCACTTTGACCAGACTTCCTAAAGGGAAAACTGTCGCTGGGTCTTTACGATTAAAGAGAGCCAGGATGTATCTGAAACATACAAAGCTAGATATGTAGCTAAGGGCTATAGCCAGATATAGGGGATAGATTATAAAGAGACATTCTCCCCAACTGCTAACATGACGTCAGTAAGAATTCTAATGCAGATGGCGGCACAGGACGGTTTAATGTTCCATCAAATGGACGTGAAAACGGCGTACCTACATGCCCCGATGGACTGTGAGGTCTATATAGAACAGCCGGAGGGATTCATAGTTGAGTCCAACACTGATGATCGTTTGGTTTGTAAGCTGAACAAGTCGTTGTATGGCCTGAAACAATCAGGGCGCAACTGCAACAAACTCCTACACGATCACCTAGTAGAAAACGGATTTATCCAGAATGCAGCCGACAATTGTGTATATGATAAACAATCTGAAAATGAGAAGGTGATCCTGACTATTCGGGTGGACGATTTGATAATTGCAGCCAACAGCAACGACTTGATCAGTGAGGTGAAGGAAATGTTGACAATTACGTTCAAAATGAAAGATCTAGGGGAAATTAAACATTTCTTGGGTATTGATTTCACACAGAAAAGGGGAGATATCAAGATGAGTCAGGCAAGACACATTGCAAAGGTGCTACAGAGGTTTAACATGTCTGACTGTAAACTGAGGTCAACACCCTGTGAGCAAAAGCTCAATTTTGATGGTAAAATATCCATTGAATACTGTCCCACAGAAAACATGATGGCCGACGTGTTGACCAAACCACTGACAAAAGCAAAGTTTGAGAAATTCAGATGTTATTTGTTTGGGGAAACATAGATAACCCAGAAGTATCAAACAACAAAAAGGTTGTGTTTTTCCTGAGTTGTTATTCAAGGAATAATGTGCCAGACCGGCATAGGTCGTTTATGTTTTTAAGGAAGACCTGTTTTTCTTTTCATGTGAATTTGTAAAGGTGAGCCTGAGTGGGGGTGTTGAACATAATGTAATGTACAGTCTCACATTTGACCGTTGCGGGTATCCATACATGTGTGTATATAACCTCTGTGCATGTGCAATAAACTCTCTCCCTGCCCCGCCAAGTTCATGTGTAGACGTGCATCTTTGTTCCTGCAGTCCAACTCAACAAAAGTACATTAATAACATACCTAATAAGTATGTAGCTAGACATCTGTGTCATAAATATGAACAGTGCAACAGTTACTCTGTTACCCTAGTCTGATACAAACTGCCAGTGGGGTACGAGCGCCTGCCTGGGGTACGAGCGCCTGCCTAGGATACGAGCTCCTGCCTAGGGTACGAGCGCCTGCCTGGGGTACGAGCGCCAGCCTAGGGTACGAACGCCTGCCTGCCTGGGGTCTCTGTGTCCGAACCCTCTGTGTTCCACAGAAAGGAAAATAACTCAGGCTCTGTGTGTAAACCCTGTGCGGCCATTGAAAATGGCGCAGGCTTTGCATTTTCTTATTGGCTCGAGAGATATATCCGTGAGTTGGGATCTGCGTGGCAGATCAGTTATCCGGGATAAACCTGGCATCTTCCCCTCTCGGGTGAGCGGAATTTGTGACGGATTGTTTTTTCCCCCAGGCTCTGTATATAAACCCTGTGTCAGGTCCTTTCGGGGACCGGTTCCCTCCTGGTTCGACCCAGACAGGGGGGAGAAACGTTGTGGGGGCTCTTTCTTGTTAGAATTCGCCTGCCACCGCTCTCAGGTTTTACGAGCCTACACGCTGTTCATATCAGCGCTTGGTCTTACGGGACCCATATCAGCACTGGCCCGGGCGTGTTTTTCAGGTGTTTATTTGAATCAGCCTTTGGGACCAGCGCGGCCTGGTCTGGCCGGGACGTTTTTTTTTTTAACTCTACCGAGCGCCAGCTCACTAGGCTAGCTCGAGGGCTCGCGTGCATCTCCGGGGGGAGATGACGGGGTAGATCAAACATCGGCGGGGGGTTTCACACCCGTTAGGTGAGCCACCGGGAGCTGTGCGTTCGCGTGCAGACCGTCTTGGTGGCGCCCCCTGTGATGTTTTTTTATCGAAACATGTACCTATCCCCCTGCAGCGTGAAAGGGCACGGGACTCATCCTGGTCACGCCGGACTGGATCAGTTCAACCCGGTGCCCGCCGGGTCACAGATACGTACTGATTAACCTGAAGGGCCCTGAGCTTTTCCGGGGGGGAAATACCAGGTCGGACGGGACGCCACGGCATGTCATGAATGTTGTGTGTCATAAAAATGCCACTACGAGTTGAAGATGGGGGACCCCGATGTAGACAAGATAAATGTCTTCCTCTAAAGAGGATCTACATCCCCTTAACAGTTGTGTGCATTGGTCCATACTATGTTGTACCCTTTCTGCAAACTGTTAAGTGGGTTTTTTCCTTTCTCCATTAATTTCAGCAGTCGGGGGGCTGCTTATCAGTCAGCCCCTCTAAGTGCCCCTGTGTAGTTCCCGGTCCTCCAGGCACGGGTCAGGCCTTGCCCTCGTTACCTGTTGCCTGAAACGCCTTAAACTGCATTATATAGCCTGTGTATACGCGCAGTTGTGTTTTCTGGTTTTTTAATGGGTTAAGGGAGCAACCCTTTTCTGTTGGGATGGTTGTCTCCCCGGCATACCGATAGCGGAGTCAACTCGGAGAATCTCGGAACCTCCTCCTCAGGGAGTTTCAGAGCCTCCTCAGGAAGTTCTTCGGAGCCTCCTGCCCCCTCAGCGGAGCCTCCTCCTCCTCCTCCTCAGAAAGAGACCCTCCTCACAGAGCCTCCTCCTCTGGGAGTTTTCAGAGCCTCTTCCTCAGTGGGTCCTCGCGGCGTGCCAGGCGGAGAAGGGCCTTCACCTGTTGTAGGCCCTGTCCGATACGCTGGTAGTGTAGAGGGTGGTGTCACCAGTGAACGCCTGGAGAGGTCTCAATGCCACGGCCTCGTTGACCTCACCAGGTCCCTTTTTGGGGGTCCTGGCCCCTGGACTCGGCGGTAAGGCCGCCTTGAGTGGCCTGGGGCTGGGACCCCCTTCGTGTCCCCCTGCTACGGCTTCACCGAGGTTTTTTTTATGACCCCGACCCCACGGGTGTGGAAGTGGTAACACAGGGTTTTCACGTACATTCCCTGGTAGCGTGCGGGGCGCACGGTCAGGTAGTCGCCGGCCCTTCTGTCCCGCGGTCTGCTCACCCTGTGCGTTTGTTGGGTGCTGTCCCCTCTTTTGCACAGTCTGTGTCCTGTTCACCCCTAGTGAGGTGCGGGGGGGGGTGGGGGGGCCCGGACCCTCCCCCGTGTTCTGATGGTTGTAGGGGACCTCAGTGGGTGCATTTGTCGGGCTCTCCGCTCTGCTCCGCTCTTATGTTCCAATATAAGCTATTACGCTACATAACGAAGGTTATAACCCTAGTTATGTGAGTAATAGCGAGCGCTCTGCTCTCACTCACTGAGGACCCCTATTGGTCTTCCGTTTTAACGATCAAGACTAAGGAAGAGCGGAAGTACGGTCACACCCCTCACTTATATACATGGGCGGATGTGGGCGTGGCCGGACAGGTGTAGGTGCATTGAGGCAGAAAGCTTTCAAGTTCATAATATGTGATAGGGAATGTTCCTGTGACGGATACGTCTGTGCACCGTACCCGCACATGTTAACCGTATTGTTTGTTTAGTTAGTTAATGTTTGTACATGTTTACATTCATGATACACATACACAATTTCTATTTCACACAATGACACACGACACATAGACTTGCGTACTGATATCATATCCATTCTTTATTATTTGACTTACATGGTTAAGTGCATGCATGTTGTTCATTGTTTGTTTTCTCCAACTCTGCAGCCAGCCATCCCCACTCTGGGCAAACAGAGCAGCTGCGACTGATCGGTCCTAAATGGCCGGATGGGGGTGGTGGACCAAACCATGAGATGTCGGGGGGGTTTATTGTATTGTAATTTAGTTTCCTTATATGTATTTCCTTATTAATTAAGATTATTAGTTGTGCAGTTTGGTAGTTGTGTTGTGTGTTGTGTGTTTATTGTTTATTAGATTAATTAGAAGTGTAAGATATTATTTAGTAAAATATTAATTATCAATTAGCCCACTTAGATTAATGTATCTGGCCAGGGCCTATATATAGTTATATTTCGTATGGCATCGCTCCCGCTCTGAGCCTTACGAGATACTCTATATCGCCTGTGATACCTAATGTATCTCCCACGAACAAAAACACATGCACCCCACCTGTATGGGGCCCCGCCCCTTATGGTGGCACCACCCATATAATCATGACTCTGGTCATGACACACCCTTCCTCTATTTTCGTCCCAGCGCACTGGATGCTTGCACCATGCGAGCTAGCGGAATGTAAAAGATTAAGGAAGATTAATAATGTTGGAAGCTTACCGGAGGTTGCTGGCCCCTGGCATCTTCGACGCATGTTTTCGGCGACACGACGGGCCTGTGATGTTCCTCGGTTGATGACTGCACATCGAGGTTCAGCTGTACAAGGCTGGCTGTCGGGCCAGCTTGTACTCAGGTAGGCCCTGTGTCTTCAGGCATGGGTATTAGTGTTAGTAATGCTGGTTTGTGTTGTTAACACAACCTTGTTGTGTGTTGGCGCCAGGGGCAAGATGGTTTGGTGAACGTTCTCTGCAGGGAACGGTTTCCAAGCTGTCTTGGGCGTGCTGCTAAAACATCTAAAGCTATGCTAACATGCTATCGCTACTGCCGCATGCTATCACTACTGCTAATTGCTATGCTGTTTTAATGTCTCCGCCGTGAGATGTTGTCACTCTCCCGCCTCTTGCCCGGTTCATCAATGAAGGTCAGTCGGTAGCTGTTGTGGGGTTTTGAGTTCTATTTACCTTTTTCGGGTAAATGGGTTGACAACGGGGTAGGTCGTGGCTAGGTTCTAGCCAGGTATTACCTTGTGTTCCGGCGGGGTTTGTTGAACGGTGTTCCCATCTGGGTTGGCGTCGGGTAGTGGGGCTATGGGTCCAGCCGACATGGTAAACATGTTGCGTGTCTGTGCACAGGCAATTGTTGTCTTGGGTTCCACATTGCCTGGCGTTAGGCTGCAGTAGTATAAGGGCAGGGCCGCTTGGGAGAAATGTGAGGCCCTGTGCGTTTTTAGACGCGAGGCCCCCCATCTCCTGGGGCGGCCCTGTGTAGGGGGCTATTGTTTCATTTTGTCACTCTGCTATGAGAAGGTCTGTCTTGCTACAGCTTTCTCTCCTCTCAAACCATTCATACTGACGGTCAATCGGTATACTGGGGGAGTAGTGCGGGGGGGGGGCTTTGTTTACCTTTTTTGGTAAATGGGCTAAACTAGGGCTGGTGTTCTGTTGTGAATATTTTGAATGAAGACGGGTCTGGTCCGTCTCCCCTTAAACTTTGTGTGTATGGGTTTGCTCATTCTACAGTTTTTGTGGTTTAGCTCTTTTTATTCATTTAACCTTTTCATGGTCCACACCACAGTGGAGGGTGCTGTTTGCAATCACCACTGGTGCTCCATGTTAACGTCAGTCCTTTGTTTTTGATATATTGAAACAATGCCCCGCCCGGCCGACACCATGGGTCGGCCTGGCGAGATGGTGTCTGGTGGAGGGGCCTTGAGGGCCGGCCGACGTCGACACATCGCGCACGGTGTTGGTAAACCACTCCGTCGAGGATGTTGACGTTATTAGCTTTGACCCAGCCGCAAGCTATAACCGCTCAGGGTTCCCCTCTCCGCAGGTGATTTTGGTCTTCTGCTGGAGCGCGGGCGGTATTGTCCTAGGCCCTACACCGCCTCACACCGCGCAGCCAGAAGAAGAGAGAGCACGGCCTCGTCAGCGGCGATGACGGGGCCCTCGACAGGCGGCCATGTTTCCCCCGCCAGTGGTGCCCTGGTTGGAGAATCGACAGGGTATCGCGAGGCCGACAGTCTTGGCGGCCGAGGGATCGGCCATTTTGGGTGATTTCGGTGTTGGTAAACCACTCCGTCGTCATTTTGCCGCGAGCAGCCCGCTCCCCGTTCAATCCTCTCTCTGGTATCCCCAGAGGCGGGGCTCTGAGCATTCTCCTTTGGCTGCGGGCCGCGAACCTTCATTGAAGCGTATGCGGCCCCATTCTTCGCTTCTCATGGAGACAGGGGCTGACACCCAGTTGATGGCTGAGCCTGGGTCTGTCCGTGAGAATGTTGTGCTGTCAAGCGGCTCCCACACCTTGAACTGTGTTGGTTGAGCCTGGTGTTACGTCTGTCAACTTAAGTGTTGTCAGCAGGGGGGCTCGAAACCTTTTGAGGCACACAGTGCGGGCTTCCCCGGCCTCGCCTTCGCCAGGCCAGGTATCATGTTGGTGCTCCCACTCCTGGAATATTGGCAAGTGGTCGCAGCTCACATGGTTTGGGGTGGTAGTGATATCACTGCAGGGCTACGGTGTGTAGGAACCCATGGGGGCCTTACACCTTGCATGTCCGGCTGCGGAACAACTCCTTCAGCATGTTCTGGAGGGGTGTTCAGTGGGGGGGCTTTTTTGATCGGAAGCCCCCCGTATCAGACAGGCCCTTTTCTGTCGGGGTTCCCCCTTGGGTGCGATTGCCTCGTGGGTGGTGTCAGGGTCAGGTGTTCCGACACGGAACGCGCTCCTCGCACGATTCCAGGGTTGTCTTCGCACAGCGGGGGGGACCGGGCCAACTATCTAGTCGTCACATATGACTACGGCAGTACCATATGTCGAGGTAGATGGAGAGAATGGTGAGGCGGGGACTTGTGTTTACACAACCCCACCCGTTTTCAGGTTTGGTACAGACCCTGTTGTCGGGGTCTCCAGCAGGGACAGCTCTGGTCGACGAGATCCAATCTCTGTGGACGAAGCAAGCCATCGTCGTGGCGTTCTCCTCCCGGTGTTCTCTGCCCGAGAAGTCGGGAGGGAGGGGTGTAAGACCCAGGCTGGACCTGTCCCATGGGAAGGTTCAGCATTTTTTGGATCGTCTCCTACCTGTTGAACACTGTCAGGTGGGGGTCTAGTTCTCCTCCATAGACCTGTAGGATGCGTATGCGCATCCCCGATCTTCCATCCTAGGGCTTACCTACGCTTCCTTTGCAGGGTTAGCGTATGAGTACCAGAGGCTGCCGTTCGGTTTTCTCTGGCTCCCCGCATCTTCACCAAGTGCGTGGAGGCCGCACTGGGGCCTCTGCGTCATCCGGGGTTACGGAGTGTTCTGCCCTGATGACGTTCTGGTCCTTCGCGGTCAAGGTGGATCGTCAGGTCTCGTACCAGGCAGGTCTCTACCAGCCTGGGGTTGCTGTAGACTGGATGTAGAGTATTCCTCTTCCCAGTCAACGGTTGGAGGGCTATGGGCATCCATCTCGGAGCGTGTTGTCAACACGCTCGGGAGGTTCCGTCCTAGGACGGTTACGGCGCTGTCTCACGTCGCGTTTTCACCGACGCCTCCCTCGCTGGTGATGCGTCGGGCCAACGCAGTAGGGGGCAGCTGGCAAACCATGCTGCCCGATCTGCGCTACGTTCAATGTGTTGGTGTTGAAAGCGGTCCTTCTGGTCCACAAATGGTGTTGATCAGGACGGACGATACGACGTCAGTGTCGTGTATCGACAGACAGGGAGGAGTACGCTCCCCCTGTCTGCACCAGGCGGCGGGCGGCTGGCTATGGGCGTCCTCCATCTGCGCGGCCTAAGGGCTCCCCACATCCCCGGCAGGGAGAATGTGGGTGCAGGTGTACTGTCGCGGGGCGGCCCTCATCCTGACGGGTGAGGATTGCGTCTGGACATGGCCAGGCAGGTCTGGGACCGATGCCGTGCCGCCAGGGATTCTTCCCCATACATCTGTTAGGTCAGTTGTTGGGACGGGTACGTTGAGGGGTGCAGGTTCTTGATCCTGATGGTGTTACCATCTGGAATGCGCATGCTCCCTCCACTGTCGCGCTTACGGCGTTAAGCCGGTGCAACGCTCCTTGGCTCCGACTTGGGATCTTCAATTGGTCCTCGGTCGGTTGTCCTTGGCCCCGTTTGAGCCGCTCGAGCGGGCGCCGTTGGGACAGCTGTCCTTCAGGACCGCGTTCCTTCTGGCTGTCACTTCCGCTAAACGCGTAGGTGAGCTCTGTGCTCTCTCGGTACGTCCAGAGTGCCTGTCTTTTCGGACCGATTGCGGTGTCACTCTGCGACCTAATCCTGCTTTCGTGCCTGAGAATATCCGGAGTTCCTTCCGCTCCCGGGATATTGTGGTTCAGGCGTTTCGTCCTCCTCCTCACACTGGTGAGTTAGATGCGGGCCTTCACCTGTCATGTCCAGTCCGTGCTTGGGGATTTACCTCAGCCGTACTCGGGATTTCAGGGTTACCGACCAGTTTTTTGTCTGTTACGGTGGGGCTCGTGCTGGTAAGGCACTGTCGGAGCAGCGCCTGTCCCATTGGTTGTGCGAGGGTGTTACCCTCTGCTACACGCTGGCTGGGCAGGATCCCCCTGGGGGCGTCAGGGCGCACTCCACTCGTGGGGTGGCTGCCTCTGCCGCTCTCCTGGGTGGGGCCTCGGTGGAGGACATCTGTGCTGCAGCTTCATGGTCCTCCCCGGGCTCCTTTGTAAGGTTTTACCTCATGGACATGACCGGGGGTTCTGTCTCCCAGGCGGTTCTGGGGTCTGTGGCCTTTCCTGCTTCCCGTCCTTTGGTCGGGTAGCGGGAGTGTATGGGTATGGGCCGCAGTGTGTTGAGTCACACGTGGTTCCGCCTGTACGGTGTGTTCAAGGGGTTCTGGCTCCCTCTTGTTCGCATTCAGGTGGAGTTGACTGCGCCCCCCCTTCGTTAGGAAGGATGGGGTGACAGGGCTCCCCGCACCCCTTGATGTGGGCTTACGGGTCCTCAGGGGGTACATCTGTCGGGTCTCGCACCCGCTCTTCCCCATTATCTCGTAAGGCTCAGAGCGGGAGCGATGCCATACGAAATATAACGATAGGTTATGTAGATAACCTAGTTATATTAGTATAGGCTAAGCTCCCGCTCTGCGCGCCCTGAGTTCCCTCTTGAGGGATCTTTTCCTGGGACGGGTTTTTGGCGAGGAAGGGTGTGTCATGACCAGAGTCATGATTATATGGGTGGTGCCACCATAAGGGGCGGGGCCCCATACAGGTGGGGTGCATGTGTTTTTGTTCGTGGGAGATACATTAGGTATCACAGGCGATATAGAGTATCTCGTAAGGCTCAGAGCGGGAGCTTAGCCTATACTAATATAACTAGGTTATCTACATAACCTATCGTTTTGAGTTCTTAGTTGTCATGGTCTTGCGTTCTGTTCAGGTCTGTTTTGTCCTGCTGTATTATTTGGACCATTTATGTTATATTTAGTAAATTATGTATTTGCATGGGTAAATAAAACCCTTATTCTTTGGCTGTTTTTGAAATGGGTAAAATAAAACCCTTATTTTTGGCCAAAACCACTGTGTCCTCCTTGTCTGGCTGCTTGGTCCCTTACAGTTCCAATATAAGAGCAGAACGCTTGCTATTACTCACATAACTAGGGTTATAGGATAACCTTCATTTTACACCTGAACAACTGAACAACTGAACCATGTGTTTTACAGCAAAACACCTGAACCATTGGTTTTATACCTGAACACTTGAACCATTGGTTTTACACCTGAACACCTGAACCATGTGTTTTACAACTGAACACCGTCCTGAACCATTGGTTTTACACCTGAACACCTGAACACCTGAACCATGTGTTTTACAGCTGGACACCTGAACCGTTGGTTTTACAGCTGACCACCTGAACCATTGGCTTTCAATGCAAACGTCTTCCTTCAGAGTGAATCACGGCAATAATTTGTTTTGTTTTGATCCATATTCTAAACCAGTTAGTACCCCATGATACCAGTTTGACTCATGAACAGAGGAAGATGGGATGATATATGAATATCCTGTCTGCTGCTAAAAATCCATGCAAACACCGTCTCACTGGGTGGACCTTTTTGCACCTCAACGTTATTGGATGTGTGTGCCTTCTTACATGTATTCAAGGGAAAAACTATCCTAAACACATCCTAAATACATGCAACATTACACCTACAGTACTGCAAGGCAGCTCAGCGGCCTCTGAATCATCTGAGGAATGAAGTAATAAAAAATTACTAGCACGATGCATGCCAAAAAAAGATTCTCCCTTTGTGGTGGCAATTTAACAAGCACCCTCGACTGTGTTTATTAATAGATTATTATATGCTGTAGATTATACGTTTATTACTGTATGAATTAATTATTTTAACCATGTTGAACAATCATGAAATTAGTTCTATGTTATTTCTTTTGAATCTTTATTTTTTTAGTATGTTTTTGGTATATTTTTATTGGTTTTTGCTACCGGGCAGTCCGGTAGAGAGAGAGAGAGGAAGAATGGGAGATAGACGGGGGAAGACATTCGGCAAAGATCACCGGGTCCGGGAGTCGAACCCAGGACAGCCACGTTGCACTGCAGCGCTGTACGTGGTGCACCACCCTGGCGCCCGTTATATATGTTATTTCTATAGTCCACTACTCTATTTATTAACTCGAACAACTCTCTCAAATTAAGAAACAATATAATTAATGTTTTATTGATACTTGGAAATAGTGTGCACAGTGTTGCATATACGGTGTGCATATATAAGGTGTGCAGACACCATGTGAAGAATGTAAGTATGAAGATGACAGAGAATGATGAGCTTCGAGTACAATGAGGTAGAACAAATATAGACAAATTAATTTCATAAAACATATAAAGCAATAATCAAAAACAACCATGAATATTACATTTCCAATTTTTTTTACCAGCTGCATCATGTACATATATGTATTTTCTCAAAACGGGATATTCCCTGTACATAAAACACTATATATATATAACTTAATTTGTAGATATTGCCACCAGACAAGGTGCTTCCTAATGAAAATGTATATGTAAGGTGATTATATATATTTTATTAGAACATGCAATAGAAATAATAGAATATTAAGTGTATTAGTTCATTCATCTGTTTGATTGTAATTAGTTAAACATAAAACTTATGCTGTAGCAGTTGCTTTGAAGGACTGTTAGACTGACCATATAACTCGTAGTATGTAGTATGGCAGACATGGTCCGACATGACAAAAATAGGGTGCTGTTGTAATACAAATAAAAATAAAAATGCATTTGACCTTTTTGGGGAGATGCCAATATTTAGTTTCCGCTTGGCTTGCAGAATGTGCTCAATATAAGACGGCGGAGAGGGAGATGGAGACAGCGGAGTGAAGATCAGACTGTTCCAGCTGGTGGTAAGTAACACTGATGCTTCAGCTGCCATTCACAGTGAAGGACTTGCACGAGAGATGCTTTAATACTATACATGTTGATGTTGACTGATGAATGAATTAAACTTAATTCAAATAATGTGACTTTGATGGAAATGTGCATACTACTACAGGTAAACTAATCATTTAGAATATTTGAGTCAATGATGAAAGTATGTTAAAAGTAGTTGTGTTTATAATTCAGTGTGATCAAACATAAATTAATTAAGTAAAGAAAGACATTATGTAAAACTCAAGTAATAGAAGAAATAACATCTATAACGGATTCTTCTCTCATGCAGGCTTCTAGATAGTGAAAATTTCCTCTGTGATCGGGTAGCAACAAGGTGAGAACTATAGAACATACTCCAACCTGCCACTATTTCAGCAGTGGTTGTTGGAGGTGAATTTAGATTTGTTTCCACATCCATCCCTAACTTTGTCCTAGTGCAGGCTTCAGAACTTACAATTTGTCTTTCAATAATATTACAATAGACAACAATAGTTTACAATGTATTTGTATTATAGGGGAGATTGTGTTGATTTACCAATGAGCTGTATATGACGTAGTTAGTATCTCCACCAGGCGTTCAGAACTTCAGAAATACACAACTTTATAAATACTACATATAAATATGTAGTAGTTATTATCTCCACCAGGCATTCAGAACTTCAGAAATACAGAAATGTATAAATACTACATATAAATATGTTATCCAGCAGGGGAGGGGCGTATTGTTTTAAATGTAATGGAATTGCTCAGTTATGACAGCTTTATCAAGTTTTCTTTTATCAAATAGATTTTTAAATGCGTGAATAATCTCATGCCAGCTGTGCTTTGTCCATATGTCACAAAACCAAACACCACTAGAATTGTTACTAGGGGATCAGTAAATGTAAATGGCAACTGCAGGGTGGAACAGCGCAAAACCACTTTCGGTCAGTTATCTTTTTCAATAAAAGGGATACATTTTTGGAATGACCTACCAACTGAAATAAAAACACAAATTGATCTGAAAACCTTTAATGAAAAGGTGAAACACTGGCTGAAACAAACAACAAAACCTGGAATCATTGATCACTGATCATACATACTGTAGACATGTAGTACACACAGATAGAGGAATAGACACACATGGACATGTACACACAGATAGAAGAACAGGCACACATAGACAAACATACATACATACCACTACAGTATGTGCATGCATGCACATGGACACACACACACACACACACACACACACCTATATAAACATGCACATACACACGTATTGCCATGAATCAGGGAACACAGATTGTAATTATTGTATGATCATGTGAACAATGTCACTATTTATTATGTCCTCATTTTATAGCTTACTTTTGGTAATGATGATATGTAATGATCACTTTTAAGTAGAAAAGCCTAACCAGGAATAGGGGTTGGACATTTGTCTTGGCTAGAAACCCTACATGCAATACATCTGTATCCTGTTATTGTAACTTGTTACAATGTTTTCTTTTGCATTGTCCATGACAAATAAACGAATAAAAACGTAGAAAATACATCAGCAGAAAATTATATCATAAAATAATTATATACGTTTTTTGTTGTGAACAGGAAACCGCCACCATGAGTACGGACGCAGAGATGGCCGTTTACGGCAAGGCTGCCATTTATCTTCGTAAGCCAGAGGCAGAGAGGCTTGCAGCTCAGACCGCACCATTTGATGCTAAGGCCGCTGCGTACGTGGCTGATAAGGAGGAGCTGTACCTCAAATGTACCATCCTGAAGAAAGACGGTGCCAAAGTCACTGTCAAAGTGCATGACACTCAGGAGGTAAAGTAGGCTGAAGTGTTTCATACAGAATTCAAAGCAATACAACTTGCAGATGAGTTGGTAAACTGACATTGTGTTTCTGTATTTCAGGAGAAAACCGTTAAGGAGGATGATGTTCACCCTATGAACCCTCCCAAGTATGACAAAATTGAGGACATGGCCATGATGACCCATCTCAATGAAGCCTCTGTGTTGTATAACCTCAAAGAGCGTTATGCCGCATGGATGATCTACGTAAGATATTCTCAAATATGAGTAAAAGGTGCAATATTAAATAAATACCCTTAGATAGCCTACTGTAAATATTCTTGAATCTCTATTCCCCTTCAGACCTACTCTGGGCTGTTCTGTGCCACTGTGAACCCCTACAAGTGGCTCCCAGTGTACGACTCGGAGGTTGTAAATGCCTACAGAGGCAAGAAGCGTATGGAGGCTCCACCCCACATCTTCTCTGTCTCTGACAACGCCTTTCAGTTCATGCTTACTGGTATGTCCTGGTCAAGAAAATCCTATGAATTATAATTTTTGGTTTGGTTAAACAGATAAGAAATATATTGCTTTACCTTTCACAGATAGGGAGAACCAGTCTGTCCTTATCACGTAGGTTTCTCATCTATTGTTCATCAAAAATATCAATATAATAATCAAAATAATTTAAATGAGTTTGTGAGTTCCTCTTAATTCAATGATCTATACACAGTGGAGAATCTGGTGCCGGAAAGACTGTGAACACCAAGCGTGTCATCCAGTACTTTGCCACAATCGCAGTGGCTCCTGGTGGAGAGAAGAAGAAAGAATCAAAGATGCAGGTAAAATACTGAGAGAATATACTGAAAATGGAAACCAAACCACAGACATTTTAACAAAGAGTGGACATTTACAGATATGATTGTTAAAATGTGATATTTTAATTATAGGGCTCACTGGAGGATCAGATCATTGCAGCCAATCCCTTGCTGGAGAGTTATGGTAACGCAAAGACTGTGAGGAATGACAACTCCTCTCGCTTTGTAAGTTGAATATACAATTTTCTATTAAATATCACTTGGGCATTACTTGGTTACACAATAATAACACTGTTGTGTTCTTCTGAAAAGGGTAAATTCATCAGAATCCACTTCCTCCCATCTGGCAAACTGTCCAGTGCTGATATTGAAACATGTAAGTATAACATTCACATACAAAATAAACAAGTGACATTATAGGCGGGCCAGATATTTATTATGACAAAACCTCATAGATCTGCTGGAGAAGTCCAGAGTGACCTTTCAGCTTCCAGATGAGAGAGGCTACCACATCTTCTACCAGATGATGACCAACCACAAGCCTGAGCTGATTGGTGAGCTGAATAACTGATTAACCGATAACTGATCTTAATTGTCAACAACAATGGTCCATAATCATTGGACGGAAGCAGATCCTGTCTAACTCATTTGATTCTATGTGTTTTCCACACCAGAAATGACTCTCATCACCAACAACCCCTATGACTTCCCCATGTGCAGTCAGGGTCAGATCACTGTGGCCAGCATTAATGACAATGAGGAGCTGGATGCCACTGATGTGAGTGATGTGTAGTAATATACCTTTTTGTACAGATGTTCCAACTTATTATATTATTTTATATGTTTAAATGTTATTTTAAGAATAATTACATTACATATGCACTTTCTCAAATTGCCATAAGATGGTAAATGATAGAGACACGTTACTTAAAATTAACCAGACCCGTCAGATGGTTTGTTACACAGAAGAACCATCTGGGAAGTAAGTAGTTAGCATGAATTTTCAAGATGGAAATCAAGTCAATACATTGCATTAAAGCAACAGCAATGATGGCTTATCCACTTATCAAAACATTTAAAATAAAAAAAAACGAGTTGGCCTGAAGGAAGCACTATGGAGCTTAAATTTAGAAGGCCTTAATTTCCACACCACAATTCTAATTGACAAGAAACGTTGCTGACATATCCAGCTTTCCTTGCTCTACAAGTGTGCCTTAACCCCCTAGTCCACAATCAAGCTCTTGGTCACTTTTCTGCATGTGGTTGACATTCTTATATATTTTTACTTGTACTTATTTCAACTTCTTTTCATACAGGATGCTATTGATGTTCTGGGCTTCACTGCTGAAGAGAAGAATTATATCTGGAAGCTGACTGGTGCTGTGCTTCACCATGGCAACATGAAGTTCAAGCAGAAGCAGCGTGAGGAGCAGGCTGAGCCTGATGGCACAGAGGGTGAGTATTAAAAGATATAGGTCCACTATTTTTCAAACCAGCTCTTCACAATTTCAATCTCGCACAATCTCACTGATAGCTTTAGTGTTCAGAGACATACCCCTCCACTGCAGCTTATCAGCAGGCTGAGTATTAAAACATAGGTTCACTATTTTTCAAACCAATGTTGTTTCCCATAATTTATAATCATGCATCGCAAAATCTCACTGATATTATTTAGTGTTGAGAAACATACCCCTCCACTGCAGCTTCTCTGGACTTAACACAGTCAAATTGGGCTTTAGTTTTATAGTTTAGACCTTCAAAAACCATGATAAATCTAACATTTGAACTCACAGTATATGTTTACAGTATATGTTTGACTGAAACACAAACCATGCTTTCTATCAGGTTATATTGACTTAATATTGTAAATATGTTCCCTTGGCTACATCCACGCAAGAAGCAAACATTGTGCTCCTAAATTTGTTTTCCCAAGAGGAAAAACTATAGTTTAATCAACGGAAGGAAAAATGTATGTTTGCTATGCAAGTGTACCCCTATGGCATTATTCTGTCTCTTGGCTATATGCTAGTGTAACTCTATGGCATTATTATGTCTCTTTACTATGCTAGCGAAACTCTATGGCATTATGCTGTCTCTTTTCTATGGTAGTGTAATTATGTCATTAATTTGTCTCTTTGCTATGATAGTGTGACACTATGGCATGAATCATGAATCCAATATTCCTGGATATTTCTCCTGAATGCGTTTTATACACATTTTCAGAGGCTGACAAAATCGCCTACCTTTTGGGCCTGAACTCTGCTGACATGCTGAAGGGTCTGTGCTACCCCAAAGTGAAGGTCGGAAACGAGTATGTCACCAAGGGACAGACTGTGCCTCAGGTGAGCAAGATACATTACATCCTTCCCTTTCTATGTATTTCACACACAGGTCACAGCAAATATGTTGCTTCACATTTTCCTGTATACACTATTTCCAAAGCAACATTTTGGAGAGTGTGTGCAAGTGGCAGACTGGCAGCATTGGAGTGCTAATGTATGTAGATACATGCATTTTAATTCAATCAAATCACCTTTTTCAGGTAAATAACTCTGTTATGGCCCTGGCCAAGTCCATCTATGAGAGGATGTTCTTGTGGATGGTCATCCGTATCAACCAGCAACTGGACACCAAGATGCCAAGATCGTCTTACATTGGTGTGCTGGACATTGCTGGTTTTGAGATATTTGATGTAAGTATGCATTTATAGCAATCTATGGACTACCTAATTTCATGGAAAGACATTTGCTCAAGTAATATAGGAGATTAAGCTAATATATGGTGAGGGACCACTGGGGACCACTGGCACTTATATGCACATGTTTTGGGATTGCCCACCAGTAGTTTGTTTTTGGAAATCCTTAACAACTAAACTTTCAAACATATGTAACTTGACAATCCCATTGACAGCAGCGACACTACTCCTAAATTATATATAATACTAATAATAATAATAATAATAATAATAATAATAATAATAATAATAATAATAATAAATGTATTTTATAGAGCGCTTCTCAGTAACCCGAAGTAGCTGACAGTAGGCAGAGAGAAAAAAAACAAAGAAACAAAAACAAAACATAGAACCACAGGGGAAACAGGGAACAATATGAAATACACAGGAACATAGAGCCACAGTAACAAAGAACAACAAGAGGTTGGAGGAGGGTGGTTATGGATAGGGAAGGTTAAATGCTAGGGAGAACAGGTGGGTTTTGACTATCACTACTACCGGCATCCTTACAACAAAAAAGAATCATTCTGGCGGGCGTCACTGCAGCCAAGAAGCTGATAGCCATGAGGTGAAAAGAACCTGAGAAACTCGCCATGATTAATTGGTCTCTGACCCTGCTGGATATCATTTATATGGAAATCTTTACTGCACATGTGATTGTGGTTGGACAGGCCACCATTGAACTTTGGGTCTCAGCGGCCTGGAAAGTTAAAGCCACAATCTAGTGGCGGAGCGGGGTCGGGGTGTTGGTCCTGGGGGGGGGGGGGGGGGGGGGGGGTGAGAGTGGGGGAGGAAATGTCTTTTGTGGTGTTTTTGTGGTGTCTGTAATAGTATAAGTAGATTTTTTATGTTTTTATGTTCTGTATTTATTATTTTTATTATTGCTAATGTCATTATTGTTATTATTAATGTGGTATTGTGAGGTATTGTTATTATTATTATTATTATTATTATTATTATTATTATTATTATTATTATTATTATTATTATTATTATTATTATTATTATTATTATTATTATTATTATTATTATTATTATTATTATTATTATTATTATTATTATTATTATTATTATTATTATTATTATTATTATTATTATTATTATTATTATTATTATTATTATTATTATTATTATTATTATTGTATTGTCTTTGTCTTGTTTTGTGTATAACTTTTTTTTTATTTATTTTTTTAGATTTGATCAAAAAAAAGGAGAGATTAGGCTAATATATTTTCCCCCACTGACAGTACAACAGCATGGAGCAGCTTTGCATCAACTTCACCAATGAGAAACTGCAACAGTTCTTCAACCACACCATGTTTGTCCTGGAGCAAGAGGAGTACAAGAAGGAGGGTATTATCTGGGAGTTCATTGACTTCGGAATGGACTTGGCTGCCTGCATTGAGCTCATTGAGAAGGTACACCATAATGTTGTGACTTATTAAAATATTCCTTAGAATGCCACAAGGTGTGTCTAAATTATCTGTATATCTCTTTTCCACTTTTATAAAGCCCATGGGCATCTTCTCCATCCTTGAAGAGGAGTGCATGTTCCCCAAGGCGTCTGACATGAGCTTCAAGAACAAGCTGTTTGACCAACATCTTGGCAAGAACAAAGCATTTGAGAAACCTAAACCTGCCAAGGGCAAGGCTGAGGCCCACTTCTCCATGGTCCACTATGCTGGAACTGTGGATTACAATGTCACTGGATGGCTGGACAAGAACAAGGATCCACTGAACGATTCGGTGATGCAGCTTTACCAGAAGTCTTCCGTTAAACTGCTGCCTGTACTGTATCCTGCTGCAGTTGAAGGTACGTCATTATGAGAAATGTACTTTTAAGTGTGATTATAAAATGCTTTACTTTGGTCTAAGAGACAATTATCTCAACTGCTATGTATCCTCTGTGTCATACAACATGTATTTTCAATTCTATGAATTAAATTACATTGTCCAACAAAAATGTCTAATAATAATTCGATTTAGATAATAATGTTGAATCTATAAACTGATGATGTATTATCAAATTAATAGAGACTGGTGGCGCAAAGAAGGGCGGCAAGAAGAAGGGTGGCTCCATGCAGACTGTGTCCTCCCAGTTCAGGGTAAGATGTAACAACAACACTGTGACTTTTTGGAATTAAATACAATTAATTGCTTTTCGTGAATAATATTTGGTTTTGATATGTATCTACAGGAGAACTTGGGCAAGCTGATGACCAACTTGAGGGCCACCCATCCTCACTTTGTGCGTTGCCTGATTCCCAATGAGTCAAAGACTCCAGGTGCACTAACAGTTAACATAATGTTTGTGTCTTAATATGATTTGCTTTAGTGATTTAGTGTAGTATAGTGGTAATGAGTAATTACATTGTCGTAATAATCATGAAAACATCTTCTCTTTAGGTCTGATGCAGAACTTCCTGGTTATCCACCAGCTGAGGTGTAATGGTGTACTGGAGGGTATCAGAATCTGCAGAAAGGGATTCCCCAGCAGAATCCCATATGCTGACTTCAAGCAGAGGTATCCATGGCATTAACTCTCAACAAACTTTGAAACTTACAACTGCCTAAGTGCTGAACATGACCATGAACTCTTTCACAAAAGGTACAAAATACTGAATGCCAGTGTCATCCCTGATGGTCAGTTCATGGACAACAAGAAGGCCTCTGAGAAGCTGCTTGGTTCAATTGATGTGGAACACGAAGACTACAAGTTTGGGCACACCAAGGTAAATAAAATACAAAATGTTGATTGACTTAATTGAATATGATGGCCTGAGAGAAGTCTCAATACTGACTGTATGGAGGGTGTCCAGTATAACCTAATAACCAGATAATTACATACAATTTATTTTCTTAATATATCAAACAAATCGTCGTATTTACCTGCTGAATCCAATTAGACTAAGACATTTATGAGTCGGGTACTGCCCTAGTAAATTAACTGCAATTATACTGGATAATTTACCGCCTTGATTAATTTGGGTTAGGGTGCAAACAACCACATCCTGGTCCACCTGTTTGAGGTGGTCTCAGTCTGCTTCCAAGGAAACCCTGGAGTGGTTTGTTTGATGTGTGAAAGATATCTGAAAAATATACCTGAAAAACTGAACATTTAATAAGCTGATTGGACAGTTTTCCATTTATTTTCAAATATACACGTTTTCATCATCTATTAATCACAATGCTATTATTTCCGCTGTGAGGTCAAAATAGCCATATAATGTTGTGATACTTTATGCATGCATAATTGCATGCATAATTCAGATCACAGTAGTGTATAAAAGTAATCACCAAAAACATTTTTGTCAGATGAAAGCAACAGTTGTGATTGGCAAAATGGCAACACATTTTCACTCACACATTCACACACCGATTGTAGAGGCAACCATGCAAGGTGCCAACCTGCTCATCGGGAACAATTAGGGGTTAAGTGTCTTGCTCAAAGACATTTTGACACGCTGCCCGGGAGGAGTGGGAATTACCAGACGACTGTTCGACCCCCTGAACCACTGTCGCTCGCCCCCGCAACATTGGAGGGTCAAGAAAAGACGGCGAAGGCTGGGAAAGATCAATAGGAAAACAAAGTCGCTCAGAACTATGCATGATCTGTGCAAGCCAAAGCGGAGATCACTATATTATATAGGTTCATTAGCACTCAAAATTATGTCCAATGTTTGTTTTTTAATTGGCTAAATGAATATGAAACAAAAGCAAAAGAATACAAGCTTCCAAAATAATACAAAATGTCCCTTTTGATTCAGACAATTGCAAACAAGCTTATGTGTGAAAATGACCTAAATTTGGATTCTCTTAAGTTTGATGTTGACATTGTTGGAGATTAATATGAAGTGAATGGCATTTAGTACGTAGTAATAATAATAATAATAATAATAATAATAATAATAATAATAATAATAATAATAATAATAATAATAATAATAATAATAATAATAATAATAATAATAATAATAATAATAATAATAATAATAATAATAATAATAATAATAATAATAATAATAATAATAATAATAATAATAATAATAATAATAATAATAATAATAATAATAATAATAATAATAATAATAATAATAATAATAATAATAATAATACACTATATTTGTATAGCACCTTTCATATAGAAACTGCAGCTCAAAGTGCTTCACAACAGAAAAAAAGACAGGCATAAAATGAGCACATAAAGTGCAGACATATCAAATCACAGTTTTTCACATTAGGATCTAACATCCCAACAGGTCACCTTGTTTATGGTTTGATTCAGTTTTAAATAAACAATAATAAAAAGAGTAAGATAAAATAGACAGAGTAAAATAGCACAGTGCAATAATATAGTAGAATATAATAGATAATTTTTTTTTTACAGTGCAATAAAATAGTTATGGATTACTGTTCAACAGTTCAAAGTCATCTTTAGCTTCTCTGTTTGGTATCCACACTTTAAAACTTGACAGTCTTCCCTCCTGTTTTATACCCACTTTGACCCTTCGAACCTCCCACTCAGGGCAAACCTCCGTTACAGGGCACAGTTCCCTCTCTCAGGGTGCAGTTATAGGCCTGAGTCCTACACAGTTTTAAAGCCCAACAGTCTCTTGTTTGATACCCACACAGTTTATTACCTGACAGTTTTAAACCTGTAATAAAAAGACAGAGTAAAATAATACAGTGCAATAAAATAGTAGTATTGAAATTAATCACATGATAACATTTTCAGTGATAATGTCATCTATGAAAAATCCATGCCTGAGTTTTATAAAAAAAAAAATGCTGGCATTATCCCATGAATAAAAACCAACAAAGTCATATATGAATATGTCATTCATCTTATTCAGGTGTTCTTCAAAGCTGGTCTGCTGGGTGTCCTTGAAGAGATGAGAGATGAAAAGCTGGCTAGTCTGGTCAGAATGACTCAGTCTCTTTGCCGTGGTTTCCTCATGAGGAGGGAGTTTGTGAAGATGACGGCGAGAAGGCACGTTGAAAACAGCCACATTCTAAATACATTGTTATGTTAAAAAACATGCTAACATTTATTTATTATATAACAGCAACTCTTTTTTCACAGGGAAGCTATTTATTCTATCCAATACAACATCCGCTCATTCATGAATGTCAAAACCTGGCCATGGATGAAGGTTTACTACAAGATCAAGCCTCTTCTGAAGACTGCAGAGACTGAGAAGGAGCTGGCTAACATGAAGGAGAACTATGAGAAGATGAAGACAGACCTGGCCGCTGCTCTGGCTAAGAAGAAGGAGTTGGAGGTGAAGCTGGTGTCTCTTCTCCAAGAGAAGAATGATCTGGGGCTGCTAGCGGCATCTGTAAGTAGACTTCATCTGTCTAGAAACTGTTGATATATGTACATTAAACGGTCTCTCTGTTTTTGTCATATAGATAATAATATTATCATTATTATTGTGCCCTAGGAATCAGATAATCTGTCAGATGCTGAGGAGAGATGTGAGGGACTTATCAAGAGTAAGATCCAGCTTGAGGCCAAACTCAAAGAGACAACTGAGAGACTGGAAGATGAGGAGGAAATTAATGGTGAGCTGACTGCCAAGAAGAGGAAACTGGAGGATGAATGCTCTGAGCTCAAGAAGGACATTGATGACCTGGAGCTCACCTTGGCCAAAGTGGAGAAGGAGAAACATGCCACTGAGAACAAGGTTCATAAGTATTCACTCTGGCTAACTTATCAAACAATAACATAAAAATCATTCATTTATGATAACATGATTTGTTTTCCTTATTCAGGTGAAGAACCTGACTGAGGAGATGGCCGCTCAGGATGAGAGCGTTGCTAAGCTGACAAAGGAGAAGAAAGCCCTCCAAGAGGCACATCAGCAGACTCTTGATGACCTGCAGGCAGAGGAAGACAAAGTCAACACTCTGACCAAGGCCAAGACCAAGCTTGAGCAGCAAGTGGATGATGTGAGTTATGAGTTATATCAAAATGTGGAATAAAACAAGCAGGACATTTGAGATGAGCTGTGACCAATTTGACATCAGGAAATGTTACATTTACAGTTTCTTGCTGCCTGGAAATGTCTTTTAACCTGAGCACTGTATCCATTATCTTTATGCAATTATGTCATTGGAAGATCAGTGTAGACTAATGATAGCTGAATATGTGTATAAAGTTATGGCTTTTCAAAGTTGGACATTTGGGCTATTGATTATAGCATCACTATTCGTGTGATATTTGTAGTGAGGCATTGCCAGACCAATATCTTTATTTCATGTCTCTATTATGATTTCTGTGAATATGGACATCATGTGAATGAAACAAACTTTTTCCCATCATGGAGCCAATCTGACAAAGTGTTCCTGAGAAGGAGCCTAGACACATACTCTAGATGCACAGCAAATGTGGTGAGAATTGGGTGAATTGGCTTGGAGGGGTAGGGGGGAAAAGCAATTTTCCAGAAATTCTAAATGGCAGAAAATGCAATATGGCAGACATGGGTGGTCCTACTGGTGAAGTTGTAGACTAAAGATAGCTAGATATGACTACAAAGTGTGTCAGTTGGATTTATGGTGTAAAAGTAATGCCTTTTCAAAGTTGTACATTTTGACCTTTGATTGTAGCACCAACATATGTGACCAGGTATGGACTTCAGGGTCATGTTGAGGGATCTTCATTTTTTTTTTTACATATTGTGAAAGTACAGATTCATACCTTAAAAATAAGCCATCACTTGAACATTTTGGTGGGATATTTTTCAAGCTACATCCTATGAATCATGGAGATATCAGTAAACGCATTCAGAGATGAATGGTCTTCGAACTGCACCAATAGCTGTAGCACCAATGTCTCCATCATGTACTATGTCTTGGCAAACAACATTTTAATGTTTGGGACGGTCCAACCAACTTACGTTAGCTGCTTGATCAAATCTAAAAACCATATTGTTGACCAATTTCTGAACTTAACTTCACAGCTTGAAGGTTCTCTTGAGCAAGAGAAGAAGCTCCGCATGGACCTTGAGAGAACCAAGAGGAAGCTTGAAGGTGACCTGAAACTGGCTCAAGAATCCATCATGGATCTGGAGAATGACAAGCAGCAGTCTGATGAGAAGATCAAGAAGTAATATATATTGGATTTCACTTATATACTGTATATTTTCTCATGTATGACATAATATACCAAGTGTGTGAAGATGAGGTGGACACACTATGTTATACTGTTTTCTATCAATCTTATAGGAAGGACTTTGAAACTGCCCAGTTGCTTAGCAAGATTGAGGATGAACAGTCCCTGGGTGCTCAGCTTCAGAAGAAGATCAAGGAGCTTCAAGTGAGCAATGTGTTATTTTAACTCTTTTGTACATCATCTTTGCTAAACATCCAATTCTGCTGAGAGGTGGACATTTATTCCTTGAAATGTCCAGTGTCAAAGTAATGCCACATAGTAAACTTTCCAAATCAATGCCTTATTTTATAAGGCAACTGATTACTATTGATTTTCAATTGTAAGTACCTTGCAATTACAGTCAGTAGCAGCATCACAATTAAGGCTAAGGAAGACACTTTATTATTGCCACACAACAGATAATGTTAATTGTTTTGGTAAGGTGTGGTAGCTTACTTCCAGTGCAAAACCACCAAGGTGATGTTAGGTGGATTATATAATCATTCCGTTCTAGGTTTCGAGGTAAAGCTATTTGCTGGAACACAGCAACTAATGTTTCCAGTGCAAATTGATCGAATGTATTATACAGAGTGTGTTCCAGGCATTAGTCAGACCATAGTATCCAGGTTTTTGTGAAAATTGTGTTATTTGTTGATACAAAAAAAGTTTAACTGCCCCTTGTGCATATGCAAATTCTTGATCTCTTTCCATGCATTAATTATATGAATATTACACATTTTAAAGGCCCGCATTGAAGAGCTGGAAGAGGAAATTGAAGCTGAACGTGCTGCTCGTGCCAAGGTTGAGAAAACGAGAGCTGACCTCGCCAGGGAACTTGAAGAGATCTCCGAGAGGCTTGAGGAGGCTGGTGGAGCCACTGCTTCTCAGATTGAGATGAACAAGAAGCGTGAGGCTGAGTTCCAGAAGCTGCGTCGTGACCTTGAGGAGTCCACCCTGCAGCATGAAGCCACCGCATCTGCTCTCCGCAAGAAGCAGGCTGACAGTGTTGCAGAGCTGGGAGAGCAGATTGACAACCTCCAGCGTGTCAAGCAGAAGCTGGAGAAGGAGAAGAGTGAATACAAGATGGAGATTGATGACCTCTCCAGCAACATGGAAGCTGTTGCTAAGGCTAAGGTATACTAATTTACACAGTACATATACAATCATGTGCAGAACACATGTCTGGAGAATGACTCAACTGATTCAATATTAATTACAGGGAAATCTTGAGAAGATGAGCCGCACCCTTGAGGACCAACTTAGTGAACTCAAGGCCAAAAGCGACGAGAATGTGCGCCAGATAAATGATGTCAGCGCTCAGAGAGCAAGACTCCTGACTGAGAATGGTAAGTTTTCCTATTTAGAAAATGCAGTTTTGTGTTCATAGTATATAATATATTTTCTTTACTAAATAAATCAAATTTCAAATGCAGGTGAGTTTGGTCGTCAGCTTGAAGAGAAAGAAGCCCTTGTCTCCCAGCTGACCAGAGGCAAGCAGGCCTTCACTCAGCAGATTGATGAGCTGAAGAGGCAGGTTGAGGAGGAGGTTAAGGTGAGGAGAATCTTCTTAAAAAGGTATGACAGATCATTTTCTTTGAATTATTATTGTCTCTAATGTAATTTGACTTATTTCAATAACCTTTTTAGGCTAAGAATGCCCTTGCCCATGGGGTTCAATCAGCCCGCCATGACTGTGACCTTCTGAGGGAGCAGTTTGAGGAGGAGCAGGAGGCCAGGGCTGAGCTGCAGCGTGGAATGTCCAAGGCCAACAGTGAGGTAGCCCAGTGGAGGGCCAAGTATGAAACTGATGCTATCCAGCGCACAGAGGAGCTTGAGGAGGCAAAGTAAGTCAATGTTGTTATTTTCTTCTGCCCATTTCAACAAACAGTTAATTTTGTTGAAATATTATATTACATTGGTACATTTAACAACTGTTTACCAGGAAAAAGCTGGCGCAGCGCCTTCAGGAGGCTGAGGAGCAGATTGAGGCTGTGAACTCCAAGTGTGCCTCTCTGGAAAAGACCAAACAGAGACTCCAGGGTGAGGTGGAGGACCTCATGATTGATGTGGAGAGGGCCAATGGTCTGGCTGCCAACCTTGACAAGAAGCAGAGGAACTTTGACAAGGTACATTGATATTCATGACTTTAACTAAGGACATGTATTGAGAATTTGTGCCTCCAAATACTAGGTTACATTTCTTTAAATTACTTTGCAGGTCCTGGCAGAGTGGAAGCAAAAGTTTGAGGAGGGCCAGGCAGAGCTGGAGGGAGCTCAGAAAGAGACTCGTTCTCTTAGCACTGAGGTATTCAAGATGAAGAACTCATATGAGGAGGCTCTGGATCAGCTGGAGACCCTGAAGCGCGAGAACAAGAACCTGCAGCGTGAGTCCAAAAGAAAACCTTATTACCATGATAGATGTAGATGAATACACTAGGAAAGCTGGAATGTAGTATATCGTATCCCTGTTTTGTGGTATCTACAGAGGAGATCTCAGACCTGACTGAACAGATTGGTGAGACTGGAAAGAGCATCCATGAGCTGGAGAAGGCCAAGAAGACAGTGGAAACTGAGAAATCAGAGATCCAAACAGCCCTTGAGGAAGCTGAGGTAAAATATATCCTGGAGAGCTCTACATTATAATGTTATTTTGTTTGTAAATTAAGTTTTTACAGTTAATCAAAGAATGTATCTATATCCAATATTACATTCAAAAGCCAATTAGGACTATATGTTGGATGTATTTTTAAGGGAACTCTGGAACATGAAGAGTCCAAGATTCTGCGTGTCCAGCTGGAGCTCAACCAGATTAAGGGTGAGGTTGACAGGAAGCTGGCAGAGAAAGATGAGGAGATGGAGCAGATCAAGAGGAACAGCCAGAGGGTGATTGACTCCATGCAGGGCACTCTGGATTCTGAGGTCAGGAGCAGGAATGATGCCCTGAGAATCAAGAAGAAGATGGAGGGAGACCTGAATGAGATGGAGATCCAGCTGAGTCATGCCAACCGCCAGGCTGCTGAGGCCCAGAAGTCACTGAGGAATGTTCAGGGACAGCTCAAGGTACTGCATGAGGACTTTATTTTTTCTCTTTATTCTCTCCTAATCATTGTTCCTACTTCGATTATAGTCCTGTTTTTCTTGCTAGAAGTTGTTAGGCCAGGTTATTTATGTATCTACGTCACTTATGTAACACAATAGTTTACTGTTGGCATATATATCTATTGATTATTTATTATTGTTCACTCTTATAAAAAAACAAACCTGAACCCTAAAGCTTTAGTCTTACTCCTGACTCGCATATCTCTTTGTCAAGATGGTGGCTCGCTCATAAACTCTTCTTTCTATTTCCCCATCTAAACGGTTCATTAAAATATGTTTCTGACATCTTAGAGGTGACAAATAAGATATACAATTGTTGAATCTGTAATCAGCAATTTTAGAGTTTGATAAGAATTTTGTGAACAAGGAAGTAGAGCCAAAACTACCTGTTTGAGGCTGACTGAACCTGACTGATGAATGACATAGCCTGTATAATTGTAACTAGGTGCTTTTTGACCATAAAACATGCACATGTTTGTAAAGAGACTATGAAAATATGAATGTATGAAATGGCCATAATATGGGCTCTTTAAATAAATAAAGTGCTCATATTCCACAGCTTCCTGAAACTGAAAAGCATCAAAGCATAGTCTTTAGGGTATACCTACTGTGGTGGAACCGGAGAGATGAATCATGCGCATGGTGAAATCTTCTTCGTTGATATAAATGTATTGTTAAAACATGGCTAATCAAATATAATTTAGGTTAGGGGTTAGGAGGATTTTACTTTCTCTGGCCCGGAGAATCGGTCAAGCACCCCCCTCAATCTGTGGGATTGTCTTTTAAACTATCTGGGAGGAAAGGGGGCGGAGGAGGGATGACCAGGTGAGGGGCGAGGAAAGGAGGGTGTTAACAGAAGGCATTGAAAGGAAATTCCACAATACAAAGACACAGTGGTCATCCTCACTAAGGGCATGATGCTAATACAGTACCTTTAGTGTTACAGACTTTCCCATTCAAAATAACTCCAGTGCCGGTTGCCCCTCATGCTAAATGTAGCCAGATTCTGATATTTTCTGATCATTTCTATCACCATCTTTTAACACCAGGATGCCCAACTACACCTTGATGATGCTCTCAGAGCACAGGAAGACCTGAAGGAGCAGGCTGCTATGGTTGACCGTAGAAATGGACTCATGGTGGCTGAGATCGAGGAGCTGAGAGCTGGTCTGGAGCAGACAGAAAGAGGCCGCAAAGTGGCTGAGCAGGAACTGGTGGACGCCAGTGAACGTGTTGGACTGCTGCACTCTCAGGTAAATAAAAACAACTATCTGATCACTAGTTTTTTAGTCAGGGCCGCCTGGGAGAAATGCGAGGCCCTGTGCGAGATTTAACGCCCCCCCCCCCCCCCCCCCCCCCCCAAAAGGTTAAAAAAATTTAAAAAAAATTATATATATGTATATATATTTTTTATTTTTATTTTTTTTATACAGTCAACATATTCTTAAATAATAGCGCTGCCCGAGGCGGGGCATGATACAGTCAACATATAGCAAAAGAGAGAGCGAGAGAGAGCTCCCGTTCTACAGTCAATATACAGTGTACAGAGAGAGAGAGAGAGAGAGACACATTGGAAAGAAATTGAAATGCTATTTGGCCCTAAACAGAGAGTACACAGTGGCAGAATACCTGAGCACTGTGACTGAAGATCCTTGACTATACAGACTCAGCGAGCACAGCCTAGCCATCGAGAAAGGCCGCCATAGGCAGACTGTGTGTGTTAGAAAGAGAGAGAGAGAGAGAGAGAGCATGTGTGTTAGGGAGAGAGCATGTATGAGAGAGAGAGAGAGAGAGAGAGAGAGAGAGAGAGAGAGAGAGAGAGAGAGAGAGAGAGAGAGAGAGAGAGAGAGAGACATGTGTGTGTGTTAGAGAGAGAGCATGTATGAGAGATAAAAAAGGACAAAGATCAACACTTAAATCCAAAGAGAAGAGGGTCTATAGAGAAACCAAAGCAGCAAGGAGCCAATGGCCGACATCAGCTAAATAGGCTAGCCAGGTACTGTGACACACACAGCTTTGGCCAACGGCCCAACGCTACCCAAGCTACACAAACGACCAAGACATTCACACACAGCACATGTCGTATCTCCAAATGTTGTGAAGTAGCATATGTTTTGCCTGGAAAAAAACATCGTTATTAACAAAACATTCGGGAGGGGAAGGAAGGAAGAGTGGGGTAATGTCATGACATTTTCATTAATCTTACCTGCACCAAGGAACGCAGGGCGAAAGGCCGTAACACAGGTCTCCACGTTGACGAAAGGCCTCTCGCTGTCGGGACAAAATAAGCTGCTGCCAGAGCCTTGTCATGGTGCAGGCCCGACTACATCTTCTGTCAAAGATGATGTCGTAGTCAGAGTGCCAGAACCCCCTGCTATTCTCACAGCTAATGTCAATGGTCGTAGCACAAGCTAACAGCTAACTCAAGGCTAACTGATAGCATCAAACGAACGTTCCCAGCCGAGCGCAGCCAGCAGTTAACGTCGAAGGTAAACAGCTAACTGGCTAACAGTTAGCTCAATCAGGCACCTGGCTGTATGTAGCCGCATAGCTTGCTTCTGCGTTAGCTAATGGTTAGCACAAGCTAACAGCTAATTAGCTAACAGCTGATTGAGCTAACTGTTAGCCAGTTAGCTGTTTAGCTTCGACGTTAACTTCTGGCTGCGCTCGGCTGGGAACGTTCGTTTGATGCTATCAGTTAGCCTTGAGTTAGCTGTTAGCTTGTGCTAACCATTAGCTAACGCAGAAGCAAGCTATGCGGCTACATACAGCCAGGTGCTGACACCAGGCACACACCGTTAGCTACTAGTAGTACTATTAGCTAGTCGACCAGTTTGGCTCCAGAGAGAGAGAGAGAGAGATAGGTCCACGGCGGGAATATAATAATAGTTGACTCACCATAACGCAGTATCAATGCGGCGCCAATGGTAAAGTTGGAAGGAGACTTTCTTGGCCCACGGTGTAATTTCTTCTGATTCATGCTGCTTTTGAAAAGACATCCACTGGCTCCTCTGAATAGCGCTGAATTATCTACCTCGTGTGTCTTCTTCTTCTTCTATTTGGTATTACGGCGGACAGGAGAAGAGCCCGGGCCGGAAACACTAGCCTAAAATCTGTAGAGCAGCAAAGCCGCAGAAACCGGAAAACTGCAGTCTGCAGAGCCGCAGAGGCAGGAACAAGTCAGACACATTCTACAAACGTGTCTAATGTGAAATATATAAGCATATAAGCAAAACTAGATTTTAGGTCTGTGATGAAAAAGGGCCTCGCGGGAAGGGGGGCCTCGCAAAAAAAAAAAAAAAAAAAAAAAAAAAAAAAAACTGCTCGCACACCCCCTGAGGCGGCCCTGTTTTTAGTCATGTGTTATTTGGGTTATGTGTGAGCCATCCTTGAAACTCTTATCTGTATAATGTTTTTCTTTTAGAACACCAGCCTTCTGAACACCAAGAAGAAGATTGAGACTGACCTGGTCCAAGTCCAGGGTGAAGTAGATGACAGTGTTCAGGAAGCCAGGAATGCAGAGGAAAAGGCCAAGAAGGCCATCACTGATGTGGGTTTACATTTCATATGAGTTTCTTTATGGCCAAGAAGGTCATCACTGATCATTAGTTTTCTTCATATAATTTCGGACAACAATGTGACATTTTCTCATTTCTAGTGAATACAAATTATTTATCTTCTAGGCTGCTATGATGGCTGAGGAGCTGAAGAAGGAGCAGGACACCAGTTCTCACCTGGAGAGGATGAAGAAGAACCTGGAGGTCACAGTCAAGGACCTGCAGCACCGCCTGGATGAGGCTGAGAATCTGGCCATGAAGGGGGGCAAGAAGCAGCTCCAGAAACTGGAATCCAGAGTAAGATTAAATAATAGCCACATGTCAAGATATATATTGTTGAACTAATGTAGGACAATTACAGAGAAAAGTGGATTCTTAATATATGATTCAATTATGAAGGTGCGTGAGCTTGAAGGAGAGGTTGAGGCTGAGCAGAGACGCGGAGTTGATGCTGTTAAAGGTGTCCGCAAATATGAGAGGAGAGTGAAGGAACTCACCTACCAGGTACGACATATTTACATTCATGGCAAGTTCATGACAAGTTGGTCATCAGCATTGCTACCTTATTTAGCTGACATTAAAATATTCATTCAAATTCATATTTCCATGCTTCCATTAGACTGAGGAGGACAAGAAGAATGTTTCCAGACTGCAAGATCTGGTCGACAAGCTGCAGCTCAAGGTTAAGACCTACAAGAGGACAGCTGAGGAAGCGGTACGTTGTTTTATATCAAAATGCTCTACTTGTCTTTCTTATGCTTTTCATTCTACTCTTAGTATTCCTAAGTAATACTGATCTATGAAACTTCCACAGGAGGAGCAGGCCAATGGTCACCTGTCCAAGTGCAGGAAGGTTCAGAATGAGCTGGAGGAGGCTGAGGAGCGTGCTGACATTGCTGAGACCCAGGTCAACAAGCTGAGAGCTAAGACCCGTGACGCTGGCAAGGTGAATATGAATATGTTATCTGTGAACATACATACAGTGAATTCTAAGTGTGATAAGACTCAAAACGTTCCAATAAATATTGTCTAAATGTCTTCCTTGTCCTTCACAGGGAAAAGAAGCTGCTGAATAAGTCTCCTAATCCGGAACATTGAAAACATGTTATATATTGTACAGTAATATGACAACATTATATGTCTACTGTATTCCAATAAATGTTGCTATAAACAATATTTATTTTATCCTTTGTTTCATTACCCTGTCCCAAAATGTTTTATTTGGTTTGGTCTGTCAAAACTTCCCATTTAGTAAAACATACCAGTAGGTGCGTTTATAGACTAAGAATGAGTCACCATGAGTTTGGTCATATACCACTGGTCCCACTTTTCAGAAAGTAATTTTTTACTCAGACAGAGATAACAATAAAAACATCCAATATAATATGGGGTTCATCACAATTTTAAATCATTTATAAAATACGACAAAAACATAGGTTAAAAGAGAAGAAAATAAAGAGATCAAATGAATGGCAGTTTTCCATCAATGGCCTTCAAGATAAACAGATACCAATGCCCATTTGGCCTCTCTGATACAGAAGACCAACCCACCTTATCATACAGGATGCAATGATGAGTGCATAGATGAGATGTTTCTGAATGTAGAAAAATAACATACATTTAGTTTGACTAGCATTGAGCACCAGTTTAAGCTTGATGAGAGCTTCCTGCAGAGATTCAACGGAATGTTGAAGGTTATCTTTTGCTAGCTGAACAGAGTCACCAATACAATCAATTATAGTATAATAAATCCACATACAAATGGGCTTGACAACCAATCAACATACTATATTTTTTAAATAATAATGTAAATGTAAATGTATATACTGTAAATAGTGAAGAGGACAAGACTGCAAATCGAACCTTATGGCGCTACTTTAGTTATAGATAGAAATTCAGATCAGATATTCTTAATTTCAGATATTGATTGAAGAAGTGTTTTTAGTCGACAGCAAACAATTGGACGGGTTTCGGCTGTCCTAACTGTGGTGGGAAGTTCGTTCCACCATTGTGGGGCAAGTACCGAGAATAGGCGGCTTCTCTTTGATGACCCTCCCGGTGCTCGGATAGGGGTGGATCTGAGGCGGCCAGAAGATGCAGAGCGTAGAGGTCTTGAGGGTGTGTAGTTAGAGACCATTGACCAGAGGTAGGCGGGAGCCGTTCCCTTCGCCGCACGATATGCCAGGTCGAGGGGCTTGAAGCAGATTTGTCTCTAAGAAGTGGGGTGACATGAGCTGACTTCAGTAGGTTTGAGATCAGGCGGGCGGCTGCATTCTGAATGAGTTGAAGAGGCTTGGTGGCAATGGTCGAAAGGCCAGCAAGCAGTGCATTGAAGTAGTCAAGGCGGGAGATGACTGTTGATTGGACGAGGAGTTGGGTGGCTTCTTTTGTCACGAAGGATCAAGTCAAGTCAAGTCAAGAGTTTTATTTGTCACGGCATACGGATATACAATGAAATGCGGGTGGTCTTGCCCGCAACAATGTGCAATTGGTACAACATATAACATATAATAGAATCCAATACAAAAAATGTGTGCAATAAAATTGTGCAATAACAGGTAGCAGGTAACAATAAATTTGTGCAATGACGGGTAACAGTTGACAGTTAACAGTAGTAGTAATAGTAGTGCAATACACTGTTACTGTTGCTAATACTAATTTAAAGTGGCCTTTCCTTTTGGCAATAAGTGAGGGTGCGTGCGGCCTGAGTGTGTGCCCGCTCATGCTAAAGTGTTACAGTGGTACTCAATGTCCATTGTTCAGGACTCTGATGGCCTGGGGGAAGAAGCTGAGCCTAAGCCGCTCTGTCCTAGTAGCTGGGGTTCGCAGGCGTCTGCCTGACCTCAGCAGCTGGAACAGGCTGTTATTGGGGTGGTGAGGGTCTTTCATTATCCTGCAGGCTCTGGATTTGCACCTCTTGTTGTATAGAGCCTGCAGGGGAGGTAGTGCAATACCCGTGGTACGCTCGGCTGAGCGCACCACTCTCTGTAGGGCCTTCTTGTCTTGTGCCGTGCTGTTTCCATACCAGGCAGTGATGTTTCCGGTCAAGATGCTCTCTACAGCTCCTGAGTAGAAGGACTGGAGTATCTACCCCGATACTCTGAACTTCCTTAACTGTCTCAGGTGGTAGAGGCGCTGTTTCGCCTTCTTTACTACTGTGTCTATGTGTGTTGACCATGTCAGATCCTCTGAGATGTGGACCCCCAGGTACTTAAAGCTGCTCACCCTGTCCACGGTAGCCCCGTTAATCATCAGTGGTGTGTGTGTCTCCTGCTGTCCTCTCCTATAATCCACGATCAGCTCCTTGGTTTTACCAATGTTCAGGAGCAGGCTGTTGTCCTGGCACCAGCGTTCCAGTACCTCAACCTCCTCCCGGTAGGCCTTCTCGTCGTTGTCCGAGATCAGCCCCACCACCACGTGTCGTCTGCAAACTTCACTATGGAGTTGGAGCTGAACTTGGCCACACAGTCGTGTGTGTAGAGTGAGTACAGCAGGGGGCTTAGAACACAGCCCTGGGGGGACCCGATGCTCAGGGTGATGGTGTTGGAGGTCTGACCCCCCACCCTGACCGCCTGGGGTCTTTCACTCAGAAAGTCCAGTACCCAGGCGCTCAGGGCGGAGCTCAGACCCAGCTCGATCAGCTTGTCCACCAGTCTGGTGGGGACTATGGTGTTGAACGCTGAGCTGTAGTCAATGAACAACAGTCTCACATAGCCCCCCTTCTGACGGTCAAGGTGGGAGAGGGTGCTGTGCAGTACCTGGGAGACTGCGTCGTCAGTGGACCTGTTTGTCCTGTATGCAAATTGCATAGGGTCCATATCACTGGGGAGGGAGGCACAAATGTGGTCCTTGACCAGCCTCTCAAAACATTTCATGACCACAGAGGTGAGTGCCACCGGTCTGTAGTCATTTGGACATGTTGGGGAGGGTTTCTTCGGTACAGGGATGATGGTAGACATCTTGAAGCAGGCAGGGACCACCGACTCCGCCAGGGATTGATTAAATATGGCGGTGAACACAGGGGCTAGCTGGTTGGCACAGGACTTAAGTATGCGTCCTGTTATTCCATCTGGGCCAGCAGCCTTCCTGGTGTTCACCTGCATAAATGCTCTTCTCACACTGTGTACCGTCAATGAGAGAGCGTCCCCGCCCCCCCGCGGATGCCCCCCACGGATCCTTCTGACGTTGCTCAGGAGGAATCTGCAGGTTCTGGTTGTTGCTGCAATGTGAGCGGAGTAGTTCAGCTGGTCGTCAAGGACAACACCAAGGTTCTTGGTGGTCGGGGAAGAGGTCACAGCTACATTCTTTTTCCACTGTGATGGAAATGTTGGTCAGAGGGGAGGGTTTGGCCTGCAGGTGAAGCAATTCTGTTTTTCTTAGGTTCAGTTTGAGGTGGTTGGACGTCATCTAGGTGGAGATGTCGGACAACTGATATCCGCTCAGAGAAATGGATATCCGAGGGAGGAAAGGAGAGGAATAGTTGAGTATCATCAGCATAGCAATGATACGAGAAGGCATGAGACGTGATAATGATACCCAGAGATTTGGTGTAGAGGGAGAAGAGGAGGGGTCCAAGGCTTGAGCCCTGGGGGACACCCGTCTGCAGGGGGTGGGTTGGCCGAGGGTTCATCTCCATGACACGTGGTAGGAGCAGTCGCTGAGGTATTTGCTTTAACCTCTTTAGTCCGAGCGGTCCATCGGCGGACTGCAAATGACATCACGTCAATCTCTCCAGACTGTATGACATTAAGTAGCATTTTTTTTCTTCAAATGTATCCAAGAGTAAAGACCCAAATCATGTCACAAGAGCAGTCATAGTGTATATTTTCAACAATATGTTTGTTTACCAATAGGGTAAAGTGTTATTAGTGAGATTTTAGTTCATGGAATGTGTTTATAATTTAGCAAATATCCACCATTTTGAATGAGTTAACGTCGCTGAATGTAGTCATATGAGAAGAGGGCATCCAGAGCTCTCAATGAGCATTGCATTGACATTTCGAAAAACTACAGTACCCAGCCAATTCTAGGTTCCTGCAAGCATATGACTTGTGTACGATTTTTTTTGGTTTCTCGGGATTCTCTACCACAAAACTGAACATTATTGGCATAGATTGGAGCGCAGTTAGTGTGTCTATCCATTATATGAATGGAACTGTACATACAGTAGATTTCATTCACGGTTCTTCAGTGCACACCTGGAGATACTAAATCCAAATTGAACTCTGCCATTTGAAAGAGGAGATTTGGCCTGATCCATAAATGTGCGAGTTGACTATAATAAGGTCATTTATAGGCCTGATATTCTATATTCTATAACAATATTTCAAATTGCATCATGTGTCCGGATGGCAGCATTCAGTACTGTATCTACAAAACCTTCTGTTTAATCATCTTCCCTTTATTAATTTGCTTAGAGCTTTTGTACACATGATCTCAGGAAGGTGCTGAACGAGCTCAGTGGCAGTTTTTCATGTCTGGTCATTTTTAGCATGGTGTTATTCACTGTCAAAGATGCACAGAAAATAAAAAGGTTTAAAAAATGTAAACATTTAAAATGAATAAAATTTTATAAAATAAAAATTAAATTAAATAAACACAGGAGCAGATAAAAAAACAGGCCTATTGGAAGGCAGAGCAAAACAAATGGGTTTTAAGACTGGCCTTGAAGGCAGCAATGGAGACTGAGGCCTTGATGGACCCCAGCAGCTGATTCCACAGGTGCGGCCCCAGTGCGGAAAAAGCACGGTGCCCCATGGTCGACAGCCTAGTGCATAGGTGTCAAACTCATGGCCCGCGGGCCAAATGCGGCCCGCCACGTCATTTGATGTGGCCCCCCAAGAACTCTGGTAAATTTTTTTTTTTTTTTTTTACATTAATCTTGGGTTAAAAAATAGCAGCGTTAAAATAATTGTGTGTTAATGCGTTAATAAAGCTTTGACAGCCTTAGTTATTACACATTCTTATACATACATGTGTGTTGAACATCTGAGGTATTGATGAAGTAACAAAGGAAAAAAGCCAAAAGCACTTACTCCTCAGACATTCTTTGACAATTTTACAGCCCAAAATACAAAAAAGATCCAGGCGGAATAGGTAACAAAGGGTTGAAGAAATATTGTCTGAACTGTCAGATGCAAGCTGGCTGTGTGGCATCTCGCTCAATTGAATAAGAAGCTGTAGGGATGCAAACAAGTCCCACCCAAAACTTGACCAATATAGTTGTGAATTGAGACAACCCTTATTTTGTTATTTTTGAGTACAGTTACAGTTGTGTGTTCATGCAGACACATAATAGCAATTTCATTACGAATTGAAAATGGGGGACCCTGATGTAAACAAGTCGAAAGTCTTTCTCTGGTCTGCATCCCCTTAACAATTGTGTGTATTGAGCTGTACTGTACTGTACCCATTCTGCAATCTGTTAATTAAAGTTAATTAAACTATCTTCCATTAGTTGGATGTATGGCCTCTGCAAGGTTGTGTGCAGCCATTTGTTTTTGTAACATCTGCTACATCTGTCCCACGCGTTTTTTGCAGCTCACAGTTGTTAGTTCTGCCCCTCTTGACTGTGACAAAAAGGTTTTGAACAAACTTAATGTCATAGCTTGTATTTGATGATATTCTTCTTTGTTATTTACTTGAATGGTTTGATCATTGATTGATGGAGTAATATGGGGTTCTGATAAACTAAAATAATTTGTTAAAATAACATAAGCTAACATATATTTTTACATCTATGCAAATGCATATGCAATATGTATAACTTGAATAAGTAATAAATACAGAAACAACATGTTTAACAATATGTAAATGAGTGGCTACATTTATTTTACATTACATTAACATTTATACGGTCTTTGGCCCTTTGAGGGCAACCATAATGCTGATGTGGCCCTCTGTGAAAATAACTTTGACACCCCTGGCCTAGTGCGTGGGATGGAAAGGAGGTTTTGGCTGCCAGACCTGAGTGACCTGGACGCAGGTTGAGGGGAGAGGAGGTCCTGGAGATAGGTCGGGCCGGAGTGGTTTATGGGCTTATAGACTAGTAGGAGAACCTTGAAGGTGATCTGCTGGTTAATTGGGAGCAAGACAAGTGAAGGGAATGGAGGACTGGGGTGATGTGTTCTGTTTTCCGGGTTTTGGTGAGGACTGTTTTGGACGTACTGTAACCTCTGGATGGTTTTGGAGGGAAGGCCTGCCAGCAGAGAGTTACAGTAGTCGATGCGTCTTGTCTAGTGTCGAAATTACATATATATCACTGTTACCAGGGCCGCCTGGGAGAAATGCGAGGCCCTGTGCGAGATTTAAACGTGAGCCCCCCCCCCCCAAAAGGTATACAAAAAAAAAATGTCATACAGTCAACATATTCTTAAATAATAGCGCTGCCCGAGGCTGGGCATGATACAGTCAACATATAGCAAGAGAGAGAGCGAGAGAGAGCTCCTGTTCTACAGTCAATATACAGTGTTATCGCTGCACAGACCCGGCTATGCCCCTGACCCTCCACCAGAGCAAGGCCAGAGAGAGAGAGAGAGAGAGAGAGAGAGAGAGAGAGAGAGAGAGAGAGAGAGAGAGAGAGAGAGAGACACACACATTGGAAAGAAACAACCCAAAACCAGAGCAAATTGAAATGCTATTTGGCCCTAAACAGAGAGTACACAGTGGCAGAATACCTGAGCACTGTGACTGACCCAATACTAAGAAGATCCTTGACTAGGTAGAGACTCAGCGAGCACAGCCTAGCCATCGAGAAAGGCCGCCATAGGCAGACCTAGCTCCCAAGCGAAGACAGACCCACTGCACACAAGATGAGGTGGAAACCGAGCTCCACTTCTTAACAACCTGCCCACTATCAGTGATGTACCTGAACGCGTTCAATGAACGATCGTTCATGAACGCGTTCGTATTTTGGGCGAACTTGAACTGAACGTACTGATTATCCGCTAAATGAACGTAATTGAGAACGTGTTCATTCTCAGCCCTGTGTAACGGAGTTCAAAAGTGCGTTCATTCTCAGCACTCTATTATAACGGCGTTCAAAGATGTGCCATATTTCATATGCATTTCAGCCGAAAACTCAGTTAAAACACACTGTAAACAGGCTTAAAAATTATGCGTAAAACCACCCGATCTGGCAACGTGCCTGTCACCCCCTGCTACGTCATCAGACTCCTCCTCACAACGAGCAGTGGACCAGCAGAATCTGCGCGCAGAAGCCAGAGCTGAGCTGCAGCAGCACTCGCTCAGTCAGTCAGACTCTACCTCTAGACGTCGTCGTATGCATTTAAAAGAGTTTACAATTCAAACTATTTGATAAACTTCTACTTTCAGCCCGGAAATGCATTCTGATAAACTGGATTAAGGATAACCTTCCATTTTTACAAATGTGGTATAGAGAGATATTCGGTGTGCTACCCCATGAAAGACACTGTGCATAGAGGCAACGACGCTTCCTTTCAGGAGGTGTGGGCCCCACTATAGACTATTTTCCTGCTGAAATGTATCGGATCCTTCTAAAGGCCCAGTGCCCCATTGTATGGACAGACCTAGGATAGGAAAAAATAAATATATGTATGTCTACATGTGAATGGGCTCGAGGCAAGTGCAATACTGTACAGTGCCTGTCTTGGTCTGCTTTCCTGTTTGCTTGTTTTTCTTTTTGTTTTGTTTTTGCTTGCTTATGGTGTGGATGAACTGGAGGACCCCCCCCCCCCTTGTCCCAATGTGTGTTTTTGTAATGTAAGTAACTGTACGTGAAAAATCTATAATAAAAAAAGAAATTCAAAAAAGAACTAAAAAGAACTAAATTAGTTCATTTTTGAAACCATGAACTTTAGTTCAACATTTTGAATTATGAACTATGAACTGAACTAGTTCATTTAAAAAATGTTGAACTGTGAACTGAACTAGTTCATGTAGAAAGTGAACTTTCCCAACACTGCCCACTATACCAAGACATATACTTCCCACAAATCTTGGATCCTCAGGAAATTTGTCTTGCTTTCAATAAACACTTCATTGAGGCTGGGTCCTTATTTGACAGGTTGTCTACTGGGCTGGCTCCACTGGATGTTGACTCTGACCCTAGCCCAATCTTCGATCATGCCTCGTGTGTACCTACATTTTCCTTCCAGCCATTTTCATCTAGTGAAACTCTCAATATCTTGCAATCCATAGACCCTAAGTGTTCTACTGGTGTGGACAATTTAGACTATTTTTTTTATAAACTGGCAGCCCCTGTCATTTGTGAGCCATTGTCACACATCTTTAACCTTTCTATTGCATCTGGCATAGTCCCGCAAGTGTGGAAATCTGCCAAGGTGCTCCCCTTGCATAAAGGGGGGGATAGGGATAAGATGGATAACTATCGTCCTATCTCCAAACTATCATGCCTAGCCAAAGCACTGGAGACCTTGGTAAACAACCAATTAAAAACCTTTTTCTCAAGTTGCTCAGTGCTAAGTACTCACCAATCAGGTTTCAGAGCAAATCATAGTACTATTACAGCTGTTACTTTGGTCACTAATGACATTATTTCAGCCCTGGACAATGGGAAGCATTGTGCAGTTCTCTTTGTAGACCTCTCAAAGGCGTTTGATACAGTAGACCATCACTTGCTTTTGAATAGTCTAGCTAGCATTGGCCTGGATAAAGCCGCTTGTGCTTGGTTTCAGGACTATTTATCTTCAAGGTGTCAATCTGTGAATTCAGGTAACTTTCAATCTGATTTCCTGCCATTGTCTAAGGGTGTACCCAGTGGCGGCTCTGCCACTAGGGGCGCACGGGCGCCGCCCCACCTGCTGTTAAATCAGAGAAGAAGAAAATAAAACTTTTTAGTTTTTTGTTTTATAGCCCTATAAATAATATAAACATGTTTAAAATGAATAATATTTACTCATTTTAAGTATGTTTGTATTTCCAATGCACAATATAACGTTATTATCTAAAATAAAAAAACACTCGTTTTCCTGAGCAGGAAGTGACGTTTTTTTTTTTTTTTTTTTTTTTTCGTATTTCTCGGCCCGGGCTAGACGCGATATCGCTCTGAGTGCGCGTCACAGTTTGATCGCTGTATCCGTCACAGCCAATCAGTGCATAACGCGTTGTGCGTTGAAATATGACTATTATGTTGGAATCCGGGCGCGATTTGAAGCGGTCTAGCCAGTAGCGTCAAGAATTTCTGTAGCCGCATTTCGCGGAGACGCTCTCTGATTGGCCGACGCCAGTATTTTTTTCCGTAGCAGAATTTCACAGAGACGATCTCTGATTGGCCGAATCCAATTTCTAATGTTCCAATTCTAGCTTATTCCTAGGTTGGTCCGTTGGTGGTAGGTAGAGATAGTTGTGTTGTTGTGAGATCGGATGCATGCAGCTGTTTGTCTTAGAGCGTGCCGTGACTGCAAGTTCTTTAGACTGTTAAGCTTAGGCACTCTTTCAAAGTTGGTTAAGGTTAGAGTTTGTCTTAGAGCATGGCGATAGAACGCCAGGTAGTTTGCAGTCTGTTCGAGCGGAAATGGACAAAGGAATGAAGTACTTGTGTTGTGTGGTACTGGTGCTGCTAACTGCTAACAAGCTAACACTTGGCTAACAAGCTATATGGCGGATGCAGTCTGGACACAGTGGACAGTGGTCTGGAATACATCAACAGTGGATTATACACTACTTTATCAAGGCAAGCCCTCCTGCCCTGGACGTGTCAACTAAACAGTGAGTCTCTCTCTCTCTCTCTCTCTCTCTCTCTCTCTCTCTCTCTCTCTCTCTCGCTTTTGGATTGAAAATACATGGATTATGGCTTGTTCAATATCGTCTATGTTTGAATGAATGAATGAATGAGAACTTTATTAACAGATTGCAGAATGGGTACAATACAGTACGGCTCAATACACACAATTGTTAAGGGGATGCAGACCAGAGTAAGACGTTTGTCTTGTTTACATCAGGGTCCCAGATCTTCGATTCATATCGATAGTTTAATAGCTAGCCTTGGCTCGTTTAACAATATGCAAAATATGTGTACAGCCCTGTACTCATACTGAAGTTATTCTTGGTATATAATAGGTCTGATTGTGTAACGAATCAATTCCACGTCGCGCTGTGTGTGAGAGAGAGAAGGAGAGAGGGAGAGATCTGTGTGTGTTTGGAGATGGAGCGAGTTTTGTTTCTAACTTTTCTATTTATATATTGTGTTTCAAGTTGTGAATTAGACTATACTTTATTTGACTGGTTGTGTGTTGTTGTAGTAACAGCTGAGCGACTCGTTCATAAGAGCCGATTCATTGCCGTGAGCGTGAGTCGAATCGCTCACGTCTTGCCATGAGTCGGTTGCGTGGTACTGTACATGTTTGCAAAATGTTTGGTATAGCGCCCCTAGTGGCGAAGCATCCACGAGCCGCTACTGGGTGTACCACAGGGTTCGGTATTGGGGCCGGTCCTCTTTACAATCTATATTAATGATATTGTTTCTAGTCTTTCAGCACTAGCAGGTTGTCAGGCTCATCTTTATGCGGATGATACAGTTGTCTACTGCATTGCGGATACTGTTCAGGAAGCTATTGTGAACCTGCAGCTTGCGTTTGACACTCTCCAAAATGCTCTAGCTAAGCTCAAGTTAGTGCTTAATGCTAGTAAAACCAAGTCTATGATGTTTTCTAGAGCCAGGGTTATAGATTATGACATGCTACACCTAACAACAGCAAATGGTTTGTATATTGAAAGAGTTAGTGAGTATAAATATCTTGGTATATGGCTGGATGATAAACTTTCTTTTAAATTCCATATAGATAACCTAGCTACAAAATTACGGCAAAAGATTGGTTTCTTGTACCGTAACCGCGCTAGTTTTCCTATGTTCTGTAGGAAAAGAATTATACAGGCTGTTTTTTTGTCAATATTGGACTATGGTGATGTCATTTACAGGCATGCGTCTGCGTCTACATTAAGGCCTTTGGATTCTGCCTACCACTCCGCCCTAAGATTTATTACGGGTGACAAATATGATACTCACCATTGTCTTTTGTATGAGAGGGTAGGCTGGCCATCTCTCTCGTTGCGACGTAGTTATCATGGGTATCTTTTTATCTACAAAGCAATTATTGGCAACCTTCCACCTTATATTACATCTTTGTTGGTCTGGAGTGCTGTCACCTACCAAACTCGTTCGAATGATCGGCTTGTGCTCAGGGTGCCTCGAGTTCGGTCTGAGCTTGGAAAATCTGCCTTCTCCTACGATGCTCCATACACATGGAATACCCTGCAAAAGACTCTAAAGCTCGGAACATTCCCGTCATTCATGGAGTTTAAAGGCATTGCATTTTACCTATGTACTGAATCATGTAATTGTTTTTAATCCATCATTGTAGTAATTGTAATTCATTGTAATTATTAACTGTTATGATATTTGTGTCCTTTGTTAACTCGTCATCACTGTAAATGAGGGAAACCTCAGTGCTTTCACGAGTATAAATAAAGGTTTGAAAATGAAATTGCAAACACCCAAAGAGACTTTGAAAACATGGACAATAACTCAAAACTCCCATACCTACTGCGAGAAATACAAGAATGTGAAATAAAGCCCATTTGAATTGAAGAGAGAGAGATAGATAGAGCACGTCTATGTGTGTTAGAAAGAGAGAGAAATATAGAGAGAGCATGTCATTTTGTGTGTTAGAGAGAGATATAGAGCATGTCTGTGTGTGTTAGAAAGAGAGAGAGAGAGAGAGCATGTGTGTTTGTGTGTTAGAGAGAGAGAGCATGTCTGTGTGTGTGTGTGTGTGTGTGTTAGAGAGAGCATGTATGACTCAATGTTTGGCTCAATATAACGTTAGCTATGTTAGCTAGCTGGCCCGCTTTGGCTCAATATAACATTAGCTACAACAGCTAGCCGGCCCGTTTGGCTCAATATAACGTTAGCTACGTTAGCTAGCCGGCCCGCTTCGCTCAATATAACATTAGCTACAACAGCTAGCCGGCCCGTTTGGCTCAATATAACGTTAGCTACGTTAGCTAGCCGGCCCGCTTGGCTCAATATAACATTAGCTACAACAGCTAGCCGGCCCGTTTGGCTCAATATAACGTTAGCTATGTTAGCTAGCTGGCCCGCTTTGGCTCAATATAACATTAGCTACAACAGCTAGCCGGCCCGTTTGGCTCAATATAACGTTAGCTACGTTAGCTAGCCGGCCCGCTTGGCTCAACATAACGTTAGCCAACATAACGTTAGCCTTAGCCACGATAGCTAGCCGGCCCGAGAGAGAGAGAGAGAGAGAGAGATATCCACGGCGGGAATAGAATAGAGTGCATTAAAAACTAACCAAACGTCCAAGAGGATGGAGACAACCGCGTGGAGTTGACGAAGTTCATCTGCCGAACGACCGTCCTCTTCATCTTGGCATAACAATGCTGCATGCGCTCTCTCTAGGTTAGCTAACGCTAGTTAGCCTTTAGCTAAGCTAGCTACTAGCCGACATGGCTATCCCGACTGAACCACACGTTAGCACTCGATATTATAACGTAGCTAAAGCTAACTAGCTGTCCCTGCCTTTAGCTAAGCCGACATGGCTAGCCTGACTGAACTGTCTAACATGCAACAACTTTCATCTTCAGTCCATCTGCCGAACGACCGTCCTCTTCGTCTTGGCTGGCATAAGCATAACCTCCAATGCTGCATGCGCGAAATAGTCAAACGCAGCTGACGCACGCCGGCCGACTGTACACATGTAACCCCTCCCTTCGTTGAAACCAATAGTATGTCTGCTGCAGAGCCCCAGAGCTCCAATAGTGAGTATGTCTGCTGCAGAGCCGCAGAGTCAGGAACAAGTTCTACAAACGTGTCTAATGTGAAATATATAAGCATATAAGCAAAACTAGATTTTAGGTCTGTGAATGAAAAGGGCCTCGCGGGAAGGGGGGCCCCGCAAAAAAAATAAAAAAAATAAAAAAAAAACGATAAAAAATATAATAAATTAAAAATATTTTTTATTTATTTTCTTTTATTTTTTTTTGCGAGGCCCCCCTTCCCGCAAGGCCCTGTGCGACGGCACTGCTCGCACACCCCCTGAGGCGGCCCTGACTGTTACATATATATAATAATGATCTAAATAAATAAATCCTCTCCAGTAGAGGTCCTGTGATCTATGGATTGCAGAGAATCTGGTACCTCACTAAGTGAAAAGGGACAAAAGGAAAAAAAAGGGGCATGGCCCCTGGCAGTCAGACAATCAACATCAGCATCAGTAATAAGCATCCACATCAATATTAAATGGGGATAAGCCTAAAAACGTCTTTATCAAACAAGTGCCCAGCATTTGCAACGTGCCTGTTAAAGGCCAGGGCCCTCATTCATTAACGTGTTCTACGCACAGATCTGTGCTTACCCTGTGCGTACGATCATTTCTAAGCAAAGAGTGGGATTCATCAATTTCGATTTGAACTTGACTCCGTGCTTACATCTACGCACAGGTCAGACCAGGCGTACCTGGCGCCCAGTGGTAGAATATATTATTACAACAAGGAAATGAGCTTCTGTGCATAATAACACTGGCATGTTCTGTACGAACCGTAGTTCATTATAGTTCATTGTAAAATAGCAACAGTAGTGTAATTATGGTCAAAACCCTATAAATAGCATTTGGAATAATAGATCTTTCTCTCAGAATGAATGCAGCATGGTTTATATAGCGTTATCGGAATATACGGGGTGTAGGCTACTGACTGACTGCGCTCCGTGTAGCTTGATTGATTGATTGATTGAAAAGTTTATTAACAGATTGCAGAATGGGTACAGTACAGTACAGCTCAGTGCATACAATTGTTAATTGGGGATGCAGACCAACTTTCGTCTTGTTTACATCAGGGTCCCCCATTTTCAATTCATCATAAATCATAAAGCTCAACTCGTTATTATTTTGCGCAGACCGCAGAAACACGGGAACGTTTTGATTATATTTAAAAGGCTTTACGTTAAACGAAACAAGTGGAATTTCGAAGCTGTAAGCAGAATACAAGTCATATGAATATAGTGTTCTTCCCCCTTTTTACTGTATAAGAAAGAATAGAAAACGCATTGCAATGACACTATAGTGGACAGACTATGTATATGATGGGATTCAAGTTCGCGTTTTTGTTGATCATAGGCATGCTGTCAGAGTATGATATCTTCAAACATTCTAGAACATTTGTCGTCACAGATCATGTCCTAATAGAACATAGGCTATGGCATGGATCGTGATATTGTGTGGACTGTAATTATTACTGTACCGGTACCACCCATTGTGACAACAGCCTTGTGAGTCCTGCACACAAACATGATGGAATTCAAGTTCATGTATTGAAAGGCAGGCTACATCATACATGCAGTGAGATTCATTGTTCTTGTATATGCTCTCTATTATTGTTTATATAGGCTACCCAATACTGACATCAAAATAGATTGTAGTATGCCTCTAGAAATCATATGCAGCAGGTAGAAAATTGACGGGAGATCCATCGCGATTTGGAATAGAATTGAGGAGAACTTTAATCCCTGGGTATTAATCAAACAACACGGGAAAAGGCAGTCATATTCCAGCGCGGTCTTTATTAGCCGACAACAAAATAGATGCCTCTAAAAATCATATAGCCAATCGAACACAACTAATAAAGGCATTCCTATTACAGCACGGTTATAATGACACACAACCAACGCCAAACAGTGGTCAACGAACGGTCTTTATTAGTATTTTGAGCTGTCCAGGCAGAATTGCAGCAATGGTCTTAGGGAGCCGTTGATATCTGACATCACCGTTTACAAGTCCGCCTTTTATTTATCCCATAATACGCGATAGTGTCTTCTTGGTTCGACAGCAGTGAACAATCTTCGTGGAGTTTCTCAGAGTCCCGCTCGGGTCAGTCCATTATTTCACATCCCATGGGGGTGTTTCCTCATTTTCATGACCATATATGGATAATCATGCACAAGCATTGACGGTAGAACAAAGTGGTATTCATCAACACGGAGGAGCATAGAGCCTGCGTACGCACCGTGTGATGAATCCCGACTTCCCTGTGCGTACACTAGTTCTACATTCCGTGCTTACGTGTGGAAGTAGGTCATGTTCTACGCACACATTGATGAATGAGGGCCCAGAAATCTCACAATCAGACTTCTGGTTAGCAATAATATGGGGTGAGACATGCTTTCCTCCCGGTGAAAATAAAACTTGAGACAAAACTTGAGAAAGCGTGAAACGTGGACATAGGATATTCATAAGTCAGAAAATGTATTTGGAAGAAGATATATATAGAGCAAACTGTATTGGATCGGATGGAGATATTAGCGTTATCGACATTGAGGTAGCTGAAGCAAGAGATGTGGGAATTCAGAGAGGAATAGGAAATAAATGGGTTTGAGAACAGAGTGGAGGAAGCAGAGGAATGGATTGAGGGAGGTGATGCGAGGGAACTAAATGATGATGAGGGGAAATGCTGAATAAAATGGAAAGACTTGAACAAAGACAAACTGAGCAGAAGGGGAGGTCAAGATGAGACTTTTAGAGTGGGAGAAGATGAGGAAACAGACGGAGGCGTGATGGAACAGAAACCCCCAGTAGGCAGTCCACCCAGATCTATAGTTGTCAAAGTCTTGAGCTATAGAACCAAGGAGGAGGTTATAAAGACGGCATGGAAAAAGAAGGGATTTCTCTACAAGGAAAAAAGATAAGTCTAGACCAGGGGTCAGCAACCTTTACTATCAAAAGAGCCATTTCCCCCCCTCCCACAAAATTGTATTCATCTGGAGCCGCAAAACCAATTTACCCTTAAAATGAAGATAACACAGTGTATAACGTTTTATATATAGTTATCCCCAAGCATACCCCACATTTAGCATAAAACGTCTGACAATTGCATACCCAAAGTAATTTGTGATTTATTATACTTTATACTTATAGCACACAGTTTGTTGCATGGAATTATAAAACAACAAAAAGAGAATTAAATTCTATTTCATGTAATAATGAACTTATAGTTCTTGGTGATTTCAATAAGAACTGGATAGCTACATCACTAACCAAAGTTAAAAATATATTTCTTAATTTAAACCTAACCCAGTTAATTGATATGCCTACCCGAGTCACAGCTACCAGTGAATCTTTGCTTGACTGGATCCTAGTCTCTCATCCCAACAGATTTTTAAAAGCAGGTGTTTTGTCAGATTGCCTTAGTGATCATTCTATTGTGTACTGTATTTGGAAAATTAGACTACCTAAAGCACCACCCAAAGTGATTCAAATCAGGCAACATAAGAAAATGAATGTGGATCAATTTATCAATGACCTAATCTCAATCAACTGGGATAGGTATCAATTAATACCAAATGTTCACGACTCTTGGGATTTCTTTTACTCAGAATTTTCTGAAGTGTTGGATAGGCATGCTCCACTAAAATATGTTAAAGTTAAGGGAAGTCATCTTCCATGGATAACACCGGATCTTATAAGCAGCTTCAGGCATATGGATCGAGTCTGGGCCAGATTCCGAAAAGACAAGGACCCAGTTGTCTGGGAGGAGTATAAACGGTTGAGAAATGTTAGCAAGACTATGGTCAGAAATGCCAAATCCAATTATTTTAAGGACTCCTTAGCTCGTGATTTAAAAAATCCCAAACAATTCTGGAATAAGATTAAAACTTTAACTGGTGTATCCAAAAATAATATTATTGACCAGATAAAAGTGAATACTATTATACAAGATCCACAGCTGATTGCACAGTCATTCATCCAGCATTTTTCATCTGTCACTGCTGCATCATCACTCGATCCCGTGTCTGATCTCTTCAGTAATAGGCCTCCTGATCATAGCTTCTCTTTTATGAAAATGTTACCTTTGGAAGTCTTTGATGCCATCAATAGCCTAAAAGTATGTGGTGGTCCTGGATTAGATGGTTTAGAACCTAAGTTCCTCAAACTTGCATCCAATATTCTAATGTACCCATTATGTGATCTGTTTAATATGTCACTGTCCACATTCAAAATGCCTGACATATGGAAGTGCTCTCATATTACCCCGTTGCATAAAGGTGGAGATGCACTTGAAATGAATAATTATAGACCAATCGCAATTATTTGTTCTATTGCCAAAGTGTTTGAGAAATTGATATATAATCAGCTCTCTAAATTTCTTGACAAGTACAATATTTTATCACCTCATCAATCTGGTTTTAGGTAAAAATTCTCAACATCAACAGCTCTATTAAAGCTTACAAACGACATATTTTCTGCAACTAACGATGGTAAATTAACTGGTGCAATTTGTATCGATAGATAAACTTCACTCTGACGGCCTATCACGCAATGCATTACTCTGGTTCAATACATACCTTCATAATAGAAAACAATGTGTTGTCACCCAAGGGTTCAAATCTGATACAATGGTCCAAGAACGTGGTGTGCCGCAAGGTTCAACCCTTGGTCCACTTCTTTTTTCAATATTTATAAATAATATACCTTCTGTTTATTCGGATTGCAGCGTTCATCTTTATGCAGATGATACAGTGTTGTATACATCCAAAAATAATGTAGCACAGATTCAATCAGCCTTACAATATGACTTTAAGACACTACAGAAATGGCTTGCTGAAAATAAACTAATACTAAACAAAACCAAATCGCACTTTATGATTTTTGGTACTCGGAAAAGACTGAAGGCAACCGAATCTAAGGCATGCGTTATCTTATGTGCCGATAATACACCTCTGCATAAAGCTGAACGCATCAAGTATTTGGGAGTATGGCTTGCCCCCGAACTCTCATTCAATTTCCATATTACCTCTACTGTTATTAAAATGAATCGCAGCATTGGAGCCCTTTATAGAGCTAGACATTGTTTTTCCTTCACTGTTAGAAAGAGACTTGCACAACAACTTATTTTGCCATTCATGGACTATGCTGATGTTGTCTATCAAGCTGCCTCCAAACCCCATTTATCACCTCTAAATGTGGCTTACAATAGACTATGCAGATGTGTTCTTGACTGTCCGTTCACAACCCACCATTGCACTATGTATCAAACCTTAGACTGGCCTTCTCCTACTTTAAGAAGACAGAGACATTGGCTGCAATTGATTTTCAAATGTATCCATTCTGACTATCCGGCTGCTTATCTGAAACAGTTGATGGTCCCTTTCTCTTGCACTTATCGTCTAAGACACTCTGTACAGTATTTTTTCACAGTTTCTCCATTTTCAAAAGCAATGGCCAAGAAATCTTTCATGTTCAAAGCCCCTTCGGACTGGAACAATCTTCCGGTGACCATTCGATCCATATCTTCATTTTACCTCTTTAAAAATGCTCTTTGTTCTAATTTTATGGTCAAGTGTACATGCTTCCTTGGTGGGGTTCCTGCGCTGGTGAGGGGACGTGGGGCACAGCCGTCCTTTATGCGGGTGTTACGGGTTAGCTAGTTGGCTCTACTCCTATTTTTAGGCAGGGGGGGCCGATGGGTTGATTTGGGCGCCCGTTGGGCGGGTTGATTGCTCCTCATCTCCTGCCTGTCCTGGAGCTCAATTTCTATTACATCCTGTATTATACTCACCCTTTGAATGTTTTGTTGGGCCTTTCTCGAGGCGGCTGCCTGGCGGTGTCATCACAGCGTAAGCATATTTGTTTGCCCTGCGGTGGCAACGTCATGTGACTGCCGTGGAGTGGGCCACTTATGATGGAGATTGAGACATATCCTCTTATCCTCTTATAATGAGACATATCCTCTTACAATGTGTACTTGTTCTGTTGTGTTTTTGTATGTCCTGTATTTATTTAATTTTTGTTGTTGTTGTTGTGTGTCATGTGTTACATTGCACAAAATGTGGGACCCTCTCGAAAACGAGATACTGTATCTCAATGTGGTTTTCCCAATAAAATAATTTCAATAATAAGAATTGTTGACATTTTATTGCTGTTTTTACCTGTTATAACCAAGGAAAACCTCAAACTCTGGTGTCTGTAGACGACTTTGACATACAACCCTGAATATGCAGGTATATTTGAGTCCTTCCCTTATTTGTGGAACATTTATAAAATAAAAACTAGTCCACTTTGAAAAAATACTACCATGTGTAGACCTACAGTACTTTGAAATAAAACACAGAAGAGGAGAAACAACACTGGCATCTGTAGACCTACTTTGAAATAAAACCCTGAACTATGCAGGTATATTTGAGTCCTTCCCTTATTTTGTGGAACATTTATAAAATAAAAAGTAGTCCACTTTGAAAAAAGACTACCATGTGTAGACCTACAGCACTTTGAAATAAAACACAGAAGAGGAGAAACAACACTGGCCTCTGTAGACTTACTTTGAAATAAAACCCTGAACTATGCAGGTATATTTGAGTCTTTCCTGTAACGTTCTGGGTTCTCTGGCATATTGCCTGAGAATCCTACCACCATTCTGACGTATGTCACTTGCTTCCTAACTGTCACTGATTGTCTGTGTTCCCTGATTCGCTGTCACTCGTGGTGTGTGTGGAATCTGTGGAATGCGACCAGGGACGTCCATTTGGTATGGCAAGGTATGGCACTCGCCATACCTTGGCAAATAAAAATGTAAAAAAAAAGAAATGTAAAAAAAAAAAAAAAAATTACAATTTTTTATGTTGATTTAGAATTCGAATGTCAACATTATGAACGAAGCTTCGAACTATTCGGTACAGCCCTAGGATGTTTTGATATTGTCAATTATCTCACTTTTACTAGGTGACTTTTGCTTTGACTAACTGAAATATGCCCCAAAAAAAAGGAAAATGGACATAGGGACGTTTTTTTATCAAAGGGCAGCAGAGACAAGTGATACAGGGACACAGGTAAGGTCTCGCTTAGTGATTATAACAGTGCAGTTCAGCATTCAGTAACCCATACTTTTTGTGAATGTGTTTTTGATACTACATTCTGTTGAACACACACCTCCAAACCGTACCTAAGGAAAATTGGCTCAATTGCAAGACAAGTAATAGACAGTTATGATATTACATTCTGCATAATTCGTATGCAAAATATTGTGGTTCCCTGCTTTAGTCTGTTGACACATTTCTATACTAAAAATGCTTGTGTAGTCCTGTCATACCTAAATGTCATATAACTGAATTGTATAGAAACAACTCACCAAAAGTGACTATTGCACAACTGATTTGACAAAAAAAAGGGGGGGGGGGAAAAACCCCCCTTCACCCCCACCCTCTCCTCGCCATACCTTGCCTTTTACTGAAAGGACGCCACTGAATGCGACCTCATGTAACCCCTGTTTTCCCTTTGTTTCTCGTCGGTTCTTCACTATCCTTCCAGCGTCGGTACACTGAGGTACCCTGGATTCTCTGATGTTCCCTGGCACCTGTTCGTCTGTCTTTAGTTCGTTTTATTATTTTTGTACTCTTCGCTGTCGACGCCCGGCGTCATTTTGTTATCTGGTTGCTCAAGTGTTTTGTCCTATATTAAAGGATCCACTGTTTAAGAGCAACAACTCTCTGCCTCATTCTGTCCTCCACAACTGGTACCATGGAAACACTCACCCACTCGTAACACCTTATTTGTGGAAAATGTATCAAATAAAAAGTAGTCCACTTTGAAAAAAGACTGGCATCTGTAGACCTACTTTGAAATAAAACACAGAACTATGCAGCTCTGGGGTGGCTGGGTGGCGCAGCGGACATTGCGCTCGTCACCAACGCAAGAGACACCGGGTTTGAATCCGGCTGTCGGCGTTGCCTCCGGCCTGGGCCGGCCATCATACTAACTCAGTTGGCAGAGTTAGCGGGTGGGAAGTCGAAGGGTGGTAGTCTGGTCGTTGTGAACAGCGACTCCTACAAGTCGGTTGGGGCGCCTGCACAGCAAAGTCCGGAAAATGGGGGGTGCAGTGTGAGCCTCATACATGTTATTCCTCGCCAAAATGAGAGTCCTCGCTGGCAGGTGAAAAGACAGGCTGCCTCCACATGTATCGGAGTGGACATGTGATGCAAGGCTTCTATCCTCCCTACAACCGGCCAGTGGGGGGCATATGCGAGCAACAATCAGGACAGGGGAGGGAGAATTGGCACGAGAGGTAAATTGGGATGAAAAAAAATTATAAAATAAAAAAGTAGATACAAAAAAAGTACTATGCAGCTCTATTTGAATCCTTCCCTTATTTGTGGAAAATTTATAAAATAAAAAGTAAATGTTTTGTTGTTTGCAAATTTCTCACCACATTAAAAGGCATGCAGGTAAGCCTGCATCGTTAGTCGTGAAGGCAAATTCATCTGTCCACGCTGAATTAAACCCTCTATTTTCCTCTGATTTTCCTTTTTTGGGATTTATCCATGGTTACCCAGATAGCAAAAGATGTTAATTCAATGTTGAGTTATGGTCAAAATGCTTGATTTTTGGTTAAGGTCGACGATTGATGGTGGATCAACCATTAACCGATGAACCACTTGACCAATGTTGAAAACATGTCATTGAATCAATATTGTTTTGTGGTTGAATTTTAATGATTGAAATGCCAAGATCTAATAAATGTTGAATCAACGTATGCTGCTCAACGTATGCTGTCGTCATTGTCTCATCACCCAGACTGCACTGCACTTGTGCCCCGCCTCCCAGAATGCACCTGTGCGGCAGCTTCCTGGCAGCTACCTCATGTCTCTCTGCATAGTTAAGACTGGTGAGTACTGCATGGCAATAATGTCGATTATGTTGTATGTTGTATGTTGTATGTATGCTTTCGATTGCAAACGCCAGTGGAGTAGTGCTGTGTTCGTTTTTACATGGTAGAGAATATTATATTAACCGTTATGCATGCCTGCTAGCTGAAGCTAATTTAGCTAGTAGCGTTAGCAGTTAGCTATAATGTTTCTTGATTTTGGTGTTTAGTGATATCCACCTGTTGCATATACTATTATACCTTTTTTTGTAGGCTAACGTCAGTAACGTTTCAAAATGTGGCTTATGTTTATTCTTTAACAGGATACACTGGCACAATCAGTTAGCTTAGCATTGCTGCTACCATTATGCTTGCTTGCTAAAAAGTCATGGTAAACCAACAACATGGCAGGATGCAGGCATACAGGCCGGGCCTGTCTCTCTCCCTCCCTCCCTCATGTGTTTGTGCTTAAAACAGTGAATGATGACCGCATGTTCTCAGAGCATTTTCAGAGCACTGTTAAACTGTTAAATGGTCATTTTAAAACTAATATAAGAAATTAATGTATAGTGGTATATTTATGAGGGGAAAAAATATTTGCAACAACTTTTAACATTTATACAGGTAGGTTATAGATAACTAATTGTGTTATGAGTGTCATATTACAGTGACATTCATATAGTATCCTTTGATTTCACATAATTTAATTATTATTTCACAATAAAATGCTGTAATCAAAATCCTCTGTAATATCACATCAGATTTTGTAATCTCACAATAACATAGCAATATTTCACATTTAATTATTATTTCACAATAATAGTAATCAAAATCGAAAGACCATTTGCATATTATTGGTATCTAGGGACATCTATGGACCTCAGGGAATGTATTCACATTGTCAGAAATATTGTGTCTATTGGTTATTTTTATAACGTGATTCTTTCTGTGGCTTATCTAAATACTAATTTGATGCTATGACTATGTTTATATCGCTATATGCTTCATCTCCCCTTTAAGCTTAGGCACTCTTTCGAAGTTGGTTAAGGTTAGAGTTTGTCTTAGAGCATGGCGATAGAACGCCAGGTAGTTTGCAGGCTGTTTGGCGTGCCACTGGTCCTGCTAATGTTGAATGAATGAATGAAAACTTTATTTAACAGATTGCAGAAGGGGTACAATACAGTATGGCTCAATACACACAATTGTTAAGGGGATGCAGACCAGAGAAAGACGTTTTTGTCTCGTTTACATCAGGGTCCCCCATTTTCAATTCATAGTGACATTTATGACATACACATGATGACATTTATGGCATAGGGAGGGACATACATGACATACAGATAGTATATAGTTAGACGTTTGGTTATATGCATGGTATTTTCTAATGAACAATATAACAATAATATAATAATGAACTCTCTTGATATTGATCAAAATGTAGAATTATGCAAGTGTTTCACCCTGCACATTGCAATGCAGCACATTAATCAGGACCCTCCCCCCTTTTTTCTTTCTTTTTCCAGAATCACGTACCAGTTTCAAGAAGCCGCACGTTGCAGCAATTGAAGCAAAGACCTGTTCTAGCCAAGTAAATACCACAATTTATGTACCATTACATTGACTATATAGTTAGACGTTTGGTTATATGCATGGTATTTTCTAATGAACAATATAACAATAATATAATAATGGACTCTCTTGATATTGATCAAAATGTAGAATTATGCAAGTGTTTCACCCTGCACATTAAAATGCAGCACATTAATCAGGACCCTCCCCCCTTTTTTCTTTCTTTTTCCAGAATCACGTACCAGTTTCAAGAAGCCGCACGTTGCAGAAATTGAAGCAAAGACCTGTTCTAGCCAAGTAAATACCACAATTTATGTACCATTACATTGACTATATAGTTAGATGTTTGGTTATATGCATGGTATTTTCTAATGAACAATATAACAATAATATAATAATGGACTCTCTTGATATTGATCAAAATGTAGAATTATGCAAGCGTTTCACCCTGCACATTGCAATGCAGCACATTAATCAGGACCCTCCCCCCTTTTTTCTTTCTTTTTCCAGAATCACGTACCAGTTTCAAGAAGCCGCACGTTGCAGCAATTGAAGCAAAGACCTGTTCTAGCCAAGTAAATACCACAATTTATGTACCATTACATTGACTATATAGTTAGACGTTTGGTTATATGCATGGTATTTTCTAATGAACAATATAACAATAATATAATAATGGACTCTCTTGATATTGATCAAAATGTAGAATTATGCAAGTGTTTCACCCTGCACATTGCAATGCAGCACATTAATCAGGACCCTCCCCCCTTTTTTCTTTCTTTTTCCAGAATCACGTACCAGTTTCAAGAAGCCGCACGTTGCAGCAATTGAAGCAAAGACCTGTTCTAGCCAAGTAAATACCACAATTTATGTACCATTACATTGACTATATAGTTAGACGTTTGGTTATATGCATGGTATTTTCTAATGAACAATATAACAATAATATAATAATGAACTCTCTTGATATTGATCAAAATGTAGAATTATGCAAGTGTTTCACCCTGCACATTGCAATGCAGCACATTAATCAGGACCCTCCCCCCTTTTTTCTTTCTTTTTCCAGAATCACGTACCAGTTTCAAGAAGCCGCACGTTGCAGCAATTGAAGCAAAGACCTGTTCTAGCCAAGTAAATACCACAATTTATGTACCATTACATTGACTATATAGTTAGACGTTTGGTTATATGCATGGTATTTTCTAATGAACAATATAACAATAATATAATAATGGACTCTCTTGATATTGATCAAAATGTAGAATTATGCAAGTGTTTCACCCTGCACATTGCAATGCAGCACATTAATCAGGACCCTCCCCCCTTTTTTCTTTCTTTTTCCAGAATCACGTACCAGTTTCAAGAAGCCGCACGTTGCAGCAATTGAAGCAAAGACCTGTTCTAGCCAAGTAAATACCACAATTTATGTACCATTACATTGACTATATAGTTAGACGTTTGGTTATATGCATGGTATTTTCTAATGAACAATATAACAATAATATAATAATGAACTCTCTTGATATTGATCAAAATGTAGAATTATGCAAGTGTTTCACCCTGCACATTGCAATGCAGCACATTAATCAGGACCCTCCCCCCTTTTTTCTTTCTTTTTCCAGAATCACGTACCAGTTTCAAGAAGCCGCACGTTGCAGCAATTGAAGCAAAGACCTGTTCTAGCCAAGTAAATACCACAATTTATGTACCATTACATTGACTATATAGTTAGACGTTTGGTTATATGCATGGTATTTTCTAATGAACAATATAACAATAATATAATAATGAACTCTCTTGATATTGATCAAAATGTAGAATTATGCAAGTGTTTCACCCTGCACATTGCAATGCAGCACATTAATCAGGACCCTCCCCCCTTTTTTCGTTCTTTTTCCAGAATCACGTACCAGTTTCAAGAAGCCGCACGTTGCAGCAATTGAAGCAAAGACCTGTTCTAGCCAAGTAAATACCACAATTTATGTACCATTACATTGACTATATAGTTAGACGTTTGGTTATATGCATGGTATTTTCTAATGAACAATATAACAATAATATAATAATGGACTCTCTTGATATTGATCAAAATGTAGAATTATGCAAGTGTTTCACCCTGCACATTGCAATGCAGCACATTAATCAGGACCCTCCCCCCTTTTTTCTTTCTTTTTCCAGAATCACGTACCAGTTTCAAGAAGCCGCACGTTGCAGCAATTGAAGCAAAGACCTGTTCTAGCCAAGTAAATACCACAATTTATGTACCATTACATTGACTATATAGTTAGACGTTTGGTTATATGCATGGTATTTTCTAATGAACAATATAACAATAATATAATAATGGACTCTCTTGATATTGATCAAAATGTAGAATTATGCAAGCGTTTCACCCTGCACATTGCAATGCAGCACATTAATCAGGACCCTCCCCCCTTTTTTCTTTCTTTTTCCAGAATCACGTACCAGTTTCAAGAAGCCGCACGTTGCAGCAATTGAAGCAAAGACCTGTTCTAGCCAAGTAAATACCACAATTTATGTACCATTACATTGACTATATAGTTAGACGTTTGGTTATATGCATGGTATTTTCTAATGAACAATATAACAATAATATAATAATGGACTCTCTTGATATTGATCAAAATGTAGAATTATGCAAGTGTTTCACCCTGCACATTGCAATGCAGCACATTAATCAGGACCCTCCCCCCTTTTTTCTTTCTTTTTCCAGAATCACGTACCAGTTTCAAGAAGCCGCACGTTGCAGCAATTGAAGCAAAGACCTGTTCTAGCCAAGTAAATACCACAATTTATGTACCATTACATTGACTATATAGTTAGACGTTTGGTTATATGCATGGTATTTTCTAATGAACAATATAACAATAATATAATAATGAACTCTCTTGATATTGATCAAAATGTAGAATTATGCAAGTGTTTCACCCTGCACATTGCAATGCAGCACATTAATCAGGACCCTCCCCCCTTTTTTCTTTCTTTTTCCAGAATCACGTACCAGTTTCAAGAAGCCGCACGTTGCAGCAATTGAAGCAAAGACCTGTTCTAGCCAAGTAAATACCACAATTTATGTACCATTACATTGACTATATAGTTAGACGTTTGGTTATATGCATGGTATTTTCTAATGAACAATATAACAATAATATAATAATGAACTCTCTTGATATTGATCAAAATGTAGAATTATGCAAGTGTTTCACCCTGCACATTGCAATGCAGCACATTAATCAGGACCCTCCCCCCTTTTTTCTTTCTTTTTCCAGAATCACGTACCAGTTTCAAGAAGCCGCACGTTGCAGCAATTGAAGCAAAGACCTGTTCTAGCCAAGTAAATACCACAATTTATGTACCATTACATTGACTATATAGTTAGACGTTTGGTTATATGCATGGTATTTTCTAATGAACAATATAACAATAATATAATAATGGACTCTCTTGATATTGATCAAAATGTAGAATTATGCAAGTGTTTCACCCTGCACATTGCAATGCAGCACATTAATCAGGACCCTCCCCCCTTTTTTCTTTCTTTTTCCAGAATCACGTACCAGTTTCAAGAAGCCGCACGTTGCAGCAATTGAAGCAAAGACCTGTTCTAGCCAAGTAAATACCACAATTTATGTACCATTACATTGACTATATAGTTAGACGTTTGGTTATATGCATGGTATTTTCTAATGAACAATATAACAATAATATAATAATGGACTCTCTTGATATTGATCAAAATGTAGAATTATGCAAGCGTTTCACCCTGCACATTGCAATGCAGCACATTAATCAGGACCCTCACCCCTTTTTTCTTTCTTTTTCCAGAATCACGTACCAGTTTCAAGAAGCCGCGCGTTGCAGCAATTGAAGCAAAGACCTGTTCTAGCCAAGTAAATAGCACAATTTATGTACCATTACATTGACTACAGCACCTCATCACTATGTCATCTTATTCTCGGGCTAAAAGACGTAGAGTCAACAAATTACTGAGAGAGACAGAGCAGGCTATCCTCACTGATTATAAGTTAATTGTTGCTGCTAATTCAAGGACAAACCATCACTCTTTAGAGAACTACAACACCCCATCTGGTGTTTCACAGCGTAGACAGATGGCCGGCGATGACGGGCAGCTTATGAAAGGCAAGTCTATTGGACATGGTGTAATTCCTCGTGTGATTTGCTGCTTATTTTTATTTCTCACTTAATGATTTTAACTCTTCTTCTGAAGACCTTACCATCCAGAAGATGAATTCAATGCTTGCTGAATTACTTGTCGTGGTGAAGGATCTGTCCAGAGATGTGCAGTTCATCAAGACCGAGTTGGCTGAGGGCAACATATCTGGTGGGACCAGGGGACACGGGGTGGCCACCACAACCACTATGCTCCCCTTCCAGCTGCCAATCGCCAGTGAACAAGACTTCAATGAGGCAGAATCATTACTGATGGAGCAATCAGTCCGTCAAAAGATGGTAATTTATTGAACTGCATTCATTTATCAAATGTAGATCTTTTCAGTGTGGTCTTGTTCAGGGGAAAAATGTGTTTAGCACTTTCTAGTTCAAAACGTGTTAAGATAAGATAAGATATTCCTTTATTGATCCCCTTGGGGAAATTCAGGCATCATAGCAGCATGGGGGGAGGGGGGGAGGGGTACAGGTAGTAAAACAACACAGTATACAGGTAGTAAAAGACAACACAGGCAGTGTAAACAATTTGATCAATATGGTCAATATAATTTACTATCTGACTAGCTGAGGAATATTCACATTATTCACAGTGTCACATGAGGTGCAGTATGCAAGAGCTTGTATATATAGAGCTTGTATATCTGCTATTTATGAAACGTTTTGAAATTGTTCAAATATACCGTTTACATATGGACAGGAGGGTTAGTGTGGTTAAACCTAATGACTGACATGGGCTGGAATATCATCAGTGCATGCATAAAGTGGTTGCTCAGTGTTCATAAACTAAATGTTATGCTGTTTCTAACGCAGGGCCTTCATTTTCTTCTCTCTGATTTAGATTTCTCGCTTGGCTTTGGTAGGAGGCACCAATTCAGAGAACCTGATCAGACTGATGTTGAAAACTGCTATGACCAACGCCCTGGCCAGTGGGTTCAACTGGGCTGGAAAGAAAGACAAGCGTTGTTCAGAAAGCAAGAAGCCATTCAAGCACACCACACTACAAGCCTGCATGTTTGGTGAGCTTCCTCCCCTGCAAACTACTTCATAGGTTACGTTTAGGTAGTGAGGTGGTGATGCTGGTGATTCAGAATATAATTATGCTGTTGCAAAAACTTTAAAAAAAAGTGTTATGTTGGAATAAAGTGATGAAAGTGCAACCTATAAGAAATGGACAATGTAATTGGTGAGCTTTAGAGGTGCATGGATACACATTGTATTGCCTAGATGGTGTCAGGCTAGGCGATTGCTTCTCTTTCCTGTCCAGTCTAACTGGATGCTGACTGTAGCTTGTTACTGTAGACCTACAGAGTGAGTAATTGAGTGATTAAAAAAAATCGCACTTGTGTGAAGTGAGGGGTGCTCTTATCATCGTACATCATCTCACCTCTCTTCCTCACTTTTTTATTTTTATTATCAGCTGCTGCTCGACAGTTTGACCCCAAGCTGACCGACCAGGACTACAGCGAAACTGTCAAGAAGTGGCTTCGTTATGCGCCAGACCGGGAGGGAGGGAAGCGAACCAGAGTCAAACTTAGGGTACCCCAGCACACATTGTTTCCCTGGTTCATACAGTACAAGGAATTACCCTCATGGACACTGTTCTTCCATGGACGGCATCTACTTGAATGACTTGCTGCTTCAGCCTGTTCTTGGAACCGAAGTGACCCAAACTTAAGTCAAGCGAACCAGAGTCAAACTTAGGGTACCCCAGCACACACTGTTTCCCTGGTTCATACAGTACAAGGAATTACCCTCATGGACACTGTTCTTCCATGGACGGCATCTACTTGAATGACTTGCTGCTTCAGCCTGTTCTTGCAGTGTTTATTTCTTTATTTTTTATTTTAACCTTTATTTAACCAGGGTAGGTTCGCTGAGCACGGATGCTCTTTTTCAGCTACGCCCTGCTTCACATTCACAGAGTTCCATTCACACCTGGGAGCTGCCCAGTACAACCACAGTCTGACACTGTTGGCCACTGAGCAACTCCACTGGAGCAGTTGGGGGTTTAGTGCCTTGCTCAAGGGCACTTCAGCCGTTGGTGTTAAGGGTATGGGAGAGAGTTATATGGGAGAGAGTTATAGAAACATTAGGGGTGTAACGGTACACAAAATCCACGGTTCGGTACGTACCTCGGTTTTGAAGTCACGGTTCGGTATTATTTTCGGTACAGTGGGGGGGGGGAATACAAAAAAATTGCTTTTCATTTATCTATTTATTTAACTGTATTAAACAATATAAAACGAATTGGCCATAATTGACTGAGCAAACTAATGCTTACTGCTGTAACCTACTAATAACACTTAAGTAAATCTGAAGATTATTATATAGCAGATGCCTTGGAGGATAAGTCGTGGACAACTGTAGATCATCTGAGCTCCACTGTGTTTAAATTCAAATCCTCTGCCATTGTTATTTAACCCTTGTGTCTGAAAACTAAAGTATTATACTCTTATTAGGGGACTAAATTGAAAAACTCCATAAAAAGATTATGTTGAAATAATTTCCCACTTTCTTTTCCATAAATATTTTATTCAACTTCAGCCCTGATCATAACCATTTTTTATATTATTTTTGTAATGAAATACTCCCACTTTTCTGAAAAGAGTTGTTAAATATGACAAAAAAACAATATGTGGTGGTTATGATCGGGCTGAAGTTGAATAAATAATTTATGAAGAGTAAAAAAAAATACAAGATAATTAAAAGATTATGCCACATATTATGTTGGCTACAAACATAATCACTGCAAAGTTATCAAACAAATAAGAATCTGATCAGACACAAGGGTTAAGTTGTTGTTCCCTTTCTAATTTCCTCAAAAACATCCAGTCTAGTTAATGTGATCAATATTATTTGACAATTGATGCTTTTTGTTGGACATTTCAGTCAGTGAGCTCATACTTTGAGCTCATAATTTTATAGTTAAAATGATTGAGACAACGCAATATTGTCTTCGTTGTGCATGAATGCGTGTGCTCACCACACACAATACGTGTGTCACTATTCTGGCAGTGGCTATATATAGTATTGTTAATGAAAGGTCTGTTATAAGGTCTGTTATTTAATGTTTGTGTAAAAGGTTAACTGGTCACTGGAAGTATGATGAGACCCTCTTGAAAGAAAAAAAATAATTTTCATATTAAAGCCATGTTGTCATTTTTGTTCACACATTTTTGGAAATATGGTCATATAAGAATTTTGAACAACAATAGTGTGTTTAACAGCAGGAAAAAAACATGTAATGTTATGATGTATACATATCAGCAGCAATATTTTAATGTAAAATGTACATTAATCAGTATTGATTCCTTAACTTTACAAGTTACAAGTAGATGTACAAGTTACAAATGTACAAGTAGATTACCATTTAGATTATGGTTGAATAAACATTGATGTCTAACATTGATTAAATATAAAATCAACTAAAATGTGCATGTAGATTACCATTTAGATGATGGTTGAATCAACATTGATATAGTATCAGTTATGGTTGACACCTAACGTTGATTCAACATGTAAGTCATAGACAACGATTTGTATAATTTCGATGTCAGGCTTCAACATAGATTCAATATTTCTGCCTAACCCTATTTCAACGTTGATTCACTCATTTTTTGCTATCTGGGTAGCTTACTGTGGGGTCGGAAACTCAAGGTTAGCCACCTGCAGACGGCAGGGAGAGGCGCAGGGTGTGGCATATATTTGAGTTGATGAATTATTTTAGTTGACGAAATATTTTAACACTTTCTCCGCCAGAAACGTCATACAACGGGTTTCAAGTTCACGCAAATTCTGCCAGATCACGGCGTACAACGTTATTCTGATCATATTTCATATTTTCTCCATGGTATTCATATTTCACTTACAGAGCCTTGTCAGATGCTGTCTGAGCCAGCACAACTCTGCAACGCTTCAATACTGCCACCTGGTGGCTGATCGGCGAGTTGCCAAACCGGATATGCTCGTTGGAGCTCGGTCCGTCCCCTAAATCCGTCCGGCCACTCGTTTATCGTCGCGGGTCTCAAGACACACACTGTGGATATGGATTGTTGCCATAACTCAATAATCGACATGATTTGGGCGTATATTAGTATTATATAAACCGGAAATGGATCGCCTCGATCCCCATCACATAACTGGGATCTGTTTGCTCCAGTATCATCCCACATCGCTAAGAGGAAGCTGCCGTGAGTTTTAGCATTTTTTTATATTATTATCCATACAAACTGCTCTGATCTATATATCACCCATACTACATGAAGCATTTAACGACGATCACGGAATTATAAACGACCCCCCCCCCGTTCACCCATGCATGATCAGTCATATCGTTTAAGACCATGTACAGTTGACATTTTTAATATAGCGTCGATCGGTATCAAACAGCATTTGATAATCTATATGCATTTATGCCTATATCTCATGTTCTAGGAATTACTGCAGAAAACGATAAAAACATATTTATACGTTCCTACATCCTGAACGATAGATAATCGATGTTGAATGGGCCATAGTAATGTCAATTTAGCAATACAATTTAAAAGGTTATAGCCCTGCAAAGAAGGTGAACATCTCCATAGACTTACAGTACTGGCAGAGAATGGTATAAGATTATCAAAGTGGTGGCAGGGAATGTGTAACAAATAAATAAACCCCTCCTCAAATCGGTGTACAAGGGGCAATAAAAAACTAAGGCTGTCAGTTTATCGCGTTAATTAGATTTATTAATTACACAGCAAGTTATCGCATTATGAAAATTAACTCAAAATGTATTAAAAGATTTTTTTATTTTTTATTTTTTTTATCTCGTTCATTCCATAATAATCTGGTATCTGATTCTAGGGACATCTATGGATCTCAGGGAATGTATTCCCAGTGTCAGAAATACTGTCTGTTACTAGGCTTGAGTAAATTGTCATTTACATAAAGGGCGAACAAAGTGGGAGAAAGCACATCTCCTTGTTTTACACCGAATGGGGTGGGGAACCAGCCGGTCATAACATCATTCAGCTGCTTAGCTGATAGCCTTATAAAATAGACCATCAATACCAGCACAAATTAATTTATAATCCAAAAGCTCTCTATTAATCCAAGAAGAGAGCTAGTATGGATTATAGAGAGAGGCTGAGACACTACAGAAGAGAAGGGAAGATGAGGATGAGAATTGGCAACATCAGCTATGAATTGAAAATGGGGGACCCTGATGTAAACAAGACAAACATCTTTCTCTGGTCTGCATCCCCTTAGTGTTGAATGGACTGAGTTACAGTTACACATTCACTTCCGATTGCTGCTGAACGGACGTGTTTTTGCGGACCTCCCAAACTTTCAAACCTTAGACTGTTTTCTTTCTACCTTTTTGTTTTCTTTCTTTCTACCATTTTTTAACCATTTGATCTTAACTGATCACTGTGACTTTTGCTATTTTTTTTTTAAAACTTTGGCCATTCCCCTGGCTCTTTTTAGCGTTTATCGCATTTATTCTGGTCAAGAATGACCGACAGAAACAGGCTGAAGGGGTACAGATGGGGGGGAAGACACTCTGGGAAAGGCACGGCTGCAGTCCGGGATTCGAACTCGCTAAACCCCAGATCCGTGACGAGCACGGTTGTCCCCGGCGCCGAAATAGCGCTCGAGGTACGTGGTAAGCTACTGGAGCTCCCGTGACTTTTGCTCTTATCGTTTATGCTGTTGGATTTATTGGTTTTATGTGACTTTTTACTGGACGTGACCTAAGCTATCGAAGCTTGTTGTTACCATAGCTACAGCTACAGGCTACAGTACTCACAGTGTTTAACTCTCCCGAGGAAATGGCTCCGACGTCGGATGTCGCAGAAATACGAACGGAACTGAAGTCCATTGAGATGCTAGTAATGGATCTTCTCAAGCGTCCAACGGCGCTCATGTCCAGGCTGGCTAGCATGGAGCAAGCGGACGCGGGCTGCTCCAGTAGTCCCTCCTGGGCGAAAGTGGTGAGGGGCCGAAGGAAGCTCTCCCTTCCTCTCTACGATCTTGTTGATTCACCTCAACTATCCAACAGATTCAATCCTCTGTGTAATGATCCCGGCCTCCTGGGCTCTCCCTCACTTCCGTCTCCTGCTGCTAGTGCTGTAGCCTTGCTCAATGACTTTCCGATGCTAGCTACTAGCCAGGCTCCAAGCGAAGCTGCCAGGACGGCCCTCTCCAGCTCACGGCTCGGCCATGGAAGTAGAGCTGCGCCCCGGAGCAGAAAGCACTCTGCCATTATGTGCTCTCGCATCGCCAAACTCCCCAGGCTCGGGTGATGGGTCCGACTCCCCGAGGATGAAACGTCCTCACCTGCGGTGCTCTACAGCCCATGCCAGTGCGGTCATTCAAACGGCGAGTGTTATCGATGGAAATGCCGCTGTGAACGAGCCCCTCCACACGGCGCTGCTGCCCGACAAACCGTCTACAGACGCTACTCCCGTGGCTTTTCACCATAGAAACCTGGCCATCTACGACGGGGGATGCATCCATGAACAGCCAGAGATCCTACTCATCGGAGATTCCATCACCAGGTTTTTGCAAATACCACACAGCATTACATATTGTTTTTCCGGTTTAAAGGTTACTGACTTACTAGAGTGTACTCCTGAAATCATCGACAGATATCCCTCCGCCCACACGGTTATCATTCATATCAGAGCAAATGACGTAATGGCTAGACAATCCGCTAAACTCCAATCTGACTTTGAATCACTCATACTCACTATTGAGAGCCTGGGCAAAATATGCATTGTGTCCAGCCCCATTCCATCCATAGGTCGTGGATCCGAACGATTTAGCCGTCTGTTCTGGTTGCATCAGTGGCTGCAGGCCTATTGTACTGCTACAGGACTTTGCTATATAAATAACTTTGATCTGCTCTGGTCCAGGAAAGACTATTACAGACCCGATGGCATCCATCCAAACATATCGGGGGTAAATGTGCTAAAGCATAACGTCATACAATGTGTAGCATCACTGGCCTGACAACTAAGCCTATCTAGCTCTGTAGATTATATACAGAAGCAGCCTAAGCTACAAAGAAACACGTTGAGTGTCATCCCGGTTCTGACCACCAGAAGACTAATCAATTACTCATTATCACGTCCCATATGTAAACCAAACCTCATCAATATCAGTGTTCAACCACAGACTGTCTCACGCCCCACTACAGAACCCGTACAGCTAAAACTAGCACTGTTCAACGTTAGAGCGCTGAAACAAAAATAATTTCTGAAAAATGAACTCATAGTAAAAAATGGTGTACATATATGTTTTTAGTAGAGACATGGCTAGACAACATCACTGGTGTAGCAACACTGATTGAAACCTGCCCTTCCAATTTTAAATTCTATCAATCAAACAGACAGAGTGGGAGGGGAGGAGGAATAGCAGCCATCATCTCCACTCAATTTGTGTGCAGTGATATTGACCTGGGAACATTTTCATCATTTGAATACCTTGCTATTGTATTGAAAACAGAACTGCCAGTAGTGTGTGTGACATTGTATCGACCACCAAGGTACTCGCCACTCTTCATACAGGAATTTTCAGAACTCATATCGATCTGCATTACCAGGTATGATAGAATCATTCTTAATGGAGATCTAAACATTCATATCAACAAAAAGGATGACCCCAGGGGTTGCGAGTTTCTGAACCTACTGGACAGTTTTGGACTGATGCAACATGTTCACGAGGCCACCCACCAACATGGCAACACTCTGGACCTACTAATAACAACAGGGCTAAACATTGAGAATGTATCAGTAAAACAAATTCCAATTTCTGACCATTACTGTGTGTTCTACGGTACAAGTCTAATATTACATAAGACCAGAAGCGAATTCCTAGTTCACAGAAGGCTTCTGGACGCTAGAGCTGAAGCAAAATTCTCTAGTATGATGAAATCATATGACCAATGCAGTGAATCCTCCTTAACTTCCACAGCACCTTGTCAACAGTGTTAGATACTGTCGCCCCTCTGAAGGTTAAAAAGGTAAAAACTGATAGAATCTCTCCATGGTTAAATAAAACCAATGTTAAAGATAACAAGAGAAAATGTAGGATAGCCGAGCGAAAATGGAGGAAATTCAAACTCACAGCTCACTTTAATTTATACAAAGACGCCATGGGCGCATACAATAAGGCAATACAACTTGCGAGAAAGGAATATTTTTCCAAAATGATCTCAGAAAATATGGGTAACTCCAGGGTACTTTTTTCCACCATTGACCGACTCATTAACATGCCACCCCCCCATATACCGCAGCAATCAGCCACAAAATGTGAAGAGTTCGCAGTTTTCTTTAATGAAAAAATATCATTGATTAGAGCAAGCATTGCCTCTGATATAGATCTGGCTGTGAGTGGAAACCCACCTGAGATAACTATGGGGGAATTCACATGTATTACATTACCTGACCTCTGTAAGATTGTCTCTGAGTGTAATTCCGCCACATCCTGCCTTGATCCTATACCAACAGCATTTCTCAAGCGGGTGTTCGATAGTGTCTCAAATCATGTCCTTGAAATCATAAATATGTCGCTTCAAACAGGCACTTTTCCAGATGCATTTAAAACGGCTGTAGTAAAACCACTACTAAAGAAAACAAACTTAGATGTAAACGAACTAAAAAGCTATAGGCCAATATCGAACCTTCCATTTATCAGCAAGATATTAGAAAAGATAGTCTCAGTACAAATAAACTCCTTTCTCAAAGATAATAACATCATGGAGGAATTACAATCAGGTTTCAGAACAAATCACAGCACTGAAACTGCCCTTACTAAAATAGTTAGCGACCTCAGGCTAAACTCCGATGCTGGCAAAGTCTCAATTCTTGTCCTATTGGACCTTAGTGCAGCGTTCGATACGATTGACCATAATATCCTGATCAGTCGTCTTGAAAGACTGGTTGGCTTTTCCGAACATGTACTAAATTGGCTCATAACATACATTAAGGGGAGAAGGTTCTATGTTAAGCTTGGAGACAATGTATCCGAGAAACATGACAGCAACATTGGAGTTGCACAAGGAAGCTGCCTTGTTCCATTACTCTTCTCACTATATATGCTGCCCCTCTGGGACATCATTCGAGACCACAATGTATGCTTCCATAGTTATGCTGATGATACACAACTATATATCTCCGCAGAACCAAATAACACTACAGCCATACAGTCCATTACAAACTGTCTGTTAGCAATAAACAAGTGGATGAACAATAACTTCCTAAAATTAAATGAAAGCAAGACCGAAATCCCATTGATCGGCCCAAAAGCGAAAAGGGAAGTGCTGTGTGAAAACCTGGGGAGTCTGTCATCCTATGTAAAAACTGAGGTTACAAGCCTAGGTGTCATCTTGGACTCAGACCTGACCTTTAAGTCTCATATTAATAAGGCCATGAAAACGTCATTCTTCCACCTAAGAAACATAGCGAAAGTAAGACCTTTCGTAAATAAAAAGGATGCAGACACACTGATTCATGCTTTTGTCTCAAGCCGGCTTGACTATTGTAATGCACTGTTCACTGGTCTTCCCAAAGCAACCATTGGGAAGCTTCAGCTTATCTAAAACTCTGCAGCTCGATTACTAACTCATACAAAGAGAAGAGAACATATCACTCCAGTCCTAGCCACTCTGCACTGGCTTCCAATAACTCATAGAATTGATTTTAAGGTCCTTTTCCTGACATATAAAGCTCTTAATGAGCAAGGCCCAAAATACATAGCAAATTCCCTAGTTAGTTATCTGCCCTCAAGAACGCTACGGTCATCCACTACAGGTTTACTAGACACACCCAGAAACCAAAAGAGGATAGGAAGTATGGCATTTGCCAACTATGCCCCAAAACTATGGAACACACTACCAACACACATCAGAAACGCCAGCTCCATACAAATTTTTAGAGGAAAATTAAAAACGTACCTATACAGTCTAGCTTACAAATAGTGTACCATGCCTTAGGGAAAGCGAGTATCTTATTGAAATGTTTTTATTATTATGTTTATATTTTTTATGTATTGATCTTTTACTGAAATGTTATTTTACTGTACTTTGCCTATTGCCGTACTTTAATTACTGTTGTCTTATTAATGTGATGCTTTATTTTTAGTACCCGGAGCTGCTAACTGGCTAACGTTATGAGAGCTAACGTTGCTACCTGCTGTACCCGGAGCTGCTGGCTAACTGACGTTATGAGAGCCAACGCTGCTACGTACTGTACAAGTGCATTGGTTTAGTGCACTTCCTACTTCCAGTTGCTGCTAAAACAAGTACAAGTGCATTGGTCCAGTGCACGTTATGAGAGCTAACGTTGCTACCTACTAGATATTGGTTTAGCATTGGTTTAGTGCATGTTATGAGAGCTAACGTTGCTACCTACTAGTTATTGGTCTAGTGCACTTCCTACTTCAGTTGCTGCTAAACAAGTACAAGTGCATTGGCTTAGTGCATTTCCTACTTCCTAACTGGCTAACGTTATGAGACATAACACAAAGACGCTATGGCTTGGAAAAGCCTGATGGATCCATGAGGCTTGGATAAGCCTTGTGGACCCAACTCTTTAGATGAGGGAACGGGTACATACGCACACAATACGCGACCACTGATGGATCCGTAGGGCTTGGATAAGCCCTATGGACCCAACTCTTTAGATGAGGGAACGGGTACATACGCATACAATACGCGACCACTGATGGATCCATGGGGCTTGGATAAGCCTTATGGACCCAACTCTGACCACTAATAAAAACGTAACTACACTAACATTATAAGAGCTAACATTTCTACCTATTGTACAAGTGCATTGGTTTAGTGCATTTCCTACCTCCGGTTGCTACTGAACGGACATGTTTGTGAGGACCTGTTCTCCCAAACTGGTCAGCAAATGACTGTTTTCATTTTTACGTTATTATTATTATTATTATTATTATTATTATTATTATTATTATTATTATTATTATTATTATTATTATTATTATTATTATTATTATTATTATTATTATTATTATTATTATTATTATTATTATTATTATTATTATTATTATTATTATTATTATTATTATTATTATTATTATTATTATTATTATTATTATTTTTTATTTTATTTTTTTATCTTAACTGATCACTGTGACTTTATTGCTTTTATCGTTATATATGCCTATGTTTGTGTACAGCACTTTGAGCTACATGACATGTATGAAAGGTGCTTTATAAATACTTACTTACTTACTTACTTACTTACTTACTTACTTACTTACTTACTTACTTACTTACTTACTTACTTACTTACTTACTTACTTACTTACTTACTTACTTACTTAACAATTGTGTGTATTGAGCTGTACTGTATTGTACCCATTCTGCAATCTGTTATATAAAGTTTTCATTCATTCATTCATTCAGCAACGGAAGAGGAAGACATACACACAGCGAGGTGGAGGAGAGGAGATTTGGAACTGATTGACTGAGGCCAGGCAAGGGGGAAAATATAGTTTCTTATTTTGAAGGAAACATTTTGGATAAGTATAAAAGAATAAAAGAAATAAAGTCCAAAACCCGACTTTTCTCGGGTTTGGCGCTCAAGCGATGGCGAGTTAACCCGACTTATCTCGGGTCTGGCGTCCAATGTGTTAACTACAGTACAATCCCTCCCAAGAAATAAGGGAAAATACAACATACAGTAAAATGGAAAGCAGAATCAATTAAATAAAAATATATTTAAAATATAGCAAAATATTTGAAAAGATGATCTGAAATTAACTCTGAACCTCTGATATTAACACATTGGGTGCCACGCCCCTTCCGGGAGGTGCATACGCCTTGCCACCTGTTGTGAAGGATCAGATTAAACCGAATATGTATATTTATTTATATATATATATTTAATTGTATTTGTATATCGTTTGATATCCCCTGTATATTCCTTGTACAATATGCATTGAATATCCCCGTTTCTACTAAACAGCCCATAATAGTTTCATTCTACCATTGGACGAGAACCTGGCGCCAGGTTGCCATACCTCTAGGTTCAAGTTCAATCGTGCCGCCTAACATGTCGAGTCAACCCCCGGTTCCGCGCAGTAATATGCCGGGCGAAATACGTGTGGTACTATTTGTTCATAGCGCATATATATATGACGCTCGTAAAGTAGAACTTTCTTTTTAGTCCAGTTCTTTACCCTCCAACAGAGTGACAGACGCAAAAGCCTCCCCACGAAGCACGTGCGGTGTAGTAGGGCCTACTTGGCCCAGAATAGGCATTGAGATATCGTGTAGATTAATAGTTGAATGGTCATAGTTTGGCACCATACCGTCGAGTTGGACGTATTCTATTAAGCTAATAATAGTCTATTTATGTATGGTGCATCGTTCGGTTCGAGTTCTACAGTTATCAGTACCCCCATCGTTCCTGACGTTATCTGGACGCTTATCCAGGCTGGTCAGACCCCTAGTGGTGATTGCATCCGAGGAGCTCCGGGTCAAGAGCGACTGGACCTGTATATTGGATTACTCTACCCGACGACGGCGAGCCTTCCACGGCTCTTGGATTATGCTTTATGTGCTTTGATTATTCCATGGATAAAGGCCAACACTGTCGAGTGTTGGAATTACCCCCCGGAGAGGACTACAGGTGAGGCGGCGCTCTACACGTGAGGTCGCACCACGTCTCTCCGTTGTGGACCGGCAGATACCGTTCCACAGAGGGTCCAGCTGTGTTCGTCTACGGCCCGAGGTTCTGTGGGCACTGGGTCTAAGACTTTGGATTCTCCCAAGACACCGTCGGCCAGATGGGATACCGCCAGCGACTTCTCTAACCCCCCCCCCTCCTACTGTCTTACAACCAGCGGGACCCCCCCCCCCCCCTTAGTGTATCCAGCTATAATCATTTAAGTACTATCGCTATCGTTTCCTAAATATTCCAGGTTGTATACTTACTCCCTCTGCAACCAGAGATTGGACATTCAATGTTGATTTACCTACGAATACTCATTTGCCATAAAAGTGCATACTTAACATTTCAAATCATAAATGTAATTAAGTGAATGTTGTATACACCCTTTGCTGTATTAAATATTCGATTTGGTCCATTTGTGTTGGTTCGTTTCATCAGGTGGGAAAGTGTTCATCATACTTATATCTTGTACTGGGTGGCCAGAAGTTAAAGTACATGAGGTAGTGGTATTAAATATCATATCTAACAATACAGTCAGGGAATTGTACCCCTCAGCTACAATTGGTCCTTCGAGCCGGAGGGTAACTAGTGTAATATTAATATAGTGTTATTAATATCGAAATGGCCTATGATGAACACTCCACGAAACGATCCTCCTAACCTAGAACGCCCGCGGCGCAGACGACAGACACCTCAGTACTTAGAGGCTTACACTGTCAGTCAACTACCTAGCCTTCGACAAACGGTAAATGTGGTAAAAGTAGAAAGTAAAATTATGTCTGACCTTAACGACCAGGTTTCCCCGACCACAGAGGCCCTAGTAGGTCCTAATGTAACTGACCAAGCCCACGGTGGAGACCAGGAGGGAATTGACATGCCTTTACCCCCCGCCACTACTAAAGAAGTAGTCCCCGACACGCCCCGGGAGGAAGACAACCCTACAGAGAGAGAACTCTGCACGGAAGAAGAAGAGGAGAGCGCCGAGGAACTAGAGCTCCAGGACTCTCCAACGAGTACCCCCAGGAGCGGTTCACACAGGAGCGGCTCACCTCCACTACCGCCTTCCCCCAGCGAAGCGGAGAGGATACTACAACAGGCGTTCCTCGTCAGCCTGACAGCCTCTACCGAACGCGATCGGCTCCAAGCACAGACGCTTAGCGAGCGCGAACGTCTCCAAGCCCAGGCGACCAGCGAGCGCGAACACCTCCAAGCACAGCAACGGAGCGAAGAACAGCGCACAAGTCTGGAGATGAGACGCTTCCAGATGGAAGAGAATATGGCAAGAGACCGCGCCGACGCCCAGCGGGCGCTGCCGATGCCCAAAGAGACGCAGAGCGCGACAGACTACAAGCGCAACTGATAGAGCAGCTGATCAAAAGGACAACTCCCTCTCCCTCCGCCAGGGGCTCAAGGAACTCGTCGAGACAGCAGTCAAGAGCAACGTCACCGCAACGAGCAAGCGACCCTGAACTTGACCAACAGACAGAGTCTAGACCCCCCGCAGACCCCCTTCGCATACCGGTCCAAGCGAGACCCAGCTACAAGGAAGGAGCGGCCTACACTGCGGAGAAGCTAAATAAACGATTACAAGATCTGGAAGATTTGATAGAAGAAGAAGAGGGAGAAGAGGAGAACCAAGCCCGACGACAGCACAGTACTCCACCGGACCAGGAGGTCCCATACAGTCCAGGCTATACCCCCGCGGCGCTGCGCTACAGACCCCCGACTCTATTTACGGGTGAGCACGACGCACGACCAGCCCCGAGGAACAGTACCTGGACCAGCGGGCCATGGTACCCTGCCAGTACCAGCCCACAGCGAGGCGCAAGAGGGGACTCGCCCAGGAGGTCTCTCCCCCAACGCTCGCCGATGTATTCGCCATCCACGGCGTCATACAACGCCACGCCATCAATCCCAGACTTCGTCTATGAGAGTCGAGCACAGTACACGGAGCTCCGGATGTGCTTAGAGACAATGCTAGCGGATGTCATTGATGAACGCCACAAGTATGCAATATTATTGAAGCACCTGAAAGTACCGCGAGCACACAATATAGCGCTAGCCTATGCTACCTCCTCGACCCCATACACAGCGGCCCTTGCAGCGCTGGATCAAAGATATGGACGTATATGGGATTACGTAATCCAGGAGATAAGGCATATTGACCGCCTACCCCCAGCCACAGACAATCGCTCACTAGATGACCTGTCAATCAAAGTGCAGTCCCTGGTGGGGATGCTGGGAGCTCAACGGGAGAAGGGCAGGCATGAGCTGTACGCCAACTCTAACGTTGAGAGGATTTTGGAGAAGCTGCCACCCGCAAGACAGGAGCGCTTTCGGCGGCAGAGGGACTACCGAGATCCCGACGGCCCCGAGCCATCCCTCCTTGATCTGGCCGATTTCCTGGCGAGAGAGGTCAGCAGCTTACGACTGGACACCTTCGGGCGGAGCACGCCAAGCTCCAGAGAGGGACCCAGGAGAATAAATGATGGAAGAAGATCGGTGACTGTCATGCACCAATCAGAGTCAGTACCGAGCAGTAAGAGTCACAGCACCCCCTCGAGGAAGGAGAAGTGGAAGATAGCGTGTCCCTACTGTGAGAAAGAACACTGGCTGTCACAATGTGACACATTCACAAAGATGAATGCAGAAGAAGTGAGCCAATGGATAAATTCCAACCGGCGCTGTTATCGATGTGCGCGGCCCCACATGGCAGCCGAATGCCGCCTAAAGAAAAGGTGCAGCCGGTGCGATGGAGCCCATCTAGATATACTACACGATAGTAACGGAAGACGGCCTACACCTGCACCACGGAGCGGCACCAAGGCAAGTGTCATGTACATTGACCCCGCCAGCAGCAACGGAGCTCAAGTGCTCTTAAAGGTAGTCCGTGTGACATTGAGCTACCAGGATAAAGTCATGGACACTTACGCCGTCCTTGATGACGGGTCAGAGAAGACCCTTCTGCTCGCCTCCGCTGCGACTCAACTGGGACTGCGGGGGAGCAAGAACGAAATGACGATTCGGACAATAAGAAGAGATTTAAAGACGATAAAGGGCGAGAATGTCTCCTTCACTATCGCAGCCAACGGGCAGCCAGAGCGACGGTACAAGATCACAAATGCTTTCACCAGCCAAGAAATAGGACTCTCGCAGTACACCTACCCTGTCACCAAGTTGATGGATAAATATGTGCACCTGCGCCAATTACCTATCCCGCTCATAAACGGCGCTACCCCGACCCTGTTGATAGGCTCCGACCATGCAGAACTCATAGTCCCGATTGACCGGGTCCATACCGGTCCCCGAGGCTGTCCTGCAGCCGTCGAGACCCGCCTAGGATGGACATTACAAGGCCCCCTTGCTAAATCTCTCAATCGAACCGCAGCCACTAGCTGCTTCCACTCCCGAACGACAGAAGAAGACACCACTCTCCTGCAGCATGTCGAGAGGCTATGGACCCTAGAGACAATGCCCTTTAAGAACGAAAAGAAAGACATTCGCTCTAAAGAAGACATTTACGCCATCCACCTACTCGAGCAGGGGACAAAGAGAGTCACAGTCGGCGGAGTGATGAGATACGCAACTCCACTCCTGAGGAGAGAGGGAATGCCCCCCTTTCACGCAAAGAAAGACGCCACGGAGCGCTATCTACTGAACACAGAGCGGCGCCTAGCCAAAGACCCCGCTCAACAGAGTGTGTACCGAGCTGAGATTGAGAAGCTAATCACAGCGGGACACGTAACAAAGATTGACATTAAAGAGGCCGATCAGACGACCAAATCATGGTACGTACCGCATCACAAGGTCCATCACAATGGCAAGGATCGCATTGTGTTTAACTGCAGCTACCAGATCGGATCCCAAAATCTGAATAAAGAGCTCTTGCCCGGCCCCACACTCGGCCCCTCCCTACTAGGCGTGCTACTGCGCTTCCGCCAGGACAAGGTGGCTATAAGCGGGGATATCAAAGGGATGTTCTTGCAAGTGAGACTAGTAGAGGAGGACAAGCCTCTGCTACGGTTCCTATGGAGAGAGAAGATCGGAGATGAGAACCCATCCATCTACCAGTGGGAAGTACTCCTCTTCGGAACCACATGCAGCCCGTGCTGTGCTACATTTGCACTACAGAAACATGTCACAGAGGACCCAGCAGCAGATGAAGAGGTCCAACACAGTGTGAAGAACAGTTTCTACGTAGACAACTGTCTACAAAGCGTCTCGACTCAAGAAGAAGCCGAGGCTCTCCTAATCAAGTTACGCGCCTCCCTAATCAAAGGAGGCTTTGATCTCAGGCAGTGGGCCAGCAGTGACCCGCACGTATTGCGCAGCCTCTCCTCCGCAGACAAGGCTGCCAGCAGCGAGACCTGGATGGCGACAATCCCAGGAGAAGCCCAAGAAATGACACTAGGATTAGTCTGGCGCTTCAAAACAGACTCGCTCCACTATAGACACAAACCCTTGGCTCCAGAGCAAGGAAGGTCGGCGGCGATACCGACCACCAGACGGAGTGTGTACAGAACACTCGCCAGACAATATGACCCGTTGGGATGTATTCTACCTTACACCACCAGGGCAAAGATGATTGTACGAGCACTATGGGACAAGGACCAGGGCTGGGACGACCCAATACCCGCACACCTTGCCTCAACATGGAGAGAGTGGGAGACGGAACTCCGCTCACTCCCAGGCGTCAACATACGCCGCAGCTACTTCCCATCCACAGTGAGGCCAGAGACATGCGAGATTGAGCTACACGTCTTCAGCGATGCCTCCGAAGTAGCCTACGGATCGGTTGCTTATTTGCGTGCCCAAGAGATGGGAGGAGAGATACACACTGCTTTCATACTGGCCCGCTCAAGGATAGCCCCACGTAAGCAACAATCTATCCCACGTCTAGAGCTCTGCGCAGCCCTCGCAGGAGCGCATCTAGCCACGTTAATCCAACGTGAACTCACCATTCCGGTGCATAGAACAATCTTGTGGTCAGATTCCATGACAGTACTCACATGGATTAAGTCTGATTCATGCAGATACAAAGTCTTCGTGGGAGTCAGAGTCACCGAGATTCAGGAACTAACAGGAGAAGCAAGCTGGAGATATGTGGATACCAAACACAACCCAGCTGACGTCATCACCCGGGGAATGTCCCTGGATGACCTAACCCGTCGCAACATCTATAGTGACGGACCAGCATTCCTCCAGCTCCCGGAAGGAGATTGGCCTACGCCCACCCCGAGGGAAGCAAGTAGAGAGGAGGCTGAGAACAAGAAGCCTATGTTCTGTGGACTGAGCACTGTCGCCTCCACAGACCCGAACATAGATGACTGCATTACCCTAGAGAGTGCGCAACAAAGGACATTCCTGCGGCACCACCCAGAGATTCAGTCCACCACTGACATGTCAGCAGCTGACTACGAAGAAGCAGAACTTCTTCTACTACAACGAGCCCAGAGAGACTCGTTCCCCGATGAGCTAGACTGTCTACAGGGAGGAAACCCCGTCCCATCAGACAGCAGACTGATTCACCTGGCACCAGAGAGTGACGCACATAATCTCATCAGAGTGGGTGGTCGCCTGCGGAGAGCCCCCGATCTACCAGATGACATTAAGCACCCGATCGTCTTGAACAGCCGACACAAGGTCACAGAGCTGATCATAAAGAAATACGACGAGGATGTGCACCACGCCGGAGCAGAGAGAGTCTTCGCGGAGATCAGACGTCGTTATTGGATATTACAAGGGAGAGAAGCAGTACGGCGCTTCCAGCGAACCTGTCTAGACTGCCGTAAGTGGCGCGCGCAGCCCAGCATACCACGGATGGCTGACCTACCCCCCTGTCGCCTCCGAATCGGCGACAAGCCATTCCACTCCACAGGCATGGACTGTTTTGGCCCGTTGTATATAAAAAGAGGAAGAGGCACCGAGAAGCGGTGGGGTATTGTATTCAAATGCATGACCACCAGAGCGATACATATCGAGCTCCTTCCGACCATGAGCACAGACTCATTCCTTATGGCCTTCCGGAGATTCATATCACGGAAAGGACAACCGTCTACATTGTTGTCTGATCACGGGACCAACTTCAAAGGCGGAGAAAGAGAGCTGAGAGAGAGCTTCCAAGCTATGGGCCCAGAACTTAAGACCCACCTCGCTCCAGCCCAAGTTGACTTCCAGTTTAATCCCCCGAACGCACCCCACTTCGGTGGAACCTGGGAACGAGAAGTACGTTCTATAAAGACAGCCCTGTATGCCGTACTCGGAGCCCAGACTGTGGCAGAGGAAGTCCTAATGACAGTCCTCACGGAGATCGAGGGAGTATTGAACTCCAAGCCCCTCGGTTACGTCTCCAGTGATGTAGCAGATGTCGACCCAGTCACCCCCAACACACTCCTAATGGGGCGGCTGGACCCCGCGCTACCCCAGACAATGTACAGGCCCGAAGAAGCGAACGGCCGAAGAATGTGGAGGTACAGCCAAGTACTAGCTGACAAGTTTTGGAGCAGCTTCCTACTTCACTACCTACCGTCTCTACAGACCCGCCAGAAGTGGGTAAAAGAGAGAGACAATTTGACAGAAGGAACAGTCGTCATGATAGTTGACCAGTCACTCCCCAGAGCTATGTGGCCGGCTGGCCGCGTAAGCAAAGTGATCACCGGTGCCGATGGCAAGGTCTGAGCAGCTGAAGTACTCGTCCAAGGGCGCACCTACACACGTCCCGTGGCGAGGTTCATAGAACTGCCCCGACTCCCAGATACTATCGATGATGACCATGACCCCATGACTTTGTGAGTTGACTGACCTTACAGCGGACCTTGAGTGGAAGACAGTGCGGTTAATCTGTCTCTGCTTAGCTAATTAGGTGGGACTAATTAGGGGGCGGCTGTTGTGAAGGATCAGATTAAATCGAATATGTATATTTATTTATATATATATATTTAATTGTATTTGTATATCGTTTGATATCCCCTGTATATTCCTTGTACAATATGCATTGAATATCCCCGTTTCTACTAAACAGCCCATAATAGTTTCATTCTACCATTGGACGAGAACCTGGCGCCAGGTTGCCATACCCCTAGGTTCAAGTTCAATCGTGCCGCCTAACATGTCGAGGCAACCCCCGGTTCCGCGCAGTAATATGCCGGGCGAAATACGTGTGGTACTATTTGTTCATAGCGCATATATATATGACGCTCGTAAAGTAGAACTTTCTTTTTAGTCCAGTTCTTTACCCTCCAACAGAGTGACAGACGCAAAAGCCTCCCCACGAAGCACGTGCGGTGTAGTAGGGCCTACTTGGCCCAGAATAGGCATTGAGATATCGTGTAGATTAATAGTTGAATGGTCATAGTTTGGCACCATACCGTCGAGTTGGACGTATTCTATTAAGCTAATAATAGTCTATTTATGTATGGTGCATCGTTCGGTTCGAGTTCTACAGTTATCAGTACCCCCATCGTTCCTGACGTTATCTGGACGCTTATCCAGGCTGGTCAGACCCCTAGTGGTGATTGCATCCGAGGAGCTCCGGGTCAAGAGCGACTGGACCTGTATATTGGATTACTCTACCCGACGACGGCGAGCCTTCCACGGCTCTTGGATTATGCTTTATGTGCTTTGATTATTCCATGGATAAAGGCCAACACTGTCGAGTGTTGGAATTACCCCCCGGAGAGGACTACAGGTGAGGCGGCGCTCTACACGTGAGGTCGCACCACGTCTCTCCGTTGTGGACCGGCAGATACCGTTCCACAGAGGGTCCAGCTGTGTTCGTCTACGGCCCGAGGTTCTGTGGGCACTGGGTCTAAGACTTTGGATTCTCCCAAGACACCGTCGGCCAGATGGGATACCGCCAGCGACTTCTCTAACCCCCCCCCCTCCTACTGTCTTACAACCAGCGGGACCCCCCCCCCCCCTTAGTGTATCCAGCTATAATCATTTAAGTACTATCGCTATCGTTTCCTAAATATTCCAGGTTGTATACTTACTCCCTGCGCAACCAGAGATTGGACATTCAATGTTGATTTACCTACGAATACTCATTTGCCATAAAAGTGCATACTTAACATTTCAAATCATAAATGTAATTAAGTGAATGTTGTATACACCCTTTGCTGTATTAAATATTCGATTTGGTCCATTTGTGTTGGTTCGTTTCATCAGGTGGGAAAGTGTTCATCATACTTATATCTTGTACTGGGTGGCCAGAAGTTAAAGTACATGAGCTAGTGGTATTAAATATCATATCTAACAATACAGTCAGGGAATTGTACCCCTCAGCTACACCACCCATTAACCCCATATAAGCGTTCACCTTGTTTGTAGAGCTAAACCTATATATTATATTATAGCTATGGATCTAATAATGCTGTAGAGATTGTCAGTGGGTTTCTTCCGGTCAACGTGCAACAAAACAGATGATTTTTTCATCTATACATTTCCGCTTTATACCGTGGTGAATATGAGTATAGTTGTAGAGTGATCCTGTGTAATCTCAGGGAACTCCGTCAATCAGCCCTTTAGTGAAATCCACTTATCACGTTGCCATTTTTCGCCTGATTATTGAATCATCCTGAAATCAACTCTAGATTATCGGTATTATGTTTCCTCGTGCATGCACGAAAGGGGACAGGGGAAAACCGGCCATCCGTGCGTCTATCGCAGCCAATGGCACGCTTGCACGCATGCACGCACGCATGCACACACACACACACACACACACACACACACACACACACACACACACACACACACACACACACACACACACACACACACACACACACACACACACACACACACACACACACACACACACACACACACACACACACACACACACAGGCTGCAATTGTGGGAAAAAAATTATCGGATCAACGCAAGATTGGTAATATAGAGTCCTTACCTTGTCTCTGATGTACTGCAAAAAGAATAATCCAATTATCTGATCGCCATTCCAATTATTCATTGCGATCGTTTGTCCAACGTTATCCAGCATTGCACATGAACGGGCGGGCGGATGATCTCGTCGAGGCAACCGTGGTGACCGCTTGTCTTGCCGGAGTGTTTAGAACCCGCCCCCATGCCGCAGCTCGGCCGAGAAAACAAACCACATAGTTTCAAATGGAGTGCAATAGCGGCCGCAAGGCGTTAGGCGGCGTATTGGCCTTCTGCTATCTCAGACACATTCAGAACAGCATGCACAAGGTGCCTCGATGGATTATGAATGGCAATAGCGAATAAAATAAATAACTAAACAGAAACGTAGATCTACGTTTCCGGCACTCAACGGTCGGGCCACAAAAACGTAGCTCTACGTGAACGGCACAGAAAGTGTTAAGGATCAAAGCAGAAAAAGCAAGCTCCCCTTCCTGGGCCTGAGTTCTATAATAATAATAATAATAACTTTATTTATATAGCACTTTTCATACAAGATGCAGCCCAAAGTGCTTCACATTACATGATAAAAGAAAGATAAAACAATGAGTAATAACAGATTTAAAAAAAGAACATAAAGTAAACCACACAGTCTAAAATCACAAGCAAAGAAAATGGATAAAATCGATGATTAAAGAAAAAAAAAAAATAATAATAATAATAATAATAATAATAATAATAATAATAATAATAATAATAATAATAATAATAATAATAATAATAATAATAATAATAATAATAATAATAATAATAATAATAATAATAATAATAATAATAATAATAATAATAATAATAATAATAATAATAATAATAATAATAATAATAATAATAATAATAATAAAGAGTTGCTAATTAAAAGCAATATTAAAAAGGTATGTTTTCAACTGTTGTTTAAAAATGTCCACTGAGCCAGCCTCTAATATTTTTTGGGATTGTGTTCCACAGCTGTGGTGCATAGAAATTAAAAGCAGATGCCCCAATTTTCCCTTGGGGCACCCCAGGAACATTTAAAAGACCAGCTGTGGAGGACCTTAGGGCTCGTGAGGGGACATAAAAAGACAGGAGATCAGAAATGTACGAGGGTGCTAAATTGTTAAGAGCTTTAAAAACAAGTAGAAGGACTTTAAAAGCAATTCTAAAAGATACAGGGAGCCAATGCAATGCAGATACAACTGGACAGAATAGACTCTATATTAATTATACTTCTGTTAGTATTATGAGTTTGGGTTAAATTAAGGCTTTCTTTGAACTTTCTTTTCAATAGTTGAAGTGTCACAACCAGCAAAGCATCCTACATGCTACATGTCTCTCTCCACATTATGGATGTGTCATGAATAAGCCTGTGCTACTGTACATGTTTATTTGTTTATTAGCAAAGGATCCCCATTAGCTGACACCAAGACATCAACTAGTCTTCCTGGGATCCGAGACAACATTAAAACATTACAACATAATACAGTAGAGTATAATTAAAACATAATACAATTTAAAACATAGCAAGACGTACCAACTGAGGAAACACAACAACATTAACACACAAACAAATTATATCTAAATATATACCAATATATAAAAATCTAAGGTAACATAACATATTGCATTACCCAACATTATCATTATTGGCTCACATGTAAGTTTTAATTTCTGTTTGAAGCTTGCTACACCTCTTATGTCACATATGTCACTTGGAAGACAATTCCATGCCCTAATAGCCCTATAAAACCGTTCTTTGCATAATGTTAGATTTTGCATGGGGTAGAATAATCTGCCCTCTTCTTGCCCCTCTGGTAAAATACAGATACAAATACAATTATTTCATCCGAGATATATTTAGGACTGTGGGTTGTGATGACTTTCTGAAAACAAATTAATAAGTTGGCAGAAAGTCTTTTCTCAACACTCCTCCAACTAAGACGTTCATGCATTTGAACAACACTAGTCCTATATGAGCAACCAAGAACGAGTCTTGCTGCCTTATTTTGTACCACTTGTAGCCTATTTAGCAACTGTTTTGAAGCAGAAGCCCACACTACAGAACAGTAATCCAAGTGGCACAAAACCAAAGCACAAACAATTTGATTGGAAGGAATGGTGCACATTTCCTGGCAGTAGCAACAGCTCTACCCATTTTAAAAACGGTTTTGTTGATATGATCAGACCATGATAAAGAACTATCAAGCCAAAGGCCTAGTCTCTCTCCACATTATGGACGTGTCATGAATAAGCCCATGCTACATGTCTCTCTCCACATTATGGACGTGCCATGAATAAGCCCATGCTACAGTACATGTCTCTCTCCACATTATGGATCAACAGTCATCTCCCGCCTCGACTACTGCAACGCACTGCTCGCTGGCCTCCCGGCCACTGCCACTAAGCCTCTTCAACTCATTCAGAACGCAGCGGCCCGCCTGATCTCAAACCTACCGAAGTCGGCCCATGTCACCCCACTTCTTAGGGACCTGCACTGGCTCCCCATTGCTGCACGATCCGCTTCAAGGCCCTCGACCTAGCATACCGTGCGGCAAAGGGCACCGCTCCTGCCTACCTCCGGTCAATGGTCTCTAACTACACACCCTCAAGACCACTACGCTCTGCATCTTCTGGCCGCCTCAGACCTACTCCTATCCAAGCTCCGGGAGGGTCATAAAAGAGAAGTCGCCTATTCTCAGTCCTTGCCCCACAATGGTGGAATTAACTACCCACCCCAGTTAGGACAGCCGAAACCCGTCCAATCTTTCGCCGTCGACTAAAGACGCACTTCTTCAACCATTATCTGAATTTAAAATTAAAATTAAAAATTAAAATCTAACCCTAACTAACCTTACTGTCATGCACTTGTCCTAATAATCTAACCTACACTGTAGCACTCAACACTTTGATGAACATTGTTACTCAGCTGATAGAGTTGTGCCCTTCCTGATGACTTGTCGTACATAACTTGTAAGTCGCTTTGGATAAAAGCGTCAGCTAAATGACTAAATGTAAATGTAAATGTGATGAAGCCTAATGTGGCAGGATATCCAAGTCCATTAATTTATGATTCCCACTTTATGCAATTGCTTGTTTGTGTCCCCCGACTCAGTAGGCCTACATGGCACTCAGTTTACATCTGACAGCTGCGCTGTAAATGGAACGAACGGGTTTGGCCTCTGAACAAGTAAGACCATATCTGCCACTACAAGTATCAAGTGGCATCGTATCAGTTTCATTGTCACACGTAAACTTCAAACGTAAAATACAGATGGTCAGTTTATATCGGGTGTACATCACAGACCGACAGCAGCTTTTTTTTTTATAACAACATATGATTAATTAACAGACAAAATAATACTCATAACATATGATAAACAGACAGTATAATAATTATATAACATGTGATAAACACAGTATAATAATAACATTATGATAAACACAGTAACACTGCTGGCGGAACAAAACCTTGTAACTCCAAAAACCCAACTTTTCAGCAGATGAAAAAAAACGAACACAGATTTGAGGGCGAATAGAGTTACGAGGTTTAGACAGATGATTGGTTTAATGCTTTCCCATTGTGTAGACTTTGTAAAACCACACACACATGGAGGATGATCTACTGAGTTGATAAAAAATTAAATAAATTAAATAAATAAATGTTACAAGGTTTTGTTCCGCCAGCAGCGGTATACTAATCATAATATATTATCATAATATAATCATAACAAATATTAAGACCATGTTGATAGTACACAGAGTTTGGAAGTATACCATTAGGTATAACTTTCAGAGCTCCAGCCAAAGGTTGAAATGTGGTAGACTGTTAAATGTGAAGGGTTTCTAGCACACACAGCAAGTGTTTCCAAATAATATTACATTCCCCATCATGTTATATGTTTTCTCTATGCATGCAGCATTGGTTCTCAAACCTTTTCATGTGAAGGACCCCACATTGATACGATTTTGTCCCAGGGAGGGACACCTCATCTGAGAAGATAAATTATTGTTAGATATGATTTAGGTAAGAATTATATAACTTATATCTTATTCATGTTCTAGTGAATAGAATATTAGTGAAATCAAACTATTTTTCTGGGGACCCCACTTTGAGAACCAATGGCATACAGTATGCAGTACCACTCACAGTTAGAGTGTTTTCACGTCTAATATTAGATCATGTTACAGTATATGTTTATGGATACCTGTGGTTTTTCATTCTCCTATGCTTTAGCTTAAACTGTACAGAACATTACAAGTGAATTGCATAAATGAAAATGGAAATCTTGTCAATTTCAATGAAACAGTCACCTAAAGAGATTGGATTTCTGACTGAAGCCCAGTCAGTTACACGTCTGAAATGTGTATAAAATAATGTTAGAACACAGTGTCTTTGTTAGATGTTCTCTGAATTAACTAGCAAGGTACCTAGTTTATTGTGTGTCACCTGTTAACAGGTGAGGGCCCTTCATTACTATGGGTAGCTTTTTACAACCAGGGGTGTAAAAAGTACCCATAAATTATACTTAAGTGAAAGTATGGGTACCGTCTCATAATCTGACTCGAGTAAAGCTAAAGTATCTGGCTAAAAACACACTTGAGTAAAAGTAAAAAAGTCCTACTTTTAAATGTACTTAAGTACTAAAAAGTTAAAGTAATTTTTTTTAAAGGGATAGACCAGGGGTCTCAAACTCATTCCATTGTGGGCCAAGTTTTCATTTGAACTATACATTGCACCAGGTGAGTTAGTTAAAGAGGTGAGCCAATTAGTGAAATCATCAGCTGGTGTTTAGGCAAGGCTGGAATGAAACCAAGCATACACTCTGCCAACAATGGAATGTGTTCTGCGATAGACAATGCTGAAATGAAAGGACACTTTTTTTGCATTCAAATTATTTAATGCACTTCTCCATTGAAGGTAAACTAACATGGATGGAATTCACATCACAGCATGAATAATATCACAATATTAAAAACAGAATGGTGTATCCTGAATAATATCACAATATTAACCACAGCATACTGGATTATCCTGAATAATATCACAATATTAAAGGCAGAATACTGGAGTACCCTGAATAATATCACAATATTAACCACAGCATAATGCCGATCTGACTGTCTATTCTTCTGATAGCAGGTGTTTAATCAAAAATCCCCGCTTTCTTGTGTTGCACAAGGACCAATCAGCATGGGTATGGGCGGGTTCATTTTCCTTTGATGGGGATTTGATTGGCTGTTTACCTGCGGTCGCAGGATTAATAAGGGTTAGGGTTAGGGTTAAAACAATTAAAATATACTAATTAAAAAGGTTGGACCTTTGAGATTTGTACTTTGTACTATGTAGGTCTGCATTTTAAATGTAAGGAGTAAAAAGTATGTTTTATTTCTCTGAAATGTAATGGAGTAAAAGTACAAAGTATACAAACCTAATAATACTTGAGTAAAGTACAAATCCCCCAAAACAGTACTTAAGTATTGTAACAAAGTACAATTACTCAAGTACTTTACACCCCTGGGCACAACTGTGTTATTCCTGAATGCAAAGGAGCATAAAATGGCAAACTACAATGAATTAGTATTTTTTTAAGGAAGGTCAAAGACAAGAACGCAATAACTATGCGAAAGGGTCTATAACTGCTATGACCAAGACCATAGCAAAGCATGATATATTGGTATCGGCTGATGATAGTGACATTTAGCTGACCCAAAGTCTGTCCCCCTGTTGCCACGACATACTACATGATAGAGACATATTACATCATAGAGACATGATATGGACATACTACATGATAGAGACATGTCAAGAAGAAACATCACAATAAATCAAGAACAAAAACCACCATAAAATCCTAAATAAATGCAACACTTCCAGACATACCCTCACAAATAATAGGAAAAAAGCACCACAGGCGATGGGGAGGAGAGAATCCTTAGAAGGGCCGTTCAAAGGGGGATCCCCCAACTTGGATGTCAGTGATAATATAGTGTTGCTATGGATGATCGATGGTTGGAGAATAAAACAGGCGAATAGTTGGTATGTACCGTATGTGCATATACGTGTAATAAAATACATACAGTATATGTACATGCAATAGCAACTGGGGTACATAAGAAAATGTTTGAAAGATTTAAATAGAATATAGCTAAGAACAACAACAACAACAACAACAACAACAACAACAACAACAACAACAACAACAACAACAACAACAACAACAACAACAACAACAAAAGAAAAAGCCTAGGGAAACAAGCGCTAGTATGAAAATAGGAAAAAGGCTAAAGGTCAAGGTTCGGAGCTCAAAATATCAGAGTCATATTCCGTTTGCACACGTGTAAGTATTCCACTCGGATCCATTTGAAGTATGGGGGGGGACGTAGAGAATATCGCACCATCTTGCCCATCACCACGCGACATCCACTCACAGAGAGACAGGGAGATGGGGACAGGGGTTAGACAGTTCCCGTGTTTGTGGTGGGTGGACATAGGAGCAATAGATACATGTAGTAAGCATATACATACTACATGATATGGACATACTACATGGTATAGATATAGAGACATACTGCATCATAGAGACATACTACATGATAAAGACATACTATATGATAGAGACATACTACATGATATGGACATACTACATGATAAAGACATACTACATGATAAAGACATACTACATGATATACATACTGCATGCTATGGACATACTACATGATATACATACTATATGATATGAACATACTACATGATAGAGACATGCGATATGATATGGACATACTACATGATAGACATACTACATGATATGGACATACTACATGATAGAGACATACTATATGATAGAGACATACTATATGATAGAGATATACTACACGATAGATACATACTATATGATATAGACATACTACATGATATAGACATACTATATGATATAGACATACTACATGATAGAGACATACTATATGATAGAGACATACTATAATGATAGAGACATACTACATGATAGAGACATACTATATGATAGAGACATACTACATGATAGATACATACTATATGATAGAGACATACTATATGATAGAGACATACTACATGGTATAAACATACTACATGCATAAGACATGATACAGACATACTACATCATAGAGATATGATATAGACATACTATACTACATGATAGAGACATACTACACAATAGATACATGATAGACATACTATATGATAGATACATACTATATGATAGATACATACTGAGACATACTACATGATAGATACATATTACATGCTACTTTAGATACATATTACATGATAGAGAAATACTACAAGATAGAGACATATTACATGATATAGACATACGTCATGATATAGACACATTACATGATAGAGACATATTACTAGATGATAGATACATACATGATATAGACATATTACATGACAGAGACATACTCTACACGATAGATACATGTTAATAAGGAATCTGTAGTACAGATGAGTGTTTTCAGGAACAGACAGATACTTTAAAATTGATGTTTAAAACCAGAGAGTACACACAGGACATTGTAGAAAAAGCAGCTTTGAAAGTAGGTAATAAAACCCAAGAAGATTGCTTACAATCTACAAGAAACAAAACTACCTCTGCACAACCTATACAGTGTGTTACACAATACTCACCTATAGGTAACTATTAAAAAACATTGGCATCTTCTCAGTTCTGATCCAACATTGGATAAATCTTTTCAGATCCCCCTAGACTTGTCTACAGGAGAGCACATCACATCAGAGACATTGTGGTCAAATCAGACCTGCCTCCTAAAAAAACACAACATTTTTTAGATGACCTGCCAGATGGAAACCGACGTTGTGGTTTGTGTGCTCAGTGTCACTTTACAGACAAATTAACTTTTTTCTATCACCCATCAACTGGGAAAGAGATCAAAATAAGAGGCAAAATAACATGTAAAACTACCAATGTAATCTATATGCTTAAGTGCCCATGTGGTAAAGCATATGTCGGAAAGACAACACATGCTTTAAAAACATGTATTGCTGAACACAGGAGTACAATACGGAATGGGGATGAAAAAAGCCCAGTAGCTTTACATTTCAAAAGGGCACACCACAATGTCTCATCATTAAGATACCTTGGAATAGAGAGAGTGTAACTTCCAAGACGAGGGGGAGATATAGATAATCTCCTACTGAGGAGAGAAGTATGGTGGATCCATAATCTTAAAACTATAGCATCAACAGGACTCAATGAGGACTTTGACATTAGACCTTATTTGTAAATTTAACTAATAGAGGGAGACAGTCAATATATAGAGACTTTTTTTTCCGTTTTTGTTTTTGTTTGTGTTTTCAGTGGCTAGGACCTGGACCGGGTCCAAAGAAAGTACCTTACACACTGCTGCCTATCTTTAAATTATGTCTAATCTACAAAAAAAAAAAAAGCTCAAAACCCACCTCTTCAACTTGGCCTTTAACCCATAATTTCTCACTTTATATAATACATATGTTATATATGTTATGTTATATATATGTTTGTTACTTTGTTATTCTCCCCCCACCTATGTAAAGCACTATATAAAATGAAGTTATATTTTATTATATTAATATATATATATTTCTCAAAAAATCTCCTTCTAAAAAATGTCAAATGTAAACGATAAATTGTTACTAAATCATGTATTAAAAAAAACATGCAAGTCTTGGGACCACCCCTGATCACCAGGTGGGGCTGATAGCTAATCTATTTAATTTCCTGTATAAAAATATGTAATTTTGTGTTGTGTTTATACTTGAAAAAAAACCAGAGGGTTGAAACGTTGTATCTGCTGCTATTATTTGTCAATTAAAACACCTTGGAGCATCAAAAGTGAGTTGCAAGCCCCGCTTTGTTCTATGCACTACTGTTTCTATACAGTTTGGCTCAGCACCAAGGAACGGAGGATGTTATGAGTGTTACTCATACAACTCATGTAAGGTGGGCTACTATAACATGTTTATTTTATAAATCGGTCAAAGACAAGTATTTTACTTGAATTAACTTCCACCATTGTCCATTGCAATCAAGAGGGCACTACTACACAAACTCAGCTCTCTGGCAACGCTTTACAACATGCCCTATGTGTGTGTGATGACCTATGCATTAAAAACCTTCTTTCCCCCAGCGAATCTATTACATCAATACATACTGTGCTGTCTGAAAGGTTTTATGTTTGGCCACTGTCCTCTTCTTATCGGTCAAGTGGGCCAAGCACAGCCACAAGGAGCACTTAATAAAATAAAATAAAATTTAATTAAATGTATTTGTATAGCCCAAGGTCACATGGAATTGCCCCCATGTACAAGTCTTGTACAAGTCAATAAGAAACATCACAATAGATCAAGAACAAAAACCACCATAAAATCCAAATATGCGACACTCACAGACTTTCCCTAATGAAGATAAGGAACGACTCACTAAAAACCTAGCAATAGCAAAAAAAGGCACCACAGGCGGTGTGGAGGAGAGAAACCTCAGATGGGCTGTTCAAAGGGGATCCGCCAACTGGATGTTGATGATAAAAATAGTGTTGCTATGGATGATAGATGGGTGGAGATTAGAATACAACAGGCGAATAATTGCTATACGTGTATACATGTAATGAAACACACATATATACATACATAGTAGCAATGGTATCTAAGGTAATTTTTTTTATTTTTATTTATTTAAATAAATAGAGCTAAGAACAACAACAAAAAAGCATAGGAAAATTAGCGCTGGTATGAAAATAAGATAACGGCTAAAGTCAAGGCTCTGCGCTCAAAGTATCAGAGTCATATTCCCCAGGGGGCAGGAGAACCACTCGGATCCAGTTGAAGTAGAGCGGCCATGGTTAAGGCCCTCCCATAGTCGAGCAGACTGTACACAGAGCAGACTCCGCGGAGGTCCGCGCGGACTCTTTGAGCTTTGATCTCAGCGGACAGCAGACCCACAGCAGAGTCCAAGTGCGAAGCTCCTATTTTCTGATGCGCGGATGTCCGCGCCGCTGACTTGGTGTCACACAAAACACTGCTCGGCGTTTTGGTTGACATCGAACTGCATTTAATGTGACGCCGATCTGCATTTTACTCTGACCACTCGCTCCGTGCCAAGAGAGATGTTTGAATGGCTTTTCTAAATGAAGTGTGTAAAATTGCCAGTTTTATTTCGAAATATTGGAAACGGAGAAACGGTTTCCAATATTTTGAAATAAAACTGGTGCTTTTATTTCATGCAATGCGTGTTTGTCATTTCAGCACCACGCGCTGTCCACCTCAAGCCTATACATCGCTGCCTATAAATATACCTATTATTCAAGTGCGTAAAACTGCCCGTTTTATTATCGAAATATTGGAAACGGAGATAACATACTCTTTATTTTGACATCGGATGACGACGACATGACAGAAGTTGAACAGCGTGGGGACAATTGTGTAAACTGACGCGTGACATGTAGGAAATTGGTCCGTGGAGGTCCGCTCGACTATGAAAGCTCAAAGAGTCCAGTGGACCTCCGCTGAGTCCAGTCCGCTCAACTATGGGAGGGCCTTTAGATGCCGGACAACTGAGGGCCATGTAGAGTGGATCCATCGCGCCTGTGTTAGTCAGAATCGGTTTGAGGAAGAATAGCCGCTGCAGTTGACGCTCTTAGCCACATCAAGGATGCCCAGGGCTGGTCCCACCCTGGGGGACATCCGCTCACAGAGAGACAGGGAGACATGGACATGGGTTAGAGAGCTCCCGTGTTCTTAATGGGTAGACATAGGAGCAATAAATACATGTCATAAGCATATATATATATATATTTTATTACATTTTAAATTGTATTTATCCTTTATTTAACCAGGTCAGTACCATTGCGGTGATTGATTGATTGAACATTTTATTAACAGATTGCAGAATGGGTACAATACAGTACGGCTCAATACACACAATTGTTAAGGGGATGCAGACCAGAGAAAGACTTTCGTCTTGTTTACATAAGGGTCCCCCATTTTCAATTCATAATGAATTGTAAGTAAGGGTGCAATTAGCACTGTGCAATCCATTATTTCTGGATCCCGCCCAGTGTGTCTCTTTTCCAAGGGAAGCCTGGCCAAGACAGCAGCTTAAAACATTGAATTTCAACAGCTAAAACAGACAATGCTAAATTACACAATATATGCATACATAGTAGCAATATAATCAAAGTATAAAAGAAAATTATAAAATTTAAGTAAGAAATAGAAGTAAGAACAAAGAGGCATAGGACTACAAGCGCTGGTATACAGGATGAGATACAAGAAGATGACTCAGGGCCATTTGCCCCGGGGAGTAGTACAACCACTCACAACAGGTTGAAGTAGAGTGGGAATGGTTAGACGTTGTAGGTCAGACAGAAGACGGCATGAAGCAGATCCATGGCTCCAGTGGTGCTCATATCCAGTATGAGGTAGAACAGTCACTGCAATCTGTATATCGACACACTAACACTCGAGACATCCACTCACAGAGAGACATGGAGACAGGGACAGGGGTTAGAGAATTCTCGTGTTCGCAATAGGCAGCAATAGGAGCAATAAAAACATGTAATATAAGTATATCTGTATGCATACAGTACATACTAGCAATAGTATCAATGTTTATAAGAAAATGTAAAAGTTTAAGTAATAAATAGAACTAAAACAAAGAAGCATGGGAATACAAGCGCTGGTATACAGGATGGAATACAAGATGATGGCTCAGGGACATTTCCCCAGAGGGCCAGGAGAACATTATAAACCCCTCCCTCTTTGATGAGCTCAATAGCTTTTATACCAGCTGGGACAACCAAGAGATGCCCATCAAGGCTATTCTACCTGCTGACTACCAACCCCTCACTCTCTCCCCCATCATTCAACATGTGTGCTGCACTGAGCAGGACTAATACACGTAAGGCGGCTGGCCCTGATGGCATCCCCATGGTCTTGTACTCAGGAACTGCGCTGAGAAGCTGACCAAGATATTAACTGACAACTGACAGCCCTGGCAGTTGTCTCAGCATGCTTCAAAACCACCTCCATTGTTCCGGTGCCAAACCACTCCTCTGTAGCGACCATTAATGACTTCCGCCCTGATGCACTCACCCCCATCATCATGCAGTGTTTCGAGAGGCTGGTCCTGGCTCACCTCAAATCTGGTGTTTCACCCTCACTGGATAAATACCAATGTGCCTATGGTGAACACGGAGGACGCCATCTCCTCAGCACTACACTCCGCCCTCTCCCACCTGGATGACAACAATGTGAGAATGCTGTTCAGTGACTTTAGCTCAGCATTCAACACCATCATCCCCTCCAAACGTGGTGACCTCATGGACACCAAGGACCTTGACACCAACTGCAGCTGGATACTTGACTTCCTAACCACCATTTAATTTAGTTTACTTTACTTTATTTAGATCTTGAAAGATTATTGAGGGTGGACCCTCATCTTCAATAATGTTGAGATAACTATAGGGGAAAATAAATAAAAAATAACAAAAACAAAGAGAAATCAAGTAAGACACACATATTAACATTGGATAACATAATTCCTATCCAATTATTTTCTACTAAACATGGAAGGTTATATTTGTCAATGTTTTGGTTAAAAGTTCTCCGCAAGATAGCCTGCCAATTTTTGTCAGGGGCCATAAATGTATAGATATGTATGGAAATTACAAAAAAAAATTAACTTAAAAATGAGTTGGGAAGACAACATCTCTTTAGTATACTTGAATGTGAATTTATACCATGATAATTTGTGTCAAAAACGCTTTACCTTGTGATTTCCAACCTGCAATATTAACCGTGTCAGAAATATTGTGTTTATTACTAGGCTTGCTTAAATTGTGATGAAACAAAGGAGAATATGAAATATAATAATTTTTCTTTGCATCTTTTTTTTATTTTATTTTTATAATTTTATTTTCATTTTCAACCAGCATGGATACAGGATATGGTCAGTATCAAACAGAGAGACATGTATAATCCACTTTGGTTCTTTTTTCCCACCCCCACTCCCTCCCACCAGTTCCCTCCCACCAGCCCACACCCCCCCCCCCTCCAAGGTTCAACTCAGACTCACATTTGACAAACACTAAACTAACAGAGACATACACATCAGATATGAAAATAAGTAAAATGCAAACGTAACAAAACAAAAACACATTCACATCTTCAACTTGCCCTGAAGTCTCAACATAGTCCTATAGAGTCGATGAAACAAAGGAGAATATGAATTATGATTTTTCTTTGCATCTTTGACAGTGAATAACACCATGCAAAAAATTACCAGACATGAAGAACTGCCACTGAGCTCGTTCAGTACTTTCTTGAGATCACGTTTAAAAATGTATTTCCGGTCAAAATTCGCAATCTTTTTAATACAATTCCTAAACTTCCTAAATTCGATTTTTTTATTCTATGCAGTGTCATGGACCTCGGTGTTACCATAGGAAATCCCGAGAGTGCAATACCTGCCGCATCCTGCTAGGTGGCTGTATCGCCCACCCTTTGAAACCTTATTTCACACTGTGTGTTACATCTAATTTCGTCCGGGTGGAGAATTTAGACCAAGCCAAGTAAATCGTTTCATCCGATCACTTCGAAACGAGTTCAGCACACTTGAGGCATATCTTGTGCCACTTCATGTCAGGGACCCGATCGACATCAATACTGGAAATCGCGATCAGACAATTGGAATATTCTTTTTGGAATAACCCTGATCAAAGGTAAGGACTATCTGACGTCAATTCCACCTTGATCCTACAATGATTTCATATCGATCCAGCCGATCAACGTATGTAGTATTCAAAACGAATGCTGTTACTGGCGATCAAAGCATACAAAAAACGCCCCCCCCCCCCCCCACCCCCCCTTTTTCATGCATTCATGATGAAACATAATACCTATTATATACCTTTGATTTGGAAATAGTATTGTGTCCAGGCGAGCAACGTGAGCGCTTTTAGCTAAATTCACATATCGCTCCGTAACACAGTTACCAGGAATTAGCCAGGATCACTCTGAAACTATACAATATTCACCACGGTATAACACGCAAACGTATACATGAAAACATTTATTCTTTTTCACATGTTGAACGAGGGATAGTTACTGTCAAATGAGCCATAGTATTGTCTCCATAGCTATAATATGGAATATAGATATAGCCCTGCAAACACTGTGACGCACAGTGAAAATCCCTATCCTTTATAGCGGTGGCACAATGAGTATATGGATGGCTAAAACGGCTGCCACTGAAAATGTTAAAGGAACGAGGAAAATAAAGGTCACTTTAAGGAAAGAACCGATGTGGTTCTTGTATAGTATAGTTTAGATATAGCAAATATAGCATAAGGATATAGAGTAAAAACTGTATATTGTATAGTAGTGTACATAGGACCCAGTGCCTTAAATCCGTAGCTATTGTATCTCAGGACTTTAGTATGTCTATTTTATCATGCCCATTTTATTACCTGTCTATTTTATTATTATTATTATTGCATGGCCACCCGCATTTAACTGTATGCCCTGGTATGTATGTGACAAATAAAGCTCTTGAATCTTGAATCTTTAATCAAATAGTGTATTTTTCATATTAGTGTAGCTAGGCTTATTTTTCATACCTGCCAACAAGGTTTCTGCCAGTGATAGATGGTCCCTCTTGCATTTGCCTTTCACAGTCACATACTTGTCCATTTTCTTACAAATTATGCACAAGACTGGAAGTACAGGGCCGGCAAAAGCTGGTAGGTCTGTCCTGGATCGATGTTTTTTCAGAGGACTTTCACTTGTATAATCATGTTCTGTAAGCTCAGACCTCCTGCATCCACATCTTGAGCTGCAGAACACGTTGTGGTCCGTTTCTCAGCTGTATCCAAGCGATTTTTGTTGATAAAATGCCTATAGCAAGTAGCGTGAAAACCAGCATCTCCAGGAACATTGGCAAACTCAATCTCTAAACAAAGTGTGTATGTCTCCGCAATGGTACGATTCTCGGCTGGCAAGTTAAGCCACCATTCGACGCAGATTCTATATGTATCCCACCGTGTCTGTGTAAAATCTTGTACACGTTCTTTCTGAACGGACGTGAGATGCATATAACATTGTTTAGAAACCTTTTTGCAAACTTTAGAGGGTGGGTTTTTGTCCATTTTCATCCTCTTCTGTACTCGTCGAGATGTACTCTGTCCATGCTAGACTGTTTACACAAATTTGTTGTCGTCCGTAACCTGGCAACAAAGCGGCTGCTATTGGTCGAGCGCAAGACACGTGACAGAACTCGCATCACTTACATCAAATATAACTACCAAAGTACCCGTTTGCGAGGAAAGATCTAGTCCCGACTTTAAAAGTATAATTGCGAAAAACCGGCTGCATTGTAGATCTAACCAACACCAATCTTTCACCCAGAGTGACAAATTAGTCACTAGTTCCCCATGGTTGGAATGGGATGAAATTAAAACGGGGTTCACCGGCGTATGGCCTATCAATGGGAGAATCATCAGGCAGATTGGGAAAGGAAAGTGTGTCAGCTTTAATATAACTGTGAATCTGAAGGAATTTGAAAATTTATTTTGCAGATGTTCAAAGGTGCAACATACTTTGTTTATATAAAGAGTATTCATATTCTATATATGCCATTCCTTTCCCATAGGCCAAAAGTCTTGTCCATTATTGAAGGGTCTGAAAAAAATTGGAAAGAAAAGAAAGACTGTCTGTCTCCCTCCAACAACACACCTGATGCCTCAGGTCTGCTGATGACAACCTCCTGTCAACCAGCCCCCAGACCAATTCAGTGGAGGCTGCTGACCAAATTTTTAGGTGAAGCACAAATTATTATATTATATTATATATTAAATAATATTTTTAAAACATCCCCCACTGTGTGTCAGTGGTCAGTGGACACAGATGAAAACATATTAACATTAGGTGACAGCGGACCTGACCAGATGAAAACATATTAGGTGACAGCGCACCTGACCAGATGAAATCATATTAGGTGACAGCGCACCTGATCAGATCAAAACATTTTAGGTGACAGCGCACCTGACCAGATCAAAACATATTAGGTGAAGGTGACAAGGAAGCCACAGACTCATACCCCCCCGACACTCAACTAACCGCCTCGGACAGTCCTTCATACCAGTGGCCATCAGGCTCCACAACAGTGGGCAGCGACTGCTGCCAGACATCGACCTAGAACTAATAGGAACCCAAGTAGGACAATAACACTACCTTATGCATACTCCACCTTATGTGGATACTGTGATACTGTGAATAATGAATAATGTATATTTCAGTTAGTTAGATAGTAAATTATATTGACCTATTTGTTTACACTGCTTGTGTTGTTTTCACTACCTGTACCCCCCCCTTCCCCCATGCTGCTATGATGCCTGAATTTCCCCAAGGGGATCAATAAAGGAATATCTTATCTTATCTTAAAAGGAAAGATGAAATTACCTACCTGGGTTCCATCCTATAGAGGCAAATCTTTCCTGTGACAAAATGGGATCCAATGTAATAAAACTAAGTCAACCAACAAACTAGATTCCTGTACCGGATCTCCTCTCTGGTAAACAAGAATACCTTGAAGACTCTAACAGGAGCACTCATTCAAGGGTACTACGACTATGCTTGCACCTCATGGTACCAAAGCACCTCAAAGGCACTAAAAACAAGATTACAAACATCACAAAACAAACTGGTCAGACTACTGCTTGACCTTACTCCTAAAACCCACCTCACCCCTGTCCATTTTGACAACCTAGGATGGCTTAGAGTAGACGACAGAGTACAGCAACTTGCAATGGGCCTGGTCTACAAGATACACTACACCACTAAGATACCCATGTGCATGTCGAAATACTTCCCAAAGGTCAGTGAATACCACGACCACAACACCAGAGGGAGTTCCACAAATCATGTTCAACCCAGATAAAATAATAATAAAAAAAAAAAAAAAAAAAAAACGTTTTTTTTAATAAAAGAAAATAGTCATAACTTAGAAATTAGATTGCATAGGTCTATGAATCGATATCGCGATTCTGTTTCAATTAATTGCCCAGCCCTACAGTGTGTACAGTAAGTTAGCTTGGTGATTATCATTGTGATGTAGGCTAAGCTGCCTAGCTACTGTTAGCATACAAGCACTGTAGCCTACTTACTTTTTCATCCACAACGTTTTTTCTGATCCAGATGCATAAATCCACTTCTTCATGTTGCTCAGTTGCTGGTTTATACTTCGGTCCTAATGTTGGCGCAAAGTTTAATTTAGCCTGACTTGTTATAGCTGTACAGCTTACTAACTACTAAACAACAACTTTCTCATAGTCTCAACTTTCACATAGTCAAAATGGATCCAGCTGCATGTGAGGAGGATAGGTTTAGCTCGGGCCAATCTCAAGTTTCTCAAGTTTCTTTATTAGTTGTCATACAGAAGTACAGAATACTTTTATACAAAATGCTTCTTTATGTTACATTTTGTATAAAAGTATTCTGTACTTCTGTATGACAACTAATAAAGAAACTTGAGAAACTTGAGATTGGCCCGAGCTAAACCTATCCTCCTCACATGCAGCTGGACCCATTTTGACTTTGCAATGCAGAAATCTCTGATTGGATTTGCAAGGCTGCCAATCATATTCAACCTCCGTGTATTGGATGTCAAGGGCTGTCAATCAATCAACCTTGCATTCAATGGCAAGAGTTTAACTGCACAGACCGTTCTTAGATGAAGTTAATAGCCTATTTTGATTCGCTGTTATTTATTATTTATTTAACAATGGGTCACACCTGTGAAGTTTTCTTCACGAATAATTACTGCAGGCAATACTGCAGTGCAGGCCTGCTCAGAGCTGTCAATTTTGGCAATTTTTGAAGAAAAAAAAATTCACTGGCATTTTTTTTACAGAGGAAAACATTTATAATAAAAAAAAATAATAATAATAATTTAAAAAAATATATATATTTTTTTTTTTTTTTTTTTTTTATATAGGTATATGTAAATTAATAATAATTATGAATTATGAGTGAATTTGTGTTTCACGTGTTGTCATAGAGAAACCTCCACTGGACCAAATGCCGAACCTGAGGTCGCAGGGGCCCTGTGACAGGGCATTCTCTGTTGCTGCCCCCTCTCTGTGGAATGCACTTCCAATCCACATAAAAATGTCAACATTCAAAACAGCTCTCAACACCCACCTGTTCACACTGGCTTTCCCCCATAAACCGCTTGTGTTTTTCTCCCTTGTTGAGACAAATCTATTTAAATTAATTTAAGAATTTTGTCATTATTAACCTGTTCCACTCGACAGGGTCGGTACCGACCCCTTTTGACCTTATTAAATTATTATAATATTTTTATGAAGATGGAAAAAAAATTGTGATTTTCAAATAAACCGTTTTCAAGTATTATTATCACTACTATGTCACAAATACATGTAGAATGTAAAACGTTAGGTTGGCAATAGTTTAGCAATAGGTTAAAAGTGAGTTTATATCATTTTAAGTTTTTTATGTAAAACCTTTTTTTTTACCCGGAACCGGATATGAAAATGTTGACCCATCGGAATTGGAATCTTTTTGCGGCCATTTTGAAGAGGACCTCGCTAGCTATCTGCCAGCGTTGGAATTTCTCCAATCTACACTTCCTGTGGTCCGCTATGGTGGTTCAAATTCAGCGTTCTGAATGAATCATATCAATAATTGTTATGATTCACGATAATAAGCTACAAAAGGTAACGTTTTTGACAAATATTGAAACGCAGTCAGTTTCTCCACACTATTGTTAACATGTAAGAAGAATTAGATCTGAAATTAGTTTCAATATGGTTACACTGTGGGGGAAATAAAATATTACAGTCGATTACAGTAAATATCAGTATCTGTTATTATGCAAGCCTGGTGATACTATATCCAAATTGAACTCGGCCATTTGAAAGATACTATATGTATATATATATAAATGTGCGAATTGGCTATAATAAGGTAATGTATAAGCATATATTCTATATTCTATAATAATATTTCAAATTGCATTGGTCCGGATGGGAGAATTCAGTACTGTATATACAGAACCTTCAATTTGATCATCTTCCCTTTATTAATTTCCTTAGATCTTTTGTACACATGATCTCAAGAGGGTACTGGGCAAATTACTTCTGTATGAATCTTTTTTATTTTTCTTATTTCTCTGGATTTTCTATCACAAAACTGAATGTTATTGGCATAGATTGGAGCGCAGTTAGTGTGTCTACCTTCTGTGAACATTTACCAACAATCCCTGTTGCATTCCGATCCAAGATGGCGGAGCCATATCCATTATAAGAATGGAACTATACATACAGTAGCTTTCATTCTCAGTGCACGCCTGGAGATACTAAATCGAAATTGAACTCTGCCATTTGAAAGAGGAGATTTGGCCCAATCCATAGATGTGCAAGTTGGCTATAATATGGTAATTTATAGGCCTGGTATTCTATATTCTATAATAATATTTCAAATTGCATGTGTCCGGATGGCAGAATTCAGTACCTTATCTACAAAACATTATGTTTACTCATCTTCCCTTTATTAATTTGCTTAGATTTTGTGTACACACGATCTCAAAAAGGTGCTGAACGAGCTCAGTGGCAGTTCCATGTCTGGTAATTTTTAGCATGGTGTTATTCACTGTCAAAGATTATATGCAATCCTTTTAACACTTTGAGCGGCACGCCGTGTTTTCCCCCTTGAATGCCACGGTCCACTCCCAATGTTAACGTTAATATTGCCTAATCTATGTTTTTAATTATGGCTATGTGTCTAATCTGCCCGTCGCTTATCAAAGAATCATTTTCCAGTCAGTGTTGTCATTGGTTTTTTATCGCTTAATTTCCGTTTGAGAGCATTTTGAAAAGCACCCGTTTTCAGGTGAAAAACAGCCCATTCTGTGATAATCACCTTTTACTGGAATATTCCAGAACGTTGATATTTGTCGGCCTATTTATGAATCGTTTTCAAATAAACGCTAGATGATCAATAGTATACGTGCACGCACGCACGTTCGAGCCGCGCGCTGATAATAGCTGCTTTCATTTCCTCATGGATTTTACAGTGAAACAGATAGAGCACATATCACAAAAAAGCTTATATCTCCTCGAAAACGAGTCTGATTATCCTAACACTGATAACATAGATTCCTTACCTGACATCAGATGGTATCCAAATGGTATATTCCAATTCCTGATCACCATTCGAAAAAATCGATAAGTGTATAGATCTAACGTGTATACAGTAGAACTCATGATCCGCGGGGCTCAGAGGATCCAGAATGAACTCTGGTAACTCCGGCTGCATCAGTGGACTGGAAAATGTGGACTGGAATATTTTTTTCCCCCCATCCATTTTCATTGAGTCCATTCCAAAAGGGTGATTTACCAGCTGGGAGACGATAGGGGGCGCTTTTTTCACATCTGATCGCCGGCGGCCCCTGGGTAGGCTAGGGTAGGCTCGCGTTATGCAATATGCTTTCAGATCGCAAAAAAATAAAAAAAATAAAATATCCGTGACGTGGCTTTCAACGTAACTATCGTAAACACGAGTTTAGCCATGAGTGGCGCTCAAAGTGTTAATGCAATGGAGTAACGTCAGCAACCTTCCACACTTTGGGAATTAAGGCCTCTACATGCTACAGCAACTTCAAAGCAACTTCAACACAACATCAGCGCGATTTCAGCGCAGTTGTTGTTTAGGGTCTTGTAGACTGTGTTGCGAGGAATCTGCGTACATGTCTCCAAAATCTAACCTAAACAACCGTTGCGTTAATATTGCGTAGCAGTGATTGGTTGGTTAGCGAATGGGGGCGGGGCTGTCATAGAATAATATAGGTCTCCAGAGAATACCATCCGCCATTGTTGTAGCCAGTCAGCGTTGATGCTAAATAATTAGCGTCACATAGCTGGCCTTTTTCTGAAAACCCAAGCACATATTGTTCCATAGCATACGCCTTCAGTTGATCATGACAAATCCTCTCTTACCTTGACGATAAAAAAGCCTCCATAATTTAGTAAATAAAGCTGTAGCCAGCCAGCTAGCATTGGTGCTATACAAAATGCTATCCACATTAGCTACATAGCTAACCAACTAAATACAATGGTATCCTGAGGTAACTTTAACGTTAAATACAACGTTTGCTAGTCGAAATGACTGGACACACACAGGGACAAGTTAAACATCAATCAATTAATTTATTCCAATAGGTAGTTTGAGCTGCATGTGAGCCGGTCTTTCTCTCCTCTCCATTGGAAACTAATGAAGTTACGTTAAAAAGCAAAGAACCGGCTGACAAAAGTTAAGCTGCTAGCAACAGACACTATAATACTTCCGGTCGGGGATTTTCAAAATAAAAGAGCGACGACTAAAAGCACCGGAAATACGTTTATTTTGTACATTATCTAACGTTAACACGAACCTAAACTAACTTTAGATTAGTTTAGGTTCGTGTAACGTTAGATATTGTAAAAAATAAACGTATTTACGGTGCTTTTAGACTCGCTCTTTTATTTTGAAACCCCCCGCCCGGAAGTAAAAATTATGCTTATTTTTCTGCTTGTTATCAATGGGTTGGTTGAGAAGGGAAGCGTCATCTATCTAGGGAACCTAGCTACATACGGGGTACAACGTTACATAGGCTGCGCGTTGATTTTGCAGAAGCATAAAGGTAGAATGTCTGCAACACTGTTGCTTTGTCGATGTTGTGTTGAAGTTGCTTTGAATTTGCTGTAGCATGCAGAGGCCTTTATACCTCATACAATGGTTAAATGTATGTTATATATTCTGAAATCATCAAGGCAGAGAGCCAGAGAAAGAAACGGTCCAGACAATCTTCTCCAGTTGGTCCAATAACTACATTAGGAGTGAGAAGTAGGAGGGAAAACTGGGGGGCATGACTTCCAATTCTGAATTACTCATAGATTTACCAGATCCCATGCTCCTATTTTCAAAAAGGTGGCCAGGTCTTACATTTTTTGCTTTTTAAATGAGATATTGACATCTCTTTAAAATATTGGCCAATCTTTATAGCCCTGTAATGTCCATCTGTATGCAGACAATACTATTTTGTATTGTTGGGCTGACTCCATACAAATGGCTGTTGAAAATCTGCAACTTTTTTTTAATGTTTTTTAAGAGGCACTTGTGTTAAATGGTGATAAAACAAAATATTATAGCAAACTTTAGATTAGCACTTTATTTGATACATTAATTGAAAGAGTCCCACATTATACATACAGTATGTATATCTAGTTTTATGATGAATTCACTGCATGTTGAATTTGAAATGTGCCTGCGCTTTCCCAACATGCTTAGTAGACAAGGAATTGTTGAAAGCGTTATGGTGACATAATATATAGACTAGGGGTGTGCAGAGATGTCATTATCTGTATTGTGTAAAATGTTCTAACATGTTCTAAAAAGTGCTTTGATACTTGTTATGTATATTGTATATTGTAGTGTGTTTTCATTTTAAAGAATTCACAAAAACTTGATGACATTGACAACAATTATTAAAAAACATTTCATTTTCAGAAAGTGTACTTAATTCAGACTGGTGATATATATACTGTATATTTATATATATACATATTAAGTATAAGTATATTTATTTTACGATCCATTTATTATGGATCATAAAATAAAAAGGTTTTGTGACGTAACATATTTGCACATTTAGATCACTAACTAGAGGCAAGACTCTAGTGCAGTGGTTCTCAACTGGTCTTGCCTCGGGACCCAACATTTTCCTTAGTCATTAAGTCGCGACCCAAATTTCTTAACCACTATGATTTTTAATTTTTTTTGCAGTAATACACAATCTTTCATGCATTGTTAAAAACATGAAATAAACTCAAAGTGCAACTAGGGCTAAAAACCCAATGAAATAAAATAATAATAAATAATATATGCTTCTTAGCAGATTTCTTAGCTTAACATAACAGACCTAAGTTTGGGGGAACTAATGGGATAACTGGGGTTGCAACAAAAGTGCAACTAGGGCTAAAAACACAATGGAAAAAAATAATAATAATAACAATAATAATAATAATAATAATAATAATAATAATAATAATAATAATAATAATAATAATAATAATAATAATAATAATAATAATAATAATAATAATAATAATAATAATAATAATAATAATAATAATAATAATAATAATAATAATAATAATAATAATAATAATAATAATAATAATAATAATAAATAATATATCCTTCTTAGCAGACTTCTTAGCTTAACATCCCAGGGAACTAATGGGATAACTGGGGATGTTGTTTGCTCCTGACAAGAGTCTCAAAGTCTGGGGTGATGGTAGACAAAGCAACTCTGAGGTCATGCTCAATGTCCAATCTGTTCCTCTGCTTTGTCTTAAGCCACTTCCACAAAGATAGGTAGCAACAAAAAAAAGTATAAATTTTTTTTTTTTTTTTACAACACACATCCGCGACCCAATCAAAATGACCCCGCGACCCACTTTTGGGTCGCGACCCACCAGTTGAGAAACACTGCTCTAGTGGACTAAAACGTGTAATGGAAAGCGATGGACAATGAGTCACAGTGATACAAAATGATATAAAACTCATAACTGGATGAAGATCAATTGAAATGTGATCTTCTGCATGTTGCGTTGTATTCTGTGCTCTCACTTTGACTCTCGATTTGTTTTGTGTTTTGGCTAAAACAACGCCATATGAGAGTACATCATTTTTCACCTGTGATTGTGCTCAACAACTATTTAAAAGATAAGAAATGTTAATATGGGGAAAATAACAACATACAACATATTTTGCACAAGTTATGCCTTTAGAATTAAAGAAAATATATATGAATGAATGAATTTGAATGAATGAATGAATGAATTTATTCACACACACACACACAATACATTTACATGCTAGTATCCTCATGTGATATCAATGTCGCAAATTGTGTGCATGTGCCAGGTCTCCCAAGAAGCTATTTAAAGCTTTTGGAGGGAGCCTGAACACAGATACAAACAGAATATAAACAACAAAACAATAACAAAAAACAAAACAAAACAAAACAATACAACGTGGGTAGGTTTACACACCTACCTACTAACTGACATATAACCAGTGTTGTGCTAGTTACTGAAAAATAGTAACTCAGTTACTTTACTAGTTACTTCATTTCAAAGTAACTTCGTTACTGTACTAGTTACTTACACCCAAAAGTAATGAGTTACTGTGAAAAGTAACTATTTAGTTATTTAAAAAAATAAATAAAAAAAAAGATTGCTCCCGAGTCCCATGCCCCAGATAGTATTCAAAATCGGTTGATCAACTTGACAGTTTCCATTCACATCACCGAACTCTGCTAAGCAATGTGGTCTAGATACAAACACAAATCTGACACAAACAAATGTTGTCCCGAGTCGATATAATAAGAAGTGCGGCGGTTGAAGGAACAGCCTTGATGTCGCCGGAGCGTTTCATTATAACCATTATAATTCAAGGGTACTTGAACTGTACTGCTGTACTGTACTGTACCCATTCTGCAATCTGTTAATAAAGTTTTCATTAATTCATTCATTCATACTACGACTATGCTTGCACCTCATGGTACCAAAGCACCTCAAAGGCGCTTAAAACAAAATTACAAACATCACAAAACAAACTGGTCAGACTACTACTTGACCTGAACCCACCTCACCCCTGCCCACTTTGACAACCTAGGATGGCTTAGAGTAGACGACAGAGTACAGCAACTTGCAATGGGCCTGGTCTACAAGATACACTATACGACCGGGGTACCCATGTACATGTCAAAATACTTCCCAAAGGTCAGTGAATACCACAACCACTACACCAGAGGGAGCTCCACAAATCATGTAAAACCCAGATTCGGCTCAAACAAGGGACTAAACACGTTTCGCAATTATGCCACAACAATGTGGAACGCCCTACGGGTAACAGTACTGTATATTTGAATACCGTTTATGTCACAAATGTATCAGTACTAAATACCTATAATGTCCCATGCCATAAATGTCATGTATGTCATAAATGTCTATATGAATTGAAAATGGGGGACCCTGATGGAAACAAGACAAACGTCTTTCTCAGGTCTGCATCCCCTTAACAATTGTATGTATTGAGCCGTACTGTATTGTACCCATTCTGCAATCTGTTAAATAAAGTGTTCATTCATTCATTCATTCATTCATTCACCATCTTGCAAGTTGCAACGTTGTTTAAGATATCAATCAAAGCATTGCAACGTTAGAATAGTTAGGATATCAATTGTGCATGAAAGGACTATTTATATTGTTTGATTAGTATTATGAGATTCCCTGGCAGATTTCGTACAGTCAAAATCCGTTGATCAACTTGAGAAACAATGTACAGTTTCTACGCCCCAATGTACAGTTTCTACGCCTCAATGTACAGTTTCTACGCCTAATGTATATACTCTTTTCTTTCTGGACTCTTTTTGTATCACAAATACAGTACTGTAATTGCTAATCTGGTATGTCATAAATGTATAGATGTAGCAGTACTGTCTATCTGTATGTCATGTATGTCATATATGTTACGATGAATTGGAAATGGGGGACCCTGGTGGAAACAAGACGAAAGTCTTTCTCTGGTCTGCATCCCCTTAACAATTGTATGTATTGAGCTGTACTGCACTGTACCCATTCTGCAATCTGTTAATAAAGTTTTCATTCATTCATTCATTCATTCATTCATTCATTCATTCATTCAGTTTCAGTTGCACTCACCAAAGTCTGCGGTGGTCGAGATGTAGTAACGTTACGTTAGTCGACTCCAGCAGCGCCTCAAACATGTTCTTTATCTCGTTTCCATGTTGTATATTAATTATCTCTCCAAGTAGTTGCTAAATGGTTTGTTAGTTTGTTACTGCGTTCTTTTTATGTGGATTCACATAGCGAGCGTTTGTTTTGTTTACAATAGAGAGGGTCTATTTCTTTCCGTAGCCGCATCTGGTTTTCGCACTTCTGATTGGCCAGTGGCCAGACTCGCCTCGTATCATTCTACGCGGGTGGGGATGAGGATAATAATAATCACTACCGCTCGCTATCAATCTACGCCGTATATAACGCAAATAACGCAGTGACGAACCATTCAGTAACGTAAGTAGCGTTACTGAATTTCAAAAGTAATGCGTTAGAGTACTAGTTGCGGCAAAAAGTAACTTCGTTTCTGTAACGCGTTACTTTGTAACGCGTTAGTCCCAACACTGCATATAACAGAGATACATAATACAGACAATTTTATTCCTAAGTTATAATTTTAATTAGAGATATGATTTTAGCAGTTCCTCTTTCAGTGATTTTTTAAAGGTTTTAAAGGTATTAGTCATTTTTAGATTTCCGTCAAGCTTGTTCCAGATTTGTGGACCCCTGCATGCTATGCTTAGGCTAGCACAATTGAGCCTTCTCCTCTTGCCAGATATAAGATGCTTATTTCTTGTGTTGTGGATGTGCAGTGGTTGGCAGACTGGGACTCATGACAAGCTCATGACAAACTCAGACAGTCTGTGATTCATGTTGTTGACAACTTGATACATAATTGATGCGTTTTGATGAATGTTAAATTCAGCGAGCCTCAGGAGACCAAAGCGATGGAACAGAGGCTTTGAGGGCGCTCTATACCCGGACCATGACAGCACTCATAGTAACCTCTTTTGTAGGCTTTCTAGTTTCTTGAGATGGCTGGGGTATGTGTTGCACCATATGACGTTACAGTAATTAATGAGGGGTTCAAACAGGGTTTTGTATAAAGTGAGAAGGGTAGGCAAGGGAAGAAAATTACGTATTTTGGAGAATAAGCCAACATATTTGGACAGTTTTGTTTGTAGATATTTTATGTGGCATTTGAAGTTGAGTGACTCATCGATGATGACCCCCAGGAATTTTGTGGACACCACTCTTGACAGCTCCTTTCCATTTATTTTTATGCACATGTGATGTGTGCGCATCCAATTTGAGTGGAAGACAATGAAATTTGTTTTGCTGAGATTTAGTGATAATTTGTTGCATTTGAACCAGGTGTCCACTTTTTGTAGTTCTGTATTGAGTAGATCTTGTAGCTCGAGTGGATTTTTATGTGACAGAAACAAATTAGTGTCATCAGTGAATATTACTTTGTGCAGTAGTACAGATGAGTTGACAAAGTCATTTATATAGAGAATAAATAGTAAAGGCCCTAGAATTGACCCCTGGGGGACCCCATATTTGATGTCCATTTTTATTGATTTGTGATTTTTTATATCGACGTACTGTTGCCTACCATGTAAATAGCTACTGAACCAGTTGAGAGCCAGACCCCTTATGCCATAATGGTCTAGTTTCCCAAGTAGAATGGTGAAGTCAATGGTGTCAAAAGCCTTTGATAGATCCAGGAAAACGCCCACCCCACCCACAATCACCCTGGTCAATGGCATCGTGTATTTTTTCTATGAGGTCTAATATTGCCATGTTTGTAGTTCTCTTTTTCCTGAAGCCGTATTGTGAATTGGTGAGTATATCTAGCTTGGTGGTTGTACACAACTCTCTCATAGACTTTGGATAGAGCTGGTAACACGGATATTGGACGGTAATTATTAATACTATTTTTGTCACCTGATTTATATATGGGTATTATTCTCCCAATTTTGATGTTTTTTGGCACTACACCATGTAGTAAGGACAAATTAATACAGTGAGCGAGTGGTCTGACTATAATATTGGCTATGGCTATTAGGATTTTGCTGCATATTCCATCAGCACTGTCTGTGCGAGTGTCCTTCATCTTCATGATAATGTTGAATAGTTCATCATGGTCAGTTGGTTTCATGAAAAAAGAGTTAATATAGTTACCTGATAAATACTGTTTAAAAGACACACCCCCGGGATGGCTAATTTTATTCGCCAGGTCTTCACCAATGGATGCAAAGTAGGTATTGAATTTATCAGAGAGATCCTGCTGTGACATGTTTGCAGGGTCAGGGAGCACTGATGCTTTTTTGTCCCTGTTTAGTACTTTATATAGAACTGACCATGTCCTTTTTGAATCACCCTGAGATGCTATTACCTGATCAGTACAATGATCACATTTGCTTTTCCTTATTAGATGAGTGAGTTTATTTCTATTTAGATTGTATTTGTTTTTATTATTTATACTAGGCTTCTTAAGATAATGTTTGTAGAGTTTATTTTTGTGTTTAATGGATGTTAAGATGCCCTTTGTAAGCCAGGGGTTCTGGTCATTTTTACTGCTCATGACAGTCTTCTCTGGAATGGTGTTATGGATGGAGTCTGTTATTTCCAATATCAGACTATCATATGCTGTATCAGGATCACAGGCATTGTTCTGAAGGGCCAGATTAACACTGAGAATCTGCGTTTATTATTTTGTATAACTTGTATATTGTTTATATATATAAGCTTTATACCTTTAAGCTTCCGTTTGCATCATAGTATTATTCGCTCGCCTCATTGGGCACCGCCCTTGACATTGGAGGTGCCAGCAGACGCGCCCCTCAGACAAGTTAAAAAACGTGTCCGGGCAAGTTCAGACATGCCCATAGCAGGCGCATTGATTCCGGACAGGTAATTCGGCTGTGCTCTAGAAATCAGTCTGAGTATATATATATTGTAGATGGTGCAAGCAGCAGTAAAGCAGAGAAACGAGAACACAGTAACGAGTGTGCAGAATGAGTGAACATGTGAGCAGTGGAAGTAATGAGTCGGCAGTAGCAGAACAGGAGAAGCAGCCAAGCGAGATTGTAATATGTTCGGTACCGTTGTACACAGACCTACCCGCCTTGTATCGTTACGGATAGCTAGTAGCTACTTAGATACGACCATAATATTGTAGAGCCATTATTGGCGCAGTATAGTGACTTGTGTAAGCGAAGTAACGTCGAGAAGCGTATAGTTAAGACCATCGACGTTTGGATCTAACTACTCCCTGAAGACCGTCATCGGGCTAGCTTCCAGTACAAACGAAGCTAGCTAGCTACCATCTCTGCCATCGGGCGTTGGATTAAGAGCTATTAACCCTGCCATCGGGCACTTGGATTACAAGGACTGGATCCGTACGAGACCCCCTTTTCTTCAGTGACCACAGGATTATCCGACTATTCTTCAATTCCTCCAGAGCTTACAACTCCACAGGGGAAATCATCGTCTCCAGCTACCCACCATGCTTTGCCCTGTATCGCCTTCTCTCACTCCCTGCAGAGCTCCGGTCGAGTATTCTTAACCTAGGAAAAATGTATTCCCCCTGACTTTGATACTCTGACATTCTACTATTAAAAGAGCAACGTAATAATTCAGTTGTATATTGATATGACTATTAAAATACTGTAAACTTGATATCCTTGTCCCCGTGCCGTCAATTGAGTGTCTGCCATATTTATCTAACTGTACTGTCTGGCAAGTAATAATATTTAGTAGTGGTTTAATCTAAACAATCTTTAATACAGTCCGGGTTGTGTAGCCCCTCAGCTACAATTGGTCCTTCGAGCCGGAGGGTATCAGTAATAATAATCATATTAATAATAATATGGCCAGCGGCGGACACTCTCCAATCGGCTCTCCCCCACTAGAGCGCCCAAGGCGCCAGCGTCAGCCCCCCCCCACTTGGAGAGCTACGCTGTAGATCTACCTCCTAGCTTATCTAAAGGGACGTTAAGCAAGGATAAAATTAGTAGCTTAAGTATGCCCAACCCTATCGACCTGTCAGCCCCACCGGTAGAAACCCAAGCTGGTTTAAGTGAAACTGACTTAGCTCACAGGGGGGACAAGCGGGACATGACTTGACTATGCCCATAGACCACCGCGCCCCCGAGATGGACCTCGGAGCCCAAGAAGATAAAGACCGCGCCTCCGAGATGGACCTCGGAGCGCAAGAGGATAAAGAACGCGCCCCCGAGATGGACCTCGGAGCGCACCAGAGAAAAGAGCACCGCGCCCCCGAGATGGACCTCGGAGCGTGGGAGAAGATAAAGTACAGCGCCCCCGAGATGGACCTCGGAGCGCGAAAAAAAGAGACCAGGTCACCGCCAAGTCCTGCCAACTCCAGATCACCATCATCAGCCTAATGCCTGGGAACCCAGCCTCTGGTTCCCACCCAGCACGAACCAACGACCCCACGCACGGGGAGACTCGCCAAGGAAGCCTCTACCTCTCCCCCCACGGGCGTCAGTGTCACAGCCATCCATGGCATCCTACATTGGGACACCCACATTCCCAGACTTCACAAGAGAAGACCGAGCGCAGGATACCGAGCTGCGCATGTGCCTAGAGACAATTATGTCCGGAGTACAGGACGAGTCATACAAGTATGCCATCCTCCTTAAGCACCTCAAGGTAACTAGAGCGCACAACATAGCGCTAGCATACTCCAATTCACAGACTCCCTATTCTGATGCCCTAGTGGCCCTCGACGCATGTTATGGACGTACATGGGACTATGTCATTCAGGAGATGCGTGAGATTGAACGTCTCCCCCCGGCTAGAGACAACCGAGCACTGGACGACCTATCCGTCAAAGTACAATCCCTGGTAGGGATGCTCGGGTCCCAACGAGAGAAGGGGATGTACGAGTTGTACGCCAACTCCAACGTGGAGCGCATATTGGAGAAGCTCCCCCCATTCCGCCAAGAACGTTTTCGGCGGCAAAGAAACTACCGTGACCCGAATGGCCCAGAACAGTCACTCCTGGACCTTGCTGACTTCCTAGCCAGGGAGGTCAGCAGCCTAAGGATTGACACCTTCGCATGGGGTGGCTCGAACATTAAAGAGGGACGAGAAGGTTTAAAGACCAAAGCAGGCCCATCACCGTGATGCACCAGGCCGAGGCGGTGTCATGGCAGACGAGTCACAACCCCCACGCCAAGGAGAAATGGAAGATTGTCTGTCAATACTGCAACAGTGAACACTGGCTGTCACAGTGCGACGCATTCAAGAGACTGACCACAGCCGAAGTAAGTCAGTGGCTTAAAGATAACCGCAGCTGCTTCCGCTGCGCGCGCGGCCAAATGGCAGCAGAATGCCGCCTTAAGAAGAAGTGTGGCAAGTGTGACGGCGCTCACCTCGAAGCACTGCACGAGAGCAACAAGCGCCCACCAGGAGACCAAAGTAGGCCCATCACAGTGATGTACCAGGCCGAGTCGGTGTCACCACAGAAGAGTCTTGACCCCCCCCCCCCTGGTGTACTTACTGCCGCAGCGGACACTGGCAGTCACGGTGCTACGCGTACCAGGCCGAGTCGGCGCCACAACAGAAGAGTCACAACCCCCCCGCCAAAGAGGAATGGAAGATCACATGTTATTACTGCAACAGAGGACACTGGCTGGCACAGTGCGACGCATTCAAGGGACTGACCATCGCCGAAATGGATCAGTGGATTAAGGCTGACCCCCCAGACGCCACTTACCGCGAATCACTGTGCGAGGCCCCCAAGTGAAGATTAGCTCTACAAAGCGACCAGGGAACAGAAGTGCTCCACATCGACCCCGCGAATAGTGGGAGCCCCAGAGTGCTCATCAAGATAGTACAAGTACTCCTCAGCCACGGAGACAAGGTACTCGACACCTACGCCGTCCTCGACGACGGGTCGGAGAAGACACTCCTCCTCGCCTCCGCCACGACCCAGTTGGACCTGCAGGGCTCAGAGGAGACGATGACCCTCCGTACCATTAGTCGAGACTTAAAGACAATAAAGGGTGAAAACGTCTCGTTCACCATAGCAGTGATCGATCAGCCCGAGAAGCGGTACAGCATCAACAAGGCGTTCATGAGCTACGACATAGGTTTGTCACGCTACGATTACCCCATCCCACAGCTGATGGAGAAGTACGACCACCTACGCCAACTGCCCATACTGCTCATCAGCGGAGCTACACCGACCCTACTCATTGGCTCCGACCACGCGGACCTCATTGTCCCAATCAAGGCGGCCCACATCGGACCCAAAGGATGCCCAGCCGCGGTTAAGACCCGACTGGGGTGGACGCTCCAGGGCCCCCTCTACGGACCTGCCAGCCAACCAAAGTCCACACGCTGCCTTTACACCAAGGTGAGCGACACAGACAACACTCTCTTACAGCCCATTGAGAGGCTATGGACACTAGACGCGATGCCATTCAAGACCGAACGCAAGATGGTTCGGCCCAAAGAGGACAAGTATGCCATCGCTCCACTAGATCAGAAGACTATGAGAGTCGAGGTCGACGGAGTGTTCAGATACGCAACCCCACTCTTGAAGCGGGCGAAGATGCCGGTGAGAGAACCGTGGGCCAAGGAGCAGGGCTGGGAAGACCCCATACCCGAGTACCTAGCTACCCCATGGAGAGAGTGGGAGGGTGAACTTGTCTCACTCCGCGAGGTCGCCATCCCGCGGAGTCACTTCCCCCCTACCGTGCGACTGGAGAAGTGTCAGACAGACCTGCACGTCTTCAGCGACGCCTCAGAAGTGGCGTACGGAACAGTGGCCTACCTGAGGGCTCAAGAAGAGGGAGTTCTGAACTCCACGCCCCTCAGCTACGCTCCAAGCGACGTAGCTGACATCGAACCCATCACCCCAAACCACCTCTTGATGTGGCGGCCGGACCCGGCCCTTCCTCAGACGGTGTACAGACAGGACGAGATGAACGGCCGGAGGATGTGGAGACACGGCCAAGTACTGGCCGACCAGTCTTGGGCCCGCTTCCTCCTACGCTACCTACCCTCCCTTCCAGCCCGTCAGAAGTGGGTTAAAGACAGGGATAACCTGACAGTGAATACCGTCGTGATGATAATAGACCAGTCACTACCCCGAGCTATGTGGCCGGCCGGCCGTGTGAGCAAAGTGATTACTGGTTCCGATGGGAAGGTCAGAGCGGCAGAAGTCATTGTCCAAGGGCGGACCTACACCAGACCAGTAGCCAAGTTGATAGAGCTGCCGAAGATCGCTGACTCCCCTGACGACGACGATAACCCACTGACTTTATAGATTGCTTCCAACTCCCCATAGCACAGTATGGAGAAGTTGACTTGACCTTAATATTAATCTGTGCCCCATTTATTTGCTAATTAGGTGCGGACTAATTAGGAGGCGGCTGTTCTGAAGGGCCAGATTAACACTGAGAATCTGCGTTTATTATTTTGTATAACTTGTATATTGTTTATATATATAAGCTATATACCTTTAAGCTTCCGTTTGCATCATAGTATTATTCGCTTGCCTCATTGGGCACCGCCCTTGACATTGGAGGCGCCAGCAGACGCGCCCCTCAGACAAGTTCAAAGACGTGTCCAGGCAAGTTCAGACATGCCCATAGCAGGCGCATTGATTCCGGACAGGTAATTCGGCTGCGCTCTAGAAATCAGTCTGAGTATATATATTGTAGATGGCGCAAGCAGCAGTAAAGCAGAGAAACGAGAACACAGTAACGAGTGTGCAGAACGAGTGAACATGTGAGCAGTGGAAGTAATGAGTCGGCAGTAGCAGAACAGGAGAAGCAGCCGAGCGAGATTGTAATACGTTTGGTACCGTTGTACACAGACCTACCCGCGGTGTATCGTTACGGATAGCTAGTAGCTACTTAGATACAACCATAATATTGTAGAGCCATTATTGGCGCAGTATAGTGACTTGTGTAAGCAAAGTAACGTCGAGAAGCGTATAGTTAAGACCATCGACGTTTGGATCTAACTACTCCCTGAAGACCGTCATCGGGCTAGCTTCCAGTACAAACGAAGCTAGCTAGCTACCATCTCTGCCATCGGGCGTTGGATTAAGAGCTATTAACCCTGCCATCGGGCACTTGGATTACAAGGACTGGATTCGTACGAGACCCCCTTTTCTTCAGTGACCACAGGTTATCCGACTATTCTTCAATTCCTCCGGAGCTTACAACTCCACAGGGGAAATCATCGTCTCCAGCTACCCACCATGCTTTGCCCTGTATCGCCTTCTCTCACTCCCTGCAGAGCTCCGGTCGAGTATTCTTAACCTAGGAAATATTCATTCCCCCTGACTTTGATACTCTGACATTCTACTATTAAAAGAGCAACGTAATAATTCAGTTGTATATTGATATGACTATTAAAATACTGTAAACTTGATATCCTTGTCCCCGTGCCGTCAATTGAGTGTCTGCCATATTTATCTAACTGTACTGTCTGGCAAGTAATAATATTTAGTAGTGGTTTAATCTAAACAATCTTTAATACAGTCCGGGTTGTGTAGCCCCTCAGCTACAGGCATCATAAACATTTTTCCAACCTTTGGTCTCCAGGCTTCCATATAGTTGCTGCAGGGTTCTGTCATTTATTACTTTAATTGTGGTCTTACAAGGAGGGGGTGCAAGTTCACTGGCAAGATTTAGAGACAACATGACAGGGAAGTGATCAGTTATGTCAGTTAGGATCACTCCCGACTCCAGCTTGGTGTTTTGGATGTTGGTGATGATGTTATCAATGCTAGACTTGGATGAGTGTGTTATTCTAGTGAATATGTTTATAGTTGTGAAGAAGGAGGAAGAGTGCAGTGTATTAATGAAATCATTTTTTATAGAATCATCCTTGGAGATGTCTATGTTAAAATCTCCCATTAAAATACAGTTGTTGTTTTTTATGTTTAATGAATGAAGGGTTTCCTCTAACTTGTTCCTAAAGTCATCCAAGTTTGTGTCTGGGGGGCGATATATTACTCCAACGGTGAAGTTTTTTCCATTTTTTCCATTTATATCAATGAAGAGAGAATCAGAGCCGTCATCAAAGTCAACCATGTCACAAACATTTGCTTGTAGACTGGTATTCACGTAAAGACACACTCCTCCACCTATTTTCCCAATTCTGTTTTTATGGAAGAAATTATAGCCATCAAGATTGAGAATATCGGTGAACGACCTGTCATTTAGTTTCACTGCAACCAATTATATCAAATTTACAGCCAGAAATAGAAAGTAATGATACAAGGTCAGTATGGTGTTTACAGAGGCTTCTAATATTGAGGTGCAATAGTGAAAGGGTGTTTTCGGTATTGAAACAATCGAGATGCTCAAGTCAAGTCAAGAGTCAAGAGTTTTATTTGTCACGGCATACGGATATACAATGAAATGCGGGTGGTCTTGCCCGCAACGATGTGCAATTGGTACAACATATAACATATAATAGAATCCTGTTACGAAGGATCAGATTAAACCGAATATATATATTTATTGATTGATATATATTGCATAATATTTGTATATCGTTTGATATCCCTTGTGTATTCCTTGTACATATACACGGAATATCCCTTTAACCTAGTACAGACCATAATATTTCGTTCTCCTATTGGACAGCAGTCCCTTAGGCGCCATTGCCATACCCCCAAGGTCTGGTTCAAAGTCACCGCCAAAGACATGCCTGGGCATGAACGGCTCTGCGCAAGGATATGAGACAGGAATAAAGCTGGTACTAGTTTGTTCACCTAACGTATAAATACGGCGCAGGTGAATACAGAAGAAAAGTTACCCAATAAGTTGAAGCCTCACCCACGATACAACGTGCGGTGAAGTATGGCCTGTTTGGCCCCAAATAGAGCATTGAGACCACGTGCGAATTAATAACTGAAGTATCAGAGTTTAACGCTCTACCGTCGAGTTCGACCTATTCTATTAATTCAGTAATAGTCTATTTATGTATAGTGTATCGTGCGGCTACCGTTCTACAGTGACCAGCATCACCAACGTTTCCTCGTACCAGCTAGTGTGCTTATCCAGGCTGGGCTGCTTACCCTGGCGCTTTCACCCGAGGAGCCCTAGACGAGGACCGTGTGTAATCCATGTACACTGGATAATCTACCCGACCACTACATAGCCCTTTTCGGCTGGATTATATTTGCTTTGGTCCTGTAATTGATGGAGCGGAGAATCGCCTACACCCACAATTGTGTGGGATTTACCCTGTGAGGAGCAACGTCGAGCCCGCCTCTCAGAAGCCTGAGGCTGGCTAGCTTTCTTCCATGCGGAGCTGCATGCCACGGAGAACAGCTGTTATTCGTCTGTGGATCAAGAGATTATTGCACCGTCTCCTGTACTTGGAGTCTCTCTATTCATCGTTGACCCAGACTCTACTACCGACAAATCCTCTCCCCTTGCTGGCCTACAACCGGAGGGACCCTACCAGTATCTCCCGCTGCCTTACTAGAGTACCATAGATATAATTCCTAAGATTCAGGTTGTATTTATTATCTCCTGCGTAATATGAGAATGGACATACGTTATTGATTTGCTTACGCACATTCCTTTGCCTTATAAGCGCACCCTAAGTAAAGTATTGTTATATATACTATCATTGCTGCTAATAAATATTCTTAAACCCAGTTTTGTGTGGAACCGTGTCATTGTGGGAAGTGTTCATCTAAGATACCTGTGTACTGTATGGCCAGTAGTAATGTACATAAGACAGTAGTGGTTTAATGATACCATACTTATATAATACAGTCAGGGAATTGTACCCCTCAGTTAAAATTGGTCCTTCGAGCCGGAGGGTAACTAGCGTAATATTAATATAGTAGTATTAATATTGACATGGCCAATGATGAACACTCCACAAACGGTTCTCCTAAAATAGATCGCCCGCAGCGTAGACGGCAGACACCTCAGTACTTAGAGGAGTACGTTGCCAGTATACTACCTAGCTTTCTACAGACGTTAAACGCGGAAAAAGTAGATAATTATGTCCAACCCTACCGACCAGGCTACCCCGCCAGTAGAGACCCTAGTGGGTTCTAACGTAACTGACCAAGCTCACGGTGGGGACCAGGAGGGACCTGACATGACTTTACCCCCCGCCAAGACCGAAGAAGTAGTCCCCGGAGAGCTCCAGGATAAAGAAAGCCCTCCAGGGATGGAACCCGACCCACCACAAGAAGAGACGCGCACCCCGGAGATGGATCTCCTCGGTACGCGACAGGAGAACGGATCTCCAACGAGTACTACCAGGAGCCGATCACCTCAACCAGCATCTTCCCCCAGCGAGGCGGACAAGATGCTGGCGCAGGCCTTTATCGCCAGCCTGGCAGCCTCAACCGAGCGCGATCGACTCCAAGCACAGACGCTTAGCGAGCGCGAACATTCTTCCATGGAAAGAGAACGCCTTCAAGCGCAGCAACGGAGTGACGAAGACCGCATACGCCTAGAGATTAGACGCCTCCAGACGGAAGAGAATATGGGAAGAGACCGCGCCGAAGCCCAGCGCGCCGCCGCCGAAGCCCAGCGCGCCGCCGCCGGTGCCCAACGCGAAGCAGAGCGCGACCTCGCTCGCACCAAGCGCGAAGCCGAGCGCGACCGATTACAAGCGCAGATAATGGAGCAGCTGATTACCAGGGTAACCCCCCCTCCCTCCGCACGGGGCTCCAGGGCCTCGTCAAGACAAGGGTCAAGGGCACCCTCCCCTACCCGATCAAGCGACCCTGAGCCCGGCGACCAGAGAGAGCCTATACCCCTCTCCGAACCCCTTCCCCGACCGGTCCAAGCGAGACCCAGCAACAGGGAAGAACCGGTCTATACCGCGGAGAGGCTAAATAGACGATTACAGGATCTAGATGACCTGCCAGAGGAAGAAGAAGAGGGAGAGGAGGAGAATCAAGCCCAACAGCATCACAGTACTCCACAGGACCAGGAGGTCCAGTACAGCCCAGACTTTACCCCCGCGGCTCTGCGCTACAGACCCCCGACTCAATTCACGGGGTGAGCTTGACGCACGACCAGCCCCGAGGAACAGCACCTGGGAACGCGGGCCTTGGTACCCAGCAGGTACCAGCCCACCACGACACGTAAGAGGAGACTCGCCTAGGAGGCCTCTCCTCCAACGCTCACCGATGTGCCAGCCATCCATGGCATCGTACCTTGGCACACCGACGTTCCCGGACTTCACACACGAGAACAGAGCACAGTACACAGAGCTACGAATGTGCTTAGAGACAATGATGTCCGATGTAACTGATGAACCGTACAAGTATGCTATCCTACTCAAGCACCTCAAGGTGCCCCGAGCGCACAATATAGCGCTGGCATATTCCACCTCTACTACCCCCTACACCGCGGCTCTAGCAGCCCTCGACCAAAGATATGGACGCATATGGGACTACGTAATACAAGAGATAAGGAATATTGACCGTCTACCCCCAGCCACAGACAATCGCTCACTAGATGACCTGTCTATCAAGGTACAATCCCTGGTAGGGATGCTGGGGGCGCAAAAGGAAAAGGGTATGCACGAACTGTACGCGAACTCTAATGTTGAGAGGATTTTAGAGAAGCTTCCGCCCGCCCGACAAGAGCGCTTCAGGCGGCAAAGAGACCACCGTGATCCTAACGGTCCCGAGCCATCCCTCCTAGACCTAGCCGACTTCCTGGCGAGAGAAGTCAACAGCCTACGGTTGGATACGTTCGTGCGGAGCACACCAAGCTCCAGAGAGGGACCTAGGAGAGCAAACGATGGCCGCAGACTGGTGACCGTCATGCACCAAGCAGAATCAGTACCGAGCAACAAGACCCACAGTACCCCCTCGATGAAAGAGAAGTGGAAGATTGTGTGCCCGTACTGCGAAAAGGAACACTGGCTGTCACACTGTGACACGTTTAAGAAGATGACCGCCGACGAGGTGAGTCAATGGATAAAGTCCAACCGACGCTGTTACCGATGTGCGCGCAGTCACATGGCAGCCGATTGCCACTTAAAGAAGAGGTGTAGTCGGTGTGACAGAGCCCACTTGGACGTCCTACATGACAGTAACAGAAGAAAGCCTGCACCCTCAAGCAGCACAAAGGCAAGTGTTATGTACATTGACCCTGCCAGCAGCGGGGGCGCCCGGGTGCTCTTGAAGGTGGTCCGCGTAACATTGAGTTACGAAGACAAGGTCATGGACACCTACGCCGTCCTTGACGACGGGTCAGAGAAGACCCTTCTCCTCGCGTCTGCTGCGGCCCAGCTGGGGCTGCGGGGGAGCGAAGAAACAATGACGATTCGGACAATAAGAAGAGACCTAAAGACGATAAAGGGCGAAAATGTCTCCTTCACTATCGCAGCAAGCGGGCAGCCAGAGAGACGGTATAGGATCACTAACGCTTTCACCAGCCAAGACATAGGCCTGTCGCAGTACACCTACCCCATCGCCAAGCTGATGGATAAATATGTGCACCTGCGTCAACTACCTATACCGCTCATAGACGGTGCCACCCCGACCCTGCTGATAGGATCCGACCATGCACACCTCATCGTCCTGATGGACCGGGTCCACACTGGGCCCAGAGGCTGTCCTGCAGCAGTTGAGACCCGCCTAGGATGGACACTACAAGGCCCCCTCTCTAGGTCTCCTAACCGAACAGCAGCCACTAGCTGCCTCCACTCCAGAGTGACAGAAGAAGACACCACCCTCCTACAGCATGTCGAGAGGCTATGGACACTAGAGACAATGCCCTTTAAGAACGAAAAGAAACACATTTGTTCCAAGGAAGACATTTACGCTATAGCCCTCCTCGAGCGGGGGACAAAGAGAGTCAAAGTCAACGGAGTGATGAGATACGCAACTCCACTCCTGAGGCGAGAGGGTATGCCTACCTTCCACGCCCCAAAATAAGCGACGGAGCGGTATCTATTGAACACAGAGCGGCGCCTAGCCAGAGACCCCGCCCAAGCTACTGTGTACCGCGCTGAGATTGACAAGCTAATCACAGCGGGACACATAAAGAAAATTGACATTAAAGAGGCCGATCAGACGACCGAATCGTGGTACGTGCCGCACCACAAAGTCCACCACAACGGCAAGGATCATATTGTGTTCAACTGCAGCTACCAGATCGGATCACAAAATCTGAATAAAGAGCTCTTGCCCGGCCCAACACTCGGCCCCTCTCTACTAGGCGTGTTACTACGTTTCCGCCAAGACAAGGTGGCCATCAGCGGCGACATCAAAGGGATGTTCCTGCAGGTGCGACTAGTGGAGGAGGACAAGCCCCTGCTGCGGTTCCTATGGAGAGAGAGGATCGGGGATGAGCAACCATCCATCTATCAATGGGAAGTCCTCCCTTTCGGACCCACATGCAGCCCATGCTGTGCTACGTTTGCACTGCAAAAACACGTCGCAGAGGACCCAGCAGCTGATGAAGAGGTCCGACAAAGTGTAGGAAATAGTTTCTACGTGGACAACTGTCTGCAAAGCGTCTCGACGCCAGAAGAAGCCGAGGCCCTCCTACTCAAGCTCCGCGCCTCCCTGATCAAAGGCGGCTTTGATCTCCAGCAGTGGGCCAGCAGCGACCCTCAAGTATTGCGCAGCCTCTCCCCAGAGGACAAGGCAGCAAGCAGCGAGACCTGGATGGCGACCATCCCAGGAGAAGCCCAAGAAATGACATTAGGACTAGTCTGGCGCTTCAAAACAGACTCGCTCCATTATAAACACACACCCCTGACCAAGGAGCAGGGAAGGTCGACTGCACTACCGACCACAAGACGGAGTGTATACAGAACACTCGCCAGACAATATGACCCGTTGGGATGTATTCTACCTTACACCACCAGGGCAAAGATGATTGTAGGAGCGTTATAGGACAAGGACCAGGGCTGGGACGACCCCATATCCGAACACCTTGCCTCCACATGGAGAGAGTGGGAGACAGAACTCAGCTCGCTCCCAGGTGTCAACATACGCTGCAGCTACTTCCCACCCACAGTGAGGCCGGAGACGTGCCAGATGGACCTGCACATCTTCAGCGACGCCTCCGAAGTAGCCTACGGTTCGGTGGCCTACTTGCGTGCCCGAGAGGAGGGAGGAGAAATACATACTGCCTTCATCCTGGCTCGCTCAAGAATAGCCCCCCGCAAGCAACAATCTATCCCGCGTCTAGAGCTCTGCGCAGCCCTAGCAGGAGCGCAACTCGCCACGTTAATCCAACGTGAACTCACCATCCCGGTGCAAAGAACAATCCTGTGGTCAGACTCCATGACCGTACTCACATGGATCCAGTCTGATTCGTGTAGATACAAGGTCTTCGTGGGAGTCAGAATCACAGAGATCCAAGATTTAACAGAAGCAGCAAGCTGGAGGTATGTGGACACAAAACACAACCCAGCTGACGTCATCACCCGGGGAATGTCCCTGGATGACCTCACCCGTCACAATCTATATAGTGACGGGCCCAAGTTCCTCAAGCTCCCGGAAGAAGAGTGGCCTACACCCACCCCACGGGAGGCGAGTGAAGAGGAGGCAGAGAATAAGAAATCTATGTTATGTGGGTTGACACACACACTCGTCCCCACAGACCCCAACATAGACGACTGCCTCACCCTTGAGAGTGCGCAGCTAAAGACATTCCTGTGGCACCACCCAGAGGTTCAGCCCACTACTGACATTACTGCAGCTAACTACGAAGAAGCAGAACTCCTTCTGCTACAGCGAGCCCAGAGAGACTCGTTCCCCGACGAGCTAGACTGTCTACAGGGATCAAAGCCAGTCCCGTCAGACAGCAGATTGCTCCACTTAGCCCCTGAGAGCGACGCCCATAATCTCATCAGAGTGGGTGGTCGTCTGAGGAGAGCCCCAGACTTACCGGATGACGTCAAGTACCCGATAGTCTTAAACAGCCGACACACGGTCACAGAGCTTATCATAAAGAAATACGACGAGGACGTGCATCACGCCGGGGCAGAGAGAGTCTTCGCGGAGATCAGACGTCGTTATTGGATACTGCAAGGGAGAGAAGCAGTACGACGCTTCCAGCGGACTTGTCTAGACTGTCGTAAATGGCGAGCACAGCCCAGTATACCCCGGATGGCTGACCTACCCCCCTGTCGCCTCCGACTCGGCGACAAGCCTTTTCACTCCACCGGTATGGACTGTTTCGGCCCGCTGTATGTAAAGAAAGGAAGAGGGACTGAGAAGCGGTGGGGTATTGTATTCAAATGCATGACCACCCGAGTGATACACATAGAACTCCTTCCAACCATGAGCACAGACTCATTCCTTATGGCCTTCCGAAGATTCACATCGCGGAAAGGGAAACCGCCTATATTATTGTCTGATCACGGGACAAACTTCAAAGGCGGAGAAAGAGAGGTGAGAGAGAACTTCCAAGCTATGGGCCCAGAACTTAAGACCCACCTCGCTCCATATCAGATTGATTTCCAGTTTAATCCCCCGAATGCACCTCACTTCGGTGGAACTTGGGAACGAGAAGTACGTTCAATAAAGACAGCCCTGTACGCCGTGCTTGGGGCCCAGACCGTGGCGGAAGAAGTCCTAACGACAGTCCTCACGGAGATCGAGGGAGTATTGAACTCAAAGCCCCTCGGTTACGTCTCAAGTGATGTAGCAGATGTCGACCCAGTCACCCCCAACACTCTCTTGATGGGGCGGCTGGACCCCGCGCTACCACAGACAGTGTACAGGCCTGAAGAAGCGAACGGCCGAAGAATGTGGAGGTACAGTCAAGTATTGGCTGACAAGTTTGGAACAGTTTCCTACTCCACTATCTACCGTCTCTACAGACCCGCCAGAAATGGGTGAAAGAAAGAGACAATTTGACAGAAGGAACAGTCGTCATGATTATTGACCAGTCACTACCCCGAGCTATGTGGCCGGCCGGCCGCGTAAGCAAAGTGATCACTGGTGCCGACGGAAAGGTCAGAGCGGCAGAAGTGCTCGTCCAAGGGCGGACATACACCCGGCCCGTGGCGAGGCTAATAGAGTTGCCAAGGCTCCCCGACACTCTTGATGACGACCATGACCCCCTGACTTTGTGAACTGCCCTACCCTCACAACAGACATTGAGTAGTGGACAGTGCGGTTAATCTGTCTCTGCTTATCTAATTAGGTGGGACTAATTAGGAGGCGGCTGTTACGAAGGATCAGATTAAACCGAATATATATATTTATTGATTGATATATATTGCATAATATTTGTATATCGTTTGATATCCCTTGTGTATTCCTTGTACATATACACGGAATATCCCTTTAACCTAGTACAGACCATAATATTTCGTTCTCCTATTGGACAGCGGCCCCTTAGGCGCCATTGCCATACCCCCAAGGTCTGGTTCAAAGTCACCGCCAAAGACATGCCTGGGCATGAACGGCTCTGCGCAAGGATATGAGACAGGAATAAAGCTGGTACTAGTTTGTTCACCTAACGTATAAATACGGCGCAGGTGAATACAGAAGAAAAGTTACCCAATAAGTTGAAGCCTCACCCACGATACAACGTGCGGTGAAGTATGGCCTGTTTGGCCCCAAATAGAGCATTGAGACCGCGTGCGAATTAATAACTGAAGTATCAGAGTTTAACGCTGTACCGTCGAGTTCGACCTATTCTATTAATTCAGTAATAGTCTATTTATGTATAGTGTATCGTGCGGCTACCGTTCTACAGTGACCAGCATCACCAACGTTTCCCCGTACCAGCTAGTGTGCTTATCCAGGCTGGGCTGCTTACCCTGGCGCTTTCACCCGAGGAGCCCTAGACGAGGACCGTGTGGACATGTACACTGGATAATCTACCCGACGACTACATAGCCCTTTTCGGCTGGATTATATTTGCTTTGGTCCTGTAATTGATGGAGCGGAGAATCGCCTACACCCACAATTGTGTGGGATTTACCCTGTGAGGAGCAACGTCGAGCCCGCCTCTCAGAAGCCTGAGGCTGGCTAGCTTTCTTCCATGCGGAGCTGCATGCCACGGAGAACAGCTGTTATTCGTCTGCGGATCAAGAGATTATTGCACCGTCTCCTGTACTTGGAGTCTCTCTATTCATCGTTGACCCAGACTCTACTACCGACAAATCCTCTCCCCTTGCTGGCCTACAACCGGAGGGACCCTACCAGTATCTCCCGCTGCCTTACTAGAGTACCATAGATATAATTCCTAAGATTCAGGTTGTATTTATTATCTCCTGCGTAATATGAGAATGGACATACGTTATTGATTTGCTTACGCACATTCCTTTGCCTTATAAGCGCACCCTAAGTAAAGTATTGTTATATATACTATCATTGCTGCTAATAAATATTCTTAAACCCAGTTTTGTGTGGAACCGTGTCATTGTGGGAAGTGTTCATCTAAGATACCTGTGTACTGTATGGCCAGTAGTAATGTACATAAGACAGTAGTGGTTTAATGATACCATACTTATATAATACAGTCAGGGAATTGTACCCCTCAGTTACAAATCCAATACAAATTTTTTTTGCAATAAAATTGTGCAATAACAGGTAGCAGGTAACAATAAATGTGTGCAATGACAGGTAACAGTTGACAGTTAACAGTAGTAGTAATAGTAGTGCAATACACTGTTACTGTTGCTAATACTAATTTAAAGTGGCCTTTGCTTTTGGCAATAAGTGAGGGTGCGTGCGGCCTGAGTGTGTGCCCGCTCATGCTAAAGTGTTACAGTGGTACTCAATGTTCATTGTTCAGGACTCTGATGGCCTGGGGGAAGAAGCTGAGCCTAAGCCGCTCTGTCCTAGTAGCTGGGGTTCGCAGGCGTCTGCCTGACCTCAGCAGCTGGAACAGGCTGTTATTGGGGTGGTGAGGGTCTTTCATTATCCTGCAGGCTCTGGATTTGCACCTCTTGTTGTATAGAACCTGCAGGGGAGGTAGTGCAATACCCGTGGTACGCTCGGCTGAGCGCACCACTCTCTGTAGGGCCTTCTTGTCTTGTGCCGTGCTGTTTCCATACCAGGTAGTGATGTTTCCGGTCAAGATGCTCTCTACAGCTCCTGAGTAGAAGGACTGGAGTATCTTCCCCGATACTCTGAACTTCCTTAACTGTCTCAGGTGGTAGAGGCGCTGTTTCGCCTTCTTTACTACTGTGTCTATGTGTGTTGACCATGTCAGATCCTCTGAGATGTGGACCCCCAGGTACTTAAAGCTGCTCACCCTGTCCACGGTAGCCCTGTTAAGCATCAGTGGTGTGTGTGTCTCCTGCTGTCCTCTCCTATAATCCACGATCAGCTCCTTGGTTTTACCAATGTTCAGGAGCAGGCTGTTGTCCTGGCACCAGCGTTCCAGTACCTCAACCTCCTCCCGGTAGGCCTTCTCGTCGTTGTCCGAGATCAGCCCCACCACCACCATGTCGTCAGCGAACTTCACTATGGAGTTGGAGCTGAACTTGGCCACACAGTCGTGTGTGTAGAGTGAGTACAGCAGGGGGCTTAGAACACAGCCCTGGGGGGACCCGATGCTCAGGGTGATGGTGTTGGAGGTCTGACCCCCCACCCTGACCGCCTGGGGTCTTTCACTCAGAAAGTCCAGTACCCAGGCGCTCAGGGCGGAGCTCAGACCCAGCTCGATCAGCTTGTCCACCAGTCTGGTGGGGACTATGGTGTTGAACGCTGAGCTGTAGTCAATGAACAACAGTCTTACATAGCCCCCCTTCTGACGGTCAAGGTGGGAGAGGGTGCTGTGCAGTACCTGGGAGACCGCGTCGTCAGTGAACCTGTTTGTCCTGTATGCAAATTGCATAGGGTCCATATCACTGGGGAGGGAGGCACAAATGTGGTCCTTGACCAGCCTCTCAAAACATTTCATGACCACAGAGGTGAGTGCCACCGGTCTGTAGTCATTTGGACATGTTGGGGAGGGTTTCTTCGGTACAGGGATGATGGTAGACATCTTGAAGCAGGCAGGGACCACCGACTCCGCCAGGGATTGATTGAATATGGCGGTGAACACAGGGGCTAGCTGGTTGGCACAGGACTTAAGTATGCGTCCTGTTATTCCATCTGGGCCAGCAGCCTTCCTGGTGTTCACCTGCATAAATGCTCTTCTCACACTGTGTACCGTCAATGAGAGAGCGTCCCCGCCCCCCCGCGGATGCCCCCCCCCCCTCCACAACAGCCGGCGCACCAGTGACGTCACTAGCCGTTGGGCTAGCAGTGCCACTGTTTGCACCAAACCGAGCGTAAAAGGTGTTGAGCTTGTTCGCAAGGGAGGCGTCGTCGCTCCCCATTGAGGGGGCGCTGACTTTGTAGTCAGTTATAGCCCTCAGTCCTTGCCATAATCCTCTTGTGTCATTCTGTGCCATTTGTGCCTCCATCTTGTCGGCATACGTCCTCTTAGCAAGTTTGACAGCCTTGCGCAGAGTGTAGACTATTGTCTTGTACTCTTCCATGTTTCCTGACTCTCTGCCCCGGTTATAAGCAGTGGTGCGAGAGTTCAGGGCTGCTCTGATGGTACTGTCCACCCATGGTTTCTGGTTTGGGAACACCCTCGCCTTCTTTGTGGGGACGATAGTATCAGCCAGTGTTGTTATGAATGACACTACAGCGTCTGTGAAATCGCTGACGTCACTATTACTCCTCCTGAACATTCCCCAGTCGGCGTCATCCAGTGCGTCTTGAAACGTGGCCTCTGATTGGTCGTCCCATTTTTTTACCTCACGTGACACGACGGCGTCACGTGATCTCTGTTTATACGCTGGGACCAAAAAGATGGCGGCATGATCCGATGTGTTTGTTGCTCCCGCTAATGGTGGAGCCGGTACAGCCTTGTATCCGGCTCTAAACGGAAGAAAGACGGCATGACTTTCTTCAGATTTGCCTGATTGAAATCCCCAGCTATGATCATGGCTGCGTCCGGATGCTTGATCTGGTGCGCGTTCAGATGGTCGTGTAGTTCCCCTAGCGCCCTGCCGACATTCGCCTGGGGATGGATGTACACTGCCGTCATTATCAATGCAGTGAATTCGCGTGGAAGATGGAAGGGGCGACATTGGATCGTGATGTGTTCCATGTCGGGAGAGCATGAACGGGAGAGTATCTTCACTTCCCCGGGGCTAGTCCAGCCGTTGTTGGTCATAAGGCATAGCCCCCCGCCGATGCTCTTCCCGGAGGCTTCTGTACGATCCGCTCTGAAGATGGTGAAGGAGTCGGAGGGAGAGATGCTGTGATCGGGAGTCACTGGTTTCAGCCAGGTCTCGGTGAAACACAGGATATTGCATTCCCTCATCTCTCGCTGGAATCGGACCCGTGCACGTAAATCATCCATCTTACTCTCTAGCGAACGGGCATTCGCTAGGAAGATGGATGGAATAGCCGGACGGTAAGCAGATTTCCTTAATCTTAATCTGATCCCGCTCCTCTTCCCCCTGTGTCTTCTCTTTGTCTTGCGTCCTTCTTTGTCTCCCGGCGCGTTGTCTTTGTCCCGCCTGATCTCCGATGGCCATTCTTGGCATGATAAAGTGTCTCTAAACTCCCCTTTGAGTCCGGAGTTTAGGTCAATAAGTGACTGACGGTCGTATGACGTCCCCGCCAGTGATGCTTCGATAAAAAAAGTAATAAAAACAAACATAATAACTATAAATGTGCACATTCGTTGCTGAGCAAAACCCATGGCGACTGACTCGGGGTCGCGCTCAGGGTCATATTGCTTGCAGGTGATATTTCCACCATCAAGACAGCAGCGATGGACATTATCTCCATCATCATCATCATCATCATCATCATCATCATCATCATCATCATCATCATCATCATCATCATCATCATCATCATCATCACTCAAGCCAAAGAAGCCCATAATAAAGGGAAATTCTTTTCACATATCATTGAGTAAAAATGACCTATGGTATTTAGAAATGTAACAGTATAAGAACCAGGCGTTCTATAAATGTAACACAAGAATATTCTTACCTGCCGCGCACTCATGCTCTCCCTCCCGCATCTAGTCGCCCTTTCGCGGTGCCCAATCGATAGTATGATGTTCCTCTTTTCCATAAAAAAGTCAAGATTCCACGCAAGAGTCATTTTGGTTATTTCAGAGAAAAGAAGGATGTTGAGAAAAACAAGTCTGCAGTACGCAAGAAACATTTTTGGCATTCCAGAGGATAGAAGGACGTTGAGAAAGTTAAGTCTGCAGCACGCAAGAAACATTTTAGTCATTTCAGAGAAAATAAGGACGTTGATCCTACCATTTTCACGGTTGTATGGTGTCATTGGAACTTGTCAAGCTCTTCCACATTTCTGATGACCAAAACTTTTGCGTTGTCTGGCGTGCCGTTTAATTTGATGAAGATCTTGCAGTTTGAGGTCCACGTTGATTGGATCTTCTTTTGGTAGCGGAGTAGACGGGCCTTTCTTGCGATGTCACCATTCTTGTTTGTGAGGTGTTCATTTAGATACACGCTCGTTCCATGTAGTTTGGGTCCTTGTTTTAGCAGGGCTATTTTAGCTTTTCGGTTGATGAAACGGTTTATTACTGCAGGTGTATTCGTTTTGAGGCTGCAAGGTAATGGGTGGCAAGCCTCCACACCATTGGTATACAGAGTGATTCCTTTAGTTAGGAGGAATTCCGCCACATGTTCCTCGGCAAAAATGTACTCCTGAGTGCTGTGATCCCTTCCTTCCCCACCTTTCACCGCCTGTGAGTACGACCGGGGTTTAATGTCCAGGCCGGAGATAATGATGTCATTCATTCTCGAGTATTGCTCGAGGTCGGCAACTCGGTTTTCCAGCTGGTCGATTACTTTATCCTTTTCAGCGTTTTGCGTTTTGAGGGCCTTCACTTCCTCAACCAAACCCAGGATTTCTTTCTGCTGTTGCTTAATTTCGGCAATGTCTTTTGCGAGGAATTCGAGAGTGTTTTTGAGTTCCTCGATGTCGTCCCCCATGTTTTTTTTAGGAGGCATTTTTCCAAATTCAAGTTGCCCCTGTCACTGTCACTCGTCCTCTGACATATATCATATATTTTCTTCATTTAAGTTTTGTTAAATATATTATGATAATATTGAATCATGAACACAGTATTTTGTATTGAATAGTGTCCTGAGTGTACATTTACATTTAGCCATTTAGCTGACACTTAGAAGTCCAAAGCTACTTACAAGTTAGAAGAAAGGGTACAACTCTGGTTGCTAAGGTTAAGTGATATTGTTCGTCAAACAGTGTCGAACATGAGTGCTACACACTTGACTACATAGTAGTATAGACATATTAGCTTGGTACCCAGGTGGCCAAAAAGTTCTGGGCCATTAATGGCCCGGAAGAAATTAATCTGCACAAGTCTGGTTGCCGGAATCGGCCCAGAATGCGGAATGACTGACTGCCCGGAACCGGCCCGAGTACACTGGGACAGGTCCGGTTGCCGGAATCGGTCCAGGTCCGGGGTTGCCGGAATTGGCCCAGAATGCGGAATGACTGACTGCCCGGAATCGGCCCAAGTACACTGGGCCAGGTCCGGTTACCAGAAGCGGTCCAGGTCCGGTTGCCGGAAGCAGCCCAGATGCCTTCTACAAAGCTGTTCGGTTTCCGCGTTGCCGTTTTGCGCTCTGATTAGCCGAGTGCGGGCTGTACACAATATACATCATTCTGCAGTGAAGCTCAAATATCAAGTAAAGTAACAGCTTACCCCCATACATGCGTGCTACTTTTTCCAGTTAAAAATGACACCACGAATAGATTATATTTAAACATTTATTAACAAAGAAAATATCATTGGGTCTCATTCCCGAAAGTTTTTCAAAGATATATTCTGGAAGACTTATCTTGGAACCACTGAGACATAATCAATGACAAGTTTACTCTGAGTCCTGAATGTGCTGGTAATATGTCTTAAGTGGCTGAAAAGGTCGCACAAATTATATGATCTGATATCTGCTTGAGGAATGGCATTCTGTCTTAAACTCGAAAGCGCGTTCCCGTTCAGGTCATTTGCATACAAAACAACGCCTCCAGAGGTCCTTATAAGGCAAGTGACGCAGCTGTGTGCAAATGGAATGGCGGAAGTGCTTTGCGAGTCTTGCGAGCCACGTGATTACGAAACCTAGCGTCAGTCAGTGCCAATCAGAGAGCGTCTCCGAGAAATGCGGCTAGGTTTCGTAATCACGCTTGCGCGCCATCAAAACTAGATTAGATTAATGTATTGGCATCATATACAGCTTGCTGTACACCTGCCTCAGCGCGCGCATACACACACACACGCGCGCACGCGAGCGTGCAGTACTGTATATGAATGAATGAATGAATGAAATATAATATATATAGCCTACGGTGGGCGTAATGAGTGAACGCAGTATGGCTTATTATTCCATAATTAAGCCTATATGCTACTGTTCATTCGTAGGCGCACACAAGACTTGTTATGGAATATTAATGCAGTCTATTTCCACCGATTAGCTTTAGTTCTTATTTATTTATCCACTGTCATTTCAGTGTTGGTGTATAGGCTATATAGTGTATTTCAATATAAGTTGAATTGATTAATGATATATTCGAAGGAATGCAGGTTTATAGCTATATCAACCCCCTCCAATGTACAGTAAATGACCAAGTATGGTTTTGTCAATATTCCAATGTACAGTTTTGCTTGTACAGTGTAAGTCTAGCCCCCACCCACCCCTCCCAACCTCCTCCAACAGTTTCTACGTCAAATGTACTCTCTTTTCTGCATTCTTTTTGTATCACAAACAGTACTGTATTTGCAAATCTGGTATGTCATAAATGTATAGATGTAACAGTACTGTCTATCTGTGTCATGTGTGTCATAAAATAAAAAAAAAAATCTAACCCTAACTAACCGTACTGTCATGCACTTGTCCTAATAAACTAACCTACACTGTAGCACTCAACACTTTGATGAACATTGTTGCTCAGCTGATAGAGTTGTGCCCTTCCTGATGGCTTGTCGTACAGAACTTGTAAGTCGCTTTGGATAAAAGCGTCAGCTAAATGACTAAATGTAAAAATGTAAATATATGTTATGATGAATTGAAAATGGGGGACCCTGATGTAAACAAGACGAAATTATTTCTCTGGTCTGCATCCCCTTATGTAATTGAGCTGTACTGTACTGTACCCATTCTGCAATCTGTTAATAAAGTTTTCAATCAATCAATCAATCAAACAAAGGTCTGTCCCATTGTATACCAATCAATGGGATACATCTTCTTCACAAACATAGCCACAACACTGGTAAACAAACTACCCTCCCACTCAGGGCATTATGGGGTAGAACACATAGTAGCATACTACAAAAACCTAGGGGTCCACAAAGACGACTTCAAACTTGAAATGGTAACAACCGATGAGGTACTAAAAAAATTTAGCGCCCTCCAACCTAACAAGGCCACTGGCCATGACAACATCCCCTCCAAATTCCTCAGAGACTCAGCAGCCGCCATCACCCCAGTCATCACACACATAATAAACCTCTCTATAAAACAGGGACACGTCCCCAAGGACTTCAAAATTGCGAGAGTGACCCCTCTGCACAAAAAGGGCAGCAAATTAGACCCAGGCAACTACCGCCCTGTTTCTATTCTTACCTCCATCTCGAAAGTCATGGAGAAAATAGTCTACGAACAGGTCGAAAAGTACCAATCTGGCTTCAGAACGTCCCACTCCACTGACACATGCCTCCTCTATTTGAACGACCACATCAAACAAGAGGTGGACGCGGGCAAATACTGCGGCATGGTCATGCTGGACCTACAAAAGGCCTTCGACACTGTCAATCACTCCATTCTGATTGACAAGCTAAAAGCAATTGGTTTTGATAGTTTATCAGTGAGCTGGATGCAATCCTACCCGGAAGGGAGAGAACAGATGGTAGAGGTAAACGGTACTCTATCCCCCCCCCTCACAGTGAGCTGTGGTGTTCCACAAGGAAGCATACTAGGACCGCTACTCTTCCTAATTTATGCAAATGACATGTCGTCAGCCTGTGACTGCAACTTGTACCTGTTTGCGGACGACTCAGCCCTGCTGGTCTCTGACAAGAACAAGTTGCAGGTTGAAAAAACCCTCAGCTCGGAACTAGGCAAAATCTGCATATGGCTCGCTGATAACAAACTATCATTACACATGGGCAAAACAGAGTCCATTCTCTTCGGTTCAAATAACAAACTCAGCAAGACCGACGGCTTCTCAGTTACAGTGGGTGACAATATTGTCACAAGGAAAGACGAAATTACCTACCTGGGTTCCATCCTAGAGGCAAATCTTTCCTGTGACAAAATGGCATCCAATGTAATAAAAAAAAGTCTTGGGGAATAGCCTAAAATATCATTTTTATTGTAGCATAAAGTGTATACATAAATTGGCATACATCTGGTCTAGAATAGCCTAATAGATATTTATGTTAAATTGTTTATTATTATTGTTTAGAATGACATTACATTATAGGCTATATTTCTGTAACACACCATTTTCCTCCAGTGATAAGTCAGCTGAGTGCAGGACATGACACAGCTGCACGCTCCAACCAGGGCTGGACTGTGACCAAAAATCGACCCTGGCATTTTTGGCCCAGACCGGCCCACCATAATCGGTCGGACACCACCCACCAGTACATCATGCTTGCGGTCCCCTTAAATAATTTGTATGGCTTTTACACTTAAAGTAGAAAAACAAAAGTAATCTGTAAAATAATACAGTGAATTTCCTGTGAAAAAACATAAATTTTTTACAGTGTATCACCTCAAAACATCTCCCGTCTCCGACCCTCACTCTCAGATTCTGTGGCTGAGACCCTGATCCACTCATTTATCACCTCCCGGTTGGACTACTGCAACGGAGTCCTGTTCGGGGTACCCAGCAAAGCCTTGCACAGGCTCCAGTATGTACAGAACTCAGCTGCCAGGGTTCTCACTCACACCAAGCCCTAGCTGGCAGCACATCACCCCCACCCTCATCCACCTCCACTGGCTCCCAGTCAAGTTCCAGATCTCTTTTAAACTCCTGCGCCTCACCTACAAGTCCCTCCATGCCCCCCCCCGATACCTGTCTGATCTCCTCCACCAGCACACTCCATCCCGGAACCTACGATCCTCCGATCTGTATACACACTAAGCTGCTGGTCAAAGGCCTTAACCACAGTATTGTTATGTTAGCTACTGAGCTGCTGGTTAAAGGCCTTAACCACAGTATTGTTATGTTAGCTACTGAGCTGCTAGTTAAAGGCCTTAACCACAGTATTGTTCTGTATCACACTAGCTCCCGCTCAGCGTCTCATTGCATATATCTCGCTTCAGCATAAATATACTGAATACATTTCAAAATGTACCTTTAAATGCGAGCATTCATCTGGCCACACCCCCATCCGCTTACCTACATAAGCAGGGGTGGTGCCACACACTCATCTCTTTCTCAAATTTCATCACAAGCAACGTGTTGCTCATATGCCCACTTGACGTGGAGAAAAATATTTACTCTGAGGAAAGGAAGAACAAGGAGATACGTTGACATCATATTTTTATTTTCTCTCTCACTATTTTCGAGAAAATACGGCGATATTGTCTTCGTCACTGGAGTGTCTGGAAGATGGTGATCATTCTAAAATCCTCCACCGGTTTTCGTATTGGGAGCACGCTGCTGCATGCCTCTCAACTGCAGTTCCTTGCTGTGGCTGGATTGCGGTAAAACCTTTCAGGACACAGCTGAACTGTAGGACGCGCCGCTGTTGTGAGAAGCGGTGAGTTCCAGGTTGGTGAGTGATGTTTTGCTTGCGGCTCCACTTGTCTGTTAGTGCTATGGGGGCTGGCTGACAATGTTTACGAACACCAGCCACAGATTAAGGTCTTTTGTTCAGCCTCTTAGGCAACAGCGGAAGACCTTGATCTGAAGCCCATTATAGTTAACTAGTGGGCCACGACCATTAACAATGGTGATCCCTGTGTTTTCTGGACGAGTGGATGTTTTCTCTGTCACCGTGTAGGCCCCGTCTTTCATATCCAAATGAGAGTATTCCCTCACGAGGAAATATGGGCATGGATGTTCATTAGCGGAAGATCTGTGTTCAAGTCAGCTACACAGGCCAGTTGGGTATTGTGCTGGCTCCGTCGGGTGTTGGTAAAATCACCGTTGTAAAACTGTGTTAACATCTTGTTTCTCTTTTCTCTTAAAAAGTGAGGAGGGTTTCAGAACGGCGGCCTGTCTGAGTGAGTGTTATATCATTGTGTACAAGTTCAGGTGATAGCTGCTTAGCTTACGTACTAGTGGTGGCCTACTGTTAGCCAGTCAGCTGTTAGCTGCGGCGCTAGCCTGCTGTGATCACTAGGCTAGGAAACGTTAGCTTGCGTGCTAGTCGTGGCCTACCTAGGCTAGGCTAGGAAACGTTAGCTTGCTGCTATCGACCGAGGCCCAGCGCGGGGTGGCTCCGGCCCCTCGCGCGCCGCCGCGGTTCCCAACTCCCCTCTCCCTCACGGGGAGAGGCGGGGGGGATTCGAAGTCTCCCCTCTGGTCGCGTGCGCCGTTCGCTCGGCGTCTCGCGGGCAGGGGCGGTAGCGCCCGACGGTTAGAGCGGCCGTTAGCTTAATGCTACTCTGTTGAACGTGCTTTGATTATAACATGTTTTAAACACTCTTGACTACGACGTCATCTTTGACAGAGGATGTTCGTTGAACCTGCCCTGGGCCAGGACGGCAAGGACTGCGTCAACAAGGGGGACCGTAGCGACGGGATGGGGCGGCGACGCTGCCCAGATCGACAACACAGAACGGCTGTGTTTACTACGGTGCCTTGAGACTGCACTTCGCTTGATCTACGCTCCGGGTAGGCAAGGTCTGGACCAGACCTTGAGCACGTCTTCTTGCTTTCCCTTCTAAATGTTTTGTAAATAACGATGTTTTCCAAAACGAGTGTTGCTGCACTACATTTAGGATTCGATGCGAGTTATGTGTGAATTGTCTTGTCACTGGTATTAGCTTCTCCATGCAAATAGGGTTGTTTATTACAGATGTGAAAATGATCTGGTTTGTTGTGTTGAGAAACATCATGTGTGTTCTTTTACCGAGCACTCTCAACTAAGGGGGTTAAACTAACCTATAAAGCTATGCTTAGTGACATATGAGTAAAGAATGATTCTTCTCTCAGCCTGTAATGACAATGAACAGTGTGTTCACATATTAACAGGTTTACCTGTTCAACTGGCCGTATTAAGGGTAAAGTAGGAGGGTTGTGTTTTCCCCCCGGTTCCCTGGGGACTTCTTCATCCTCCTCTCAGACATGTTGTTGCACTACATTGTGTCACTGTGTGGTAGGGATACGATGTAACCCTTAGCTTGATTGCTGAGGTTGTGCTAAAACTGCTGGAGAAACTTTATTTTCCTAAAAGAAAAGATTGTTTGGTCGCTTTCGTGTGTGCTTAGCAAGGCCTGTGGCCGATACTAATCGAGAATTATGTATTCTCTCATTATGAAAAACGGCGTTCCTCTGTAGAGTGTTTTTGCCATTTTTTGTAGGTGATGATGGGTTGTGTGTGTCATGTGACCTACAACTGGGTTGGACTGGCCACAGAAGCACATGTGTAAGTTTGGTACCGGGGCTCTTGGAGAGCCCTCTCTATTCTGTGTTTTTTCCTTAGTAAAAATCAGATAGCAGGTTAGCTCATGCGCTGTGTGAAGCTGTCAGACGCTTCATGGAGCTGACTATGACTGTGTCATACTCTCTTTTTGTCATTACATGGTATCATGGGTGTGGGGTCGTGTTACATCCCAATGTATATATTCCCCAGTGTGTGTCTCCATGTGTGTGTGTTCTCCATTTTGTTTCCTCCCTCCAGCCATTGTTCCCTTCACCTTTGGTCCCTGCCAGGCCAATCCTTCCATTATTGCAACACAGCACCGATTGGTGAATGGCTTTCCAGACTCCAACACTCAATCCACACCCCCCAATCATGGATCACCCCACACCTGTTAAAACATGGCTTCTCACTTCAGTCTTTCTCTCTCTCTGGCATGAGGCTAGGCTTGTTGTGATTTTGGTAAACCTGTAACTTTGACAGCATTGCATTTCGTTTATTGGCCTTTGGTGCTTAGTAGTAATTTCCTTGTGTGTGTATGGCCGCAGAGAGAGCATTGTTAAGTTATAGTTTGTTTTTGTATATATTCTGCTTTTGTTTCTGTATAATTAATGTGTTTTTCTCTCTTTCTCAGGAAGCACAGATGGGGTGAGCTGCCATTTCCTTTGGACATTGTTTTCTCCTGTTTTGGTTAGGTAAGAGTAGTTTAGGTAATGTAATCTCTTTTACCATAGATTAGATTGTGTTTATTTGGAGTATAGTGGTGTTTGTTTGTTGTTTTGGCCTGGGCTCACCCCTGAGCTACATGTGCTTCCTTTGCCTCTATTCAATAAATATCATTGTTGTTTACAAACCTGGTCCATCTTTTCTGTCAACCAACTGTTATGTTACAGCCCTTTACCCTTAGACTCACAGGGGTCGTAACATAAATGGGGGCTCTGCCTGGATTTTGTAACCCGTGTTCAATTGTTGGTTGATGGATTTGGTGAACTGTGTTTGTTTACACTTGTATAGTTATTAATTACTTTGTGTAAAAATGGCATTTGTGTAAGAAAAAATAATGGCAGTTAGTACTTTTGATCTGGGGAAATTCTTGAGCAATCCTACTTGGGAAGCGCTAGATAGCTGCCGCAAGGCAGACTTAGTGGAGATTGCCACACATTTTCAACTCTCGGTTCAACAAAAGCATCTTAAGCAGGATATCAGGTGTCTTGTGGTAGATAAGCTGTTGGAGCAGGGGACGCTTGTTTTACCTGCGGTCTCTGATGAACATGCAAGTCCTCCTGGTGAACTTACAGAAGCACCGCCTTCTGAGGAGCAAGCCCATGGTGCTGAAAAGGCAGGTGTGAACGTCACATTGCCACATTTTCACTTGACCTCTCCTGTGTCAACTGGGTCTCGAGAAGGGGCCCAGGTCAAGGTTAGAATAGCCCGTCTCCAGATGGAGGCTCAGGAGAAGGCACAAGCACGTGAGGCGGAGTATCGGCTTCGTAAAATGGAGCTTGAGGCGGAAAATGAAAGGGCTATTAACATCCGTAGGTTGGAGCTTGAGGTGGAAAAAGAGCTCAGACTGCGGGAGTTGGAGCTGGGAGTCCAAAGGAGTGAATCCAACTCTGCTACACCGACTCCTCCACAAGGCCCGGGTATGTCCTCCTCCACAGCTTATTCATCACACACTTTTGATATAAGTAAACACATTGCTTTGGTGCCTCCGTTCCGAGAGACAGAAGTTGATACTTATTTTAATGTGTTTGAGCGTATTGCTGCTTCATTGCGCTGGCCAAGAGAGGTCTGGCCTTTGTTGCTTCAATGCAAATTGACGGGTAAAGCCCAAGAGGTTTGTTCAACACTTTCCCTAGAAGATAGTTTACTGTATGATACTGTGAAGGCTGCCATCCTTCGTGCATATGAGCTTGTGCCCGAAGCTTATAGGCAGAGGTTTCGCAGTCACAAGAGAGCTGTCAACCAGACCTTTGTAGAGTTTGCTAGAGAGAAGGGAACTCTCTTTGATAAATGGTGTGCAGCAAGCAAGGCCTCAGATCTTAACTCTCTCAGAGAACTCATTCTATTAGAAGAGTTTAAGAATCGTTTGCCAGAGCGTATTGTAATTTACCTGAGTGAGCAGAAAGTGTCCACTCTGCAGCAAGCTGCTGTATTAGCTGATGAGTTTGCGCTAACCCATAAAACTGTGTTTGTAGATAGGCGTGACTCGTTTCCCCCCCATGATTTCTCTCAGAGACCTTCTGTCCCCAACCATTCAGAATTCACACACCCCGACCAAAAATGTCACCTCCACGCTCAAAAGATGAGCGGACATGTTACTACTGTCATAAATCTGGTCATGTTATTTCTGACTGTTTAACATTGAAACGTAAGCAGCAACCGTCCTCTCAGAACTTTAGACAACCCAAAGGGGTTGGTCTGATTAAAATGGCACCTGATTCCGATCAACAGATGCACAATGATCAGGATGTTCTCGATCCTTGTTTCAGGCCATTTACTTCCAAGGGTTTAGTTTCCTTGACAGGGGATCCAAAAGATCAGTGTACAGTTCAGATCTTACGAGATACTGGAGCCTCACAATCCTTTATCCTCTCTGATGTACTACCTCTGTCTGAGAAATCTTCCTGTGGTTCTAGTGTCCTAGTTCAAGGTATTGAGATGGGTTTCGTGCCAGCCCCGTTACACTGTATTCATGTACAATCTGATTTGGTCACTGGTTTCTTTAAGATAGGGGTGAGACCTTCCTTGCCAGTTAAAGGCATTTCCTTTATCATGGGAAATGATTTAGCTGGAGGACAGGTGAACGCTGTGCTGGAAGTGTTGGATCACCCAGACACAGATTCTCTGCCTGATGACTTGTCACAGAACTTCCCTGAAGTTTTTTCTGCAAGTGTTGTCACTCGTGCTCAATTGAAAAAGAGAGGTGATGAAATTAATTTGTCTGACTCTGTTTTTGCTTCAGCCTTTGTCAGGGAGGAGTTGCTGGCTCCAACTTCTGATACCGCTGACAAACCACCGACTCATAGTAAGGTACCCCCACAGACAACTGTAACTAGTTCCGACGCTTTGAAGTTACCCGTTACTCGTGAAATGCTAATTACTGCCCAGAAGGCTGACCCTTCTCTTGCAAAATGTTTCTCTTCTCTTGAAACAGAACAGAGGAGAGAGTTGCATTCTTATTTTGTGGATGAAGGAGTTTTGATGCGTACATGGAGGTCCCATGGTACTAGACTGGCAGAGCATGCACAATCGGAGATAGGGCTACCAGATCAGGTACCAGACTGGAGCACTGTTTATCAGATTGTTGTCCCTGCAGTTTATCGTCAGCATGTACTGTTCTTGGCCCATGACCACCCTTGGTCTGGACACTTGGGAGTCACTAAAACATACAACAGAATACTTCAACATTTCTTTTGGCCCGGTTTGAAGTCCGATGTAGCACAGTACTGTCGTACCTGTAGTACTTGTCAGATCACCGGAAAGCCAAACCAGGTAATTCCACCTGCTCCCCTCTGTCCTATACCAGCGGTCGGTGAACCATTTGAACATGTCATAGTTGACTGTGTTGGTCCGTTGCCAAGGACCAAAGCCGGCAATCAGTTTTTGTTGACAATAATGTGTACCGCCACCCGTTTCCCTGAGGCTATCCCTCTTCGCAGAATTACAGCGCCTGTAATAATTAAGGCTTTGATGAAGTTCTTCTCCACGTTTGGACTGCCTAAGGTAGTACAAACGGACCAAGGCACCAACTTCCTGTCTAGGTTATTTGAGCAAGTGTTACAGTCCCTGGGTATCCGACATATAGTGTCCAGTGCCTACCACCCTGAAACTCAGGGGGCTCTAGAACGTTGGCATCAGACCTTAAAGTCCATGCTGCGTAAATATTGCTTAGACACAGAGAAAGATTGGGATGAGGGTGTCCCCCTTGTTCTATTTGCTGCGCGAGAGACCATACAGGAGTCTCTTGGTTTCAGTCCTGCTGAGCTCGTTTTTGGGCACACTGTTAGAGGGCCTCTGAAAGTTCTTAAAGAACGGTTCATGTCAAAGGGTGCCAGCACACCCACTAATGTTCTAGATTTTGTTAGCCAGTTTCGAGAGCGACTGCATCAGGCGTGCTCTCTCGCAAAAGAAGCGCTCTCTTCTTCCCAGAGAACTATGAAACGGCGCTATGACGAGAAAGCTGTTTCTCGATCTTTCCAGCCAGGTGATAAGGTTCTAGTCCTGTTACCTATCCTTGGTTCTGCTCTTTCCGCTTGTTTTTCCGGACCGTATGCAATAGACAAGAAGATAAGTGATACAGACTATGTGGTTCGCACCCCTGATCGTAAACGTCACTCTCGTGTTTGCCACATCAATATGCTTAAACCATATTTTTCCAGAGATAGTGTGCAGGTGAAGACCTCAGACCAGACAGCCGGACTGGCCGTCTCTGCTGTTGCCTCAACTCCAATAGTTCCGGACTCTCCTGACGTTAGTGGTGAGGATGTAGATGGCTTGGAGTTGCGCAATGCAGCCCATCAGGGTGCTAGATTGTCCAACACTGAGATGTTATTGAACCTGCCCACTCACTTAGCACACTTACCTGAGGAGCAGCGAGAGGACATCACAAATTTGATTCAGGCCTACATGGCTCTGTTTGGTGATGTTCCCTCCTGTACTTCTGTATTGGCCCATGATATTAATGTTAACAATGCTGTGCCTATCAAGCAACATGCATACCGTGTTAACATCACCAAGAGGGCCATGATGCAACAGGAGGTTGACTATTTGTTAAAACATGGTTTAGCCAAGCCAAGTTGCAGTCCCTGGAGTTCACCTTGCTTGTTAGCTCCCAAATCGGATGGAACTCCTAGATTTTGTACTGATTTCCGGAAGGTAAATGCTGTCACCGTGCCTGATTCCTTCCCACTGCCCCGCATGGAAGATTGTATTGACAACCTTGGATCTGCCACCTATGTTAGCAAACTAGATTTGTTAAAGGGTTACTGGCAGGTCCCTTTGACCCCCCGTGCCTCGGAAATCTCTGCGTTTGTTACTCCTGACAATTTTTTGCAATATACTGTAATGCCTTTTGGAATGCGTAATGCCCCGGCCACTTTCCAGCGACTGGTGACCCTAGTCCTGGCTGGTGTTCCAAATTGTAATGCCTATCTCGATGACCTGGTTGTCTATTCGACCAACTGGCGTGACCACATGACAACCTTGCAAACTGTCTTTGACCGCTTAGCTGGAGCCTCCCTGACCCTTAACCTTGCCAAGTGTGAGTTCGGCAAGGCTACGGTTACCTATCTTGGTAAGCAGGTAGGACAAGGCCAAGTGCGTCCGGTGGATGCAAAAATATCTGCAATCACAACTTTTCCAGTGCCTACTACTAGGCGGGAATTGCGTACATTCCTTGGGATGGCTGGGTATTACCGTGGTTTTTGCCGGAACTTTTCTTCTGTCGTCACTTCTCTCACTAGCCTGTGTAGCCCGTCCAAACCATTCATTTGGACAGCTGATTGTCAAAATGCATTTGATGGTGTTAAAGCTCTCTTATGCAGTTCCCCTGTTCTCTCTGCTCCAGATTTCTCCCTGCCGTTCCAGCTGGAGGTGGATGCCAGCGGGGTGGGAGCTGGAGGGGTGTTATTACAGGACGATCACGATGGTGTCAGTCACCCGGTTTGTTATTTCTCCCGGAAATTTAACAAACATCAACTAAACTATTCCACTATTGGAAAAGGAGACTTTGGCTATGTTGTATGCGTTGCAACATTTTGAGGTGTATGTCGGTTCGAGCGTATTACCAGTGGTAGTATACACCGACCACAACCCATTGGTTTTTCTGTCGCGGATGTACAACCACAATCAGCGCCTTATGCGTTGGGCGCTCTTGGTGCAAAATTATAACCTCAGCATAAAGCATAAGAAGGGGTCTGAGAATGTGTTGGCGGATGCTCTATCTCGGAGTTAAATCTCTCGTGCTGTCGACTTGTTCTATTTTGCTGTCGACTCGTTGTCTGTTGCTGTCAACTCGTTCTGTCATTGTTGACCCGTGTGGTTGTACCAACTGCTAGTTTTTTTTCATAGCTCTTTGTTTTGTACATGTTATCTCAGATGTTATCTTGTTGTTAAAGAAAAAAAAAAACATGTTTAGTTGGTGTTAAGTGTCAAACATGTTTTTGTCTTATGTATGGGGGTGTTACATCCCAATGTATATATTCCCCAGTGTGTGTCTCCATGTGTGTGTGTTCTCCATTTTGTTTCCTCCCTCCAGCCATTGTTCCCTTCACCTTTGGTCCCTGCCAGGCCAATCCTTCCATTATTGCAACACAGCACCGATTGGTGAATGGCTTTCCAGACTCCAACACTCAATCCACACCCCCCAATCATGGATCACCCCACACCTGTTAAAACATGGCTTCTCACTTCAGTCTTTCTCTCTCTCTGGCATGAGGCTAGGCTTGTTGTGATTTTGGTAAACCTGTAACTTTGACAGCATTGCATTTCGTTTATTGGCCTTTGGTGCTTAGTAGTAATTTCCTTGTGTGTGTATGGCCGCAGAGAGAGCATTGTTAAGTTATAGTTTGTTTTTGTATATATTCTGCTTTTGTTTCTGTATAATTAATGTGTTTTTCTCTCTTTCTCAGGAAGCACAGATGGGGTGAGCTGCCATTTCCTTTGGACATTGTTTTCTCCTGTTTTGGTTAGGTAAGAGTAGTTTAGGTAATGTAATCTCTTTTACCATAGATTAGATTGTGTTTATTTGGAGTATAGTGGTGTTTGTTTGTTGTTTTGGCCTGGGCTCACCCCTGAGCTACATGTGCTTCCTTTGCCTCTATTCAATAAATATCATTGTTGTTTACAAACCTGGTCCATCTTTTCTGTCAACCAACTGTTATGTTACAGCCCTTTACCCTTAGACTCACAGGGGTCGTAACAGGTCGTAAAGGGGTGAACTGGTAACCTTTCCTCCCCCTTTTTTCTGTTGGTCAGGGGTAGACCCACCTGTCCTTCAAGGTTCCTGTCACGTTCGGTTCGGCACATTACAGGGTGAGGGGGGGGGGGGGGGGGGGGGGGGGGGAGTTTCCTGGTCCCACGGCCTGGAATATTGGGCGTGTGCACCGCAGAAATTCCCCCGCCATAGAGTACGTCACTGTGCACGTCTCTGTTGGTAGGACTTCCGTGTGCTGTTCAGGTCCATGTGATGGATCTGTTTCGGCGGGTGGTCAGGGCTCCTCCTCATCAAGCTTCTATTCGGGCCTTCTGTGAGTTGGGACTCTCCTTCCATGTGAGGGAGCCTCCTTCAGAGTACAGAGCCTCCTCCTCAGATTGTCAAGGTGAGTGGACCCTCAAGAAGGAGTCCTACTCTATTGTGTATGTATTCGATTCAATTCGATTATTGAGTGTGTATGGATTCAGTGCCTCCTCCCCGGAGAGCCCTAAAACCAATTTTTTACATGGCTCAAGGTGCAATATATTCTTTTCAATCTGTACAGCTCACGTGGGAAGTCTCTCTGGGGATTCCCGTCTCCTTCCTATGGGAGGGTGGTGGGATGTAAAAATGTGAAACTTTTTTTACCCCTGGCTGTGTAGACTGGGATACATACTGTTGGTGCTTCCTTCTTTTCTATTAAAAAAAGTTGGAGTTAGGAAGTATCACACCCCTCTTGTCGTTCCCCTGGGTGCCTTGGGGATTCAATGACAGGTCTAAATAGCCTGTTCATTGATGTGGGTGTGTCCCGACGCACGTATAGTGCTAGCTCGGGGTGTTCTGTAAACAGGCGACTGACTGGCACGCCTTGGTTGCTTGAGGTTAAAACAGCGTTTTTATAAAGCAACTGGGATGGAGGTTTTTCCTTTTACGACGACCAAATCCGCCGACCTGGTTTGGTTATCGACGGATTCTCGTTCATATCTGGGGGATGATGATGGAATGGATCTGAACATATGTAGAGGGGTCTCACGCCCTGGGGGTGGGCCACCGGGCGCGGTTCGCCCGAACGTCTGGGTGGCGCCTTCTGTTCATGTTTAAGATCAACACGCATATCTGCCCCTTCTCCTGGAGTAGGCATGTCGGCGTGGTTAGGGCACAGGACTGGTTCTGGTCACGCTGGTCCGGATCAGTTGAACTCGTTGTCCGCCGGGGATGCAGATCTGCTGTTCTGGTACCCTGAGGGACTTGGGCTTTTTTCAGGGGGAAAAATGCCAGGTCGGTCCAGGTGTCACAGGGTTAAGCGCTATGGAGACCCTGGTTGGGTAAATTTTTTACTCAGCACTGTCGTAATGGCTTACGGCCATGCCAACCTGTACACGCTCGATCTCGTCAGATCTCGGCCGCTACACAGGTTGGTCCTGGTTAGTACTTGGTTGTGAGACCGCCTGGGAATACCAAGTACGGTGTGCTTGGGGCTGGTTCTCCATTCTTTTTCGCCCCTCTCTCACGCATGGCGAAGAGGGGCCTGTTGGGGTGGTCTTTGACCTCCTCTGGTGACCCTGTGCTTCCCGTATCGCCGGGCCCGGTCCGAAGTCATGTTTCGTACTCAATGTTTCGTTTCGTACTCAATGTTTCGTACTTTAGAAACATCTTCGTTCAATAGATGCGTTTCTTGTAAGAAAACAATTTTTTATTTCAAATATTTTAACCTGCTCATTACCCGTTTCACCTTTGTAATTTTGTTCAAGCCCCTACAATTCCACAAAGTAAATTTCACCTTGCAGTTCTCTGACATTAGTTAAAGGTCCCATGCATTATAAATGTCATTTTTCAGTCTCTAGCATTGTATTATAGTAATAGGAGTTCGTATCAATGTGTTTTAGGGTCTAAATACCATATTGGCGAATTTCTCCGTTTCAGCCCAGCCCCTCTGTGCCTCTAGTAAATCGGGTCATTTTGATTTGAAGTCCCGGAGCACGTCACTGGGCGCTGTGGATAGACACAGTGATGCGATTGGCTCTGTGGTTGGAGCTAATGCCCGCCCCCATTCTACCTAGGCTTCTCTCTCTCTCTCTCTCTCTCTCTCTCTCTCTCTCTCTCCTCTCTCTCTCTCTCTCTCTCTCTCTCTCTCTCTCTCTCTCTCTCTCTCTCTCTCTCTCTCTCTCTCTCTCTCTCTCTCTCTCTCTCTCTCTCATGGTATAAATTATTATTTGTGTAAATAAGGTTATACGCCGACCATTAAGAAAATACATGTTAGTTTAGGAATAAGGGGCAGGTAACTATATAACTATAAGATTTATTCTTCTTCCTGCTCCTTTTGTCCATGGAATGACTATTTATGATTTTTTAATGAAGAAACTATGATTGTATTATTCCATGTGGCAAATAAAAACTCTGAACTGAACTGAACTCTCTCTCTCTTCCCCCCCCTCCCTCCCTCCCTCTACCAGTGCAGACTGTGGTCTGACTGTCACTCAAAGTGCTTATGGGCGGAGCCAGGCCATAACAGCCTGATTTCCTGAGGCTGAAAAATGATGGTTTCGAGTACTTGATTAGAAATATAAAACAATAAAAAATTTTGAAAAAAAAATTACAAATGTCTTCAATAGACTAACAGGAATTGTGTAAAGTTGCCCAAATAGTGCTAGGAATAGCAGTGCATAGCACCTTTAATTAATATATCCCTTATGAAAAGGTACATAGACAGCCACACCCATATGAGAGAAGAAAAAATTATAAAACACAACAGGAAAAAACACCCACCCCCCACCCCCTACTAACCTAAATCCCATGCACACTGTACATCTCCCCTCACCCCACATTTCACTACTGGCCAAACGAGTTTCTCTAACTTGTCTTCCTCCTAAGCTCAAACTAGCTTTCATTTTTTCTAAATACTAATCACACATAATATATTTAGTGTAGTCTTGAACTGCGCAATGCTTGCAACTTGTAGGTCTAGTATCCATTAGGTCAGGGGCTTACTTTAAACGCCAAACACTTTTATTACAAATCTGGAACACTTTTAGTACAAACCTGGAACGCGCACACGCAGGCTGGGAGACGAGGAAAATGTAAAAAGTTAAACGTTTGTAGCCTGTCCCAGAGTCTGCAATGCGTTGTAGGAAAAGTCTAAACCAGTGCTGATTTTGTCCGTTGAACTAGACTCAGTCCTGTCCGAATAAGAATACAAATAAAAATCAGAGGAAAACTAAACAGTCATAGTCCAATCACGCCTCATTTTGTGGAAATGGCTATTTTTATAATGTAATTTATATATTCATTTATAAGAATACAGTAGGCTTAGTATGACTGTTACTTTCCTTTCGGAGCCTTCCAACGCCAAGCCCGTCTCAATAAATCAAATGCTTCGGATAAACTTGTCCACCTCCGCCGGAGTTTGAAAGGTGCAGGCTCTCTCGTTGTGAGTTACCAGCAGCCGGTCTGGAAAGATCATTTGGTGCGTGTGGATCCCCCGGTCTCTCAGCTTCCTCCACACCTCGTCGTAACTGTGCTGCCTCTTGTGCACACCTGCAGAGAGGTCTATGTGAAGAAGAACCGGCTCGTTATTATAAAGGACCTGTCCCTTGGTCCTAGCTGCCCTCAGTACTCTCTCTGTCCTTGAAGTTCATGAAGTTCATGATTGGGGTCCTTGGGCGTTGAGAGTCGAGTCGCGCGCCGATTCTATGAGCACGCTCCAATACTAAGCCCTCTCGTGGTTCCATATTCAGAGCCTCCGGTAACCATTTCTCCAAAAATGCAGTTGCATCCTGGCCCTCTGCCTTATCCGGTAGCCCCACCAACCTGACGTTATTTCTTCGACTCCTGCATTCCAAGTCCTCCACTTTGTCGAGAAGGCTTTTAACGGTGTTCTCCAGAGTGCTAACCTTTGGTGTTAGCTTATTAACGTTGTCCTCTGCGTCAGAAATCCGTTGTTCAGTCTGCTCTATGCGGCTTATGCAATCTTGTATCTGTTTCTTTATTTCCGTAATTGTTATTTGCATTTTGTCGAATTTCTTATACAGTCCAGTTTTCATAGTCAGTATGGCTTTCATGATATCTTGGTTGTCTGGACTTAACTTTTCATCATCTGATTCGTCGACGTCCTCGTGTACGTTAGCCATCTTTTCATCTGACTTGGTGGCGCTGCTAGTCTCCTCCACCTCCGACTGTTCAGCTTTCTTTTTATCCTTCTTTGCTTTTTCTTTAGCGTTTTTTCCTGACATTTTGATTCCGGATATTCTTATACATATACTGCGCGACTTTGAGTGATATTTTGATTAGTTTTGTAGGATTAAATTACATGCTAGCAGCTGAGCCTAAAATGTGCGACCTCCTAGTTACTCGTCATGCCCGTAAGTCCTTAACCACAGTATTACATTAGCTACTGAGCTGCTGGTTAAAGGCCTTAACCACAGTATTACATTAGCTACTGAGCTCCTAGTTAACGGCCTTAACCACAGTATTACATTAGCTACTGAGCTGCTGGTTAAAGGCCTTAACCACAGTATTGTTATGTTAGCTACGGAGCTGCTAGTTAAAGGCCTTAACCACAGTATTACATTAGCTACCACTACAAAACTTGAAGTCCTTAAAATGTATTTAATTTCCCCTTAATTTGCCCCTGAAAACATGCAATACCCCTTAATAAAAAATAAGGGACCATTAATTTTTTTACTGGACCCCTTAATTTCACCTTAATTCCACCCCTGGGTGTAGAACCCCTTAATTGTGTCAATTAAGGAAACCCCCTTAATCTTACATTTAAGGTGTATTTAAGGTGCTGTTTTTGTGATTGGATAAAATAAGGGATAATTAATGACTTTTTAATACCCCTTAATTTGACTTTGTCAGGACAAATTAAAGAGGTCCTTAAAAACACCTTAATTTTCTTTCTATATAATGTAACTGAGCGCATTTCCTTAATTTGAACTTTAAGGTGTATTTAAGGTGCTATATCTGTGAGGTGAAAAATAAGGGATAAGTAATGACTTTTTAATACCCCTTAATTTGACTTTGTAAGGACAAATTAAAGAGGTCCTTAAAAACATACATTTTCTGCTTTCTATGTATAATTTCCTTAATTTGAACTTTAAGGGTCATTGACATCAGGATACACATTGGTGTGTATATACCTTTAATAACTGGATGCGCATTCGTGCGTAGATGGTTCCCAGCTAAATACACATTATTGTGTTTTTCAGCGTGACTCATTTTCAAGGCCAGTAACCAATGATATGCGCCTTCATTGGCTGAAACCCCACGTGGGTATTTTTTTTATGCTCCCTTATTGGTTGAGCACGAGTGAACTTTGAGCTGCTAGCCACACCAGCTACTAGCCACACCAGCTGCTAGCCACACCAGCTACTGTAGGCACACCAGCTGCTACAGTAGCCACACCAGCTACTAGCCACACCAGCTAGCCACACCAGCTGCTAGCCACACCAGCTGCTAGCCACACCAGCTACTAGCCACACCAGCTGCTAGCCACACCAGCTGCTAGCCACACAGGGGTGTCATTGCCATTGCCGGGCCAGAGCCGGTTTATCTTTGGCGATCCGGAGTCGGCTCATCTTTGGCGTGCCGTGCCGGGACTGCGCAGAGTGTGCCGACCAGTAGCCGGAATCGGCCCAATTATGCTGGCTACCTGGGTAGGTAGTAGATTACTTAGTAGCAAAGTGGATAATAGTAAGTAAGAGTGTACCAGTATTAGTATACCACTAAGTGAATCTCTAATCAGTGGTTAAAGTGGGATTTGGCAGGTGGGGGAACCCGAAGTTCCGGTGTAGCGCAAAAAAACAACTCACATCAAAATAATTCCCTTTTTGACTGTGAGCTCTGGGGGACTTGTCTTTATGGACAGGCTATGCTGTGCTGCTGTGGCTCTGGGCTGTGCTGCTCTGGGCTGTGCTGCTCTGGGCTGTGCTGCTGCTCTCTTCAATAATTAACAGATGCTACATGGGCTATCATATTATCATGGCTGCTTTTTTTTGCCATACTATGAAAGTGGAATTTATTGTCCCCTGCCAGTGATACTAAAGAGCATAATCCGCTTAAAATTGATGACTGCTACCCTTGACCCAACAGAGACCATGGATACCACAGCATGCTGCACCAGGCCAAGTTAGTCCATTACTGTAAACTTTACCACAATGCTGCCAACTACCCAAATTCCATAGCCTGCACTTAAAATGGAACATTCTGGAACAAACTGGAACCATGGTTCTACATATGAACCGTGGGTTTTATACCTGGACAGCTGAACCATTGGTTTTACCGTCTCCAGCCTCCCATATCTCTGTGTTGCAGCCTTCACCACCTTGTACTGTATGTTGCTGCCTTGTACTCTGTCTGCTGCTAAAAATCCATGCAAACACCATTTCACTGGGTGGACCTTTTTGCACCTCAACGTTATTGGATGTGTGTGCCTTCTTACGTGTATTCAAATGAAAAACGATCCTAAACGCATCCTATATACATGCAACATTACACCTACTGCAAGGCGGCTCAGCGGCCTCTGAATCATCTGAGGAATGAAGTAATAAAAATGTATAGCATGATGCTTGCCAAAAAAAGATTCTCCCTTTATGTTGGCAATGTTACAAGCACCCTCGACTGTGTTTATTAATAGATTATTATTATATGCTGTAGATTATACGTTTATTACTGTATGAATGAATTATTTTAACTATCTTTGAACAATCATGAAATTAGTTCTATATGTTATTTCTATAGTCCACTACTATATGTATTAACTTGAACAACTCTCTCAAAGCAATACACAAGATAATGAATGTTTTATTGATACTTGGAAATTGTGTGCACAGTGTTGCATATACGGTGTGCATATACAGTATAAGGTGTGCAGACACCATGTGAAGAATGTAAGTATGTGCCAGGCCATGAAGACGACAGAGAACGATGATTGGGCGTCGAGAACAATGAGGTAGGACAAATACAGAAAAATAAATGTACAACTGTAATTTCATAAAACATATAACGCAATAATCAAAAACAACCATGAATATTACATTTCCACATTTTTGTACCAGCTGCATCATGTACATTCTCAAAACGGGATATTCCCTGTACACAAAACACTATATATATATATATATAACTTGTAGATATTGCCATCAGACAAGGTGCTTCTTAATGAAAATGAAAATGTATATGTAAGGTGATTATATATATTTTATTAGAACATGAAATAGAAATATTGGAATATTAAGTGTATTCGTTTGTTCATCTGTTTGATTGCAATTAGTTAATTAATGTACTATTAATACAACATAAAAATTATGCTGTAGCAGTTGCTTTGAAGGGCTGTTAAACTGAGCATATAACTCGTAGTATGTAGTATGGCAGACATGGTCCGACATGACAAAAATAGGGTGCTGTTGTAATACAAATGCAAATAAAAATGCATTTGACCTTTTTGGGGAGATGCTAATATTTAGTTTCTGCTTGGCTTGCAGAATGTGCTCAATATAAGACGGTGGAGAGGGAGACGGAGACAGCGGAGTGAAGATCAGACTGTTCCAGCTGGTGGTAAGTGACACTGATGCTTTAGCGTTAGGTTATGACTATAACCAAGTTCTGTTAGTTAGGGGCGATGCTTGGCATCACTACTGCACTATCTCGCGTACGTGCACGCGTACTGAATAAACCACAAATGTACCTCTAATACCAGTATTAGTCTGACCACACCCCTCATCAGCTTACCTTCATAAGCAGGTGTGTGGTCACCTGCTCTCCTCCTTCCCAAGCTTTCACCACAAGGTGAGGACAAGGGCTGCAGCGGCCGTCTGATGCCAAGCATCGCCCCTAACTAACAGAACTTGGTTATAGTCATAACCTAACGTTCTGTATCGTTAGTGGCTTAGCTTGGCATCACTACTGCACAAGGGAGGCCAAGCGGAGCCACTTGGCTGACAAATACACCCCGCTGACAGCCCCCCAAAACCATCAGAACAGGGAGGGCCGAGCCCCCCCGACCCCCCCTAATGGAGGGTATCCCCCCTATTAGAGGCTTCACGGGAAGGCGACGGACCTGACCGTGCGAAGAGGCACTCAAGCAACTTAACGCACAGGGTGAGCAGACCGTGGCTTGACCCCACGACTACACACACGCACAACCCGCATGCCACCCGGGAACGAACGGAGGAACAACCTCGTTACTGCCCCCAGAATCACGGGGCCAAGGGCAAACCCAACCCCGTGGCAAGGCCGTAGCAGCGGAGCGCGAAGGAAGACCCAGACCCACCAAAAGGACTGGACTCCCTGGAATGGGGGCCCGGAGAAGTCCATGATGCCAGCATCAAGACCCCACCAGGTGGGCACGTAGTGCCCCGCCCCCCACATCGCCAGCGTATTCGGACAAAGGCCCCTCAGTTACTGCACCTGGTATTCCCAGGCGGAACCCCATCCAAGTACTAACCAGGCCAGAACCTGCTTAGCTTCCGAGATCGGACGAGATCGGGCGTGTTCAGGTTGGTATGGCCGTAAGCCGAGCGGGCCCCGTCCCCCCAATAGTACACCGCCTGGCACACTGACCCTGCAGAACAGGCAGTCAGCATGGCCGTAAGCACACAAAAAGGTTAACCAACGGAAGCAGGCAGCGCACCGGGGAAAAACCAGGCAACAGGCTGTTAACCCTAGCCTGGAGACTGCGGACGAGACAGGCGCCAGAGGGGACAGCTGAACACAGCCGCCCCGGCGGAAGGAGCGTAAGCTGGCGGTGTTGCATGACCAAGCCTCCATTTAAAAACCCCCACCCAGAGGGGTCGAGGCAGAGAAGGCTGACACGATTGGCAGACGTCATGAACGTGCAGGGGCACCCTCAAACGGTGAACCCGGGAGTTGACACTGCTCCAACACACCAGGGAATCAACCACCTCGGTGTTACCCAATGCGGTGGTTGTTCCTATAACCCCTCAAGAAAAAACTCCAAAACACACCTGCGGGCATACACCGGCTATACCGCAGTACAAGTGTTTCAGTTTCCAAAAAGGGTTAACCCAGGCCTACGGGTCGCAAACATCACTTCGGACCGGGCCTGGCGGTACGGGAAGCACAGGGTCACCAGAGGAGGTCAAAAAACCACCCCCACAGGCCCCTCTTCGCCATGCGTGAGAGAGGAGCGAAAAATAATGGAGAACCAGCCCCTAAGCACACCGTACCTGGTATTCCCCGGCGGTCTCCCAACCAAGTACTAACCAGGACCAACCTGTGTAGCGGCCGAGATCCGACGAGATCGAGCGCGTACAGAATGGCATGGCTGTAAGCCATGACGACAGTGCTGAGTAAAAACATACCCAACCAGGGTCTCCATAGCGCTTAACCCTGTGACACCCAGACCGACCTGGCATTTTTCCCCCTGAAAAAAGCCCAAGTCCCTCAGGGTACCAGAACAGCAGATCTGCATCCCCGGCGGACAACGGGTTCAACTGATCTGGACCAGCGTGACCAGAACCAGTCCCGTGCCCTAACCACGCCGACATGCCTACTCCAGGAGAAGGGCAGATATGCGTGTTGATCTTAACATGAAAAGAAGGCGCCACCCAGACGTTCGGACGAACCGCGCCTGGTGGCCCACCCCAAGGGCGTGAGACCCCACTACATATGTTCAGATCCATCCCGTCATCATCCCCCAGACATGAACGAGAATCCGTCGACAACCCACCCAGGTCATGGGATGTGGTCGTCGGAAGAGGAAAAACCCCCATCTCAGTTGCTTTATAAAAACGCTGTTCCAACCACAAGCAACCAAGGCGTGCCAGCCAATCGCCTGTTTACAGCGAGCTAGCACTATACGTGCGTCGGGACACACCCCCATCAATGAACAGGCTATTTAGACCTGTCATTGAATCCCCAAGGCGCCCAGGGGAACGACAAGAGGGGTGTGACACTCCCTAACTCCAACACTTCTGGAATAGAAAGAAGGAAGCATCAACAGTATGTATCCCAGTCTACACAGCCGGGGTAAAAAATGTTCACATTTTTACATCCCACCACCCTCCCATAGGAAAGAGACGGGGATCCCCAGAGAGACTTCCCACGCAAGCTGTACAGATTGAAAAGAATATATTGCACCTTGAGCCATGTAAAAAACTGGTTTTAGGGCCTCCGGGGAAAAGGCACTGAACCCATACACACTCAACAAACGAATTGAATCGAATATACATACAATAGAAAAGGACCCTTCTAGAGGGTCCACTCACTTTGACAATCTGAGGAGGAAGGCTCTGTACTCTGATGGAGGCTTCCTCACATGGAAGAAGGAGTCCGAACTCACAGAAGGCCTGAATAGGCGCTTGGTGAGGAGGAGCCCTGACCACAGATCCATCACATGGACCTGAACAGCACACGGAAGTCCTACCAACAGAGACGCGCACGGTGACGTACTCTATGGCGGGGGAATTCCTGCGGTGCACACGCCCAATATACCAGGCCGTGGGACCAGGAACCCCCCCCCCCCCCCCCCCCCCCCCCCCCGTAACGTGCCGAACCGCCACGTGACGGGAACCTTGAAGGACAGGGGGTGTACCCCTGACCGACAGAACAATGGGGAGAGGAAAGGTTACCAGTTCACCCCTTCACGACCCCACACCCATGATACGACGTAACGACAAAAAGAGAATATGACACAGTCATAGTCAGCTCTATGAAGCGTTTCACAGCTCCACACAGCGCATGAGCTAACCTGCTATCTGATTTTTACTAAGGAAAAACACAGAATAGAGAGGGCTCTAAGAACCCCGGTCCAACATACACATGTGCTTCTGTGGCCAGTACAACCCAGTTGTAGGTCACATGACACACACAACCCATCATCACCTACAAAAAATGGCAAAAACACTCAACAGAGGAACGCCGTTTTTTTCACAATGAGAGAATACATCATTCTTGATTAGTATCGACCACAGGCCTTGCTAAGCACACATGACAGCAACCAAACCAATTTCCCCTTAGGAAATAAGTTTCTCCAGCAGATTTAGCACAACCTCAGCAATCAAGCTAAGAGTTACATCGTATCCCTACCACACAAAAGACACAATTAATGCACAACATGTCTGATAGGAGGCGATAAAGTCCCCAGGGAACCGGGGGGGAAAACACAATCCTCCTATTTTACCTTCAATACGGCCAGTTAAAACAGGAAAACCTGTTAATGTGTGAACACACTGTTCATTGTCATTACAGTCTGAGAAAGAACATTCTTTTACTCACTTGTCACCAAGCATAGCTTCATAGGTTAGTTGCCTTAGTAGTGAGTACACGGTACACATAAACACCATGATGTTTCTCACACAACAACCAGATCAATACATCACGATCTGCACGGAGAAGCTAACTGCCAGTGACAAAAACAGCTCACACATAACCCGCAACGTATCCCAAATGCATTGCAACAACACACGTTTTGGGAAAAAACACCGTTATTCACAATACATTTAGCAAAGTAAAACCAGAAGACGTGTTATGAGGTCTGGCCAACCCCATACCTACCCGGAACGCAGATCAGCGAAGTGCAGTCACAAGACACCGTAGAACACAGCCGACCTGTGTTGTTCGATCCGGGCAGCGTCGCCGCTCCAACCAGTCGCTACAGTCCTCTTTGTTGACGCAATCCCCGTCCAGGCTCAGGGCAGGGTCGACGAAACATCCCCTGTCAAGGATGACGTTGCGGTCAAGAGTGTAAAACATGTTAAAATCAAAGCACGTTCAACAGAATAGCATCAAGCCAACGGCGATCAGAAGCGAGCTCCGGCGGCGCGCGAGAAGCTAAGCTACCCCGCGCCAGCCATGGCCCTAGCAGCAAGCTAACGTTTACCCAGCGACCACGACATGCTAGCCCCGCAGCTAACAGCTGACCGGCTAATAGTAGGCCTTAAGCAGGCCATGCAGCGATCCAGCAGGCTAACGCAGCAGTTAACAGCTGACTGGCTAACCGTAAGCTATGAACATGTAAACAATGACATAACACTCACCCAGACAGGCCGCCGTTCTGAACCTCTCCTCACTTTTTAAGAGAAAAGAGAAAACAAGACGTCAACACCGCTTCACAACGGTGAACATCCGGCGGAATCAGCACAGTACCAACTGGCCTGTGTAGCTGACTTCGAACATGAATCTGCCGCTATCGCACATTACATGCACATATCCCCTCGTGAAGGAATACTCTCATTTGGATATGAAAGATGGGGTCTTAACACGGTGACAGAGAGAATCCACTCGTCCAGAACACACAGGGATCACCAGTGTCAATGGTCGCGGCCCACTAGTTAAAACTATAATGGTCTCCAGACCAAGGCCTTCTGTCGCCTAGGCGGCTAAACAAAGGACCCTAGCCTGGGGCCGGTTTCCATAAACTTTGTCAAGTAGCCCCCATAGCACTAACAGACAAGTGGAGCCCGCCAGCAAACACTACTCACCCAACCTGGAACGCACCGCTCCTCACAACAGCGGCATGTCCGACAGTTCAGCTGTGGCCTGACAGGTTTCACCCCAACAAACACAGCAAGGAACTGCAGTTGAGAAGCATGCAGCGGCGTGCTCCCAATACGAAAACCGGTGGAGGGTTTTTAGAATGATCATCATCTTCTAGACACTCCAGTACGAAGACAATATCGCCGTATTTTCTCGAAAATAGTGAGAGAGAAAATAAAGATATGATGTCAACGTATCCTTGTTTCCCAAGCTGTTCCTAATCCAATTTCTTCCATCATGGTGTCAAGTGTGGGGATCTACCGAGGCACTTCTTCCTTGTGGTGAAAGCGAGAAGGAGGAGAGCAGGTGACCACACACCTGCTTATGAAGGTAAGCTGATGAGGGGTGTGGTCAGACTAATACTGGTATTAGAGGTACATTTGTGGTTTATTCAGTACGCGTGCACGTACGCGAGATAGTGCAGTAGTGATGCCAAGCTAAGCCACTAACGATACAGAACTGCCATTCACAGTGAAGGACTTGCACGAGAGATGCGTTAATACTATACATGTTGATGTTGACTGATGAATGAATTAAACTTAATTCAAATAATGTGACTTTGATGGAAATGTGCATACACAGGTAAACTAATCATTTAGAATATTTGAGTCAATGATGAACGTATGTTAAAAGTAGTTGTGTTTATAATTCAGTGTCATCAAACATAAATTAATTAAGTGGAGAAAAACATTCTGTAAAACTCAAGTAATAGAAGCAATAACATCTATAACGGATTTTTCTCTCATGCAGGGTTCTAGATTGTGAAAAGTTCCTCTGTGATCGGGTAGCAACAAGGTGAGAACTATAGAACATACTCCAACCTGCCACTATTTCAGCAGTGGTGGTTGGAGGTGAATTTAGATTTGTTTCCACATCCACATTTACTAGGGGATCAGTAAATGGCAACTGCAGGGTGGCACAGCGCTAAACCACTTCCGGTCGCGTCTATATTAATCCCAGCCGAAGAGTGCAAGACCGCTTCCGCATTTTGCCCTGATTGGCCCCGGTAACGCCCTCCAAATGCGCATTTTCTTTTTCCCCGCTCAGACGCCGAAATGGAATACATGTATATTATCGCGACGCGGACCAGATTCACTCGCAACGCCATAACGTTATTTCCCTGTACATTGCAACGTTAACACAACGCAGCTGTCAACTGTACTTTACATATTATCCAAACGAGGACCACATAACGCCATAACGTTATTTCCCTGTACATTGCAACGTTAACACAACGCAGCTGTCAACTGTACTTTACATATTATCCAAACGAGGACCACATAACGCCATAACGTTATTTCGCTGTACATTCTACATACATCCGTTTCATCCACCATCATGTCTGACTGCAACACGGCTGTGGCATAATATCCATTCATGTCGATGGATGTACTGTTACTGGGCATTGTTCATAGAGTGAAGGTAAACATTAGCGCTTTAATATGGCGTGTTCTGTGATTAATGTGATTGACCATGTGTTAATGTGATTGACCAGCGTTGCTAATATGAACCGAAGGCTTTAATATGGCGCGTTCTGGCATCTGTGATTAACCGTGTTGAATGGGGGTCTGAACCAAGCGAGGACCTCATGCGCATGTGCGGCGAGCACCTGGGCGAAGGAAAAGGAAATGCGCATTGTTTACCGGCGAATGGGGAAGAATGCGGAAGCGCTCTTGCACTCTTCGGCTGGGATTAATATAGACGCCTTCCGGTCAGTTATCTTTTTCAATAAAAGGGATACATTTTTGGAATGACCTACCAACTGAAATCCAAACACAAATTGATCTGAAAACTTTTAATGAAAAGGTGAAACACTGGCTGAAACAAACAACGAAACCTGCGATCATTGATCACTGATCATACATACTGTAGACATGTACATACAGATAGAGGAACGGACACACATAGACATGCACATATAGGAATAGACACACATGGACATGTACACACAGATAGAAGAACAGGCACACATAGACAAACATACATACCACTACAGTATGCACACACACACACACACACACACACACACGCACACACGCACACACTCACACACACACACACACACACACACACACACACACACACACACACACACACACACACACACACACACACACACACACACACACACACACACACACACACACACACACACACACACACACACACACACACACACCTATAAACATGCACATACACGCGTATTGCCATGAATCAAGGAAAACAGATTGTAATTATTGTATGATCATGTGAACAATGTCACTATTTATTATGTGCTCATTTTACCTAGTTTACGTTTGGTAATGATGATATGTAATGATCACTTTTAAGTAGAAAAGCCTAACCAGGAATAGGGGTTGGACATTTGTCTTGGCTAGAAACCCTACATGCAATACATCTGTATCCTGTTATTGTAACTTGTTACAATGTTTTCTTTTGCATTGTCCATGACAAATAAACGAATAAAAATGTAGAAAATACATCAGCAGAAAATTATATCATAAAATAATTATATACGTTTATCTTTGTGAACAGGAAACCGCCATGAGTACGGACGCGGAGATGGCCGTTTACGGCAAGGCCGCCATTTATCTTCGTAAGCCAGAGGCAGAGAGGCTTGGTGCTCAGATCGCACCATTTGATGCTAAGGCCGCTGCTTACGTGGCTGATAAGGAGGAGCTGTACCTCAAATGTACCATCCTGAAGAAAGACGGTGCCAAAGTCACTGTCAAAGTGCATGACACTCAGGAGGTAAAGTAGGATGAAGTGTTTCATACAGAATTCAAAGCAATACAACTTGCAGATGAGTTGGTAAACTGACATTGTGTTTCTGTATTTCAGGAGAAAACTGTTAAGGAGGATGATGTTCACCCTATATGAACCCTCCCAAGTATGACAAAATTGAGGACATGGCCATGATGACCCATCTCAATGAAGCCTCTGTGTTGTATAACCTCAAAGAGCGTTATGCTGCATGGATGATCTACGTAAGATATTCTCAAATATGAGTAAAAGGTGCAATATTAAATAATGACCCTTAAGATAGCCTACTGTAACTTTTCCTGAATCTCTATTCCCCTTCAGACCTACTCTGGGCTGTTCTGTGCCACTGTGAACCCCTACAAGTGGCTCCCAGTGTACGATGCAGAGGTTGTAAATGCCTACAGAGGCAAGAAGCGTATGGAGGCCCCACCCCACATCTTCTCTGTCTCTGACAACGCCTTTCAGTGCATGCTTACTGGTATGTCCTGGTCAAGAAAATCCTATGAATTATAATTTTTGGTTTGTTTAAACAGATAAGAAATATCTTGCTTTACCTTTCACAGATAGGGAGAACCAGTCTGTTCTTATCACGTAGGTTTCTCATTGTTCATCAAAAATATCAATATAATAATCAAAATAATTGAAATTAGTTTGTGAGTTCCTCTTAATTCAATGATCTATACACAGTGGAGAATCTGGTGCCGGAAAGACTGTGAACACCAAGCGTGTCATCCAGTACTTTGCCACAATCGCAGTGGCTCCTGGTGGAGAGAAGAAGAAAGAATCAAGGATGCAGGTAAAATACTGAGAGAATATACTGAAAATGGAAACCACATACATTTTAACAAATAATGGAAATATGATTGTTAAAATGTGACATTTTAATTATAGGGCTCACTGGAGGTACAGATCATTGCAGCCAATCCCTTGCTGGAGAGTTATGGTAACGCAAAGACTGTGAGGAATGACAACTCCTCTCGCTTTGTACGTTGAATATTTAATTTTCTATCAAATATCACTTGGGCATTATTGGTTACACAATAATAACACTGTTATGTTCTTCTGAAAAGGGTAAATTCATCAGAATCCACTTCCTCCCATCTGGCAAACTGTCCAGTGCTGATATTGAAACATGTAAGTATAACATTCACATACAAATTAAACAAGTGACATTATTAGTAGGCTAGATATTTATTACGCCCAAACCTCATAGAATTGCTGGAGAAGTCCAGAGTGACCTTCCAGCTTCCAGATGAGAGAGGCTACCACATCTTCTACCAAATGATGACCAACCACAAGCCTGAGCTGATTGGTGAGCTGAATAACTTATGAACCGATAACTGATATAACTAATCTTAATTGTCAACAACAATGGTCCATAATCATTGGACGGAAGCAGATCCTGTCTAACTTATTTGATTCTATGTGTTTTCCACACCAGAAATGACTCTCATCACCAACAACCCCTATGACTTCCCCATGTGCAGTCAGGGTCAGATCACTGTGGCCGCAGCATTAATGACAATGAGGAGCTGGATGCCACTGATGTTAGTGATGTGTAGTAATCTATCTTTTTCCACAGATGTTCCAACTTATTATATTATTATTATTGATATGTTTAAATGTTATTTTAGGAATAATTACATTACATATGCACTTTCTCAAATTGCCATAAGATGGTAAATGATAGAGACACGTTACTTAAAATTAACCAGACCCGCCAGATGGTTTGTTACACAGAAGAACCATCTGGGAAGTAAGTAGTTAGCATGCATTTTCAAGATGGAAATCAAGTCAATACATTGCATTAAAGCAACAGCAATGATGGCTTATCCACTTATGAAAACATTTTAAATTAAAAAACCTAGTTGGCCTGAAGGAAGCACTATGGAGCTTACATTTAGAAGGCCTTAATTTCCACACCACAATTCTAATTGACAAGAAACATTGCTGACATATCCAGCTTTCCTTGCTCTACAGGTGTGCCTTTAACCCCCTAGGGTACAATAAAGCTCTTGGTCACTTTTCTGCACATTCTTATATATTTTTTTCTTTTACTTATTTAAACTTCTTTTCATACAGGATGCTATTGATGTTCTGGGCTTCACTGGTGAAGAGAAGATTTATATCTGGAAGTTGACTGGTGCTGTGCTTCACCATGGCAACATGAAGTTCAAGCAGAAGCAGCGTGAGGAGCAGGCTGAGCCTGATGGCACCGAGGGTGAGTATTAACACCAGAACAGCTGACAAGGGGTCAAATGACCCCTAGGCATTTTCAATAAATTTATCCCCGTCACTCGGTCGAGCTCCAGCTCTGTCACTCAATGACTTTTCCTAAAAGTACCCGTTTTATCTGCCACGGTTTCTGAAATTTCAAAATGACTTCAGGAAAATGTAATTAGAACGTTATTCCACATATATAGCTCTTTGGGGAGATATTTTATTTTTAGATCATTAACTCTTTGGAATGGCCTGCCTCGGAACCTCTGCTGCATTTACACTAGATTCACTTTTAAAAAGAATTTTAAATTGTTTTTAAATAGTTTTTAACATTGTAAAGTAATTTTTTGTTTTTGTTTTACACTAATGTAATTTTAGCTATCTTAATTGTTACAGTAGTTTCATTATGCATTGTGTGTCCTAGGGCTGACCCCTATTAATAGATTAGTCGACTAATCGGTCAAAAGGAGCCGTAGTCGACTGGCCAACCTCTTAGTCGAATATAATAATTTTTTTTATAAAAAATTAAATATATATATTTTTTTTATTTATTTTTTTTTATTTATCATTCTTTCCAAAAGAAAAGAGGCCTAGAAGCGTGGCTAACGCTAATGGCACGCATACCAGAGGCTAACTGCCTACGAAAACAGGCACAAAGGCACTGAAAGAGGATTTCACCCATCTAATGAACACACTAGACTAGACAAATATCAAGATGTATCCATCAGTGGACCAATTGCATGCTTTTGCAGAGGACAAGAAGCCTTCAGTCGACTCCTTCAGACATTAAGCACTCCACACAGCCCAAATGGAATGAAAAAAGAAAAAAAAATATTATATATATATATTTTTTTTTGTGTGTCAACCAATAGTCGACTAACGACACATTTTGGCCAATCCTAGTCGACCATCCAAATCCTTAGTCGGGGACAGCCCTAATGTGTACTGACTTTTAATAATTTTGTTTTTGCAATAGTGATTGTTTTTTTAAGTTTTTTTGTGTGTGGACCCCAGGAAGACTAGCTGGTTGCTATCGCACCAGCTAATGGGAATCCCTAATAAAATAAAATCAAAATCAAATATATATGTGGAAAGTCACAGCACTTTGTGAGCATCTAGCGCAGGGGTGGCCAACCCATGGCTCGCGTGCCGCATGTGACTCTTTGCCCGTCAATGTGTGGCTCTTCCATCCAAAAATAAAAATAAAAAATTATAATATTTTTATTTATTATAATATTATTATTTTTTTGTTGTCACTCAAACCTGTGGTAAACCTCATATTTTTATATTATGAGGTAATTATATAGTTTATTTTTCTCATATTTCTCATATAAGCTGTGGGGTCATCTGACCCCTTCCGGCGGGAATCAGTGACATTTTCTCCATGGCTGTGCTAGTGTTAAAAGGTAGGTTCACTATTTTTCAAACCAGCTCTTCACAATTTCAATCTCGCACAATCTCACTGATAGCTTTAGTGTTCAGAGACATACCCCTCCACTGCAGCTTATAGGCAGGCTGAGTATTAAAACATAGGTTCACTATTTTTCAAACCAATGTTGTTTCCCATAATTTATAATCATGCATCCCAAAATCTCACTGATAGATTTAGTGTTGAGAAACATACCCCTCCACTGCAGCTTCTTTGGACTTAACACAGTCAAATTGGGCTTTAGTTTTATAGTTTAGACCAGGGGTCGGCAACCTGCGGCTCCGGAGCCGCATGCAGCTCTTTAGCCAATCAGCTGCGGCTCCCTGGCCCCAATGCTTTTTTTTTGTTTTTTTTTTATTATTTTTTTATTATTATTTTGGAGATCTATGTCATTCTGTGACACTGAAATGAAAAAAATATTTCATCAACTAAAATATTTAGTCAACTAAAATATTTCATCAACTTACTCAAATATACAGTACTTCACACCTGCCGTCTGCAAATGGCTAATCTTGAGTTTCCGACCCCGCAGTAAGCTAACCATGGATAAATCCTAAAAAAGGAAAGTCTGAGGAAAACAGAGGGTTTAATTCAGCATGGACAGATTAATTTGTTTTCACGACTAACGATGCAGGCTTACCTGTATGCCTGATATGTGGTGCAAAATTTGTGAACAACGAAAAATTTACTTTTTATTTTATAGATTTTCCACAAATAAGGGAAGGACTCAAATAGAGCTGCATAGTTCAGGGTTTTATTTCAAAGTAGGTCTACAGATCCCAGTGTTTTTTCTCCTTTTCTGTGTTTTATTTCAAAGTAGGTCTACACATGGTAGTCTTTTTTCAAAGTGGACTACTTATTATTTTATAAATGTTCCACAAATAAGGGAAGGACTCAAATATACCTGAATAGTTCAGGGTTTTATTTCAAAGTCGGTCTACAGACACCAGTGTTTTGTCTCCTCTTCTGTGTTTTATTTAAAAAAAGGTCTACAAAGCCAGTATTTTTTCTCCTCTTCATAAGAGTTTGAGGTTTGCCTTTGTTATAACACGTAAAAACAGCAATAAAAAGTCAGAATTTTTCTTTTTGTTGCTTTATAATTCCATTAATGCAACAAACTGTGTGCTATAAGTATAAAGTATAATAAATCGCAAATTACTTTGGGTATGCAATTGTCAGGCGTTTTATGCTAAATGTGGGGTATACTTGGGGATATATAAAACGTTATACACTGTGTTAACTTCATTTTAAGGGTAAATAGGTCCCTGAGCATTTTATTTTGTGGGAGGGGGGAAAAGTGGCTCTTTTGATAGTAAAGGTTGCTGACCCCTGGTTTAGACCTTCAAAAACCATGATAAATCTAACATTTGAACTCACAGTATATGTTTGACTGAAACGCAAACCATGCTTTCTATCAGGTTATATTGACTTAATATTGTAAATATGTTCCCTTGGCTCCACGCAAGAAGCAAACATTGTGCTCCTACATTTTTCTCCCAAAGAGGAAAAACTATAGTTTAATCAAAGGAAGGAAAAATGTACAACCTTTTTTTTATTTGCCGTAACTCCAATGGAATACATACATACTACAAGAGACAAGATACAAAATCACACTCTGTTAAGTCAAGGGAAAGCGTTCAGCCTGGTCATGATAAATAGGTTCCGATTGGGCATTTATTGGAGGATGCTGCTTACATCTCAAAAACATACATTCACAATCAATTGTGGTAATTCTTGTATCTTGTTCTAAAATAACAATATATGATAACAATATAAGTTTGAAAGTATCATGCAGAATTTTTGGAAGAAAACAGTTTTGTCACCTACTTGTAACAGCTGTTCGCCACGGGCACAGTTCTACGTACGAAACGAGGAGAGGAGTAATATGCACAATTTAAGAATATGGACCAGAGACAGAATTATAACATTAACCGGTTTATTAATTAAATGCGCGCTAGCTAGACATACAGACATATAGACGTAAAGTACAAAGTAGTTTGAAGTATCCCTTTTAGGTTCTTTCAGTAACCTCTCCTTTCGGGAGGGTTACTTCGATATCAAGTCCTAGATTGATTAGATCAACACATTAGGTTTGGTTCAGACGTCTCTGAGGTTATCTCTAGCTAAAAGCTAGATTCAAGATTGGATATTGGATGTATCCTTTTATCACCAGTAAACTCTATTTCAGTTTATCATTTCAATGGGTAAATGTTTAAACATATCAATTTAAACCTTTAAATATGCAGGGAACGCAAATACCTTACTAGGCGAAATACTCCTTTAAACTCTTTCTTTGAAGGTGTAACACAACAAAAGTACCAAATGGAATATTCTACACTGTAAGAAAAAAATCGGTAAAAAAACGGTAGAAGTCCGGCAGCTTGGTGCCAGAGATATTCTGTAGAATTTACATTGAAATACCCTAATTAAAATAAAGTGGAAAAGCAATAAATTTACAGATAATTCTGTTTATTATTTGAGAACCCGAGAACAGAGAATCACTGTTAATTGACAGGTTAGGTTCAGCAGTGAAACACTGTTATTTTACAGGTTTTTTCCTACATTATTATGATCAAACACCTTCAATAAAGTGACAGAACTTAAAGTTCAGCAGTGAAACACTGTTATTTCACAAGTTTTCCCTACATTTACGATGAAACTCCTTCAATTAAGTGACATAACTCAAAGTTCAGCAGTGAAACACTGTTATTTCACAGGTCTTTCCTAAATTATTACGATCAAACTCCTTCAATAAAGTGACAGAACTTAAAGTTCAGCAGTGAAACACTGTTATTTCACAGGTTTTTCCTAAATTATTATGATCAAACTCCTTCAATAAAGTGACAGAACTTAAAGTTCAGCAGTGAAACACTGTTATTTTACATGTTTTCCCAGAATTATTACAATCAAACTCCTTCAATTAAGTGACAGAACTCAAAGTTCAGCAGTGAAACACTGTTATTTTACATGTTTTCCCAGAATTATTACAATCAAACTCCTTCAATTACGTGACAGAACTCAAAGTTCAGCAGTGAAACACTGTTATTCTACATGTTTTCCCATAATTATTACAATCAAACTCCTTCAATTAAGTGACAGAACTCAAAGTTCAGCAGTGAAACACTGTTATTTTACATGTTTTCCCATAATTATTACAATCAAACTCCTTCAATTAAGTGACAGAACTCAAAGTTCAGCAGTGAAACACTGTTATTTCACAGGTTTTTCCTCGATTATTACGATCAAACTCCTTCAATAAAGTGACAGAACTTAAAGTTCAGCAGTGAAACACTGTTATTTCACAGGTTTTTCCTCAATTATTACAATCAAACTCCTTCAATTAAGTGACAGAACTTAAAGTTCAGCAGTGAAACACTGTTATTTTACAGGTTTTCCCATAATTATTACAATCAAACTCCTTCAATTAAGTGACAGAACTCAAAGTTCAGCAGTGAAAGACTGTTATTTCACAGGTTTTTCCTAAATTATTACGATCAAACTCCTTCAATAAAGTGACAGAACTTAAAGTTCAGCAGTGAAACACTGTTATTTCACAGGTTTTTCCTCAATTATTACAATCAAACTCCTTCAATTAAGTGACAGAACTTAAAGTTCAGCAGTGAAACACTGTTATTTTACAGGTTTTCCCATAATTATTACAATCAAACTCCTTCAATAAAGTGACAGAACTCAAAGTTCAGCAGTGAAAGACTGTTATTTCACAGGTTTTTCCTCAATTATTACAATCAAACTCCTTCAATAAAGTGACAGAACTTAAAGTTCAGCAATGAAACACTGTTATTTTACAGGTTTTCCCATAATTATTACAATCAAACTCCTTCAATTAAGTGACAGAACTTAAAGTTCAGCAGTGAAACACTGTTATTTCACAGGTTTTTCCTCAATTATTACAATCAAACTCCTTCAATAAAGTGACAGAACTTAAAGTTCAGCAGTGAAACACTGTTATTTTACAGGTTTTCCCATAATTATTACAATCAAACTCCTTCAATTAAGTGACAGAACTCAAAGTTCAGCAGAGAAACACTTTTATTGTACAGATTGTTAGAAACAAAAAGCTTCAAGTGTTAACAAACGATCAGGATTGTAAAACTGCTTTATTTTGGAAGCAAGTGTGCTGTATAAAACAGATTCAAATGATTTAAAACTTTAGCTTGCAGTGTTTGTTCAAATATAATGTTTAAATACAGTATGTAAAGTTAAAAACCTATAGAAGTACAATCTAAACACTATTTATGGATCAATATGCATGGCAGCTGCCACCATTGGTGTGTGAATGTGTGTGAATAGGTGAATGAGAGGCCATACGCGCTTTGGATAAAAGCGCTATTGCTATATAAGTGCAGTCCATTGAACATAACATAATGGCCAAGTAGTAAATTAAACTTTATGTCCACAATTCTGAACTATCCCTTCAATGTCATCAGATGATTTCAACTTTTAAAAGCGGAGAAAGCAACATATTGTGCTGTTGAACCGAGGGGGTTGTGGTCAGGTCTACAGTTTTTTAGCTTTACCATTTCAGTTTTATATTGTTTTCCACAATATTCTCCCGACCCCTGGGGGCTCCATAATATATGTGAACATTATACTGTTTAATTCAGAATCCCAACTATACAGTGTATTACTAAGTAAAAATCAAAACATACCACACCACAAAAGGTCAATGAATCAGTGGCACAAGTGAAGAGCAGATAAGGAACAATCCTCCAGATTGGCAGTAATCAGCTGGATCCTTGGTGCATGGTGCATCTGGGAAAATGAAAAAAAAGGACACTATGATTCACTGGAAAGTCCGGGACTGTACATTAGGAGGGGGTGGGTGGTAGGAAAAAAGATATATACGGTGGGGAGGAGACTGTCTACAGATACACCCGTGTGATGTTGCTACGGAGTTAAGCTAATAAACGTATACTATACTCACAACCACAGCAGGGGACACAACTATTTTGTTACCCTGCCATGTGGCGGACAGACCTCGCAAATGTCACTCGCCCAATAGCCTCCAGCTGCAACCACTCGAGTCCCTGAGTGATGACTGCTTGGCGCCGCCTCGGTAGAAAAAATTCCCTTTTCATGATATTTGGCGCCTCTGATTGGCTCAATTTTGTTTCAATCTGTATGCATCTACAAATCATATTATACCAGGTAGTCAATTCCGTTAGACTGCGAATCAAATTGACGGATCTCCCCAATCAAATTGACGGAAATCCGTCTTGAGACGGAACACTTTAATGCCTGCATTCAACATCGATTATCTATTGTTCAGGATGTAGGAACGTTATACTTTTTCATTCATACAAAAATACAAAAATACCTTCTAGAATATAAGTATGTTTTATCATTTTCTGTAGTAATTCCTAGAATGTGAGTTATAGACCTAAATGCATCGATTGCCGTTTATTCCCTAGACACGCTATATTAAAAAATGCAACTGTATATGATCGTATACGTTATGCGTCATCATGCACGGAGGAAAGGGGGGGGGGGGGGCGGCGTTTATAATTACGTGATCGTCAGTAAATGCTTTATGTAGTATGGGTGATATATTGATCAGATGGTTTGCAGTGAAATGAATAAATTGGGCTGAAAATAACCAGGGTTTAGCCCAGTCAGATTTAAGGCTTTAAGACTTTTTAATGCCAATCAGAATTAAATTTAATACCAATTTCACGATAACAAAATGGCAAAAATCATGGGTACTCTCAGTACTCATTCAAGGGTACTACGACTATGCCTGCACCTCATGGTACCAAAGCACCTCAAAGGCACTAAAAACAAGATTACAAACATCACAAAACAAACTGGTCAGACTACTGCTTAACCTCACTCCTAAAACCCACTTTACCCCTGCCCACATTCAAAACCGCTCTTAAAGAGCACCTACGGGAGACTGCAATTCGAAACTGGCCACCGTAAATGTCCACCCCCCCCCCCCCCCCCTCCTCCTAATGTACAGTCTCATCCCCATCATATATATATAATATTTTCTGTTAGGATCTCTGGGTAACAGTACTGTATATTATTTGCATATCGTATATGTCACAAATGTAACAGTACTACAGTATATACCTGTATGTCATGTATGTCCCTATGCCATAAATGTCATGATGTCATGTATGTTTTTACTGTATTTATTTCTGTATATGTTCGGACAGAGATACGGGATGGTTTGAAAGCTCGGCGTTGCTAATAAATATTTTTTATATTTTTTTATAAACTGCTCAAAGCGGCATTATTTCCGCCGTTGGGTGATCACAGCGCCTGCGCACCATCCCGTATCTCTGTCCGAAACCCTCGTGCAACTGTGAGCACATTTGTAATGTCTCTGTGATACTTGTATAACGAACGGTTCGGCCAGAACCAGTCCTTCAGGGTAAATCTAGGTTGGTTTCCCATTGAGGAGCAAGTGACTGTGGATTCACTCGGTGCAGCACAGTCACGAAAGGGGCTAGTATGGACCCTGATGTAAACAAGACAAACGTCTTTCTCTGGTCTGCATCACCTTAACAATTGTGTGTATTGAGCCGTACTGTATTGTACCCATTCTGCAATCTGTTAAATAAAGTTTTCATTCATTCATTCAGCCAGCCGCCTCGCTCACTGGGGCTATTGATAGCGTCAATTAATTGTTGTTGTTGTTGGTACTGCCGCTGCGGATGTGAACGGGGCCGGAGGGGCTTTGGGAGGATGGGAAAGTTATTATTATTATTATTATAATAGTAATTGGCTATCATACGTGCCTAGCTAGCGTTAGCTAAAAGAGCCCTCGCAGTGAAGTTATTATTATTATAGCTATCATACTGCAATATAAACTGAGTTTTATAGTGAAAAGAGCAGCTTTATTTTGGTCAAGATTGAAGGCTCTATATTGCAGGAAATTGCACATACAGGTGTTCATTAAATGTAAAAAAAATAAAATAAAAAAAAAAGAATAAAAAAGAATCTTGCACCCCCACTTTCAACTATAACTAGGCGGCCATGGGTGTATATATGAATTTTGAATGCCATGGCGAAAAAATTCAATATTGATCTCAATAACGCTGTACAGCGAGATCCAATAGGGTCCAGCTGCAGACTCGGAGCCTCGGTCCAGATTGGAACTTCCGCCCTGCCACAGGACTATTACTCCTGTGACAGGGCAATGCGCTGATTGGCGGAAAGTACGGAAGTATCTCGAAGTACGTCTGACGTATCTCGAATTACGTCTGACGTTTCTCTACGTTAGCGAACATTAAACGTTGTATTCATAAAATAATATAAATTCAGCAGCATGGGGAGGGCCGGGGGGAGGGGAGGTACAGGTAGTAGAAGACATAGTTATAGTACAGTGGAGAAGTAAAAATAGAATAAAAAGGCAGTGGAAACAATATACAATATTATTAACTCTAATAATAACACGCCTCGCGGGCTCATTATAATACGAGAGCCGTGGGTCTGCATTGTATAGAGCGGATCCCCCGGCCGTATTCAAGCGCTGGAGCGCTTTGCCATGGATAAAACTGTATTAATATAGTAGTAATAATAGTAGTTGGCTAGTTGCGCGCTTCTGGCCACCTCCCGCAGTGCGCACATACACACATACTGTCTGTAGCCTATACAGTACGTGCAAAATTAGTTGTCAAGAGCCAATCGCACAGGTTGCCTCATCTCATCTGGCTCTGCAAATAGATCTAGAGTCTGAATATCATATATAGCCTGCTGATGATCTCTCTCAAATCCATTCTGAGAACGGAATGCAGTGCCTGCGACGCAGGTCTTGATTGATTGATGCATTCGATGCATAATTGCGGTGTATAAAATTCGATGTAAAAAACCATCATCCGGGCTACCCAGACAGGATAAGCAATCGAGCCTGGATGCAATCGAATTGACTTCTGGCCCATCACTGCACGGCTTTGTCAGTCATGTGATCACACCAACCCGGGAGAAAGATGGCGGTATATATACATACGTTGGGGAGAGAATATACATACGGTGTAGGGGTGGGACGATACATCGATCCAGATCGATACATCGATGTAATTATCAACAATCGAATCGGATCGATGCGATGTAATAAGATCGATTCATATCGATACTCTTATTTTGAAAATCCTGTGGCGAGTCTCATATCTGCCCAAGAACAACAGCAGTAGCTCCGTGTGTGTAGATGTTACAGCATAGCATTCTCCCTTTCTGTGTGTGTGTGTGTGTGCGCGCGTCTTTGGAAAGACAAGATGAGGTCAGAGGAGTTTGATGTTTAAATGTTATTTAAACATAAACAATATAATACATAATAAATGTAGGCCTATACATGATCATGCAACATCAACAAATTGTTGTAGGAACGGTTTGGGAGAGGGAGGTTGTGAGTTTTGAGTTCCAAAAAATGTAGCTTAAAGTTTAAAGCTCAATATATAAAAACGTGGCACTTTACAGTGAACAGGAGGTCTATTTGTATTAAAAACAATAGATTGATTTTCCTTTAAATGTCTGGAAGAGCTCAAAAATACAAATGTCAAATGATATTTTCATTACCTTTTTTTTGTTGATCTAAATGTTACCGATTGTGTTAAATGGGCATATGATATCATCTCATATCGATCGCAGGCACCTGAATCTAATCGTATCGTATTGTATCGTGAGAGACTTTGTGATATCGGCAAATATCGTATCGTTGTCCAAAGAATCGATATCATATCGTATCATGATGAAACTGGTGATTCCCACCCCTAATACGGTGGGGAGGAGACTGTACATTAGGAGGGGGTGGGTGGGAGAGAAATATACATACGGTGGGGAGAGAATATATACATACGGTGGGGAGGAGACTGTACATTAGGAGGGGGTGGGAGAAAATATATACATACGGTGGGGAGGAGACTGTACATTAGGGGGGGGTGGGTGGGAGAGAAATATACATACGGTGGGGAGAGAATATATACATACGGTGGGGAGGAGACTGTATATTAGGAGGGGGTGGGAGAGAAATATACATATGGTGGGGAGAGAATATACATACGGTGGGGAGGAGACTGTACATTAGGAGGGGGTGGGAGAGAATATATACATACGGTGGGGAGGAGACTGTACATTACGAGGGGGTGGGAGAGAAATATACATATGGTGGGGAGAGAATATATACATATGGTGGGGAGAGAATATATACATACGGTGGGGAGGAGACTGTACATTAGGAGGGGGTGGGTGGGTGGGAGAGAAATATACATATGGTGGGGAGAGAATATATACATACGGTGGGGAGAAGACTGTACATTAGGAGGGGGTGGGAGAGAAATATACATATGGTGGGGAGAGAATATATACATATGGTGGGGAGAGAATATATACATACGGTGGGGAGGAGACTGTACATTAGGAGGGGGTGGGTGGGTGGGAGAGAAATATACATATGGTGGGGAGAGAATATATACATACGGTGGGGAGGAGACTGTCTATTATATGTATATTTCTCTCCCACCCACCCACCCCCTCCTAATGTACAGTCTCCTCCCCACTGTATGTATATATTCTCTCCCCATCATATGTATATATTCTCTCCCCACCGTTCTCTTGGTGTAAAAAGTTTAAGACCAGGGTGAGGCCAGGCTATGGATGGCTTTGAAGGTGAGGAGTAGTGTTTTGAAGTTAATGCGTTCCTTGATCGGGAGCCAGTGGAGGGAGTGGAGGACAGGAGTGATGTGTTCGCGGGACCGGGTGTTAGTGAGGAGGCGGGCAACTGAGTTTTGGACCATCTGCAGTTTATGAAGGGAGCGGGAGGTGATGCCAGTGAGGAGGGAGTTACAGTAGTCCAGGAGGGAAAAGATGAAGGCGTGTATGAGGGATTCAGCAGCAGGGGGTAGAGGCAGTGACGGATTTTGGCAATGTTGCGGAGGTGAAAATATGAAGTTTTGACAATGGAGCGGACATGGGGTCAAATGAGAGGGTGGGGTCGAGGATGACACAGAGGTTGCGGACTAGGGGGGAGGGGTGATGGTGGAGTCATTGATGGTGAGCGTGATGTAATACAATAATTTATACTGTAGCATTACAAACCATTTGACAGCCAGGTCCTGCACCTCCGTTCTTGTCCTCTAGGAGCCATCGCAGCATGGCCAAGACCTTCCTCATCCAGCATACTGTCCTTCTGAAGGTCTGAAGTCATTAGTGGCCATGAACCTAGAGAGAGAGCGAGAATGCGTTAGTAGATAGTCTAAGGCCAGTGATTCTCAATATTATTTTGCATATCTAGGACCTCTAATTTAGTCCATGTCATGCACATCTACATAATATACTGTAGCATTACAAACCATTTGACAGCCAGGTCCAGCACCTCTCCGTTCTTGTCTTCTAGGAGCCATCGCAGCATGGCCAAGACCTTCCTCATCCAGCATACTGTCCTTCTGAAGGTCTGAAGTCATTAGTGGCCATGAACCTAGAGAGAGAGCGAGAATACGTTAGTAGATAGTCTAAGGCCAGTGATTCTCAATATTATTTTGCATATCTAGGACCTCTAATTTAGTCCATGTCATGCACATCTACATAATATACTGTAGCATTACAAACCATTTGACAGCCAGGTCCAGCACCTCTCCGTTCTTGTCTTCTAGGAGCCATTGCAGCATGGCCAAGACCTTCCTCATCCAGCATACTGTCCTTCTGAAGGTCTGAAGTCATTAGTGGCCATGAACCTAGAGAGAGAGCGAGAATACGTTAGTAGATAGTCTAAGGCCAGTGATTCTCAATATTATTTTGCATATCTAGGACCTCTAATTTAGTCCATGTCATGCACATCTACATAATATACAGTAGCATCCATCAACACAGGATGACCCTTTCCAGCTGTTGAAATGAAAGTCCCAGATTGAAAAGTATATATATACACAGTCACACACACAATAAAACATTGTATACATCACTTACAAGCATGACCACTTGAAGATCTTGAAGACTTGGTAGATCTTGACCGTCTTGGGAGAGAGAGAGAGAAGGCATTACAGGATGACTCTTTGAAAATGATGTCCCAGATTAAAAAGTATATATTATATATACAGTCAGTCACACACACAATAAAAAAAATGTATACATCACTTACGACCACTTGAAGTAGTTGTTCTTGAGCCGTCTTCTGCGTTCATCTCATTGATGAGATCCAGCACTGTAACAGTATATTTGCAACAATGAAATTATATATTTTATTACAACTCTATCAGCTGAGTAACAATATTCATCAAAGTGTTGCGTGTTACAGTGTAGGTTAGTTTATTAGTGCATGACAGTAGGGTTAGCATACTTTTCACACTATAAGCCCGACCTGAATGATAGCCAGTTAGCAGCTCCGGGTACAGTATGTACCCCAACGTTAGCTCTCATAACGTTAGCAGCTCCTGGTACAGTATAGGTACCAAAAGTTATCTCTCATAGTCATAACGTTAGCAGCTCCGGGTACAGTATGTACCCCAACGTTAGCTCTCATAACGTTAGCCAGTTAGCAGCTCCTGGTACAGTAGGTACCAAAAGTTAGCTCTCATAGTCATAACGTTAGCAGCTCCGGGTACAGTATATATGTACCCCAACGTTAGCTCTCATAACGTTAGCCAGTTAGCAGCTCCTGGTACAGTAGGTACCAAAAGTTAGCTGTCATAGTCATAACGTTAGCAGCTCCGGGTACAGTATACAACGTTAGCTAGTCATACCGTTAGCCAGTTAGCAGCTCTGGTATTTTACAGATCCCGCCAGTTTAATAATATCGAGCTAATAACGTTACAGTAGTCACTGAAAACACAGACTAAACAGCACTCATTTATATCAGCGGCACGCATTACTTATAAATAATAAAAGATATGTGTTGCACAATTACCTGAGGAGAAGATGCAATTCCGTTGCTCACGACGTGCAGGCTCTGTCTGTAGCGCGGTTCAATTCAAATTTCAAACCGGGATCCCCCACAATGCAACGCATCAGTGTTGCCAGATTTGAGAGTCAGCCTTAATCTGACAAACCTTTGATAACAATGGGCGGTTCGGATATTGTTAATCCGATCTGGCAACCATGCTATCCTTGTTTCTCCGCACAGACTGACCACGGTTTTGATTGATTGATTGAAAACTTTGTTAACAGATTGCAGAATGGGTACAATACAGTACAGCTCAATACATACAATTGTTAAGGGCATGCAGACCAGAGAAAGACGTTCGTCTTGTTTACATCAGGGACCCCCATTTTCAATTCATCATAACATGACATGTGACATACAGATAGACACTTCTATACATTTATGACATACCAGATTTGCAAATACAGTAGGCCTACTGTTTGTGATACAAAAAGAGTCTAGAAAAGAGAGTATATATTTGACGTAGAACCGTACATTATAGGTGGGGGGGGGGGGTAGGAGGGGTGGGGGGGGGCACACTGTACAACTGCACAAGCACAACTGTACATTGGAATATTGACAAAACCATGTTTGGTACTTTACTGTACATTGGAGGGGGTTGGGTTAGGACATTTACAGGGGCCAGTTTCGAATTGCAGTCTCCCGTAGGTGTTCTTTGAGAGTGTTTTGAAAGTGGGTAGTGATTCACATTCCTTTACATCTTTGGGTAGGGCGTTCCACATTGATGTTTGAGCCGAATCTGGGTTTAACATGATTTGTGGAGCTCCCATGGTGTTGTGGTCGTGGTATTCACTGACCTTTGGGAAGTATTTTGACCTGTACACATATACCTTGGTCGTGTATGTATCTTGTAGACAGGCCCATTGCAAGTTGCTGTACTCTGTCGTCTACTCTAAGCCATCCTAGGTTGTCACGTGGGCAGGGGCGAGGTGGGTTCTAGAAGTAAGGTCAAGCAGTAGTCTGACCAGTTTGTTTTGAGATGTTTGTGTAGCAGGGTGGATTATCCCTACTTTATGAGATGTACACTGTCACCAGGTAGGGGGGAACGCAGCAGATCTGAGTCCAACTGAATCCCCGACTTTAGTGCAGGAGTGGAGCTTTAGCAGAGGGTCACAGCCTCTTCACCCTGCTCCCCTCTGGGAGAAGGCTGAGGATCCCAAAGGCTGTGAAAGCTCGACACAGACTGAGCTTCTTCCCCTCAGCCGCCAGGCTAATCAATGCCTCAGGTCCCCCCCCCCCCCTCGGTACCCCCCCCCTCTGCCCCCAAGTGACACTGGCACAATGACACTGACTGCACTGCACTATAGTCCGTACTGGATCCCTGCACTCTTCACTTTATATAATGTATTTATTGATTAATCCCCCACTGCACTGTTTCGTTTCTTGTCTGTGTTGGTGTTGTTTTCTGTGAAAAAAGAAAGGAAATGCATACACTGTATTGCTGCAACAATTATGTTTTACACAAATGGCTAAATAAAGGAATCTGAATCTGAATCTGAATCTGGGGCCTAGGTTTACTAACCTAGGTGTAGTGTGCTGGTCCAGCTTTAACAAATTATCTCTGTATCTTTTCAATGTAAATAATAAATCAGTAACCAGTATTGTTATGTTAGCGTACTGAGCTGCGGTTAAAGGCCTTAACCACAGGTTAAAGGCCTTAACCACAGTTGTTATGTTAGCTACTGAGCTGCTGGTTAAAGGCCTTAACTACAGTGTTGTTATGTTAGCTACTGAGCTGCTGCAGGCCTTAACCACAGTATTATGTTAGCTATGAGCTGCTAACTATAGAGGCCATAACCACAGTATTACATATACTCTTGTTAGCTTTATGAGGCTACATCAACACGCTCCTATGAGTGCAGCATATGCAGCTGTATGAGGCTACATCAACATCCTATGAGTGCAGCTATAATGTTAGCTTTATGAGGCTACATCAACATGCAGGCTTCTATGAGTGCAGCTATTTAAAGGCCTTAACCACAGTTGTTATGTTAGCTACTGAGCTGCTGGTTAAAGGCCTTAACTACAGTGTTGTTATGTTAGCTACTGAGCTGCTGCAGGCCTTAACCACAGTATTATGTTAGCTATGAGCTGCTAACTATAGAGGCCATAACCACAGTATTACATATACTCTTGTTAGCTTTATGAGGCTACATCAACACGCTCCTATGAGTGCAGCATATGCAGCTTTATGAGGCTACATCAACATCCTATGAGTGCAGCTATAATGTTAGCTTTATGAGGCTACATCAACATGCAGGCTCCTATGAGTGCAGCTATTTAAAGGCCTTAACCACAGTGTTGTTATGTTAGCTACTGAGCTGCTGGTTAATAAAGGCCTTAACCACAGTTGTTATGTTAGCTACTGAGCTGCTTCCAGCCCTTATGCTAAGCTATAGGCTAGCTGGTCCCTATACTGCTTCCAGCCCTTGTGCTAAGCTATAGCTAGCTGCTCCCTACTGCTTCCAGCCCTTGTGCTAAGCAGGCTAGCTGGTCCCTATACTGCTTCCAGCCCTTGTGCTAAGCTATAGCTAGCTGCTCCCTACTGCTTCCAGCCCTTATGCTAAGCTATAGGCTAGCTGGTCCCTATACTGCTTCCAGCCCTTGTGCTAAGCTATAGCTAGCTGGTCCCTATACTGCTTCCAGCCCTTGTGCTAAGCTATAGCTAGCTGCTCCCTACTGCTTCCAGCCCTTGTGCTAAGCTATAGGGTAGCTGGTCCCTATACTGCTTCCAGCCCTTGTGCTAAGCTATAGCTAGCTGCTCCCTACTGCTTCCAGCCCTTATGCTAAGCTATAGGCTAGCTGGTCCCTATACTGCTTCCAGCCCTTGTGCTAAGCTATAGCTAGCTGCTCCCTACTGCTTCCAGCCCTTGTGCTAAGCAGGCTAGCTGGTCCCTATACTGCTTCCAGCCCTTGTGCTAAGCTATAGGCTAGCTGGTCCCTATACTGCTTCCAGCCCTTGTGCTAAGCTATAGCTAGCTGCTCCCTACTGCTTCCAGCCCTTATGCTAAGCTATAGGCTAGCTGGTCCCTATACTGCTTCCAGCCCTTGTGCTAAGCTATAGCTAGCTGCTCCCTACTGCTTCCAGCCCTTGTGCTAAGCAGGCTAGCTGGTCCCTATACTGCTTCCAGCCCTTGTGCTAAGCTATAGCTAGCTGCTCCCTACTGCTTCCAGCCCTTATGCTAAGCTATAGGCTAGCTGGTCCCTATACTGCTTCCAGCCCTTGTGCTAAGCTATAGCTAGCTGCTCCCTACTGCTTCCAGCCCTTGTGCTAAGCTATAGCTAGCTGCTCCCTACTGCTTCCAGCCCTTGTGCTAAGCTATAGGCTAGCTGGTCCCTATACTGCTTCCAGCCCTTGTGCTAAGCTATAGCTAGCTGCTCCCTACTGCTTCCAGCCCTTATGCTAAGCTATAGGCTAGCTGGTCCCTATACTGCTTCCAGCCCTTGTGCTAAGCTATAGCTAGCTGCTCCCTACTGCTTCCAGCCCTTGTGCTAAGCAGGCTAGCTGGTCCCTATACTGCTTCCAGCCCTTGTGCTAAGCTATAGGCTAGCTGGTCCCTATACTGCTTCCAGCCCTTGTGCTAAGCTATAGCTAGCTGCTCCCTACTGCTTCCAGCCCTTGTGCTAAGCTATAGCTAGCTGGTCCCTATACTGCTTCCAGCCCTTGTGCTAAGCTATAGCTAGCTGCTCCCTACTGCTTCCAGCCCTTATGCTAAGCTATATGCTAGCTGGTCCCTATACTGCTTCCAGCCCTTGTGCTAAGCTATAGCTAGCTGCTCCCTACTGCTTCCAGCCCTTGTGCTAAGCAGGCTAGCTGGTCCCTATACTGCTTCCAGCCCTTGTGCTAAGCTATATAGCTAGCTGCTCCCTACTGCTTCCAGCCCTTGTGCTAAGCTATATAGCTAGCTGCTCCCTACTGCTTCCAGCCCTTGTGCTAAGCTATATATCTAGCTGCTCCCTGACACATGCCTCCTCTATTTGAACGACCACATCAAACAAGAGGTGGACGCAGGCAAATACTGCGGCATGGTCATGCTGGACCTACAAAAGGCCTTCGATACTGTCAATCACTCCATTCTGATTGACAAGCTAAAAGCAATTGATTTTGATAGCTTATCAGTGAGCTGGATGCAATCCTACCTGGAGGGGAGAGAACAGATGGTAGAGGTAAACGGTATACTCTATCCCCCCCCCTCACAGTGAGCTGTGGTGTTCCACAAGGAAGCATACTAGGACCGCTACTCTTCCTAATTTATGCAAATGACATGTCGTCAGCCTGTGACTGCAACTTGTTCCTGTTTGCGGACGACTCAGCCATGCTGGTCTCTGACAAGAACAAGTTGCAGGTTGAAAAAACCCTCAGCTCGGAACTATATAGGCAAAATCTGCATATGGCTCGCTGATAACAAACTATCATTACACATGGGCAAAACAGAGTCCATTCTCTTCGGTTCAAATAACAAACTCAGCAAGACCGACGGCTTCTCAGTTGCAGTGCATGGGTGACAATATTGTCACAAGGAAAGACGAAATTACCTACCTGGGTTCCATCCTAGAGGCAAATCTTTCCTGTGACAAAATGGCATCCAATGTAATAAAAAAAGTCAACCAACGAACTAGATTCTTGTACCGGATCTCCTCTCAAGAAACAAGAATACCCTGAAGACTCTGGCAGGAGCCCTCATTCAATATACTACGACTATGCGTGCACCTCATGGTACCAAAGCACCTCATAGGCGCTTAAATCTAAATTACAAACATCACAAAACAAACTGGTCAGACTACTACTTGACCTTACCCCCAGAACCCACCTCACCCCTGCCCACTTTGACAACCTAGGATGGCTTAGAGTAGACGACAGAGTACAGCAACTTGCAATGGGCCTGGTCTACAAGATACACTATACGACTAAGGTACCCATGTACATGTCAAAATACTTCCCAAAGGTCAGTGAATACCACAACCACTAGAGGAAGCTCAACAAATCATGTTAAACCCAGATTCGGCTCAAACAATGAACTAAACACGTTTCGCAATTATGCCACATCAATGTGGAACGCCCTACCCAAAGCTGTAAAGGAATGTGAATCACTACCCACTTTCAAAAACACCCTCAAAGAACACCTATACGGGATACTGCAATTCGAAACATGGCCCCTACAAATTTACATTTACATTTACATTTAGTCATTTAGCTGACGCTTTTATCCAAAGCGACTTACATGTTCTGTACGACAAGCCATCAGGAAGGGCACAAGCTGAGCAACAATGTTCATCAAAGTGTTGAGTGCTGGTTAGTTTATTAGGACAAGTGCATGACAGTACGGTTAGTTAGGGTTAGATTTTTTTTTTTAATTCAGATAATGGTTGAAGAAGTGCGTCTTTAGTCGACGGCGAAAGATTGGACGTGTTTCGGCTGTCCTAACTGGGGTGGGTATAGTTCATTCCACCATTGTGGGGCAAGGACTGAGAATAGGCGACTTCTCTTTGATGACCCTCCCGGAGCTTGGATAGGAGTAGGTCTGAGGCGGCCAGAAGATGCAGAGCGTAGGGGTCTTGAGGGTGTGTAGTTAGAAACCATTGACCGGAGGTAGGCGGGAGCGGTTCCCTTTGCCGCACGGTATGCTAGGTCGAGGGCCTTGAAGCGGATTCGTGCAGCAATGGGGAGCCAGTGCAGGTCCCTAAGAAGTGGGGTGACATGGGCCGACTTCGGTAGGTTTGAGATCAGGCGGGCCGCTGCGTTCTGAATGAGTTGAAACATTTCCTAACCCAGTTGTCCCCCCCCCCCCCCCTGCCCAACCCCCCCCCCCCCCCCCCCCCACCTCCAATGTACAGCTCCCCCCCCCCACCCCACCCAACCCCACCCCACCTACCCAACCTCCTCCAATGTATACAGTTTCGACGTCAAATGTATATACACTCTTTTTCTGGACACTTTTTGTATCACAAACAGTACTGTATTTGCAAATCTGGTATGTCATAAATGTATAGATGTAGCAGTACTGTCTATCTGTAAGTCGTTTACATATGATGAATTGAAAATGGGGGAAGTCTTTCTCTGGTCTGCATCCCCTTAACAATTGTATGTATTGAGCTGTACTGCACTGTACCCATTCTGCAATCTGTTAATAAACTTTTAAATCAATCAATCAATCAATCAATCAATCAATCAATCACATTATAATTACATTGTCATTTAGCTACCGGCAAAAGACACAGATACCTATGCAAGCTGTTCTGCGCATGGGAGGTTCTTATATAAATCGTCATTACACAAAAAAAAACCTTTTTCCGCCCTGAAAGACAGGAACAGCAGCAAGACCCGACCCAGTAAGACATTTATATTAAGTCATTGTTTTCAAATAGTCATTATATAATAGAAATCTGCGACTGTCGTCTTGTCTTAAAATGTACATTTCCACGTATTTTACCGTAACAATATGCTAGCGTACATGTTTGTTCGTGCAAAGCAGCTAAAGCAATGAATGTGTTCATGCACACATGTAAGAATTAAGAATGGGAAATTCAGAAATAAAAAGTATACACTTGGTAGAATCAATATGAACAAAACTTTGCATTATATTCGAAAATCATTTAAGGTGTATTCGTGCACACGTGTCCCGCATGTCTTTGGAAAGACCAGATTACTTATTTGCCATGAAAGAGTTCTCTGCAGTATATGACAGCAGTCATAGAGTGTATATTTTCAGCAATACGTTTGTTTAGGTTAAGGTTAAAACTTAGGAGATTTTATCTTTTTTTAAATGTGATAATATTTCCACAGAGGTTGTTACAGCAGGATCTCACTGCCACCTATAGTATAGCGGCGCCTATGTACATGTATGTACCACGTGGATGGTTTGCAGGTTATTGTTACGAGACCGCCGCCATCTTATGACCGCCGCCATCTTATGAGTGAAAACAAACGAATTTCTACCATCAAATGGCATTTCACTATTTCGAAAGCCTTTCTAGGCGAGATATGCGTCAAATAAGCTTGCCCTGATTGACTTGTCCAAATTGGTTCAGTTATCTGCAATATTGGCTGAGATATATTAAACAGATTTGTTTGCGTTTTTTTGATAATCATGTCCTTAATTTGCATATAAATGATACATGGGACACTCTGACAACTTGTTAACATAAGCCTATAATTTTTTTCAAATCTAGAAACACTGGTTAGAAGTATATTTCCGGGGGGTGCATGATACCCCCCTCTATCCTAAAGATGATTAAAGCCCAACCTCCAGGTTAAACCCTACTGATCAATTATGGGTAGTTTACATCATTGGTATATAATTTCATTATTTATTTTTTTCCATTTGACACCGGAAATCACTCTGAAAGAGTTAAAAAGGTCCACGCACGAATAACATGCACGTGCGAATCAAAAAAGCTTATCAAACGCCGACGTCACTATAGCCAGGTGCATATTAATGAGCCGAATCTAAAAGCTAGCACGGCCGTGACGTCACTTCAGGAAATGCCTTGGCCGTCCGCGTGAATATTAAAGGCAACCAACTTGTGTTCAGCTTTTCGTTCAGCGTTTCTCTGATTGGCCACACGGCCAATCAATCAATCCACTAGCACACGCCCTCGCGCAAAGAGAGACGCGGCAAAAGCGCTGGTCGAACCAGCGGTGTTCTGTTGTGTGACTGTACTCTACAGCGGTGTTCTGTTGTGTGACTGTACTAAACACTTCCACCACATGACCGACATTTGACATACAGTACACCTCCTATCTATGTTGGGATTATGTTTGGTCATGACAAAACAATAAAAATCGCTTCGCAAAATATGAGAGCGCGCCGCTGTCATTGAAGGGCTTCCTACAACAGAGCACCGCCGCTGCTGCTGCTGAAGCTGTATCAAGCCGGCGGCGGTGCACGGACGCCGGGGAAAAACCACCGCGTCGCCCCGCTGGCGCTTCAGGCTCAGCAGCCTCCATGGGCGAAATAACATATAACGTTACAGTTCCACACTGATGTACAGTGAGTGTCTAATATGGCTGTCGCGAAGTCATGCCTCTCCCTCTGAAAGCCCATCCACGCTGGGTATCATAGACTACGTTTCGCGTTCCATTGATTAACGCCATTACCTGCTGTGCTGTAGGAAGCAGAGGTACAGTAAGTTACAGTAGGTGTAGGTTACATGTTTAATCAAAGCCCATACAATTTTTTAGATGAATGATTGTGGATATAATATAGAAAACACATCATTATGATATTTGAAATATTATGAAAAATTGTATGGGCTTTGATTAAACATGTAACCTACACCTACTGTAACTTACTGTACCTCTGCTTCCTACAGCACAGCAGGTACTGGCGTTAATCAATGGAACGCGAAACATAATAACTTTACGCTTTCTAGTTCAGCGCATTTCATAACTGTATGGGCTTTGTTTATACACGAGTGCGAATCTGGTAGTCTATGATACACAGCGTGGATGGGCTTTCAGAGGGAGAGGCATGACTTCGCGACAGCCATATTAGACACTCACTGTACATCAGTGTGGAACTGTAACGTTATATGTTATTTCGCCCGTGGAGGCTGCTGAGCCTGAAGCGCCAGCGGGGCGACGCGGTGGTTTTTCCCCGGCGTCCGTGCACCGCCGCCGGCTTGATACAGCTTCAGCAGCAGCAGCGGCGGTGCTCTGTTGTAGGAAGCCCTTCAATGACAGCGGCGCGCTCTCATATTTTGCGAATGCATAAACTATATCCGCCATAATTTAAGATATAGTTTATGCATTCGCAAATATGAGAGCTCTGTCATTGAAGTGGGTGGTGGCAGCTTACTAACAGTAGCGATTTTTATTGTTTTGTCATGACCAAACATAATCCCAACATAGATAGGAGGTGTACTGTATGTCAAATGTCGGTCATGTGGTGGAAGTGTTTAGTACAGTCACACAACAGAACACCGCTGTAGAGTACAGTCACACAACAGAACACCGCTGGTTCGACCAGCGCTTTTGCCGCGTCTCTCTTTGCGCGAGGGCGTGTGCTAGTGGATTGATTGATTGGCCGTGTGGCCAATCAGAGAAACGCTGAACGAAAAGCTGAACACAAGTTGGTTGCCTTTAATATTCACGCGTCCGGGTCATAGTACTAGTTCAATGGTGGCCCACTAGGTGCATCACAGTTAGCCTATATAGCTCCGCCGTCCCTGCTGCCTACAGTCAGGACCACTACACTGACGTTAGCCTATGGTTCTCTCCTCTTTGTGTGCCCCCGTCCTCGCGGGTGTCCTGCGGAGGAGCTTGTGGACGCGACAACAGCGGCGGCCGTTGTTAGCTCATAGCTATCGTGAACCACTAGCCTTTACGGGCTTGAGCACCCTACAGCATAGACATCTATATTCTATTATAGATATCTATGCCCTACAGGCTGCCACCATTGTCGCCGTTGTCGCGTCCATGGCCCCCCGGCAGGGTACCCGTGGGGACGGGGTGTACAGAGAGGAGAGAACCATTTTGGGTCGGCCGTTCATGCCGGCCAGCGAGCCGGATGTCGGGATATTTTGTTAGCACAATAGCTACCAAGCTAAGCTATGTTAGCTACTAACGTTATAAACACAATATGTGTACAACGACACAATGATTTACATTATTACAAATATGGTAATGTGGTTGTGGCTTTAGAGATGGGTGGTGGCTTTAGAGATGGGTGGCTATAATCACGGAGCAATAGTGTTAGGTGAAACAGATACATTTTCATTCGGCTAGTAGTAGCAAGCATATATCAGTGCCTGCCACTAGCTGTGTGTGACTCTCAGCGCCCCCTGGTGAGCCCCCTGGTGCCCTGCACCTGTTGTGACGATCATTTCGATTACACACGCACGTTATGAACCATTGATTAAAATATGCACGTGCGTGGTGATTGTGTTGGGCAGACAAAATGTTTGATAAAAACGCTAAAACTGGGTCAATTTCAATACTTTTTTTCCCCATTCTTCATGAAAGTCACTGTTGGCCTAGTCCACATTGTTTATTGAACAAAAATACAACAGAAGGTTTTGTAGATACAGTACTGAATTCTGCCATCCGGACACATGCAATTTGAAATATGATTATAGAATATAAAATATCAGGCCTAAAATGGTTATGCGGTTAAAATGCGATTAATTAGATAATTTTTTTTAATTGCCTGACGGCACTAGAAATAACCTTTTTTGAAGTTTATTTGTGCTTCACTTACACTTATTTTGTCTCAACAGTTTGGATTGAAGTTCCGCTTCATCAGTTGCAACATTTAGCCTATCTGCAGATTTAGGACAGGTTAGTCCACATGTATACACAAGTTTGCTAAACACCAATACCTTACTTGTTGTCATATCCATACACATGCACACACACAGAATTTTCTGGAATTGTTAGATGGAACATGAGATTTGAGGGAATACTTAACTTCTGAAAAATGCCTGGTCATACATGTAAATGTAAGTCCTGTGGCCTGTCATTCAAATAGCTTAAACGTTATGTTGACCATCAGTTACTTCATAGACATGAAGCAAACAAGCAATTCCCTTGTGGTGTGGCTGACTGCAAACATCAGTTTCTGAAGTATACTGCTTTGAAAACACATATGTACCGTGACCACAGGACCATCTCTGCTTCACAAAGAAATTATATAGGATGTTCATTCAAATGCGAGGCCGCAAGTTGTCAGGAGCAATATACTAATCTCAGGGATGTCATTGCACATCTGAAATTGCATATATTGAAAAAAGAGACAGTAAAATGTCCATTTGCAAATTGTGACAAAACCTATAAAGTAAAATCATCATTCACTAGCCATATCGCACGGTTGCATATGAATCAAACAGAGTTGTTTGTAACCCCTGGCCCTACACAATCGCAGTCTACTCAGGATTCCGCTGAGGTGCAAAGGGATTTAGATGAAAGTCATGTAGCAAGTTCATCTGACGACATGCCAGATGACACTGAAATGAGAGCCCTGTATCAAAAAAATCTATGCCTTTTTTACATGCGTCTGCAGGCTAAATGCCTCATTCCATCATCAACAATACAGATTATTGTTGAAGAAATTGACAGTTTGAATGATACGTGTCATCGGTACACTAAGAAGGAATTCAAAAAGTTAATGGGAGCTAAAACAAACTTGTCTGAGACTGATATTGACAGTGTTTTGAGTATTTTGGGAGAAGCAGATTTGCATTCGCTGTGCAGCTCTCACCTTTCCACTGGGCACAGAAGAAAGATGTTCTTCCAAAAGAACTTTTCATATGTGCACCCACAGGCTATTTATCTTGGCACAGACGAGAATAGAAGGGAGTGCTATGCACAATATATCCCACTTCAGGATACTTTACGATCCATGTTAAAAGACCCAGTTGTGTGGCAACAGTGTGTGAAGCCACAAAATAATGCTGCTTCTACTAATGTGTTCACTGATATTTGCGATGGATCTGTTTTCAAGTCCAACGACTTATTCATGGAGCCAGGTATAAGCTTAAAGCTTATCTTGTACCAGGATGCATTTGAGGTAGTGAACCCTCTTGGATCATCAAAGAAGAAGCACAAAATTGTAGGAGTTTACTTTACACTTGCCAACTTCGAGGCCATCTATCGTTCTAGTGTTGACAACTTGCAGCTTTTGCTTCTGTGTCCTGAGAGGTACTTTAAGTACTTTGCACATGAAAAGTTGTTTGCACGGATGCTGTCAGATATTAGAGAACTTGAGAGGCATGGACTGGTCACTTCATCTGGCCAGGTGGTGCGGGCAACAGTCGTATGTATTCTGGGGGACAATTTAGGCTCTCACTCGATCGGTGGCTTTACTGAGAATTTCAGTACTGCAAGTCACTGCTGCAGGTATTGCTTAGTCCCTACAAATAAAATGGACAACCCGACAGACCGGTTTCCGGTAAGAACAGTTGAGACCTACAAGGAAGCACTGCGACAACTACAGGACTCTGAGGCAACACATGTAAAGGGACTCAAGTTTGACTCTGTTTTCAACTCTCTTAAGTATTTCCATGTATGCCAGCCAGGGCTCCCACAATGCATAGGCCATGACTTGTTTGAAGGCGTAGTAGCCTATGACCTTACCCTTTACTTGAGGTATTTTGTAAAGGTGAAGAAATGGTTCACATACACACAGCTGAACCGACGAATCGCACAGTTCAAATATGTGGGTTCTGATGCTGGTTCTGCTCCTTGTGAAGTAAGTATAAGTGGTATGAAGATTGGTGGTCAGGCGGCTGAGAATTGGTGTCTTTTGAGACTTCTACCAGTGATTATTGGGGATAAGATGTCGGATACTAAGGATCCAGTGTGGCAGTTACTGATCTTGCTGAAAGAGCTTTGTGAGTTGGTCTGTGCCCCCAAGATATCTGTACCTCAAATCTGTTTCCTCAATGTTCAGATTCAAGATTATCTTGAAACAAGGAAACAACTATTTCCCACAGAGAAACTCAAACCAAAACATCACTACCTCGTCCACTATCCCTCTTTGATCGTGAAACTTGGTCCGCTCATACGGTTGTGGACAATGAGGTTTGAGAGCAAACACTCATACTTCAAAAGATGCATAAGGAGGACACAGAACTTCAAAAATGTGTGTAAGACACTTGCAAACAATCATCAGCTGCTTCAGTCATATCTGAACTCCAGCTCTTTCTTTCCTGCAACTTTGCAAGTAAAAAACATGTTTCCTTACCACACTGACTTGTACAGTGACCAAGTGCGTGATGCGGTTAAAGCAAGCTCGCTCCCACATCCTGAGTTGGTGTCCACAGAAGTGCAGTGGAAGGGTACCCTGTATAGGAAAGGCTATTTTCTATGCATTAAGAATGAAGAGTCAGTGGAATTTGGACAAATTGAGCTCATTCTGATGAAGGAAAACAAGTGTGTGTACTTCCTGGTGATACCACACTCGTCATCCTATCTGGCAGAGTATGGCCTCTATAACCTTGGAGAAGCAGCTAGACAAATGGTTTGCATCAATGCTGAACAGTGTTTGGACTTTTATCCACTAGCTGCATATAGTCTATGTGGAATGAGAGTCCTGTCCCTTAAACACAGTGTTCTGGATCAGTAGCTTACTGAATTCGCTACTGACGATATATGGGGTGGCTGATTAGTTGGGGAGGGGATGGGAATCTCAGTTATATTTGATCTTGATTCTTGGGAGTAATGATTCGATTCATAATTGATTGGGTACATACATTCTAAATTCTAAATTGCTGCACGAGGCATATATAACATGTAGTATAGGCATCCAAATCATTCTCATACACACACACACACACACACACACACACACACACACACACACACACACTGAGGACAGACTCAGGCAAAGTGGCAGGATAGGTGTCAGCAGTTGGGCGTTCAGTGTCTTCACACACTTCCACACACTGCAAGGAGGAGCTGGCATCAAACAGCTGTGCCCCTCAGCCAATGGCACCCCAGGTGAGCCAATAAAAACAGCCGTATTTATTTAGCATTGAACTACCATCCTAAACAGCTTTCATTACTGTTTTTTTTTTTCTACTTTTTCTGCCCTTTCTGTGATTTTTCTCCCCATCCCAATTTACCTCTTGTGCCAATTCTCCCTCCCCTGTCCTGATTGTTGCTTGCATATGCCCCCCACTGGTCGGTTGTAGGGAGGATCGAAGCCTTGCATCACATGTCCCCTCTGATACATGTGGAGGCAGCCTGTCGCATCTTTTCACCTGCTAGCTTTTAGCTAAATCTGGGCTCAAGCTGTGTTTATCTTTCTTTGTAGTCATGGGTGACCTGGCCAGTTACATAAATGCCGTGCTTCCAGGCTCTGGACTACAACCTTTACTACTGGATTTACTTGACGGCCTCGGAGTGACTAGTGTGGACGATCTACAGTTTTTGCAACCGCATGAACTTGAAGGTGTACTGAAGCCGGTGGAATCCAGAAAGTTACTTGCTCATGCCAAGCGTAAGTGAAACATTGACTGTCACTCTATTTGAGCATGTCTTCATTTTTATATAATAGAGTGTATGTCAAACTGACTTTTGTTTAACAAAATGGGATTAATAAAGTATCTATCTTTAGGTTACAACCGCAGAGAATCGGAAGAAGATTCCAGTAGCCCGTCTACAGCCTTTCCTGCCAGTTCAGGCATTTTTTCTTCTAGCGGCAGTAAGTAAAACCATTGTGCACACTTTCCTTTCAAATGACAATACTTGAGAGGTCTGTTACGACCAGAAAGGAGATTGCACTGTGCTCATTACATAATTAGCTGCTGCCTTAATGAGGTACACATGGAATGAGTTCAAGTATTAGGGTTCTAATGGGTTCTCCTATTAAGGGGGGGGGGGGGGGGGTAGGCTCCCAGATATACACAGTACATTTCACAGAGTAAATTTTACTCAAACTGAGTAAATTGTACTCAAACTGAGTACATTTTACTCAAACTGGTTTGGGTAAAATCTTACTCAGTTTGAGTCAAATGTACTCAGTTTGAGTAGAATTTACTCTGTGAAATGTACTGTGTACTTTTTTTTTTGTTATAACCTCTGCATTTGTCATGTCTCGATGGTAATCAATAAATTATGATGTCAAATCAAAATCCATAATGGATAAGGGGTCAGGGGAAGATTTACCTCCACCCAATCAAAACTCAAACCAGCAGGTTTAATTGGACGGCCTAGTTGTGCGTCAGAAGCCGAACCAGAATGCACCTATCATCATAATCTATTGATTACCATCGAGACATTATGACAAATGCAGAGATTATAATAAAAAGTACATAGAAATCTGGGAGCCTACCCCCCTTAAATACACTGATTTAAGCTTCAAATGTGAGTTTCATATTGTGGGCTCAATTTGTTGCCGTCTTCACTGTTAACATCCAACCATGGTCGCACTGAGTAGTGTACTTGCAGAGGTGGTGGTCCAAACAATATGATAATACTCCTCTGTGCCTGTTTTGAAAATAACGTTATCATTCACTACCATTTTGGACCCCTCTACAGACTTTCCCAACAACACTCCAGACAGAAATGCGGATGCGCTGTTTGACTCCTGCTCGCCTACAAGCTCCTTGTCACCTCCGTTCACGCCAAGACTATGCCCCATCACAAATAAACGTGCGTACATTTACCATGTATACTGTTGGGGATGTTGAATTCAATTGGTAAATGGTCGGCCCAAAACTGTTCTTACTGACTATGTAAATGTGTTTAAAAAAAAATAAACACCTGTCATACAGAATGGCACTATTCTAAAATGGTTCAATGTATGTTAAAAAACAACACATGAATTGAAAGCAGACATTCTGAACTTTTACCTCATAGTTCATTGTTTCATTTAAAATATAAATGATATTGTCTCAGAGGCAAAACAACCAATCTCTCATATCTGTGCTAATTATGGCTTACTGTATTCCAGGTCTGCCGATGTCCTCATTGTCCTCCACCAATGAGTGCTCCATCAGCCGTGAGAAGGGAACAGCAGCACTGGACAATAACTGGCACTTCAGTTTCAAGATACAGTGGAACATCATGCCGTCGAATATACAAAAAATATTGGAGAATGAAGAGCGGCCAACGGCGAGGGATAGAAGAGAAATAGTCAGGTTGATTTCCGCAGAAATCCTGGTTGTCTGCAAACATCCTCAAAAGAAACATTTGAATGAAATTGCCCGCAAGATGGTACAAGAGTATCCTAAGTCATTCAAGGATGTGATTGAGGATCAAGTCATAGGTAGTGGCTACGATGCTCTAGCAAAACAACTACAATGCAGAGTGGACAACCACAAAAGGATAGGTCCACCAACGATGACTCCCAGCAGTGTTGACAAGGGAAAGACACGAAGGAAAATGTCTTATGGATGTGTGAACCCAGAACCTCAACTGCGTGCTGCAAATGACGAATCACAGAGGAAGATGAAAGAGGACCTACATAAAATGTTTGAGGAAAATGAGAAAGATGAGAAGAAAATAGAAGCATTGATGACTAACACGTTTGCCTCCCAGAGAAGAGATGTCCTAGATGAGAAAGACACACGGACTTTGAAAAAAGAATGGCCCTATCTTTTCAACACAACTGGCTTGAAGGCTCATTTCAATGAACTGACTGGGGTCCAGATAAATGAAGAATTCCAAGAGGCCATGAATGTAAAATACAAAAGAGTCCTGGGATTTTTCAAGTGTCTGCGCCCAGAAAGAGATAGTGTTGCAGGAAAACTCCAACCTCAAATCCAGGCTGCGGGTTGTGATGACTCCGTTGGGACTGTGTTACTGCTTTTAGCTCACTTCAAAGAAGACCAAAACAAGATGCTCATAAATGTTGACGATACCGATCTTGCAGCAGATGTGAACTCTCAGGATCTTCCCACAACCCCATGCATATTGCTGTGTGGTAAGTTAAGTAAAGGATAATGTATAGCTATACTCTGTCATTGTCGCAAAATAATTGACAGACACTGCGTTCTGGAACACCGAGGCACAGCCGAGGTGTTCTAAACCCAGTGAAGGTCAATTATTTTGCGACATTGACAGAGTATAGCTATACATTATCCCGCTTATTACATGGCTAACTTACTAACAATATACCTAATTCATTTTACACCATCGACAAGATGAGATCAAATGCAGACTCAGTTGTTCTGTGGCTCCTCTGTCATCGCCGGCACCCGGCAGGTGTGTGGACTTGATTGCACTGATGTAGTGCAGTTGTGCATAATGGTAATGCTTAGCTTTCGTGACTGCGATCAAAATGCTTGATTGTGATTGGTCAATAGCGCTCTGTTGCCCCTGACAGCGGTCATTATTGCGCGTTGCCCATGACAGCGGTGAATTATCGAAAAATAAATGTTTTTTTTTATCTACTTTTTCTCCCCATTTTTCTATTTTTCTCCCGTCCCCAATTTCGTATTTTGTCCAATTACCCTACCCTTCCCCCTACCCTCCCCTGTCTCGAACGCTGTTAGGCCATGCCTCCCACAAGCCGGCTGCAATGTGGACGAAGCCTTGCATCACGTGTCCCCTCCGGTACTCAAGGAGGCAGCCGTCGCATCTTTTCACCTGCACAGCGTGATCTCTCAGCGGCGAGGGTCTGCGTGGGAGAGACACGCCGCCCTCGTTGCTTCCTGATTCTACTGCGCAGGCGCACCAACCGACCTGTAGGAGTCGCTGTCCACAACGTCCAATCCCCACCCACCAGCTTCCCACCCCCTAATACTGCCAATTGTATTAGTATGAACAACCAGCCAAGCTGGTAGCAACGCCGAGAGCTGGGCTCGAACCCAGCATCTCCTGCATTGGTGGCGAACGCCTTGCCCACTGCGCCACCTAGCCGCCCGCATTTTGGCTAATGTTAAAACTTGTCAGCTCAGTGTTGTCTATTTTTCTGTGTGTGTGTGTGTGTGTGTGTGTGTGTGCGCGTGTGTCTGTCATACCTTCACAGGACAAAGCCCACTGACTGCATCTGTCTTCATGGTAGCAGTGGACCAGGTGGTGGTCAATGATGGAGTCTCAACGTTCACTGAAGCAGTCAATGCCATGTTCATGATCTATTATGCCCTCAACATCGACTATCCTGTAGAGCTGGGTGCAACAATGGAGTTTCTTCAAAGGTAATTGTATATTTTTTTCATCTTTTTATTCATTTACCAGCATAATGAACTTTTTTTTTTTTTTTTTTTTTTTTATCTTTTTCCCCCTCCATTTTCCTCCGATTTTCTCCCATCCCAATGTTAGTCGTATGCCAATTCCCAGTCCCTTACTGGTCGCTGCGCACTTACCCCCCACAGTCAGATCATCTGGGAGAGTGGAGGCTACCACGTGCTTCCTCCGACACACGTCCAGCCAATCACCGCTTCTTTTCACCTGGCAGCGCGGATTCTCATCGAGAGGGCGTAGCGTGTGGGAGGATCACACTATCCCCCTCAAGTCCTATCCGCGCTTAGCAGGCGCCCCGACCGAACTGTAGGAGTCGCTGTTTACAACGACCCGGACCCACCCCGCCAGCTTCTCCCACCCTCTAATACAGCCAATTGTATTAGTGCAGACGGCCAGCCAAGCTGGTGACAACCCCGGAGCTGTGAGCTGGATTCGAGCTGGATTCGAACAGGCGAATCCAGCTCACAGCTCCGGGGTTGGTGACGAACGCAATCTCCGCTCGGCCACCTAACCGCAGCATAATGAACTTTTAATCATAAAGTCCTTGTAGCAGTTTGAGAGTGAATCAATGCAGTGCAGAAGGCAGGGCATGAGTGACAGAGCCCATTCTTTCAAACATTCATTGAGAGCAGCACACACATAGGCTATAGCAGTATCACGGTATGCAGCCAAGGCCCACCAATGTGAGAATGAACGGAATTGTGTAATTGTACACCATTTGATAACGATGTCAATCCTTTTATGTACCACTCCTCTACAGATGCATGTTCAAGATAAATCCGGACAAGGGCTCAAAAGTCCACAAACAAGGCAATAAGAAGTGTCTCGCAGTCAATCCCAAGGTCCTGTCACTCATATCGAAGATATCAGAGCATGACTGGCTGGAATGACTGGTGAGTTTGCTGTTAATTCATTTGATTACTTGTGATTTATTTCATGTCCCTTTTTTCAAAACTATTTGGCAGGTGATCGGATCAACCTCTATTCAGGTAAATCTAATTCTTTCCACCACAAGGTCGGGAGTAAAGCGAATACAGTTTCCACAGGAAAGAAAACCTTCAGTGCTGTTCTTTGCTCTTCCAATTAAGAAACTCATTTCATTTCAGATATAACTAATGTTAATAGCAGCATCTACGCTAACCTCCGCCATTGGTGTTTTGAAATGAACAGTTGCTTCTCACTGTTGTCACACCTAAACCACCTCTTCTCGTAGATTACAAACTTCTCTCTATGGAGATTTGCCAGAATGATGTGGGCAGTGAAACGTGAGCTCACAAGATCAGAATGGTCTCATGTCCAAATTCTGAAGATTTGGACATCAATCTGATGCAATTTCTTCTTTATTTCTCCATGAGGTTGATTGAAATAGTATTTCTGTTTGTGTGTATTACAGAGAATCCAGAGCCATCAGGAGTAAAATGAAGCGAAACAAGATACAGCAGCACTGGAAGAAAGAGGATGAATAACATTCTTGTTTTCAGTTCAGTTAATTTTTATATTGGACACATGACAATGGTCATAAATCGCAAGTTTTACCAGCTGCTGTTGCAGCATTGTCCGAAAAGGGCTAGGGAGAAGCACTATATAGCTTGCCGGGCCTACGCCTGAAGACTCCCATTTTTTATACACATATATACCTGCACATATTCATACATGATACATATTCATACATGATGTTTATAGCATTGTTCTGTATATACTGTATACATACACATATACACACACGCATATATATTTATCCCATAAATACTGTATCATATTATAAATAATAAGCTGTACACCAACTGGGGTGCTCTTTGCCATGGATATGTATGTGTGTGTATGTATATATATATATATATATATATATATATATATATATATATATATATCCATACACACATGGCAAAGAGCACCCCATAGTTGGTATACACAGCTTATTTACAATATGATTAATAAATTAGTGTTGGCATGTATATAAAGTGATATACAGTACATATACACATTATAGTATATTATGGTTGAGCACTTTGGTTCCGCACGGACGTTTACACTGTTATAGAATACAGCACTGACCATCACCAACCGTAACTTAGGGGTTAGAGTTAGAGGTGGTCTAGGTCTGGTTAGGGGTTAGAGTCAGAGGTGGTCTAGGTCTGGTTAATAGAGGCCATAACCAGACCTAGACCACCTCTAACTCTAACCCCTAACCAGACCTAGACCACCTCTAACTCTAACCACTAACCAGACCTCTTCCATGTGGCACTTTAACAGTACACTGACCTCAGAATGTATATTTTTATGCAAGCAGATTGCAATCAGTGTGTACTACTAGTACTACTGTGTTTAGTTTACAGTATCATGTTGTTATAGAATAAACCGCTGCCAGCAGCAGCCCAGCACTGACCAATGACCATCACCAAACTTAACTTGGGGGTTAGAGTAAGAGCCTAGGTGGTCTAGGTCTGGTTAGGGGTTAGAGTCAGAGAGGTGGTCTTGGTCTGGTTAGGGGTTAGAGTCAGAGGTGGTCTAGGTCTGGTTAATAGAGGCCATAACCAGACCTCTAGACCATCTCTAACTCTAACCCCTAACCAAACCTAGACCACCTCTAAATCTAACCCCTAACCAGACCTTCCATCACCATGTGGCACTTTACACAACAACCTCAAAATGTGATTTATCATTTTATGTTTATGCAAGCAGATTGCAATCAGATTGCTACTGTGTGTACTATACACTATTGTACTGTACTAGTATCTACTCAAGTTCAACTACTGTGTTTGTTTGTTTACAAAACACAGTATCCTGTTAGTGTTGTTGACACTGTTACACTGGCTGCTGTTACTGTTATTTAATATTTTCAAATAAATCGCTGCCAGGTGAGCAAGGCCAGACATAGGCCCCGTCCACACGAACGCTGGGTTTAATGTAACCGTGATTGTATGTGCGCAGTTGCACTGTTCGGCCACACACAACCGGGGATTTGCTACACTGCAACCGCGGTCTTTGAAACCGGTGGCCAGGGTGGAGTTGTGCGGTTTTGCAGTTGCGTGTGGGCATAGCAACCGGGGTTATTCCCAGTGTTTACAGCAGAGCTGTCGCAATTATTCCCCATGTTCACGGCAGACCGCGGGGTAGAGAGATTAGAGCAGAGCCAACTACACCAGTGTTTACAGCAGAGCTGTCCCAAGTAGCGTTATATGAAAATGATTGTAACAAACTTTTGTTAAAAACGTATCGTCTGTGTTGAAGAGTGTTGTGATCGACTGATGTCTGTTGACGCTCAGAGTAAACATGTAGCTGCAGCTAAACTAAACTCATGTGTTGTCAAGTTATTGTTATAAGGAACCCAGTCCAGACTGCATCCCCTTAACAATTGTTTGTATTGAGCCGTATTGTATTGTACCCATTCTGCAATGTGTTAAATAACGTTTGCATCCATTCATTATACTAGCGTTAACGTTACATTATTACGTTAGCATTTAAGCTATATACTATACATAGAGAATGCCATTGACATTAGCATGTAGCTAACAACACCGGAGATCTTTTTTGTGAGACTAAACTATCCGCTCTTGGTGGTAAATTGTGTTGCTGATGGTTTTGTTTCATCAACAAAATGAGAGGCAGAACACAGTGAATGTATCCGTTTGTTTATTGCAGTTTCTTTCTTTGCTGAAAATATATGTTCCGTTGGCAAAATGATCAATAGGGTCCAGCTGTGCTTCTAAACAGGAAGTTTACTTCTTCTTCTTCAGTAAATTAATGGCAGATCGCGACCCAACAGGAAGTTTAGTGAGCGTTCAGTCTTTTCTGATTGGTTGAAATGGCCTTCATGTCTGAACAACATCGCCGCCTACTGCTTTGGCATTGTATTACATTGTACTAAATGTATCGGTTGCTGGGTTCCAGCTCTGCCCGTGAGTACGCAGTTATACACGGTTGTCCACCTGTGTTCACCGTGTGGACGGAGTTTTATTTTTTCAAACTTCGGTCATATTAAATCCAAACTCTCGTGTGGACAGGGCCATAATGTGACTGTCTTATTAAGTTATTTCTCCATTCACAGATCGACAGTGAGTGCTGCACCCTTCCTGTTTATTACTTGTGCCGCCGACTCAGATTCCCCTATAGGTTAAAAAATAAATACGCAATTTAAATCAGAATATGTTCCATGTTGACTATTTCTGACTTCTGCCAAGTTTTTTTCCATTGACTAAAAATAGACAAAAATGTCATCCGTTTACTAAAATGCTCAGACATTTTAGTTGACTAAAACTGACTAAACGAAAAAAATAAATGAAAATGACTAAATATGATAAACGAAAAAGGAGCACTTGACACATTACTAAGACTAAAACTAAAATGAAAATAGCTGCCAAAATGAACACTGGTTTACAGTGACATTCCATATAAATGTTGTGATTTCCATATAAAATGTTGTGCTAATAAATACCGCTCTCCTTCGAGACACCACCGCCGACTCATCTCTCAGCACTATACAATAGTATGCTAGATATAGTCGTTTCTTTTTCACCATTGGCAGATTATCATCCACATTGGAGAATAGAGCTTTTAAATGCTTATTTCTACTTTTGACACATTAACTGCACTGACTTTTACAAGGTATATCAACTGTATATATCAACTGTATGTACTCCAAATATACTGAGAAGAGTGCTTGCTTGTGGGTTGTTGAACTGGAGTGCAGCTGAGACCATGCAAAATGAATACTTAACCCATTTAGACATAAAACGCCTGCTAAAAACTCCTATTAAAACCTATGCAATTAGGGTTTTTTGGAAAGATTTTCAGAATTGTCAGTTAATAAAACCTTTTATATCAGCCTCTGGAGCAGATTGAAACATGAAATGAAAACCGATAGATTAGAACTTGGGCTTTTATTTGAACATCATTCATTTTCCCTAATGTGCATTGACATTTAAAAAAGAAAAATGTCTTGTCCAGATACTTTTAAAGGGATTTCAAATAATAGGTAATTTGAATTTGTATACAGCAGTTGGGCTGTAAAAATACAGAGAATATATAGCAAATATCTGTAAAAAAAAATTCACTGCTGAACTTTGTGTTCTGTCACTTAATTGAAGGAGTTTGATTGTAATCATTTTGGAAAAACCTGTAGAATAACAGTGTTTCACTGCTGAACGAAGTTATGTCACTTAATTGAAGGAGTTTGATTGTAATAATTATGGGGAAACCTGTAAAGTAACAGTGTTTCACTGCTGAACTTAAGTTATGTCACTTAATTGAAGGTGTTTCATCGTAAATGTAGGAAAAACCTGTGAAATAACAGTGTTTCACTGCTGAACTTTAAGTTCTGTCACTTAATTGAAGGAGTTTGATTGTAATCATTTTGGAAAAACCTGTAGAATAACAGTGTTTCACTGCTGAACGAAGTTCTGTCACTTAATTGAATGAGTTTGATTGTAATAATTATGGGGAAACCTGTAAAATAACAGTGTTTCACTGCTGAACTTAAGTTATGTCACTTAATTGAAGGTGTTTGATCGTAATAATTTAGGAAAATACTGTCAAATGACAGTATTTCACTGCTGAACTTTTAGTTATGTCACTTAATTGAAGGTGTTTCATCATAAATGTAGGAAAAACCTGCCAAATAACAGCGTTTCACTGCTGAACGAAGTTCTGTCACTTAATTGAAGGAGTTTGATTGTAATAATTATGGGGAAACCTGTAAAATAACAGTGTTTCACTGCTGAACTTAAGTTCTGTATCGTTAGTGGCTTAGCTTGGCATCGCTACTGCACTATCTCGCGTACGTGCACGCGTACTGAATAAACCACAAATGTACCTCTAATACCAGTATTAGTCTGACCACACCCCTCATCAGCTTACCTTCATAAGCAGGTGTGTGGTCACCTGCTCTCCTCCTTCTCGCTTTCACCACAAGGAAGAAGTGCCTCGGTAGATCCCCACACTTGACACCATGATGGAAGAAATTGGATTAGGAACAGCTTGGGAAACAAGGATACGTTGACATCATATCTTTATTTTCTCTCTCACTATTTTCGAGAAAATACGGCGATATTGTCTTCGTACTGGAGTGTCTAGAAGATGATGATCATTCTAAAAACCCTCCACCGGTTTTCGTATTGGGAGCACGCCGCTGCATGCTTCTCAACTGCAGTTCCTTGCTGTGTTTGTTGGGGTGAAACCTGTCAGGCCACAGCTGAACTGTCGGACATGCCGCTGTTGTGAGGAGCGGTGCGTTCCAGGTTGGGTGAGTAGTGTTTGCTGGCGGGCTCCACTTGTCTGTTAGTGCTATGGGGGCTACTTGACAAAGTTTATGGAAACCGGCCCCAGGCTAGGGTCCTTTGTTTAGCCGCCTAGGCGACAGAAGGCCTTGGTCTGGCGACCATTATAGTTTTAACTAGTGGGCCGCGACCATTGACACTGGTGATCCCTGTGTGTTCTGGACGAGTGGATTCTCTCTGTCACCGTGTTAAGACCCCATCTTTCATATCCAAATGAGAGTATTCCTTCACGAGGGGATATGTGCATGTAATGTGCGATAGCGGCAGATTCATGTTCAAAGTCAGCTATACAGGCCAGTTGGTACTGTGCTGATTCCGCCGGACGTGGTAATGTCACCGTTGTGAAGCGGTGTTGACGTCTTGTTTTCTCTTTTCTCTTAAAAAGTGAGGAGGGGTTCAGAACGGCGGCCTGTCTGGGTGAGTGTTATGTCATTGTTTACATGTTCATAGCTTACGGTTAGCCGGTCAGTGGCCTGGCGCGGGGTAGCTTAGCTTCTCGCGCGCCGCCGGGAGCTCGCTTCTGATCGCGTGCGTCGTTAGATCGGCGTCTCGCGAGCGGAAGCAATAGCACCCGAACGGTTGGAGCAGCCGTTAGCTTGATGCTATTCTGTTGAACGTGCTTTGATTTTGACATGTTTTACACTCTTGACCACGACGTCATCCTTGACAGGGGATGTTCGTCGACCCTGCCCTGTGCCTGGACGGGGATTGCGTCAACAAAGAGGACTGTAGCGACTGGGGAGCGGCGACGCTGCCCGGATCGAACAACACAGGACGGCTGTGTTCTACGGTGTCTTGTGACTGCACTTCGCTGATCTGCGTTCCGGGTAGGTACGGGGTTGGCCAGACCTCATAACACGTCTTCTGGTTTTACTTTGCTAAATGTATTGTGAATAACGGTGTTTTTTCCCAAAACGTGTGTTGTTGCAATACATTTGGGATACGTTGCGGGTTATGTGTGAGCTGTTTTTGTCACTGGCAGTTAGCTTCTCCGTGCAGATCGTGATGTATTGATCTGGTTGTTGTGTGAGGAACATCATGGTGTTTATGTGTACCGTGTACTCACTACTAAGGCAACTAACCTATGAAGCTATGCTTGGTGACAAGTGAGTAAAAGAATGTTCTTTCTCAGACTGTAATGACAATGAACAGTGAGTTCACACATTAACAGGTTTTCCTGTTTTAACTGGCCGTATTGAGGGTAAAATAGGAGGATTGTGTTTTCCCCCCCCGGTTCCCTGGGGACTTTATCACCTCCTATCAGACATGTTGTGCATTAATTGTGTCTTGTGTGGTAGGGATACGATGTAACTCTTAGCTTGATTGCTGAGGTTGTGCTAAATCTGCTGGAGAAACTTATTTCCTAAAGGGAAATTGGTTTGGTTGCTGTCATGTGTGCTTAGCAAGGCCTGTGGTCGATACTAATCAAGAATGATGTATTCTCTCATTGTGGAAAAAAAACGGCGTTCCTCTGTTGAGTGTTTTTGCCATTTTTTGTAGGTGATGATGGGTTGTGTGTGTCATGTGACCTACAACTGGGTTGTACTGGCCACAGAAGCACATGTGTATGTTGGACCGGGGTTCTTAGAGCCCTCTCTATTCTGTGTTTTTCCTTAGTAAAAATCAGATAGCAGGTTAGCTCGTGCGCTGTGTGGAGCTGTGAAACGCTTCATAGAGCTGACTATGACTGTGTCATATTCTCTTTTTGTCGTTACGTCGTATCATGGGTGTGGGGTCGTAAAGGGGTGAACTGGTAACCTTTCCTCTCCCCATTGTTCTGTCGGTCAGGGGTACACCCCCTGTCCTTCAAGGTTCCCGTCACGTGGCGGTTCGGCACGTTACGGGGGGGGGGGGGGGGGGGGGGGGAGGGAGTTCCTGGTCCCACGGCCTGGTATATTGGGCGTGTGCACCGCAGGAATTCCCCCGCCATAGAGTACGTCACCGTGCGCGTCTCTGTTGGTAGGACTTCCGTGTGCTGTTCAGGTCCATGTGATGGATCTGTTTTCAGGGGGGGTGGTCAGGGCTCCTCCTCACCAAGCGCCTACTCAGGCCTTCTGTGAGTTCGGACTCCTTCTTCCATGTGAGGAAGCCTCCATCAGAGTACAGAGCCTTCCTCCTCAGATTGTCAAAGTGAGTGGACCCTCTAGAAGGGTCCTTTTCTATTGTATGTATATTCGATTCAATTTGTTTATTGAGTGTGTATGGGTTCGGTGCCTCTTCCCCGGAGGCCCTAAAACCAGTTTTTTACATGGCTCAGGGTGCAATATATTCTTTTCAATCTGTACAGCTCGCGTGGGAAGTCTCTCTGGGGATCCCCGTCTCTTTCCTATGGGAGGGTGGTGGGATGTAAAAATGTGAAATTTTTTTACCCCGGCTGTGTAGACTGGGATACATACTGTTGATGCTTCCTTCTTTCTATTCCAGAAGTGTTGGAGTTAGGGAGTGTCACACCCCTCTTGTCGTTCCCCTGGGTGCCTTGGGGATTCAATGACAGGTCTAAATAGCCTGTTCATTGATGGGGGTGTGTCCCGACGCACGTATAGTGCTAGCTCGCTGTAAACAGGCGATTGACTGGCACGCCTTGGTTGCTTGTGGTTGAAACAGCGTTTTTATAAAGCAACTGAGATGGGGGTTTTTCCTCTTCCGGCGACCACATCCCATGACCTGGGTGGGTTGTCGACGGATTCTCGTTCATGTCTGGGGGATGATGACGGGATGGATCTGAACATATGTAGTGGGGTCTCACGCCCTTGGGGTGGGCCACCAGGCGCGGTTCGTCCGAACGTCTGGGTGGCGCCTTCTTTTCATGTTAAGATCAACACGCATATCTGCCCTTCTCCTGGAGTAGGCATGTCGGCGTGGTTAGGGCACGGGACTGGTTCTGGTCACGCTGGTCCAGATCAGTTGAACCCGTTGTCCGCCGGGGATGCAGATCTGCTGTTCTGGTACCCTGAGGGACTTGGGCTTTTTTCAGGGGGAAAAATGCCAGGTCGGTCTGGGTGTCACAGGGTTAAGCGCTATGGAGACCCTGGTTGGGTATGTTTTTACTCAGCACTGTCGTCATGGCTTGCAGCCATGCCATTCTGTACGCGCTCGATCTCGTCGGATCTCGGCCGCTACACAGGTTGGTCCTGGTTAGTACTTGGTTGGGAGACCGCCGGGGAATACCAGGTACGGTGTGCTTAGGGGCTGGTTCTCCATTATTTTTCGCTCCTCTCTCACGCATGGCGAAGAGGGGCCTGTGGGGGTGGTTTTTTGACCTCCTCTGGTGACCCTGTGCTTCCCGTACCGCCAGGCCCGGTCCGAAGTGATGTTTGCGACCCGTAGGCCTGGGTTAACCCTTTTTGGAAACTGAAACACTTGTACTGCGGTATAGCCGGTGTATACCCGCAGGTGTGTTTTGGAGTTTTTTCTTGAGGGGTTATAGGAACAACCACCGCATTGGGTAACACCGAGGTGGTTGATTCCCTGGTGTGTTGGAGCAGTGTCAACTCCCGGGTTCACCGTTTGAGGGTGCCCCTGCACGTTCATGACGTCTGCCAATCGTGTCAGCCTTCTCTGCCTCGACCCCTCTGGGTGGGGGTTGTTAAATGGAGGCTTGGTCATGCAACACCGCCAGCTTACGCTCCTTCCGCCGGGGCGGCTGTGTTCAGCTGTCCCCTCTGGCGCCTGTCTCGTCCGCAGTCTCCAGGCTAGGGTTAACAGCCTGTTGCCTGGTTTTTCCCCGGTGCGCTGCCTGCTTCCGTTGGTTAACCTTTTTTGTGTGCTTACGGCCATGCTGACTGCCTATTCTGCAGGGTCAGTGTGCCAGGCGGTGTACTATTGGGGGGACGGGGCCCGCTCGGCTTACGGCCATACCGACCTGAACACGCCCGATCTCGTCCGATCTCGGAAGCTGGGCAGGTTCTGGCCTGGTTGGTTCCGCCTGGGAATACCAGGTGCAGTAACTGAGGGGCCTTTGTCCGAATACGCTGGCGATGTGGGGGGCGGGGCACTACGTGCCCACCTGGTGGGGTCTTGATGCTGGCATCATGGACTTCTCCGGGCCCCCATTCTAGGGAGTCCAGTCCTTTTGGTGGGTCTGGGTCTTCCTTCGTGCTCCGCTGCTACGGCCTTGCCACGGGGTTGGGTTTGCCCTTGACCCCGTGATTCTGGGGGCAGTAACGAGGTTGTTCCTCCGTTCGTTCCCGGGTGGCATGCGGGTTGTGCGTGTGTGTAGTCGTGGGGTCAAGCCACGGTCTGCTCACCCTGTGCGTTGAGTTGCTTGAGTGCCTCTTCGCACGGTCGGGTCCGTCGCCCTCCCGTGACGTCCCTAATAGGGGGGCTACCCTCCATTAGGGGGGGTCGGGGGGGCTCGGCCCTCCCTGTTCTGATGGTTTTGGGGGGCTGTCAGCGGGGTGTATTTGTCAGCCAAGTGGCTCCGCTTGGCCTCCCTTGTGCAGTAGCGATGCCAAGCTAAGCCACTAATGATACAGAACGTTAGGTTATGACTATAACCAAGTTCTGTTAGTTAGGGGCGATGCTTGGCATCGGACGGCCGCTGCAGCCCTTGTCCTCACCTTGTGGTGAAAGCTTGGGAAGGAGGAGAGCAGGTGACCACACACCTGCTTATGAAGGTAAGCTGATGAGGGGTGTGGTCAGACTAATACTGGTATTAGAGGTACATTTGTGGTTTATTCAGTACGCGTGCACGTACGCGAGATAGTGCAGTAGCGATGCCAAGCATCGCCCCTAACTAACAGAACTTGGTTATAGTCATAACCTAACGTTATGTCACTTAATTGAAGGTGTTTCATCGTAAATGTAGGAAAAACCTGTGAAATAACAGTGTTTCACTGCTGAACTTTAAGTTCTGTCACTTAATTGAAGGAGTTTGATTGTAATCATTTTGGAAAAACATGTAGAATAACAGTGTTTCACTGCTGAACGAAGTTCTGTCACTTAATTGAATGAGTTTGATTGTAATAATTATGGGGAAACCTGTAAAATAACAGTGTTTCACTGCTGAACTTAAGTTATGTCACTTAATTGAAGGTGTTTGATCGTAATAATTTAGGAAAATACTGTCAAATGACAGTATTTCACTGCTGAACTTTTAGTTATGTCACTTAATTGAAGGTGTTTCATCATAAATGTAGGAAAAACCTGCCAAATAACAGCGTTTCACTGCTGAACGAAGTTCTGTCACTTAATTGAAGGAGTTTGATTGTAATCATTTTGGAAAAACCTGTAGAATCACAGTGTTTCACTGCTGAACTTAAGTTATGTCACTTAATTGAAGGTGTTTCATCGTAAATGTAGGAAAAACTTGTGAAATAACAGTGTTTCACTGCTGAACTTTAAGTTCTGTCACTTAATTGAAGGAGTTTGATCGTAATAATTTAGGAAAATACTGTCAAATGACAGTATTTCACTGCTGAACTTTTAGTTATGTCACTTAATTGAAGGTGTTTCATCATAAATGTAGGAAAAACCTGCCAAATAACAGTGTTTCACTGCTGAACAAAGTTCTGTCACTTAATTGAAGGAGTTTGATTGTAATAATTATGGGGAAACCTGTAAAATAACAGTGTTTCACTGCTGAACTTAAGTTATGTCACTTAATTGAAGGTGTTTCATCGTAAATGTAGGAAAAACCTGTGAAATAACAGTGTTTCACTGCTGAACTTTAAGTTCTGTCACTTAATTGAAGGAGTTTGATTGTAATCATTTTGGAAAAACATGTAGAATAACAGTGTTTCACTGCTGAACGAAGTTCTGTCACTTAATTGAATGAGTTTGATTGTAATAATTATGGGGAAACCTGTAAAATAACAGTGTTTCACTGCTGAACTTAAGTTATGTCACTTAATTGAAGGTGTTTGATCGTAATAATTTAGGAAAATACTGTCAAATGACAGTATTTCACTGCTGAACTTTTAGTTATGTCACTTAATTGAAGGTGTTTCATCATAAATGTAGGAAAAACCTGCCAAATAACAGCGTTTCACTGCTGAACGAAGTTCTGTCACTTAATTGAAGGAGTTTGATTGTAATCATTTTGGAAAAACCTGTAGAATCACAGTGTTTCACTGCTGAACTTAAGTTATGTCACTTAATTGAAGGTGTTTCATCGTAAATGTAGGAAAAACTTGTGAAATAACAGTGTTTCACTGCTGAACTTTAAGTTCTGTCACTTAATTGAAGGAGTTTGATCGTAATAATTTAGGAAAATACTGTCAAATGACAGTATTTCACTGCTGAACTTTTAGTTATGTCACTTAATTGAAGGTGTTTCATCATAAATGTAGGAAAAACCTGCCAAATAACAGTGTTTCACTGCTGAACAAAGTTCTGTCACTTAATTGAAGGAGTTTGATTGTAATAATTATGGGGAAACCTGTAAAATAACAGTGTTTCACTGCTGAACTTAAGTTATGTCACTTAATTGAAGGTGTTTCATCGTAAATGTAGGAAAAACCTGTGAAATAACAGTGTTTCACTGCTGAACTTTAAGTTCTGTCACTTAATTGAAGGAGTTTGATCGTAATAATTTAGGAAAATACTGTCAAATGACAGTATTTCACTGCTGAACTTTTAGTTATGTCACTTAATTGAAGGTGTTTCATCATAAATGTAGGAAAAACCTGCCAAATAACAGCGTTTCACTGCTGAACGAAGTTCTGTCACTTAATTGAAGGAGTTTGATTGTAATAATTATGGGGAAACCTGTAAAATAACAGTGTTTCACTGCTGAACTTAAGTTATGTCACTTAATTGAAGGTGTTTCATCATAAATGTAGGAAAAACCTGTGAAATAACAGTGTTTCACTGCTGAACTTTAAGTTCTGTCACTTTATTGAAGGAGTTTGATCGTATTTTTTTTAAATACTGAAAGTTGCCTTATTTTCACATTCAGTAAAATGATGAGTATCTTATGTGTTTTTACATACAATTCAATGTAATTTAACATTCAACACAATTAAGCAAATACATGTATTTAAAAAGAATTACCTGTAGAATAACTGAAGGTTTTTACTGTTTTTTAATTATATTATTCTCTTTTTTAACATTATTTAACATTACATTTAAAGTTTAACAGCAAAAAAACAGAAAGTTGCCTTATTTTCACATACAGTAAAATGATGTATATTCTAGGTGTTTTACATGTAATTTAACATTCAAGACAATTAAGCAATGGAATAATCCTGTAAAAAAAAGATAATTTCTTATTAAATCAATCTACAGATTACAACCTTTATTTAATGGTTAATATTTGTATTAAAGGTTATTTACTGTATTTTTATGGAATTTCCTGTATTTTTATGGGATTTACACTTAAAGTAGAAAAACAAAAGTAATCTGTAAAATAATACATTGAAAGTCCCGTAAAAATAAATTTTTTTTTAAGAGTGTAGGTTATGGGAATGCAAATACCTTATTAGGTGAAATTACCCTTTAAACCTTCTTTCTTTACAGGAGAACCATCAGTGATTCAACTATAATCAATGTCATCAATGGGTGTATTTACCCTTTAAGTCTCCCTTCTTGTACATATGTCTATACCGAACACTGTGACCTCATTTTTCTTCTTCTAAATTCATGCTATATTATGTTATTATGTTATTTGATACTATCTTGTCTAGCACAGTCTCTGGAGCGTAACAGTAAGAAGCATTTTGTATGAAAGTATTCTGTACTTCTGTATGACAACTATTAAAGAACTTGAACTAGGATAATTATCAGTATCTTATCAGTGGTTCAAGTAGCTTATCAGTGGTTCAAGTATCTTACTGGGTGTAATTACCCTTTAAGTCTCAAGTTTCAAGTTTCTTTAATAGTTGTCATACAGAAGTACAGAATACTTTCATACAAAATGCTTCTTACTGTTACGCTCCAGAGACTGTGCTAGACAAGATAGTATCAAATAACATAGTATAGCATGTAATTTAGAAGAAGAAAATGAGGTCACAGTGTTCGGTATAGACATATGTACAATGTTCTGAGTTACCATATAATATACAATACTATGCAGTGTACTAATGTACAGTACTATCTAGTGCAAAGCAGAAATGGGATGAGGTACAATTTAGGTACAATTTACAGTAAGGTGTACGAGTTGTAGTGCAATCCTTCATCAATAAATATAAAGTGTGGGGAGTGGGTGCTACAGTGTGTTTGTTTAAAGTGGGTGTGTGCTATAAAGTGTGTGGAGTGGGTGCTACAGTGTGTTTGTTTAAGTGAGTGTGTGCGTGTGGATGTGTGTGCTATGTGCGTTTGGTGGTTGTTGTTGTGTAGTGTTCATTCATTGTTCGTTTAGCAGCCTGATGGCCTGGGGATAGAAGCTTCTTCTGAGTCTTTCTGTGCTCGCCTTGAGACTCCGGTATCGCTTGCCTGACCGCAGCAGTTCAAAGAGGCAGTTGTTCGGGTGACTGGAGTCTTTAATGATTCTCTTAGCCTTGCCCTTGCAACGCTTGTTGTAAATGTTCTGGAGGGTGGGGAGCCCCCCTCCAATTGTGCGTTCGGCTGAACGTGTCACTCTTTGTAGTCTGCTTCGGTCTTGTGCAGTGCTATTCCCAAGAATCTCCCTTCCTATAGGAGAATATCAATACCCATATATCAAATTAAATCAAATACAAAATACAATATCAAAGTAACAAAAGGTGAACGGGGTCGAAGCCCTTGCAATGTCCTTGTGTTCTCGTCCAATCAGTTCAATCCGTGGAAGTTCCTATAATTCAAGTTCAGTCAGTTCAAGCCTACCGGACTGTTGAGGTAACAGGAGTTGGGCAACAGGGGTATTCGAATCAGGCTGGCATTAGCCTTGAGCTATATCAGAGGTTCAGTGGGTTGGCTCGCCATCATGTATCGTCCGGCACACCGCTTCGTCCCCTCATGGGCACACGTGGTGATGGAGATGGTCTGGAACTGCTTCCAGGGTGGAACGGGGTGCTGGGGTAACCTAAAAACCTGGCCTGCTTGTGAGCAGGCATTCAGAAAATAAAAGCTATTTACCATCTTTTATCGCTTCATCATCTTTTCATATTGCTTTCAGAATGAATAATCAGGCTACTTTTAGCTATGCTAAACTAAAGTAGGCTGTCTCATCCCGGCACGTGGGATCATATGCCACATGCTAATTTAGGCTAAAGTACGCTAGCATGTGGAACATTCCCCACTCATATAAAACTCTCAAAAACATTCAAGATGTATATAGACCTTGTTCTTAACGTACAGCATATCAATACAATTATAAGTACTTCTGAAAAGGTTCCTTCCCAGTTTCCATTTAATAATCTACATTATTTAGCTTGTAGCTAACCATTTTTCTACACTCGACAATTGAATAGCACACAATATTGATTTAACTCACCAAAACCGCAGGCTACAGTTACTTTACTGCAACGCTTCTTCTGTTTTGCAACTGGGGAAATCTTTTATAACTGTTTGATAACTGTTTTTATCATGCTATTTCCTATTTCGGCAGCAGCAACATTCAGCTGCGTGTCGGTCTCCGTGGATGTGTGTCTGCATCTGTGCAGCGCGAGACTCTGTAACGTTGAGACGCTGTAAGGCATGGCGTGCGCCGTAAAGCAAAACGTGGCTGTCGCGACATGTATTTCACTCACGTCATGACGCAAATTAAAGGGCAATGCTGTAATTCAAAGGGACTTGGTACCCAATAATATTAACTACTTATGTTCCTACATAATAGCCTTAACTATTTATGTTCTTATTCAATGGCATTAACTATTTATGTTCCTATAACTTAAATAGCTATGAAACTGAAGCCTGGGTTACATCTGCTAGTGTGACTATGGCATCATGCTGTCTCTTTGCTATGCTGAACCCTAGGCATTATGCTGTCTCTTTGCTATGCTGAACCCTAGGCATTATCCTGTCTCTTTGCTATGCTGAACCCTAGGCATTATGCTGTCTCTTTGCTATGCTCGTGAAACTCTATGACATTATGCTGTCTTTTTGATATGCTAGTGAAACTCTATGGCATTATGGTGTCTCTTTGCTATGCTAGTGACACTCTATGGAATTATGCTGTCTTTTTGCTATGCTACCCCTATGGCATTATTCTGTCTCTATATGCTAGTGTAACTCTATGGCATTATTATGTCTCTTTACTATGCTAGCGAAACTCTATGGCATTATGCTGTCTCTTTTCTATGGTAGTGTAATTATGTCATTCATTTGTCTCTTTGCTATGCTAGTGTGACACTATGGCATGAATAGTGAATCCAATATTCCTGGATATTTCTCCTGAATGCGTTTTATACACATTTTCAGAGGCTGACAAAATCTCCTACCTTTTGGGCCTGAACTCTGCTGACATGCTGAAGGGTCTGTGCTACCCCAAAGTGAAGGTCGGAAACGAGTATGTCACCAAGGGACAGACTGTGCCTCAGGTGAGATACATTACATCCTTCCCTTTGTATTTCACACACAGGTCACAGCAAATATGTTGCTTCACATTTTCCTGTATACACTATTTCCAAAGCAACATTTTGGTGTGTGCAAGTGGCAGACTGGCAGCATTGGAGTGCTAATGTATGTAGATACATGCATTTTAATCCAATCAAATCACTTTTTTCAGGTAAATAACTCTGTTATGGCCCTGGCCAAGTCCATCTATGAGAGGATGTTTTTGTGGATGGTCATCCGTATCAACCAGCAACTGGACACCAAGATGCCAAGATCGTCTTACATTTGGTGTGCTGGACATTGCTGGTTTTGAGATCTTTGATGTAAGTATGTAATTATAGCAATCTATGGACTACCTAATTTCATGGAAATACATTTGCTCAAGTAATATATGGTGAGGGACCACTGGGGACCATTGGCACTTATATGCACATGTTTTGGGATTGCCCACCAGTAGCTTGTTTTTGGAAATCCTTAACAACTAAACTTTCAAACATAACAATCCCATTGACAGCAGCGACACTAGCTCCTACATTATATATAATAATAATAATAATAATAATAATAATAATAATAATAATAATAATAATAATAATAATAATAATAATAATAATAATAATAATAATAATAATAATAATAATAATAATAATAATAATAATAATAATAATAATAATAATAATAATAATAATAATAATAATAATAATAATAATAATAATAATAATAATAATAATAATAATAATAATAATAATAATAATAATAATAATAATAATAATAATAATAATAATAATACATTTATTTTATAGAGCGCTTCTCAGTAACCCGAAGTAGCTGACAGTAGGCAGAGAGAGAAAAAACAAAGAAACAAAAAGAAACATATAGAACCACAGGGGAAACAGGGAACAATATGAAATACACAGGAACATAGAGCCATAGATGTCAACCCTACCGTTTTTTTTCCGGTATTCTCCTGTTTTTTCAACCCTCTTCATGCGCTGTTCACGGCTCACGGATTGGTACGTATTTTGTACTTATTATTTTTTTACAAAATGGCTGCAATTCCCCTCCGTGACGACAGGTGGCAGCAGTGTAGATTAGAACGTTATCACAGGAAGTCAGACCGGGAGACGGTTGCAACCCGAAGAAGAATAAGAACAGAACAGCGAGCGGATTTGCTCAGAGCTCAGGGGAGAGACTGATGCGGCACCGAGGGTGTCAAATCAACTTAGCCAGTGTCTCTTGATTGCCCACTCTGTGGCTTTTGTCTCTGGAACAAAGGGTTTGCAAATCTTCTGTGGATAAAACAATACAAAGTTACTGTGTATGTGATGCAGGAATGTGTAAATGTCTCGGTGAACAGCCGTTTGCTCTGCGCCTCCCCTGTAAGGTTCATCCCCCACTTTCACTCTGACGCCCAATTTCCTGAATGCGATTTATAAATAATAATTGATCCGTTTTAAAAGTTGTCGTGAATTGTCATGGTATGACAAATACAGTTACTGGTAACTCGCAGGCATTGCAGAGATATTGAGGAAAAACACAAAATCGCATTGGCTTTTTTTCTATCTCACATTTCTCTAGACACACACACTGTTCCAAAATGATATTCCCACTGCTAAATTAATGACCATAGGTATTTTTTATAGCTTTAACGAGTTGTAGTATTAATATGTAGCCTACAGTGATGAAGGTATAAAGACACTATGGTAATACATTGATTGATTGCTTTTATAGTTTCACAAACACATCAAGACAAATCACAAACACAAAGAAATAAAAAGAACAATAGTATGTTGCCAGACACTGTCACATCAATGAACAAACATACACCATGTCATATGCTATACACTAAGGAGGACGCAAGGGGCTGATTCTCTGACATATATACACACATTACATATATACACATACACATATATATATAATATATACACCAGCGCCGCCAATAGATAAAAAAAATTAACTAATCAATCTCACAATTTTCTGTAATCAATCTAGATTAATCTAGATTAAAAACAGCATTTTTCTACATAAAACCGAAGCTTGTAACAGATATTTACTTGAGCAAAATCATGGAGTTAATGTAAAATCAACACAAAGAAAGTATATTTAGATTCAAAGACTATTTTAATAGCTTTCTTTGAATACAGTTTCTCTCCTGTGAAATACAAATGTTCAACAAAACCATAATTGTACACTCTAAGTAGGAAAAGTTTACCCTACAACGAATGGCTGGGTACATACAGGTTTTGACCAGCAGATGGCAGCGACGAGGCAGCTCCATTGGGAGGGGGCGGGGCCGGGTGGGAGGGGGCGGGCTGAGGGGGTGGGGCCAGGAGAAGGGGCGGGGCTAAACACGTGCACGTTTTAGCAAATCGTAATGTTGACAGCTATGCATAGAGCCACAGTAACAAACAACAACAACAGGTTGGAGGAGGGTGGTTATGGGTAGGGAAGGTTAAATGCTAGGGATAACAGGTGGGTTTTGACTATCACTACTACCGGCATCCAAACAACAACAAATAATCATTCTGGTGGGCGTTACTGCAGCCAAGAAGCTGATAGCCATGAGGTGAAAAGAATCTGAGAAACTCGCCATGATTAATTGGTCTCTGACACTGCTGGATATCATTTATATGGACATTTTTACTGCACATGTAAATTGTCAGGTGCAGTCAGGTTCATTCTTATTTTACTAGGTCAGCTGATGATGGACAGATTATGTTACCACGTCCAAAATCAAATGCTTTAAAGAAGACTGTTGTTTATCGTGCCATCAATCATTGGAATAACTGCCCACTGAACATAAGTAAATTGAATAGTAAAGTGTCTTTCAAATACCACCTGAGAATGCACTACTTAAATATGTGAGCAAAATATTCTGATGTTGATAATGATGTCTACAATGTTTTACTGTTTTTAGATTATCATTGTTAATTGTGATTGATTATGTATCTCATGTTGTTATGTTTTGTGTTTTCTGTTGTCTTTCTATGTGGACCCCAGGGCCCCGTTTCATGTACCTGGATAACTGAGTTAGCCGGATAACTTTAGCTGGATAACTGGGTTAGCCGGACTTTCCGGTTTCATATACGTGGATTTTCCAGATCACCATGCCAACAGATCCAAAAGTTTGAGCCTGCTCGAAAGCAGAGTTCAAGTTCAAGTTAGCCTGAACTATCGCCACGCCCCCGCAAAGAAGTGACAGCCCGTTTCCTGAAACTATTCCCACAGTCTACGATCTGCATTATACCATTCTGAATTACGTTTTTGTGCTCCATTCTTCCAGAGGGGGCTTTTGAAATGTAAAATAGACCCAAAATGCTGATATTAAATTCACTTTGTCCTAAATAATGCACGTTATATATACCGTGGCGACGGTGGCGCTCGCTCGTGCGACGTACACATGATGTGGTTATTTTAATTGTAACTGGGATTAAGATGTCTGATGAGATGCGCTGTTTGACGGATTTGAGAAATTGAATGAGCCGTTGACGTCACATGAATGAATGAGGATAAAGAAATAAAACTTCATTCAAAATAAGGGATATTCTAAACACGGGTCTCTCGTTCATTAATGTATAAACAATGAATCTATCTCATCTGGCACAGTGGCCCAGCGGTAGCGCTCAAGTCTGCCAACTTAGTGATCCGGGTTCAAATCCTGGTGTTTCCAATATGATTTTTTTGAATATAATATTAATGATTATACGCCAAAGTAGCCTGGTTTTAAGTTAAAATATTATAAATCTACATGCATTGAGGATGTCATTCTTTATATAGCTCTCAACGTGCACCAAATTGAATTATTCCTATATTGCAAAAAGAAGGACCCCGGTCTTGAACCCGGGTCGTCCGTGTGGAAGTCAAAAGAACAACCCGTTGGACCACATTGGAGATAACTTAAACATTGACTATACATCAATCAATGGGCAAGAAAGCCGTCTCGTAATTCTGTATAACAGTTAACTAGTTATTTTCGCTAGCAGGATCTCATTTGATTATTCAATCCAGCAGGCAAGTTTAAAGAAATATAATCTGATTGATTGAGGTAATGAGGGACTTAGAATTAGCCTATAGATAACGCATTTAACTTGTCGGCAAGGCGATTGAGCCTATTGCAATCTGTCAATAAAGTCTTAAATCAATTAATCAATCAATGCCGTTGAGAATCAGGGTCTCTGCCATCGATACGTGCTGGCTTTCCACCTAAAACGGGAGCGCGCATCTAGCCTGACTTGAGCCTGACTCTCAAGTCTGGCTTGAGTTAACGAGACTGAATCCTCCTTTGTGAAACAGGAAAATCCCGGCTTTGAACATCGGGTTAACTGAAGCTGGATAATGGACATGTTGATCGACTTAGTTGAACCACGTACATGAAACAGGGCCCAGGAAGACTAGCTCGCCACTTAGGTGACAGCTAATGGGGATCCTTTTAAACAATAAACAACAATAAACATGTGATTGAGGTTGGACAGGCCACCATTGAACTTTGGGTCTCAGCGGCCTGGAAAGTTAAAGCCACAATCTAGTGGCGGAGCGGGGTCGGGTGTTGGTCCTGTGGTGGGGGAGCGGGGGGGGGGGGGGGGGGGGAGAGTGGGGGAGGAATGTATTTTGTGGTGTCTTTGTGGTGTCTGTAATAGTATAAGTAGATTTTTTATGTTTTTATGTTCTGTATTTATTCTTTTTATTATTGCTAATGTCATTATTGTTATTATTAATGTGGTATCGTGAGGTATTGTTATTATTTCTTTGTCTTGTTTTGTGTATAATTCTTTTTTTTTTGAAAGATTTGATTAAAAAAAATAAAAGAGAGGTTAGGCTAATATATTTCCCCCCTACTGACAGTACAACAGCATGGAGCAGCTTTGCATCAACTTCACCAATGAGAAACTGCAACAGTTCTTCAACCACACCATGTTTGTCCTGGAGCAAGAGGAGTACAAGAAGGAGGGTATTATCTGGGAGTTCATTGACTTCGGAATGGACTTGGCTGCCTGCATTGAGCTCATTGAGAAGGTACACCATAATGTTGTGACTTATTAAAATATTCCTTAGAATGCCACAAGGTGTGTCTAAATTATCTGTATATCTATTTTCCACTATTATAAAGCCCATGGGCATCTTCTCCATCCTTGAAGAGGAGTGCATGTTGCCCAAGGCTTCTGACACTAGCTTCAAGAACAAGCTGTTTGACCAACATCTTGGCAAGAACAAAGCATTTGAGAAACCTAAACCTGCCAAGGGCAAGGCTGAGGCCCACTTCTCCATGGTGATGGTCCACTATGCTGGAACTGTGGATTACAACATCACTGGATGGCTGGACAAGAACAAGGATCCACTGAACGATTCGGTGATGCATCTTTACCAGAAGTGTTCCGTTAAACTGCTGCCTGTACTGTATCCTGCTGCAGTTGAAGGTACGTCATTATGAGAAATGTACTTTTAAGTGTGATTATAAAATGTTTTACTTTGGTCTAAGAGACAATTATCTCAACTGCTAAGTATCCTCTGCTTCATACAACATGTATTTTCAATTCTATGAATTAAATTACATTGTCCAACAAATATTTCTATTAATAATAGGATTTAGATAATAATGTTGAATCTATAAACTGATGATGTATTATCAAATTAATAGAGACTGGTGGCGCAAAGAAGGGAGGCGCAAAGAAGGGTGGCTCCATGTAGACTGTGTCCTCCCAGTTCAGGGTAAGATGTAACAACAATACTGAGACTTTTTGGAATTAAATACAATTAATTTCTTTTCGGAATAATAATATGGTTTTGATATGTATCTACAGGAGAACTTGGGCAAGCTGATGACCAACTTGAGGGCCACCCATCCTCACTTTGTGCGTTGCCTGATTCCCAATGAGTCAAAGACTCCAGGTGCACTAACAGTTAACATAATGTTTGTGTCTTAATATGATTTGCTTTAGTGATTTAGTGTAGTATAGTGGTAATGAGTAATTACATTGTCGTAATAATCATGAAAACATCTTCTCTTTAGGTCTGATGCAGAACTTCCTCCACCAGCTGAGGTGTAATGGTGTACTGGAGGGTATCAGAATCTGCAGAAAGGGATTCCCCAGCAGAATCCCATGCTGACTTCAAGCAGAGGTATCCATGGCATTAACTTTCAACAAACTTTGAAACTTACAACTGCCTAAGTGCTGAACATGACCATGAACTCTTTCACAAAAGGTACAAAATACGTAATGCCAGTGTCATCCCTGATGGTCAGTTCATGGACAACAAGAAGGCCTCTGAGAAGCTGCTTGGTTCAATTGATGTGGAACACGAAGACTACAAGTTTGGGCACACCAAGGTAAATAAAAGACAAAATGTTGATTGACTTAATTGAATATGATGGCATGAGAGAAGTCTCAATACTGACTGTATGGAGGGTGTCCAGTATAACCTAATAACCAGGGGTGTAAAGTACTTGAGTAATTGTACTTCGTTACAATACTTAAGTACTGTTTTGGGGGATTTGTACTTTACTCGAGTATTATTAGGTTTGTATACTTTGTACTTTTACTTCATTACATTTCAGAGAAAAAAAACATACTTTTTACTCCTTACATTTAAAATGCAGACCTACAAAGTACAAAGTACAAATCTCACAGGTCCAACCATTTTAATTAGTATATTTTAATTGTTTATCTGGCCGAACTAACGTTAACGTTATTAATCCTGCGACCGCAGGTAAACAGCCAATCAAATCCCCATCAATGGAACATGAACCCGCCCATACCCATGCTGATTGGTCGTTGTGCAACACTAGAAAGCGGGGATCTTTGATTAAACACCTGCTATCAGAAGAATAGACAATCAGATCCGCAATATGCTGTGGTTAATATTGTGATATTATTCAGGGTACTCCAGTATTCTGTCTTTAATATTGTGATATTATTCAAGGTACTCCAGTATTCTGTCTTTAATATTGTGATATTATTCAGGGTACACTGTAAATAATGTGACTAGTGTTTACTTAAAAAAATGAAGGCAACAAAGGGACACGTCATATAATTGAATAGATTTTAATCACATAAATTTGATTAAAATTGATTGAATAAGTAAACTAAATTTAAACCAAAAACTTAAGTGCATGTTAATAATAATAACAGTTAAAATGTGTTGGATTTAGTAATAACATGCCAAATCATGAGTTAATATAGCCCAACATTTTAAGTACATTTAAATAAATTTCCCTTGTGAAATTGAGTTGTACTTGCAAAAAAAAATTGGGCTATATTAACTCATGATTTGGCATGTTATTACTAAATCCAACACATTTTAACTGTTATTATTAATAACATGCAATTATGTTTTTGGTTTAAATTTAGTTCACTTATTCAATCAATTTTAATCAAACTTATGTGATTAAAATCTATTCAATTATATGACGTGTCCCTTTGTTGCCTTAATTTTTGTAAGTAAATCTATTCGATTATATGAAGTTATATTTCGTATAGCATCGCGTCCCGCTCTGAGCCTTACGAGATACTCTATATCTCCTGTGATACCTAATGTATCTCCCACGAACAAAAAACACATGCACCCCACCTGTATGGGGCCCCGCCCCTTATGGTGGTACCACCCATATAACCATGACTCTGGTCATGAAACACCCTTCCTCTATTTTCGTCCCAGCGTACTGGATGCTTGCACCATACGAGCTAGCGGAATGAAAAGATTAAGGAAGATTAATAATGTTGGAAGCTTACCGGAGGTTGCTGGCCCCTGGCATCTTCGACGCATGTTTTCGGCGACACGACGGGCCTGTGATGTTCCTCGTTTGATGACTGCACATCGAGGTTCAGCTGTACAAGGCTGGCTGTCGGGCCAGCTTGTACTCAGGTAGGCCCTGTGTCTTCAGGCATGGGTATTAGTGTTAGTAATGCTGGTTTGTGTTGTTAACACAACCTTGTTGTGTGTTGGCGCCAGGGGCAAGATGGTTTGGTGAACGTTCTCTGCAGGGAACGGTTTCCAAGCTGTCTTGGGCGTGCTGCTAAAACATCTAAAGCTATGCTAACATGCTATCGCTACTGCCGCATGCTATCACTACTGCTAATTGCTATGCTGTTTTAATGTCTCCGCCGTGAGATGTTGTCACTCTCCCGCCTCTTGCCCGGTTCATCAATGAAGGTCAGTCGGTAGCTGTTGTGGGGTTTTGAGTTCTATTTATCTTTTTCGGGTAAATGGGTTGACAACGGGGTAGGTCGTGGCTAGGTTCTAGCCAGGTATTACCTTGTGTTCCGGCGGGGATTGTTGAACGGTGTTCCCATCTGGGTTGGCGTCGGGTAGTGGGGCTATGGGTCCAGCCGACATGGTAAACATGTTGCGTGTCTGTGCACAGGCAATTGTTGTCTTGGGTTCCACATTGCCTGGCGTTAGGCTGCAGTAGTGTAAGGGCAGGGCCGCTTGGGAGAAATGTGAGGCCCTGTGCGTTTTTAGACGCGAGGCCCCCCATCTCCTGGGGCGGCCCTGTGTAGGGGGCTATTGTTTCATTTTGTCACTCTGCTATGAGAAGGTCTGTCTTGCTACAAGCTTTCTCTCCTCTCAAACCATTTATACTGACGGTCAATCGGTATACTGGGGGAGTAGTGCGGGGGGGGGGCTTTGTTTACCTTTTTTGGTAAATGGGCTAAACTAGGGCTGGTGTTCTGTTGTGAATATTTTGAATGAAGACGGGTCTGGTCCGTCTCCCCTTAAACTTTGTGTGTATGGGTTTGCTCATTCTACAGTTTTTGTGGTTTAGCTCTTTTATTCATTTAACCTTTTCATGGTCCACACCACAGTGGAGGGTGCTGTTTGCAATCACCACTGGTGCTCCATGTTAACGTCAGTCCTTTGTTTTTGATATATTGAAACAATGCCCCGCCCGGCCGACACCATGGGTCGGCCTGGCGAGTGGCTGGTGGGCTGTTAAGGCTTGTACCGCCACGGTATGGAATTGGCAACGATTAGAACTGTGTTCGAATTGGTGTTTTTTCTATTACAGAAATGGTGTCTGGTGGAGGGGCCTTGAGGGCCGGCCGACGTCGACACATCGCGCACGGTGTTGGTAAACCACTCCGTCGAGGATGTTGACGTTATTAGCTTTGACCCAGCCGCAAGCTATAACCGCTCAGGGTTCCCCTCTCCGCAGGGGATTTTGGTCTTCTGCTGGAGCGCGGGCGGTATTGTCCTAGGCCCTACACCGCCTCACACCGCGCAGCCAGAAGAAGAGAGAGCACGGCCTCGTCAGCGGCGATGACGGGGCCCTCGACAGGCGGCCATGTTTCCCCCGCCAGTGGTGCCCTGGTTGGAGAATCGACAGGGTATCGCAAGGCCGACAGTCTTGGCGGCCGAGGGATCGGCCATTTTGGGTGATTTCGGTGTTGGTAAACCACTCCGTCGTCATTTTGCCGCGAGCAGCCCGCTCCCCGCTCAGTCCGCTTTCTGTTACCCTCAGAAGCGGGGCTCTGGGTGTGTTCCTTTGGCTGCGGGCCGCGGACCTTCTTGAAGCGTATGCGGCCCCATTCTTCGCTTCTCATGGAGACAGGGGCTGACACCCAGTTGATGGCTGAGCCTGGGTCTGTCCGTGAGAATGTTGTGCTGTCAAGCGGCTCCCACACCTTGAACTGTGTTGGTTGAGCCTGGTGTTACGTCTGTCAACTTAAGTGTTGTCAGCAGGGGGGCTCGAAACCTTTTGAGGCACACAGTGCGGGCTTCCCCGGCCTCGCCTTCGCCAGGCCAGGTATCATGTTGGTGCTCCCACTCCTGGAATATTGGCAAGTGGTCGCAGCTCACATGGTTTGGGGTGGTAGTGATATCACTGCAGGGCTACGGTGTGTAGGAACCCATGGGGGCCTTACACCTTGCATGTCCGGCTGCAGAACAACTCCTTCAGCATGTTCTGGAGGGGTGTTCAGTGGGGGGGCTTTTTTGATCGGAAGCCCCCCGTATCAGACAGGCCCTTTTCTGTCGGGGTTCCCCCTTGGGTGCGATTGCCTCGTGGGTGGTGTCAGGGTCAGGTGTTCCGACACGGAACGCGCTCCTCGCACGATTCCAGGGTTGTCTTCGCACAGCGGGGGGGACCGGGCCAACTATCTACAGTTCCTGGCGGACCTGCGCCACGTGACGGCGGGTGCGTTGGGAGTGTCGTCACATATGACTACGGCAGTACCATATGTCGAGGTAGATGGAGAGAATGGTGAGGCGGGGACTTGTGTTTACACAACCCCACCCGTTTTCAGGTTTGGTACAGACCCTGTTGTCGGGGTCTCCAGCAGGGACAGCTCTGGTCGACGAGATCCAATCTCTGTGGACGAAGCAAGCCATCGTCGTGGCGTTCTCCTCCCGGTGTTCTCTGCCCGAGAAGTCGGGAGGGAGGGGTGTAAGACCCAGGCTGGGCCTGTCCCATGGGAAGGTTCAGCATTTTTTGGATCGTCTCCTACCTGTTGAACACTGTCAGGTGGGGGTCTGGTTCTCCTCCATAGACCTGTAGGATGCGTATGCGCATCCCCGATCTTCCATCCTAGGGCTTACCTACGCTTCCTTTGCAGGGTTAGCGTATGAGTACCAGAGGCTGCCGTTCGGTTTTCTCTGGCTCCCCGCATCTTCACCAAGTGCGTGGAGGCCGCACTGGGGCCTCTGCGTCATCCGGGGTTACGGAGTGTTCTGCCCTGATGACGTTCTGGTCCTTCGCGGTCAAGGTGGATCGTCAGGTCTCGTACCAGGCAGGTCTCTACCAGCCTGGGGTTGCTGTAGACTGGATGTAGAGTATTCCTCTTCCCAGTCAACGGTTGGAGGGCTATGGGCATCCATCTCAGAGCGTGTTGTCAACGCGCTCGGGAGGTTCCGTCCTAGGACGGTTACGGCGCTGTCTCACGTCGCGTTTTCACCGACGCCTCGCTCGCTGGTGACGCGTCGGGCCAACGCAGTAGGGGGCAGCTGGCAAACCATGCTGCCCGGTCTGCGCTACGTTCAATGTGTTGGTGTTGAAAGCGGTCCTTCTGGTCCACAAATGGTGTTGATCAGGACGGACGATACGACGTCAGTGTCGTGTATCGACAGACAGGGAGGAGTACGCTCCCCCTGTCTACACCAGGCGGCGGGCGGCTGGCTATGGGCGTCCTCCATCTGCGCTGCCTAAGGGCTCCCCACATCCCCGGCAGGGAGAATGTGGGTGCAGGTGTACTGTCGCGGGGCGGCCCTCATCCTGACGGGTGAGGATTGCGTCTGGACATGGCCAGGCAGGTCTGGGACCGATGCCGTGCCGCCAGGGATTCTTCCCCATACATCTGTTAGGTCAGTTGTTGGGACGGGTACGTTGAGGGGCGCAGGTCCTTGATCCTGATGGTGTTACCATCTGGAATGCGCATGCTCCCTCCACTGTCGCGCTTACGCGGGCAGATGACGTATGTTCCAAGTGTGGTGTAAGGCGGGGGGCCAGGACTCAGTCTCCTGCCCCCTGGTTGCTGTCCTTAGTTACCTCCAGTCTCTCCTTGATAGACTGTCGGCTTCGACGGTGAGGGTATATGCAGCAGCTATATCCTCCTATCATGAGGGGTTTGAGGGGATGTCTTGTTCAGCCACCCTCTTGTGAAGCGTTTCCTGCTTGGCGCTCGACGCGTTAAGCCGGTGCAACGCTCCTTGGCTCCGACTTGGGATCTTCAATTGGTCCTCGGTCGGTTGTCCTTGGCCCCGTTTGAGCCGCTCGAGCGGGCGCCGTTGGGACAGCTGTCCTTCAGGACCGCGTTCCTTCTGGCTGTCACTTCCGCTAAACGCGTAGGTGAGCTCTGTGCTCTCTCGGTACGTCCAGAGTGCCTGTCTTTTCGGACCGATTGCGGTGTCACTCTGCGACCTAATCCTGCTTTCGTGCCTAAGAATATCCGGAGTTCCTTCCGCTCCCGGGATATTGTGGTTCAGGCGTTTCGTCCTCCTCCTCACACTGGTGAGTTAGATGCGGGCCTTCACCTGTCATGTCCAGTCCGTGCTTGGGGATTTTCCTCAGCCGTACTCAGGATTTCAGGGTTACCGACCAGCTTTTTGTCTGTTACGGTGGGGCTCGTGCTGGTAAGGCACTGTCGGAGCAGCGCCTGTCCCATTGGTTGTGCGAGGGTGTTACCCTCTGCTACACGCTGGCTGGGCAGGATCCCCCTGGGGGCGTCAGGGCGCACTCCACTCGTGGGGTGGCTGCCTCTGCCGCTCTCCTGGGTGGGGCCTCGGTGGAGGCCATCTGTGCTGCAGCTTCATGGTCCTCCCCGGGCTCCTTTGTAAGGGTTTTCCTCATGGACATGACCGGGGGTTCTGTCTCCCAGGCGGTTCTGGGGTCTGTGGCCTTTCCTGCTTCCCGTCCTTTGGTCGGGTAGCAGGAGTGTATGGGTATGGGCCGCAGTGTGTTGAGTCACACGTGGTTCCGCCTGTACGGTGTGTTCAAGGGGTTCTGGCTCCCTCTTGTTCGCATTCAGGTGGAGTTGACTGCGCCCCCCCTTCGTTAGGAAGGATGGGGTGACAGGGCTCCCCGCACCCCTTGATGTGGGCTTACGGGTCCTCAGGGGGTACATCTGTCGGGTCTCGCGCCCGCTCTTCCCCATTATCTCGTAAGGCTCAGAGCGGGATGCGATGCTATACGAAATATAACGATAGGTTATGTAGATAACCTAGTTATATTAGTATTGGCTAAGCGTCCCGCTCTGCGCGCCCTGAGTTCCCTCTTGAGGGGTCTTTTCCTGGGACGGGTTTTTGGCGAGGAAGGGTGTTTCATGACCAGAGTCATGGTTATATGGGTGGTACCACCATAAGGGGCGGGGCCCCATACAGGTGGGGTGCATGTGTTTTTTGTTCGTGGGAGATACATTAGGTATCACAGGAGATATAGAGTATCTCGTAAGGCTCAGAGCGGGACGCTTAGCCAATACTAATATAACTAGGTTATCTACATAACCTATCGTTTCCCTTAGTTAACTTAATTTAAGTAAACACTACACTACATTTCGCAGAGTAAATTTTACTCAAACTGAGTAAATTTTACTCAAACTGAGTCAGTTTGAGTAAAATTTACTCTGCGAAATGTACTGTGTATACACATTATTTACAACACATGGCAATTCTTATTTACCTGCTCTAATGAATAATGCAAATGTGTTTAATTGGCATTATAGGACTTCAATAACACTGAATGTCACTGTTCCCATAATTTCTTCATTTCTATCCCCAATATCATGTCTTCTTGCGGTGCTTTGTTTACTTGAATTGGGTCAACAGATTACCATGCATATTAAAAAGAATACCAGGTATTTATGCAAAATCAAAACATTTTATTGCAAGTTTATTGCAAGTTTAAACATAAAAATTAAGCACAACATAACCCCACACCCCCCACTTGACCTTGCCTCCCCTCACCCCCACCCCAACACTTGACCTTTCTTAAGCCAGTAGCTTATTCTTGAGGTTGGTCACTTTTGGAGACAGCCTTGTCCAATCCAGCTCCAGGAAGAGTTTCTGGAAGACTTCGAATGTGTACCTGAGACCAAAGAGAGGAAGAAAACCAATGTCAGGTGCTTAAAATGAAATGGACAGCATAGTCTCACAACATTGTAAATGCCCCAACACTTGACCTTGCCTCACCCCACAAGGTAAAGTGTACACAAGGTGCACATTATAAACGAACTGTTCTGTGCCAATATTCAAAACCATGAAGCTTCTCCGCTCAAATAAGTATGGCTATTTGGACAAATCTGCGATGAAACAACTACTTACAGTAACCGGATCACTGAAACTCACATTTAACCAAAACTTGAAGGAAACAATGTTATTTTTGACAGTGACTTTTCCCTTTCACTCTTCAATGGTCATCTTTCTTAAGCCAGTAGCTTATTCTTGAGGTTGGTCACTTTTGGAGACAGCCTTGTCCAATCCAGCTCCAGGAAGAGTTTCTGGAAGACTTCGAATGTGTACCTGAGACCAAAGAGAGGAAGAAAACCAATGTCAGGTGCTTAAAATGAAATGGACAACAGTCTCACAACATTGTAAATGCCCCAACACTTGACCTTGCCTCACCCCGCAAGGTAAAGTGTACACAATGTGCACATTATAAACAAACTGTTCTGTGACAATATTCAAAACCATGAAGCCTCTCCGCTCAAATAAGTATGGCTATTTGGACAAATCTGCGATGAAACAACTACTTACAGTAACCGGATCACTGAAACTCACATTTAACCAAAACTTGAAGGAAACAATGTTATTTTTGACAGTGACTTTTCCCTTTCACTCTGCAAGGGTCACCTTTCTTACCAGTATCTTATTCTTGAGGTTGGTCACTTTTGGAGACAGCCTTGTACAATCCAGCTCCAGGAAGAGTTTCTGGAAGACTTCGAATGTGTACCTGAGATCAAAGAGAGGAAGAAAACCAAAGAAAATGGCATAAATAATACAGGTTCACTCAAGGTAGGTTAGAAAAATGTAAAGGCCTTTAATTCTGTGTACCTTAGTTCCTTGGGATAGGCAAGATTCACTGCATATGCCAACCCAACTAGCATGGAGCAAGCCCATGGGAAATTACCCAGAGCAGTCAGAACTTTCACGCCCTCTATGACGATACCGATGTCGTCGGGAACCTCTGATGTTTCCTTCTTGATCGTGTAGATTTTTGTTGTTTGTAAAGCAAGGTCCTGCGACACACCATCTCCATCAGCATCCTGAAAGGGCAAGAAACTTTAGACTGTACAGCCACAGGAGAAGGTCCTATAATTGAACATCTCCCAAATTCCTTCCTTCCAACCTTTGGACAAGAAAACCAATGGCCGTATTCACAAATCATCCTCAGGCTTAAAGTTGCCCCCAACCATTTTCTCTCTTTTAACATGTGCTTCAACTTACATCTTATTAAGAGCTGATCTGTAGATTCCCCAAGGTACATCACCAAGCCCCGAATGGCAACATCTCTGGTGATGTTGATGCTCGGAGCCTGAAATGACACAAATAATCATTATTCTTCAGTATATTGCAGTGTGGAGGATGTGAGCAACTGCATCAACTGTGGGCCTATGGACGTCTTTACCTACTTCCTTACTGTTCATTGACTAGTTCAGCTTTTAACACCATAACCCCCCATACTAATCACCAAACTCGGGGACATTCACATATTTTCAGAGTACATAATTATGAAATTAGTTTGTGTTTTGTCGCCTCACGCACACACCTGTGTTGTGTGTAATTACCTTCCATGGTCCAGTAATTATTATTAGAACTCCGAGCACCAAAACTTTGCAATTGGTTATGAATCCAAACCAGTGGAGTTCTCAATAAGCTGGTCAAATAAGAGTCCATCTAAAAATAAACAGAAATTAACCAAATACAATTTGAAAACTATTTTCCAACCAGGTGCCCCACATTAACCAGCCGCCAACTGTGTATTTAAAAGGTCTGCAACTATTTCATACTCTTTGTTGTAGAGAGAATGACAAGCGAACAATACCTGCTGTATATTTCATATTATAAGCAATGATATTCCAGCAGTTTGACCACAACATCCCTGAAAATATTAGCAAACAGAAAAGTCATTGAAGAATACCTCAAGTAGGATAGCCTTCAACCTCATCCCCACGGCGCCACCCTTGGACTGGAAGAGGGCCAACAGCTTGGGAGTGTATTCATCCAGCTTGGACATGAACTGTGATTCAAGGTGCACCATTGTGATTATTTGAAACTCATCCTGGAGCTGAAAGACAAAAAGGAACATTGAAGCCTCAAATGGTACAAGTACATTTCTAAAAACTGTATATGACACTCTCCAAGTGTCATGGAGAGGGACCCTGTCGGCCACCCGCCCCCTGCGGACGGGTGTCCCCCAGGGCTCGGTTTTAGGACCCCTTCTCTTCTCCCTCTACACTAAATCACTGGGTAACATTATCACGTCTCATGGCTTCTCCTACCATTGTTATGCCGACGATACTCAACTCTTCCTCTCCTTCCCTCCCTCAGATATCCACGTCTCTGTGCGGATCTCGGCCTGTCTGTCCGACATCTCAGCCTGGATGACGTCCAACCACCTCAAACTGAACCTAAGCAAAACAGAATTGCTCCACCTGCCGGCCAAATCCTCCCCCCTAACCGACCTTTCAATCACAGTCGAGAATGCAGCTGTGACTGCGTCCCCGACCGCCAAGAACCTTGGTGTTGTCCTCGACGACCAGTTGAACTTCTCTGCTCACATCGCAGCGACGACCAGAACCTGCCGATTCCTCCTGAGCAACGTCAGAAGGATACGCCCCTTCCTGACAAAAGAAGCCACCCAACTCCTCGTCCAATCAACAGTCATCTCCCGCCTCGACTACTGCAATGCACTGCTCGCTGGCCTCCCGGCCACTGCCACTAAGCCTCTTCAACTCATTCAGAACGCAGCGGCCCGCCTGATCTCAAACCTACCGAAGTCGGCCCATGTCACCCCACTTCTTAGGGACCTGCACTGGCTCCCCATTGCTGCACGAATCCGCTTCAAGGCCCTCGACCTAGCATACCGTGCGGCAAAGGGAACCGCTCCCGCCTACCTCCGGTCAATGGTCTCTAACTACACACCCTCAAGACCCCTACGCTCTGCATCTTCTGGCCGCCTCAGACCTACTCCTATCCAAGCTCCGGGAGGGTCATCAAAGAGAAGTCGCCTATTCTCAGTCCTTGCCCCACAATGGTGGAATGAACTACCCACCCCAGTTAGGACAGCCGAATCACGTCCAATCTTTCGCCGTCGACTAAAGACGCACTTCTTCAACCATTATCTGAATTAAAAAAAAAAAAAAAAAAAAAAATCTAACCCTAACTAACCGTACTGTCATGCACTTGTCCTAATAAACTAACCTACACTGTAGCACTCAACACTTTGATGAACATTGTTGCTCAGCTGATAGAGTTGTGCCCTTCCTGATGGCTTGTCGTACAGAACTTGTAAGTCGCTTTGGATAAAAGCGTCAGCTAAATGACTAAATGTAAATGTAAATGTAAATAAATAAAAACACAAAATCCACCCTGCTCACCATCAAGTTCAAGTTTCTTTAATAGTTGTCATACAGAAGTACAGAATACTTTTATACAAAATGATTCTTACTGTTACGCTCCAGAGACTGTGCAAGACAAGATAAGTATGAAATAAAATAACATAGTATAGCATGTAAATTAGAAGTAAAAAAAAAATTAGGTCACAGTGTTCAGTATAGACATATGTACAATGTTTGATGCAGAATAGACGTAACTGAGTTACCATATAATATACAATACTGTGCAGTGTACTAATACAATACTATATAGTGCAAGGCAGAAATGGGATGAGGTGCAATTTAGGTACAATTTACAGTGGGTGTACGAGTTGTAGTGCAAATCCTTTATCAATAAATATAAAGTGTGTTTGTGTGGTTTAAGTGAGTGTGTGCGTGTGGCAGGGTTTCCGTTAGAAAAAATTGTTGCCGGTCTCCGTGACCTGCAAGATTTCAATCTACCGGACAAATGAGATTAATTCCGGTCATAGTTTATTGAGCTTTAAAACAATTGATAGGCAGGCTATATAAAGAATGTCATCCTCAAGGCATGTAGATTTATAATATTATTACTTAAAACGAGGCTACTTTTGCGTATACAGTCATTAATATATTCCAAATAAAATAAGTCCCTCGATACTCCGTGCTGCTGCTGACTTGAAATAAAATAGACCGCGTATGTGGGCAGTCGGTCCGACACTAAACAGCAGTCTGTTATAATCACATTTTTATGAGCTAACGAATTCCGTTATATTGGACATTTGTTTTAATTATATCAAGCGAAGAACTGAGACATTTTGCAGAGAGAGACGGCAACATTATCGTGGGTTTGCGTGATGTATATCTCCACCTCCCAACGACTTGGTGCTGGTCATAATGTCCGGTGAAAACAACTCCCTCCAAGCACAACTTGACCACCCGAACCGTACCAAAACAGGCCAAAATTAAATAGCCCATGCGACGAACGATTCATTACATTCGTTTCATCGTTGCTCCACCAAGCAGCCGGTCCAACAATGAAAGCTGTTATCAGCGCGAGCCGGCCGCAGTTAGTTTGCAAGAAGCATCCAGCTGCAGACCCGCAGAGCAGCTTTCCAGGTCTGGGGACCGCACTGTTCCAGCAAAGCTGGTGGGTTCTGTGGGTCTGCAGCTGCATGCCTTCCGCAAATCCAGCAGCAAGCTCTCGCTGAGCGAAGCAACGACAACAAACGCAATGATTGTTTCGTTCATCGCATAGGCCACCCAACTCCAGCCCATCCAAATACAATTCAAATAATCAAACTGTGCCCAGAGGGAACTATTTTCACCGGAAACTATGACCGGAGAGATTAAATATGTCGGACTTCAACAGATTTTGCCGGTCAAATACCGGTAATTACCGGCTAACGGAAACGCTGGCGTGTGGGTGTGTGTGCTGTGTGCATTTGATGGTTGTTGCATAGTGTTTATTGTTCGTTTAGCAGCCTGATGGCCTGGGGATAGAAGCTTCTTCTGAGTCTTTCTGTGCTCGCCTTAAGACTCCGGTATCGCTTGCCTGACCGCAGCAGTTCAAAGAGGCAGTTGTTCGGGTGGCTCGAGTCCTTAATAATTCTCTCAGCCTTCCCCCTGCACCGCTTGTTGTAAATGTTCTGGAGGGTGGGAAGCCCCCCTCCAATTGTGCGTTCGGCTGAACGTGTCACTCTTTGTAGTCTGCTACGGTCTTGTGCAGTGCTATTCCCAAACCAGGAGGTGATGTTGCCAGTCAGGATGCTCTCTATTGTACATGAGTAGAAGTTCCTAAGGATCTTCTGACTGACTTGGAACTTCCTTAGGCGCCTGAGGAAGTAGAGGCGTTGTCGTGCCTTCTTCACAACACTGTCAATGTGTGTGGTCCATGTCAAGTCCTCGGATATGTGGGCTCCGAGGTACTTGAAACTGTTCACTCTCTCAACCGGTGCCCCGTCGATGCTGAGGGGGCTGTAGTCCTTGACCCCCGACCTCCTGAAGTCCACAATCATCTCTTTTGTTTTGCTGACGTTCAGGGAGAGGCAGTTCTCCTGACACCACTGTGACAGATTCTCTACCTCTTCCAGGTAGGCCCTCTCGTCGTTGGCAGAGATCAGGCCCACCACTACTGTGTCATCAGCAAATTTGATGATTGTGTTGTTGTTCCGCTGTGCCACGCAGTCATGTGTGTACAGGGAGTAGAGGAGGGGGCTCAGAACACAGCCCTGGGGGGCCCCTATGTTGAGCGTGATGGATGAGGAGGTGCAGTTGCCTGCTCTTACCACCTGGGGTCTGCCCGTCAGGAAGTCCAGGACCCACTGGCAGAGGTCATAGTTCAAGCCCAGGTCCCTGAGCTTGGCTATGAGTTTGGAGGGGACTATGGTATTGAATGCTGAGCTGTAGTCGATGAACAGCATTCTCACATAGTTCCCCTGCCTCTTGTCCAGGTGTGATGCTGCTGTGTGCAGCACATGGGCTATGGCGTCCTCCGTGGACCTGTTGGGGCGATATGCAAATTGCAGGGGGTCCAGGTTGATGGGGAGGGAGGAACAGATGTAGCCCTTCACTAGCTTCTCAAAGCACTTCATGGCTATGGAGGTGAGGGCTACAGGGCGGTAGTCGTTGAGGCAAGCAGGCGTAGATTTTTTGGGTACAGGGATGATGGTGGACTTCTTCAGACAGGTGGGGATGACAGCCTGTTCCAAGGACAGGTTGAAGATGTCAGTGAATACCGGGGCCAGTTGGTCAGCACAGACTTTCAGGACGCGGCCGGGGATGCCGTCCGGTCCTGCTGCCTTCCTGATATTCACTTTTTTAAAGATCCGTCTCACCTCATGCTCTGTTACCCTGAACACTGAGTCTCCATCAGCAGACCCCCCCCCCCCCCATTGCCGTGGTTTGTAGGCTGGTGTTGTTATTCACAGCCTCAAACCTCGCATAGAAGGAATTGAGATCATTTGCTAAGGAGATGTCACTGTTCAGTTTGAGGGGGGTGCCTTTGTAATCTGTCATTGTTCTGAGGCCCTGCCACATGCCTCTAGAGTCAGCCTGTTCAAACTGAAGTTCAACTTTATCCCTGTAACGCTGTTTTGCCTCTATTACTGCTCTCCTGACGTTGTATCTTGCCGTCTTGTGTTCTTCCATGTTGCCTGTCACCAGCCCCTTGTTGTATGCTGATGTGCGCACTTTCAGAGCCTCACGGACGGATTTATCTACCCAGGGCTTTTGATTTGGGTAGATTCTAATTGTGGTAGAGGGGATTGTTTCTTCTACCAGAGTACAGACAAAGTCAAGCACTGTTTCAGTGTATTCGTTAATATTGGCTGTGTTATCACGGAATACACTCCAGTCTGTGCATTCAAGTGCAGCTTGGAGTGCCTCCCCTGACGTCACGGTCCAACGCTTAACCTCTCGCGAGACCACCGGCGTTCGCTTGAGACTTTGTTTATACTTTGGCAAAAGAAAAATGGCGCCGTGATCGGACTTACCGAATGGGCTAAGAGCCTGTGACTTGTACCCATTCTTAAATTGCGAGTATACATGGTCTAATATGTTCTCGCCTCTGGTGGGACAGGTCACATGCTGATAGAAATTCGGCAACACCTTTAGGAGTCTAACCTAAAGAGCTCCTCCTCCTGAGAATTTCCCCCTTTTTTTTGTTACATAATATAAAATTACAGATTCATACCTTCAAAATAAGCCATCAATTGTCAAATTTGAGACGATAGTTTTCAATCAATGTCCTATCAAACATTCTGGTAAAATCCTAACACCTTTTCAGTATAGGACTTGAAGTAGAATCAAGTTCATTCAGCTATCTGATGAGAGAACTACACTCCCAGAATTCAATGTGATCATTGTCACTAGAACCATTTCACACCTGGAGCAAAGGCCCAGTCATTCCTTTGTTATTCCAGTGAATGGACCCAGCAGGAGGCCTAGCCTGTGTGTGTGTGTGTGTTTCTGTGTGTGTGTGTCTGTGTCTGTATCTACAGTACTGTACCATATCCAAAAAAAATAAGCAAACTAGACTAGATGTAAATGTAATGTGTAAATGTGTAAATGTGTAAATGTAAATGTGTGTGTGTGTCTGTCTGTCTGTGTATGTGTGTGTGTGTATGTGTGTGTGTGTGTCTGTGAAACATGTCTTGTACTCATTTACCTCACTAAATACAGCAATGTGTAACTGTAGATTTCAAGAGAGAGAGAGAGAGAGAGAGAGAGAGAGAGAGAGAGAGCGACATTTATAATAATTATATTATTAATTCGTTTTTTTACACACACACACTAATAACATGATCATAACCAGAGAAAACAAGACCAAAGACAACTGGAATAGAATATCACACAATTTTATTAAAAACACATAGAGAATAATAATCAACAAGAAACATCAACTGTATCAATAGACCTGTCTCAAACCCTGCCCCTTTTCTTGATCCTCCAATCACAGCTGTCGCTTACCTCTGACTTCCTCGAGGAAGTCAGAGGTAAGCGACAGCTGTGATTGGAGGATCAAGAAAAGAGGGCAGGGTTTTGAGACAGGTCCATTGTATTGTACAATGAACAACCCTATATATCACTTTTGGATTACAATAGTAATACAAGGTGCCTCATATGATATTTGGCAGAGAGCGCGACCACAATGAATTTAGGCAAAATCTCCAAAAAAATAAAATTATGCACATGTATAAAAAAAAAAATAGGTGTCTCCTCATGGTTGTATCTGCCTGTTCTGTATCACACTAAGTGATAGGTGAAAAAGCAGTTCCTGTCTGGAATGAGACAGAGGGCCACACCACATTCACCGCACTTCCAGGGGGTCTTCATCTTACAATGTACGCAAAACAGGCGGCCAGCCGTGGCCTTCTGGGATTTATCTGCCTGTTGCGTGATCGCAACAGGTGAATGGTTCCTTGGTAGGCGGTCCACTGGTGCTGTGGGTAGATTGTCCACTGGCACCTGTACAACTGTGATGCCACACAGCTCAGCTACCAGCTCCTGCTGGAAGACCAGGTGGGTCATCGGCTGCACCTGCTGCTCTCTGCAGAGCTCCATGTGAAGAAGGTAGGAGTTAGTGGCGGCAATGTCCAGATAATGATAGAGCAAAGTCCTGTACCATTGCATGGTCTTGTGGTGTGCAGAGTAGTACTGGATGAGTTGGTCAGACAAATCAACGCCTCCCATGTACTTGTTGTACTCCAGGGCCCTCATGCATCAACGTGGACTTTGAACTTGACCTACTTCCACACGTAAGCACGGAATGTAGAACTAGCATACGCACAGGGAAGTCGGCATTCATCACACGTGCGTACGCAGGCTCTATGGTCCTCCGTGTTGATGAATACCACTTTGTTCTACCGTCAATGCTCGTGCATGATTATCCATATATGGTCATGAAAATGAGGAAACACCCCCCATGGGATGTGAAATAATGGACCGACCCGAGCGGGACTCCGAGAAACTCCACGGAGAATTCACTGCTGTCGAACCAAGAAGACACTATCGCGTATTATGATTTATGGGATAAATAAAAGGCGGACTTGTAAACGGTGATGTCAGATATCAACGGCTCCCTAAAACCATTGCTGCAATTCTGCCTGGACAGCTCAAAATACTAATAAAGACCGTTCGTTGACCACTGTTTGGCGTTGGTTGTGTGTCATTATAACCGTGCTGTATGAATGCCTTTATTAGTTGTGTTCGATTGGCTATATGATTTTTAGAGGCATCTATTTTGTTGTCGGCTAATAAAGACCGCGCTGGAATATGACTGCCTTCTCCCGTGTTGTTTGATTAATACCCACGGATTAAAGTTCTCCTCAATTCTATTCCAAATCGCGATGGATCTCCCGTCAATTTTCTACCTGCTGCATATGATTTCTAGAGGCATACTACAATCTATTTTGATGTCAGTATTGGGTAGCCTATATAAACAATATAATACGAGAGCATGTACAAGAACAATGAATCTCACTGCATGTTGTATCCTGCCTTTCAATACATGAACTTGAATCCCATCATATACATAGTCTGTCCACTATAGTGTCATTGCAATGCGTTTTCTATTCTTTCTTATACAGTAAAAAGGGGGAAGAACACTATATTCATATGACTTGTATTCTGCTTACAGCTTCGAAGTTCCACTTGTTTCGTTTAACGTAAAGCCTTTTAAATATAATCAAAACGTTCCCGTGTTTCTGCGGTCTGCGCAGAATAATAACGAGTTGAGCTTTATGATTTATGATGAATTGAAAATGGGGGACCCTGATGTAAACAAGACGAAAGTTGGTCTGCATCCCCAATCAACAATTGTATGTACTGAGCTGTACTGTACTGTACCCATTCTGCAATCTGTTAATAAACTTTTCAATCAATCAATCAATCAATCAAGCTACGCGGAGCGCAGTCAGTCAGTAGCCTACACCCCGTATATTCCGATAACGCTATATAAACCATGCTGCATTCATTCTGAGAGAAAGATCTATTATTCCAAATGCTATTTATAGGGTTTTGACCATAATTACACTACTGTTGCTATTTTACAATGAACTATAATGAACTACGGTTCGTACAGAACGTGCCAGTGTTATTATGCACAGAAGCTCATTTCAAGTTCAAGTTTCAAGTTTCTTTAATAGTTGTCATACAGAAGTACAGAATACTTTTGTACAAAATGCTTCTTACTGTTGCGCTCCAGAGACTGTGCATGACAAGATAAGTATGAAATAAAAACATAGTAAAAATTAGAAGAAAAAAAAAGAGGTCACAGTGTTCAGTTTAGACATATGTACAATGTTCGTAGACGTAGTTACCATACAATATACAATACTGTGCAGTGTACTAATATACAATACTATATAGTGCAAGGCATAAATGGACAAGGTGCAGTTTAGGTACAATTCACAGTGGGTGTACGAGTTGTAGTGCAAATCCTTTATCAATAAATATAAAGTGTAAGTGTGTTTGTGTGATCTAAAGTGTGGAGAGTGGGTGCTGCAGTGTGTTGTTTGTTTGAGTGAGTGTGTGTGTGCGTGTGGGTGTGTGTGCTGTGTGCATTTGATGGTTGTTGCATAGTGATTATTGTTCGTTTAGCGATTATTGTTCGTTTAGCAGCCTGATGGCCTGGGGATAGAAGCTCCTTCTGAGTCTTTCTGTGCTCGCCATAAGACTCCGGTATCGCTTGCCTGACGGCAGCAGTTCAAAGAGGCAGTTGTTCGGGTGGCTCGAGTCCTTAATAATTCTCTTAGCCTTCCCCTTGCACCGCTTGTTGTAAATGTTCTGGAGGGTGGGAAGCCCCCCTCTATTTCCTTGTTGTAATAATATATTCTACCACTGGGCGCTAGGTACGCCAGGTCTGAAATGTGCGTAGATGTAAGCACGAAGTCAAGTTCAAGTTCAAATTGATGAATCCCACTCTTTGCTTAGAAATGATCGTACGCACAGGGTAAGCACAGATCTGTGCGTAGAACACGTTGATGCATGAGGGCCCAGGACAGGTGTTGGGCATGCAATGTTCTCAATGGACCAGGTCTCACTGCGCTTGTTTTTTATTCTCCTCAGCACAGTTTTTTTTGTCTACCACTGTACTAGACTGTACAAGAAATTCCTTCTGTAATGTACTGATTTCTTTTGATTTCTTTGTTTGAGAGAGAGAGAGAGAGAGAGAGAGAGAGAGAGAGAGAGAGAGAGAGAGAGAGAGAAAGAAAGAAAGAAAGAAAGAAAGAAAGAAAGAAAGAAAGAAAGAAAGAAAGAAAGAAAGAAAGAAAGAAAGAAAGAAAGAAAGAAAGAAAGAAAGAAAGAAAGAAAGAAAGAAAGAAAGAAAGAAAGAAAGAAATATGTACTACATTTGTGTTCTATATATGCAACAATTCTTTTATAGATTGGGGGCCCCACATTTTTTAATAGATTGGGGGGCCCACAAATTGTTTCTTTCCATCCACTTCACAAAGACCAGTGGGCCATCACGTAACCTTAACCTTAACCATGCCTAACCTTAACCGGCGAAAGAATACACGTTAAAAAAAAATCACGTTAAAAAAAAAATGTGATGGGATTCGAACTCGTCAACAACAGACCGCAGGACCGCAGGACCGCTGCTCGCGGCACCCTGGAGTAGTTGGCCTTAACGTCCATCCACTCGCCTCTTAACATCGATCCATTCCCTTAACTTCCATCCACTCCCTGTTTACAAAACCATGTATTATTTTGGCCATATGTGGCGCTGTTGAGAGTTTGTGGATGCTGCGCTGTATCCACATTTAGGAGAAGAAGAACAGAAGAAGAGCAGAGCTGGAGAAAGTAGCGTTTTTCAACCTGTTAACTTTTGAAGGTGAGTTTAAACTACTAAATAAGATCCGATTCCTAAACACTGTCACAACAGCAGTCATATTGTATATTTTCAACAATACGTTTGTTTACCAATAGGTTATTGGGTTTGTGTTGCCGCAGTTTAAAGAGACTCCAATTGAATTGATTTACCGAGTGACTGAGTTCGTTTTTTCTCAAATGTAAACTACAGTATAAGATCCCAACAATGTCACAACAGCAGTCATATTGTATATTTTCAACAATACGTTTGTTTACCAATAGGTTCTGTTTTTGAGTTTGTGTTGGCAGTTTCAACAGTTGGATGTACTCGGTGAAGCTGACTGAGTCGTGTTTTGACAATACATTGTGTCCTATCTATCTATCTGCTATGCTTTTATTTTTTACTCCGTTTATTTGATCAGGGACAGTGCATATCAATCAACAGTTATACATTTATAAATGAATACAAATTAAAAACTGTAAATATGCCAACATTAGCAGGGTTGCTAGTTTTCAGTTGTAGTCCCTGGGCTAGATGTTTAAAGCCCAACCTCCAGGTTAAACCCTACTGATCAATTATGGGTAGTTTACATCATTGGTATATAATTATATATATATATCTGTACATATCTCTTACCTACTCTTACTAGTTACACTGCTGGCCAGTATGACTTACTACCATAGTGTCTTTATACCTGTATCACTGTACATATTAATACTATATCTAAATCTGTACATATCTCTTACCTACTCTTACTAGTTACACTGCTGGCCAGTATGACTTACTACCATAGTGTCTTTATACCTGTATCACTGTACTTAAGCATTACATCACACGCAGGAGTGGTTTGTGACCAATAAACCATGCCTAGGGGTGGTCGTTAGGCCCGAGGCGCAGCCGAGGGTCGTTAGACCCCCCTAGGCATGGTTTATTGGTCACAAATCACGACTGCACGTGGTGTAAAGCTTTTATACAACTGCCAGATTCATCCAACCTTATTTCTATACAATAAACACACATTAATCGAAGATTTATTGAAAAAACCATCCGCCAGAAAAAGTAGTTCCCACAACTACAAAAAAGACAAGTTGCCTCCATGTGGAAGCAGCTTGAAGTGCATCCAACCAAACTAACACATCCAACTGTGTATTATTGGAATGATTGAGAGAAGTTGCCTCATGTGGAAGCAGCTTGAAGTGCATCCAACCAACTAACACATCCAACTGTGTATTATTGGAATGATTGATTGAAAATTGTATTACCAGATGCAGAATGGGTACAATACAGTACGGCTCAATACACACAATTGTTAAGGGAATGCAGACCTACTTTCCATAGAACTTCATTCTTAGATGCTTCTATATAAAGTAGGTAAAACAAATTAAAAGGTTTTCTTTGCCCTATAGGAAAAAAAACGTTTTCTTCGCCCTATTTTTTTATTTATTTCTTTTAGCCTAAACTTAACCAGTTGGAAACCAGGTGTACAGTAATAAAATTAGCAATCAACCAATCAATCAATTCAATAGACCATGCTCACTTAAAACAGCGCTGCTTCTCTCTCAGTCTGACTCCCCCGCTGTTGCAGACAGGAGTGTGTGTGTGTGAATGTGAACGTGTACGTGTGTGCGTGTGTGTGTGAGTGTTTGTGGGTACGCCAGCGTCGGACAGTGTGAGAGTGAACGCTGCAGTCAGTGGGAAGGAAGTAGAAATTTAAATCAATCAATTAATCTATCAATCAAACCGCGATTTTTCTTTTGTTCTAGATTGACTCAAGACCCATCAATTACATCATCCAACATTGTTTAAAGGACTAACACATTCCCCTTGACAGAATCGCTTCATATTTAGTCGTTATGGTGCTTTCAACATAACCATTTGTTGTCCGCGATCTTGTTTTCTCCCGGAGTGAGCCGGGGAGGGTTATGTGATTCGGTTGTGGGCGGGTCCTGAGCCCAGGACCGTGGATTGTTGCCAATAAAGACGTGTGAATGGCCAATCAGAATCGAGAAATTTGCATGCCGTTGTATAAATATTAATACTATATCTAAATCTGTACATATCTCTGACCTACTCTTACTAGTTACACTGCTGGCCAGTATGACTTATACCATAGTGTCTTTATACCTGTATCACTGTACATATTAATACTACAACTCTGTACATACATGTAGTACTCATAGTACTAATTTATATATGTTATACCCAGTTTAACCACCTGTACAGTGTATATTACTATTTCACGTTACTGCTACATAGTCACTCTGGTTGGATGCCAAACCTCTTTTAGTTGTACTGTACTTGTGCTGCATGATGACAATGCATTACAATCTGGACTGAATTAGTCACAGAATGTTTTGGGACTAGAAGGTTTACAGGGTTAACCGGCTGTCGTGTGGCAGTGAAAGGGTTAACCTTCTGTGTATTGTTGAAGGTTTAGTCCACATTGTTTATTGAACAAAAATACAACATGAAGGTTGGCCTTTAAGCCAGAAACAATAGTACTGTTACATTTGTGACATACGATATGCAAATATACAGTAAGGAACCTGACGCAAACTTTGCCATCACAACCATTGAACTATTATAATAGTTAGGATCTATGGGTAACAGTACTGTATATTTGCATATCGTATATGTCACAAATGTAACAGTACTATATACCTGTATGTCATGTATGTCCCTATGTCATAAATGTCATGATGTCATGTATGTTGTGTGTGTCATAAATGTCACTATGAATTGAAAATAGGGGACCCTGATGTAAACAAGACAAACGTCTTTCTCTGGTCTGCATCCCCTTAACAATTGTGTGTATTGAGCCGTACTGTATTGTACCCATTCTGCAATCTGTTAAATAAAGTTTTCATTCATTCATTCAGTGAGATGCTGGAGAAGCAGCAGCAACAACAACAGCGGCTCCCCAAGAGGACACACAACTGGTCAGCCAAAGTCCCGATTCCTCAGAGATGGCTCCACCATCCACTTTTTTTTTTATCAGACTGGAGCGGTGAGATACTGTACTTCTACTGCTCCACTAAGGTCTTCCAGACCTATGCAGCAGAAGGACTCACCAATCCCAGGATGCCATTCCAGGACTTTGTTGAGACAGAGTTTTTTCAGAGGGAGTTGGAGGCCTGGAGGGATGTCTTTATTCTCCTTTATTTTATATATAAGGATTTTATAGTATGTCTGCACTTTATGTGCTCATTTCATCATTCATGTATTTGACATTCTACTAAAACTGAATCAAACCATAAACAAGGTGGCCCTAAAGGATGTTAGATCCTAATGTGAAAAACTGTGATTTTATATGTCTGCTCATTTGACTTATTTCTACTTTTATCTTTACGCCCCACTATCTGCTGGGTGCATACTATAACCTTATCATGTTTTGTAACAGATTACAGAAGCATATTGGAACGTGAGGTTCTGATATGAATTGATTAATATATCTGCATTATTTTATCCCACTTTATGCTTTGCTCTTGCTGCTTGTTTTACACTGATTTTATGTTTTATTTCTTACTGATGTAAAGCACTTTGAACTGCAATCCCCTGTATGAAAGGTGCTATACAAATAAAGTTATTATTATTATTATTACTGAGACACAGTTCTTTCAGATAGATAGTTTTTAAACCAGCTCAAAGCCGTTTTACCAAGACCTATATGCAGCCAAGCCTCTGCAGTAATGCGTGATTCACAGAGTCAAACGCTTTAGACAGATCAACAAACAATGCTGCACAGTGTTTTTTCTTGTCTAGTGCTTCAATTATGTCATTTGAGACTAGCATAGTCGCTGAAGTACTATGGATCTGAAGCCTGACTGAGACTTGTTAAGAATATTATGGTCAGCTAGAAACTCTTTCAGTTTGTTTACAAGAGATTCAAAGACTTTGGCCATTACAGACAATCTGGAAATAGGGCGATAATTATTTAGGTCAGAGGGGTCTCCGCCCTTTAACAAGGGGAGAACCATGGCCGACTTCCATGAGCTAGGTAATTCACCAGATATGATATGAACATTTCCTGATGACGTTGCCATTTTAGCTCTAATTAAGAATGACAGTGACCTAGCTGACTATTATTTGGAAATCCAGTGGTTTGTAAACTGGTGCGACAATAACTGTCTGGTTTTAAATGTTAAGAAGACTGAGGAGATGGTGTTTGACCCCAGAGGTGTTGGGGACCACAGGCCTGTGGTCATCCACACACAGTCCTCCTGTGCATAAATTAAGAAACATGATTTAAGTTGACAAAAACCTCTGCCGCTACAATCTAATGATAATCTAAATATGTGCAACAAGGAGAGACGGGGACAGAATTAATGAATGAAAACTTTATTTAACAGATTGCAGAATGGGTACAATACAGTACGGCTCAATACACAAAATGTTTAAGGGGATGCAGAGCAGAGAAAGACATTTGTCTTGTTTACATCAGGGTCTGCCATTTTCAATTCATAGTGACATTTATGACATACATGACATTTATGACAGGGACATACATGACATACAGGTATATAGTACTGTTACATTTGTGACATACGATATGCAAATATACAGTAAGGAACCTGACGCAAACTTTGCCATCACAACCATTGAACTATTATAATAGCTTTACTATTATAATCTAAATCTGTGCAATATTCATGTTTATTTAGTGATATTCATGTTTATTGATTCAACATAGCTGTTTATCTTTGATAATGTATGACAGGCTTTTACCCCGACCGGGATTCGAACACGGCTGCACGAGAGCAGTTCAGCTCCTTGGACAGCGTGACAAATGCACCCCATTTCATTGGCTGTCAGTCTGTTACACCTATACACGGCTGGCCGCCGCGTGCCAGGTGAGCTGAAGCGCCGAATGAAAATCATGGCGGATTAGGGCGGTTACATAATTCCGCAAGCTCTGCCGCACCATTCTACTCTAGAGAGCTGTCATGACCGTGATGCGCGCTTGAATGAACTGCGAGATAACTCATAACTCGTACACACACGCACTCTGTCTGCCATACAGTAGTTTATGTTGTTTTAGCGCGACGTGGGTATATACACGGGCGAGGATGAAAAGCATAAGACTACTTTTAATACATAAATTAACGTTCTGTCGGTCCCGTGTATTCTCGAGAGAGAATGATAATAATAATAATGCAGGACCAGATTATATTATCAATGACAGACAGTGAGAAACACAACCCCCCCTCTCGCGCTGAAGAATATGCATATTAGATCACTCAGTGATTAACACCTATGGTTGGTGTGTGCGCGCGTGTGTGCGTGCGTCCATGGATGTGACGCGCGATGTAGTTTTTATCGCAAATGGAGATTATTACAAGCATACCATCTAGCAAGAATTAAACGTATTTACAAGTTGTATTAGGTTTAGCAAGTTGGGGGACTTATACCTTACATGTCAAAGCACTAGAAATGGCAATTTTTCTATTTTTAGCGATTTCTGAAAAGATGTCCTTTTTGAGTATTTAAGAGGGATTCGAATTTCTTTTGTTGTTCGCCGACGGGTTCAAAGCTCCAGCGTGACTCCTAAGGGTTAAGACGCGCGCTGTTGAAATCGCCCAGAACCAGAATGGCAGCGTCAACGCTAGCTATCTGTTGTTTGTTTACCTCGTCGTGAAGTTTTGAAAGTGCAACCCCAGTGTTCGCGTGTGGTGGAATGTACACTCCGATGAGGATGATGGACGTTAACTCTCTTGGGAGGAATAAGGTTCGACATTTTATCGTGATAAACTCCAGGTCTGGGGAGCAGTGGTTAGACAGTTCCTTTGCGTTGCCTAAATCGTACCACTCCTTGTTTATCATGAAGGCAATGCCGCCTCCTTTCTTCTTTAGTGACTCTTCTGCCGTCCGGTCCTTGCGGAGAACGAAGAAGTGGTCTGCCGGTTCTATTGCGTGATTCGGGACATCTGGACTCAGCCAAGTTTCTGTGAAACAGAGGACGTTACAATCCCGAATGTCCCTCTGGAATTGGATCCGTGCTCTGATGTCGTCCAGTTTATTTCCTATCGATTGCACATTGGCCAACAATATGCTGGGCAATGTGGTTTTGTGTCGTTTGGACCTCAGTCTGTTTCGGACCCCGGCTCTCTTTCCACGTCTTCGCGGCGGCTTCTCCTGGTCTTGGCCATGGCCATAACAAAGGATCTCGGCGGGCCATTGCTGCTGTTCAGCGATCCGATCCAGAGAGCAATCCAATCGGTAAGTTTTCCTTAATCCAATGTCAATGATTGACTGACGGTCATACACATATAATGCACCAACAGTTGGTGCAAATAAAACTCCTAATACTATAAAAATTAACAAAAGAAAGCACAGTCTCGACGGAGCGATCAGAAAGGCAGCCATCGGTGCAGCGCCAACTCTCACTGGCCTCTGGTAGGCCTACATCAGAATGGTCAACAGTCTGATTATGGTGACTTGCAAACACGTCTTGCTTAAAATCACTCAAAGAATAGCCTATATGGCTTCTGTTTTTGTGTTTGAGAAATGTATTGTATATATTTGTGCAAAAATCACAACCTTTAAATACACAAAAGACGTTTCGTGCCTCTTCAGATGCCTTCCAATATGCTGAAAGTAGTCCTTCACTGTAGGACCATGGCGACTGCAAACTAAACACTTAAAATTAATAATTCCTGGCCTTGAACTTTCTCCTGCTGCATGGTATCTGGATAAATGTGTGCGAAGGGCACCCTGTGTTTTGAATGTGCAAGGACAACCGTCATGTAGACATGGCTGGGGTTGTGCACTACCGAATGTTGCGTGTTGTAGTCTGTAATGCTTCAGTAGATTCCTCCTTGTAGTAGACAATGATTTGCAGATCTTACAGTTCCACCTCATAGTCCAAGCCTAAGATAAGGAATAAAGAAATAAATTTACATACCCAAGTAAATGGAAGATTGTACTTCTACAAGAAATATTTGCATGTTCACAAAAAGAAAATAGAGAAATTACACCGTGTTGTGGCTGATAACGTTACAGCTTAGCTAGCACGATAGCTAGTTAGCAAGAACTGGTTGGCTAATATAGGCTAGCTAGCTAGCATGCGAGCCGACAGCATGGTGCCTGGCTGTTGCCACGTTAGAATCTTAACAGGTGGGTTACCGTGTCGGGCCCGTGCACTGAACACACACACAAGTCACGGCACTTTGCGAGCGTCTAGAGGCTCTGGTTGCATTTTTCGCCCAACATATAAATACTGTTCGAAAGATAAACTTTTTGCCGTTCTAATGCAACCTCACTCTACCAATTCCGTGCCTCGGTTCTCGAGTTACATGACGATGTCAGGCGAGCGTCTTTTTAGCAAGAACTGGTTGGCTAGGCTAGCTAGCTAGCTAGCATGCGAGCCGACAGCATGGTGCCTGGCTGTTGCCACGTTTTAATCTTAACAGGTGGGTTACCATGTCGGGCCTGTGCACTGAACACACACACAAGTCGCGGCACTTTGCGAGCGTCTAGATAGAGGCTTTGGTTGCATTTTTCGCCCAACATATAAATACTGTTCGAAAGATCTATTTTTTGCCGTTCTAATGCAACATCACTCTACCAATTCCGTGCCTCGGTTCTCGAGTTACATGACGATGTCAGGCGAGCGTCTTTTTAGCAAGAACTGGTTGGCTAGTATAGGCTAGCTATAGCAAGCATGCAAGCCATGTAGACGCATTAGCGAACCAAGATAAGATAGTGAAGGGGGAGTCGGAATTGCATGCACTCTCCAACAACAGTCGGAAAAACATTGTCTCCTGAAATGTAAAACTTAATAGGCTACTTTTAGCAGCATGTTACATGAATAAAAACATAGTGGTACTGCATTAACTTGAGAACAGGCAACATATTAAATGTACTCGTAATTATTACTCACCTGGGTCCATGTGCATGTACCACACTCGCTGTCTTTGGATATAATGGCAATAGCATGATCCTTGCATGTGATTGGCCGCATCATCCACGTGGTGTCAAAATAAACTCCCATTAGTTGGGCGAAAGTGCCAGGTGATTAAAAACAAAGACCTCCTAATGAGTAAAATCTATCAATTTTCTGCATCTCTGACATTGCTGATAAAATATAATTAAATTTGACTCAATGTATCACAGCTAATTTTATTCAACTAAAATTGTGTAAAATGCAATTAATAAATTGTTCAAATTCGTTGAATTCAGCCCACTTTTATTGCATACGGCACATAGTCTTTTTTATTATGTATAAATTACTAATAATTATTTAATAAATATGAATTAACCCCAATCCCAGTTTTTTTAGTGTACTCCAGTATTCTGCCTTTAATATTGTGATATTATTCAAGATAATCCAGTATGCTGTGGTTAATATTGTGATATTATTCAGGATACACCATTCTGTTTTTAATATTGTGATATTATTCATGTTGTAATGTGAATGCCGTCCATGTTAGTTTACCTTCAATGGAGAAGTGCATTAAATAATTTTAACCTGTTCCACCCGATGGGGTCGGTACCGACCCAAAAATGGCATATATAAAATAAATCTATATTTTTCAGTGTTGCATATTTTTTGCGATTTTTTTATCAAAGGTTTTCAAGTATTAACATCACTAACATGTCACAAAAGCATGTAGAATGTATATTATCATCAATACATTAGTTTAGCAATAGGTTAAAAGTGCCATTAGATAGTTTTAACTTCTCGATTTGCTGAAGTCTATTACAAGACGGCGACCATTTTGGAAAATTTGAATCATGGGAGTTTGTAGTTTTTTGTGGCCATTTTGTCGAGGGGATGCATACTGTAGCTGTGGATCAGCGTTGGAATTATTCCGAACTACACTTCCTGTCAGATACTGTGGGGGTTCAAAGTTCAGCGTTCTGAATGAATTATTTCAATAACCGTTATTATTCGGGATAATAAGCCACAAAAGTTAACGTTTTTGACAAATATTGAAACGCAGTTAGTTTCTCCTCCCTATTGTTAGCATGTAGCAACAATTAGATCTGAAATTAGTTTCAAAATGGTTGCACTGTGGTGAAAATAAAAAGGTACAATAAATTACAGTAGATATCATTATCTGTTCTTATGCACGCCTGGTGATACTAAATCCAAATTGAACTCGGGCATTTGAAAGATAATATATGTATATATATATAAATGTGCGAATTGGCTATAATAAGGCAATTTATAAGCATCATATTCTATATTCTATAATAATATTTCAAATTTCATTGGTCCGGATGGGAGAATTCAGTACTGTATCTACAGAACCTTCTGTTTAATCATCTTCCCTTTATTAATTTCCTTAGACATTTTTTACACATGATCTCAAGAAGGTACTGAACAAGATCAGTGGCAGTTCTTTAAGTTTGGTCATTATTACCATGGTGTTATTCACGGTCAAAGATTCAAAGAAAAATCATAATTCATATTCTCCTTTGTTTCATCACAATTCAAGCAAGCCTAGTAATAGACACAATATTTCTGACACTGTGAATACATTCCCTGAGGTCCATAGATGTACCTAGATACCAAGAATATGCAAATGGTCCTTGTAGACCCCTGGTCTATCCCTTTAAAAAAAAAAAAACTTTACTTTTTAGTAGTTAAGTACATTTAAAAGTAGGCCTTTTGTACTTTTACTCAAGTGTGTTTTTAGCCAGATACTTTGACTTTTACTTGAGTCAGATTTTGAGACAGTACCCATACTTTCACTTAAGTATAATTTCTGGGTACTTTTTACACCCCTGCTAATAACCAGATAATTACATATAATTTATTTTCTTAATATATCAAACAAATCGTCGTATTTACCTGCTGAATCCAATTAGACTAAGACATTTCTGAGTCGGGTACTGCCCTAGTAAATGGACTGCAATTGTTACAAAGGATCAGATTAAACCGAATATATATATTTATTTATTGATATATATTGCATAGTATTTGTATATCGTTTGATATCCCCTGTATATTCCTTGTACATATACACGGAATATCCCTTTAGCCCAGACCATAATAGTTCATTCTCCTATTGGACAGCGATCCACCGGCGCCAGGGACCGGCCTCCGGAGTCAGGTTCAAAGTCACCGTCAAGACGTGTCTGGACATGCCCGGCCTTGCCCAGGGATACGCGACAGAAATGAGATTGGCACTAGTTTGTTCACCGTGCGTATAAATACGGCGCAGGTGAATATAGAAGCCCCTTAGCCCTTCTTAGCCTTAGTATGTTACCCAATAAGTTGAAGCCTCACCCACGATACAACGTGCGGTGAAGTATGGCCTGTTTGGCCCCAGAATAGAGCATTGAGACCGCGTGCGAATTAATAACTGAATTGTCAGAGTTTGGCGCTATACCGTCGAGTGCGACATATTTCTATTAAGTCTTTAATAGTTTATTTGTGTATAGTGTATCGTGCGGCTAAAGTTCTACAGTGACCAGCATCTCCAACGCTTCCTCGTATTAGCTAGAGTTCTTATCCAGGCTGGGCTGACCACATGGCGCTTTCACCCGAGGAGACCTAGACGAGAACCGTATGGACATGTACACTGGATTAATCTACCCGACGACTACATAGCCCTTTGCGGCTGGAATATATTTGCTTTGGTCCTGTGATTTATGGAGCGGATAATCGCCGACGCCTGCACGTGTTGGATTTACCCCGCGAGGAGTCAAGTCGAGTCGGCGCCTCAGAGAGCCTGAGGCCGACTAGCTTTCTTCACTGTGGAGCTACAGTCTACGGAGAACAGCTGTATTCGTCTGTGGATCAAGAGGCTATTGCACCGGCTCCTGTACCTGGAGTCTCCTTAGTCATCGTTGACCAGACGTTCTACTACCGACAGATCTTCTACCCCTGCTGGCTTACAACCAGGGGGAACCCCTTCCAGTATCTCCCGCTATATTACTAGTGTACCATAGATATAATTCCCTAAGATTCAGGTTGTATAATTACCTCCTGCGTAACCAGAGAATGGACATTCATTATTGATTTGCCTACGCACATTCCTTTGCCTTACAAGTGCATTCAAAGAATAATGTAAAGTATCCTATGTACCTTTTGCTCCATTAAATACTTGATTATACCTTTGTTTGGAACCGATTTCATTGTGGGAAGTGTTCATCATATTCATATATCGTGTACTGTATGGCCAGTAATTAAAGTACATAAAGCGGTAGTGGTTTAATGATACCATACTTATCAATACAGTCAGGGAATTGTACCCCTCAGTTACAGCAATCATACTGGATAATTTACCGCCTTGATTAATTTGGGTTAGGGTGCAAACAACCACATCCTGGTCCACCTGTTTGAGGTGGTCTCAGTCTGCTTCCAAGGAAACCCTGGAGTGGTTTGTTTGATGTGTGAAAGATATCTGAAAAATATACATGAAAAACTGAACATTTAATGTTCTAATGATTGGACAGTTTTCCATTTATTTTCAAATATACACGTTTTCATCATCTATTAATCACAATGCTATTATTTCCGCTGTGTGGTCAAAATAGCCATATAATGTTGTGATACTAAACAAACCTTGCATGCATAATTCAGATCACAGTAGTGTATAAAAGTAATCACCAAAAACATTTTTGGCAGAGGAAAGCAACAGTTGTGATTGGCAAAATGGCAACACATTTTCACTCACACATTCACACACCGATGGTGGAGGCAACCATGCAAGGTGCCAACCTGCTCATCGGGAACAATTAGGGGTTAAGTGTCTTGCTCAAGGACATTTTGACACGCTGCCCGGGAGGAGTGGAATTGAACCGGGAACCTGCCGATTACCAGACGACTGTTCGACCCCCTGACCACTGTCGCTCGCCCCCGCGACATTGGAGGGCCAAGAAAAGACGGCGAAGGCTGGGAAAGATCAATTGGAAAACAAAGTCGCTCAGAACTGTGCATGATCTGTGCAAGCCAAAGCGGAGATCACAATATTATATAGGTTCATTAGCACTCAAAATGATGTCCAATGTTTGTTTTTTAATTGGCAAAATGAATATGAAACAAAAGCAAAAGAATACAAGCTGCCAAAATAATACAAAATGTCCCTTTTGATTCAGACAATTGCAAACAAGCTTATGTGTGAAAGTGACCTAAGTTTGGATTCTCTTAAGTTTGATATTGACATTGTTTGAGATTAATATGAAGTGAATGGCATTTAGTACGTAAGGGATAATGTATAGCTACGAGGTCATTGTCGCAAAATAATTGACCGACACAGAGTTTAAAATACCGAGCCGCCTCGGCGGGGTGTTTTAAACGTCAGTGAAGGTCAATTATTTTGCGATGATGACCGAGTATAGTTATACATTATCCCGCTTATTACATGGCTAACTTACTAACAATATACCTAATTAATTTTACAAAATCGACAAGACGAGATCAAATGCAGACACAGTTGTTCTGTGGTTCTGTCAGCCCAAATAAAGTGATTATTATTATCGCCGGCAGCAGCCCGGCACGTGTGTCTGATTGCACTGAAACAGTGTGTGTCAGTGGGGCTTGATTACTACAGCTGCGAAAAACAATAATCACCGGTGGTTATCGAAAAATAATTCACTGCTGTCGGGGGCTATTGACCAATCACAATCAAGCATTTCGGCGAATGTTAAAACGCCATGTAATAAGTAATAATAATAATAATAATAATAATAATAATAATAATAATAATAATAATAATAATAATAATAATAATAATAATAATAATAATAATAATAATAATAATAATAATAATAATAATAATACACTATATTTGTATAGCACCTTTCATATAGAACCTGCATCTCAAATAAATAAGGAAAAAAAGAAATAAAGTGCTTCACAACAGAAAAAAAGACAGGCATAAAATGAGCACATAAAGTGCAGACATATAAAATCACAGTTGTTCACATTAGGATCTAACATCCCAACAGGTCACCTTGTTTATGGTTTGATTCCGTTTTAAATAAACAATAATAAAAAGAGTAAGATAAAATAGACAGTGAAATAGCGCAGTGCAATAATATAGTAGAATAGAATATATCAAATATATATTTTTTACAGTGCAATAATATAGTTCTGGATTACTGTTCAACAGTTCAAAGTCATCTTTAGATTCTCTGTTTGGTATCCACACTTTAAAACTTGACAGTCTTCCCTCCTGTTTTATACCCACTTTGACCCTTCGAACCTCCCACTCAGGGCAAACCTCCCTTACAGGGCGCAGTTCCCTCTCTCAGGGTGCAGTTATAGGCCTGAGTCTTACACAGTTTTAAAGCCCAACAGTCTCTTGTTTGATACCCACACAGTTTATTACCTGATAGTTTTGAACCTGTAATAAAAAGACAGAGTAAAATAATACAGTGCAATAAAATAGTATCGAAATTAATCACATGATAACATTTTCAGTGATAATGTCATCTATGAAAAATCCATGCCTGGGTTTTATTGAAAAAAATGCTGGCATTATCCCATGAATAAAAACCAACAAAGTCATATATGAATATGTCATTCATCTTATTCAGGTGTTCTTCAAAGCTGGTCTGCTGGGTGTCCTTGAAGAGATGAGAGATGAGAAGCTGGCTAGTCTGGTCAGAATGACTCAGTCTCTTTGCCGTGGTTTCCTCATGAGGAGGGAGTTTGTGAAGATGACAGCGAGAAGGCACGTTGAAAACAGCCACATTCTAAATACATTGTTATGTTAAAAATCATGCTAAAATGTATTTATTATATAACAGCAACTCTTTTTTTCACAGGGAAGCTATTTATTCTATCCAATACAACATCCGCTCATTCATGAATGTCAAAACCTGGCCATGGATGAAGGTTTACTACAAGATCAAGCCTCTTCTGAAGACTGCAGAGACTGAGAAGGAGCTGGCTAACATGAAGGAGAACTATGAGAAGATTAAGACAGACCTGGCCGCTGCTCTGGCTAAGAAGAAGGAGTTGGAGGTGAAGATGGTGTCTCTTCTCCAAGTTCTCCAAGAGAAAAATTATCTCGGGCTGTTAGCAACATCTGTAAGTATAGACTTCATCTGTCTAGAAACCTTTGATATATGTACATTATAAACTGTCTCTCTGTTTTTGTCATATAGATAATAATATTATCATTATTATTGTGCCCTAGGAATCAGATAATCTGTCAGATGCTGAGGAGAGATGTGAGGGACTTATCAAGAGTAAGATCCAGCTTGAGGCCAAACTCAAAGAGACAACTGAGAGACTGGAAGATGAGGAGGAAATGAATGGTGAGCTGACTGCCAAGAAGAGGAAACTGGAGGACGAATGCTCTGAGCTCAAGAAGGACATTGATGACCTGGAGCTCACCTTGGCCAAAGTGGAGAAGGAGAAACATGCCACTGAGTACAAGGTTCATAAGTATTCACTCTGGCTAACTTATCAAACAATAACATAAAAATCATTCATTTATGATAACATGATTTGTTTTCCTTATTCAGGTGAAGAACCTGACTGAGGAGATGGCCGCTCAGGATGAGAGCGTTGCTAAGCTGACAAAGGAGAAGAAAGCCCTCCAAGAGGCACATCAGCAGACTCTTGATGACCTGCAGGCAGAGGAAGACAAAGTCAACACTCTGACCAAGGCCAAGACCAAGCTTGAGCAGCAAGTGGATGATGTGAGTTATGAGTTCTATCAAAATGTGGAATAAAACAAGCAGGACATTTGAGATGAGCTGCGACCAATTTGTCATCAGGAAATGTTACATTTACAGTTTCTTGCTGCCTGGAAATGTGTTTTAACCTGAGCACTGTATCCATTATCTTTATGCAATTATGTCATTGGAAGATCAGTGTAGACTAATGATAGCTGAATATGTGTATAAAGTTATGGCTTTTCAAAGTTGGACATTTGGGCTATTGATTATAGCATCACTATTGGTGTGATATTTGTAGTGAGGCATTGCCAGACCAATATCTTTATTTCATGTCTCTATTATGATTTCTGAGAATATGGACATCATGTGAATGAAACAAACTTTTTCCCATCATGGAGCAAATCTGACAAAGTGTTCCTGAGAAGGGGCCTAGAAACATACTCTAGAAGTCTAGATGCCACACAGCAAATGTGGTGAGAATTGGGTGAATTGGCTTGGAGGGATAGGGGGGGAAAGCAATTTTCCAGAAATTCTAAACGGCAGAAAATGCAATATGGCAGACATGGGTGGTCCTACTGGTGAAGTTGTAATAATAATAATACTTTATTTGTATAGCACTTTTCATACAGAAGTTGCAGTTCAAAGTGCTTCACAACAGTAAAAAACACAAACTGTTTACAGTTTAATTCAGTACACAAATAGTTTAAAATGATTCTGTTTAGAAATAAACTAAGAATTATGAAATATGAAAACAGACATACAACAGGGTATTTAACATAGAACAATGATCAAATAGTTACATTTTGGATTACAACAGAGCAGTGCTCTCTTCAATATTCAAGGGGCTTTCACAATTATTACATTTGGTAGTAATAATGGCACACAGTCTTAAATTCATCAGCAGGGCCGGGGGTGAGGGGGGTGTATCTAATTTAAAGATAGTTGTAACTGAGGGGTTACAAAACCCTGACTGTATTAAAGATTGTGATATATTAAACCACTACTAGTTATGTACTTTAATTACTGGCCAAACAGTACATCAAATATTGATGGTGAACACCCACACAAGAATACGGCATTGACACATAAATTATATTGGAGGGTTATTTATTATTATTAAGCAACGTTAGGTTACAGATTGAGAATTAGAGTTGCGCTTGTATGGCGAAGAATATACATAAAGTCAGTCAAGAGCATAAGTCAATGAGAATAGTAGGAATACTATGATGGGTCTAAGCTGACGCCACCTGTGGTATAGCAATTATATGGGCCACACCGGTACCAACTGGAGACACTGGGTTCCCTCCGGGGTGTAAAGCCGGGAGGGGTAGAGGAATGTTCGGGTACCCAGTCTGAGTCAACGAGGAATAAAGAGGCTCCAGATACAGGAGCCGGTGCTTGTACTCCCTTGATCAGCAGACAAAAGCAATAGTTGTAATCCAATATGCTCTACAGCATTGACGACAGCTAGCCAGCCCCTTCCAGTGGTGATCCTCACGAGGTTAAATCCCAAACGACAGTGGAATCAACGGTGCTCTTCTCCGGTGGTCACGGTCCCAAAGCAATATAATCCAACCAGAAATGGTTCTGCAATCGCCGGTGCCGATTCTCCTGTGCACTATACTTCACATTAAACTAGGTCGAACTTGACGTTACTTCACTAAACTCTGACACTTTTACTATTCTATTCGCACACGTTCTAAACACTCTATTTAGACGCAAGGTTGCTCACTTCACTGCACGTTGACTCGTGGTGAATGTGGGGTAAGGTTTAGGTAAGGTGGTACTGAACTGAATATTACGTTGAACTACTGCTGTTTACACCTGCGCCGTATTTATACTTAAGTGACAATCTAGTACCAAACCTCAGTTCTTGTCTGGTATTACTATGCAGACTCTGGGCATGTACTGACATGCCCGGAGTTGCCTTTGAACGTGCCGTTGGGGGCTTGGTCGTTGGCGCCTGGGGCCGCTGTCCAATAGGAGAGCGAATATTACTCTGGTCTGTACGCAGGTAAAGGGATATTCCGTGTATATATATAAATAATATACAAAGTATATCAAACGATACATATATATATTCAGTTTAATCTGGCCCTTCACAACAGCCGCATTCTAATTAGTCCGCACCTAATTAGTTAAAGGAGACAGATTAATAGTCCAGTCAACTGCTCAATGTCTGTTGTGGGGAGTAGGGCAATTCTACAAAGTCAGTGGGTCATGATCGTCATCAGGGGAGTCAGGGAGCCTCGGCAACTCTATCAGCCTCGCCACGGGTCGGGTGTAGGTCCGCCCCTGGACAATAACTTCTGCCGCTCTGACCTTTCCGTCGGCACCAGTGATCACTTTGCTTACGCGGCCGGCCGGCCACGCAGCTCGGGGTAGTGACTGGTCTATGATCATAACGACTGTGTCCACTTTTAAGTTGTCCCTGTCCTTGACCCGCTTCTGACGGGCTGGAAGGGATGGTAGGGAGCTTAGGAGGAAGCGGGCCTGAGACTGGTTGATTGGCTGTGTCTCCACATCCTCCGTCTGTTCCTCTTGTTCGGTCTGTACCCCATCTGAGGAGGGGCCGGTTCCGGCCGCCCCATCAAGAAGTCGCTTGGGGTGCTGGGTTCGAGGTCAGCTACGTCTCTTGGAGCGCAGCTGAGGGAGGTGGAGTTCGTCTAGGACGGCGTAAGTGTCCAGGACCTTGTCCTCGTAGCTCAGGAGCACTCTGACCACTTTGATGTCTAGGACGGCGTAAGTGTCCAGGACCTTGTCCTCGTAGCTCAGGAGCACTCTGACCACTTTGATGAGCACTCGGGGGGTCCCGCTATGCTTGGGGTCTATGTGGAGCACTCCTGTTGGTCGGTTGCCTTGTTTGGCTAATCTTCGCTGGTGGGCCCCGCACAGTGATGCGCGGTGAGCGGCGCCCGCCTGGTCCGCCTCACGCCACTGATCAACTTGGACGGTGTTCAGTGTCTTGTATTCGTCGCACTGTGCCAGCCAGTGTCCGCCATCGCAGTAGGTACAGACGATCTCCCATTCCTCTCTGGCGGGGGAGTTGTGACTCGGCGGTGGTGGCGCCGACTCGGGGTAGTACGGGTGGCACTGTCGGTCCCCGTGTCTGCTGCGACAGTCAGGACACCAGGGGGGGGTCCAGGACTGGTTTGTGGTGACACCGCCTCGGCCTGATACATCACCGTGACGGGCCCACTTTGGTTTCCTGGCGGACGCTTGTTGCTGTCGTGCAGGACCTCCAGGTGGGCGCCGTCGCACTTGCTGCATTTCTTCTTTAAGCGGCACTCAGCTGCCATATGGCTGCGCGTGCAGCGGAAGCAGCGGCGGTTGGCTTTGATCCACTGACTCACCTCGTCAGCGGTCAGCTTCTTGAAAGTGTCACATTGAGACAGCCAATGTTCCTTTTCACAGTACTGGCATACAATCTTCCACTCCCCCTTGGCGTGGGTGTTGTGGCTCGTCTGCCGTGGCTCAACCTCGGCTTGGTGCATAACTGTCACGGACCGGCGGTTGTCATTGAACCTCCGCGGTCCATCTCTAGGGCTAGAGTCACTCCACACGAATGTGTCCAGTCGTAGACTGCTGACCTCCCTGGCGAGGAAATCAGCTAGGTCTAGGAGGGATGCTTCTGGGCCGTTGGGGTCGCGGTGGTCTCTCTGCCGCCGAAAACGCTCTTGGCGGGCTGGAGGGAGCTTCTCCAGTATTCGCTCCACATTAGAGTTTGCATATAGTTCATGTCTCCCCTTCTCCTTTTGGGACCCCAGCATCCCCACGAGGGATTGTACCTTGATAGAGAGGTCATCCAGTGCTCTATTGTCTTTGGCTGGGGGGAGGCGGTCGATATCTCTTATTTCTTGTATCACGTAGTCCCATATGCGTCCATAACGCTGGTCGAGGGCCACTAGAGCCGCGGAGTATGGGGTCCTTGAGTTGGAATATGCCAGCGCTATGTTATGCGCTCTGGGCACCTTGAGATGCTTGAGGAGGATGGCATATTTGTACGACTCGTCGGGGACTTCGGACATCATAGTCTCCAAGCACATGCGTAATTCCGTGTACTGTGCTCTGTCCTCGCGCGTAAAGTCTGGGAATGTCGGTGTGCCAAGGTACGATGCCATGGATGGCTGGCACATTGGTGAGCGTAGGGGAAGAGGCCTCCTGGGCGAGCTCCCCGTACGTGTTGTCGTGGGTTGGTACTTGGTGGGTACCAGAGGCCGGGTACCCAGGTGCTGTTCCTCGGTGCTGACTGTACGTCAAACTCACCCGTGAGTTGGGTCGGGGGTTTGTAGTGCAGTGACTCGGGGCCGACGTCGGGGCTGTACTGGGCCTCCTGGTCCAGAGTACGTTGCTGCTGGTGGGCTTGACATTCCTCCTCTTCCTCTTCCTCTTCTAGGTCCTGGAGTCTTCTAGTCAGTCTCTCGGCGACGTAGGCTGGTTCTTCCCGGTGGCTGGGTCTCGTATGGACCGGTCGGGGAGGGGGGTCGGAGACGTAGACAGGATCCTCCTGTTGGCCGGGTCCCGGGTCGCTCTGTCGGGTAGGGGAAGGTGCCCTAGGCCCTTGTCGTGATGATCTCCGGGAGCTCCATGCGGAGAGAGGGGGTGTCTCCCTGGCAATCAATTGTTCTATCATCTGCGCCTGCAGCCTGTCGCGCTCTGCTTCGCGCTGGGCATTGGCGCGTTCTCGTTCAATGTTCTCTTCCGTCTGAAGGCGTCTCTCCTCCAGTCTTATGCGGTCGTCTTCACTCCTTTGTTGCGCCTGGAAGCGCTCTCGTTCGGTTGCAGAGTGTTCGCGCTCATTAAGGGCTTGCGCTTGGAGTTGCGCGTGAAGGCGCTCTCGTTCCGCTGCAGAGTGTTCGCGCGTGCTTAATTGTTGCGCGTGGAGGAGCTCTCTTTCCGTGGCGGAGTGTTCGCGCTCACTAAGCGTCTTTGCTTGAAGCCGGTCGCGTTCACCCTGAAGTCGGTCTCTTTCGGTGGAGGCTGTCAGTGTGGCAATCAAGGCTTGCGCCAGTATTTGGTCCGCCTCGCTGGGGGATGACACTGACGGAGGTGATCGGGTTCTGACAGGGCTTGTTGGAGATCAGTTCTCCTGGCGTGCTCCGAGGTCTATCTCCTGGGCGCGGTTCTCTTCTCTTGGTTGTGTGTCGGGTTCTATCCCTGGAGCGCTTTCTTTATCCTGGAGCGCTCCGGGGTCTATCCCGGTGACGCTGTCTGGAGGTATAGTCATGTCATGTCCCACCTGGTCCCCCCCGTGAGCTGAGTCAGTTTGGTCTGAACCCACTGGGGTCTCTACTGGCAGGGTCGCCAAGTCGATAGGATTGGACATGCTTTGACTATCCGCTTTATCCGTATTTAACGTCTGTTTAGATAAGCTAGGTGGTAGAACGACAGCGAATTCCTCCAGATAGGGAGGTGGCTGACGTTTGCGCTGCGGGCGTTCTAGCTTGGGAGAGCCGCTTGGGGAGTGTTCACCGCTGGCCATGGTTAATATTAATATTATATTAAATATTACACTGATACCCTCCGGCTCGAAGGACCAATTGTAACTGAGGGGTTACAAAACCCTGACTGTATTAAAGATTGTGATATATTAAACCACTACTAGTTATGTACTTTAATTACTGGCCAAACAGTACATCAAATATTGATGGTGAACACCCACACAAGAATACGGCATTGACACATAAATTATATTGCAGGGTTATTTATTATTATTAAGCAACGTTAGGTTACAGATTGAGAATTAGAGTCGCGCTTGTATGGCGAAGAATATACGTAAAGTCAGTCAAGAGCATAAGTCAATGAGAATAGTAGGAATACTATGATGGGTCTAAGCTGACGCCACCTGTGGTATAGCAATTATATGGGCCACACCGGTACCAACTGGAGACACTGGGTTCCCTCCGGGGTGTAAAGCCGGGAGGGGTAGAGGAATGTTCGGGTACCCAGTCTGAGTCAACGAGGAATAAAGAGGCTCCAGATACAGGAGCCGGTGCTTGTACTCCCTTGATCAGCAGACAAAAGCAATAGTTGTAATCCAATATGCTCGACAGCATTGACGACAGCTAGCCAGCCCCTTCCACGAGGCGGGCCCGAGTGGTGATCCTCACGAGGTTAAATCCCAAACGACAGTGGAATCAACGGTGCTCTTCTCCGGTGGTCACGGTCCCAAAGCAATATAATCCAACCAGAAATGGTTCTGCAATCGCCGGTGCCGATTCTCCTGTGCACTATACTTCACATTAAACTAGGTCGAACTTGACGTTACTTCACTAAACTCTGACACTTTTACTATTCTATTCGCACACGTTCTAAACGCTCTATTTAGACGCAAGGTTGCTCACTTCACTGCACGTTGACTCGTGGTGAATGTGGGGTAAGGTTTAGGTAAGGTGGTACTGAACTGAATTTTACGTTGAACTACTGCTGTTTACACCTGCGCCGTATTTATACTTAAGTGACAATCTAGTACCAAACCTCAGTTCTTGTCTGGTATTACTACGCAGACTCTGGGCATGTACTGACATGCCCAGAGTTGCCTTTGAACTTGCCGTTGGGGGCTTGGTCGTTGGCGCCTGGGGCCGCTGTCCAATAGGAGAGCGAATATTACTCTGGTCTGTACGCAGGTAAAGGGATATTCCGTGTATATATAAAAATAATATACAAAGTATATCAAACGATACATATATATATTCAGTTTAATCTGGCCCTTCACAACAATAGTTGTAGACTAAAGATAGCTAGATATGAGTACAAAGTGTGTCAGTCGGATTTATGGTGTAAAAGTAATGCCTTTTCAAAGTTGTACATTTTGACCTTTGATTGTAGCACCAATATATGTGCACCAATAGCTGTAGCACCAATGTCTCCATCATGTACTATGTCTTGGCAAACAACATTTTTATGTTTGGGACGGTCCAACCAACTTACGTCAGCTGCTTGATCAAATCTAAAAACCATATTGTTGACCAATTCCTAAACTTAACTTCACAGCTTGAAGGTTCTCTTGAGCAAGAGAAGAAGCTCCGCATGGACCTTGAGAGAGCCAAGAGGAAGCTTGGAGGTGACCTGAAACTGGCTCAAGAATCCATCATGGATCTGGCGAATGACAAGCAGCAGTCTGATGAGAAGATCAAGAAGTAATATAGATTGGATTTCACTTATATACTGTATATTTTCTCATGTATGACATAATATACCAAGTGTGTGAAGATGAGGTGGGCACTATATGACTATACTGTTTTCTATGAATCTTATAGGAAGGTCTTTGAAACTGCCCAGTTGCTTAGCAAGATTGAGGATGAACAGTCCCTGGGTGCTCAGCTTCAAAAGAAGATCAAGGAGCTTCAAGTGAGCAATGTGTTATTTTAACTCTTTTGTACATCATCTTTGCTAAACATCCAATTCTGCTGAGAGGTGGACATTTATTCCTTGAAAGTGTAATGCTACATAGTAAACTTTCCAAATCAATGCCCTAATTTATAAGGCAACTGATTACTATTGATTTTCAATTGTACGTACCTTGCAATCACAGTCAGTAGCAGCATCACAATTAAGGCTAAGGAAGACACTTTATTATTGCCACACAACAGATAATGTTAATTGTTTTGGTAAGGTGTGGTAGCTTACTTCCAGTGCAAAACCGCCAAGGTGATGTTAGGTGGATTATAAAATCATTCCTTTCTAGGTTTCGAGGTAAAGCTATTTGCTGGAACACAGCAACTAATGTTTCCAGTGCAAATTGATCTAATGTATTATACAGAGTGTGTTCCAGGCATTAGTCAGACCATACTATCCTGGTTTTTGTGAACATTTTGTTATTTGTTGATTGTTTAACTGCCCTTTGTGCAGATGCAAATTCTTGACCCCTTTGCATCCATTAATTATATGAATATTACACATTTTAAAGGCCCGCATTGAAGAGCTGGAAGAGGAGATTGAAGCTGAACATGCTGCTCGTGCCAAGGTTGAAAAAACGAGAGCTGACCTCGCCAGGGAACTTGAAGAGATCTCCGAGAGGCTTGAGGAGGCTGGTGGAGCCACTGCTTCTCAAATTGAGATGAACAAGAAGCGTGAGGCTGAGTTCCAGAAGCTGCGTTGTGACCTTGAGGAGTCCACCCTGCAGCATGAAGCCACCGCATCTGCTCTCCACAAGAAGCAGGCTGACAGTGTTGCAGAGCTGGGAGAGCAGATTGACAACCTTCAGCGTGTCAAGCAGAAGCTGGAGAAGGAGAAGAGTGAATACAAGATGGAGATTGATGACCTCTCCAGCAACATGGAAGCTGTTGCTAAGGCCAAGGTATACTAATTTACAGGTTGTCATGTACGAAGGTCTAAGGACCACACAGAATAATAACTGGAGCTGGCTACACATGAGCAAAAGCAGCCTCTCTCAGTAAATGCTTTCAAAACAGTCCCGGGCAGGTAGGTAATAATAAACACAAGACGTTGTTCTAAAAATAGTAAATTATATTTATTATGCTGGGTAGGGATTTAAACCTCCACTGATATTTAAATAGGCAACAAAGGGAAAAAACAACCCACAAACAATTAACAAACAGGGAGAGGGATAAAGGGAGAACACACAAGGTAAGTATAATACAAAGTAAACTAGATAAGCGCCCACAGACACTCACCAACCAGCCAGAGGTTGGTACTGGGAAAACCCCCAGCAAAGGTACCAAAGGTACAATTCCACACTCAGTGGGATTAGGCCTAAAGCCAACAAGAGAATACTTACTCCAATGGAGGAGTGGCGCAGAGGCCAACAATATCTATATACATATACCAGTACTTTAGTCCACCCGAAGCAGTAGATAAGCACAGTATCAATTCCACCACAGTGGCAAACAATGGCAACCTCACTCTACTCTGGTCACTGGCAATTGACAGAATGAGGCGCCCAGACGTGTGTGTGCTGTCAGGTATTTGTCTACCCGCCCCTCTCGAGGTGATTGCCATTAGCTGTCATTCATTAGGCAATCAGCACTCTTCAGTGTAGGGACGGGCAGCACCTAACAGGGAGAGAAAAGAGACAGCATTAGCTCTCATGTTCACACACACACACATCACATACAAAACACAACACATTAATTATACTAACCTGATGTTCAGAAGGTGTCATAAATACAGTAATAATGGTAATAACCAACCCACGTACCCAGGTACGTCACACCTCCCCCCATAAGAGCGAACCTGTAGGGTTAGCAAAACATTATTACTTATTACCCAACATCCGATTAGTACCACACACCAGGGAAAACAGAAACAACAACAACCTCTACTTTGACAGGCCGCTCCGCCGATACCGTCCTGTCAACAGGAGACAACAAACTGGAAAACTTCCTGGGAAAACAAATAAAGCACAAAAAATCATCTCATCGCGCTTAACAGGACAGCACACAGGGAAACAAAAATCAGCACATTGCCCTGGCACCATCACAGCGCCCATCTCCTTTCAAAATGGCGTCACAAAAATAACATGGTCAGGATCCAAAATGGTGGCAGTAAAAATAACATGATCAGGATCCAAAATGGAGTCACTCAAATTAGACTCACATTACTACCACCATACCTAGCCGCTGCCACTCGTGCCAACCAGCTTGGTAGGGAGGAATCATTGGGGTGATTATTAATCAACTCACAACACAAGTCAGTCAACGGAGCGTCTTCAACCTCCACTACAGGGATCACACTCTCCCCAGCGATATCGTTCCCCATGATAAAATCAACCCCCACACCTTTTGGTTTCTGGGCTGACCCTCTTTTCTCCTGTCGCTTCCTCAGCGTATGACATCTTTTTACCACATGGCCCGTTTTTTTACAATAATTACACACCACCGGTCTCTTAGATGGCGGTGAGCGTGGCTGGAAAGCTGACTCACGAGGAGTGAATGAGCCACCTTCACCACATACATTAGGACGTACAGAAACACGTTTGCGTGACCATTCAAACTCATCTGCCGAAATCGCAGCCTGTCGGAGTGTTGACACCCCCTGCCCATGTAAATAGAGCACAGCTTCGACCGGCAGGGTGGCTTTGAACTGCTCCACAAGTACCAATTCACTCAATGATGCAAAGTCCTTTACCTCACACGCAGAACACCACCGATCAAAATTAAGTCTTTCCTCCCGGGAGAACTCAACATGGGTTTGAGAAGGAGACTTACGGCGGTTGTGAAAATGCTGCCTGTATGCTTCTGGTACTTCTTCATACACGCGCAAGACAGCACTTTTCACTTTCTCATACACCACGCTGTCTTCATTCGATAATGACCCGCACGCCACCTGAGCCCTACCAGTGAGTCTGTATTTCAATAAAGTCGCCCACTGGTCCTTTGGCCAATGCAAAGCCCACGCCATCTGCTCAAAAGCAGAGAAAAATTATTCCACCTCAGACTCCTGAAAGGGGGGAACCAAGGATATATGCTGGCTAATATCAAAGGGTGCCTGGGGGTCAGAAAGTACTGGAGAGGAAATGGTGCTACGTTTAGCGTCACCACACTCCAACTCCAGTTTCCTCATCGCCAATTGAAATTCCCTATCAGCCACCTCCTTTCTCTCCAGCCTGTCTCCCTCCTCCATTCTTTCCAGCCTGTCTCTCTCTCTGTCTCTCTCCTCCTTGTCTCTCACCTCCTTTCTCTCTTCTATGTCTCTTTCCCTCTCCTCCATCTGGAGACGGAATAAACGCAGCTTAAAGCGTGCGCTCAATTTACCAGAAGAAGCAGTAGAACCATGGTCTGAACCTAGTGCAGAGTCAACACTCTCAGGATCCGACACACCACCATCCTGATCACAAACCTCCATAGCTCTACTCATGAAAAATCTATACTCTGCACTCTGCACTCTGCACTCTGCACTCTGTACTCTGTACTCTGCACTCTGTACTCTGCACTCTGTACTCTGTAGTCTGCACTCTGCACTCTGTACTCTGCACTCTGTACTCTGCACTCTGTACTCTGCACTCTGCATACAGTTTATGAAAGAAAGTATACTGCCGTAGCAACACACAATACTACCCACAATACTACAACAAATCAGACTTCAATAAGCCCCACAAAATAGCCACTCACCTATAGTTCTCAATAATGTCCCTGTGCAACACTCAACAGCCACATTATGCAGTATGACAACCTGACCAATTCGATTTAATATCCACATCTAACATTCATGAAAACAATAAATGTCGGCTCTAACCACCTAACTAGGATCACACTGGGTAACACTAACTACCCCGTCTAAACTACTTCCCTAGCGGAATGAGGACTACACATATCTTCAGTCGCTTACAGATTTCATTGCGCGCTCCACCGGAATAGACAACGCGTGCCCCCCTCCCCCTAACCAAGCAGGTGATCCACCATTTACCTATGTGGAAAAAAATAGAATGGTTAAGAGCATAACTTACAACAATGGTTTACAACAGTCAAGTGTGCAGCACGGAAAAATGGATATATAATAATTAGAGCTGGGCCGTTAACGGCGTTAACGTGCTGCGTTAACGCTATACTAGTATTGCGCGATAATATAATTAACGCATTAATCTAAAAAAAATAAACATTTTTTTTACCTTTATTTACCCATGGTAGGTTCGCTGAGCACAGATGCTCTTTTTCAGGAACACCCTGTTTCACATTCACACAGTTCCATTCACACCTGGGAGCTGCCCAGTACAACCACAGTTGACACCATTGGCCACTGAGCAACTCTACTGGAGCAGTTGATTCAAGCCATGTCACATAGTTCAAGTTTGAAATGATTCTTTCTGTTTTGCTCCTGAGAGTGCTATATACTGTACTGTACTGGTAATATTATTTATTTGTGTTAACTTCTGAATAAAACAATTTATTAAACACAAGTACATCTTATTGAACATTATTTTGATATTTCATTACCAATTATCATAGCAAAACAGCTTTTTCAAACAGTCTGTAATGCATTTTGGAAACGGGAGATGGGCTCATGGTGTAATGGGCCACCTGGCCTGAGAAACATAAGGAGGAAAGAAAAAGTAAGGACTTACTTCTGGTCATTATTTGGGTAGAACACACATATTTTGAATGCCTTCGGCAGGTTTTTTTTTAAAAATGTTTAGCCATTTTAATCTAGATTAATCTGAGAGGAGAGTGAAGGAACTCACCTACCAGGTACATATGACATATTTTACATTCATGGCAAGTTCATGACAAGTTGGTCATCAGCATTGATACCTTATTTAGCTGATTCAAATTCATATTTCCATGCTTACATTAGACTGAGGAGGACAAGAAGAATGTTTCCAGGCTGCAGGATCTGGTCGACAAGCTTCAGCTCAAGGTTAAGACCTACAAGAGGTCGGCTGAGGAAGCGGTACGTTGTTTTAAGTCAAAAACCTCTACTTGTCTTTTTTCTGCTTTTCATTCTACTCTTAGTATTCCTAAGTAATCCTGATCTATGAAACCTCCACAGGAGGAGCAGGCCAATGGTCACCTGTCCAAGTGCAGGAAGGTTCAGAATGAGCTGGAGGAGGCTGAGGAGCGTGCTGACATTGCTGAGACCCAGGTCAACAAGCTGAGAGCTAAGACCCGTGACACTGGCAAGGTGTGTAATATTCATGCCTTGAATATATCATTTTACCACAGGCACGCCAGGCGCACCTCCGTGTTATGTATACCTGCACAAGGGGTCCTGACAGTCAGTTGGCTGCCAGCCGTGGATGGAGTTACACTCATGCTTACCTTTGCAATAAACATCTTAATTAAACTAGTGTTGTCAGTCACTGCATACACAGATAAGCAGACCATCATGGAAGAATACCACAATGTGTTTAAAGGGATCGGACTATTCCCAGGAGAGTGTCACATCCATATAGACCCAGACGCCACGCCAGTAGTCTGCCCACTGAGAAGGACACCGATCGCCCTGCGTGGCCGACTGAAAAAGGAGCTACAGAATATGGAAGACACACAGATCATCGCTAAAGTCATCGAACCAACGGAGTGGGTCAGTCCACTGGTCATTGTTGAGAAACCACGCACAGGCAAGCTCAGAATATGTTTGGACCCTAAGGAGCTAAACAAGGCTATCAAGCGCCCGCACTACCCTCTGCCGACACTAGAGGACATCACACCCAGACTAACAGGCGCACGCTATTTCAGCGTACTGGATGCAAGGTCGGGATACTGGTCCATCAAGCTCTCTACAGAATCATCGAAGCTGACGACGTTCAACACACCGTTTGGACGATACAGATTCCTACGATTACCGTTTGGGCTCGCTTCTGCCCAGGACGAATTCCAACAGAAAATCGACGAGACATACAAGGGACTGAACAGAGTAGCAGCTATACTGCCCTGTCAAGGCAGACCGCAGTAACTTCCAAACAGTGAAACTGAGAAAAATGGCTTTACAGTTTTTTGACTTGCCATCCAAAATGTGTTATAGGTAGATAGATGATAGTACCCAGATTTAACATGTATTAATGAAGTAATCTTTAGGCATACAAAAATATGACGTAGTTATTTTAATTAACCCCAAAAAAGCAGATACTGCACGATTTCCTTAAATAATTATACAGGTAATGTACAGGCAAAGTGCAGTAACTTCAAATACAATGTTGTTTTCCCTCCAGCTTTCATAACTTAACCTAGCCATTTTATTTGGATCATCATCATTCCAATATATTCAGGTATTACATTTCATTTTCAAAATGGCTAGGTTAAGTTATGAAAGCTGGAGGGAAAACAACATTGTATTTGAAGTTACTGCACTTTGCCTGTACATTACCTGTATAATTATTTAAGGAAATCGTGCAGCAGAGTGCAGTATCTGCTTTTTTGGGGTTAATTAAAATAATTATGTCATATTTTTGTATGCCTAAAGATTACTTCATTAATACATGTTAAATCTGGGTACTATCATCTATCTACCTATAACACATTTTGGATGGCAAGTCAAAACACCTTAAAGCCATTTTTCACTGTTTGGAAGTTACTGCGGAAGTTTTGAGTGTGATTTTGTAGTTACTGCAGTTTTTAAAACCCCATATCTCCAAAACTGAGCGACATTAACATCTGAAACTTGGTCACAAGATAAAACATTTATTAACAAGGTCAATTTCACTCATAACTAAATTTAGACTTTTTTCAAGTTACTGCGGTTAGCCTTGACAGGGCAGTATGGTAGACGACATCCTTGTCTATGGCGTGACCAGAGAGGAACACGACAAGAATCTACATGCAATGTTGGAGAGATCACGGGAGAGAGGCGTTCGGCTCAACGCAGACAAGTGCACCATCGGAGCCACCGAAGTGAGCTACTTCGGGCACGTCCTTTCAGCTGATGGCATGAAGCCTGACCCAGGCAAGATAGCAGCCATCAAGGAGATGGAGGCACCAAAGAACCGTGCAGAACTGGAGACCGTGCTAGGTATGGTCAACTACCTGGCGAAATTCGCCCCGAGCCTCTCCGAGATCAACGCACCCATGAGACAGCTGCTTAAACAATCAAATGAGTTCCTGTGGGACGCGCAGCATGACGCTGCATTCAAAAAGATGAAAGACATACTTACCAGTGAACCGGGGCCAGTCCTCATTTACTTTGACCCAGATAAGGAGCTCAGCTTGCAAGTGGACGCATCAAAGTATCGTCTGGGTGCTGTGCTGATGCAGGAAGGAAGGCCCATTAGCTACGCATCCAGATCACTCACAGACAGCGAGGTCAACTACGCACAAATCGAAAAGGAGATGTACGCAGTCCTTTATGGATTCAAACGCTTCCACCAATATGCCTACGGTGCAATCTGACCATAAGCCCCTGGAGTCGATCATGAAGAAGCCGATCGCCGCAGCCCCACCGCGGTTACAGAGGATGATACTACAACTACACAAGTACAACTTCACGATCGTGCACCGCCCTGGGAAAGACATCCCAGTTGCCGACACGCTGTCCAGGAAATCACTCACCTCTCACGACGACGGACTCAGTGAAGGGATGGACCTTCAGGTAGACATGGTGTACAACAGCCTACCTGTACACGACGACAGGGTACAGGAGATCAGAGAAACAACAGACAATGACACACAGCTAAAGGGATGGCCTGAGGAAAGAAAACAATGCCCCCAGAACATCACCGAATACTGGAACCACCGAGATGAACTATCCAAAACGAATGGAATCATTTTCAAAGGGGAGAAAATAGTCATCCCTACCAGCCTCAGAGGAGAGATGCTGATCAAGATCCATGCAGGCCACATGGGCATGGAAAAATGCAAACTGAGAGCACGAGACATCATTTTCTGGCCTGGAATGGGTAAACATATAGAGCAAGTCGTGGAAAAGTGCTCAATATGCCAAGAGCGCCGCCCATCAAACACCAAGGAGCCCATGATGCCTCATCGTATCCCAGACCGACCCTGGCAGGTGGTAGGAACAGATCTCTTCAACTGGAACAACCAGGACTATGTTGTGACCGTCGACTATTACAGCAGGTTCTTCGAACTAGACAGACTTCACAGCACCACATCGGCAGCTGTAGTCCACAAGCTAAAGGCAGCGTGTGCCAGGCATGGCGTCCCAGAGACTATTGTCTCAGACAATGGACCACAATACAAGTCTAAAGAGTTCGAGACATTCGCCAAGTCGTGGGAGTTTACACACGTCACGTCAAGCCCACATTATCCGCAGAGCAACGGACTAGCGGAGAGAACTGTGAAGACGGAAAAATCACTCATGGACAAGGCTAAGGCAGACGGAAGAGACCCGTACCTAAGCCTCCTGGAGTATCGTAACACCCCAGTCGACAACTTCAAATCGCCGGCACAGCTGTTGATGAGCCGCAGGCTACGCTCAACCCTCCCGAGCACCAACCAACAGCTGCGGCCAGGGATAGTAAGTAAAAATATCATTTTATGACAGGCGCGCAAGGCACACCTCCCTGTTATGTATACCTGCACAAGGGGCCCTGACAGTCAGTTGGCTGCCAGCCGTGGATGGAGTTACACTCATGCTTACCTTTGCAAAAAACATCTTAATGTAATCTCCTCGTCCTGAATGATTATTCTTTTTAAATCGAATACGACAAGGTGAATATATGTTATCTGTGAACATACATACAGTGCATTTTAATTGTGATAAGACTCAAAACGTTCCATTAGATATTGTCTAAATGTCTTCCTTGTCCTTCACAGGGAAAAGAAGCTGCTGAATAAGCCTCCTAATCCGGAACATTGAAAACATGTTATATACTGTACAGTAATATGACAACATTGTCTACTGTATTCCAATAAATGTTGCTATAAACAATATTTATTTTATCTTTTGTTTCATTACCCTGTCTAACCAAAATGTTTTATTTGGTCTGGTCTGTCAAAACTTCCCAGTTAGCAAAACGTACTGAAGGTTATCCTATAACCCTAGTTATGTGAATACTGGCTGAGCATTCCGCTCTAGCCTTATTGGGATATTCGTCATTCGTGCACATATTGTGCGTGCGCTGAAAAAAACATCTACTATGCACCTACATCCATCGTGGCCACGATCACCCCGTGTTTCCTTAACTCTGAACTTAAGTCTGAATTTCACGTGAGAAAAAACAGCCAAAGGTCATCAGGGCGTGAAGAGCGAAACGCTCAGCCAGTATTCACATAACTAGGGTTATAGGATAACCTTCATTATGTTTCATCTGTCTGAGCGTTCCGCTCAAGCCTTATTGGGAATAAAAAGGGGGAGCGGATGCGCAGCCACTGATAGATGCACCCCCTGAGGGCTCTTACGACCATCAAGATGGGGAGGGGGGTCTCCTCCCCCTGCTCGTCCTAACGAGGAGCGGGGGGATAGCAAACCCTGACCAACATGCGCAATAGGGAACAGCCACCCTAGGACGCACAATGTGAGTGGGACCGCATGTGAAAACTCCCTGCGATCCACACCAACACACTCCTGCTAGCCCACCTGGTAGCGGGATGCAGGAAAAGTCCCGGTACTCAGGATTACATGGGAGACAGAGCCCCCAGTCATGTCCATGAGGTAAAACCTGACAAAAGGGCCCCGGGAGGACCAAGAGGCCGCAGCGCAGATGTCCTCCACCGAAACCCCCTCTACCAGGGCAGCAGAGGCTGCTACTCCACGAGTGGAGTGTGCCCTGACGCCCACGGGGGGAACCTGTCCGGCCAAAGTGTAGCTGAGGGCAGCGCCCTCGCACAACCAATGTGACAGGCATTGTTTGGACAGCACCTTACCCATGTTAGGGCCACCGTAACAGACAAACAGTTGACTGGTGGTCCTGAGGTCCTGTCCTAAGGTACACCGCCAGAGCACGAACAGGGCACAACAGGTGAAAGCTCCTCTCTGCCTCATCTGCGTGAGGGGGAGGGTAAAAAGCCTGTAGCACAATATCCCTGGAGCGATAAGAACTCCGGATATTTTTTGGCACAAAGGCTGGACTGGGCCTCAGAGTAACGCTGCTATTACCCTTTATTATAGACAGGCACTCGGGTCTAACCGAAAGAGTGCATAACTCACCCACGCGTTTAGCAGAGGTGATGGCCAGAAGGAACGCCGTCTTGAAAGACCTGCTCAAGAGGTTCAAACGGGGCCCCCAACAGCCCCACCAGAACCAGTTGGAGGTCCCAGAAACTGGCCCCTGTAAATGTCCTAACGCAACCCCCTCCAATGTACAATAAATGTCCTATTAAACCCAATAATACACAAGACCCTCTTCTTTGAACCAAGTAAGGTTTCGTCCAATGTACACTTATGATGTCATGTATGTTGTGTATAGAATAGAATAGAATAGAATAGAATAGAATAGAATAGAATAGAAATACTTGTATTATCCCGTGGGAAATTTGACACTGCAAATCGCTCAACATTTAAACATTTAGACAGGACTGGGCCCTGTTTCTTGTACGTGGTTCAACTAAGTCGATCAAGATGTCATTATCCAGCTTCAGTTAACCCGATGTTTGAAGCCGGGATTTTCCTGTTCCACGAAGGTGGATTCAGTCTCGTTAACTCAAGCCAGACTTGCGACTCAGGCTAAATGCGCGCGGCCGCTTTAGGTGAAAGGCCAGCACGTATCGATGGCAGAGATCCTGATTCTCTAACGGCATTGATTGATTAATTGATTTAAGACTTTATTGACAGATTGCAATACGGCTCAATCGCCTCGCCGACAAGTTAAATGCGTTATCTATAGGCTAATTTTAAGTCCCTCATTACCTCAATCAATCAGATTATATTTCTTTAAACTTGCCTGCTGGCTTGAATAATCAAATGAGATCTTGCTAGCGAAAATAATTAGTTAACTGTTATACAGAATTACGATACGGCTCTCTTACCCATTGATTGATGTATAGTCAATCTTTAACTTATCTCCAATGTGGTCTAACGGGTTGTTCTTTTGACTTTCACACAGACGACCGGGGTTCGAGACCCTAGTCGTCTCCTTCTTTTTGCAATATAGGAATAATTCAATTTGGTGCACGTTGAGAGCTATATAAAGAATGACATCCTCAATGCATGTAGATTTATAATATTTTAACTTAAAACCAGGCTACTTTGGCGTATAATCATTAATATTATATTCAAAAAAATCATATTGGAAACACCAGGTTTTGAACCCCGGTCGCTGGGTTGGCAGGCTTGAGCACTACCGCTGCACCATTGTGCCAGATGGGATAAATTCATTGTTTATACATTAATGAACGAGAGACCCGTGTTTAGAATATCCTTTGTTTTGAATGAAGTTTATCTCTTTATCCTCATTCATTAATGTGACGTCAACGGCTCATTCAATTTCTCAAATCCGTCAAACAGCGCATCTCATCAGACATCTTAATCCCAGTTACAATTAAAATAACCACATAATGTGTACATTGCACGAGCGAGCGCCACCGTCGCCACGGTATATATAACGTGCATTATTTAGGACAAAGTGAATTTAGTATCAGCATTTTGGGTCTATTTTACATTTCAAAAGCCCCCTCTGGAAGAATGGAGCACAAAAACGTAATTCAGAATGGTATAACGCAGATCCTAGGCTGTGGGAATAATTTCAGGAAACGAGCTGTCACTTTCTTTGCGGGGGCGTGGCTCTGCGTGATCCGGCTAACTTGAACTTGAACTCTGCTTTCGACCAGGCTCAAACTTTTGGATCTGTTGTCATGGTGATTTGGAAAATCCACGTACATGGAACCGGAAAGTCCGGCTAACTCAGTTATCCAGTTAAAGTTATCCGGCTAACTCAGTTATCCAGGTACAACAAACAGGGCCCTGGTCACAAATTAGAATAATAACACAAATCAAATCAAGTTGCCTAGGACATGACGTATGTCATAAATGTCACTATGAATTGAAAATGGGGGACCCTGATGTAAACAAGACGAAATTCTTTATCTGGTCTGCATCCCCTTAACAATTGTGTGTATTGAGCTGTACTGTATTGTACCCATTCTGCAATCTGTTAAATAAAGTTTTCATTCATTCACGAGAGGGTGGCTGAATAACGTGTTGCCCTCAAAGCCCACATGACAAGAAGATATAGCCACGGCATATACTTTCACTGTCGAGGCTGAGAGCCTATCCAGGATAGACTGGAGGAAGGACAGAACCGAGTTCAGGGGACATGATACCGGGTCCAGGTCCTCAGCCTCACACCACTCTCGAAACATACGCCACTTCCCTGCTTAAAACCGCAGTAGTGGACGGAGTGCACGCGCTCTGGATGGTGTTAATCACAGCAGTGTTAAGACGCATCCCCTCCAAATTCAACCTCTCAGCAGCCAAGCCATTAGCGGCCCCATGACAAGTGGTAGAAACACCGAGCCATGTGCCTGAGAGAGGCGACCTTGGGATAGGCCACGGCGAGGCCACCAGGCGTTGAATTAGGGCTGGGAACCACAAGGCTGTGCCCCGGTCCGGCGCGACCAGGATCAAAGTCCTGCACTCCTGATGTACCTGCTCCAACAGCTGGTTTATCAGATGTATGGGGGGAACACATATAGAATCCCGGGCAGCCATGGGTACGTCGAGAAGGCATCCACTCCCAGAGGGGGGTTGTCCTTCCGACTGACCGAGAACCACAGGGGGCACTGGTGGGACTGACTGCTCGCAAACAGGTCCACAGCGGCCTCCCCGAATCGGTTCCAGATCAGCCTGACTCTGTCTGGGTCCAGACCCCACTCGTCTGGGTGGGGACCTCCCCGTGACATCAAATCTGCACCCACATTCTCCTTGCCGGAAATGTGGAGAGCCATCAGGCTGTGCAGATTGTGAGATGCCCATAGCCAGAGTCTGACCGCCGCCTGGTGGAGACGGGGGGAGCGCACTCCTCCCTGTCTGTTGATATACGGCGCTGACGCTGTGCCGTCTGCCCTGACCAGAACGTGCTCGCCCATCACATGAGGGCGGAGCCGTTTGAGGACTAGAAGCACTGCATTCAATTCCAACACATTGATATGTAAGGGTAGACAGAGCAGGCCAACTGCCTCCTACCGAGTTGGTCAGACATGTCCTCCCCATCCTGTGCCGGAGGCGTCGGAGAAGACGTCACGTGCTACGTGTTGCTGCCCATGGGGACCCTGTTGGTAAGGGTCCCCGGTCTCCTCCAGTGGTTGAGGTCCCCTATCACTGAAGTGGGGACTCTCAGGCGCTTCCGCTTGCTTCTCACAGGGTCTATTTTCATACTGAAAAACCACCTCTGTATTTTCCTCATAAAGAGGAGACCAAGCGGGACCACGGAGTGGGCAGACGCCATCCTGACCGAGCAGGCGCATTACGAACCACGCCATAACCGTCCTACCAGGATGGAACCCCCTGAGCGCACCGAGAATATCCTCTCGACGTCGCTCTGAGAGAGTTGCCCTCATAGACCTTGAGCTTAGAATCAAGCCCAATTACTCCACCTGTTGGCTGGGAAGAGGAGTAATCTTCTTCCAGTTCACAGCTAAACCGAGGCTGGTGAGGTGTTCCACCACCTGCCTGGTGTGAGACCTGGCAACCTCCTCCGACCGGCTGAGGACCAGAATACAACTCTTATTCCCTGACGGTGCAGAGGCCCCAGCGCAGTCTCCAAACACTTGGTGAAAGTGCGAGTCTCTGGTATTCGTACGCTATTCCCTGAAAAAGGAAGCGCAGGAATTTCCTGTGAGGAGGGAAAATCGGGATGTGAAAATACGCATCCTTCAGGTGGAGGTGAACCAGTCTCCCACTCTGACTGCACGCAGCAGGTGTTTGACGGTCAACATTTTTAACCGTCTCACCGCAATCAAATGATTGAACGAGGACAGGTCCAGTATGGGTCTGATACCCCCCGTTTTCTTGGGCACCAGAATATATCAGGAGTAGACTGAATCTCGCCGGCCAGGGCTGTCACTGCCACGGCATCTGATAACAGAATCAGTTTCAAACCCAAAAACGAAGAGTGGGGGTGTGCAAATTGCAACACAAGCCCCAATCTCAACGTTCTCTCTATCCATACCGACATGTGGCACTTCTGTAGCCAGACGTGGTAAAAATCGCAAAGCGGTCTCGCAGCTAACTGGCGCTGACCTGCTAAGAATTATTGATAGGAGGCTCGGTCCCTCCTGCTGTGCATTGCGAACCCTGACTCTGCCAGCGATGTATCTCGTGGGGTTGAGGTTTCACCTGACTCCGCCAGCAAGGTATCTTGTGGGGTCTGGGTTTTGCACAAGGCAAGGCAAGGCAATTGCACCCATGGGGGGACCCCGACAGAAAGGGGCGGTTTGAAATGGGGGGAACAGCAGTCACCATGCCTATGTCAGGGAGTGGATGACGCGGTTCCCCCGCTGAGCATTGTCCCGTCTTAGCTAAATGCTGGGCCAGCTGGGGATGGCCTGCTCTGCGGCTGAACATGCACAACGTGTGGTCTTTACTTTGTCTTGAGTAAAAGTTCTTCACACACTGTAACCCTGTAATGATATTACTATCATTCAAATTATGCGTGCCTGACACACTGCCGCTGCTAGGACTGGTAGTCCGGACGGGGGAAGCACAAGCGTAATACCCAGCCTGGTGAGGTCATCATATGTAGCGCCAGACTCGTCAAGCGCACATGCCGAGCGTGTGGCAGAGGGGCCATCTGAAAATACAACATTCTCATAGACAAACCCAGGCCTAGCAAGGGGTGCAAGGGGACCTTGAACTTGACATTGACCTTATTATGGCCAAATCATAAATCTATGGATAGGGAAACATCTCCTCTTTCCAATGGCAGTGTTAAATCTGGATTTAGTCATTACCTCATGGTTTTACGATAAAAGAGATATAATTAGTATTTTTTCGATACATTTGATAAATTCGATAAACTCCTTTTTCAGTTTTTCTCCCATCCCAATGTTAGTCGTTATGCCAATTCCCAATCCCCTTCCTGGTCGTTGCGCACTTACCCTTCACTTTTCCCTTCACTTCTCCCTTCTTCCTTCACTGGCTCCCTGTCTAACTCATCACCCCTCACTCCTCCTCTCGACATCTCCGCTCTGGCCAGGCAAACCTCCTCCAGCGCCCAAGGACCAATCTGCACTATGGGAGATCAGGCTTTTTGCTCTTCCGCTCCCAGTCTGTGGAATGCTCTCCCTGACTACCTGAGAGCACCACAGACTGTGGATGCTTTCAAGAAAGGCCTCAAAACTCACCTTTTTAGTAGAGCCTTCTGTTGACTTTTTATAAAAAAAATTGCTCCACACATTTTATCTTCTTTTACCAATTTCTTTTATCAGTTTTATTTATTCTATGTTTCTCTATCTTATTCTATGTTTAGTCTTGCCTATTTTTATATTCTTTCTTTCCTTTATTTTCGCTAGTTTTTAAGTTCTTTTAACTGTAGCGCTTTGAGATTTGCCCCGCAACTGTAAAGTGCATTAAAAATAGAATCTATTATTATTACCCCCCCCCCCCTACCGTCGGTCTGGGAGAGCGGAGACTATCACATGCTTCCTCCGACACATGTGTAGCCAGCCCACCGCTTCTTTTCACCTGGCAGCGTGGACTCTCGACGTGTGGAAGTACCACACTGCCTCCCACCAGATCCTTCCCTTGCTGTGCAGGCGCCCCGACCGAACTGTAGGAGTCACTGTTTACAACGACCAGGACCCACCCACCGGCTTTCCCACCCGCTGACACTGCCAATTGTGTCAGTATGGACGGCCGATCAAGCCGGAGGTACCGCGGCAGCTGGATTCGATCCCACTGTCTCTGCGGTGGTAGACAGATGCTTAGTCCGCTGCGCTACCCGGCCGCCTTGACTGCTGTTTTGATAGGGTTACTCTTGGCTACATTTGAAAAAGAAACACAACAACTTAACACAGCCCTCTTGAAAACGATTCGCCATGCACCTCTTTGCTGACCTCTAACGGCTCGGGTGTGCATTTCTTTTAATACAATATATAGATACAATTAAAGCCCTATTTGTTGCCAGTCAATTGCCGTTTCAGTCGACAAAATCCGTTCAGCGGTTCTCGAGTTACATGCCGATATGTGATAAGTACACGGTACCACCCCTGACTCCCGGGGCTCTAGCTCTGGCAATAGCCAATTAGTGTGGCTTTCCAATGATACCCCACGTGGGGATCTAATACGGTCTGTATTGACCGATTTATGATAAAAACAGCAGGGTCCCAAGATTTGGGGACCCTGCAGTTTAACAGGTTAAGACAAGTGCATGACAGTAAGGTTAGTTGGGGTTAGTTCTTTTTTTATTGTAATTTTTTCTTCATTTCAGATATTGATTGAAGAAGTGTGTCTTTAGTCGACACCAAAAAATTGGACGGGTTTCAGCTGTCCTAACTGTGTTGGGAATTTCGTTCCACCATTGTGGGGCAAGGACCGAGAATAGGCAGCTTCTATTTGATGACCCTCCCGGAGCTCGGATAGGGGTGGGTCTGAGGCGACCAGAAGATGCAGAGCGTAGAGGTCTTGAGAAGTGTAGTTAGAGACCATTGACCAGAGGTAGGCGGGAGCCGTTCCCTTCGCCGCACGATATCCCAGGTCGAGGGCCTTGAAGCGGATTCGTGCAGAAATGGGGAGCCAGTGCAGATCTCTAAGAAGTGGGGTGACATGGACTGACTTCGGTAGGTTTGAGATCAGGCGGGCGGCTGCATTCTCAATGAGTTGAAGAGGCTTGGTGGCAGTGGTCGGAAGGCCAGCAAGCAGTGCATTGCAGTAGTTGAGGCGGGAGATGACTGTTGATTGGACGAGGAGTTGGGTGGCTTCTTTTGTCAGGAAGGGGCGGATCCTTCTGACGTTGCTCAGGAGGAATCTGCAGGTTCTGGTTGTTGCTACGATGTGAGCAGAGAAGTTCTGCTGGTCGTCAAGGACACCAAGGTTCTTGGAGGTTGGGGATGCGGTCACAGCTACATTCTTTCTCCACTGTGATGGAAAGGTCGGTCAGGGGGGAGGATTTGGCCGGCAGGTGAAGCAATTCTGTTTTGCTTAGGTTCAGTTTGAGGTGGTTGGACGTCATCCAGGCAGAGATGTTGGACAGACAGGCCAAGATCCGCTCAGAGACATGGATATCCGAGGGAGGAAAGGAGAGAGAGTTGAGTATCATCGGCACAGCAATGATACAAGAAGGCATGAGACGTGATAATGTTACCCAGAGATTTGGTGTAGAGGGCTGGGTCTATGACCTTGCACACGTCCACAGGGAAAAATATACCGGAGGTGACAACCAGACATTCTTTGTAGTGGTTCTCCCATCTTTAAAAAATGTAGGATTTTTCTCTGAGGATTTTGAGACAGGGAAAAATGTATGCTCCCTGGGAATGCTCTAACACAATCACCAACCTCAAAATGCCCACTGGTGGTCAAGCCTTGGTATCCCATCAACTCGTCGCCATTCTGTTGTAGAATATTTAAAATGAGCCATGACAGTGAACTGTAGACATTTATTTGTATATAAAAACATAGAACATAGTTTAATATCTGTGCTTCCACAGAGATCAGTTTATAGAGAGACACACAAGCGTCTGACCAGAAAGTGACCAAGAGGTCTGGTCAGACACAGATTAAATACATAATTGAAATGATGTACATCCAGATATGACAGAAAGGTAAACAAAATCTGCCCTAGTGGGAGAAATGAATAAACAAGCCGTGGCTAGGCAGTGTTATTGTTATGTCTTTCACACCAGAGGCCAAATGCTCCTAACCTTGGTTCGTCGTTAAAGAGCCAGTCAGACTGTAGCCTAGTGTCTGCTGTAGTCAGACTAGTTTACTAGTTGGTCATATTAAACTAGTCAAGGCTATCAGAGATAGAATAATGTATTTCAACACAGATCTATAATGACATGATAATATTTCCCTCACATTAGGTAGGTTGTTCCAGAGTGTTATGCACCTATAAATAAAATACTGCTTTAAAGCATTGGTTCTAACTGTTAGAACAGTAGTTGTGGTCTGTAGCATCTGGCCACTGGGTGCCAACAGCACACTTCTGCAGAGGCATGATATTTTCCAAATCATTGTCATTCACTTCTACGTCGGATTGCATAGCTTCAGGTTCAGCACATGTGTTGTTGACCAAGGGCTCAAGACATCTTCTCTTGGGAGGGGCTCTACCAGACGACATTATCCTCTGAGGAAAAGAGGATAAGAGAGAAATATTTCATACATGAAACAAAATGTATGGGCAATGAGCCATTATTCAAACTATTCCAATTTGATTTATTACATTATAAACGTTTCATTAATGGACTCTTAAGTGTAAAAGATCAATTAATTCAATATCTGTATCTATATCTGTATATCCCTCTACTCTTAGTAGCTACCATAGTGTTTTTATACCTGTACATATTAATATAACACTGTACATACATCTGATTGCGAGACGAGATGGCGCTGCACTGTCTGGCTGCCTCTCTGTTAGCTCCGTCGAGACTGTGCTTTATTTGGTTAATTTTTATAGTTTTACGTGTGTTTCTTTTGCACTGCTGGTGCATTTAATATATATGACCGACAATCACTGATTGACATTGGATTACAGCACACTCACCGCTTGGACTGCTCTCTCGACCGGGTCGTTGTTGAACAATGGCCGGTGGAGATCCTGAGGCAAAACAACCCTCCCAGGCAGAGGAGACGATGAGGGAAGAGGGCTGGAATCTGAAACAGACTGAGATCGAGGGCTCACAGGACATCCCTACCCAGCATATTGTTGGCCAATGTACAATCCATAGATAACAAACTGGACGACATCAGAGCATGCATACAATTCCAGAGGGACATTCGGGACTGCAACGTCTTTTGCTTCACCGAGACTTGGTTGACTCTGGATGTCCCAAACCACGCAATAGTACCGGCAGATAACTTATTTGTTCTCCGCAAGGACCGAACAGCAGAAGAAACTGGAAAGACGAGAGGAGGCGGCGTAGCTTTCATGGTAAACAAGGAGTGGTGCGATCCATGCAACGCAAAGGAATTGTTTAACCACTGCTCCCCAGACCTGGAGAGGGCCCTCATTCATCAACGTTGCATACGCACAGATATGTGCTTAACCTGTGCGTACAACCATTTCTAAGCAAAGTGTGGGATTTATCAATTTGAACGTGAACTTGACTTTGTGCGTATGTCTACGCACAGCCCAGAGCATGCGTAGCTGGCGCCCGTTGGTAGAATATATTATTACAACAAGGAAATAAGCTTCTGTGCATTAGTTTCAACACTGGCGTGTTATGTATGAACCGTAATTCATTATAGTTCATTGTAAAATAGCAACAGTAGTGTAATTATGGTCAAAACCCTATAAATAGCATTTGGAATAATAGGTCTTTATCTCCGAATGAATGCAGCATGGTTTATAATAGCATTATCGGAATATACTGGGTGCACAGACCGCAGAAACACGGGAACGCTTTGATTATATTTAAAAGGCTTTACGTTAAACGAAACAAGTGGAATTTCGAAGTTGTAAGCAGAATACAAGTCATATGAACGAACACCCACAATATAGTGTACTTCCCCCTTCCTACTGTATAAGAAAGAATAAAAAACGCATTGCAATGAGAACAGGGTGTATGTGTATTACAAAACCCTTGCAATAATGTGTCTTAAATGAATGAAAAGCATACATGCTCTGGACACAGAGCATATATCGTGTGGGTGATATGACTTGTATTATGCTTATAGAATTCCACGTATTTAGTTTTACAATGTCAAAGCCTTTTAATATAAATCAAAACGTTACCGTATTTCTGCAATCTATGCGCAAAATAATAAGGAGTTGAGGTAGATACACACTCAGAATGTATTACATGCTGGTATGCTGATAGAGTAAACTATATGAATATGAATATGAATATGATATGATATAAGGTATACACTGGTCCGTCGCATACACTGGTACACGCAAGTACTGTTGCATAATGTAGGCTATGGCTGCTATTATATGTAATTCATATAGGCTACCTAATAGTATATGATTTGGTTGTTTATTCTTATATTCAATATTTGTATTCATTATTCATCCAGGGACCTTGGTGTTACCATAGGGAATGAGTCTGAGATCACCAAAGTGCAATACCGGCCGCATCCAACTAGACGGCGGTATCGAGCACCATTTGAAACCTTATATCTTGGCCTGTGCAATGGTCAAATGTCTCCACGCGCAGTTTTCTGGGTTGGGCCAGTCGAGCGGTTCTCCCGGTTGCATTGAAGCACGTCAAATGCTCCCGATCTATATGTTGTGGTGGGTTATGTCGTGGACCAAATGGACATCGGATGGACCAGATGGCGATCAAACAATTGGAATATTATTTTTGGAATACTCCCGATCACAGGTAAGGACTATCTGACTCAATTCTCGCTTGATCGTGCAATGCTTTTATACCGATCGAGCTGATCAAAGTTTTTAGTGTTCAATACGAATGCCGTTACCCCCCCCCCCCCCCTTTCATGCATTCATGATGAAACATAATACCTATTATATAGATTTGATTTTGGAATAGTATCGTGTCCAGGCAAGAAACAGCAACACTTATAGTAGGAATTACCCCAGACCACTCTAAAACTATACTCATATTCACCACGGTATAACACTGGAACGTATGGATGAAAAAATTTATTCTTTTTCACATATTGAACGATAGATATTTGATGTCAAATGGGCCATAGTATTGTATCCATAGCTATAATATAGAATATAGTTATAGCTCTACAAACAAGGTGACGCACTCCTATCTTTTAAAGCGTGGCATTGCTACAACGGGCCCCGTCTAATAGCTGGTGCGGAATGAGTTAAACAAAACCTACTGTGCTGTTCTTAGTGGGAACAAAGTCCTTTCTGTTGTTATTCTTAATCAACTTCTGGCGAATATCTTGGTCCTCTGCACGGCCAGGGAATCTATGTAAACTGTATGGTCTCAGACAGGGGCAGTCTTCATGAATTAAAGGCTTGTGAATTTCGCATTCAGTCTTTTTCAAAACTTGAAGTTTGCCACTACTGTTTGAGCAAGCATGATTACCGCGGTAGCAGGGCAGAGAAGAGCACAGAATCCAAAAAGCTTCATCTGTAAGGACCCCCTATGTCTATTTTACCGAACCTGAAACATGCTTATGTAACGATCACAGTCTTACTTTACTGGACATAAACCAAGCATTTTGTAACAATCACATTTTCGGGGTAAGACTACCCCCCCGCCCCCCCCCCCCCCCCCCCCCCCCCCTTGATAATGTGTACATGGTATATACCTTTGATTTGGGAGTATTTGGGGTTTCAGGGGATCAACCAGAACGGTTTGGGCTTATTGCATATAACGCGTTTTATCTCGCAATCTATGGAAAAAGACTGGATTATCTTGGAAACTGACGATGTTTAGCCTGTAATAAACTACAAACTACAGTGTGTAGAAACAAACTCTTTTTGACATGTTGGACTAGAAATAGTGTCTGTCAAATTAGCCATACTATTGTCTCCATAGCTATAATATAGAATATACAATAGCTCCGCAAAGATCGTGAAATATCGCGAAAATGGTCATGAAAAGCTGACGCTAGACAGTGAAGGATGGGGGAACCTTATGGCGCTCAATGTGTTAAACTCTTAAGCCCTAGCCCTATTTTCTGAAAATCCGCCTAAGAATACATACCTAAGTAAATGGCTTCTCCACTTCTACAAGGTCCATTTGCATGTTCCTGGTATCTAAGGACATCTGATCTATGGAATGTATTCCAAGTGTCAGAAATATTGTGTCTGTTACTAAGCTTGAGTAAAGTGTGATGAAACAAAGGAGAATATAAATGATGATTTTTCTTTGCATTTTTGATGGTGAATAACACCATGCTAAAAATGACCACACATGAAAAACGTTGCTTGTGCAGCACCTTCTTGAGATCACGTGTACAAAAAAACTAAGCAAATTAATAAAGGGAAGATGATTAAACAGAAGGTTTTGTAGACTGTAGCAGTACTGAATTCTGCCAATTTGAAATATGATTATAGAATATAGAATATCAGGCCTATAAATAAACATAAATGACCCTATTATGGCCAAGTCGCACATCTATGGATCGGGCCAAATCTACTCTTTCCAATGCCAGAGTTCAATCTGGATTTAGTATCACCAGGCGTGCAGCAAGAACCGTGAATGAAATCTACTGTAAGTACAGTTAATTCTTTATAATGGAAACTGCTCTGCAATTTTTCATCAGATTGCAACGCGGATATTTGCTAAACGTTCACAGAAAGGTAGATAAACTAACTGCATTCTAATTTATGCCAATAATGTTCAGTTTTGTGGTAGATAATCCAGAAAAATAAGAGAAATTATTTTATGTAATTTGATTCACAGGAGTTGGCTTGAGCTGGGTATTGTCGTTTTTCGAAATTTCAACGCCATTCAAAAGCTCAAGGTCTCATCTGCTCATATTTTGACTACAAACAAAATGGCGCAGCATCTATATTTGCCTGTAACCAAATGCATGTCCAGAACTTTAACCTATTGGTAAACAAACATATTGTTTACGTACTGTTTACATACTTTTGACTTCTATTTTATACTTATTTTATACTTATCTATTTTAGCTTGCACACTCTCAGGAGCAAAACAGAAAGAAGCATTTCATATAAAAGTATTCTGTATTTTTGTATGACAACTAATAAAGAAACTTGAAACTTGAAACTTGCTGAAAATATACACTATGACTGCTGTTTTGACAGGTTTAGGGTCTGTACTCTTGGCCACATTTGAAAAAGAAAATGCAACATTAATTCATACAGTCTGGAGAGATGGATTTATGGCTTGGGTCCGGTACCGGACCCGTCATGCTTAACTCTTTGGGCGCCACACACTTTCCCCATCTGAACCGCCTGGACTTTAGAGGGGCAGGTGCTCAAAGGCTGAAAATTGCACTATACCTCTGTGTGTCTTAACCTAGCGTGCAGCGCGCAAGCCCCATTTTTAACACATTGGGCGCCGGGCATTGTGCCCATATTATACCACTCTCTGCCAGCACTGTAAGCCTATGGAGATATTTACCTTCTTTGCAGGGTGTTATGTACTAGGTGCCTGATCACTCCTGTGTCACTGTGCATGCAGGCCTGATCACTCCTGTGTCACGGGGCATGCAGGTGAGGGCTGCCAATTAGCTAATTGCAGCTGATTGGATACCTGCTGGCAGCTTTAAAACCAGCCCTGGTAACACACATGCAGGGTCTGTGGTTAGAGAAGTGTTGGGTAACAGATAGCTATCACGGTCTTCTGTCCTTGTACTTCAGTTTACACCAGTAATTCCTTAATAGAGTAGCATTTTGAGTTTGAGCATGGGGTTTTGGTGTTGGTTTGCACATAGGTTGCGGGCCTTTGAGCCAGGGTCGTAACAGTTGGGCGCTCGTCCGGGATATTTACCCCTAGAAATTTGTTCGGTGGTTTTTTTTTTGTGTTACACGGGGTGTCATGGTGTTATGGTTTGGGTGGTGTTCGTTACATATTGTGTAACGTGGGGGCTTGAGCTGTTTCATCAAACAGGTGAGTATGCCTTATTTGTTTGTAATTTGATGTGACTACTTATGCTGTTAAAATATATAGTTTAGTGGGCACCACATGTAGATAGGGACAGTATTTTCTGGTTGTTGGTTAGCTTCCTGTGCACCACATACTCCTGGGGCAGTCAGGGAAGTGATGAGCACCATCTACTTGTCTGGTACCGTATCATGTACTGGACGGGTGGATGGTCAAGTATGATCTTTGACTGGTAGCAGGTGTGGTTGAAGATGGTTAGGTCTACAGGGCATTAGTTATGGGTAGGTAGATTAGGGGGCCAGAAAACACAGGTAGTGTGGTAGGGCCTGATTTAGTATTTCTTAGGGTAGACATGTGGTGGGTCGGTTTTGACTGCAGTTTAGATGTAGAAGCATATGTAGTCATATCAGGTTAGAAGGCGCAGCTGTTTGGATTTTGTTTGTTGAATTTATTTTGTTTGTTTGAGTGTTTGGTGAGCATACCTGGTAGCACCTGACCTCCTGCGTGTATGACACGTCTATTTATTTCAGGGTGGTTGTGTTTTATTTTTATTTTAATTTTTAATTTTTTTTTGCAAACTAGAAAGGTGCGCTCCGTAGAGCTCACATTTCCACCGCGTTCCCTTCTGGTTCTTCGTGGTTCTTCAGTGGTTCGTTAGGGGGTCTTCAGTGGTTCTTTAGTGGTTTCTTCGTGGTTCGTTAGTGGTTCTTCGTGACTGTAAGGTAAAGTGGGTAGCTTGTGGTGACTGGTACAGTAACGATGGCTTCCATCAGGGACTTTGTTGATCGCCCGTCTCATGACATGTTGGAGAAGTTTTCCAAGGAACAACTTCTAGAACTTGCTGTACACTACAGGGTAGAGCTTACTGCAAGTGAGAAACGTTTGAAGCCAACTGCCTTGAGTGCTTTAAGGGTGTTACTCATTAGAGAGCAGGTGCTTGAGGAGAGGGTGGAGGAGCCTCCTTTGTCTGACGCGTCTCCGCTATTACCTGGTGCAGAGGGTGAGTGGAGGATTAGGGAGTTGGAATTTAAGGAAAGGCACCCCTAGAGCAAGAACATGAGGAGAGGAGAGAGGAGCGTGAGCTTAAGGAGAGAGAGAGGAGAGAGGAGCGTGAGCTTAAAGAGAGGAAAGAGGAGCGGGAGCTTAAGGAGAGACAAATGTTGCTGGAGCACGAGCGTGCGCAGAAGGAGCTTGAGTTTAAGCATGCTGCCTTACAGGTGGGTGCTCTGCATTCAGAGTCACGTTCCGGTTTTGATGTAGGCAGGAATATTAGGATGGTGCCTCCATTTTTTGAGAAAGACCTGGAAAGATATTTCCCCTTTTTGAACGGGTGGCGACCACATTGAAGTGGCCTGATACCGCCTGGACACTGCTGCTACAATGTGTTTTAGTTGGTAGGGCACAAGAAGCCTATACTGCTCTGTCCCTTGAACAAAGCGCTGATTATGAGCTTGTTAAAGCTTCCATTTTGAGGGCTTATGAGTTGGTTCCCGAGGCCTATCGTCAGCATTTTAGAGGCTATCGCAGGTCGGAGGGACAGTCGTATGTTGAATTCGGAAAAGAGAAGGAGAACCTGTTTGACCGGTGGTGCACCTCGCAAAAAGCAGAGTCAAGGGAGCAGCTTAGACAGTTGGTTCTCCTAGAGGAATTTAAAAGGTGTGTTCCTGATAACGTTTCCACACATCTAAATGAGCATAAGGTGTCGAAGATAGGCAACGCTGCTGTCTTGGCTGATGAGTTTGTGCTAACACACAAATCTGTCTTTGTAGAGGAGGGCCGTGTGGAGTCCAGGAGTAGTAGGCGTCCTTTTCAGGGGAGCCGGTTCCCGGCACCCGTGTCTGCTGGTCGGTTTACTTCGACTCCTAGGCAAGGTGGCTCTGCTAGTGCATTCCCAGAGGCGGTTATCTGTTTTTACTGTAAGGAGCCTGGTCATATCGTTGCTGGGTGCCCTGTGCTTAAGCAGAAAAATGTAAAAACTGTGGCTCTGGTAGAAATCATGGACAGGACACCTATGCCGACATTAGAGGGTGGGGTGCGGAGTATCAAAGGTGCAGACAGGGAGCTAGAGGGCTCCTCAACTTTTATGATGGATGGATTTGTTTCACTGGTTGGTGCATTAGGATCAAAGCAGGCTATTGATTGACAATATGGAGAGATACAGGAGCTTTCCAGTCTCTCATTCTGGATGGGATTTTGCCATTTTCGGAAGATTCTTCATTGCATTCCGGTGCCATTGTTCAGGGCTTTGGAGGAGGCTTTGTGAATACTCCTTTGCATGAGGTCTCGCTAAACTCTCCCTTAGTATCAGGCAATGTTGTTGTAGGAGTGTGTTCTCACATTCCCATAAAGGGGGTGTCCTTCATTCTAGGGAACGATTTGGCCGGTGGCAAAGTGCTGGCTACTCCAGTTGTAATTCCCGTCCCTGTAGTTTCTGAGGTTCCTGATGAGCTCGCACAGAAGCATCCAGGAGTGTTTCCTGTGTGTGCGGTAACACGCGCAATGTCAAAGGTCAAATGTGACACCCATGATGTTGTTAACTCAGATTGTGATATGACACTTAGTGACACGTTCTTTGTTGAGTTGAAAAGTGGCCCTGATGAGGGTTTTGGTAAGGTGATACCGTCTCATGAGCAGTTGGTACTAGAGCAAAACAAGGATGTCTCCTTGTCGTCCCTCTTTGAAGAGGCGGTTTTAGAGGATGCAATGATAGATACGTCTCAAGGATACTTTGTTAGCAATGACGTGCTCATGAGAAAGTGGACACCACCTAACCTGTCCAGTCTGGATGACTGGGGCAGTGTGTTTCAGATTGTTGTTCCAGCCGTGTATCGTCCTGATATACTGCATCTAGCACATGATCATGATCTTGCTGGTCACATGGGAGTCAGGAAGACTTATGACCGTGTGCTGAGACATTTTTGTTGGCCTGGTTTGAAGTCGGATGTGGCACAATATTGCCGCTCGTGCCATGTGTGTCAGGTTGTTGGTAAACCAAACCAGAAGATCCCTCAGGCTCCTCTGCAGCCTATTCCTGCCGTTGGGGAACCTTTTGAGCGGATCCTCATTGACTGTGTTGGTCCCCTCCCTCAAACTAAGACAGGGAACCAATACCTTTTGACTATTATGTGTGCAGCGACCCGTTTTCCTGAAGCCATTCCTTTACGCAAGATCACAGCCCCAGCTATATCCAAAGCTCTGGTTAGGTTTTTTTCGACGTTTGGTTTACCAAAGGTTATTCAATCAGATCAAGGGTCTAACTTCATGTCCCGTCTCTTTGCTCAGGTCCTCCAGCAGTTGTCTATCCAGCATTGCCCTTCCTCTGCCTATCATCTAGAGTCCCAGGGGGCGCTGGAGAGATTTCACCAGACTATCAAAACAATGCTGCGGGCATATTGTACGGAGTTCGAAAAAGACTGGGATGATGGAATTCCTTTGCTTCTGTTTGCTGCTAGGGAGGTAACCCAGGAGTCTCTTGGATTCAGCCCGGCTGAGCTGGTGTTCGGCCACACAGTGAGGGGTCCTTTGAAACTGCTGAAGGAAAAGTGGTTGGCTGACCAGACTCCTTCCTCTACTAACTTGTTGGACTATGTGTGTGACTTCAGGCTTAAGCTTAGTATTTGTATTTGTATTTATTGGTTTAAAATACAGAGACAGTGCATATTAAGGAACATTTGACTGTAAATATGCCAGTTTAGCCAAGTTGGCTAATTTTCAACTGTAGTCTCTGGGGCAGGTGACATGAGCACAACAATAATTAAAACATAGTACAATAATTAAAACACAGTAGGAATCAGTATAGGTTACAATACACTAAAATACATACAAATAAACACATTAAAATACAACCCCTCAGTTAAAAAAACATAGTACAGTAATTAAAACACAGTAGGAATCAGTATAGGTTACAATACACTAAAATACATACAAATAAATACATTAAAATACAACCCCTCAGTTAAACACTTGACCATCTCTCAACCATGATTTTAAGTTAGTTTTAAATGAGATGTAACTTTGATACTCCCTGAGCCGTGTTGGCAGACTGTTCCAGGTGTGGAGTAGAGCATGTGAACTAGCGAAAGAGAACCTAAAGGTAGCCCAAGGAGAAATGAAGGTGTGGTATGATAGGCGGGCCCGACATAGGGTGTTCTCACTGGGAGACAAGGTGTTGGTTCTCTCGCCTATTCTTGGGTCTGCATTACAGGCTAAATATAGTGGGCCACACTCCGTTGAGCGCAAAGTTGGTGAGGTCGACTACTTGATTAAGACTCCCGACCGCAGGCGCAAGAGTAGATTATGTCACGTCAATATGTTGAAGGCGTACAATGATAGGGCTCAGATTGACCAGTCAGGGGTCAAGCCTGTGGCTGTTCTAACAGTTTCTGCATCTCCTATTGTAGCCGACTGTTCTGTGTCGAAGGAGATTTCTCAGGGCAGGTTGCCAAACACCCAGATACTAGGTGACTTGGACTCACACCTGTCGTACTTGCCACTTCCTGAGCGTACGGATGTGGTGCGCCTACTTAGACAGCATATACGTTTGTTTTCTGATGTCCCTAGTCGTACTAATGTACTCGAGCATGACATTGATGTTGGTAGTGCAGGGCCAATTAAGCAACATGCCTACAGGGTGAATCCGGAAAAACGACGGATCTTGAGTAAGGAAGTAGACTATATGGTGAGACATGGCATTGCGGAGCCCAGTTCTAGTGCGTGGAGCTCCCCCTGCCTGCTTGTTGATAAGCCAGACTGCACTCATTGGTTCTGTACTGACTTCCGTAAAGTTAATGCAGTAACCAAGCCGGACTCGTACCCTCTTCCTCGGATGGACGACTGTATCGATCGGGTGGGTTCAGCAGCCTTTGTAAGTAAATTAGATTTGCTAAAGGGATACTGGCAGGTTCCGCTTACTCCGCGAGCACGTGAGATATCCGCTTTTGTCACATCAGAGAGTTTCTGCCAGTATACAGTGATGGCCTTTGGCATGCGAAATGCCCCAGCGACGTTTCAGCGGCTAGTGAACAAGGTCCTGGCCGGGGTAGCGTTCTGTGAGGCATATCTGGATGACCTGGTTATCCACAGTTCCTCTTGGTCACAACATGTGGAACATCTGGCGGAAGTGTTCAAGCGGTTGGGTGATGCTAACTTGACAGTTAACCTTGCAAAATGTGAATTTGGACAGGCCACGGTTACCTACCTGGGTAAGGTGGTTGGACGTGGGCATGTCTGCCCCATTGCAGCTAAGGTGGAGGCTATAGTGGGCTTCCCTGCTCCCATCACCAGGCGGGAGTTAAAGCGCTTCCTAGGTATGGCAGGGTACTATAGGAGTTTCTGTAGGAACTTTGCTTCTGTTGTTGCCCCTTTGACCAATCTGCTCAGTCCTAAGGTACCTTTCGTGTGGACTGAGACTTGTCAACAGTCTTTTGAGAGCATCAAGGGTATTCTGATTAGCGCTCCCGTTCTGTCAGCTCCCGATTTTCAACTGCCATTCAAGTTGGCAGTGGATGCTAGTGACCTCGGTGCTGGAGCCGTCCTCCTGCAAGAGGATGCATTAGAGGTGGAGCACCCAGTGTGCTACTTTTCTAAAAAGTTTGACAGGCATCAACTGCACTACTCTACTATAGAGAAGGAGGCACTCGCTTTGGTTCTTGCCTTGAACCATTTTGATGTTTAAGTTGGATCCTCCAGTTTACCCCTTGTTGTGTATACAGACCATAACCCTTTGGTTTTTCTTCGCAGCATGGTGAACTCGAACCATCGTTTGATGCGATGGAGTTTGTTCCTCCAAGCGTATAACTTGGATATTCGCCACATTCGTGGGAGGGACAACGTGCTAGCAGACGCCCTCTCACGGTCATAGTACCGGTGTTTGTGGTACCCGTTATCGCTGTTGTGGTAGTGGCCCTGACAACTAATGGGTCACAGTTGTTTTTTTGTTTTGTTTATGGGTTGTTGTGTAGTGGTTGCCTCTTGGGCAACCAGTTTGGTGGGGGAGGTGTTATGTACTAGGTGCCTGATCACTCCTGTGTCACTGTGCATGCAGGCCTGATCACTCCTGTGTCACGGGGAATGCAGGTGAGGGCTGCCAATTAGCTAATTGCTGCTGATTGGCTACCTGCTGGCAGCTTTAAAACCAGCCCTGGTAACACACATGCAGGGTCTGTGGTTAGAGAAGTGTTGGGTAACAGATAGCTATCACGGTCTTCTGTCCTTGTACTTCAGTTTACACCAGTAATTCCTTAATAGAGTAGCATTTTGAGTTTGAGCACAGGGTTTTGGTGTTGGTTTGCACATAGGTTGCGGGCCTTTGAGCCAGGGTCGTAACACAGGGCTATAACTTTTTAAATAGTATTGCTATATTGACATTACTATGGCCCATTCAACATCGATTATCTATCGTTCCGGATGTGGGAACGTTATATTTTTTCATTCATACATTGTTGTGTTAATACCGTCTTGAATATAAGTATGTTTATAAGCTTTTCTGCTGTAATTCCAAACACGCTAGTTATAGGCCCAAACGCATATGATAGATTATCGATTGCCGTTTCTTTCCTATACATGCTATATTAAAAAAAATTATAATTTGATCAAATTTTTTATTATTACTTACATGAAAACAAGACAACACAATAACCATAATAACAATACACAGAACTTCACAGGGAGATAACAGAAACAACAATAATAATACAGAAATAACAAATAATAAAAAAAAAAAACGTACAACATTTTAAATTTAAAGGGGTACTATCTCATAAATGGCCTTTCCCAGTATTCAGCACCGTTTCCCGGCCGTGTGGCCCTATATTAATAAAACGTATGTCTCTAATTCTCATATTGGCGCATTCTTCCAATTCCCCTCACAACATTCACCCTCACTGAACTGAGTCATCTCAAAATGTGCATATCAGTGATGTCAGAGATTTCCCAGCTGCATAACAATGTGGCAATTGCCACCAGGCCACACAGTGGTTGGAGCCCAGCCTCAAAACGGCTTAAGATCTTGAGGTAGAAAAACGCTGATTTTGAGTACTCGATTAGAAATACAAAACAATGAACCTTTTTGAAAAACAAAAACCTACAGAGGTGTTCCATAGACTCACAGGAACCGTGTAAAAGTGCCCAAATAGTGAAGAAATAGCAAAATAGCACCCCCCCAATAAAATCCCCCCAGTTAAAGTTAAGAAGGACAACACAAAAGACAAGACAGACAAGACATTTCCTCTTCCCCCTCCCACGAGACCGCCGGACTCCCCCGGACAAGCACCCCAACCCCGCTCAGCCGCACACGGCGGGTCTGACCTTTTCAGCTGCTGCGACCCACAGTTCAATCCCAGCCTGCCCCACCCCAATCACCCGCGCTGTGGATATCTCAAGATAAATCACATCCATCAGTGTTAGGGACCAGTTGCTATATTAAAAAATGTAAATGTATATGATCGGTATACATTATGCTTCATCATGCGTGGAGGAAAGGGGGGGCGGGGGTTGTCAATAATTCTTGATATTGATATATTGATCAGACTGTTTGCAAACAAAGAAACGCACAATCGGGCTGAAAATAACGTTACTGTCCTCTTACCGTTCGCCGATGAGACTGGAAGAAAAATATCCCAATTATTTGATGCCGATCGCCTAGATCCATTTCCGGTTTGTATGGCGCAATAAACGCCAAAATAGTATCAATTATTGCGTTATGGAAGCGATCCATATGCACGCCAGTGTTTGTCTGGACCCACGTAACAAGATATTACTGCCGGAGGAATTTCCTCGACGCACCGATCACAACTTCCGGCTTTGAGAGTGTAACTCGCCTGACCATCCACCAGGCGGCGGTATTGAGGCGTTGCAATCTCATTCAGGCTCCCGCTGCAGCACCGGAGGTTGGCTGGATGAATTATGAATGCCATGGCGAAAAAATTAAATATTCATTTAAAAAACGGCTTACGCCGTTGTTGGCGAACAACGCATGGCGGCCAAAAACGGAATAACTTGTTTATGGCGACCAATGTGTTAAGGGCCCTTTTCGGGGCCCCCTTTTTATGTTTTTTGGGGGGTTTTGGTGATCAAATGTTGAATATTGAACTATATTGAACTATATAGGAGCTCACTTATCCTTGAAAGACACTTTTATCACTGACTTAAAAGGCCCATACATCTCCATAAATGTTCAGGGGGGAGGGAATAAGTGCTTACCCTACAGACCCCAAGAAGTGCTGTATATTCTGTATTGTTTAATATAAATGCATTTTTTATTCCAATCCCGATTTGTATTTGAGATTCCCAAATCCCATCAGACTTGACTTATTCATGTCCCTCAATGAGTGTAATACCAGCATTCAACTGTATGCGCCACAGCGGTTTCTATCATCATCATCATCACCACCCACGCTATTCATAAAATATATAGGTCCGCAGAGAGGCACGCTGAGGAGGCCGTGCAAACTGCAATGGAATATGGGGCATCTCTCTCTCTTTCCCTAATATTTAGATTCTATCCTGACATTTTCCAGTTGGAAGGGCAGTCTATATGCGTAACGGTAAAAAAATTAATTAATTATAAAATATTTTTTTGAAAGGGCACTTTTTTATGAGGCTCAAAAGGGCAGTTGCTCAAGCACTTTTTGGGCTCTATGTGTGCATGTGCCTGGCCTGGCGCAGGCGTTATTGACCATTTTAGCGATGTTTGCAGACCCATCGTGTGTTCTGTATTATAGCTATGGAGACAATCATTGACAGGCATTGTTCTGTATCGTTAGTGGCTTAGCTTGGCATCACACTGCACTATCTCGCGTACGTGCACGCGTACTGAATAAACCACAAATGTACCTCTAATACCAGTATTAGTCTGACCACACCCCTCATCAGCTTACCTTCATAAGCAGGTGTGTGGTCACCTGCTCTCCTCCTTCTCGCTTTCACCACAAGGAAGAAGTGCCTCGGTAGATCCCCACACTTGACACCATGATGGAAGAAATTGGATTAGGAACAGCTTGGGAAACAAGGATACGTTGACATCATATCTTTATTTTCTCTCTCACTATTTTCGAGAAAATACGGCGATATTGTCTTCGTACTGGAGTGTCTAGAAGATGATGATCATTCTAAAAACCCTCCACCGGTTTTCGTATTGGGAGCACGCCGCTGCATGCTTCTCAACTGCAGTTCCTTGCTGTGTTTGTTGGGGTGAAACCTGTCAGGCCACAGCTGAACTGTCGGACATGCCGCTGTTGTGAGAAGCGGTGCGTTCCAGGTTGGGTGAGTAGTGTTTGCTGGCGGGCTCCACTTGTCTGTTAGTGCTATGGGGGCTACTTGACAAAGTTTATGGAAACCGGCCCCAGGCTAGGGTCCTTTGTTTAGCCGCCTAGGCGACAGAAGGCCTTGGTCTGGAGACCATTATAGTTTTAACTAGTGGGCCGCGACCATTGACACTGGTGATCCCTGTGTGTTCTGGACGAGTGGATTCTCTCTGTCACCGTGTTAAGGCCCCATCTTTCATATCCAAATGAGAGTATTCCTTCACGAGGGGATATGTGCATGTAATGTGCGATAGCGGCAGATTCATGTTCAAAGTCAGCTATACAGGCCAGTTGGTACTGTGCTGATTCCGCCGGATGTGGTAAAGTCACCGTTGTGAAGCGGTGTTGACGTCTTGTTTTCTCTTTTCTCTTAAAAAGTGAGGAGAGGTTCAGAACGGCGGCCTGTCTGGGTGAGTGTTATGTCATTGTTTACATGTTCATAGCTTACGGTTAGCCAGTCAGCTGTTAACTGCTGCGTTAGCCTGCTGGATCGCTGCATGGCCTGCTTAAGGCCTACTATTAGCCAGTCAGCTGTTAGCTGCGGGGCTAGCATGTCGTGGTCGCTAGGTAACGTTAGCTTGCTGCTATGGCCATGGCTGGCGCGGGGTAGCTTAGCTTCTCGCGCGCCGCCGGGAGCTCGCTTCTGATCGCCGTTAGCTTGATGCTATTCTGTTGAACGTGCTTTGGTTTTAACATGTTTTACACTCTTGACCGCGACGTCATCCTTGACAGGGGATGTTTCGTCGACCCTGCCCTGAGCCTGGACGGGGATTGCGTCAACAAAGAGGACTGTAGCGACTGGTTGGAGCGGCGACGCTGCCCGGATCGAACAACACAGGACGGCTGTGTTCTACGGTGTCTTGTGACTGCACTTCGCTGATCTGCGTTCCGGGTAGGAACGGGGTTGACCAGACCTCATAACACGTCTTCTGGTTTTACTTTGCTAAATGTATTGTGAATAACGGTGTTTTTTCCCAAAACGTGTGTTGTTGCAATGCATTTAGGATACGTTGCGGGTTATGTGTGAGCTGTTTTTGTCACTGGCAGTTAGCTTCTCCGTGCAGATCGTGATGTATTGATCTGGTTGTTGTGTGAGAAACATCATGGTGTTTATGTGTACCGTGTACTCACTACTAAGGCAACTAACCTATGAAGCTATGCTTGGTGACAAGTGAGTAAAAGAATGTTCTTTCTCAGACTGTAATGACAATGAACAGTGTGTTCACACATTAACAGGTTTTCCTGTTTTAACTGGCCGTATTGAGGGTAAAATAGGAGGATTGTGTTTTCCCCCCCCGGTTCCCTGGGGACTTTATCACCTCCTATCAGACATGTTGTGCATTAATTGTGTCTTTTGTGTGGTAGGGATACGATGTAACTCTTAGCTTGATTGCTGAGGTTGTGCTAAATCTGCTGGAGAAACTTATTTCCTAAAGGGAAATTGGTTTGGTTGCTGTCATGTGTGCTTAGCAAGGCCTGTGGTCGATACTAATCAAGAATGATGTATTCTCTCATTGTGAAAAAAACGGCGTTCCTCTGTTGAGTGTTTTTGCCATTTTTTGTAGGTGATGATGGGTTGTGTGTGTCATGTGACCTACAACTGGGTTGTACTGGCCACAGAAGCACATGTGTATGTTGGACCGGGGTTCTTAGAGCCCTCTCTATTCTGTGTTTTTCCTTAGTAAAAATCAGATAGCAGGTTAGCTCATGCGCTGTGTGGAGCTGTGAAACGCTTCATAGAGCTGACTATGACTGTGTCATATTCTCTTTTTGTCGTTACGTCGTATCATGGGTGTGGGGTCGTAAAGGGGTGAACTGGTAACCTTTCCTCTCCCCATTGTTCTGTCGGTCAGGGGTACACCCTGTGACGACATCAAACTTATTACAAGCAAAAATGGACTTCACATATTTCACTTAAACATAAACAGTTTGAAACCGAAATTGGCTGAAATCAGACATTTGTTTCTAAACGGTAAGGCAAATATATTATGTTTCACAGAAACAAAACTTGACTCATCTGTTCAGGATCCAGAGATAGAAATCGAGGACTATTCAATCATCAGGAGGGATAGGAACCAGTATGGAGGTGGTGTCTGTGTGTATATACACAAAGATACCAAATTCAGCAACCGTACTGACCTTAACCATGACGAGATTGAAACTGTATGGATTGAAATCTTATTTGAAAGGGCAAAATCAGTACTAATAGGCACAATCTATAGACCACCAGAACAGACTGGTTTTTATGATACTCTGGATGTGTGCTTAGCTGGAGCTGAGGATGCGGAAAAAATTCTTATTGGGGATTGGAACACGGATATGCAACAAAAAAATGCACCCGTCTTCAAATCCTTCAATAGGTTTTGTGATCTGCACGGCCTCAGCCAACTAATCACCCAACCCACAAGGATATGTGAATCAACTCAGACTACCATTGACCTCATACTGACCTCTGACAAGTCCAAGATCTCCAGTAAAGGGGTTATAGCATGCGGGTTAAGTGATCATTACATGATATTCTGTACCCGCAAAAAGCTAAAACTAAAGGCTGGCTGTCACAAAACAGTCACATCTAGAGACCTCAAAACCTACTCTAGCGAGGCCTTTAACCTTGAACTGGAGAGTCTGGACTGGTCAGATGAACTCAATGGTACACTGGTTGAAGAAACTTGGCTTGGCTTCAAAACCAAATTTTCATCAATACTAAACAAAATGGCCCCCCTAAGAACCACCAGGGTAAAAAATCGCGCTGAGCCATGGATGCACACTGAAATACTGACCGCTATGAAAGCCAGAGACAAAAAATGCTCTGAGTTTCGTAAAAGTCAGTCAAAGCTTACCAAAAGCACGAGCAGTGAACTCCAAGACCACGTGACTGAACTCAAACTAGAAAGAAACAGACTAAGAAATGACGTAAACTCCATGATCAAAACTGCAAAAAAAAATTTCATCAATGACAAAACCGAGGAAAACAAAAATAAACCACGTGAACTTTGGAAATTACTCAACAATCAACTAGGCTGCAGTAAAAAACTCAAAACCAGGTTCTCAAACATAAACATAAAGACGGACAACACGCTCATCACAGACAAGCTGGATGTAGCCAATTACTTAAACACTTTCTTCACAAACATAGCCACAACACTGGTAAACAAACTACCCTCCCACTCAGGGCAGTATGGGGTAGAACACATAGTAGCATACTACATGAACCTAGGCGTCCACAAAGACGACTTCAAACTGGAAATAGTAACTACAGATGAGGTACTCAAAAAACTGAGCGCCCTCCAACCAAACAAGGCCACTGGCCATGACAACATCCCCTCCAAATTCCTCAGAGACTCAGCAGCAGCCATCACCCCAGTCATCACACACATAATAAACCTCTCCATAAAACAGGGACACGTCCCCAAGGACTTCAAAATTGCGAGAGTAACACCCCTGCACAAAAAGGGCAGCAAATTAGACCCGGGTAACTACCGCCCTGTTTCTATCCTTACATCCATCTCGAAAGTCATGGAAAAAATAGTATACGAACAGATCGAAAAATACCTCGCGGAAAAAAATCTAATCTACGAATTCCAATCTGGCTTCAGAACATCCCACTCCACTGACACATGCCTTCTCTACTTGAACGACCACATCAAACAAGAGGTGGACGCGGGCAAATACTGCGGCATGGTCATGCTGGACCTACAAAAGGCCTTCGACACTGTCAATCACACCATTCTGATTGACAAGCTAAAAGCAATTGGTTTTGATAGTTTATCAGTGAGCTGGATACAATCCTACCTGGAGGGGAGGGAACAGATGGTGGAAGTAAACGGTACCCTATCCCCCCCCCTCACAGTGAGCTGTGGTGTTCCACAAGGAAGCATACTAGGACCGCTACTATTCCTAATTTATGCAAATGACATGTCGTCAGCTTGTGACTGCAACTTGTTCCTGTTTGCGGACGACTCAGCCCTGCTGGTCTCTGACAAGAACAAGTTACAGGTTGAAAAAGCCCTCAGCTCGGAACTAGGCAAAATCTGCATATGGCTCGCCGACAACAAACTATCATTACACATGGGCAAAACAGAGTCCATTCTCTTCGGTTCAAATAACAAACTCAGCAAGACTGACGACTTCTCGGTTACAGTGGGTGACAATATTGTCACAAGGAAAGATGAAATTACCTACCTGGGTTCCATCCTAGAGGCTAATCTTTCCTGTGACAAAATGGCATCCAATGTAATAAAAAAAGTCAACCAACGAACGCGATTCTTGTACCGGATCTCCTCTCTGGTAAACAAGAATACCCTGAAGACTCTAGCAGGAGCACTCATTCAAGGGTACTACGACTATGCTTGCACCTCATGGTACCAAAGCACCTCAAAGGCACTAAAAAACAAATTACAAACATCTCAAAACAAGCTAGTCAGACTACTACTTGACCTGACTCCCAGAACCCACCTCACCCCTGCCCACTTTGACAACCTAGGATGGCTTAGAGTAGACGACAGAGTACAGCAACTTGCAATGGGCCTGGTCTACAAGATACACTACGCGACCAAGGTACCCATGTACATGTCAAAATACTTCCCAAAGGTCAGTGAATACCACGATCACAACACCAGAGGGAGCTCCACAAATCATGTAAAACCCAGATTCGGCTCAAACAAGGGACTAAACACGTTTCGCAATTATGCCACATCAATGTGGAACGCCCTGCCTAAAGCTGTAAAGGAATGTGAATCACTACCCACCTTCAAAAACACTCTCAAAAAACACCTACGTGAGACTGCAATTCGAAACTGGCCCCTACAAATGTCCTAACCTAGTTGTACAGTAAATTACCAAGTAAGGCTTTGTCAACATTCCAATGTACAGTGTAAAATGTGTGTGTGTCCCCTACCCAACCCCCCCCCCCCCCCCACCTCCAATGTACAGCCCTCACCCAACCCACCCAACCCCACCCCACCAACCTCCTCCAATGTACAGTTTCTACGCCAAATGTATATACACTCCTTTTCTGGACACTTTTGTATCACAAACAGTACTGTATTTGCAAATCTGATATGTCATAAATGTATAGATGTAGCAGTACTGTCTATCTGTATGTCATGTATGTCATATATGTTATGATGAATTGAAAATGGGGGACCCTGGTGGAAACAAGACGAAAGTCTTTCTCTGGTCTGCATCCCCTTAACAATTGTATGTATTGAGATGTACTGTACTGTACCCATTCTGCAATCTGTTAATAAACTTTTCAATCAATCAATCAAACACCCCCTGTCCTTCAAGGTTCCCGTCACGTGGCGGTTCGGCACGTTACGGGGGGGGGGGGGGGGGGGGGGGGGGAGTTCCTGGTCCCACGGCCTGGTATATTGGGCGTGTGCACCGCAGGAATTCCCCCGCCATAGAGTACGTCACCGTGCGCGTCTCTGTTGGTAGGACTTCCGTGTGCTGTTCAGGTCCATGTGATGGATCTGTTTTCAGGGGGGGTGGTCAGGGCTCCTCCTCACCAAGCGCCTATTCAGGCCTTCTGTGAGTTCGGACTCCTTCTTCCATGTGAGGAAGCCTCCATCAGAGTACAGAGCCTTCCTCCTCAGATTGTCAAAGTGAGTGGACCCTCTAGAAGGGTCCTTTTCTATTGTATGTATATTCGATTCAATTCGTTTATTGAGTGTGTATGGGTTCAGTGCCTCTTCCCCGGAGGCCCTAAAACCAGTTTTTTACATGGCTCAAGGTGCAATATATTCTTTTCAATCTGTACAGCTCGCGTGGGAAGTCTCTCTGGGGATCCCCGTCTCTTTCCTATGGGAGGGTGGTGGGATGTAAAAATGTGAAATTTTTTTACCCCGGCTGTGTAGACTGGGATACATACTGTTGATGCTTCCTTCTTTCTATTCCAGAAGTGTTGGAGTTAGGGAGTGTCACACCCCTCTTGTCGTTCCCCTGGGCGCCTTGGGGATTCAATGACAGGTCTAAATAGCCTGTTCATTGATGGGGGTGTGTCCCGACGCACGTATAGTGCTAGCTCGCTGTAAACAGGCGATTGACTGGCACGCCTTGGTTGCTTGTGGTTGAAACAGCGTTTTTATAAAGCAACTGAGATGGGGGTTTTTCCTCTTCCGACGACCACATCCCATGACCTGGGTGGGTTGTCGACGGATTCTCGTTCATGTCTGGGGGATGATGACGGGATGGATCTGAACATATGTAGTGGGGTCTCACGCCCTTGGGGTGGGCCACCAGGCGCGGTTCGTCCGAACGTCTGGGTGGCGCCTTCTTTTCATGTTAAGATCAACACGCATATCTGCCCTTCTCCTGGAGTAGGCATGTCGGCGTGGTTAGGGCACGGGACTTGTTCTGGTCACGCTGGTCCAGATCAGTTGAACCCGTTGTCCGCCGGGGATGCAGATCTGCTGTTCTGGTACCCTGAGGGACTTGGGCTTTTTTCAGGGGGAAAAATGCCAGGTCGGTCTGGGTGTCACAGGGTTAAGCGCTATGGAGACCCTGGTTGGGTATGTTTTTACTCAGCACTGTCGTCATGGCTTACAGCCATGCCATTCTGTACGCGCTCGATCTCGTCGGATCTCGGCCGCTACACAGGTTGGTCCTGGTTAGTACTTGGTTGGGAGACCGCCGGGGAATACCAGGTACGGTGTGCTTAGGGGCTGGTTCTCCATTATTTTTCGCTCCTCTCTCACGCATGGCGAAGAGGGGCCTGTGGGGGTGGTTTTTTGACCTCCTCTGGTGACCCTGTGCTTCCCGTACCGCCAGGCCCGGTCCGAAGTGATGTTTGCGACCCGTAGGCCTGGGTTAACCCTTTTTGGAAACTGAGACACTTGTACTGCGGTATAGCCGGTGTATACCCGCAGGTGTGTTTTGGAGTTTTTTCTTGAGGGGTTATAGGAACAACCACCGCATTGGGTAACACCGAGGTGGTTGATTCCCTGGTGTGTTGGAGCAGTGTCAACTCCCGGGTTCACCGTTTGAGGGTGCCCCTGCACGTTCATGACGTCTGCCAATCGTGTCAGCCTTCTCTGCCTCGACCCCTCTGGGTGGGGGTTGTTAAATGGAGGCTTGGTCATGCAACACCGCCAGCTTACGCTCCTTCCGCCGGGGCGGCTGTGTTCAGCTGTCCCCTCTGGCGCCTGTCTCGTCCGCAGTCTCCAGGCTAGGGTTAACAGCCTGTTGCCTGGTTTTTCCCCGGTGCGCTGCCTGCTTCCGTTGGTTAACCTTTTTTTTGTGTGCTTACGGCCATGCTGACTGCCTGTTCTGCAGGGTCAGTGTGCCAGGCGGTGTACTATTGGGGGGACGGGGCCCGCTCGGCTTACGGCCATACCGACCTGAATACGCCCGATCTCGTCCGATCTCGGAAGCTAAGCAGGTTCTGGCCTGGTTAGTACTTGGATGGGATTCCGCCTGGGAATACCAGGTGCAGTAACTGAGGGGCCTTTGTCCGAATACGCTGGCGATGTGGGGGGCGGGGCACTACGTGCCCACCTGGTGGGGTCTTGATGCTGGCATCATGGACTTCTCCGGGCCCCCATTCTAGGGAGTCCAGTCCTTTTGGTGGGTCTGGGTCTTCCTTCGTGCTCCGCTGCTACGGCCTTGCCACGGGGTTGGGTTTGCCCTTGACCCCGTGATTCTGGGGGCAGTAACGAGGTTGTTCCTCCGTTCGTTCCCGGGTGGCATGCGGGTTGTGCGTGTGTGTAGTCGTGGGGTCAAGCCACGGTCTGCTCACCCTGTGCGTTGAGTTGCTTGAGTGCCTCTTCGCACGGTCGGGTCCGTCGCCCTCCCGTGACGTCCCTAATAGGGGGGCTACCCGCCATTAGGGGGGGTCGGGGGGGCTCGGCCCTCCCTGTTCTGATGGTTGTGGGGGGGCTGTCAGCGGGGTGTATTTGTCAGCCAGTGGCTCCGCTTGGCCTCCCTTGTGCAGTGTGATGCCAAGCTAAGCCACTAACGATACAGAACGATAGGTTATGACTATAACCAAGTTCTGTTAGTTAGGGGCGATGCTTGGCATTAGACGGCCGCTGCAGCCCTTGTCCTCACCTTGTGGTGAAAGCTTGGGAAGGAGGAGAGCAGGTGACCACACACCTGCTTATGAAGGTAAGCTGATGAGGGGTGTGGTCAGACTAATACTGGTATTAGAGGTACATTTGTGGTTTATTCAGTACGCGTGCACGTACGCGAGATAGTGCAGTGTGATGCCAAGCATCGCCCCTAACTAACAGAACTTGGTTATAGTCATAACCTATCATTCATAGTCCATTACTGACTAATCAGTTAATTTCTACACACTGCAGTTTGTGCGCTATTACACGCTAAACATCGCCCATTTCCAAAATAATCCAGTCTTTTTCCATAGATCGCGAGATATGACACGTTATATGCAATAAGCCCAAATCATTCTTGTTGATCGCCTGAAACCCCAGATACTCCCAAATCAAAGGTATATATCATGTACATATATGCCTTCACAAAATCATCATGGGGGGGGGGGGGGGGGGCGTTTCAACTAGAAACTGCGATCGTGTTTGTCGAGCATGTTTTATGTCCGGTAAGACACTTACAAAAACATGTTTCAGGTTCGGTAAAATACACATCGAATATACCTTACCTCAGCCAGAAGGTATTCCAAAAAGAATAATTCCCAGTGATCGCATCGCCATCACGATTACCCGTGTATATGTCTATACTCGTGTATACGGGAAATAGGCTTCAGGCAAGAAAATCTCGAGGCGATCACTGTGTCGCTCTGTCTCCGAGGAGGAGGAGCCCTTGCAAAAAAAATTAAATAAAGAAAGGGTGTATCCACACCAAGCCATTCCAGTTAAAAAGGTAGGCGATACTGCCACCTGGTGAGATTTGATCATCATTGCAATTTCAACATAGGCAGATGAGCCAGGGAGACGTAGAGGGCTCCGGCTGACCGTATAGAACGGGGATCAAAGGAAAATATCTGTATTGGGAAATATTAAAGGACTAAACAATGAGCCGTTTACAAATCAGTCATTATTAATAATAATAGGAAAGTTTATTTCACCGTGGCCACAATGAAAGGACAGTTTACAGTCAGAGACAACATGTTAACACAGTAGCGTCTGGCCATAAACTGACCCAGAGTGCTGTTCACACGTATGTTAAATACACAGTTGTCAGACGTAACATAATATCAGATATGATGATGAAAATGGCGCAGTTAGGAGAATCAACCTTGGCTAGGCGGTGCCATTGTTGATGTTCCCAACCGGAATGTTAAACAATCTTGCTAGGCTGGGGAGAAGATTTAAAGAGACAGTAGTGTCTGCCATATCTGAGCACATTTTATAGCTGGTCAAAGTGTACCAGTCAAGCTGTCTAATGACATGATAATATATTCCATGACAATCCCCCCTCTAATAATTAATTATCACTTCAAAATGAAAATAAAAAATATTATCATCCTTAAACTAAAAATAACACAAATTATAATAACTCAGCAAAAACTATTTTTATTATCTAAAAACAAAAGGTCCTCTGGATTGACCTGTGTCCCGTGCAGAAGAGAAGTTGCCATAACAGCCAACCATCCATTCGTGTCTCTTTGCAAATGTCCAGACGGTGGTCGAAGGACTCAAGAGTACAGTGTCCAGTCTCTGGTTTTGTCAAGGCCGGAGCAGCTGCACCATATTTCTCTAACCACCAAGCTGGAAAATAGAATCACAAAAAAAAGTATCTCACCAAAAAGAGCATTTCCCATACAAAGTTATTCAAAACAAACAATTCCCATAAAACTCTTTCAGTAGCGAAGAACAGATAACAGCAAGAAACAAATGACTGCTCCCCGCAAGGCTGCTATACCCCCACAGAACAGAGAGACCGCAAAACAAAACAAACTTGCAGACTCTTCACAAAGAATGAAATATAATCTCAGGGAGGTCACAAATAACTCAAGTCTTCCATTGTAATGTAAGCACATTCAAAAACATCTTCATTCTGAACCAAGTTCAGTACCTAATATTTCTGAGAGGAATACTGTAATATCTGTATGTGTGTGATTCAAAACTTGCCTAATCATCCTTCTGTTGTAGAATCCCGGAGCGGTCTCTCCTCCTCCCCCCTTCCGCAGTCCAAACACCCCCCTCTGCAGTCCATGGCTCTGATGCAAGGAGCGGATCCAGTGAACGGCTAAGACCTGCTGGCTTAGATCTTTGTCATCAGCTGATGCTCAAGGAGTCAGGTCGAAAGCCTGATGGAAACTGTCTCTTAGATCTCTATCTCTGGACCAATGATACTATCAGGCTGGGGTCAGCTGTCGGTTGATGTTCTTAGCGTCCCATCAGCTGGGTGTAAGCGTTCACCAGCCCTCTGCCTCTTAGTTCTGGAGCAGATTGGGACAGCTTACTTTCTCAGTAATCAGCTGTAGTCGGTTCCGCCACTCAGGTCCTCGGTTGTGCCCCTGATGGAACAGGCCTGCTGGAAACCGTCTCACAGATCTTTGTCCCCGGCTGATGGTCAAGGAGAACTGTCTCAGTGTCATAGCTGTAACTGCAGAGTAGAACCCTGGTTCAGTATAATAGCTGGGCCAGCACTTGTCAGTGGTCCTCTGCGCCCCATAGCTGTGTGTCCTCTTCTCGGGCAGAGATGGGGTACTTGGACCGGCACAGGAGACTAAAGAGAGACACGCCCACCGATAATTCACAAAAGAAAAAGAGAGAGAGAAAGAAATAAAAATAAAAAGCTGTCCGGTAACATTTTACACACTAAAATAGTAGAAAGGTGTCCACTCAGGCTTGAAGTTAGGACATTCTATATTATACCCTCAACTCAGCTCCAATGAGCAGGGCAGTTTCCTAAGTCATGACAACAAAAACAAATGTCCCTTAGAGACTCGTTGGCAAAAACCCTTATAGTACAGACAAACTATATATATATATATAATATTGAAGCCCACAAACCCCACCCCTCTCCTCCGGAATGCAGACTTGAACTCAACATTTTTATTATACTCGTGGTAGGCCCCCCGCACCCCTTCTATAAGGCACAAGGCTAATTCCCCCCTACACATCTGGGACGTACCAATATTGAGAAAACTATAGAAAAACCATAAAAACATTATCTTAATATACACAAAACTAATAACTGCACAAAATAAAAAGGGTAGAACAGTCAGTTTCCTCTAAATATTTTGTTTGTTATGAGAGTTGGTTGTTAGTTGTTCCAGACAAAACATGCTCTCTGTATGCCAGAGACTGTATGCAAGTAAGCTGGTTTATCACAAAATGGAGTAACGGATTATTACACTAGAAATGTAATGGTAGGCATGTCTAAGAACATATCTTCCCATATTATGTAATATAACTGTTTGATTATGACATATTCTCAGTGACTCGATGTGGGCTGACAGTGGGTAATTTACAAATTAACATCAGTTAACATCAAAACCCTAGAAGTCTGCCTGATCTGTCATCCTCCTTCTCTTCTTTTTTTCCCCCCTTCTTCCCTCAACCATGTTTTAAAAAATGTTGCTCGTTATCACATTTCTTTCATCCAAATCATACAGTGCAGTAACGTTGTTCTGAAATGTTGTTAAACAGTTCAAAAGCCGTCTCGACCTCTGTGTATGGTATCCCCAGTAAAAAAAAATAAAACATGACAGTCTTCCCTCCTGTTCTACCCCTCCAACCCAAAACAACTCCCGCAGGCCAAACCTACCCCTCTAGGTGCAGTTTCCCTTTCTCAGCGTACAGTTCTAGGCCTGGGTCCTACAGTTTTAAAACCTGAAAGTTCCTCTTGCTTGATACACACACAGTGCAATACCTGACAGTTTTGAACCTGTACTAAAACAATAGATTAGAGGACTCTTATTGGGGCCTCATGGACAAAGTTACATGTCTAAATCGTTATCACGGCATGATTTTATGGTCAATGTAATGTATTTAGCGTATGCTTGAAATAACATCTAATGCCTGAAGCTGCTCTCCATTGTCTCCATCTGACTGGAACAACCTTCCTCTTTCTTTCAGATCTGTTACCTCTATCAATTAACCTTGCAACCCTTTTTGTCCTTTACCACAAGACTTATCTTGATAGTAAATGACGTCTACTCGTTGAGTGCATTTAAAGAGTTTCATTGTCTCTTGCAAAGTGGAAAAAGCAAAGCAATACATAGACTCAGTGTTTAACTGTAACCTAAACAAAGGATAAGTGCTACAAAGTAAACCTGAAAAGTGACTAAAAATAACTGAAAACAAACAAACGCGCACGCCTGTGACAGACGTATAAGTAGGCTGTGCCTGAGATCATCTGATTGGCTAATGCCACCTGCCCAGTTAACTAGTCAATAATCTCCACAACACCCCCAAGACAACACAGCATCTAAAATCATTAGAAAGCTTGCTCAGCATTAAAGTACATGTGTGTATTGTATTGTGTACTTGTACTGTATGTAATGTTTTACGTTTGTGCATAGGACCCCCTCTAAAATGAGATGCTGCATCTCAAGGGGCTATCCTTTCAATAAATTCTGACCAAATCATAAGCATCTTTATCAAACCAAAACATCATTTTGAGGCCTCGTACAGCTCTGTCCTAAATCAACACCTCCCTGCCTTCCCAATCTATGCCACTAGATGGTAGTAGAGCCCTGGAATCACTATTCCCCTATGGGCAATGGACATTTCCCAGCACTACCCCACTTCCCCCCTAGATGGCGGCCAAACTCAGTCTAGAGTACTCTAGCTGACGTGTGACTCTGGTTCCTGTTCCTATCTCCTCGTGGCTCTGGGTGGCCATCTTGTCTGCTCAATTTTGTTGACATTTCCCCTCATTGACAGCATGATACCTTTCTTGGAAGAGCGTTGTTATGTCGAACATCCTCCCGCACTGCTCTCTGTGCCGGTTGCCTATCTTATCAACTTGTTGATGTTCTGGTTAGGAATGTAAACATTCTGCCCTGCTAACACGGTCTTCAAAACAAACACTATGCCTCTCTGCACTGTCGCCTATTTCCTCTGTGTCTCATCTCGCCATAGCAACGACAGGCCCCGCCCCTCTCCTGGTTGTCATGTGCTGCTGCCATGACAACAGCTTTAACCTTTACACACATTTCTCTCATTGGCAAATTACCTGTCTATCACTCTTTTAATAATGACCAAAAGGGCTGTGATTATAGTCTGATCACTCAGAAGCAAGCAAATTTCCCTATAGTTACTTTCCCACAGGGTTTTTGCTAATCGTGTCCATGTCTGTATCACGACTAATGCTGGCCCTAATTGAAGTTATTTTGTTATTGACCCTGAGCTTGGTTTTCCTCCATTTCGTCCAGCAACTCTACAGCTCCTCTTTGTCTGACCAACACTGCTATCGTTTTTACCCATGGGGAGCTTTTGTCACTTGACCTCCCCCCCCCCCCACCTTTATTGTCTCTGTTAAGATTAGGTTAACATTGAAGAATACACAGTGATCCTCAGATATAGGTAATTCGATTACTGATACTTTATCAATTAAGTCTAGGATGTCACCATGTTGGTATGATTAATCTTTCACATCTCTAAGGATACCAACTGAGATTAGCTTCTGAGAACCAGGGGTGTAATTGTACTTCGTTACCACACTTAAGTACTGTTTTGGGGGATTTGTACTTTACTTGAGTATTGTTAGGTTTATACTTTGTACTTGTACTCCATAAAAGGTCATACTTTTTACTCCTTACATTTAACATGCAGACCTACAAAGTACAAAGTATAAATCTCACAGGTCCAACCATTTCCATTAGTATATTTTAATTGTTTATCTGGCTGAACTAACATTAACGTTATTAATCCTGTGACCGCAGGTAAACAGCCAATCAAATCGCCATCAATGGAAAATGAACCCCCCCCATACCCATACTGATTGGTCCTTGTGCAACACTAGAAAGTGGGGATCTTTGATTAAACACCTGCTATCAGAAGAATGGACAGTCAGATCCTCATTATGCTGTGGTTAATATTGTGATATTATTCAGGGTATTCCAGTATTCTGCCTTTAATATTGTGATGTTACTCAGCCCTGCCCAAACACCAGCTGATGACTTCACTAATCGGCTCAACCCTTCAACTAACACACCTGGTGCAATGTATAGCCAAAAAGAACCCCTGGCCCATGATGGAATGAGTTTGAGACCCCTGGTCTATCCCTTTAGTTTTCCCTTCTGTCTAGATATTAGAGGGTGCATTACTAATATTTTGAGTACTTGCTGATACAGAGTGTCACTATGAGTTTGAGACCCCTGGTCTATCCCTTTAAAAAACAATGTACTTTTACTTTTCAGTACTTAAGTACATTTAAAAGTAAGACTTTTGACTTTTACTCACAAGCGTGTTTTTAGCCAGCTACCTTGCACCCACTTATACAGCTGCATACAACTGTATAATAGCATGCACAATAACAACATCCATCCACACCCATCTGTACACACCCGCACATAATTCTCCCTTACACATCTGTAGATACTATATCTATATTTGTACATATCCTTTACCTACTGTTACAAAGGATCAGATTAAACCGAATATATATATTTATTGATTGATATATATTGCATAGTATTTGTATATCGTTTGATATCCCTTGTATATTCCTTGTACATATACACGGAATATCCCTTTAGCCTAGTACAGACCATAATATTTCATTCTCCTATTGGACAGCGGTCCACAGGCGCCAGGGCCATGCCTCCAGAGTCAGGTTCAAGGCCACCGTCAAGACATGTCTGTACATGCCCGGCCTTGCCCAGGGATACGAGACAGAAATGAGGTTGGCACTAGATTGTTCGCCGTGCATATAAATATGGCGCAGGTGAATACAGAAGTAGAGTTACCCAATAAGTTGAAGCCTCACCCACGATACTCCGTGCTGTGAAGTATGGCCTGTTTGGCCCCAAATAGAGCATTGAGACCGCGTGCGAATTAATAACTGAATTGTCAGAGTTTGGCGCTATACCGTCGAGTGCGACATATTTCTATTAAGTCAGTAATAGTCTATTTGTGTATAGTGTATCGTGCGGCTAAAGTTCTACAGTGACCAGCATCACCAACGCTTCCTCGTATCAGCTAGAGTGCTTATCCAGGCTGGGCTGCTTTCATGGCGCTTTCACCCGAGGAGACCTAGACGAGAACCGTGTGGACATGTACACTGGAATAATCTACCCGACGACTACATAGCCCTTTGCGGCTGGATTATATTTGTTTTGGTCCTGTGATTTATGGAGCGGAGAATCGCCGACGCCTACACGTGTGGGATTTACCCTGTGAGGAGCCACGTCGAGTCTGCGCCTCAGAGAGCCTGAGGCCGGCTAGCTTTCTTCACTGTGGAGCTACAGTCTACGGAGAACAGCTGTATTCGTCTGTGGATCAAGAGACTATTGCACCGTCTCCTGTACTTGGAGTCTCCTTAGTCATCGTTGACCAGACTCTCTACTACCGACAGATCCTCTACCCCTGCTGGCTTACAACCGGGGGGACCCTTCCAGTATCTCCCGCTATATATTACTAGTGTACCATAGATATAATTCCCTAAGATTCAGGTTGTATAATTACCTCCTGCGTAACCAGAGAATGGACATTCATTATTGATTTGCCTACGCACATTCCTTTGCCTTATAAGCGCATCCAAAGTAAAATAGAGAAGTATATTATGTACCTTTTGCTGCAATAAATACTTAATTACCACTTTGTGTGGAACCGATTCATTGTGGGAAGTGTTCATCATATTTATATATCATGTACTGTATGGCCAGTAATTAAAGTACATAAAGCGGTAGTGGTTTAATGATACCATACTTATCAATACAGTCAGGGAATTGTACCCCTCAGTTACAATTGGTCCTTCGAGCCGGAGGGTAACTAGTGTAATATTAATATAGTGGTATTAATATTGACATGGCCTATGATGAACACTCCACAAAACGGTTCTCCTAAAGTAGATCGCCTGCAGCGTAGACGGCAGACACCTCAGTACTTAGAGGATTACGTTGCCAATATACTACCTAGCTTTCTACAGACGGTAAACGCGGAAAAAGTAGATAGTAAAATTATGTCCGACCCTATCGACCAGGCTACCCCGCCAATAGAGGCCCTAGTGGGTTCTAACGTAACTGACCAAGCTCACGGTAGGGACCAGGAGGGACCCGACATGACTTTACCCCCCGCCAAGACCGAAGAAGTAGTCCCCGGAGAGCTCCAGGATAAAGACAGCTCTCCAGGGATGGAACTCTACCCGCTACAAGAAGAGGAGAGCACCCCGGAGATGGATCTCCAGGACTCGCCACAGGAGAACAGATCTCCAACGAGTACTGCCAGGAGCGGATCACCTCAACCAGCGTCTTCCCCCAGCGAGGCGGACAAGATGCTGGCACAGGCATTCCTCGCCAGCCTAGCAGCCTCAACAAAGCGCGATCGACTCCAAGCACAGACGCTTAGTGAGCGCGAACATTCTTCCATGGAAAGAGAACGCCTTCAGGCGCAGCAACGGAGCGACGAAGATCGTATACGTCTAGAGATTAGACGCCTTCAGACGGAAGAGAATATGGTAAGGGACCGGGCCGAAGCCCAGCGCGCCGCCGCCGAAGCCCAGCGCGCCGCTGCCGGTGCCCAAAGAGAAGCAGAGCGCGACCTCGCTCTCACCAAGCGCGAAGCCGAGCGCGACCGATTACAAGCGCAGATAATGGAGCAGCTGATCACCAGGGTAACACCCCCTCCCTCCGCACGGGGTTCCAGGGCCTCGTCAAGACAAGGGTCAAGGGCACCCTCCCCTACCCGATCAAGCGACCCTGAGCCCGACCACCAGAGAGAGCCTATACCCCCCTCCGAACCCCTTCCCCGACCGGTCCAAGTGAGACCCAGCTACAAGGAAGAAACAGTCTACACCGCGGAGAGGCTAAATAGACGACTACAGGATCTAGAGGACCTGCCAGAGGAAGAAGAAGAGGGAGAGGAGGAGAGTCAAGCCCGACAGCAGCACAGTACTCCACAGGACCAGGAGGTCCAGTACAGCCCAGGCTCTACCCCCGCGGCTCTGCGCTACAGACCCCCGACTCAATTCACGGGTGAGCTTGACGCACGACCAGCCCCAGGGGACCAGCACCTGGATGCGGGCCATGGTACCCAGCAGGTACCAGCCCACCAAGAGGCGTAAGAGGAGACTCGCCTAGGAGGCCTCTCTTCCAACGCTCACCGATGTGCCAGCCATCCATGGCATCATACATTGGCACACCGACGTTTCCGGACTTCACCCACGAGAACAGAGCACAGTACACGGAGCTACGAATGTGCTTAGAGACAATGATGTCCGATGTAGCTGATGAACCGTACAAGTATGCTATCCTACTGAAGCACCTCAAGGTGCCCCGAGCGCACAATATAGCGCTGGCCTATGCCACCTCTACTACCCCATACACAGCGGCTCTAGCAGCACTCGACCAAAGATATGGACGCATATGGGACTACGTAATACAAGAGATAAGGCATATTGACCGCCTACCCCAGCCACAGACAATCGCTCACTAGATGACCTGTCTATCAAGGTACAATCCCTGGTAGGGATGCTGGGGGCGCAAAGAGAAAAGGGTATGCACGAACTGTACGCAAACTCTAATGTCGAGAGGATTTTAGAGAAGCTTCCGCCCGCCCGACAAGAGCGCTTCAGGCGGCAAAGAGACCACCGTGATCCTAACGGTCCCGAGCCATCCCTCCTAGACCTAGCCGACTTCCTGGCGAGAGAAGTCAACAGCCTACGGTTGGATACGTTCATGCGGAGCACCCCAAGCTCCAGAGAGGGACCTAGGAGAGCAAACGATGGCCGAAGATTGGAGACCGTCATGCACCAATCAGAATCAGTACCGAGCAGCAAGAACCACAGTACCCCCTCGATGAAAGAGAAGTGGAAGTTGGTGTGCCCGTACTGCGAAAAGGAACACTGGTTGTCACAATGTGACACATTCAAGAAGATGACCGCCGACGAGGTGAGTCAATGGATAAAGTCCAACCGACGCTGTTACCGATGTGCGCGCAGTCACATGGCAGCCGATTGCCGATTAAAGAAGAGGTGTAATCGGTGTGACGGAGCCCACCTAGATGTCCTACACGACAGTAACAGAAGAAAGCCTGCACCCTCAAGCAGCACAAAGGCAAGTGTTATGTACATTGACCTTGCCAGCAGCGGGGGCGCCCGGGTGCTCTTAAAGGTGGTCCGCGTAACACTGAGTTACCAAGATAAGGTCATGGACACTTACGCCGTCCTTGACGACGGGTCAGAGAAGACCCTTCTCCTCGCGTCCGCTGCGGCCCAGCTGGGGCTGCGGGGGAGCGAAAACCAGATGACGATTCGGACAATAAGAAGAGATCTAAAAACGATAAAGGGCGAGAATGTCTCCTTCACTATCGCAGCAAGCGGGCAGCCAGAGAGACGGTATAGGATTACTAATGCTTTCACCAGCCAAGAAATAGGCCTGTCGCAGTACACCTACCCCATCGCCAAGCTGATGGATAAATATGTGCACCTGCGTCAACTACCTATACCGCTCATAGACGGTGCCACCCCGACCCTGCTGATAGGCTCCGACCATGCAGACCTCATCGTCCCGATAGACCGGGTCCACACAGGGCCCAGAGGCTGTCCTGCAGCAGTCGAGACACGCCTAGGATGGACATTACAAGGCCCCCTCGCTAAGTCTCTTAACCGAACAGCAGCCACTAACTGCCTCCACTCCAGAGTGACAGAAGAAGACACCACCCTCCTACAGCATGTCGAGAGGCTATGGACACTAGAGACAATGCCCTTTAAGAACGAAAAGAAAGACATTCGTTCCAAGGAAGACATTTACGCTATAGCCCTCCTCGAGCAGGGGACAAAGAGAGTCAAAGTCAACGGAGTGATGAGATACGCAACTCCATTCCTGAGGCGAGAGGGTATGCCTACCTTCCACGCCCCAAAAGAAGCGACGGAGCGGTATCTATTGAACACAGAGCGGCGCCTAGCCAGAGACCCCGCTCAAGAGACGGTGTACCGCGCTGAGATTAACAAGCTAATCACAGCGGGACACATAAAGAAAATTGACATTAAAGAGGCCGATCAGACGACCGAATCATGGTACGTGCCGCACCACAAAGTCCACCACAACGGCAAGGATCGTATTGTGTTCAACTGCAGCTACCAGATCGGATCACAAAATCTGAATAAAGAGCTCTTGCCCGGCCCAACACTCGGCCCCTCTCTACTAGGCGTGTTACTACGTTTCCGCCAAGACAAGGTGGCCATCAGCGGCGACATCAAAGGGATGTTCCTGCAGGGGAGACTAGTGGAGGAGGACAAGCCCCTGCTGCGGTTCCTATGGAGAGAGAGGATCGGGGATGAGCAACCAGCCATCTATCAATGGGAAGTCCTCCCTTTCGGAACCACATGCAGCCCATGCTGTGCTACGTTTGCACTGCAAAAGCACGTCGCAGAGGACCCAGCAGCTGATGAAGAGGTCCGACAAAGTGTAGGAAATAGTTTCTACGTGGACAACTGTCTGCAAAGCGTCTCGACGCCAGAAGAAGCCGAGGCCCTTCTACTCAAGCTCCGCGCCTCCCTGATCAAAGGCGGCTTTGATCTCAGGCAGTGGGCCAGCAGCGACCCGCAAGTATTGCGCAGCCTCTCCCCCGAGGACAAGGCAGCAAGCAGCGAGACCTGGATGGCGACCATCCCAGGAGAAGCCCAAGAAATGACATTAGGACTAGTCTGGCGCTTCAAAACAGACTCGCTCCATTATAAACACACACCCCTGACCAAGGAGCAGGGAAGGTCGACTGCACTACCGACCACCAGACGGAGTGTATACAGAACACTCGCCAGACAATATGACCCGTTGGGATGTATTCTACCTTACACCACCAGGGCAAAGATGATTGTAAGAGCGTTATGGGACAAGGACCAGGGCTGGGACGACCCCATACCCGAACACCTTGCATCCACATGGAGAGAGTGGGAGACGGAACTCAGCTCACTCCCAGGTGTCAACATACGCCGCAGCTACTTCCCACCCACAGTGAGGCCGGAGACGTGCCAGATGGACCTGCACGTCTTCAGCGACGCCTCCGAAGTAGCCTACGGTTCGGTGGCCTACTTGCGTGCCCGAGAGGAGGGAGGAGAAATACATACTGCTTTCATCCTGGCTCGCTCAAGAATAGCCCCACGAAAGCAACAATCTATCCCGCGTCTAGAGCTCTGCGCAGCCCTAGCAGGAGCGCAACTCGCCACGTTAATCCAACGTGAACTCACCATTCCGGTGCAAAGAACAATCTTGTGGTCAGACTCCACGACAGTACTCACATGGATCCGGTCTGATTCGTGCAGATACAAGGTCTTCGTGGGAGTCAGAGTCACAGAGATTCAAGATTTAACAGAAGTAGCAAGCTGGAGGTATGTGGACACAAAACACAACCCAGCTGACGTCATCACCCGGGGAATGTCCCTGGATGACCTCACCCGTCACAACCTATACAGTGACGGGCCAGAGTTCCTCAAGCTCCCGGAAAAAGAGTGGCCTACACCCACCCCACGGGAAGCGAGTAAAGAGGAGGCCGAAAACAAGAAATCTATGTTCTGTGGATTGAACACACTCGTCTCCACAGACCCCGACATAGACGATTGCCTCACCCTAGAGAGTGCGCAGCTAAAGACATTCCTGTGGCACCACCCAGAGGTTCAGCTCACTACTGACATTACAGCAGCTGACTACGAAGAAGCAGAACTTCTTCTACTACAACGAGCCCAGAGAGACTCGTTCCCCGATGAGCTAGACTGTCTACAGGGAGCAAAGCCCGTCCCATCAGACAGCAGACTGCTCCACCTAGCCCCCGAGAGCGACGCCCATGGTCTCATCAGAGTGGGTGGTCGTCTGCGGAGAGCTCCAGACTTACCGGATGACGTCAAGTACCCGATAGTCTTAAACAGCCGACACAAGGTCACAGAGCTGATCATAAAGAAATACGACGAGGATGTGCATCACGCCGGGGCAGAGAGAGTCTTCGCGGAGATCAGACGTCGTTATTGGATACTGCAAGGGAGAGAAGCAGTGCGGCGCTTCCAGCGAATCTGTCTAGACTGTCGTAAGTGGCGAGCGCAGCCCAGTATACCCCGGATGGCTGACCTACCTCCCTGTCGCCTCCGACTCGGCGACAAGCCTTTTCACTCCACCGGTATGGACTGTTTCGGCCCGCTGTATATAAAGAAAGGAAGAGGAACCGAGAAGCGGTGGGGTATTGTATTCAAATGCATGACCACCCGAGCGATGCATATAGAACTCCTTCCAACCATGAGCACAGACTCATTCCTTATGGCCTTCCGAAGATTCACATCGCGGAAAGGCAAACCGTCTATATTATTGTCTGATCACGGGACAAACTTCAAAGGCGGAGAAAGAGAGCTGAGAGAGAGCTTCCAAGCTATGGGCCCAGAACTTAAGACCCACCTCGCTCCATCCCAGATTGACTTCCAGTTTAATCCCCCGAACGCACCTCACTTCGGTGGAACTTGGGAACGAGAAGTACGTTCAATAAAGACAGCCCTGTACGCCGTGCTTGGGGCCCAGACCGTGGCGGAAGAAGTCCTAATGACAGTCCTCACGGAGATCGAGGGAGTATTGAACTCAAAGCCCCTCGGTTACGTCTCAAGTGATGTAGCAGATGTCGACCCAGTCACCCCCAACACACTCTTGATGGTGCGGCTGGACCCCGCGCTACCACAGACAATGTACAGGCCTGAAGAAGCGAACGGCCGAAGAATGTGGAGGTACAGTCAAGTATTGGCTGACAAGTTTTGGAACAGCTTCCTACTCCACTATCTACCGTCTCTACAGACCCGCCAGAAATGGGTGAAAGAGAGAGACAATTTGACAGAAGGAACAGTCGTCATGATTATCGACCAGTCACTACCCCGAGCTATGTGGCCGGCTGGCCGCGTAAGCAAAGTGATCACCGGTGCCGACGGAAAGGTCCGAGCAGCCGAAGTGCTCGTCCAAGGACGGATCTACACCCGACCCGTGGCGAGGCTAATAGAACTGCCAAGGCTCCCCGATACTATCGATGACGACCATGACCCATGACTTTGTGAACTGCCCGACCCCTCACAACAGACATTGAGTAGTGGACAGTGCGGTTAATCTGTCTCTGCTTAGCTAATTAGGTGGGATTAATTAGGAGGCGGCTGTTACAAAGGATCAGATTAAACCGAATATATATATTTATTGATTGATATATATTGCATAGTATTTGTATATCGTTTGATATCCCTTGTATATTCCTTGTACATATACACGGAATATCCCTTTAGCCTAGTACAGACCATAATATTTCATTCTCCTATTGGACAGCGGTCCACAGGCGCCAGGGCCATGCCTCCAGAGTCAGGTTCAAGGCCACCGTCAAGACATGTCTGTACATGCCCGGCCTTGCCCAGGGATACGAGACAGAAATGAGGTTGGCACTAGATTGTTCGCCGTGCATATAAATATGGCGCAGGTGAATACAGAAGTAGAGTTACCCAATAAGTTGAAGCCTCACCCACGATACTCCGTGCGGTGAAGTATGGCCTGTTTGGCCCCAAATAGAGCATTGAGACCGCGTGCGAATTAATAACTGAATTGTCAGAGTTTGGCGCTATACCGTCGAGTGCGACATATTTCTATTAAGTCAGTAATAGTCTATTTGTGTATAGTGTATCGTGCGGCTAAAGTTCTACAGTGACCAGCATCACCAACGCTTCCTCGTATCAGCTAGAGTGCTTATCCAGGCTGGGCTGCTTTCATGGCGCTTTCACCCGAGGAGACCTAGACGAGAACCGTGTGGACATGTACACTGGATTAATCTACCCGACGACTACATAGCCCTTTGCGGCTGGATTATATTTGTTTTGGTCCTGTGATTTATGGAGCGGAGAATCGCCGACGCCTACACGTGTGGGATTTACCCTGTGAGGAGCCACGTCGAGTCTGCGCCTCAGAGAGCCTGAGGCCGGCTAGCTTTCTTCACTGTGGAGCTACAGTCTACGGAGAACAGCTGTATTCGTCTGTGGATCAAGAGACTATTGCACCGTCTCCTGTACTTGGAGTCTCCTTAGTCATCGTTGACCAGACTCTCTACTACCGACAGATCCTCTACCCCTGCTGGCTTACAACCGGGGGGACCCTTCCAGTATCTCCCGCTATATATTACTAGTGTATCATAGATATAATTCCCTAAGATTCAGGTTGTATAATTACCTCCTGCGTAACCAGAGAATGGACATTCATTATTGATTTGCCTACGCACATTCCTTTGCCTTATAAGCGCATCCAAAGTAAAATAGAGAAGTATATTATGTACCTTTTGCTGCAATAAATACTTAATTACCACTTTGTGTGGAACCGATTCATTGTGGGAAGTGTTCATCATATTTATATATCATGTACTGTATGGCCAGTAATTAAATTACATAAAGCGGTAGTGGTTTAATGATACCATACTTATCAATACAGTCAGGGAATTGTACCCCTCAGTTACACCTACTCTTACTAGTTATGCTATACTGGCCAGTATGACTTACTGCCATAGTGTCTTTATACCTGTAACACTGTACATATTAATACTACAACTCTGTACATACACCTGACCAGCACCATTACTCAGTAGTACTAATGACCATTGGCTTACCCCAGGTAAGATAGTTCTATGAATTGATCACAGACATGTAGGATAGTTCTATTGATCACAGACATGTAGGATAGTTCTATGTATTGATCACAGACATGTAGGATAGTTCTATTGATGACAGACATGTAGGATAGTTCTATGTATTTATCACAGACATGTAGGATAGTTCTATGTATTGATCACAGACATGTAGGATAGTTCTATGTATTGATCACAGACATGTAGGATAATTCTATAATTTATGTATCATGAAATGTCCATCGTCATAATTTCTGAGTACTCTTACACCCCTACTGTCAAGTCAAGTCAAGTCAAGTCAAGAGTTTTATTTGTCACGGCATACAAGTATACAATGAAATGCGGGTGGTCTTGCCCGCGACGATGTGCAATACAGTGGTACAACATATAATAGAATCCAATAAAAAAACAACATTATGCAATAAACAGGTAACAGGTAACATGGTGTGACATCTCGGTATCTGTACATAGTTATTTACAGAGCATATAGGACATGCTAGGTAGCTTTAGTAGTGCAATACACTGTTCCTGTTGTTATACTAATTTAAAGTGGCCTTTCCTCTTGGCCATAAGTGTGCGTGTGTGCGGCATGAGTGTGTGCCCGCTCTTGTTAAAGTGTTAAAGTGGCTGCTAGTGTGTGAGCGTGCACAGCGTGCGTGTCGTGTGTGTGCTCATGTGTGCTTGTGTGTGGATAGTTCAGTGTTCTGTGGCACTCAATGTTCATTGTTCAAGGCTCTGATGGCCTGGGGGAAGAAGCTGAGCCTAAGCCTCTCCGTCCTAGTATCTGGGGTTCGCAGGCGTCTGCCTGACCTCAGCAGCTGGAACAGGCTGTTATTGGGGTGGTGGGGGTCTTTCATTATCCTGCAGGCTCTGGATTTGCACCTCTTGTTGTATAGAGTCTGCAGGGGAGGTAGCGCAATACCCGTGGTACGCTCGGCTGAGCGCACCACTCTCTGTAGGGCCTTCTTGTCCTGTGCCGTGCTGTTTCCATACCAGGCAGTGATGTTTCCGGTCAAGATGCTCTCTACAGCTCCTGAGTAGAAGGACTGGAGTATCTTCCCCGATACTCTGAACTTCCTTAACTGTCTCAGGTGGTAGAGGCGCTGCTTCGCTTTCTTTACTACTGTGTCTATGTGTGTTGACCATGTCAGATCCTCTGAGATGTGGACCCCCAGGTACTTAAGGCGAGACACTGCAGGTGAATAGTCAAATATACTTTTTTTGTTGATTTTGAGATTTTGTTATATTTTGCTTCCTAAACATGTCTTCTATGAAACTAGTGACAATAAAACGTCAATAACACACATTTAGTCGTTTATTTTACATCATTTTGCCTTATTGCATCCATAAATGTGCACATATTTAATGGAGAAGTGCCTCATTTGCATATATAAACATACATTTAAGAAAACTTGCAATATATTTTTTCTTAGTTTATATGTACATAACAAATTGGGAAAGTTTCATATTGATATCTATTCAAATATTTTTTGCCTATTAGGGGGTACTACACTGTACTACACTGTTTGTAGCCTGTGTGTAGTTCTGTTCAGTTCAATAACATAATTATTATTATTATTATTATTCAGTTATCAGGCATGTGTTTAGGTTGTCTATTACTAATGGTTTGATTAGGTATTGTGTTTGTAAATATCTGTTTAAAAAAAAAAGTATGGCATTTTACAATACAGAACTTTGAAGGCGTTTTCCCAAAAATGAGTTTTAAGAGTTTTTCCTCATACTCTGAGCCAGAAATCTCCACTTCAGTAGCACTCACATACACCAAACCTTCCAGTTCTATTCATATCTATGTTCTGAAGGTATTTACAGAAGGGTTTGTTGATATCGCATTCATACCCTGATTTATATCACATTTTATTCCTAAAAACATGGCGAAATATGGAATTTTACCATAAAAATGGACTGAATGGAGTATTTTCTGATTTATGGAGTGATAAAAAGAGATATCCAAAATCCCCTCTGTAATAACCTTTGGCTCTAATATGTCAACAAAATGAAACTATAATTTTGAAAATGGCTTTATCCAATGTTCAGATTTCTGTCCTGGAATTATATGCAAATTAGTGCATATTTAAGTAGATCATGCCTCATTTGCATATTTAAACATACAATTTCAGAAAACGTGTAATACAAAAAAGCCTTGTCTTAATATAAGTAATCAACTGGGGAAGTTTCATTGTGATATCTATTAGTTAATTTTTTTACCCTATTCACCTGCAGTGTCTCCCCTTAAAACTGCTCACCCTGTCCACGGTAGCCCCGTTAATCATCAGTGGTGTGTGTGTCTCCTGCTGTCCTCTCCTATAATCCACGATCAGCTCCTTGGTTTTACCAATGTTCAGGAGCAGGCTGTTGTCCTGGCACCAGCGTTCCAGTACCTCAACCTCCTCCCGGTAGGCCTTCTCGTCGTTGTCCGAGATCAGCCCCACCACCACGTGTCGTCTGCGAACTTCACTATGGAGTTGGAGCTGAACTTGGCCACACAATCGTGTGTGTAGAGTGAGTACAGCAGGGGGCTTAGAACACAGCCCTGGGGGGACCCGATGCTCAGGGTGATGGTGTTGGAGGTCTGACCCCCCACCCTGACCGCCTGGGGTCTTTCACTCAGAAAGTCCAGTACCCAGGCGCTCAGGGCGGAGCTCAGACCCAGCTCGATCAGCTTGTCCACCAGTCTGTTGGGGACTATGGTGTTGAACGCTGAGCTGTAGTCAATGAACAACAGTCTCACATAGCCCCCCTTCTGACGGTCAAGGTGGGAGAGAGTGCTGTGCAGTACCTGGGAGACCGCGTCGTCAGTGGACCTGTTTGTCCTGTATGCAAATTGCATAGGGTCCATATCACTGGGGAGGGAGGCACAAAGGTGGTCCTTGACCAGCCTCTCGAAACATTTCATGACCACAGAGGTGAGTGCCACCGGTCTGTAGTCATTTGGACATGTTGGGGAGGGTTTCTTCGGTACAGGGATGATGGTAGACATCTTGAAACAGGCAGGGACCACTGACTCCGCCAGGGATTGATTCAATATGGCGGTGAACACCGGGGCAAGCTGGTTGGCACAGGACTTAAGTATGCGTCCTGTTATACCATCTGGGCCAGCAGCCTTCCTGGTGTTCACCTGCATAAACATTCTTCTCACACTGTGTTCCGACAACGAGAGAGTGTCCCCGCCCCCCCGCAGTTGCCCCCCCCCCCCCCCCCTCCACAACAGCCGGTGCGCCAGTGACGTCACTAGCCGGCGAGCCAGCAGCGCCACTGTCTACACCAAACCGAGCGTAGAAGGAGTTGAGTTTGTCCGCGAGAGAGGCGTCGTCGCTCCCCATTGAGGGGGCGCTGACTTTGTAGTCAGTTATTGTCTTCAGTCCTCGCCACAAGCCTCTTGTGTCGTTTTGTGCCATTTGTGTCTCCAGTTTATCAGCATATGTCCTCTTAGCAAGTTTAACAGCCTTGCACAGAGTGTAGACTGAAGCCTTGTACTCTTCCATGTTTCCTGACTCTCTGCCCCGGTTATAAGCCGTGGTGCGAGAGTTCAGGGCTGCTCTAATAGTGCTGTCCACCCACGGTTTCTGGTTTGGGAAAACCTGCACCATTTTTGTGGGCACAATACTATCAGCGAGTGTTAATATGTAGCTCACAACGGTATCAGCGTACTCGCTGACGTCACTGGCGCTGCCTTGAAACATATCCCAGTCCGTGTCTGCGAGCGCATCCTGGAGCGTGGCCTCTGATTCGTCAGACCACTTTTTTGTCTCACGTGACATGACGGCGTCACGTGATCTTTGTTTGTATGCAGGGAATAATAAAATGGAGTCGTGATCGCTCGCGCTTGCAGCACCCATCAATGGCGGAGCCGCTACAGCTTTGTAGCCGGCTCTGAACGGGGTGTAACAATGGTCGAGTGTGTTCCTCCCCCTCGTGGAGCAGGCGATGTGCTGAAAAAAGCACGGCATCACTTTCTTCAGATTCGCCTGGTTGAAATCACCAGCCACTATCATCGCCACATACGGATGCTTGATCTGTTGTCTGTTGAGGTGATCGTGTAATTCCACCAGCGCTTTGCCAGTATTTGCCTGTGTGGGGATATATACGACGGACATGATGACCGCGGTAAACTCACGGGCGAGGTGGAACGGATGGCACAGGATTGAGAGATGTTCCATATCTGGGGAGCATGAACTTGAGAGGACATGTACTTCCTTGGGATTAACCCAGAGATTGTTCGTGAGGATGCAGACCCCACCTCCGATGCTCTTCCCAGAGGCTGCCGTGCGGTCTGCTCTCAGGACGGTGAAGTTGTCCGATGGAGAGACGCTGTTGTCCGGAGTCGCTGGCTTGAGCCATGTCTCCGTGAAACACATGATGTTAACGTCTCTCATCCCCCGTTGGAATCGGACCCTCGCTCTCAAGTCATCCATCCTTCCCTCCAACGAATGTGCATTCGCCAGAAAGATGGATGGAATTGCTGGACGGTAAGCAGATCTTTTTAATCTAAGCCTGATACCTCCTTGTCTTCCTCTATGCCTCTTCCTGCCGTTTCCTTTGTTGCCGTTCTCCCGCTTGATTTCTGTTAGCCATTCTGGGCATAAAGTGTCTCCAAACTCCTCTTTTAGTCCAGAGTTTAGGTCCATAAGTGTCTGGCGGTCGTATGACGTACCCGCCAGTGATGTTTTAATAAAAAAAGTAGAAAAAACAAACATAATAGCTACTGAGAACTCCTACAGAAATATTGATGAGTATTTTGGTGGCTGGTACAATGTGATGATTGAGCAAAGACAGTCCAGCTTTTTAGTTCAATAACAAGATACTAAAATGATGTAAATTCACCCATGCCAATGTCAACACATACAAACGATGCAGATAAAATAGCGGCAACCCTCCCCCTCTTCTGTATTGGGGAGAGGGTGATAGCAAAACCTGCACTATAAAAACAATGCCACTTAGCCGGTCTCGACTAGGAACATGCATGGATCAAGCCTGTTCTAAATAAACTTGATAGGGTTTTTCAGTGGAACTATCTAATGAAAAATTGCATGTGTGTGTCATATACTCTGCCTGCTATTGATCATGTCGATGCCTCCCCGCAGTGCCGTCCAGTCAATGCGCTGGCTGATGGCTCCGTCCCGCCTTGCAACTCTGCCCTCCATTGCGCCTTTTTCCGCTCAAAATTCTCTTTATAGGCACAGTCCTTATACCAGTGACCGTTCTGGCCGCATACAAAACAAGCACCAGCAGGTTTGCGCTGAGTCTTTCTCTTTCGTGTCGGGATGCTCTGCCCAACTGAGTCGTCCTTTGCACAGTCCTTATACCAGTGACCGTTCTGGCCGCATCCAAAACAAGCACCAGCAGGTTTGCGCTGAGTCTTCCTCTTTCGTCTTGGGATGCTCTGCTGTGAGGAAGTCCTCACCAGGGCTAACTGTGCTTGTCCCACCATCTTTATCCGCGACAATTGTGACCGCTCCATCTGTTGAGCATGCAGACTCAGCTCCCCTAATTGCCTGGCCATTTCATCTGCTGCTATTGATCCAGCCCGTGCATGGACGTTGAAACAGGCCAGACCGTTGCGGATGGTGGTGGTGGTGGTATACGAGGCCAATCTCCTCGCTTCGGAGTTGGTGGTCGTCTGCGAGGCAGTTGACATGGCGGGAGGGCCGTGACACACATGGGAAAGCATCAAGGCCAGAGTCCACTGCAAGCCCCGAACACACCGCTGTGGGGAAAGAGAAAGAGAACAAAGTGTCAGGTTTTTCCCTCACTCCCCTCTTCTCCCCAGTCCTCAGACAGGCCGCTCCCTGCCCCATTTTTTAACACGCTTCTTTTTCCTTAACAGACAAAAACAAAACAAAACAAAATAAAATATAATACGCGGCAAACAAAAATAGTTTCCTCTAAACACTTGAGAAAAAAAGCTCTATAGCAGCGTATAATGCCCTTATCCTAGTTCCATTCAGAAACGACTGCAGTCTGACCAGATAAGGTGTTTAGAAACTAAATCACACAAGAAAAACAACTCTCTTCTCTATGGTATTTCTCACGCACGGTCAACATCCTGCCTCTTTGTGAAAAAAAATTAATAAGAAAGATCAGTGCATTTAAAGATATTAACCCCTAGCCCACGCTTTTATTTCGGGACTGACCTAAGTAATTTAAAACTTCCCACGCACGGTCCCCTAATTCCCGCCTCCTCATGAGAAAATAAAAATAAACACAGATCAGTGCTAAAAAGATATAAAACCCCAGCCCTCACCTTAATTCCGGGACTGTTGTATGACTTAAGTAATTTCTAACATACTCATATTACACTTTGCACACGCCTACTTCGGATACAAATGTAATTCTCGCCTAATATTGGAACCTACCTTTAAATCCTAAGTGTTCAGAGGAAAAACGAGAGGGTAACACACACAAAAAAAACAATACCATGTTTTAGTGTTAGTCCCCATCTGGACCCAGAAACTCAACAACTCTAACAATACTATGTTCTACTGTTAGAAACCATCTGGACCCAGAAACTCAACAACTCTCCGCCCAAATCAAACTCCTGCACGCATCCACATGGGAAAATCTGCCAGAGCTGACAAGACAGTCTGTAGACAGGCATCCTCTCTCTCCTGTACTTTTCACGGAGGATTGAGGCGAGGGAAAATAGTACTCCCCCGGATTGCTCGCCGACAATGCACCACTCTGTGTCATCCGCTGTCTGGTCAATCTAGACACCCTAATCTAATTGTAACATAACTACTTATAGATTAAAAAAAAAACGCTTTAAACAGAATGTCAACAGCTCACCGAATGTTCCCCACGCGTTCCCAAGGTTCAAGCTGGAGGTGACAGCCAAACGGACGGCGCAGACGGTCCTCTCCCCCCCCCCAGTACGCGGAGGAGGTCGAGACAGGGCAGCGCTTCCCTGGAATCCCAAGATTCACCCTGTCTGCAGAGTCTGTCCCTCGACACCCATCGGTTTAAAATATAATAAAACTAGTTTAAAAAATATCCCATAAACATCACTCGTCGCCATCTGTAATGGGAAATATTAAAGGACTAAACGATGAGCCGTTTACAAATCATTCTGAGTCATTATTAATAATAATAGGAACGTTTATTTCACTGTGGCCACAATGAAAGGACAGTTTACAGTCAGAGGTAACATGTTAACACAGTAGCGTCTGGCCATAAACTGACCCAGAGCGCTGTTCACACGTATGTTAAATACACAGTTGTCAGACGTAACATAATATCAGATATGATGATGAAAATGGCCCAGTTAGGAGAATCAACCTTGGCTAGGCGGTGCCATTGTTGATGTTACCAAACGGAATGTTAAACAATCTTGCTAGGCTGGGGAGAAGATTTAAAGAGACAGTAGTGTCTGCCATATCTGAGCACATTATATAGCTGGTCAAAGTGTACCAGTCAAGCTGTCTAATGACATGATAATATATTCCACGACAGATCAAAGGATCAAAACCTGAGTATACTCGGGTTTTGGCGCTCATCGGTTGGCGAGATAACCCGACTATACTTGGGTATGGCGCCCAATGAATTAACCTGTTAAGCCCGGCACCCTATTTTCTGAAAATCCGCCTAAAATACATACCTAAGTAAATGGAATATTGCTCCACTTCGTGGAGCAGGTCCATTTGCATGTTTTTGGTATCTAGGGACATCTATGGACCTCAGTGAATGTATTTGCAGTGTCAGAAATATTGTGTCTATTACTAGGCTTGCTTAAATTGTGATGAAACAAAGGAGAATATGAATTATGATTTTTCTTTGCATCTTTGACACTGAATAACACCATGATAAAAATAAAGGGAAGATGATTAAACAGAAGGTTTTGTACATACAGTACTGAATTATCCCATCCGGACCAATGCAATTTGAAATATTATACAATATAGAATAGCAGGCTTATAAATGACCTTATTATAGCCAATTCACACATTTATGGATTGTGCCAAATCTTATCTTTCAAATGCCCGAGTTCAATTTGGATTTACAGTAGTATCACCAGGCGTGCATAAGAACTAGGGATGTCCGATATTATTGGCCTACCGATATTATCGGTCGATATTGGCAGTAAATTTTTTTTTTTACATTTCTATAACCTTTATTTACCCAGGCAAGCAAGTAAGAACAAATTCAGATTTTATTTATTGTCAACAGTATGCATAATGTTGTGTTAATTCCACAACAAGTGATATGTAATGTTAATTACCTGAAATTATTCAGTTTTTGGGGGGGAAACCCTGCATATATTGGTATCGGTTGATATGGGTATCGAAAATTAAGAGTTGGACAATATCGGTATATCGGTATCGGTAAAAAAGCCAATATCGAGCATCCCTAATAAGAACAGATAATGAAATCTACTGTATGTACAGTAGGTTTATTATTCTGGTCAGAGTGCCATTTTAAAACTAATTTCTAATCTGATTGTTGCTACATGCTAAAAGTAGGGGAGACAAACTAACTGCGCTCCAATATATGCCAATAACGTTAAGTTGTGTGGTTTATCCCGAGTAATAAGAGATAAAGCATTTGACACAATTGTTTGTTTGTTTATTTACACATATAAAAACAGTTACATATAATACAATATAGTCCACAAGGGATGTGTAGGAGAATTGCCTAAAAACCCTCAAGGGGCTTGCATGTGGCATTCACCAGGAAGCAAAATACATTATATCAAGATAAATATAAAATAAAATCCCCCCCCCCCCCTGAACAAACAAACACACACAACACGTCGAATAGACGTTTATGCGCCTCGCTCTCCTGAACACGGCGTGACCCATAACTAATCGATCAGAACTAAATCGGCAGAGAAAAAGCCCATTTTAAAGCACCTATTCCGCATGGACATGCGCAGAGTGCCCATGGAGTCTGGACGACGCAAGATGACACTCGAATGAATGTGGACTGTTCCATCAGAGGGGGGAGCTTCGATGGTCATGTAAGTGGCTACAGACCGCTGCACTTAAATATAAACATTAGTCTACCTGTAGACTCAATGAGGTAATTGTAGATGTCGCCATAAGACGCGTCTGGCCATTTAGTGCAGGGCTGTACGTTAACTTTTTTTGCAAATAGCACTGGTGCTACAGAGGTTGATAGTTTTGTAGCACAGGCCAAAATCTTGTAGCACAAGTATAAAACGTGTTATATTTCTAACAGTCACAAATGTGCCTATTGTATTTGTGTTATTTAGTTGCAGTGCCATGTTTGGCTGTCATTTAGTATATCGCCATGTGTTATTATTACTATGATACTCTCATATGCTATTTTCAATTAATATCATAAACAACATAAGGAATATTAGCATAATTTTGAGTGGACTGAAGGAATGAGTCAGCGTTAATAGTTTTAAATGCAAATAATTTATTGAAACATAGAAGTGGGGTCGGTTGGGACACACACACACACAATGGGGGACCCTGATGTAAACAAGACAAACGTCTTTCTCTGGTCTGCATCCCCTTAACAATTGTGTGTATTGAGCCGTACTGTATTGTACCCATTCTGCAATCTGTTAAATAAAGTTTTCATTCATTCACACACAGTTTCAACTCACCACCCCTGCATCATATTGTAGTCTAGTCTGTCTTCAAACTTCCACTCCTCTCAAAACTTGTTTATTTGAATATCAACATTATCTGTCCATCCTCAGTTTACTATAATATACTCCTGTCCTGAGTCCTGACTAGTGACTTCATCGTCTTTCCAAACGCACGCACGCACACACACAGGGAAGGGGAGAGAGTGCCCCCCCATTTCCCTTTCCCCAGTCCACACTGTCTGCTGGCTCTGCCTCTGATCAGGATTAGCTTGTTAGCTTGCTAACGTTGTAGTGATTGTAATGGTACATAAACGTAAATTTTGGGCGATGTGCGCATAAAGGAATGGCGACGGTGCAAAGCATGTAGATGCATTTGACCCGTTGCGAGAAAAAAAAAACACCACAGACTTATTTCGGGACGTGTAGGCGCACTGCTGTGTTAACGCTGCGCACCAACCGACCAACGCGCTGCTCTGCTTGCAGAAGCGCGGATATGACTCGTCGAGTTGTCACAATTTTTTTTCAAAATAAGAGTATCATATGCACCTGAACGTTGCTAGCTTTCGGAGCCTAGCTGGAGCTGCGCGTGGGCAGAAATGAGACCCGCTACAGGATTTTCAAAATAAGAGTATCTATATGAACCGAATCCCTATCGCACCAGTGCTATTGAAGTAAATCCATCCATCGCACAGACCGCTGTTGCTGTAGCACGTGCGATATATATGTCGCACTGTACACCCCTGATTTAGTGGGATCATTTCTTCATTATCCTGTTCGGCTGAAAGGACATTGGCCACCGAAGCTCCCCCCTCTGATAGAACAGTCCACATTCATTCGAGCGTCATCTCGCGTCGTCCAGACTCCATGGGAATAGGTGCTTTAAAATGGGCTTTTTCTCTGCCGATTTAGTTCTGATCGATTAGTTATGGGTCACGCCGTGTTCAGGAGAGCGAGGCGCATAAACGTCTATTCGATCATGTCTCTAGCATCCCCACAGCCGTATCGGCAACCACTTCCATCACGGCTCTCGTCCACATCCATTCATTTGACCCCCCCGCAATCTCCTCCCTGATTTCAATGTAACGCGGAAGTGTAGTGGTCTATTGGCAGTTTGGGGGGGGATCAGCCTTCCCACTGGAGAAGCCCCCCCCCCCCCCCCCCCCCCCCAGAAACGGAGATACCCCCCAAAGGAGATTGTCCAACATTTTGAATTCTTGTCCTTCATATTTGTCCATGTGCACATTTAAAGCAACTGCTATTCTAACATAACTCAGAAGAAAATAATATAAAAGAAGACTAAAGACAATTGGTACTTCCCAGGTAATTCTTTTGAACCCTGTTTAACCCCCGTTGGCGGGTTGGAGGGGTAAGGCTCTCCTGGAGAGGGCTCCTCCTATAATGACATAGATATCCCCAATGGGGATTCTCCAATGTCCCTATTATTGTCCAACATTTAATTTGAATTTTTATCTTCCATGTTAGTACATTTCCAGAGCTCCCGGTCCGGTCTCCGAATGTGATTCCCCATGTTCCCTGTCATCTTATTTGTGTGTCATGTGTGCTAGTGTCTACAGTTTAGTCTAGTACGTGTTATTTGTATTATATGTCCCGAATCAAGTCCCAACCTCCCCAACTAATGCGTTTACCTTGTCTGTATACCCAGTGGTCTGTGTGTTATCTGCAGTGTGTCTCGAACCATAAGCTCCATTCACTATCAAATAATATGCTTAGTTGTGCGTCATGTGTGTTAGTGTCTACAGTTTAGTCTAGTACGTGTTATTTGTATTATATGTCCCAAATCAAGTTCCAATTTTCCCATCTAATGTGTTTACCCTGTCTGTATTCCCAGTGGTCTGTGTGTTGTCTGCAGTGTGTCTCGAATCATAACCTCCATTCACTATCACATTATATGCATATGTGGTATTGAATCTTGGTCGGTGTGTATGACCTCAGTGCTCGAGTCCTGCTTGGTGTGTGAAACCTCATTATTCAAGTTCTGGCTGGTCCGGTTGATCTCGGTGCTCGGATCTCGGTTGGTGTATGTGGCCTCCGTGTTTGCATCTTGGCCGGCCCGGGCGACCTCCGCGCCTGCATCTCGTGTGCGGATGGTACGGCCGACCTCGGTGCCCGAGTCCTGGTTGGTCCGGTTGTATCCAGCGTCTCCCCGTCCCTCCCCTAGGGGCCGTCCGTTTCACCTCTCCCGAACCAGCTTGTATCACTTGCTGCATCATATTCATCGTGTTAACTTCCATGTTACCTTGCAGCTCCTTCTCCAGCCAGGCCTTTGTGCGGTCCAACACCACGTTAGCTTGTATCCCTTGCTGTGTCGTATTCATCGTGTTAACTACCATGTTAGCTTGCAGCTCCTTCTCCAGCCAGGCATCGCTGCGGTCCAACGACACGTTAGGTTGTATCCCTTGCTGCGTCGTATTCACCGTGTTAACTTCCATGTTAGCTTGCAGCTCCTTCTCCAGTCAGGCCTCGCTGCGGTCCAACGCCACATTAGCTTGTATCACTTCCTGCATCATATTCATTGTGTTAACTTTCATGTTAGCTTGCAGCTCCTTCTCCAGCCAGGCCTTGCTGCGGTCCAACGCCACGTTAGCTTGTATCCCTTGCTGCGTCGTATTCACTGTGTTAACTTCCATGTTAGCTTGCAGCTGCTTCTCCAGCCAGGCCTCGCTGCGGTCCAACGCCACGTTAGCTTGTATCCGTTGCTGCATCGTATTCACTGTGTTAACTTCCATGTTAGCTTGCTGCTCCTTCTCCAGTCAGGCCTCGCTGCGGTCCAACGCCACATTAGCTTGTATCACTTCCTGCATCATATTCATCGTGTTAAATTTCATGTTAGCTTTCAGCTCCTTCTCCAGCCAGGCCTTGCTGCGGTCCAACGCCACGTTAGCGTGTATCCCTTGCTGCGTCGTATTCACTGTGTTAACTTCCATGTTAGCTTGCAGCTCCTTCTCCAGCCAGGCCTTGCTGCGGTCAACGCCACATTAGCTTGTATCCCTTGCTGCGTCATATTCATCGTGTTAACTTCCATGTTAGCTGTAAAAGAATGTGAATCACTACCCACTTTCAAAAACACTCTCAAAGAACACCTTTTTTTTGTATTTTATTTTTTTATTATTTTTTAAACACACATATAAACAAACATGACAACACACGATAAGATACACAAGCATTAATACACAGTGTATATCCAACGAAATTACCATTTATACCAATGTCTTATACAGGATATATCCCTAATACCTGTTATCTAAAAACCTACACACATATGCTCCAGCTCGAACCCCCCCCCCCCCCCCTCCCGGACCCCTCTTTGGATAGTACCTCCATTATCCCTCGCTCCTAACCAGACACTACCATTATAAGCTAGCTTTTATTCTCTCCACCACTTCTAACCACATTGTCATTTTGGATTCATTGAGACCCAGAATTCTTGCTGTAGATATTTCTTGATAAATCACATCGAGATATGTAAGAAACCAAACTTTCCGGCAATTTTTTTCCGGTTGAAACCAGCGTGATGCGATCAGCTTTTTAGCTACTGTGATACCCGATAAAACCAATCTCTTTAGCTGTGGATGTACTGCAAACTCAAAAACATCATTCAATAGTAAAACAGAGGGGTGTACAGGTATATTCCAAGATAAGAGTTTTGATAATTGTTGGGTCACATCTTTCCAGAATATCTTAACTGGTGGGCAGTCCCAGTACATGTGCATAAATGTCCCTTCATCCCCATTTGTACATTGGGAGCATTTGGAGTCTTGTTTAAGACCCATTCTGATCAGTCTTATAGGAGTCAAGTATGTCCTGTGAATATAGTTAAGATTGATTTGTTGATGGTCCGGGTTCCTTGATGTAAGTCGGACATTTGCCCAGGCTTCTTGCCAATCTCAAAGAACACCTACGGGAGACTGCAATTCAAAACTGGCCCCTGCAAATGTCCTAACCCAACCCCCTCCAATGTATAGCAAATTACCAAGTATGGCTTTGTCAATATTCCAATGTGCAGTGTACTTTATTATTTTCCATCTTCATAAAAATATAATAATAATTTAATAAGGTCAAAAGGGGTCGGTACCGACCCTGTCGAGTGGAACAGATAAAGTTTTCAATCAATGAATCAATCAGCTTGCAGCTCCTTCTCCAGCCAGGCCTGCGTGCTAGCTTGGATAGCCTGTGTGTTAGCTTGGATAGCTTGGTTAGCTAACTCGATAGCCCGAGTGCTAGCCCGCATGTCCTGGACGGTCTGCATTTTAACTTGGATGTCCTTAGTTTTAGTCTTAGTCATGTGTCAAATGCTACTTTTTCGTTTTCATCATATTTGTGACATGATCTCACAGAATCAGTCAGAAGTCGCAATGGCAAATCGACATGCCTTTTTATCTCAAATGACGGATTTGTGTCAGTTCGGGGCTTTTAACAGATTCTAATAAAACAACACCTTGGCTTTCATAATAATTATTTTTTTTATCAAATTTTTGTATTATTACTTAACATGAAAACAAGACAACACAATACAATAACCATAATAACAATACACAGAACTTCACAGGGAGATAACAGAACAATAATAATAAAAGAAATAACAATTTATAAAAACAGAGTACAACATTTTAATTTTAAAGGGGTACTATCTTACAATTGGCCTTTCCCAGTATTCAGTACCGTTTCCCGGCCGTGTGGCTCTATATCAATAATACTTGTGTCTCTAATTCTCATATTGGCGCACTCTTCCAATTTCCCTCACATCCCTCACCCTCACCAACTGAGTCATCTCAAAACGTGCATATCAGTGATGTCAGAGATTTCCAGCTGCATGACAATGCGGCAATTGTCACCAGGCCACACAGTGGTTGGAGCCCAGCCTCAAAACGGTTTAAGATCCTGAGGTAGAAAAACGCTGCCCCTGAGTACCCGACCAGAAATACAAAACAATGAACCTTTTCGAAAAACAAAAAACCTACAGAGTGTTCCATAGACTCACAGGAACCGTGCAAAAGTGCCCAAACAGTGAAGAAATAGCAAAATAGCAAAATAGCTCCCCCCCAATAAAATCCCCCAGTTAAAGTTAAGAAGGACAAGACAAAAGACAAGACAGACAAGACATTTCCTCCTCCCCCTCCCACGAGACCGCCGGACTCCCCCGAACAAGCACCTCAACCCCGCTCAGCCACACACGGCGGTCCTGACCTTCTCAGCTGTTGCAAACCACAGGTCAATACCAGCCTGCCCCACCCCAATCACCCGCGCCGTGGATATCTCAAGATAAATCACATCCAACAGTGTTAGGGACCAGTTAATCACTGTGAGCTTCTCAGGCTCCTTCCATCTCAATGCTATTAGCTTCTTTGCTGCTGTGACGCCCGCTAGGACAACCCTTTTTAGTTGTACGGACGCGGGTAGTGTCGTTATATCGTTCAGGAGTAGCGTAACAGCTGTGAATGGGATAGTTAAGCCACACAAATCTGAAAGTTTGTCCGTTATTGACCTCCAGAAGCGGGCCACTGGTGGGCAATCCCAATACATATGCATATGCCTTTGAGAGCACAAAGTGCACCGAGAGTCGGTTACCAGTCCCATAGCAAATAGCTTCCTAGGTGTAAGATAGGTCCTATGAATATAATTAAAATTAATTTGCTGGTGATTGGGGTTGCAGGAAGACAATGCCACATTTGCCCAAACATCATCCCAGTCAAACTCGGGGTCCAACTCCGGGATATCCACACGCCAGATTGTATCCAATGACAATTTTTTATACATGGATTGAATTAAGAGCGTATAAAAGTCTGAGACAAACCCTCTGGAGGTCGTCCTGTCCACTATGAGCCTGAGGAAGGGGTGTGGTTGCAAAGCTTGAGCCCACGGCACGCCATGCGCCCTCAGCGCTGACCTTAGTTGCAGGTAAAGAAAGAAGGACTCGCCGGGAAGATCATAAAATTATCTTAAGTCCTGAAACGCCCGAAGGCCGTTCTTATCATAAATATCCTCCAGAGTATGAACTCCCCTCCTTTGCCATTGAGGAATACTAACCGGCTTGTGCCCAACAAGTAGTTAGGCTTTCATAATATGTATAAATGATCTCTCATTTAGACTGAGCAATGTCCATAATTAACTTTTTTATTTACAGATTTCATTCACGGTTCTTGTGATACTAAATCCAGATTGAACTCTACCATTGGAAAGAGTAGATTTGGCCCGATCCATAGATATGCGCATAGATAACGTCAGAAGGATACGCCCATTCCTGACAAAAGAAGCCACCCAACTCCTCGTCCAATCAACAGTCATCTCCCGCCTCGACTACTGCAACGCACTGCTAGCTGGCCTCCCGGCCACTGCCACCAAGCCTCTTCAACTCATTCAAAACGCAGCGGCCCGCCTGATCTCAAACCTACCGAAGTCGGCCCATGTCACCCCACTTCTTAGGGACCTGCACTGGCTCCCCATTGCTGCACGTATCCGCTTCAAGGCCCTCGACCTAGCATACCGTGCGGCAAAGGGAACCGCTCCCGCCTACCTCCGGTCAATGGTCTCTAACTACACACCCTCTAGACCCCTACGCTCTGCATCTTCTGGCCGCCTCAGATCTACTCCTATCCAAGCTCCCGGAGGGTCATCAAAGAGAAGCCGCCTATTCTCAGTCCTTGCCCCACAATGGTGGAATGAACTACCCATCCCAGTTAGGACAGCCGAATCCCGTCCAATCTTTCGCCGTCGACTAAAGACTCACTTCTTCAACCATTATCTGAAATGATAAAAAAAAAAAATCTAACCCCGACTAACCTTACTGTCATGCACTTGTCCTAATAAACTAACCTACACTGTAACACGCAACACTTTGATGAACATTGTTACTCAGCTGATAGAGTTATACCCTTCTTGCTGTCTTGTCGCACAGAACTTGTAAGTCGCTTTGGATAAAAGCGTCAGCTAAATGACTAAATGTAAATGTAAATGTAAATATGCAACATGGCTTTAATAAGGTCATTTATACGCCTGATATTCTATATTCTATAATATAGTGTGTCCGTATGGCAGAATTCAGTACTTTATCTACAAAACCTTCTGTTTAATCATCTTCCCTTTATTCATTTGCTTAGAATTTTTGTACAAGGGATCTCACGAAGATGCTGAACGAGCTCAGTGGCAGTTTTTCATGTCTGGTCATTTTTAGCATGGTGTTATTGTGAAAAATCATAATTTATATTATCCTTTGTTTCATCACAATTTACTCAAGCCTAGTAACAGACACAATATTTCTGACACTGGGAATACATTCCCTGAGATCCATAGATGTCCCTAGATACCAATAACATGCAAATGGTTCCTCAAAACCTACTCTAGCGAGGCCAACCCTCTGGGGTCGGACCTCCTGTTTGCTCCCGCATGCGGTAGAACAAAGGTGTGAAAATCGCAGATAGTTGGGGGCCTTAGGGATATTTTCATGCAAATTTGTGCAAAAGCACCAAATTTGGCCCAGATGTATCCCAGAGTATGCTCAATTGATTCAGCCAGGGCGCCCGAGCCGGCGACCCCCGGGGCCACCCTGGTGGCCAAATCAATATGGCCGCTGTCCGAAAAAGGTCTTGGCTATAACTTTTGAACCAAATTAACTAGAAATACAAACTTGGTGTCTATTTTATGTCTTTTGACTATTAGAAACACATTGGAATGCTTATCTTTACAATTGGGTGTGTCTGGACCCCTAATTTGCATATTTCCAAGATGGCGACTACCCGAAAGTGAGTTTTACCAGAACTTTTGTTTTTTTCTGTCTATAAAAGTGAAATTCTATATAACATATAATTATATCAGAATCAGAATCAGACACGTTGATTGCCAGGCAATATTTATAATGTCAAATAAACCTAAACAACAATTGGTTGTCAGGCGTAACAACAACAACAAAGGTGAAAACATGACAGAACAACAATAAATACTGCACAATACACAAACAATACAGAATCATACCCTACATTAGCCCAAAATGACAATCCACATACCTCATCAAGGCAGTGGCGGCTCGCCACTAGGGGCGCTCGGGCGCCGCCCCCCCTCAGGCCCCTGGTTATATGAGAGAAGAACAAGAAAATAATTTTTTTGTTTTTTGTTTTATAGCCCTATAAATAATATAAACATGTTTAAAATGAATAATATTTACTCTTTTTAAGTATGTTTGTGTTTCCAATGCACAATATAACGTTAATATATAAAAAAAAAAATACTCGTTTTCCTGAACAGGAAGTGACTCACTTTTCTTTATTTATTTTTTTTTTCTCGGCCCGGGCTAGACGCAATAGCGCTCTGAGTGCGCGTCACTGTTTGATCGCTGTATCCGTCGCAGCCAATCAGTGCGTAACGCGTTGTGCGTTGAAATATGACAATTATGTTGGAATCCGGGCGCGATTTGAAGCGGTCTAGGCAGCAGCGTCAATAATTTCTGTAGCCGCATTTCGCGGAGACGCTCTCTGATTGGCCGACGTCAGTTTTTTTTTTTTCGTAGCAGCATTTCGCGGAGACAATCTCTGATTGGCCGAATCCAATTTCTATGTTCCAATTCTAGCTTGGTGGTAAAGATAGTTGTGTTCTTGTGACTGAGATGCGAGCTATTTGTCTTAGAGCGTGACTGCAAGTTCTTTCGACGGTTAAGCTTAGGCACTCTTTCAAAGTTGGTTAAGGTTAGAGTTTGTCTTAGAGCATGGCGATAGAACGCCAGGTAGTTTGCAGTCTGTTCGACGCGGAAATGGACAAAGAAATCAAGTACTGTCTTGTTGGTGGTGCTAACAGCTAACAAGCTATATGGCGGATCGGATGCAGTCTGGACAGTGGACAGTGGTCTGGAACTCTGGATATACATCATCAACAGCGGATTATACACTTTATCAAGCCCACCACGTTTCAATTAAACAAAGTGAGTTTATGCTGTTGTGAGATGCAGCTATTTGTTGTTATCTCACACAGTACTTGTTGGCTATAAGCTATATATGGATGCAGTGTGGAGGGACATGCACAATGGACAATGCCATGGAGTGGATATATACTTTATCAAGCCCTGCTGCCTGCTCTGCTGTCAATTTAACAACAACAACAAGGTAGATTTGCAATACTCTGTCTTAGCTGGTGAGTCGCGATCTTTTTCTCTCTCTCTCTCTCTCTCTCTCGCTCTCTCTCTCTCTCTCTCTCTCTCTCTCTCTCTCTCTCTCTCTCGCTCTCTCTCGCTCTCTCTCTCTCGCTCTCTCTCTCGCTCTCTCTCGCTCTCTCTCTCTCTCTCTCTCTCCTCTCTCTCTCTCTCTCTCTCTCTCTCTCTCTCTCTCTCTCTCTCTCTCTCTCTCTGCGTGTGTTTGGAGACGGAGCGAGTTTTGTTTCTAACTTTTCTATTTATATATTGTGTTTCAAGTTTTGAATTAGACTGTACTTTATTTGACTGGTTGTTGTGTGTTGTTGTAGTAACAGCTGAGCGACTCGTTCATAAGAGCCGATTCATTGCCGTGAGCGTGAGTCGAATCGCTCACGTCTTGCCATGAGTCGGTTGCGTGGTACATGTTTGCAAAATGTTTTGGTATAGCGCCCCTAGTGGAGAAAAAATCCAGCAGCCGCCACTGCATCAAGGTGCTCAGTCTATAGATATAAGTTTATGGGGATGGATGTGCTCAGTCCTTTTTATTTACCAGGGTGAGTGATTGTGGATAGAAGCTGTAGGTGACTATTTTTATATCATAATCACACAACCAGATTACTTATTGTTGTCTCATTGTCGTCTCGACCCTCATTGTTGGTACAGGCACAGTCACATATTGAGGTGCAATGGACTCCAGCTTTCCAGCGCCCCCTACATGACTTTTTGCAGCCACAGTGGAGGAGAATGGTGCAGGCTTTACTGGCATCTGCAAGATGAGTCCAGTAAGGTTCCCAAGTCTTGGTCGTGGAGTGCCAGTACCAGCTCTGTACCACCATGTACTGAACTCTGGGATATTTTGCTGAACAGAGGTCGCCTGGTTACAGTAAAAGGGCTATGCCAACTTTGTGAACCCTTGCAAGTGATTCAGTCACTGCTGTTTCCATAATGTCTTGTGTGTCGAGTGCTACAAGGTCATTATTTGGTAGAAATGGATTTCTGTGGGTCTCCATAACCTCTGAAGGATTTGACATCTTTCCTGAACATGACCTGCAAGCTATTTGCCTCTTCATGATGAGATGTTGACGATAATGTGCTGCTGTTATACACAGCTTCAAACTCTTGCACCAACCTGGCACAGTCAGGCCCTGCCAGCATGAAGAGTGTGAGGGCTTCAGGGCTTTCATAGAGTCCAGCTGCTCCACCACAGGACTGCAGCATTTTGTTTGATTGCTCATGGGATTGATCTTTTGCAATCAAGCTGAACTTACATTCTGACCGCTGCACTATGAATTTCCCCTTCATGAACTCTTCATAAATGGCAGGATTTCTTTCAGGCAACACAAAAACAGGTCTCGAACACGGACGGGTAACCAGCAGCGTAGTTTGTGTGATCCATCATGTGAAACCAAGCACAGAGCTCATCACACACTTGAATGTACAGCTTGAAGTGTCCTTCTCGGAGTGACCGAACGAATCGACAGAACAGTAACTCTAGCTCCATGATGGTAGACCAGTACTTGAACTGTGGAGACTCCGCTTGAGATTGTTTGTCCCACATGTTGAATGTTTCAGATGGGCCCAGAACATCCACACAATAAGCAGAGTATGCCTTCTGCTTGAGAATATGAAGGGACATGAGAGTGACTTGATGGACATAACGTGTGTGTTTAATATGGTGTTCATTGAGGGCAGACTGAGCTCATCCTGTAGTCAAGACCTGTGCCTGGGTAAGGGCAGTGGTCCAACCTGAATCGCGGAGCAGCTTGCCCGCCATAAGGTGAGCTTTGTCTTCGATATGCAATGTTCCCATCATTACGACCAACTTATCTTCACCAAGTGTCGCAGGATATTGCCATTGGAGCTGCTTAGCTATAGCATACAATGGTTGATCAGCACCAAGGACAGCAATCTGGCCAGGATTCTGGAATGATGTGCCTTTCTGTGCTAGCTCCATTGCATGCTTCATCATGGATGCAGATGCTGCTTTATCTGGGAATAAGGGGTACACTCCTATCTCTGCACGAGGTTTCACTGTGTCATCATTCATAAGCTGCGAGTTATAACCTGACCATGTAATAACATCATCTTCACCTAGTGTCTCCTGATCGAGAACTATTTTCCCATGCATCAACCAACTCTCATCTTTCACTTTGGCTCCACGCACAAGATCATGCAATGGTTGCACAGGATCAGTGCCACTTCTGGGTGCCAATATATCTATATTATATTATATATATTCATTGAGTTCCGCTAGCTTAACAATTGTATATGAGTCTGGAAGTTTGGGTGTGGATGAATCTTCAATGTCAACTTTTATAGGAGGACGCTCAAGTCCTAGATGGTCATGAGAGATGATTTGTAGCACTCAGTGCAGTTCCATGGAACTCGTTCTGTGAGTAGTTCCCTTTGCTGTACCCATCTAGATTGTCAACATCATAGGTGAAGACATCCTGACGAAGATTAGTAGGAAGAACAATGCCTTGTACTTCTGACATTGGGTGATGAGACTTGCTATTTTTATTCTCGGTTTCAGGTTGGCATCCTCTGTATTAGCTGCACAGGGTTTGAGGAGTGCTGGACCCTGGAGGACGATATCATTGAACACTCGTAAGGGTTCGGCAACAGATGTTGTGAGACAGTTAATAATAATAATAATATCTTAAATGTATATAGCGCCTTTCAGGAGACCCAAGGCGCTTAACAGGAGGGGGAAGCTAAGGGAGGGAACAGGAAACAACGTAACAACAAAATAATAATCAAAGGGAAAGAAAGAAAGAAAATGGAAAAAAAGGGAATCAGTCATTTACAAATTTGGTGAAGAGGTGGGTTTTGAGTTGGGATTTGAAGGAGTGCAGGGATGTAGCATTACGGATGTTTGGAGGGAGTGAGTTCCAGAGGGTGGGTGCGGCCACAGAGAAGGCTCTAGGACCAACAGTCCGCATGTTGGTGGTGGGGATGGAGAGGTGACCGGAGTCAGAGGACCGCAGCCTCCGGGGCGGGATGGAGGAGGTCAGCTAGGTACCGGGGGGCAAGGGAGTGAAGGGCTTTGTAGGTGATGAGGAGGATCTTGAAATTGATGCAGGACTTGACTGGAAGCCAGTGGAGGTGGATGAGGGTGGGGGTGATGTGGTGCCAGGACTTGGTGTGGGTCAGAACCCTGGCAGCAGAATTGTGCACATATTGTAACCTGTTCAGGGCATTGCTGGGTAGTCCTATTAGGACAGAGTTAGCATAGTCAAGACAGGAGGTGACGAAAGTGTGAATGAGAGTCTCTGCTACGGAGTCGGGGAGAGATGGCCGGAGTCTGGAAATGTTCCTGAGATGAAAAAAAGCTGATTTAGTTATTGTTTTTATGTGCGAATGAAAGAAGAGGGTGGAGTCCAGTATGACGCCCAGGTTGCGAACTTCTGGGGAAGGGTGGATTAGGCAGCCATCCACTTCAAGGAGGAGATCTCCAACCTTCCAGAGCAGTGGCTGCTTGGCCACAACCATGAGCTCAGTCTTCTTGCTATTTAGCTTCAGGAAATTGGATGACATCCAGGCCTTGATGTCAAGGAGGCAGTTGACGAGGTGCTGTGGGGGAGAGGAGTGGAGGGTGAGGTGCTGATGTAGAGCTGAGTGTCATCACCGTAGGAGTGGAAATTGAGACCATGTTTCCGGATGATGTGACCAAGGGGGAGCATGTCGATTGTGAAGAGGAGTGGACCAAGAACGGAGCCCTGCGGCACACCTTGGTTGACTGGGGCAGGGGTGGAGGTGGAGTTGCAGATGGAGATTAACTGGTCAGTGAGGTAGGACTTGAACCAGGTGAGAGCAGTCCCAGTAACACCCAGGTGGTCAGAGAGGTGGTTAAGGAGAATGGAATGGGAGACCATGTCAAAGGACTCAGATAGATCCAGGAGGATGAGGAGGCTGATGTGACCGGAATCTGTGGCAATGAGAAGGTCGTTGGTGGCCTTGGTGAGGGCAGTCTCGGTGCTGTGGTGTTTCCTGAAGCCAGATTGAAAGGGTTCATAGAGCTCATGGTTGGACAGGTGTTGGTGCAGTTGGGCAGCCACTGCTCTTTCCAGGATCTTGCTCAGGAAAGGAAGGTTGGAGATCGGTCGGTAATTCACAAGGTCATCTGGGTCCAGACCAGGTTTCTTCAGGATGGGCGTGACTGATGCTGTCTTGAAGCTGGGGGGTACCCTGCCCGATTCCAGGGAGGAATTAATTATTCCCACGATGGTAGGGCACACGTCAGGTAGGCCAGCTTTGACCAGGACTGTGGGTAAGGGGTCAAGGGAGCAGGTGGACGCCTTAGCCTTGGTGACCAGCTTAGCCACCTGGAGAGCGTCGATGGGAAGGAGCCGTCAAATGTGTGGCCTGGTTGTAAGCAATATATATATTTTTTTTTATCCACTTTTTCTCCCATCCCAATTTCGTATCGTCCAATTCAACCCTCTACTGTCTCGAACATTGTTTCTTGCCTCCCACAAGCCGGCTGCAATGTGGACTAAGCCATACATAGCACGAGTCCCCTCCGATACTCGAGGTAGCAGCAGTCGCATCTTTTCACCTGCGCGGCTCGATCTTTCAGCGTCAGGGGTCTGTGCTTTGGAGGGGCACCGCCCCCATCGCTTCCTTCCCACCCCCTAATACTGCCAATGTGTATTAGTACGGACGACCAGCTAAACTGAAAGCAATGTGGAGAGCTGGGTTCGAACACGCGAACCCAGCGTCTCCAGCATTCGAGGTGAGCGCCTTGCCCACTGCACCACGTAGCCGCCCTATTGTAAGCAATACTTGTGTAAAACCAAGGCGGCCCTCATCAACATAATCACCTCATCCTGATCAATCTGGTTGGAATCATGACCTCTAGCTACTCTCTTAGCCACTTGTTCCTTGTTTGTGATGTATGTGTCCCTCCCTTTCTGGTGTTCACTCCATTCAGGCAGATATTTGAGAAGCTGTTGCTTGAATCTTGTTGTGTGGAGTTCATAATCAAGACAAAAATGCGAAATGGGTCAATATTAAAACAGAAACGTAAAAGTTAAGGTAAAACTCATTTCCGGGGTGAACCGCCATTTTGGAGATATGCAAATTAGGGGTCAAGACACACCCAATTATAAATATAAGCATTCCAATGTGTTTCTAATGGCCAAGAAACATAATATAGACACCAAGTTTTTATTTGAAGCTCATTTGGTTCAAAGGTTTTAGCCGAAACCTTTTTTGGAGGGCGGCCATATTGATTTGGTCAGCAGGCTGGTCGCTGGCTCGGGCGCCCTGGCTGAATCAGTAGAACATAGTCTGAGCTACATCTGGGCCAAATTTGGTGCTTTTGCACAAATTTGCACGAACTTAGCCTCATATAGCCCTAAGGCCCCCAACTAAGAGAGGATTCCTCAGAAATGCCTAAAGTGTTGCGCATTTCATAAATTGGTCAAAATAGAGAAATGTCATTTTTGAGTGCTTTGAACTGTTCTACATCTGTTTCCTTATTTGCAAAACTTAATACAACTTGTAAATAGGTTTAATTCTTGCTAGATTGTATGGCTGTACTTATCCCTGTTCTCCAGAGAACTACACTCACTGCAGCTACGTCAAATACACGCACATAGACGCACGTGCACACACACACTCAGAGACCGAGTGTGTGTGTGTGCTTTGAATAGGGTTTAGACCCCCGCAGAGACTTGTCAGACTGTCGCTACCCCATCCAGCTTGTAGCACTGGACAGATTCTAAACAACACATTGGCTTTCATAATATGTATGAATTATCTCTCGCAATAATATCCACGGGACTCGACTTTTTGCTGAGTCGTTGCGCGAGTTGGACATTTTATTTATTTGATCACTGTAGGCTCATGACAGCAACGTTAGTGACTTGGTTGAAACGTGATTCCGGACGGCATTCCGTTTCATTCAGAGAGAGGGAGAGTGTGTCTGCGTGTGTGTGCGAGCAGCTCATGTGAGCCACAGTGTTTCTCGCCTCTCCTTTGGAAACTAGCAATAACAACAATAACACTTCCGGTCGGGGGGTTTCAAAATAAAAGAGCAAAGTCTAAAACAGGAAGGGCGTTTATTTTGTACATTTGTGTTGTTCATGTAGAAAGTGAACTTTCCCAGCTATCAATCGTATTGGAGAATTCTGTGTTAACGGCAAAGCGGACAGATACACAGAACATATGTAACAAAGTATAGTGAAAAGATAAGAGGCTAAAAAGTGTCTAAGAATTAAGCAGGCTAACTGCATTCACAAAGAGACAAAATACAGTAGACAAAATATAGTAAAATGATGAGGGTTTAAAGAAGTGAGCAGGCTATGTGGGATGCAAAATAATTTTGCTTCCATAACATGTCTTCCTTCAGACTAGTGGAAAGGAAATATTTATTATTATGTGTGTGTGTGTGTGTGTGTGTGTGTGTGTGTGTGTGTGTGTGTGTGTGTGTGTGTGTGTGTGTGTGTGTGTGTGTGTGTGTGTGTGTGTGTGTGTGTGTGTGTGTGTGTGTGTGTGTGTGTGTGTGTGTGTGTGTGTGTGTGTGTGTGTGTGTGTGTGTGTGTGTCACACTAGCTTTATCAACAACTCTCTCTGAGCCTCTTTGGGTCACAAGACAGTCATTGGAATAACAAAGGCCTCACACTGGAAGAAGCTGGGCCTTTGTTACCAGGTGTGAATTGGTGTGGAGTGACATTGATTACATTGGCATTCTGGGAGTGTAGTCTTTCATCAAATGGCTGAATTGTATTTCATTATTTGAAAGCCCTGATCTAAGATTTGGTTAGAATGTTACCAGAATGTTTCATAGGACATTGATTGAAAAGTATCAGCTCGAATTTTACAATTGCTTATTTTGAAGGTATGAACCTGTAGTTTCATATTATGTAAAAAAAAAGCCTGGACTGGTCAGACGAGCTCAGTGGTACACTAGACTAGTTGATGAAACATGGCTCAGATTCAAAACTAAATTCACAACAATAGTTAACACATTGGACGCCAGACCCGAGATAAGTCGAGTTAACTCACCATCGCTTGAGCGCCAAACCCGATAAAAGTCGGGTTTTGGTCGTTATTTCTTTTATTCGCTATTTCCATTCATAATCCATGGAGGGAGCCTGATGTTATCATTGGGAATGGGTCTGAGATCGCAAACGTCCAATACCGCTGCCTAACGCCTTGCGGCTGGTATTGCACATCCTTGGAATCTGTCTGGCTCAGCCTGTACGTCTATCTAAAAAGTCCGGTCCGGGTTTTCCTAGTCGGGCAGTAGTAACGTTTATAACATGTGTAATGGGGAGAATCAAGCACCGCCGATTCATGTACTTTGGTGGATTATGTTGGCAACACGATCGACATCAATACTTGGAATGGCAATCAGATAATTGGAATATTCTTCTTGCAGTACATCCTAGTCAAGGTAAGTGCTATATGGTATCAATCTTGCGTTGATCCGAGCATGCCTTCGTTGTGATCCGAAAGTGTTATTGTAACATTACTCCACAACGTATATGCCGTTGGTGACAATCGAAGCATAGAAACCTCCCCCCCACCCTTTCAAGCATGCATGATGAAACATAATACCGATAATATAGCCTTGATTGATTGTTGATCCAGCCGAGGAATGCCAGGGTTTCTAGTGAACTGCACTAAACGTTGCTTAACAGCGTTTCCTGGGATTACACATAATTTGTTACACTCCCAGACCAGCTCAATTCTGGGAGAGCCAACACCACAGACAGGGAGTGGACAATGGTCTCATACCACCCTCTAGTGGTCACCCGCAGATGGTGCAGGCCGGCACAGTAACCATGTTGATTAATGTATTGAATATAATTAATAGTATGATTAATGATTAAACTTGTTGTGTGCCGTGTTGGTCAGGACTCCCTGGAAGAAGAGATTGTGTATCTCAATGGTACATTCCTGGATAAATAAACGATAATTAAAAAATTGGTGTCATGGTGTGTGCTGTTGTTAACTTTCCCTCCCCTTGTTTGATGTGGGTCCCCTGTCTGGTTGTGTTTTGGTTTATGCTCTTGTGTCCTTGTGGTTGATGTATTGTTTTAGACTGGCTTGCCAGCTGTGGTCAATTGGTAATTAGTCTTAAGTGTGGGTTGTCCTCACCTGGTTGTGGAGTCATTCCTCCGTTTAACCTGTTCCTGTGATGTCCTTGTCAAACGTCGTCCTTGCCCTGTAGTTGTGTTCTGTCTAAAGTAAGTGTATATTAGTGTTCTGTTTTATTGCTCTTTTATTTCGGTTGTTCAGTCCGTTTTCTGGTTAGGTTTTGTTTTGTATTTAGCGCCAGCGCGGCAGTGCCTTTTGTTTGTGCTTTAATGTACCTTTGTCACGTTGCTCAGTAAAGTTCTTTAAATCGTGACCGTCGTCTCCTGCCTCATATCTCTGCTCGCTCTCGTCCTCCTGCTTTGGGTTCTACCTCTACCCTCACCACCTTACCCCGTCGTAACAGAATGACTCCACCATTGCTGAACCCAGCGGACAAATTAAAGGGCACTATGAGTTTACTCCTTAAGTTGATGGAGGGCGATATGGGTAGCTACACCCCAGCTAAATGGGTATTTTTGTTTAAAACCATCCAGTCCATAGTGGACCAGAATCCGGATCAGGAGGCAGAGATGGGAGGGCTGGCCGACCAGGTCGCAATCCTCATGGAGAGGCATAATTGCCCCCCAGCCTCTGATCTGTTTCGTATTCGTGGTCCTGCAGCTAGCCAGGCATCCACAGCTAACCAAGCCCCTACGGTTAGCCTAGCTCCTGAAGCTAACCAGGCCTCAATAGCTAGCACAGCTAGCCTAGCCAGCGTAGCACTTGCGGCTAGCAAGTCACACAAGGCTAGCAAGTCTAAGAGGAGTGGCACAACACAGAGAGCTAGCGTAGGCCCTATTGCTAGTGTGGCTCCTGCTACTAGTGAAGCTTCGGTAGCTACTCCCATCATCAGCTTCAATTACATCACAGTGTTCATCAGGTATTTCAACAGGAGTTACTTGCTGTGTTACAGGTATGGGGGAATCATGTACACAAACATTGGCACTTGTACTGTATTTTTGTCTCCTGGTTTCAGAAAGCCACTGCCATACATCATCCATGAATCCCTTTTTGCATTTTAATATTGTTTCAAACCATTCGTTTTGTTTTTCCTGTTCCTCTTCAGAAATTAAAGAAATTACAGATTTGTGTAACAGAGTGGTATCTTCAACCATTTGATTCAAATGTTCCAATTCAGACTGCACTGGATTTGTACCTGAATTCACAACTCAAGCAGCAACTCCAGACAGAAGTGGAGGGTAGCGAAAACGTAAATCAACAGTCCCATTGCGACTTCTACTTGTTAACGGGCACGGAGAGGAAACATCCACCCTTCGGAGCCTCGGCGATCCACGCAGTACTTACTGCAAATCCGGAACGAAAGAAATTACCCCCGGCAGGCAAGTGTAATAAGAGATCAATGTTTTTATTATATCTGCTCATGTCGGGTGACATACATCAGAACCCTGGTCCCGTAATGACACGGAACCAGAGACTACAGCAAGAAGCGATGGAGGTTCCCATCGCGACCAACAGCATCAACAACGCAACCTGTGGCTACATCTACTGCGCGGACGGCAACGCTTCCCCAATGACGCCGCAGCAGACGAGCACACGTGAGGCAGTGACGAGAGGAGGTGAACCGAGGGTCGAAACCATGACGACCATCTCGACGCGGGATGTAAACATCTCGACGCCCGATAGCCGGCTAGCTAGCAGAGCTAACAACAAAAACAACCAGGAACGAGTCCTTTGTTGTCCCAGCACGGCGCGGGACCCGACACCCCCCTCCCCCCTTCTTTGTTGTTCCAACACGGCGCGGGACCCGACGCCCCCCCCCCCCCTTCCCACCCACAACAACACAGAGGAACAGATCACAAACGGACAATACTTCGAACCTGCCAACATAAATGAAATAACCAACGCCAATGGACTGAACATTTTTCACATTAACATTAACAGCTTAAAAAACAAATTGGATGAAATCAAGCAAATATTCATAAATGGTAAGGCAAACATACTGTGCTTCTCAGAAACTAAGCTCGACGATTCTGTAAAAGATCCAGAGATAGAGATTGAGAACTACTCAATAATCAGGAATGATAGGAACAAACATGGAGGTGGTGTCTGTATGTACATACACAAGGACACCAAATTCATCAACAGAAATGACCTGAATCATAAATCAATTGAAACTGTATGGGTGGAAATCCTATTCGAAAGGGCGAAATCCCTACTGGTTGGCACAGTCTACAGGCCGCCAGATCATAGTGGCTTTTATGATACAATGGATGGGTGTTTAGCTGGAGTTGAGGATGTAGACAAAATTCTTATTGGAGACTGGAACACGGATATGCAACGAAAAGATGCACCCGTCTTCAAGGCCTTCAGTAGGTTTTGTGATCTGCATGGCCTCAGCCAGCTAATCACCCAACCCACACGTGTATGTGAATCAACTCAGACTACCATTGACCTCATTCTGACCTCCGACAAGTCCAAGATCTCAAATAAAGGGGTTATAGCATGTGGGTTAAGTGATCATTATATGATATTCTGTACCCGAAAAAAACTAAAACAAAAGGCTGGCTGCCACAAAACAGTCACATCTAGAGACCTCAAAACCTACTCTAGCGAGGCCTTCAACCTTGAACTGGAGAGTCTGGACTGGTCAGATGAACTCAATGGTACACTGGTTGACGAAACATGGCTTGGTTTCAAAACCAAATTCTCAGCAATACTAAACGACATGGCCCCCCTAAGAACCACCAGGGTAAAAAATCGCGCTGAGCCGTGGATGCACTCCGAAATACTGGCCGCTATGAAAACCAGAGACAAAAAATGCTCTGAGTTTCGTAAAAGTCAGTCAAAGCTTACTAAAAGCACGAGCAGTGAACTCCAAGCCCACGTGACTGAACTCAAACTAGAAAGAAACAGACTAAGAAACGACGTAAACTCCATGATCAAAACTGCAAAAAAGAATTTCATCAATGACAAAACTGAGGAAAACAAAAACAAACCACGTGAACTTTGGAAATTACTCAATAATCAACTAGGATGCAGTAAAAAACTTAAAACCAGATTCTCAAACATAAACATAAAAACTGACAACACGCTCATCACAGACAAGCTGGATGTAGCCAATTACTTAAACATTTTCTTCACAAACATAGCCACAACACTGGTAAACAAACTACCCTCCCACTCAGGGCTTTATGGGGTAGAACACATAGTAGCTTACTACAAAAACCTAGGGGTCCGCAAGGACGACTTCAAGCTGGAAATGGTAACAACAGATGAGGTACTCAATAAACTGAGCGCCCTCCAACCTAACAAGGCCACTGGCCATGACAACATCCCCTCCAAATTCCTCAGAGACTCAGCAGCCGCCATCACACCAATCATCACACACATAATAAACCTCTCCATAAAACAGGGACACGTCCCCAAGGACTTCAAAATTGCGAGGGTGACCCCTCTGCACAAAAAGGGCAGCAAATTAGACCCAGGCAACTACCGCCCTGTTTCTATTCTCACCTCCATCTCGAAAGTCATGGAAAAAATAGTCTACGAACAGGTCGAAAAGTACCTAGCGGAAAAAAATCTAATCTACGAATTCCAATCTGGCTTCAGAACATCCCACTCCACTGACACATGCCTTCTCTATTTGAATGACCACATCAAACAAGAGGTGGACGCAGGCAAATACTGCGGCATGGTCATGCTGGACCTACAAAAGGCCTTTGACACGGTCAATCACTCCATTCTGATTGACAAGCTAAAAGCAATTGGTTTTGATAGTCTATCAGTGAGCTGGATGCAATCCTACCTTGAGGGGAGGGAACAGATGGTGGAGGTAAACGGTACCCTATCCCCCCCCCTCACAGTGAGCTGTGGTGTTCCACAAGGAAGCATACTAGGACCGCTACTGTTCCTAATTTATGCAAATGACATGTCGTCAGCTTGTGACTGCAACTTGTTCCTGTTTGCGGACGACTCAGCCCTGCTGGTCTCTGACAAGAACAAGTTACAGGTTGAAAAAACCCTCAGCTCGGAACTAGGCAGAATCTGCATATGGCTCGCTGATAACAAACTATCATTACACATGGGCAAAACAGAGTCCATTCTCTTCGGTTCAAATAACAAACTCAGCAAGACCGACGGCTTCTCAGTTACAGTGGGTGACAATATTGTCACAAGGAAAGATGAAATTACCTACCTGGGGTCCATCCTAGAGGCTAATCTCTCCTGTGACAAAATGGCATCCAATGTAATAAAAAAAGTCAACCAACGAACTCGATTCTTGTACCGGATCTCCTCTCTGGTAAACAAGAACACCCTGAAGACTCTGGCAGGAGCACTCATTCAGGGGTACTACGACTATGCTTGCACCTCATGGTACCAAAGCACCTCAAAGGCGCTAAAAACAAAATTACAAACATCTCAAAACAAACTGGTCAGACTACTGCTTGACCTTACTCCTAGAACCCACCTCACCCCTGCCCACTTCGACAACCTAGGATGGCTTAGAGTAGACGACAGAGTACAACAACTTGCAATGGGCCTGGTCTACAAGATACACTACACGACCAAGGTACCCATGTACATGTCAAAATACTTCCCAAAGGTCAGTGAATACCACGATCACAACACCAGAGGGAGCTCCACAAATCATGTCAAACCCAGATTCGGCTCAAATAAGGGACTAAACACGTTTCGCAATTATGCCACATCAATGTGGAACGCCCTACCCAAAGCTGTAAAGGAATGTGGATCACTACCCACTTTCAAAACCTCTCTCAAGGGACACCTACGGGAGACTGCAATTCAACACTGGCCCCTGTAAATATCCTAACCCAATCATTCCAACCCCCTCCAATGTACAGTCATTTACCTAGTATGGTTTTGTCAATAGTTCAATGTACAATTGTGTTTGTTTGTACAGTGTCTCCTCCCCCCCCCCCCTCAATGTACAGTGTTACTTGTTTATACAGTGTGCCCCCCCCCCCCCCCCCAACCACCTCCAATGTAAATTACCCAGTATGGTTGTCAATATCCCAATGTACCCAACCCCCCCCACCCAACCTCCAATGTACAGTTTCTACGTCAAATGTATATACTCCCTTTTCTTGACTCCTTCTGTATCACAAACAGTACTGTATTTGCAAATCTGGTATGTCATAAATGTATAGATGTAGCAGTACTGACTATCTGTATGTCATGTATGTCATATATGTCTATATGAATTGAAAATGGGGGACCCTGATGGAAACAAGACAAACGTCTTTCTCAGGTCTGCATCCCCTTAACAATTGTATGTATTGAGCCGTACTGTATTGTACCCATTCTGCAATCTGTTAAATAAAGTTTTCATTCATTCATTCACACACCTGTGAAGCATTGTCATTATCTTCCATAAGCTGCTTTAATACCTTCATAAGACCTTTCATTTTGCGAACATTTGCGTGACGTTCATTATGAAGTGTTTCCAATTTATATGACATGCCTTTGGCAGTGAGTTTAATTTCTCTTTTTTGCCCATCCATTTTTGAGCCATTAATATCAACACTTGATCCTCCTGATGCCATTTTTCAATAGCTCAAGTGCAATTATTCAATAATCCACAGTCCTCTTTAATGAACAATCAATCCATCAATCACTTAGCTGCCGCTTAGGCCGTGCAAAGTCCATAGGCTCAAAACGACGCAGCCAGTCAACAACAGGTCCCGAATGGACAAGCAGAGTAACGAATTCACACTGTGTTTTTTTTAACACGAAAGGCTTCACAGTTGAATAAAACAAGTTACTTAGCTTTCTATTGCTGGTTTGCGTGTCAGGCCTTCTGAAGTGATGTCGCGCTCCTCCAATGCAGCGATGATCCAAGCGTCCCAGTGATGCCCTCAAGATCAAGCCCCCCCGAAGCGACTCGAGGAATCCGTAATGTCAATATAGTTGATTTCCTTTTATCAACGCTTTTGTTTGCTTGCTTAGTTTCTTTTGACTATGTTGCGGCAGTAGACTGTCATAGACAGGTAGTGCCGAGGGGCTGAGTAGAGGAGTTCAAACAATTGACGCGCACCGTAAAATAACTCCGTTCCACGTCCACGAAATACTTTTGAGGCTTTTATTCTTTCGCTTCATGAGACAAACAAAATACCCTTATTTAACATACACTAATATACTGATACTGATGCATTCTTGCGTGCTTGTGTGCTTTCAATATTGCGTGTGGCACAACCGGTCCCCAATGGACAAACACGCTCACGTTCTTAGAACTATCTTGCATGTGGTTGCGTTCTTCAATATTGTGCTCTTGCATGCTTTCAATTTTGCGCTTTGCGGTCAAAAGAAAATATGCTCTCCTAACTCTCACCCCCTCTATCCGTGAACTGTCAACCTCCGTGAACTGTCAAAACAACGTGAAAAGGTGAATGAACATTCCATAAAAAAACTCCCATTAGCGCCACACCCCCGTAAGCACGCCCACCACCTAAAGTGACAGTACAACTAATAATACAACACAAATAGAATACTGAATGATAATAAAGAGACCTCCATTACGGCGCCTACATAAGGGTACTACCAAAACACCTCAAAGACCCTAAAAACAAGACTACAAACATCACAAAACAAACTGGTCAGACTACTACTTGACCTTACTCCTAAAACCCACCTCACCCCTGCCCATTTTGACAACCTAGGATGGCTTAGAGTAGATGACAGAATACAGCAACTTGCAATGGGCCTGGTCTACAAGATACACTACACCACTAAGGGTGCTTTCATACCAGAGCTGTTTGGTCCGGACTATCGGACCAGAGTTCGTTTTCTCGGATAGTCTGCTTTTTTTTGGGTGGTGTGAATGCTCAGTCGAACTCTGGTGCAGACCAAACATGAAATTTTTTGCTTCGAAAAGAGGGACATCCTCTCAATATGCGGGACAGTACAACCAAAAGCGGGACACCTGGTCACCCTACCACCGACTGAAAATTGTGATGCCTCCGCTGATCTGGAGTCAGACAGGGCTCGCAGTCACACACGCGCGCGCGCACACACGCTCGCAGTGACACACACACATTTCCACTCTATTGTGTCCAATAGACGAGTGCCCTTTTCGACCGTGTGACATTGTTCAGAAAGTTTGGTGCACCTGACAAATTGCAATGTGAATGCAGATGAACCAAATGAAGAATGCAACAATGTTGCAACTTCACCCCCTGAACCGCACCAAGTCCGCACCGAGTCCACCAAAACTATATGTGAAAGCGCCCTTAAGATACCCATGTACATGTCGAAATACTTCCCAACGGTCAGTGAATTCCACAACCACAACAGCAGAGGGAGTTCAACAAATCATGTTCAACCCAGATTCAGCTCAAACAAGGGACTAAACACGTTTTGCAATTATGCCACAACAATGTGGAACGCCCTACCCACAGACGTTAAAATAATGTGAATCCCTCCCTACCCTCCATCAAAATCGCTCTCAAAGAGCACCTACGGGAGGCTGCAATTTGAAACTGCGTTGGCATGTCGGTGGTAGAGATGAGTAGAACACAGAATGCAGACTTAACACGAGGAGAGGTAGTGGAGGATGAAATAGATGAAGCATGAGTCGTGGATGAAAGTAATAAGCACTTTACTTAACGTGGCAAACAATACAAAACTGACTCACTGGGAATACGGAGAAACATAAGGTTGACAGCACACAGGACGAGGGTAACATGAACAATGCTCCAGCCCAGGAAGGCAGGGCAGACAACACTAATATACACAGACTAATGAGGGTGATTGGGAACAAGACACAGCTGCGTGGAAAAGACAGAACAACCTGGGGTAAAATACTGAAACATGACGACACTAAATAACACATAGATACAGACACAGGGGAGACATCACTAGACTAGATAATGGGGCACAACACAGACAGCAGATACACAGACAACAGATTAGTGAGTATGACAGAGTCCAAATTAATAAACATAGACAGGCACAAATGCAATAGGGTATTGTTCATGAGTGGTGTTGAAAGTCCGATGGCCGGTCCAATAGGACCGGGGGGGATGACACGGATGAATTTAATCGACGCACAGCCCCCATATCCTGTTTGCTAGTGTAACTCGCCCGACCATCCACCAGGCGGCGGTATTGAGCCGTCGTTGCCTTCACCTTTAGGGTCCAGCTGGAGCGTTGCGGGTGTATATATGAATTATGAATGCCATGGTGAAAAAATGAAATATTGATCTCAATACCGCTGTATAGCGAGGTCTGGCGGTCAAAGCATGGCGGGCAATAACGCTTTAAAGCGTTTCCGGCGGTGGATGTGTTAAAGACCAAATACTGTAGTATCCTGAATAATATGACATTATTAAAAACTGAATGGTGTATCCTGAATAATATCACAATATTAACCACAGCATACTGGATTATCCTGTATAATATCACAATATTAAAGGCAGAATACTGGAGTACCCTGAATAATATTACAATATTAAAGACAGAATACTGGAGTACCCTGAATAATATCACAATATTAAAGACAGAATACTGGAGTACCCTGAATAATATCACAATATTAAAAGCAGAATACTGGAGTACCCTGAATAATATCACAATATTAACCAGAGCTACTGGATTATCCTGAATAATATCACAATATTAAAGACAGAATACTGGAGTACCCTGAATAATATCACAATATTAACCACAGAATACTGGAGTATACCCTGAATAATATCACAATATTAAAGACAGAATACTGGAGTATAACCTGAATAATATCACAATATTAACCACAGCATAATGCAGATTTTGTACTCCAAGTGAATGTTGTTTAAGGCACTGGCCAAAACATTGAAAGTATGGGAGCCCTTCAGTCTTCTGCAGCAGAACGCCTTTCAAAGCTTTCAGTGTCGATCCAGTGAGCGGTTACCCCAATGAAACTTCTTCGTCGGGCTGTCCAGCAATCTGTTGTTGTCACGATCCATTCAACTTCACTCATAGCAGCAGTGACTTTCTCTTTCATGGTTTGAGCAGCTTTGCTGATCTTCGAGCGGACAGTGGGCCTCGTAATGACATTAGTGCTTGGTCGCAAACCATTTATCAGGTTTTTTAATGATGGCAACTCAACAACACTATAAGGTTGGAGTCCTTGAACTATGTATTTTTTATGTAGATAGGGCCATGGATGCTCGTCTTGTCCATCCACGCCGTCGCCGACTGTTTCGTCCTCTTCATCACTCACTGTGGCCATCTTCTATGGCTTGTCACTCTGACTCTATTCTTCTGATAGCAGGTGTTTAATCAAAGATCCCGCTTTCTAGTCTTGCACAAGGACCAATCAGCATGGGTATGGGCGGGTTCATTTTCCATTGATGGGGATTTGATAGGCTGTTTACCTGCAGTCGCAGGATTAATAACGTTAACGTTAGTTTAGCCAGATAAACAATTCAAAAATACTAATTAAAATGGTTGGACCTGCAAGATTTGTACTTTGTACTTTGTAGGTCTGCATTTTAAATGTAAGGAGTAAAAAGTATGTTTTTTTTCTCTGAAATGTAATGGAGTAAAAGTACAAAGTATACAAACCTAATAATACTCGAGTAAAGTACAAATCCCCCAAAACAGTACTTATAACGAAGTACAATTACTCAAGTACTTTACACCCTCAAATGTATATATTTTCTTTTATGATCTCTGTCTCTTAAACAGTACTGTATAATATTTGTATGTCGTGTATGTCATAAATGTCATGATGAATTGAACATGGGGGACCTTGATGTAAACAAGACGAAAGTCTTTCTCTGATCTGCATCCCCAATTGTGTGTATTGAGCCGTACTGTATTGTACCCATTCTGCAATCTGTTAATAACATGTTCAATCAATCAATCAATCAATGTTGTCTGAAAGATAATGAATAAAAAGTTATCAATATGGGAGTAAGGACGGTGTCCATGTGAAAAAGAAAAGTCTTTCACACAATGGTTATGAAATCTCCATGGGTCAGCAGAGCTGTTTTCAAGTCCAAAATGAGGTAGTCTTAGGGTTAGAACAGTCTAATAATGGGTCTATTACACAATTAAGTTTGCCACCAAAAGTCAGAAGATGGGTATTCAAATTGGGAAGACTACTCAATAATCTGTTGCTAAATCCTGGACAATATTGCGGTTTGAATAAGCAAACCTGTGACAATCAAATATCTCCCATTAGGGTCAGAAACAGTATTCATAGTAACATTTAATTTTCTTATGAATCTGTCTGCCAGGGTCTGCCCATACGACTGGGGTCTGCCAATACGACTGGGGTCTGCCCATAAGACTGGGGCCTGCCCAGTGCCCATAAGGCCGGGCCTGCCCATAATCTGCTCTACCATCCTGCATTCTATCACCACCTCACATCATAACAGAGCCTGATGAAGAGCTTAGCTTGACTGAGGAAAGCAACAGTTGTGATTGGAAGGTCAATAAAAGATGGCAGAGCTTGGGGTCGGTCAATTCTGTCTATTCTATACACGTTCTACTGTACTGGTTCAAAGCATACATGCAACATTATACCCACTGTCAGGCAGCTAGACACCCTCTGTATCATCTGCTGGCATGAAGTAATACAAAATGGGCAGCACTATGCTTGCCAAGAAAGGACTCCTATTTATGGTGGCAATGTTACATGCACCCATGGCTGGGTTTATTAATAGATTTCACTTGTGTATTCCACTTACAGGTAAACTGATACATGTACTGTAGCATTGTGTAAGAATAGACCAGTTGCTCTGAAGATCTGTTCGATTTTTTTGTCTTCCATATTAGATGAAGCAGTGCTATGTTGCTACTGTATGTGCAATAACGGTTGCTATGTTGATATATGAGAAATAGATCAACACAATTGTTAAAGTGGTTAACCACCAACTAGATAAACATTTTGTGCAAGGCCTTATTTTATTTAGTTTTCTGATGTATTTTTTTGTATTGTATGCTCAACATCATGCAGCCCCCCCCCCCCCCCCCCTCCCCCCCGCATTTTAAATAGTTTTGACTTGACTTGAAGTGAATAATTCACCCATGGTGAAAAACTCACCTATAGTACCAGTTTGACTCATGAACAGAGGAAGATGTGATGATTGTTAGTTCTGACAAAAACTAGTAGGTCAAAATGGTTGAACTAAAATAGATGTTTTTGTTTACTCCATTTAACTCATAAGCTATGAGGCTTGAGTTTGAATGTTCTTTATATACCAACCTCATGAATGAATATGTGAGGTAGTTATATATTTAGAAAATACAATTAGATGATTAAGGCAAAGCATGTTCAAATGGAATGGCTTAAAATACATCATGCACATTATACCCAATACATATTTGTTTATTCCATTTAAGTCACCATAACACAACAGGCTTGAGTTTTACTATTTTGACACACTAATCTCATTAATAAATTAATGATGAATGATGGGATGAGAGAAAGCATGTTCAAATGGAAAACTAACCAAACAGATTATAAATACATGCAACATTACACCCACTGTGAGACAGCTAGACACCATCTGAATTATTTTCTGGCATGAAGTAATACAAAATAATTAGCACAATGCTTTCCAAAAAAAGGACTCCCAGTTATGGTGGCAATGTTACAAGCAATCGTGGCTGTTTATAAATAGATTAAAATAATATTAATATTTGAACTCACTGTGTTATACAATTCATTATGCAATTGTTATTTAGAAAACATACTTGAAATATAGTCTATCTGATCAATAATAAAATGTTGTAGTTTTTATGTACAAGTGATGAAAAAAACAATACACGTAGCATTGTGTGAATTGAGAAAATGCTCTCAAGCTCTGTTAGATTAAATACTATAAGGAAATGTTGGGTATGATCTAGAATGGCAAAAATAGGTGCTCTTGCAAAATACAAATACAAATCAAAATGCATTTGATCCTTCTGAGGAGATGCCCATATTTAGTTTTTGCTTGGCTTGCAGAATGAGCACAATATAAGAGGCTGAGAGGGAGATGAAGACAGCGGAGTGGAGAGTGGACTATTCCAGCTGGTGGTAAGTGACACTGATGCTTCAGCTGCCATTCACAGTGAGGGACTTGCACGAGAGATGCTATACATGTTAACTGATGAATACATTTATTTAATTCAAATAATGTGACTTTGGTGGAAATGTGCATATTCTGATCAAATAATTCAGAATGTATGAGTCAAATATGGTTGTGTTTATAATTCAGTGTGATCAAACATAAGTAAAGACAAATATTCTGTAAAACTCAAGTAATATATTGCAATAACATCTATAACTGATTCGTCTCTCATACAGGGTTCTAGATTGTGAAAAGTTATTCTGTGATCGGGTAGCAACAAGGTGAGAACTATACAATATTTCAGCAGTGGTGGTTGAAGGTGAATTTAGATTTGTTTCCACATCCATCCCTAATTTGGTCCTATTGCAGGCTGTAGAACTTTGTTTTTCAATAATGTATGACAATAGACAACAAGATACTTGTAACTATTTGTATTGCTGGGGATTTTGCTGATTTACCAATACACTGTTTATGACATAGTAATTATCTCTTGTGACATAAACTAGGGCTCATTACATCACATCCAATCTATTGTGAAACTGCATTTTAAAAGACAGTGCTTGGTTCAAACTAAAACTCACAGGGACAAAAAGTGTCAAAGATGTGAAGAATGTATCATGCCATTAAAATACATCATTTAATATCTTCATGATTGCTTAAGCTACACAGTTCTATTTTTAAATGGAGTGATGTTTGTAGCCTAAACATTAAGTGTCATATTGTACACAGGTAAGGCACAATTTGCACTGAAAGCCAACTGCATGACAGCAGTTGGAGCAACAGGACCCAGGGATTGGGCAAATTTCAATGTAATTGCTATGAATACAGAACTTTATGAATACTACATCTAATACAGCATCTGAAACTAAGATATTTGCTGAAATAAATATATTGTAGTAATGCATAGATTTATCCACAACAGTAACAACTTAATTTGGTATTTTCCTAGTTGTAAACTATAAGACATATCCAGCACAGAAATGGTGGACATTCATGAGGTTATTGTGAGCTGGGTGTTCTGTAAGTGACTTAGTGACCACAGAAGAATTCTGCTCGATATGTTGCATTGTGGGGCAGATTAAGAGGACTCAATTATCCTAAGTTACAATTTTTTTTGTATCAATTTTTTCTCCTCTTTTTTTAAATGTTTCTCCCATCCCAATTTAGCCGTGCCAATTCTCCCCTCCCCTGTCTTGAAAGTTTCTCGCATATACCCCCCACTGGTCGGTTGTAGGGAGGATAGAAGCCTTGCATCACATGTCCCCTCCGATACATGTGGAGGCAGCCTGTCACATCTTTTCACCTGCCAGCGCGGACTCTCATTTGGCGAGGTGTAACGTGTGGGAGGCTCATACTACCCCCGCTATTTTCCTGTCTCTGCTGTGCAGGCGTCCCCATACCGACCTGTAAGAGTCGCTGTCCACAACGTCCAGATTACCACCTGTTGACTTCCACCCGCTAACTCTGCTAATTGAGTTAGTATGACGGCCGGCCCAAGCCGGAGGCAAAAGCAGACAGCCGGAGTCGAACCCGGTGTCTCTTGCGTTGGTGACGCTGCGCCACCCAGCCGCCTCTGAGTTACACTTTTTATGAATGTCCACCATTGCTCACATGGATTGAACTGGTCTTACATAAGGTGACCTGCCAGGGGAGCACCACTAGGGGCAGATTGGTTAACAGTGAGTGAGTGAGTGAGTGAGTGAGTGAGTGAGTGAGTGAGTGAGTGAGTGAGTGAGTGAGTGAGTGAGTGAGTGAGTGAGTGAGTGAGTGAGTGAGTGAGTGAGTGAGTGAGTGAGTGAGTGAGTGAGTGAGTGAGTGAGTGAGTGAGTGAAATCCTGGGTCTATGAGGTGCTTTGCATCCACATAAGATAAGAGAGAAAATTGTTGTATTTTGTCTGTAAACAGGAAGAAGCTACTGTACCATGAGTACGGACGCAGAAATGGCCGTTTATGGCAAGGCAGCCATATACCTCCGTAAGCCAGAGAAGGAGAGGGTTGAGGCTCAGACCTCACCCTTTGATGCCAAGTCTGCTGCTTATGTGGTTGATGTTAAGGAGCTGTACCTCAAATGTACCATCCTGAAGAAAGACGGTGCCAAAGTCACTGTCAAAGTGCATGACACTCAGGAGGTAAAGTAGGCTGAAGTGTTTCATACAGAATTCAAAGCAATACAACTTGCAGATGAGTCAGATATAAACTGAAATTGTGTTTCTGTATTTCAGGAGAAAACCGTTAAGGAGGACGATGTTACCCCTATGAACCCTCCCAAGTATGACAAAATTGAGGACATGGCCATGATGACCCATCTCAATGAAGCCTCTGTGTTGTATAACCTCAAAGAGCGTTATGCCGCATGGATGATCTATGTAAGATATTCTTAAATATGAGTAAAAGGTGCAATATTAAATAATTACCCTTATATAGCCTACTGTCAATTTTCCTGAATCTCTATTCCCCTGCAGACCTACTCTGGGCTGTTCTGTGCCACTGTGAACCCCTACAAGTGGCTCCCAGTGTATGACCAGGAGGTCATAAATGCCTACAGAGGCAAGAAGCGTATGGAGGCCCCACCCCATATCTTTTCTGTCTCTGACAACGCCTTTCAGAACATGCTTACTGGTATGTCCTGGTCATGAAAATCCTATATGAATTATTATTTTTGGTTTGGTTAAACAGATAAGAAACATCTTTGCTTTACCTTTCACAGATAGGGAGAACCAGTCTGTTCTGATCACGTAAGTTTCTCATCTCATCTGAAAAATATCAATATAGTCAAAATAATTGAGTGAGTTTCTCTCTATACACAGTGGAGAATCTGGTGCTGGAAAGACTGTGAACACCAAGCGTGTCATCCAGTACTTTGCAACAATCGCAGTGGGTGGTATAGATAAGAAAAAGGCAGCAGAATCTGGAAGGATGCAGGTAAATTACTGAAAGAATATTCTGGAAATATAAACCACAGAAAATTTAACAAAGAGTGGAAAATGTACTGATATTATCGTTAAATGTGAAAATTTAATTATAGGGCTCACTGGAGGATCAGATCATTGCAGCCAATCCCTTGCTTGAGAGTTATGGTAATGCAAAGACCGTGAGGAATGACAACTCCTCTCGCTTTGTAAGTTGAATATTCTATTTTCTATCAAATATCACTTGGGCATTACTTGGTTACACAATAATAATACTGTTGTGGTCTTCTGAAAAGGGTAAATTCATCAGAATACACTTCCTCCCAACTGCCAAACTGTCCAGTGCTGATATAGAAACATGTAAGTATAACATTCACATACAAAATTAATCAAGTGACATTATTAGTAGGCTATATTAATTATGACCAAACCTCATAGATCTGCTGGAGAAGTCCAGAGTGACCTTCCAGCTTCCAGATGAGAGAGGCTACCACATCTTCTACCAGATGATGACCAACCACAAGCCTGAGCTGATTGGTAAGATGAATAACTGATAACTGATAACCAATTTTAATTGTCAGCAACAATTATACATAATCATTGGATGGAAGCAAATCCAGTCTAACTTATTGATTCGATGTGTTTCTACACCAGAAATGACGCTCATCACCAGCAACCCCTATGACTTCCCCATGTGCAGTCAGGGTCAGATCACTGTGGCCAGCATTGATGACAAAGCGGAGTTGGATGCCACTGATGTGAGTAATCTACCTTATTCTATATTCTATATGTTGTTCACAATATAATATATATTTTTTAGTTGCATCTACAGTCTCTCAAAGATCGTAAATTATATAAATCTAACATAGAATGATAGAAATAGATTTACAAAATAATAATAATAATAATAATAATAATAATAATAATAATAATAATAATAATAATAATAATAATAATAATAATAATAATAATAATAATAATAATAATAATAATAATAATAATAATAATAATAATAATAATAATAATAATAATAATAATAATAATAATAATAATAATAATAATAATAATAATAATAATAATAATAATAATAATAATAATAATAATAATATTATAATAATAATAATAATAATAATAATAATAATAATAATAATAATAATAATAATAATAATAATAATAATAATAATAATAATAATAATAATAATAATAAAAAAATATATATATATAAATATATAGTAACCTAGTTGGCCTGATGAGAGCACCAGATTCAGAAGGCCACAATTTCCACATCACTGACAATAACTGTTGATATCCAGCTTGTTCTACAAATCGCTGCTGTCGGGACAAAACCTCATAACTCCATTTTTTTTATATTTTTTTTTATATGAATCAACTCTGTAGATCATCCTCCATATGTGTGTGTGGGTTTTACAAAGTTTAAACAATGGGAAAGCATTAAACCGATCATCTGTCTAAACCTCCTAACTCTATTCACCCTCAAATCTGTGTTCGTTTTTCTCATCTGCTGAAAAGTTGGGTTTTTGGAGTTATGAGGTTTTGTCCCGACAGCAGCGAAATGCACGTTTGTCCCCCTAGTCAACCACATTGGATTACGATATTCATGATTACTGGTATTATTATAATTGTCTTGTTGTTCAACTGGAGTAAGATATATAGAGTATTTTCCACTCTAATACAAAAAACAACAAATGAAAATTAGAAAGTAGCATGCCTGTACAATCACTGGTCAAATTGTCAAGGATATAGAAAAGGGTGGACACAAGGAACCTCAAAATCCTCCACCCCCTCAACCACATCCTACTCTCAGTGAAACCAACATGGTCTCATCAGAAAACATAAATAAAGTACTAATCAACCACAGGAAAAAAGGTACATAATGGATGTTATATTATAGCCATAAGTAATATATATTCGGCAAAAGTCCAAAACAAACAAGCATGATCTGGAGTCAAATGAACAATGATTGTGGTTGCAGGCAAATGCACTCATCACTAGACTATGACACTCACCCACCATGGTACAAACACAGCAATACTATGATGTTGATTTGTTTTAACGTTTAACAGTTATCATTAAGAGTAAGTTAGGGTTATGGTTAAGGTTAGGGTTAGTTTAAACTTTAAGGTAACAGTGTGGTTAAGGTTAGGTTTTGGGCGAGGCTATCAGAAAAGTGTGTCTCGGTAGTCTTGAGGTAAGGGCTCTTGCCTCCAATACAAGTGTCCCCAGTAGGGGAACAGAAATGTTTTCTGAAAACGTTAAAAGAAAAAAGAAATAAAGGAATTGACATGTAAAAACGTATTTGTAAATACGTCAATATATTACTTATTTGTAATACGTACACAATGTACATTTTTGTAAATACGTCAATATATTAGGGGAGAACGGGGGACGTTGTCACACGGGTAGGTTGTCACATTCATTATATTTCACCACCAGAGGATCCTGTCTCCCATACTTTGGTATTTAAATGTCCAGAATTGTTCACCTACATTGTCATATTTGGAGTGAAACAGCTGAATTTGAGGTGAGAGGACTTTTTGTGTTTTCCATGTCCATTTGTAAATATTCCGCTCCTCAGTATTTTTCTTCTATGCTTTTACACAATTGGTTTATAATGAAACAATTATTACCCTTAAAAAGTGTGAAGGGATAGATAATAGTTTAGATTGTTGTTAGCTAGCTAACTAGTTGTTAGATGGCTGTTAGCCTTGATGCTATCAAGACATTCCAGTTGGGGTTGGTCGTCACATTTTATTTGGGGTTGGTTGTCACATGTTGTGTAGGCTATTATTGTTAGGCCGATTTATTGTGTTCTTATTTTGTTATATAGGATGGCTTAAAGATGTGTTTCCTGTTTATGTTCATGTTAAGATGCATTAAGTTATGTATTTGTCAACTTGTCAATGCAATTAAACTTTCAAATTTAGTTCTGCCTTCTTGTCTTCTTTTTAAGATTTTCCCATTAAAACACATGGTGACAACCAACCCCATAGTGTGCGACAACCATCCCCATGATGGGGTTGGTTGTCACAATGTGTCAGAGTGTCTTTGATAGGTGATTAACTCTTTGTTACAATATGTTGGAAAATGAGAGGGATACACATTTCAAGCCAACATCTTAAGCTTCAATTTAATGATGGGTTACTTTAATGATATGAATGACTATTGAAAGATGTTTTGATTATGAGCAATTCACACTAGAGTAAAAAGTGTGACAACTATCCCCGTTCTCCCCTACTTATGGCTATAATATAACGTACAATATGTACCATTTTCCTAAGGTCGATAAGTACTTTATTTACATATTTTAAGAGAAATCAGGCTGGTGAAACTGACAGTGCCAGGCTGTTTACATTTAGTCCTTTAGCTGACGCTTTTGTTACAAAGTGTCTTACAATTGTGTAATAACAATAAATCAAATCAAATCAAATCAAATTTATTTCAATATCAATAAGTGGTATTGTGCGTCTAACAGTACAAAATGCAAGTGCTTCACTTGGAGTGCATGGCAAGCATGGACAATAAGAACATTTAAGACACATGTTTTTCCCCCTTCACCTTTACATGATGACATAGATTGAGTAAGTGGATGTTTAGTCTGCCGAGTGAGATTGAGCGTGTTTCAGCTGCCCTGACTGTAGTGGGACCACCACGGAGCCAGGACAGAGAATAGCCTGCTTAATTCTACAGCCTCAAAGGACCATACAAGTTTAAAATACCTCTCATGGGTGATTTCTGGCCGCTCCCATCTCTCGAAGATCTCCTGCAGCTATAGAAAAGTAATTGGACTATTAAAAGATCACTCCTAGCTTCATCTGTGTTCATGCAGATGTTCCTCTGAACAAGGCCTTCACATTTCTTTTCTGTCTTTGATAAGGCAGGGGATTTCTTTTTTGGAAACTGCAGTTAAAATCGCTAACCAAAAATAGCTTAGCATTGCTGATCAGGTCATCCAACGTCACGTGCCAGTGTATTCTCGGCAATATCTGGTAATTTAGTGCCAGCAATTAAAACAAATGGAATGTTAACAAAACAGAAAATCTTCCCCCATTAACCCCACATGCAGCATCAAGGACAACATTACTGGCAAGAGGGAAAGGAAAACACTGAACTTGAAAGACAGGGAACATCTCTGGTAAGGATAATGGCCCTAACCTTAACCTACCCTAATCAGCCGGTCAGAAATGTGTGACAGGAAGTGTTTTTAGGAGGTTTTTGAGGTGGGAAGTGCTTGAGGTTTCCTCAGAGGAAATTATTGAGTAAGTATTTCTGAAAATATGTTCTAGCATCACCAAAAAAGGGAACACAAATGCCAAAAACCGACATTGCCTAGCACAATTGAGTAAATGAAAATATCCATGTATGCAAAAGCATTTTAAAATGAATTTGATTAATTAGTTGATTTTACAAAACAGGGGAAGTTCTCTATATGCCTCTAGGCTTCTAAGAGCCTCTTAACGGGTGGGGTACCGTGCACGGGCCAACATGCCCATGCGCGGAACACACGAAAATCACGGCACTTTATGAGCCTCTAGCGGCTCGGGGCGGCATTTTCCGCTTAAATTACTGTTAAAAAGATATATTTGTTGCCGTTCTAACGCCACCTCACTCTACCAAATCTGTGCCTCGGTTCTTGAGTTACATGACGATATGTCTGGATAGCGTCTTTTTACATGCCACGCGTTAGAAGACCACCCCAGACTCCAGACGCTCCAGAACTGCCAATCATCCGCTGATGGCAAAAACGATTGGTCAGCATTGTAGCCAATGAGTCAACCTTTCCAACGATACCCCATGTGGGGTGGTGCAAATACAGGAAGTAGGTGATTTTCTTTTATTGTCATCCATTTTTTATTTTGATGTTGGCATACATACCATCAGTCACCTCTCCTTTCATCTTCTTCACATACACATACACATCAAATACAATAATAATACCCTTTTCACATTATACACCAACAAGTAGGTGAAAGTTGACAAAAACGAGAAGGAATCACACTTCAGAATGAATGGCCGTGGATGAGGAAATGGATTTTGGAGAGCTTTTTTTTTGTCGCACAGTTTACCCGAACCCCTCTCAAAGACCCATTTCTGAATATTTATAAAGTTTTGACCTGTACTAAATAAGACATCACGCTATGGATCTGCATTGTTTTCCAGCTTATACCTATTTCTTTTTATATAATCTTTTTTATATTGCAACCACTACAGAAAAATGTGAGTACACAAGTTCAAGTTCAACTCAAGTTCAGATGTCTGTTACTCTATTTCATTAGCACTAAAAGCGATTTTCCTTTTTTGCATTAGTAACTTCAGTTGTTCAATGTTATCTTTCAAAAGAGACCAGGCTCATGCATGTGCTATGAGTATAAAGTATAAAGCTAAGCTTTGCAAAATAATAATGCAGTCCTCAAGTTCAAGTAAAAAAAAAAGCCACTTTTCTGGGTGCCTGTTAAGAACTTCTGCTACACAATATGGTTATTATGTATTATTTGTTTTCTTCTTTTGTTTAACTCGTTATGTGTTAATAAATAAAATACAAAAAAAATAAAAATACAAAATGTGGTTAAGTGAATTCCATGACATTTGGTGCATATGCTACAAGAACAGGAATTAGTTAAAAGTAAACATTTATAATAATGATAATAATTATTTAAAAAAATGTAAAGAAGTGTGACAGGTTCACATGGGCATTGCCCATCACACAATGGTTTGTACCATAAAGTGTGTTTCCTCTCAAACTTGACCTACGAGTTACAACCATTAACAAAAATGGTAATACATCGATGGATGCAAATACTGTGTTTTTAACTGTTACAGTGTTACCCCATAGAGATTATGTCACTGGGAAACTCATTATAATAATAATAATACATACAAAATATATATTTGGTACATTCCCATAAAGGTATTTATACATTTTGTGTATGTGCTTGAAGTTATTATTATGATTATATTTAAATTCAAATATATTTTTATAATACAGTTTCAAGTTCAAGTTTCAAGTTTCTTTATTAGTTGTCATACAGAAATACACAATACTTTTGTATGAAATGCTTCTTTCTTCTACAGGATGCTATTGACATTCTGGGCTTCACTGGTGAAGAGAAGAATTATATCTGGAAGCTGACTGGTGCTGTGCTTCACCATGGGAACATGAAGTTCAAGCAGAAGCAGCGTGAGGAGCAGGCTGAGCCTGATGGCAATGAGGGTGAGTATTAACCCCTTAAGCCTGGAGCCCTATTTTCTGAAAATCCGCCTAAAATACATACCTAAGTAAATGGCATATTGCTACACTTCTACAAGGTCCATTTGCATGTTCTTGGTATATAGGGACATCTATAGACCTCAGTGAATGTATTCCCAGTGTCATAAATATTGTGTCTATTATTGCTTAAATTGTGATGAAACAAAGGAGAATATGAATTATGATTTTTCTTTGCATATTTGACAGTGAATAACACCATGCTAACAATTACCACCAGACATGAAAAACTGCCACTGATCTCGTTCAGTACCTTCTTGAGATCACGTGTACAAAGAATCTAAGGAAATGAATAAAGGGAAGATGATTAAACAGAATGTTTTGTAGATACAGTACTGAATTCTCGCATCCGGACCAATGCAATTTATAGAATATAGAATAGCAGGCTTATAAATTACCTTATTATAGCCAATTCGCACATTTATGGATTGTGCCAAATCTTATATTTCAAATGCCCGAGTTCAATTTGGATTTAGTATCACCAGGCGTGCATAAGAACAGATAATGAAATCTACTGTATGTACAGTAGCTTTGTTATTTTTGCAAGGGTGCCACCATTTTGAAACTAATTTCAAATTTAATAGTTGCTACATGCTAAAAATAGGGAAGAGAAACTAACTGCGCTTCAATATATGCCAATAACGTTACGTTTTGTGGTTTATTATCCAAAGTAATAAGAGATATTAAAAAAATTCATACAGAACTAATTTGCTTGAAACCCCATAGAGGCCTTTGGGATGTGTCGTTCGGAAAGATTCCAACGCTAATCGAAAGCTCTCTGTGTCCTCTTAAAAAAAAACTACAATTCCCGACGTTAAATCTTTCCAAAATGGTCGACTTTCGTGAACTAAACAACAGCCAAACAAAAGCCTAAATCTATCTAATAACACTTTAACCTATTGGTAAACAAACGTATTGATGATAAATTATACATTATAACTGCTGTTGTGACATGGTTATGATGTTTATACTTGAATACGTTTGAAAAATAAAATTATACTTTTGTCAAACAGTCTGGAGAGATTGATTTATGACGTGATGTCATTTTGGGACCGGTCTTTTACCAACGGAGTTGCAGTTCCGCGTTCGGGTTCCGCAATCTGATTGGCCACTGATGTTTCTCTCTGCGCCAATCGCGTTACGCCTATTTCTGCCTCTAACAGCCTGCTAGCTAGCTAACGCCTAGTTCTATCACTGGTTAAGCTTGGCGACTCTTTCGAAGTTGGTTAAGGTTAGAGTTTGGAATCAGGGCTGGTGGTCTATCGCCCTGCTCTAAGACAAACTCTAACCTTAACCAACTTCGAAAGAGTCGCCAAGCTTAACCAGTGATAGAACTAGGCTTCACGCGATTGGCGCTGAGAGAAACGCCAGTGGCCAATCAGATCGTGGAAAACTGCAACTCCGTTGGTAAAAGACTACATGCGACCGGTACCGGTCTCGTCGGGCTTAAGAGGTTAAAAGATAGGTTCACTATTTTTCAAACCAGCCCTTATGTTGTTTCCCATCATTAATCATCATGCATGACAAAATCTCACTGATAGATTTAGTGTTGAGAAACATACCCCTCCACTGCAGCTTCTCTGTGGACTTAATTCAGTCTCAGTCCAATTATGCTTTAGTTTTATAGTTTAGAGACCTTCAAAAAGCATGATAAATCTACTTTTTGAAAACAGTATGTTTATCTGAAACATTGGTCACAAACCATGCTTTCTATCAGGTTGTATTGACTTAATATTGCAAATCTGTTCTCTTAGCTACATCTGCACCACAAGCAGGAAGTTGTGCTCCTACTTTTTCTCCGCCAAAAAGTTCAATCAAAGAGACTCTGGGAGGAAAGAGTTACAAACTGGGAATACATTCAAAAGACAAGATTCAAAATCACACTATTTGTTTGTCCTTGTCATCTTTGCTATATGCTGAACCTTATGACATTATGCTGTCTCTTTGCTATACTAGTATAACTCTATAGCATTATGCTGTCTCTTTGCTATGCTAGAATCACCTCAACTGTTAAGTAGGAAACAAAAGCTGCTTTTGAGTAATGTATGGTCAAAATATATACATGCTGGGGTGCCAGGGTGGCGCATCACGTAACGCACTTCAGTGCAACACGGCCGTCCCGGGTCCGACTCCCGGACCTGGCGACATTTGCCGAATGTCTCCTCCCCATATCTTCTCCCATCCTTCCTCTCTGTCTATCCAATAAAGCAATACAAAATGACAAAAAAATAATATATATATATACATGCTACTATGCTATTTTATACATTGCCTATATCTATCTAAATGTGTTTTAAATATACACTTTTCAGAGGCTGACAAAATATCATACCTGCTGGGCTTGAACTCTGCTGACATGCTGAAGGCCTTGTGCTACCCCAGAGTGAAGGTTGGAAACGAGTATGTCACCAAGGGACAGACTGTGCCTCAGGTGAGCAAGACACATTACATCCTTCTCTAATCCTTCTTCCATGTATTTCACACACAGGTCACAGTGAATATATTGCTTTACATTTTCCTGTATACAATATTAATATAATTTCCAAAGTAATATTTTGGAGGCAGCATTGGAGTGCTCTCTAGGCTATACTCACATTTCTCAAGACAACAATAACCATGGAGTATTGCTGTATTCCTAAATGTAAAGATTCCTTAGGGAAATATATACAGTGGCATACAATCTTTGAATCTTTGAGAGAGAAAGGTACATCAACTGAACAGATTTGTTAATCAGTAAAACATTTAAATGAAAAAGTGTTAAAATAATAGCTCTACATTCCTTCTCATTCTCACTATATCCCATCAGGAGAGAGAACTGAAAAATTGTCTGACAAAAAATAAGAAACAAAGCAAATATGAACTTGCAACAAGTAAAATAATCTGCCAGTGCAGTAAGCTAATTTAGTTGTGCAAGATTTCTTAAAATGTGAAAGATATATAGGGTTATCATACTATGGAAGCAAATGAGTGCCAGAAGTATTTGAATTTAATCAGACAATAAATAAAACAATTCGAATGCATAATAAAATTCAATTCGACGCCAAAAAAAAAATTGGATGCATAATTGCGTTGTATATAGTTGAGCTTAGTTGAGCTTATAGGACTAGATATTACAATCCCTTAGATAATCAACACTTTTTTGAATGGGGTAGTGGTAAAAGCTTCACTGGGGTCTTCAGGTGGGCACCCTCCTTCATTGGTGTTTCGTTGACAGGCCCACGACACCTCCGAAGGGCTCAACGGCAACACCTGGCGTCCCAGGTGTGCCCCCCTCTGCTTTTACCCCTCGATGGTCATTTTGCAGCCCAATTGGGGTCCTTTCTCTTAATCCATAGCCATCTGCTGCTTCGTTCGGCAGCCTCTGACAGTGTTTTGACAGCTTGTCGGAATGCCTGTCCTCGCACTCCCATCCCCTTAAGAAGCTTGGCTGTGGACATGGCAACAAATCCTCTAGAACCAACCTCCACCGGAAGCACCTGGGCACGCCAGCCGCGTTGTTCTGCCTCGGCTGCTATGTCGGAGTACTTCAGTCGTTTACGTTCATATGCTTCACCAACTGCAGCCTCCCATGGTACAGTTAGTTCCACAATGAATACAGACTTCTGGGAGGTTGACCACAAGACCAGGTCCGGCCTGAGGTTAGTTGTAATTATCTCAGGCGGAAAGATTAGTTTCTGGTCCAAGTCAACCTGCATTCTCCAATCCCGGGCAGTGTCCAGGAGGGTTGCCTCCACTCTTGCAGATGGCTTTGCTGGGAGCTGTCCTGCTCTTACAAAATAAGTGGTGTTTGAGTGTCTAGGCATTGGGGGAGGGAGGGCATTGTTGGTAGTTCTCCTTCCTTCCAGGGTGATTGCCAGTTGTCTTAGGACCTGGTTGTGTCGCCAGGTGTAGCGCCCTTGGGACAAACTGGTTTTGCAGCCGGTGAGGATGTGCCTCAGTGTTGCGGGGGTTTGGCAAAGCACACAAGAAGGATCTTCTCCAAACCACTGGTTAAGGTTCTTGGGCGTGGGGAGAACATCATAGGTGGCTCTGATGATGAAGCTGATTTGGCTTCCTTCCATCTCCCAAAGATCCTTCCATGTGAGCTTACGATGCTCCAGGTTTTCCCAGCTAGTCCATTGGCCCTGTTTGGACTGTGAGACTGCCTTTGCGCATCTGTCTGCCTCCTCTTGTTGCCGAACCTGAGCCACCACCAGCTTTCTCCTCTGGGTTGATGTTGCCTTGTGCCATGTGGGTCGACTTGTCCCAAGTCCAAACCCACCTCTTCCATGCTGCACCTGTCCTACAATGTCTCCATGCCTGAGAGCAGATTTTGCTTGCTGTACGGCCTCAGATGGGATCCATTTCCTCCCAGTTGCCATAATAAAATTCAATTCGACGTCAAAAAAAAAATTCAATGCATAATTGCGGTGTATATGATTCGATGTCAAAAATTCGATGCATAATTGCGGTGTATGGAATTCGATGTAAAAAACCAACATCCGGGTATCCAGCTGCAGAACCACATAACCACCACAGCAGCAGCAGGCTGAGGCTCCTCGCTTCCATTGGCTGATTTGGGTCACGTGATTTGGGTCACGTGACCGTCCCACCCAATGGCTGAATTGGAGTATTGCACTGCGGGCATTGGCCGATGCACTGCGGGATTGATTGATTGATTGAAAACTTTATTAACAGATTGCAGAATGGGTACACGTGACCGCCAGATGCCCTGATTGATTGATTGAAAACTTTATTAACAGATTGTAGAATGGGTACAGTGACCGATTGATTGATTGATTGATTGATTGATTGATTGATTGATTGATTGATTGAAAACTTTATTAACAGATTGCAGAATGGGTACAGTGACGTCACAGGCCCGGATTGATTGATTGATTGATTGATTGATTGATTGATTGATTGAAAACTTTATTAACAGATTGCAGAATGGGTACAGTGACGTCACAGGCCCGGATTGATTGATTGATTGATTGAAAACTTTATTAACAGATTGCAGAATGGGTATAGAGGTGTGATAGGTGTGAGAGGTGTGAGAGGTGTGATAGGTGTGAGAGGTGTGAGAGGTGTGATAGGTGTGATAGGTGTGAGAGGTGTGATAGGCGGGATATGTGGGATCGGTGTGATAGGTGTGATAGGTGTGAGAGGTGTGAGAGGTGTGATAGGTGTGATAGGTATCTCTCTTGATTGGATGAAGTGGGATCGGATGGGATACCAAACATTTATTTTGTGTTTACTGCAGAGTAGAGTGACTGGGAGACACATGTTACTGACCAAACACTCTGTCTATGTTATTGATGGCTGTCAGAATGTAGAGTTATTTAAAGGGGAGATGTTGCATAGTGATATAAACATAGTCATAGCATCAAATTAGTATTTAGATAAACCACAGAAAAAAAATCACGTTATAAAAATAAGCCGTTTCTAAGAAAAAAACGATTTGTTATGTCCATTTATGTAGCTTTTATCAACATGTGCGCCGCCATTTTGTTCACACTAAATGCTGATGTCACGGAGATGGTTTTGCCCACAGCCTCCCACGTACCTAGCTACTACTACTACTACTATACTACTACTACTACTACTACTACTACTACTACTACTACTACTACTACTACTACTACTACCAGGGCCGCCTGGGAGAAATGCGAGGCCCTGTGCGATATTTTACCCCCCAAAGGTAAAAAAAAATAAAAATAAAAAAAATATATAATTTTTTTATTTTTTTCATACAGTCAACATATTCTTAAATAATAGCGCTGCCAGAGGCTGGGCATGATACAGTCAACATATAGCAAGAGAGAGAGCGAGAGAGAGCTCCCGTTCTACAGTCAATATACAGTGTACAGAGAGAGAGAGAGAGAGAGAGAGAGAGAGAGAGAGAGAGAGAGAGAGAGAGAGAGAGAGAGAGAGAGAGAGAGAGAAAGAGAGAGAGAGAGAGAGAGACACACATTTGAAAGAAATTGAAATGCTATTTGGCCCTAAACAGAGAATACCTGAGCACTGTGACTGAAGATCCTTGACTAGGTACAGACTCAGCGAGCACAGCCTAGCCATCGAGAAAGGCAGCCATAGGCAGACTGTGTGTGTTAGAAAGAGAGAGAGAGAGCATGTGTGTTTGTCGTGTGTGTGTGTGTGTTAGAGAGAGAGCATGTATGAGAGAGATAAGCAAAGATGAGCCCCTAAAAGGATATTCAACTTTTAATGGAAGAACAAAACAGAAGGAAAAGATAACTTCACAAAGGCAACATGAATATACATAGATCCAAAAGGACAAAGATCAACACTTAAATCCAAAGAGAAGAGGGTCTATACCAGAGAAAACAGCTAAACAGCATTCAGCTAAATAGGCTAGCCAGGTACTGACACCAGGCCACACACAGCTTTGGCCAACGGCCCAATGCTACCCAAGCTACACAAACGACCAAGACAATTCACACACAGCACATGTCGTATCTCCAAATGTTGTGAAGTAACATATGTTTTGCCTGGAAAAAAACATCGTTATTAACAAAACATTTGGGAGGGGAAGGAAGGAAGAGTGGGGTAATGTCATGACATCTTACCTGCACGAGGAACGCAGGGCGAAAGGCCGCAACACAGGTCTCCACGTTGACGAAAGGCCTCTCGCTGGCGGCACAAAAAGAAGCTATGGCCGGAGCCTTGTCATGGTGCAGGCCCGACTACATCTTCTGTCAAAGATGATGTCGTAGTCAGAGTGCCAGAACCCCCTGCTATTCTCACGGCTAATGTCAATGGTCGTAGCACAAGCTAACAGCTAACTCTAGGCTAACTGATAGCATCAAACTAACGTTCCCAGCCGAGTGCAGCCGGCAGCTAACGTCGTAGCTAAACAGCTAACTGGCTAACAGTTAGCTCAACCCGGCTATCGCTAACCATTAGCTAACGCAGAAGCAAGCTATGCGGCTACCACTGAAAAACTGTACAACATGAGAAAAGCAATACAGGTGCTGACACCAGGCCACACACCGTTAGCTACTAGTACTACAACAGCTAGTCGGCCAGTTTGGCTCCAGAGAGAGAGAGAGAGAGATATCCACGGCGGGAATAGAACAGAGTGCATTAAAAACTCACCAAACGTCCAAGAGGATGGAGACAACCGCATGGAGTTGACGAAGTTCATCTGCCGAACGACCATCCTCTTCATCTTGGCATAACAATGCTGCACGCGCTGTCTCTAGGTTAGCTAACGCTAGTTAGCCTTTAGCTAAGCTAGCTACTAGCCGACATCATCATGGCTATATCCCGACTGAACCACACTTAATATTATAACGTAGCTAAAGCTAACTAGCTGTCCCTGTCTTTAGCCGGGATGGCTAGCCTGACTGAACTGTCTAACATGCAACAACTTTCATCTTCAGTCCATCTGCCGAACGATGTCCTCTTCATCTTGGCTGGCATAACCTAGGCTCCAATGCTGCATGCGCGAAATAGTCAGACGCTAGTGATGGGTCGGTCATGAGCGACTCGTTCATAAGAGCCGATTCATTGCCGTGAGCGTGAGTCGAATCGCTCACGTCTGGCAATGAGTCGGTTCACGCCCCCCCCCCCGGCAGGCACACAGACACACACAATGAACTCAACAGACGCTACCTTACCTGGCTGTAACCCCTCCCCTCATTGAAACCAATTCTGCTGCCTGCAGAGCCTCAGAGCCAGGAACGTGTCTAATGTGAAATATATAAGCATATAAGCAAAACTAGTTTTTAGGTCTGTGATGAAAAAGGGCCTCGCGGGAAGGGGGGCCTCGCAAATAAAAAAAAAAAAAAGTAAAAAAAAAAAAAAAAAAAAAAAAAAAAATTAAAAAAATAATAAATAAATAATATTTTATTTTTATTTTTTTTATTTTTTTTTGTGCGAGGCCCCCCTTCCCGCGAGGCCCTGTGCGACCGCACTGCTCGCACACCCCCTGAGGCGGCCCTGACTACTACTACTACTACTACTACTACTACTACTACTACTACTACTACTACTACTACTACTACTACTACTACTACTACTACTACTAATACTACTACTACTACTACTACTACTACTACTACTACTACTACTACTACTACTACTACTACTACTACTACTACTACTACTACTACCTGCAGCATGCTGTAGCAATATTATTAGGCTCCTCAAATATCGTTATTCATAAAAAAACATTTATGTAATATTTTACAGCATTGAGCAACCCCAACAGGGGGATGCTGCATATGTATGCTCTGTCATCTTTGAGATGGCGAGACCCAGTGATGCGGGAAGGGGGGGTGCTGTGGGGGCTGCAGCACCCCCACCTGGCAGGCAGTTGTAACTGCAAGGTTGTTTTGGCTTTTATTCCATTGTAATATCCTACTCAATGTCACCGGCACTGCAGATTTACCCTATTACCAGCCAGATCCTCATAGGGGCGCTGTCTCGATAATGCAGTGTTCCGTGTTATACAGACCGGTGTTTTAGGCATATAAACAAAGTAATTTAGAAGCTGTACCGGGCGTTTGTAGATTTTTACCAACCCACTTGCCAAGACGAAACGTCGCATTTTGCTGCATTAAGGTAAGACAATGGTTAATCTATTATTGGATGCCTTCATTTGAACACTTAATTTGCACTATATATTAAAAGAGTGGGTCTCGCCTCGCATAGCCTAGTAGTGGGTGACGTGTGTATATTGACAAAAAAGGAAGAAAATTGCTCGCTGCGCGGTCATTGCCTCCCCTTCAGCGCACCCACCGCCTATGACTCCGCACCCCCAACTCTGACTGACTTCCCGCGGCCCTGGCGAGACCTGCAGTTGGCACCTGAGATGGCGAGACCTGCAGTTGGCACTGTGTGAGGCCAACATTTGAGCAAATTAACAATACTGCATGTTCTGAAGGTCCAGATTAATAATTAGAATTAGTTCAACAGAAAGGTATAGATTAATCACCTAAAGTCTGATGGTTGCTATATGAGTTCAGCCTCTACCGAACTCAGTCTAAAGGTCTATTCTGTCTCTGTTATCCTCTGCCCGTCGCCGTCGGCAGATCGATGCAGGAGTATGGTATTCCTCCTCTCCCTTGGCAACACCACAACACTGTTTCCAACTAATAACGGCACTAACGTTACCACCACAGCGCTGTAGCAAAACACCTCTCGCTCCTCACTTTTATTCTCCAAATAACGGTTATCTTTTTCTCCGTTCAATATGTGTTGAGTGGCTCGGCTGTATACAAAACTAACGGTATAACTTTGTCTCCGTTGTAAGCAGCGGCGATACAAGGAGCATATACGGGCGAACAATAAAACAATAAAACACTATCAGGTCAACAGTAAATATATATATCTTACAAATAAAACAATATATATATATATATATATATATATATATATATTATAGAAAATAATAAACGTGGACTTTAGGTGATAGCCCAATCCATACCCCTCCATTGAACCAACCCCAACCATTAATCTGGACCTCCAGAACACTGCAGAATAATAATACGTGTGTGCCAAAACCATTCATTGTGTTTGATGTAAGCAAACTGATGCCAGACTCAGCATTCATGCGTTCGGCTGAATATCAAGATGAAGTGCAGCCTACATGGTGAACTCAACTCGTTATTATTGGCGCAAAAAAAGTCAGAGGAAACAATGTGGCCACTAATTCAAACCACATTAGAGGGCACATGTGCGTATAACGGTGGTAGTCAGAAGGCTAAGGTGATCACATGAAAAGTAATGGATTCATAGGGCTCGACGACCGCGTTACACTCTCCCAGGTTGCACATATTTTTCAGACATTGCCCTGTACCCGAGCTCTACCAGGCAGTGTATTCGCACATTGATAGCCTTCTGAAAGAAGTCGTTTCTTCAATTAGCTTTACCAGTGATATTTGTAGCTCTGATGTCAGCCCCATGTCAATGCTGAGTTTGACAGCTCAGTGGATTGACGCAGATTTACAACTCCGTAAAGTGTTCCTGCATTCCCAAGAGTTCTCCGGCTCCCATACTGCTGCAGGCTGTAGCGCTGGCAACAGCATTCAAGAATATGTTCCAGACGTGGCATATTCCGAAAGAAAATATTCATGTCATAATCCGAGATAATGCCCGAAACGTGGTCAAATGCATGAAAGACGCAGGATTACAAAGTTTGGGATGTATGGCCTACACACTTCAGCTGGCTGTCCAGTGTCCACGATCAGGCACGTGCACACATAGACATGAAGGGGTGCCCGGGCACCTGCCTTTTTAATTTTTCATTAGAAAGTGCCCTTTTTATGCCCCCCTTTTTTATTTAATTTTTTTACTGTTGCACATATATATAGACTGCCCTGCCCTTCCAAATGAAAGATGTCACGATAGAATCTAAATATTAGGTAAAGAAAGAGAGAGAAATGCCACCCCTCTCTTGGAAGGACCTATTATTTACGCATTGCACGTGGGTGGGTGATGATGAGATGACGTAAACTGCGCGCTGACAGCCGGGCCAGCAGTGCACTGAACACGAAATTGATATCCAGCTGTTGAGCTCATACTCGAGTCGAGACCTCTTTTTACAGAACTATTTCAACTAAAACAAAGCAAGAGTACACTTCATCATCAGGTAAGATATTTGCCCAACAAAATAAAATGTCGGGTTGGAAGTGGCAACACTGCACTTCCCCATACTACATTTCTTATTATTCATACCGCGGTGGCATTGCATTTTATCTCTTTACTTTATGCTTTATCACATTCTCATCTCACCACCTCACTTGCAAGATGCGCGGCTCTCGTGAAACACGTCGCCGGATCACGTAGCATACTCTCTCTCTCTCTCTCTCTCTCTCTCTCTCTCTCTCTCTCTCTCTCTCTCTCTCTCTCTCTCTCTCTCTCTCTCTCTCTCTCTCTCTCTCTCTCTCTCTCTCTCTCTCTCTCTCTCTCTCTCTCTCTCTCTCGCAGGCAGGCTACATAGTGTTATTAAAGGGACATTATGTAGTTTTGGTGACATCTAGTGGTGAGACTGAATGTACCATAGACTCGTATTAACCCCAAAAATTACATTTCATACTTTTTGCCCTTTTCTCCTTTTTGGGCACCTGCCTTTATAAAGTCCTGTGCACGTCCACGATGGAGTACTGTCACAGCGCAGCATAAAAGACATCGCACATTTACGCACTGTTTAGCCTATATTTTACGCGCTGTGTTTAGCCTATTAAATAGGCAAATCGTTTTTTCCGCTTGTTATTAGTTTTAACTTCTTTAATTCACACCTCCCCAGTTTGCAACAACGCAACAGCCAATGTTCCGAGACATATTTATATATTTGTATAATTGTTAGGCTATTTGAATCCACCATTTATGGCTGGTGTATTCAAATAGCCTAACAAATCAAATGTAATATGTCTCGGAACATTGGCCCGCAGATGCACCACTGCAAACCAAAGAAATGTGAACTCAAGAAGCCAAAACGAAGTTTAGCCTGTTTTAGAAGGCTATAGCCAAAGTTGCCTTTTACCACCGCATAGCCTATATTTTACGCAGTGTTTAGCCTATTAAATAGGTGAATTGTTTTTTTCAGCCTGTTATTCAGCCTGTTAATACATGTGTCGTTAATTCAGTATTTAACTTCTTGAATTCATATTTATTTAGGCTATGCTAATTAAAAACACAAATGTTATGGACATCTAATTTAATTATCTGCTTATTTATTAATGCTTCAATTCATTCAGAAACGTTGCAGCAAACAATCCATATGTGCATTTGTTTACATAATGATAACGTACATAAATAACATAATATTATTGAGGGAGGAGAGAAACGCTGAGGGCATGCTGAATGTGATTTGACCAAAGCACAGTATACTAGTGATGTTAAGATTCACCGATTTGCATCGGTGCACCGGCATAAACTTTCGCGATGCGAGTGCACCGGTGTAATAAGTGCGCATCGGCTAGAATTCAGGTTGAACTCGCTATGCATCTGTTGTTAGTGTCTTTGCATCGGTCAAAACCGATTAATTCATATAATTTCCTCTCATCCACTTCTGTCAGCAGTGCACAGCACACAGCAGAGACTATCTTTGCTTCGCTACTACAGAAGGCGAGAGCCGCGTCACAGTTATCAACAAACAGAGAAGTCGAGGAGGAGGAGACATGAATTGAAGTGACCAACTGGCTAACGCTAGTAGCCACTGGCTAGCTCAGCTAACGCTAAACTACAGTAGCTATCTAACTAACGTGACTCTGCAACACCAGTTCCATTAGTGAGGAAATGGCTTTAGTAAGCTCGAAAATTTCAAGCATCAGAACTCTCAAATGCGCTCTCTCTCTCTCTCTCTCTCTCTCTCTCTCTCTCTCTCTCTCTCTCTCTCTCTCTCTCTCTCTCTCTCTCTCTCTCTCTCTCTCTCTCTCTCTCTCTCTCTCTCTTGCTACGTTCAATGATTTAAAGTGGCCAAACGTTACAATATAAATAGTTTTAAATACTAACTGGATAGTTGATGATAAACATTTAATTTCATTATCTGAAATATTATAAAATCATTAAGTCTGCTATAAGCCATTATCCCTTTGTGTGTGATTATTATTGTCTCACAGTAGTGTGTATATAAGTATACACACACAGACAGTGGAGCTGTTTGCAGATAGCGGAGCATTTTGACTTGTTGCATGGTGGTGATGTCTCGCAGATAATAGTATAATTATATAATATATTTCTTTTCTGTAGGTAACGTTACATTTGGTTGACAATTTACTGACTGACTTTCACGACACTCCATATTTACGTAGCTATCTAACCAGCACTGTAAACCGGGACCCAGCCCAAACCATCACCGTGACGTCACCATCCAGCTAAATCTAAAATGGCGGCGCCCATGGCAAAAACGGGGAAATTACATTTGAGTTTTCAGACAAATAAGCAGGATTTCACATTTGATTATAGGACCATGTCTTACCCAAGGTACACAACAAACAAACTAGGCTCATATTGTTCAATGCTTCATCTCCCCTTTAACAATACTTTTTACTTACAGCATCTTTAACCTCTAGCCCATATTTATATATATTTAAATTTGCCTAAAAGTACATACCCAAGTAAATGGAAGATTGCTCCACTTCTACAAGGTTAATTAGCATGCTATTGGTATCTAGTATAGGGACATGGACCTCAGGGAATGTATTCCCAGTGTCCAACTTTTACTGAATAACACCATGCTAACATTGACCAAAAGTAAATAATTCTGAGCCACTGAGCTCATTCAGCACCTTCTTGAGATCAAGTGTACAAAAAAAGAACCACACGAATAAAGGTCAGATGATTTACAGGGGTTTTTGTAGATACAGTACTGAATTTTGCCATCCAGACAAAGTTTTTTCCCCCCTGACGTTCACAGAAAGGTAAAGAACCAATATACTTTTTCTAGTGAGACCTGGTCAAGAAGGCAGCATACAGAACATTTTCACATTATAGAACAACATTAAAGCAAACACAAATAAAAACTCAATAGTGAGATCACACCAAAATGTGACAATATTACAAACGTGCACTCCATATCAAGAAGGTGTCCATTTCTTCTTTAAAATGATTAATTCCAATGAGGGACTCTAGCTTCAAATCAGAAGGCCAAAAGAGATGCCATAAAACATAAGTGTACATCCCTCCATTCATTGGAGGAACTATTTATGACCCACTATAGAATGCCATGGACATATACAGTATGCTCCAATGAGCACCCATTCTAGTTTATACTGTTACACTGGAGGCTCAAACCGATAGAAGCCTTGCACTAAATGTTTGTGTAGTTCTCTGGTCTTCTAGTATGGTATCCTGCAACCATTGGTAACCACTTTCAAAAGAAAATGCACAATTACTGTGCAGTGGTAGAGTAAGTAAAACACTGGAAAAGCATGATGTTACTGTTCTACTGTGACTTGTTTACAACATCCAGTAATACGACCAACTGTTTTTGTTGATATATTTCTCATATAGCAACCATTGATTTGCACATTGGAACACAGGTTGCTGCTGTATGCTACTTTAGCCATAAACTGAAGAAAGATAACTACACAAACATTCTGAGCAAGGTCTATAGTTGTTAAACGGACAATGTGCAATATTATCTCATTTTAATTAAATCAATTCACTACTTTTTTCAGGTTCATAACTCTGTGAGTGCCCTGGCCAAGTCCATCTATGAGAGGATGTTCTTGTGGATGGTCATCCGAATCAACCAGATGCTGGACACCAAGAACCCAAGACAGTTCTACATTGGTGTGCTGGATATTGCTGGTTTTGAGATATTTGATGTAAGTATGGAATTATAGCAATATACTGTATGGACTGCCTAATTTCATGGAAAGACATGTCCTCAAGTAATGTAGGAGATTAGGCTAATATATTTTCCCCCCACTGACAGTACAACAGCATGGAGCAGCTTTGCATCAACTTCACCAATGAGAAACTGCAACAGTTCTTCAACCACCACATGTTTGTTCTGGAGCAAGAGGAGTACAAGAAGGAGGGTATTATCTGGGAGTTCATTGACTTCGGCATGGACTTGGCTGCCTGCATTGAGCTCATTGAGAAGGTACATCATAACGTTGTGACTTATTAAAATACTCCCTAGTATGTGTCTCAGCGAGAGAAAGGCCTGTCGTAGGTGGAGGTCCTGGACCTATCCTTGGCTACTCTGTGTGTTGTGAGTTGAGACCTCTGTCTCAGGATGCAGGATGCGTGTGGGAATAAACGGCGGACAACTTCTTAGTAGTGCATCAATGCCAGGAGTTTTAATGGTTTTTCTCCCGGAAAGATCACACAATTCTATATTTTATTGTATTGCTTTTTATTTATTGCTATAACTTATGGGCTGAGGACACCCCTCATGCATATTTCCATACCTGTTGTCGATCCCATGTCCCCGTGGCTCAGGATCTCGCTGTAGTTGCCACTCCCTTGGTCCCCCCAGCTCATGTCCAGTCTCTGTTCCAGCCATAAGGCCAGGGTTGCTTTGCTCTGACCGCTGTAACAATGCAGCCCTTCTCTGTCTCTTTCTTACTTTGTTGTTACCTGAAGTGGTTAATCCAGTCTGGACCAGTCCAGTTGACCCTTGTTCGACGGACACCCGTTGGACTGAAACAGTTATTCCCGCATGCCCCTCCTCGTTGACCCCCTGTGTAGGAGTCAAAGTAGTCACTTCAATTCTCTCCACCGTGCTTGTCCCACGATGGGAGTCTGCCATGTCCAAATCTATCAGGTTAACCTCACTAGGCAACACTGTCTGAGGAGTGTTTGCAGAGGTCACTGGCTTTCCCTCACCTTTGGCCCTGTATTGGTCCCTCGCCCATGGTGGCTTCTTTTTCTGTTTCGGCTCTACTTGTGTAAATAAGTATATCAAAGTCTGTCTGCCCTCTTTTTTCCCAACATTCTGTTTAATTTTACACTTCTCTACAAGTCTCTGTAATGGCCTGAACAATTTTGGCCATTTCTTCTTCTCCCCCACTGTTTTATTACCCGTTATTGAAATGGACAGATTGTCAATGGGGCTTATTATTGTTGACCTGTCTAAGTCTCCAGTCGCCTCTAACAAGGTCTTAACAAGGTTGACCTGCTCTTCAGTTGACATTCCCACCACCTCAGTCATACTTGTAATATTACCGTTGGTAATATTCTGGTTGGTATTGGAGCCGTCAGAATTCCCCTCTCCTCACCAAGCATCTGTCAAGACAAAATAAAAAATACATCCACTTAATGTCAGTGTCACTTCCCACTTTATTCCATTCTAGTGTCTTACTTTCTCAGAATATTGGGCTTTTTACTCTAATAAAAACTACAAAGAGATTTGTAATCTATTTGAACATAGCAAAAGGCCTTACTGTAGCTTCGTTTTTCTCCGTTGTCTTTCCAGTTGGAAACTCTGGATTTCCAATCACTCTGTCGTGGCCTCTCGCATAAATCTCAGAGGTATACAAAATATTGCATTAATCTATCCGCCCGCTCCGGTATCGCTTTTGGTCCTTCTTAAAGACAATCATCACAGTTAGTGTCATAGAGGCCTATCATTTCTAACATTCTCCTCTCATCTGTTTATTGACCATGTCCTACTATGGGGAAAATACAATTAATTTACTCCTACTCCTTAATATCACAATTAAAATTTACATTTAATATTTCATTTTCTGCTTCACATAACATCTTATTACAATTACTTATAATTATTCCAACGACCCCTCCTGGACACCAGCGTAGCCTGGTGACCCACAACTCCTCACACTATCCAACGAGGAGAAAAATAAATCTTTAGAGGCATTATTACCCCTAAATTCCCGTCCCCTATGCAGCGTCCAGCTGTCCATGTCATAATCCACGGAACCCGAACACCACACCCTCTTGAACTCCCACAGCCCTTTGACACACAATCAAAGGTCCGTCACCCCCAGCCTAAAGCACATCCCTCTCACATCTGCACAGAATATGAAATAAACCACCTCGGCTCTACTCCGTAAGGAATTACAAGATGCACACAAACTCCCAACCCCATCAGACACCAAACAGGTCAGCCCATCCAAAATGGTACCCAGACTACTCTAAACACACACAGATATACATTAACATCAACACAATAACCCCAGTGAGACAACAGCCCCACCAAACAAACATTAACATAAACAAAAACCAACATCAATACTCCACACGTTCAACCCTGTTGAACAACACCAGCGCGTTCACCTACCAACCAGAAGCCGCCTTGTAACCGCCCTCTAGTTGAGAACCCACCGAGGCCGTTCAACTTAAACACTCTGCAGTCCAAAAGCCGCACTCACACAACCTCACAAAATAGAATCCAAAGCGGCACCATTTGTCGTCTCTCAGCGAGAGAAAGGCCTGTCGTAGGTGGAGGTCCTGGACCTGTCCTTGGCTACTCTGCGTGTTGTGAGTTGAGACCTCTGTCTCAGGATGCAGGTGTAGGCGTGCGGGAATAAACAGCGGACAACTGCTTAGTAGTGCATCAATGCCAGGAGTTTTAATGGTTTTTCTCCCGGAAAGCTCACACTATTCTACAGACACAAAACCGAGCCACTATAACAAGGTCTCTGTTTGAGTCGTCTAATAAGCAATAGTAACTGGTGTTTTCACAAGTTGTTGAATTAACACTAAGTAAGATGTCTAAAATCAATCAAAATAAGCTCGAACGGAATAGGAAATCTTCATCTTGATGGCGAGTATGGGTCATCTCTCTGGTCCGTCCGTGTGTCTGCTTCCCTGTGTCTCTGTGTTGTTTCCTTTAAGTTCTAGACCACACCCCCGAGCTCTTTGTCTTATGACGCTGAACTGGGAGGTGTCAGCCTCTGAAAGCCAGTTATGGTCTGGCTGAGGTCAGAGAATCCTGCCCCCTTTTTGTTCGTTAAGAGAATTAACGTTATACAATTTAGCCTATTGGATTCACTATCTTTACATTTAAAATTAGCAAATCTACCCATATTATTCCAACAAAAACACAGGGATACCTTTCTTGGCTGAAACAGTGTTATAAATCATCTTACAGACAGTAACATCGCTTTATTTCAAAGCCTTCCCGTAGTACCTTGCCTGAAATATAAGATGTTGAATTTGACTAAAGGAATATTTCAGGAGTAATTATCACCAATTACTGGTTTATCAAAACATGTACTTTAAGAAAGAGATTAAGTGATGTGGCCAAGGTGTGCAATCTATCACGGATTGTGAATGCACTAACCAGAGTTAACCTCAGGTGAACAGAAAGATCCTCAACTTGCATTTATCACATTTTCACAAACTCTGTGGGGATGTTTTTCAAAAATAGTATCTGTGCCAGTTGGCTTTATACAAGAGCATGTACCATAATTTCAATGAAACTGTGTTTGTTGCAGACTTGAACGAGATACAATGGGATTATGTGACTGAACTAACGAGTATAGAGAATGCCTTACAATTATCTATGAAAACAGGCTTAAGTTAAACATCTCCACTTTTAATCAAAATGCTCTTCTCTGTGTCATGTTCTATAGGTCCCTGGGCTAATTTTAGGAGTCAGGTCTTCACTGTCCCCCTTTTGGCCACAGCTGCTTTGAGATAACATGCAATTTAGCATTCCTTTGTCTCAGTTCCCTAGCGGTGGGCTATTTGTGGTCAGGTAACCAGGGTAACACTGTCGTGTTACAACGTGTTTCTGTTGACCCAAGGCCTTTTTCCCAGGGCAGAGAACAATGATTTTCGCAGGTGCCCTGAAGCAATGAATGCAAGATTTAGACCCCTATTGTCTCCAGTTGGTTGCTATCTTGATACAGGGTACACTGTAGTTGTTTACAACGTCCCTTACAATGGGGTTTTATATTACCCTTAATCAGAGGCTGGGTGGTTCCTGCTTTTCCCAGGCTGGCTGCTGGCCCTGTATTTACATAGCTGGGTTAGAGCGACAAGCGTCTCTCCCCCCTACTTCCAGCTGTTCACCTTTCGGCTGCTTCTGACCTCCTGTGGGGCCAGAAACCATTTTTAACCAACTCATAACCTTCTGTGAGATAAATTTAGTATGATTTACGACATATGCCACAAGGTGTGTCTAAATGATCTGTATATCTCTTTTCCACTTTTATAAAGCCCATGGGCATCTTCTCCATCCTTGAAGAGGAGTGCATGTTCCCCAAGGCTTCTGACACTACCTTTAAGAACAAGCTGTATGACCAGCATCTTGGCAAGACAAAAGCATTTGAGAAACCAAAACCTGCCAAGGGCAAGGCTGAGGCCCACTTCTCTCTGATCCACTATGCTGGAACTGTGGATTACAACATCTCTGGATGGCTGGACAAGAACAAGGATCCACTAAATGATTCTGTGATTCAGCTTTACCAGAAATCTTCAGTTAAACTGCTGCCTGTACTGTATCCTCCTGTAGTTGAAGGTACAACACAATTATGCATAATTAACCTTTCAGTATGATTCTTTTGTAAAGTGTCATTTTTGCATTGCTTACGGTTATTTCAACGTTTAAGTATCCTCTTGTCATACAAATTGTATTCTCAATACTGTCAATTAAATTACATTACAAAAATATCCAGCATAATCAGATTTAGATAATAATGTTGAATCTATAAACTGATGATGTATTATGAAATAAATAGAGACTGGCGGCGCAAAGAAGGGAGGCAAGAAGAAGGGTGGCTCCATGCAGACTGTGTCCTCCCAGTTCAGGGTAAGATGTAACAACAACACTGTGTGACTTTTTAAAATGAAATACAAATAATTGCTTTTCATGAATAATATTTGGTTTTGATATGTATCTACAGGAGAACTTGGGCAAGCTGATGACCAACCTGAGGAGCACCCATCCTCACTTTGTGCGTTGCCTGATTCCCAATGAGTCAAAGACTCCAGGTAGACTGACAGTAATGTGACTAGGCATGGACTTCAGGGTCATGTTGAGGGATCTTCAAATTTTTTCAAAATAAGCCATCACTTGAACATTTTGGTGGGATACTTTTCAAGCTACTTCCTATGAATCATGGTGATATCACAAAACGTATTCAGAGATAAAGGGCCTTCAACAGAGAAGAAGGATATTCATTTACAGTGTAGAACAACTACAACACTACCCATAATTCATTGTAATCCATGGCCCCCCTCTCTCTAGGGCAGCATTTCCCAAATTTAGGGTCGCGACCCAAAATGGGTCACGGACCAGTTTTTATTGGGTCGCCAATTGGCAGAGTAAAATGCATAACACAGGGCTCGAAATCCCTCCTCCCCCCTCCTCCTCCCCCCTCCTCCTCCCCCCTCCCTGAACGTCCCTTTTCTGTACATTCGCTAGTTTGTACACTCGTGCCTTGTGAGTTGTCAGTGACCATTCTAACCAATCAAACGTGAGCTTGATGGCTTGTTTACCGACGTCACATCCGCTATCTTTCTGTCCCGACATTAGCTGCTATAATGATTAGTTAACGTTAGCTTAGTAACGTTAAATGGTTACAAATATGTGTAACTATGGAAGGAGTAAGCCAACCGCTAAAAATAAAACCCACTGCGGGACCACAGAATAAAATAAAGTTTCGGGAGGAGTGGTAGTTTGGAGATAGCGGTGTTTCAAGAGACTGGCTACAGTAACAGTACAGGGCCCTGTTTCTTGTACCTGGATAACTGAGTTAGCCGGATAACTTTAACTGGATAACTGAGTTAGCCGGACTTTCCGGTTCCCTGTACGTATGACAACAGATCCAAAAGTTTGAGCCTGGTCGAAAGCAGAGTTTAAGTTCAAGTTAGCTTGAACCATCGCCACGCCCCCGCAAAGAAGTGACAGCCCGTTTCCTAAAACTATTCCCACAGTCTACGATCTGCATTATACCATTCTGAATTACGTTTTTGTGCTCCATTCTTCCAGAGGGGGCTTTTGAAATGTAAAATAGACCCAAAATGCTGATACTAAATTCACTTTGTCCTAAATAATGCACGTTATATATACCGTGGCGACGGTGGCGCTCGCTCGTGCGATGTACACATTATGTGGTTATTTTAATTGTAACTGGGATTAAGATGTCTGATGAGATGCGCTGTTTGACGGATTTGAGAAATTGAATGAGCCGTTGACGTCACATTAATGAATGAGGATAAAGAGATAAACTTCATTCAAAACAAAGGATATTCTAAACACGGGTCTCTCGTTCATTAATGTATAAACAATGAATTTATCCCATCTGGCACAGTGGTGCAGCGGTAGTGCTCAAGCCTGCCAACCCAGTGACCGGGGTTCAAGACCCGGTGTTTCTAGTATGATTTTTTTGAATATAATATTAATGATTATACGCCAAAGTAGCCTGGTTTTAAGTTAAAATATTATAAATCTACATGCATTGAGGATGTCATTCTTTATATAGCTCTCAACGTGCACCAAATTGAATTATTCCTATATTGCAAAAAGAAGGAGACGACTAGGGTCTCGAACCCCGGTCGTCTGTGTGAAAGTCAAAAGAACAACCCGTTAGACCACATTGGAGATAAGTTAAAGATTGACTATACATCAATCAATGGGTAAGAGAGCCGTATCGTAATTCTGTATAACAGTTAACTAATTATTTTCGCTAGCAAGATCTCATTTGATTATTCAAGCCAGCAGGCAAGTTTAAAGAAATATAATCTGATTGATTGAGGTAATGAGGGACTTAAAATTAGCCTATAGATAACGCATTTAACTTGTCGGCGAGGCGATTGAGCCGTATTGCAATCTGTCAATAAAGTCTTAAATCAATTAATCAATCAATGCCGTTAGAGAATCAGGATCTCTGCCATCGATACGTGCTGGCTTTTCACCTAAAGCGGCCGCGCGCATTTAGCCTGAGTCGCAAGTCTGGCTTGAGTTAACGAGACTGAATCCACCTTCGTGGAACAGGAAAATCCCGGCTTCAAACATCGGGTTAACTGAAGCTGGATAATGACATCTTGATCGACTTAGTTGAACCACGTACAAGAAACAGGGCCCAGTAGTGATGCTGGGCTGTTATGAGTTGTTCCGTGTGCCGCAAGTATGTCGAAAAGAAAAACAGAAACAAAACGTTTGCATTTGACTAAGAGGTTGGCATCTGTAGTAAATCAATGAAACTGGAATCCATTTGTGACCATGAACAGAGCCATTGTCAGTCACACTGGCTGCATGTCTGTGTCCCGGATTCAATTGGTGCCTCTCTCAAGTACTTTCTAACAACCTGCCCACTGTACCAAGATATCAGATACATATACTTCCCATGAATTGCAAACACCCAAAGAGAGTTTGAAAACATGACAAATAACGGAAAACTCCCATACCTACTGGGTGGAGTACAGCAATGTGCAACTGTACAGAAAAAGGACATCCAATGGAATACAACCACCACAAAGGCTGTCAATCATGCAACTATTCCTGCACTACCTGTACTGTACTGATCTCTGTACATATACCTGACAAACAAGCACATACCTTTAAATACACTTTAAAGACTGCTGCTGTTATATTAAGTTATCTGAACAATTCTATGATATGTGAATACATTTTTGGATTGCTCATCTCCAGCAGGTAGAGTTATCCTGCTTGGCTAGGAAAGCTGTAGATGTGTTGATTCAGTTTGGCACCACATACTGTGAGGATTGGCCCATTCCCCGCCACACGCTTCTTCAAGGTACTGTGATGATTGGTCCATTCCCCGCCACACGCTTCAGGAGCGATTACCAATTTCCATCTCGCACCTGTTGTAGTTTGTAATTAGCGCTCCAGAGGCTTCATATACTCGTCTACTTCTTCTCCAGGACGTCTTTGGAAGTCGCCGCTGGTGTATATATTGATCATCCGTTGGAGCTGTGCCTCGTTGCCCGCTTTACGCGTTTGCGCTTTGTTGAGTTTTTGGAAACAAACCTTTTGGATTATCTGTTTTTTGTGTGTTGGATAACACTGAAGAAATACCGTTTTTGTTTTGTACTGGACTCAGCTAATTTGTGTGTTAGGATAACACTGAAGAAATACCGTTTTTGTTTTGTAGTGGACTCAGCTAATTTGTGTGTTAGGATAACACTGAAGAAATATCGTTTTTGTTTTGTACTGGACTCTCCTAACTTGTGTGTTGGTACACCGAAGATCAAGTCACTTGTGATTTATACTGGACTCAGCTAAGGAGAACTGAACTGCACTGCCTCTTTGTACAGTTGGATTGATTATTGACCACTCTCTCTCTCTCCGTTTCCTCCCCGAGTTGGATCCGGGAGTATCTGCAGAGCCGCAGAGGTAGTGGCGCCTACGCCTATTCTCCACCTCTAAACCGGGAGGATCTGCAGAGCCGCAGACAACTCTGCCGAAAGCATTCTCCTTTTTGTTAATTCTGATTTGTTATTTGGCTCATTTTTGATTCTGTAATAAATACGCCCTAGTGTTTGGCTAACTCTGAACTACCTGTCTGTGCCGTGCTGTTGGGGTCGGTTTCAAACCATAACATTACGACCCGACCATGACGACCTCAGCCGACACAGACAGAGTCAGGACAGCGTTGGCGGTCCAGATCGAATTGACCAACGACCACAGCCTACAGTTAGGTGCGGCTGCGGCTGCTGTACAGGAGTTCCGAGCCCAGGTCCTGCCTATTCAGGAGTCCCTTGGCTCTCTGGCTACCCTGCAGACAGCCCAGGGTAATCAGCAGGCTGATATTCTTCACCAATTACAGATGTTGAGTGAAGCATTTAACGCCATGCTTGTAACCCCACCTACTTCAGGAGTCTCGGCCAGAGCACCACCCGCAGCCGTGGCTGACCCCGCGTCTCCCGATCCCGCACCTCGGGAGCCCCGTCTCTCCGAACCACGGTTGTTCAATGGTAACTTCGAGGATTGTGCCACATTCATCATGCAATGTGAGTTGGTTTTTCTTCATCAACCCAGCCGATTTACTTCAGAGGGAGCCCGAGTGGCTTACATGACTAACCTGCTCTCAGGCCGGGCAGCACAGTGGGTTACTGCCTCCTGGTCGATGAGGGCAGATTTTTGTTTTTCCTACCCAGACTTCGTGGCAGAGCTCCGCAGGGTTTTCCACCACCCAGCTCGTGGCCAGGACCCAGGAGCTCGGTTGGGCACCTTCCGGCAGGGCAGTGGCGGGGTCACCGACTACGTGCTGGAGTTCAGACTGGCCGCAACGGAGAGCGGTTGGAACGATCAATCGCTTCGTCTCACCTTCATGCAGGGTCTCAGCGACGCTGTAAGGGACCAGCTCGCGACCAGCTCGGAGCCTGATTCCCTCGAGGACCTATTCAACCTCGCCATTCGCATCGACGGACGCCTCCGGGAGAGAAGGCGTGAGAGAGCCCGACTGGGACCCCCAGACGTCCCCCAGACTCCCCGCACTCGTGACGGTACTGTGGTCCATCCTGCTCCCTCCACAACTGGTGGTTCCTTCCCCTCCCGTTCGGTGCCCGAGGAGGAACCCATGCAGCTGGGATGCTCACACCTTAGCCAGGCTGAACGGGAGGCCAGGTTCAGGTCCGGCCTTTGCCTCTACTGCTGCCGGGATGGGTACCGTATCTCCAACTGCCCCACCCGGCCAAAAGACCAGGCTCGCCGGGACCCCGGGAGATCCTGGTGAGCCGTTTTTCTCGTTCCCACACCCGTGCACCACCTAGCCGTCTGATGAGCGTCACCCTGGCCTGGGCGGACCAACAGGCGACGGTGGAGGCACTCATTGACTCGGGTGCTGACGAGTTTCCTGGATTTCGAGTTTGCTACCCAGGCCAACATTCCACTAGAGGACCTCGTGAGACCCTTGGAGGTGTTCGCGTTGGACCAGCACCGCCTGGCTGACATCACTCAACGCACCTGTCCAGTCCTTCTCACCATTGCTGGTAACCACGTTGAGAGACTCCAGTTTTTTATCACCAGATCCCCTCTTGTCCCAGTAGTCCTGGGTCGGCCCTGGCTCGCGCTGCATGAGCCCCACAACGCCTGGTCCTCCGGTACCATCAGGGGGTGGAGCTCCTCCTGTCATGCCCAGTGTCTTCAGGCGGCGTCCTGTCCCTCACCCCGGAGATCCCTTTGTGAGCCGCCCCCGGACCTCTCGACTATACCCCCCGAATACCACGACCTCGAGGAGGTTTTCAGTAAGTCCCGGGCTCAGGCCCTTCCGCCTCACCGGCCTTACGACTGTGCCATCGACCTCCGCTCTGGGGCTCCCCTTCCCGGCAGCCGCCTCTACAGTCTGACCGTCCCTGAGAAGGCAGCGATGGAGAGGTACATCTCTGAGTCCTTGGAAGCAGGCCTCATTCGGCCTTCCTCCTCCCCGGTGGCGGCCGTTTTTTTTTTTGTTGGGAAGAAGGATGGAGACCTTCGACCCTGCATCGACTATCGCCAACTCAACGAGATCACCATCAAGAACAAGTATCCTCTTCCTGTCATGAACTCCACCTTCGAGCCTCTCACCCAGGCTACCGTCTTTACCAAGCTGGACCTCCGGAGTGCCTACCATCTGGTCCGTATCGGAGAGGGCGATGAATGGAAGTCCGCCTTCAAGACTCCCAGGGGTCACTACGAGTACCTGGTAATGCCGTTCGTCGTCACCAACGCTCCGGCGGTATTCCAGGCGCTCATGAACGACGTCCTCCGTGACATGCTGGAGGAGTTTGTGGTGGTATACCTGGACGACATCCTCATTTTCTCCAAGACCCTCGAGGAACACATCAAGCATGTCCGCCGTGTGCTGGAGCGCCTCCTCCACAATCGGCTCTTCGTCAAGGCAGAGAAGTGCCGATTTCACTCCGACTCCGTCGATTACCTGGGCTTCATCGTGGAGAGCGGCTTGACCCGAGCTGACCCTCGCAAGATCCGGGCCGTGGAGGCGTGGCCGGAACCCACCTCTCGGAAGGAGCTACAGAGCTTCCTCGGGTTCGCAAACTTCTACCGTAGATACATCCGGAACTACAGCCAGGTGGCGGAACCACTTACCAGGCTAACCTCTCCCGCCCTGCCGTTCGACTGGTCCGCAGCGGCTTGTGCTTCGTTCCGTTCCCTCAAGAAGAGGTTCACCACTGCCCCGGTCTTGCTCCACCCAGACCCCAAGAGACAGTTCATTGTAGAGGTGGACGCCTCGGATACTGGACTAGGGGCTATCTTGTCTCAGCGGTCGGCAACGGACCAGAAGGTACATCCGTGCGCCTTCTACTCACATCATTTCCTCCCTGCCGAGAGGAACTATGACATCGGCAATCGGGAGCTGCTGGCGGTTGTGGCTGCCTTGGAGGATTGGCGTCATTGGCTAGAGGGGGCCGAGGAACCATTCACCATTTGGACGGACCACAAGAACTTGACGTACATCCGGGCTTCCAAGCGCCTCAATGGCCGGCAGGCAAGATGGGCCAGCTTCCTCAGTCGGTTCGACTTCTCGCTGACCTTTCGCCCTGGTTCCCGCAACACGAAGGCCGACTCCCTGTCCCGGTTACACTCCAAGGGGGCTCCAACCACTGAGGATCCGACTCCCATCCTCCCAGAGGCCAGGGTGGTGGGAGTGGTCACCTTGGGCAACGAGGGGGTGGTAAGACGTGCCCTACGCTTCCATCCCGCTCCCGGCAATGTACCTGTTCGTCGCCTCTTCGTCCCCGACTCAGTCCGGTCCCGGGTCCTCCAGTGGGGCCATACCAGCCGGTTCGCCTGCCACACGGGCGTTCATCGCACGTTCTCCTTCCTGGCTCGTCGATTCTGGTGGCCCACCATGAGGAACGACGTCAAGGAGTTCGTTCTGGCCTGCGCAGTCTGCCCCCGCAGCAAGGCCTCCCACCAGGCACCCTCCGGGCTATTGCAGCCGCTTCCCATTCCGAGCTGCCCTTGGTCCCATGTGGCCTTGGACTTCGTCACGGGTCTTCCTTCGTCCCAGGGGAACACGTGCCTACTGACCATGGTGGATCGGTTCAGCAAGGGGGTTCAACTCGTGGCCCTTCCCAAGCTTCCCTCGGCTGCCGAGGCAGCGGACCTCCTGACACGCCACGTGTTCCGCCTCCATGGGTTTCTCCAGGACGTCGTCTCGGACCGGGGGCCCCAGTTCACTTCCCAGGTATGGCGGGCTTTTTGCAAGGGATTGGGGGCAACGGTCAGTCTTTCCTCTGGTTATCATCCCCAGACTAACGGACAAACGGAGAGGATGAACCAGAGCGTGGAGTCTGCTCTTCGTTGTGTGGCTGCCGAGAAACCCGCTTCTTGGAGCCGGTTCCTCCCCTGGGTCGAGTACGCCATCAACTCCCTGGTCAGTTCCGCCACCAGCCTCTCACCTTTTGAGGTATCCCTGGGCTACCAACCCCCTCTTTTCCCTGCACAGGAGTCGGAGGTGGCAGTTCCCTCCGTTCAGGACCATCTCGACCGGTGCCGACAGGTCTGGGAGATCACCAGTACTGCACTGCTCCGGTCATCGGAGCACGCCAGTCGTGGAGCTGACCGGCGCCGGATCCCTGCGCTGACGTACCAGCCTGGGCAGAGGGTGTGGCTGTCCGCAAGGGACCTTCCGCTTCGATCCTCGGCCAAGAAGCTTAACCCCCGGTTCGTCGGTCCTTTTGAGGTTCTGAAGGTGCTCAGTCCCGCGGCGGTGAGTCTTAAGCTTCCTGCGTCCATGCGCATTCACCCCGTTTTCCATGTGTCCCAGGTTAAGCCTGTCTCTCTCAGTCCCCTGATGCCCCCTGCTCCGGATCCTCCTCCTCCCGAGATGGTGGACGGACACCCCCAGTGGCAGGTCTGTCAGCTGATGGACGTCTGACGGCGGGGTCGGGGGTTCCAGTACCTGGTGGACTGGGAGGGATACGGCCCGGAGGAATGGAGCTGGGTCTCCCGCCAGCTCATCATGGACCCCGACCTGATCACCGACTTCCATCGTTCCCATCCGGACAAGCCGGGTCGGGCTGGTCGCCGGGTGGCTCCCATGGAGGGGGGGGGTAATGTGAGGATTGGCCCATTCCCCGCCACACGCTTCTTCAAGGTACTGTGATGATTGGTCCATTCCCCGCCACACGCTTCAGGAGCGATTACCAATTTCCATCTCGCACCTGTTGTAGTTTGTAATTATCGCTCCAGAGGCTTCATATACTCGGGCCTTCTATCAATCGTTGTCGGGTCGTTTTGGATTACTACTGCTATTGCCTGTTCCCCCCCGTTGTTGTGCCTCGTCGACTTATTCTCCAGGACGTCTTTGGAAGTCGCCGCTGGTGTATATCTCGATCATCCGTTGGAGCTGTGCCTCGTTGCCCGCTTTACGCGTTTGCACTTTGGTGAGTTTTTGGAAACAAACCTTTTGGATTATCTGTTTTTTGTGTGTTGGATAACACTGAAGAAATACAATTTTTTTTTGGACTGGACTCAGCTAATTTGTGTGTTAGGATAACACTGAAGAAATACCGTTTTTGTTTTGTACTGGACTCAGCTCATTTGTGTGTTAGGATAACACTGAAGAAATACCGTTTTTGTTTTGTACTGGACTCTGCTAACTTGTGTGTTGGTACACCGAAGATCAAGTCACTTGTGATTTATACTGGACTCAGCTAAGGAGGACTGAACTGCACTGCCTCTTTGTACAGTTGGATTGATTATTGACCACTCTCTCTCTCTCTCCGTTTCCTCCCCGAGTTGGATCCGGGAGTATCTGCAGAGCCGCAGAGGTAGTGGCGCCTACGCCGATTCCCCACCTCTAAACCGGGAGGATCTGCAGAGCCGCAGACAACTCTGCCGAAAGCATTCTCCTTTTTGTTAATTCTGATTTGTTATTTGGCTCATTTTTGATTCTGTAATAAATACGCCCTAGTGTTTGGCTAACTCTGAACTACCTATCTGTGCCGTGCTGTTGGGGTCGATTTCAAACTATAACACATACTTATGTGAATCTGGGTTTTCTACTCGAGCATACCTGAAAAACAAATACAGAAACAGACTAAATGCTCAGCATGACCTCAGAATAGCACTTTCAAAAACCAAGCCCAGAATAGATCTGCTGGTTGAAAACTTCAACCAGCCACATACCTCTCATTAGATTTAATTGTGCCATAGATGAAATAGTATACCCGTTCTAGCATGTCAGTCGAATTTTTTAATAATTCAGTAAAAATGTATCAGAATGTTGCTTAATGTTGGGGTTTAAGGTTGAGGGACAGAGGGAGGAGGTAAGAAATGGAGAGTTGAAAAAGGGGTGATGAATAGAAAGGAGAGTAGAACATGTTTGTTAATTTAAAAGTGTTACAAAATTGTATGTACATATTTTATGAGGTGGTGAGAAACTTAACATTACACTCAGCAAATTAGATTATTGCTGTGATGTACTTTTATAATGAAATAAATACATTTCATATACATTTTAAATGCATGGTTTGTTGTGTTCTTTATCAGTAGTTTATAAATGTTTGTTATGGCAATTCATAATAATAATAATAATTCATTTAATTTATATAGCGCTTCTCAATGACCCGAAGACGCTGACAGTAGTCGGGAGCAAAGTAAAAACAAAGAAACAAAAACAAAGAAACAAAAACAAAGAAACAACAAAGAAACAAAAACAAAAGGAACATGAGACCATGGGGGGAACAGGGAAGACAGCATGAGATAGCACAAAAAGACAGAGCGGCAGGAGAAAGACATCAATCAGGTTGGAGGGGGGAGGGGTTATGGGTGGGGGGGTTGAAGGCAAGGGAGAACAGGTGGGTTTTGAGGCAAGCTTTGAAGGTGGAGAGTGTAGGGGAGTCTCTGATGGACTGAGGGAGGGAGTTCCAGAGTCGGGGTGCAGTGCGAGAGAAGGCCCGATCACCAAAGTTTTTGAGTTTGGATGTCGGGACAGTGAGGGAGGCAGTGGAGGAGGACCGGAGGGAACAGGTGGGGCGGTAGGGAAGAAGGAGATCAGTCAGGTAAGGGGGGGCCAGGCTGTGGAGGGCTTTGAAGGTGAGGAGTAGTGTTTTAAAGTTTATGCAGTGTTTGATCGGGAGCCAGTGGAGAGAGTGGAGGACAGGAGTGATGTGTTGACGGGACCGGGTGTTAGTGAGGAGGCGGGCAGCTGAGTTTTGGACCATTTGCAGTTTATGGAGGGAGCGGGAGGTGATGCCAGTGAGGAGGGAGTTGCAATAGTCCAGGTGGGAGGAGATGAAGGCGTGTATGAGGGATTCAGCAGCGGGGGGGGAGAGGCAGTGACGGATTTTAGCAATGTTGCGGAGGTGAAAGTATGATATTTTTACAATGGAGCGGACGTGGGGGTCAAATGAGAGGGTGGGGTCGAGGAGGACACCAAGGTTTCGGACTAGGGGGGAGGGGGTGATGGTGGAGTCATTGATGGTAAGTGTGATGGGTCCGGATCTGGTGAGGGTGGTTTTGGTGCCAATAATGAAAAGTTCCGTCTTGTCACTGTTCAATTTGAGAAAGTTGTGAGTCATCCAGGTTTGGAGTTCGGTAATGCAGGATTCGATGTGATGTATTTTTGTCACGGGGAAACACCAAATTTCTCTTTTGGGTCTCGAGCTGAAAAAGTTTGGAAACCCCTGCTCTAGGGCAATTAACACCTGGCAGCTTTCCAGTCTGAGGCCCTTTGTCTTGTGAACCTGCAAACTAACACAACACTCAGGCCATGGTTACACTGCTGAATACAGCAACGTTTTTGTTGCTGAATTATTAAGTTTGCTGTCCAAGTTAAAAAGAAACGCAGTTTTGGCAGGATAACGCGTTGACCTACTGGCAACGCTGAAATTCTGTTTCCGTTTTGGATACCTGCCAAAACTCGCAGACAATGGTGCCATGTAATCTGCACAAGCCGGATACGGAGCCGATGTTGCTCAACGCCCATGCACAGTAGAGACCCGCACGGTTATTTCCAGTGTTTACAGCAGAGCTGCAGCTACCATGTGTTGTCAAGTTATTGTTATAAGGAGCCCAGTCCAAGCTACAACAGTCTGCATTCCCTTAACAATTGTTTGTATTGAGCCGTATTGTATTGTACCCATTCTGCAATCTTTTAAATAAAGTTTACATCCATTCATTCTGATAGCATTAACGTTACCAAGCTGCTAGCCACAATGCTATACTGTTATACTGGCGAAATTCCAATCACGTTAGCACGTAAGCTAACAAACTTCGCTGCTAGCCACAATGCTATACTGTTATACTGGCGTATTCCAATCACGTTAGCACGTAAGCTAACAAAATCAGAGAATAAACTCCGCTCTTGGTGGTCAATTGTGTTGATGTTAGTTTTGTTTCATCAACAAATGAGGCAGAACACACAGTGAATGTATCCGTTTTGTTTATTGCACTTTTATTGCACTTTCTTTGCTGAAAAATAAATGCTACGTTGGCTAAATAGATCACGTGAGGCATTTGAAGATGGTAGATTGTTGATTTTTTTGCAGGAAGTGTATTGGCACATTCAACTTTTCTGATTGGCCTTCATGTTTGAACTACATCGCCACCTACTGCTTTGGCATTGTACTACATGTATATACATCACTGTGCTCAGGAGGCAAAAACAATGTCTAATTTGCCTGCCATTACGTTGCGTTCTGAAAAGCGAAACTGACCCTGAAAACTAAACAAAAAAGGCCCTGTGTGTAACCACAGCCTCAGAGGATAAAGGAAAAGTCATGATAGTTTATTTAAAAATGTGTGTGGTAGTGAAAGGTTAACGTAAGGTTATGTATATAACCAAGTTCTATAATTCATAGAACTTGGTTATATACATAACCTTACGTTCTATTTCATTATGGCTCCGCTCAGCATCAGTTGCATAACAGGAGCTGAGCGGGAGCCAAAGCTCGACAAATGTACTCCGCTGAGGCCCCCCACAACCATCAGACCGGGGAGGACCGAGCCCCCCGACCCTCTCTAATGGAGGATACCCTCCCTATTGGAGGCTTATGGGAGGGAGACGGATCCGACCGTGCAAAGAGGAACTCAAGCAACTCAACGCACAGGGTGAGCAGACCGTGGCTTGACCCCACGACTACGCACACGCACAACCCGCATGCCACCAGGGAACGAACGGAAGGAACAACCCTCGTTACTGCCCCCAAAATCACGGGGTCAAGAGCAAACCCAACCCTGTGGCAAGGCTGTAGCAGCGGAGCGCAAAGGAAGACCCAGACCCACTGAAGGGACTGGATCCCCTGGAAAAAGGGGGCCCAGAGCGGTCAATGACGCCAGGCATCAAGACCCCACCAGGCGGTCACTTAGTGACACCGCCCCCCACATCGCCAGCGTATTCGGATAGGGCCCCTCCAAGAGCGGGCCCTTTCCCCCCAATAGTACACCGCCTGGCACACTGACCCTGCAGAACAGGCAGTCAGCATGGCCGTAAGCACTCAAAAAAGTCCAACCAACGGAAGCAGGCAGCGCACCGGGGAAACCAGGCAGCAGGCTGTAACCTGAGCCTGGAGCACTGCGGACGAGACAGGCGCCAAAGGAGTCAACTGAAAACAGCCCCCCCCGGCGGAAGGGGCGTATGCTGGCGTTGTTGAGCACCATGACAAAGCCTCCATTAAAAAAAACCCGCCCAGAGGGGTCGAGGCAGAGAAGGTTGACACGATTGGCAGACGTCATGAACGTGCAGGGGCACACTCAACCGGGTAACCCGGGAGTTGACTCTGCTCCAACACACCAGGGAATCAACCACCCTCTCGGTACACAGACGGTGGTTGTTCCTATAACCCCTCAAGAAAAAACTCCAAAACACACCTGCGGGTATACACTGGCTATACCGCAGTACAGAAAGGGTTATTCCAGGCCTACGGATCGACGAAACATTACTTCGGACCGGGCCCGGTGGCTCGGGAAGCACAGGGTTACCAGAGGAGGTCCAAAGACCACCCCAACAGCCCCCTCTTCGCCACACATGAGAGAGGAGCGAAAAGAATGGAGAACCAGCCCTAAGCTAACGCACTTGGTATTCCCAGGCGGTCTCCCAACCAAGTACTAACCAGGACCGAACCTGCTTAGCTTCAGAGATCGGACGAGATCGGGCATGTACAGGTTGGTATGGCCGTAAGCCATTACGATAGTGCAGAGTACAACATGTACCCAACAAAGGGTCTCCATAACGCCTAACCCTGTGACACCCGGGCCGACCCGGCATTTTTCCCCCCGAAAAAAGCACAAGTCCCTCAGGGTACCAGAACAGCAGATCTGCATCCCCGGTGGACAACGGGTTAACTGACCTGGACCAGCGCGACCAGAACCAGTCCCGTGCCCTAACCACGCCGACATGCCCACTCCAGAAGAGGGGGTAGGTATGCGTGTCGATCTAAAACATGAAAAGAGGGCGCCACCCAGATGGTCCCATTTGTACCGCGCTCAGTGGCCCACCCCAAGGGCGTGAGACCCCTCTACCTATCTTCTGATCTATTCCGTTAACATCCCCCAGATATGAACGAGAATTCATCGAGACAACCTAGTAAACTGGCGCTCGGAAGAGACAAAACTCCATCCCAGTTGCCCTATAAAAACGCTGTTTTAATAACGAGCAACCAAGGCGCACTTAACAGAAACACCCCGAGCCAGCACTATGTACGCATCGAGACCCAAACACATCATTGGATAGTCTAGCAAGACACCAGACATTGTCCCTCCATGTCGCCTGGGAGAACGACACGGAGCCGTCGTGCTTCATGTTCCTTCCTCTTTTTATTTAAAAAAGAAAGAAACACAGACTGACATGAATCCCACGTGACGCAGCTGAGGGTAATTTTTTTTTTACATTTTTACATCCTGCCATGTTCGCCACAGGGAGGAGACGGAAATCCCCAGAGAGACTTCCCACGTGAGCTGTATAGATTGAAAAGAATATATTGCAACATTGAGCTATGTAACACTTGGGTTAGGGCTCTCCGAGGAGGAGGCACTGAACCACTACACACTCCATAATCGAATTGAATCGAATACACACACAATAGAGCAGAACTCCTTTTTTGAAGTTCTACTCACCTTGACAATCTGAGGAGGAGGCTCTGAACTCTGAGGAGGCTCCCTCACTGGGAAGGAAAGTCCGAACTCACAGAAGGCACTTCTCTCTGAGGAGGAGCTTCGTGAGGAGGAGCTCTGACAACTCCCTGAAACAGATCCATAACATGGACCCGAACAACCCACGGAAGTCTTACCACTAGAGACGCGCTCAGTGACGTACTCTATGGCGGGGGAATTTCCGCAGTGCACACGCCCAATCTTCCAGGGCGTGGGACCAGGAAACTACCCCCCCCCCCTCTTACCCTGTAACGTGCCGAACAGCAACGTGACAGGAACCTTGAAGGACAGGAGGTTTTAACCCCGGACCAATCAGAAAAGGGGAGGAAAGGAATACCAGTTCACCCCTTTACGTCCCCTCACCCATGATACGATGTAATGACAAGTAGAGCATGACACAGTCATAGCCTGCTACATGAAGCATCAAACAGCCTCACATAGCTCATGTGATAACCTGCTACCTGAGTTTTACTAAGGAAAAACACAGAACAGAGAGGGCCCCTTTAAGAGCCCCGGTCCAGACTTACACATGTGCTTCTGTGGGCCAAACCTAACCCAGTTGTAGATCACAAAGACACACACAACCCTTCATCACAACAAAAAATGGCACAGTACACTCCTACTTCAGAGGAACGCCGTTTTTCATAACGAGAGAAGACAGAAGTCCTCGATTATGTATTGGCCACATGCCTTGCTAAGCACACATGATAAGTGACCAAACAACGTTTTCTTTAGGAAAAAATAGTTTCTCAAGCGGAAAGCACAACCCCAGCAATTAAGCTGAGGGTTACATCGTATCCCCACAAACACAGTGACACAATATATTGTAACCAAACATGTCTGAGAGGAGGGGGGGAAGCCCCAGGGAACCGGGGGGTCACCCCTCCTGTCTTACCCTTGATACGACCAAGGCGAACAGGCACCTCTGTTAATGTGTGAACATACTGTTCATTGTCATCACAGGCTGAGAAAAAGATTCATTCCTCAATCACATGTCACTAAACATAGCTTTACAGGTTTAATTAACCCTCTTAGTTGTGAGTTCACCCACGGTACAAGTACAATGTTACATGAACACACATGTTCTCATCACAACCAAACCAGTTCATTTTTACACAAGTAAAAAACAACGCCGATTTACTATGGAGAGAGAAGCTATACCAGTGACAAGACAATTCACACACAGCACACATCGTATCCTCAATGTATTGCAGCAACACATGTTTTGGAAACACCGTTATTACAAAACATTTAGAAGGGAAGAAAAGAAGAAGTGTTTAAAGTCCGGAGGACTCCTACCTTCACCCTGAACGCAGGCCGAAAGAACAGCAACACTGGTTAACGGGACACCGAGTTGAACCCAGCATCTCCTGCGCCGGTGACGAGGGTATGTCCGCAACGCCACCCAGCCGCCGTTCTCCATGTTGACGAAAACCTCGCTGGCACTGGCACTCGGGTGTATGGTCGACTAACATCCTCTGTCAAAGATGACGTCGTAGTCAGAGTGTTTATGGCATGTTAAAGTCACAGTAACGTTTCAACAGTGTAGTATTAAGCTAACAGCCGTCCGACTGATGGCAACAAGCTAACGTTCACTAGCCTGGTGAACACAACAAGCTAGTGCCGCAGCTAACAGCTGACTGGCTAACACAGAAGGCCACAACTAGCACGCCAGCTAAGCAGCTATCACCTGAACTGTACACAACGACATAACAAGCCACACTTCAGACAGGCCGCTGTCCAAGTCCCTCCCCATCCTAAGAGGGAAGAAAAAAAGAAATGTCAAACACAGTTTTCAACGGTGATTTACCAGACATACAGCGGAGCCAGCACAATTCCCATCCGAGCTGCAGCCGACTTTGAGCATGGAACTCCCGATAAAGAAGATCCTATGCCCACATTTCCTCGTTAGGGTGTACTTCCAAATTTATGTGAAAGATGGGGCCTGCACGGGACAGAGAAGCATCCGCTTATCCAGAGAATCCTGGGTTCACCAGGTCCCGGTCGCGGCCCACTAGGTTGACCGTCATGGGCGTCAGACCAAGATCCTCCGTCCGCCGCTTAAGAAGCTGAGCAGAGGACCCTAGTCTGGAGTCGGCGTTCGTAAAATTGTCAGCTTACCCCCATAGCATAAACAGACAACCAGTGCTCGCAAGCAAAACAGTACTTACCCCACCCTGGAAACAACCGCTTTCTCACAACAGCCGTTGCTTCCCACAGTCCAGCTGTATGGCCGGAGGGCCAAACCCATCCAGCCGCAGCAAGGAGGACTGCAGTTGGGGAGCATGTCAGCGGCGCGAGCCCCTAATACGGAAAAGCCGGTGGAGGACAGAATGATAAACATCTTCCAGACACTCCAGTGACGAAGACAATATCGCAGTATTTTCTCAAAAATAGTGAGAGAGAAAATAAAGATATAATGTCAACGTATCTCCTTGTTCTTCTGTTTTCCTTTCTCCAGCTAATACTTTCTTCCTCGCCAAGTGATTGGTATACAGGCACTATAATGTGGATGAAATTTGAGAAGGAGATGAGTGTGTGGCCCCACCCCTGCTTATGTAGGCAGCAGATGGGGGTGTGGTCAGACGGATGTTGGTATGTAAAGGTACATTTTGAAATTTATTCAGTGTATATCCACTGAAGCGAGATATATGCATTATGATGCTGAGCGGAAGCTAGCATGAAACAGAACCTTCTGTAGTGTGGTAGTGAACGGTTAACCTTCTGTAGTGTGGTAGTGAAAGGGTTAACCTGCTGTGTTGTGGTAGTGAAAGGTTAACCTTCTGTAGTGTGGGAGTGAAAGGGTAACCTTCTGTAGTGTGGTAGTGAAAGGTAAAGGAACACTTTATACTTTTACTCCACTACATTTCAAAGGAAATCCTTTTACTCCACTACATTTATCTAAACACATCATTTACTATAGTTACTTTGGAGAGAAAGATTTAGCATAGAAAACATTGCAAAATGTTTGAAGCCTGACAACTTTAAGAGGACGTAATCAGAGCAGCATAACTGGACCACATACCACTTTAACATAACCTTTAATCAGAGCAGCATAACTGGACCACATACCACTTTAACATAACCCCCCCCCCCTTTCCTCACTAATGAAACTGTGCCGCAGAGTCACGTTAGAACGTTAGCTTAGCGGCCGTTGCTGACTGGCCTCCTTAGCTAAATTGAAATGCCAAAACTATTTATGGCAAGGTCCGTGAGCAAGTGGAGAAAAACTCAGTAAATGAAACACTATGCAACGACCACTGCAAACGGCGAGTGAATCATCAAGTAACGTTAACGTCATTGCTACTGCTGTGACTAGCTGCTCTATAGTCTACCGGTCACAAGGTATCGTCAAAATCCATATCCAGCTACCAGGTTGCTGTCAGTGAAAACAGTAGTCAACTGTAGTTGATTAAATTACTTTATTATGACATTAGGTAGCATTAAACCCAATCTAACAGAATTTGTTCGCTCATAAAATGTGTGACATTTTAAATGCGATTTATAATAGATTGTTGTGTGTCTGGGACAGAAACGGCCGACTTGCGCGTAAATAATATATTATAGCTATATAGCTGATGATGTCACACCATGATTGTCAACACACAGTTGGAAACGAGAGCAACCCTATGGATAAGGCGATATAAAGAAACGAATAGCCAAATAAATGTGAAGCTATCAATATACCCCCCCCCCTTTCCTCACAAATGGAACTGTGCCACAGAGTCACGTTTAATGTCTGGGACAGAACGGCCGACTCGCGTAAAATATATAGACCTATATTGAGAGGCCGCGGAACACAAGTTAAGGGGGTCATCCCTATGTTCCCCGGGTTCTATGTTCCCCGGGTTCTATGTTCCCCGCTTTTTTTATTTTTATTTTTTGAAAAAGGGTTCTATGTTCCCCCATCCGCAAAAGGGTTCTATGTTCCCCGGGTCCTATGTTCCCCCTATGTTTCCCATGTTCCCCGGTAGCCGCAAAAGGGTTCTATGTTCCCAGGGTCCTATGCTTCCCCGGTAGCGATAAAGGCTCGCCCCAGGCTTGCCACAGCAGTGGATTTCAAAGATAATTGCCACTTTTATAGATAATTCATTTGTATCGCAATGGAGTCACGGATCTAGTCGGGCCACGTAGCATTATGTCGAGAAAAATCAAAAACATTAAACAAGTGTAAAATAAAGAATTTTAGCAGCGCCACCCACCCACCTGAATTGCCAATGGCTGAAATGGAGTATTGCACTGTGCGGGATTGATTGATTGATTGATTGATTGAAAACTTTATTAACAGAATGCAGAATGGGTACAGTACAGTACAGCTCAATACACACAATTGTTAAGGGGGTGCAGACCAGAGAAAGACATTCGTCTTGTTTACATCAGGGTCCCCCATTTTCAATTCATCATGACATTTATGACATACTCAATGCAGTACTGTTACATTTGTGACATACAGTAAATATATACAAGGGGGAGGGAACTGTACATTTATGATGAATTGAAAATGGGGGACCCTGATGTTAACAAGATGGAAGTCTTTCTCAATACAATTGTATATATTGAGCTGTACTGTACTGTACCCATTCTTCAATCTGTTAATAAAGTCAATCAATCAATCAATCAATCAATCAATCAATCAATCAATCAATCAATCAATCAATCAATCAATCAATCAATCAATCCCCCACAGTGCAATACTCCAATTCAGCCATTGGCAATTCAGCCATTGGGGTGGGTGGTGCTGCTGAGCGGGCCTGTGACGGCCTGACAGCGTGGGGACTGAGAGTGCTGGGCTGATGTTCTGCAGATGGATGCTTCTCACACAGACCGCAAATAAGAACTAACGCTTATAAAACGATTTAATAGGCTAAACGTTGTTTTAAATTCTTTATTTTACACTTGTTTATTGTATTTGATTTTTCTCGACATAATGCTACGTGGCCCGACTAGATCCGTGACTCTGTTGCAATACAAATGAATTATCCTTAAAAGTTACTATCTTTGAAATCCACTGCTGTGGCGAGCCTGGGGCGAGCCTTTATCGCTACCGGGGAAACATAGGGGGAACATAGGACCCGGGGAACATAGAACCCCTTTGCGGCTACCGGGGCACATAGGACCCGGGGAACATAGGACCCGGGGAACATAGAACCCTTTAGCGGAAGGGGGAACATAGAACCCTTTTTCGAAAAGAAAAAAAACAAAGCGGGGAACATAGAACCCGGGGAACATAGGACCCGGGGAACATAGACATGTTCCCAAGTTAAGTTGCTATAACTTTAAGAAGTGTTTTTTGGGAATGCATTTTTTTTGTTCTCTCTGCAATGATGAAAGCAGAGCAGTGTGTGTGTTTCAACACCTCTGAAGTACCTGTAATGAATGAATGCCAAGCCATTCACGCTAGACCACACCCCCCGTTTTTTTGGCGAGCATTGGGACACATACTATCGGACAATGTCGAGTCACAGTTAACATAATGTTCTTTAAGTGTTTTTTATGATGTGATTTAGTGATTTAGTGTAGCGTAGTGGTAATAAGTCATTACATGATTGTCATAATAATCATGAAACAAATCTTCTCTGTAGGTGTGATGCAGAACTTCCTGGTTATCCACCAGCTGAGGTGTAATGGTGTACTGGAGGGTATCAGAATCTGCAGAAAGGGATTCCCCAGCAGAATCCTCTATGCTGACTTCAAGCAGAGGTATCCATTAACTCTCAACAAACTTTGAAACGTACAACTACAAGTGCTGAACATGACTATGAACTCTTTCACAAAAGGTACAAAGTACTGAATGCCAGTGTCATCCCCGAGGGTCAGTTCATTGACAACAAGAAGGCCTCTGAAAAGCTGCTTGGTTCAATTGATGTGGAACACGAAGATTACAAGTTTGGGCACACCAAGGTAAAGAAAATACAAAATGTTGATTGACTTCCTTTGATATCATGATCTGGGAGAAAACTCAATACTGACTGCCCTTTTAAATTGTTGCACTGGCAATATATCGAAGGTTATCCTATAACCCTAGTTATATAGCGAGCGCTCTGCTCTATTGGAACTGTCCCTTTAATCATATGCTATCATGAAAACTTTCAACCACATGCACGCTCCACACCTGCCTGGCCATGCCCACATCCGCTCACACATAAGCGGGCCATGGCCATACTACCAGCTCCTTCCCCAGTCTTTCACCGCCGAAATGGAAGACACATGGGGTCCTCAGTGAGTCAGAGCAGAGCGCTCATATAACTAGGGTTATAGGATAACCTTTGTTATATTTCGTTATAGCTTTGCGCTCTGCTCTATTGGAACACATAAGTGGAGCAGAGCGGAAAGCCCGACAGATGTACCTGCTGAGGTCCCCTACAACCATCAGAATACCGGGAGGATCCGGGCCCCCCCTAGTGAGGGACGGGAGGGAGATCGGACCCGACTGTGCGAAGAGGGTTCAGTACCTCAACGCACATGGCGAGCAGACCGCGGGACTCACCTTTGTTTAGAAGGGCCCGCGACTACTCAGACGCGCATCCCGCACGCCACCAGGGAACGGACGTGAAGCAAAAAACCCACATCACAGCCCCCAATATCGCGGGGTCGGGGTAAAAAAAAAACAACCCTGTGGCAAGGCCGTAGCAGCAAGGCGCGGGGGAGGCCCCAGCCCCAGGCCACATCCTGGGGGCCAGGACCCCCTGGAAAAGGTGCCTGGCGAGGTCAACGAGGCAGCGGCATCGAGACCCCACCAGACGGTCACTGGTGACACCACCCCCCACATTGCCAGCGTATCGGACAGGGCCTAAAATAGGTGAAGGCCCTTCTCCCCCTGGCACGCCGCTCTGAAGCGATCCAAGGAGGCTTCCCCCCCACAATGTTGTGGGGCCAGCTGGCGCACGGGGGAGACAACCCTCCAAGGAGGTTGATCCCTCAATCCAGGTCGACAGGTCTTAAGAGCAGAACTCGACCTGCGCCCGGAGCACTGCGGACTAGACAGGCGCCTAAGGGGCTAACTGTAAGGACAGTATCCCGGCGGAAAGGGTGTTTGGTATGCCATGCACAATGTCACAATCTCATGGGGTCACGAACCTCGCGGAGTCGGAGTTAGCCAACTCCGCCAGCGAACAGATTCCACCACGAACCCTGACCCCGCCAATTTATTAATCCCGCAGGGTCGAGGTTCAGAGAAAGAGTTTGAGACAATTGGCAGACGTCATGAAACATGCGGGGGCATACTCTCGGGCAGCCGGGATCAGACCCGGGCTCAACCGGAGAGTCAACTCTGCTACCAACACACTGGGGAGACACCCACCCCCCTATGTTTATTAACTGAAAATGGTTGCTCCCTTAAACCCATTAAGAAACCCCGGAAACATAACTGCGCATATACACAGGCTATACAATGCAGTTCAAGGCATTTCAGGTTTAAAAAGGGTTAACCCAGGCCAACAGGTCAACGAGGGCAAGGCCCTACCTGGGTCTGGAGGACCGGGACCTATACAGGGATGCAAGAGGAGTTGACAGAAGCAGCCTCCCCGACAGCCCCCTCCCATCCCCGGTTTAGCAGGGAGGGAGGGGTGAAGTGAATGGAGAAGGACCAACCCACCTAACATTGTGCAAAAAGGTACAACATAGTATGGACCAATGCACACCACTGTTAACACTTTAACTGCCACACACGAGATATCTCTGGTTTATTTTTATGTGGTTGAAAGCCACTCACGAGCTTTCTCGGATTTTTTTTTTTTTTTTTTTTTAGCGATCTGAAATCATATTGCATCACGCGAGCCTACCCGCTCCGCCGGAGATCGTATGTGGAAAAAAGCACCCCCTATCGTCTTTCAGATGACATAAGGGATTTTGGAATGGACTCAATGAAAATGGATGGGGAAAAAAATCCGGTACTCCACATTTTCCAGTCCACTGATCCAGCCGGGGTTACCACAGTTCATTCTGGAGACTCTGAGCCCCGCTGATCATGGAGTGTATCGCGTTGGATCTATACACTTATCGATTTTTTCAAATGGTGATCAGGAATTGGAATATACCAGTTGGATACCATCTGATGTCAGGTAAGGACTCTATGTTATCAGTGTTAGGATAATCAGACTAATTTTGATGAAGTTATAAGCTGTTTTGTGAAATGGGCTCTTTCGGTTTCACTGTAAAAGTCAGAGAGGAAATCAACGCGGCGATTATCCGTGCGCGGCCCGAATGTGCTTGCGTGCACGTATAATATTGATCATCTAGCGTTTATTTGAAAACTATTCATAAAAAGGCAGACGAATATCAACGTTGAGGAATATTCCAGTAAAAGACGATTTTCATAGAATGGTCCAGAATGGGCTGTTTTTTATCTCAAAACGGGTGCTCTTCTAAATGCTCTGAAACGGAAATGACGCGATAAAAAAACAATCTGCCTTGACAGCACTGACTGGAAAATAGTCTTTGATAATGCGATGGGCAGATTAGACACATAGCCATAATTTAAAACATAGATTAGGCGATATTAACGTTAACATTGGCGCAGATGGTGGCATTCAGGGGGTAAAAAGGAAAACCCGGCGTGGCACTCAAAGTGTTAAGGGCAACTTGTAGTTGCATCTATATGACACACACATTCATGACATCAACCCCTGTGACGTCCGGACCGCCCAGGCATTTTCCCCCCGGAAAAGCTCAGGGTCCTTCGGGGTACCAGAACTTGTCTGCGCCCCGGCGGACAACGGGTTAAACTGATCCGGTCCGGCGCGACCAAGACAAGTCCTGTGCCCTTCACGACGCCGCCCCCAGTCCTAAGAGGGGAGTAGGTACGTGTGTCGATCCAACACATCACAGGGGGCACCACCAAGACGGTCAGTACGCAAACGCACCACTCCCGGTGGCCCCCCTAACGGGCGTGAAACCCCCCTGCCAATGTTTGATCTACTCCGTCATCTACCCCCGGAGATGTACGTGAGTCCTCGACTCTAACCTAGTGCACTGGCGCTCGGTAGAGACAAAAATCTCCTTCCCATCCGACCGCATAAAAAAACGCAGTTTTTATGATGTCGGGCAACCAAGGCGCGCCGGTCCCAAAAAGCGGATTCAATCATTGAAAAACACCCTGGGCCAGCGTTGATCGGTCTTGTAAGACCAAACGCTGATTTATGAAACAGCGTGTATGCTCGTAAAGAACCCGAGAACAGTGATGGCGAATTTCTAACAAGAAAGTGCCCCACAATGTTTCCCCTCGCTGTCTGGGACGAGCAGCAGGAAGCCGGTACTAGAGACTATACGACGAGCCTGGGAATAAAAACCGCGTCAATTCTGCTCTTTATGTAAGAGGGGAAGACAGCGGTTTTCCTAGAGAGACCTCAACGTGAGTGAAACAATTGAAAAAGGTTCATGTAACAATTGGACTAAGTAGACAAAACGGCCCAATATACACTACTGGCAGGGAGCAGAGCCGAAGAACCAATAGTCTCGACTGCATTGCATCACCTATCCTTTACAATGACAGCGGTCTGCAACACAGGCCCTGTAACTCACGGACATGTCTCTTGGCCAATAAGAAAACGTGCCTGTGACGTCTTCAAATGGCCGGGGAAATCCTGTGTCCCACCTACCCTAATTTGGTGTGGGAGACAAGGAAATCCCTCCCCCCCCCTGTGACAAGAGAGAGAACACCCTTGTCAGGGAGACTGATAGGTAGAGAAGCACAACCTCTCGGCCAATCAGTTTCATAAAGGATATAACTATATCCGGGGGGAGGTTTATTTGTCCACCCCCTCAACCGCCTCACCCCTGATACGACGCCATAGAAAAGCAGAGCCGTGACACCAGTTGCATAGCACGCTAAATGAAAGCACATACTCACCTGTAGAGTAATAGCTTTACATCATGCACGCCAACCTCAACCGATAACCTCGTTTGTGTAAAAAACTGGTTTTATCTACGGCTCTGGCTCATGTGCGAAAAACTTGCCACCCGCTATTTAATTTTTTTATCTTTACCCTTAAGCAAAGAAAATATAACAGACTGAAGAGAGGGACTCAAAAAATCCTTGGTTCACATGCTACATATGTACAACTCTGTAAGCTAACAATAGCACACCAGTTGCGGACTAAAATGCTACGTTTTAACCTAAAAACTTATTTACATGAAACACACACAACCCTCATCATACAATGAAGCCGTCAAGTTCACTTTTACCACGTAAGAAAGAACACTGGCTTAGGTAGAGAGAAAGGACATAAGCCCTTGGCTAAGTGCTAGAACACAGGCCTTGCAAGTTATACACAACAGCAACCAAGCATATTTCAGATAAATCTGCACAAACTCCCAAGCAAGAAGGCAACCCCAGCATTTGTAGCTGTTGGTTTATATAGCACACGTCGTATCCCCCAAAATACAGTGAAGCAAACATGCGTTTTGTTAAACAAAAACATTCCCCCCTAGGGGGGTCGGGCATAAGTGGTAACGTGTCCTACCTGACCCCCGGGCGCAGGACGGTTGGCCGCAACAATGGTGGTCCACCTCGTTGACGAGGCCTCTTGCTGGCGGGGCCAGTAGTGGCGACGGCTGGAGTCCTGCTCCGGCGTTTCGCCCACATCCTGCGGCTGGCCGTGGTGTAGGCTGACGACATCCTCTGCCAGAGATGACGCAGAATCAGAGTGTCCAGGGCCCGCTACCTCCCCACGGCTATCGCTAACGGTTAGCAACAAGCTAATGGCTAACTCCAGTAACTGCTCAGCGACGTGCACTCCCCTCTGGGCGCCGCTGAGGCTCACCTGCCTGCCACAAACGTTGAGCAGGAAAGCCCCACTACGCCCGAGAAAGCCAGAGGAAGCCCGAATGTGAAGTCAGAATAATCCTCTAGACTCTCCGGTGGTGACGACATTATCCTTTCTTTCTCCCGTAAATTAGTGAGAGAGGGAAAAACAAAAGACAATGCCAACACAGCTCCTATAATTAAACAAACTACGTTAAGCACTGGACTTGAAGAGGTACTATACACGGACTTCACGGTGGTGAAATTAGGGAAGGAGCTGGTAGTATGGCCATGGCCCCGCTTATGTGTGAGCGGATGTGGTCGTGGCCAGGCAGGTGTGGAGCGTGCATGTGGTTGAACGTTTTCATGATAGCATATGATTAAAGGGACAGTTCCAATAGAGCAGAGCGCAAGGCTATAACGAAATATAACTAGTAGGAGAGAAACAGTTCATAAGCAGAAACAGAACACAACCGGGATGAAACAGTTCATATTAAATCTCTGAACCGTGCAGCCCATCCCCCGCGGTTCGGGTGCTGAAAAATTGTGTAGAGTGCTTTCATTTGTAGAACTGGAAAAACTATCTTGCAGAGGTAACATTCAATGGCATACAACCAGTGATGCCAGTAACGTGTTACTAAGTAACGCGTTATTGTAATCTGATTACTTTTCCCCGAAAATAGTAATCTAACGCGTTAATCTTTAAAAGCCAGTAATCTGATTGCAGTTACTTGTCCAAGTGGCTGTGCTCTTACTATTTCGTTACTATCTCATCATAAATTCATAATGCAGGCGGAATGCAGTATTTTATTTCGTTTTCGACAGTCAAAAATACATTTTGAGCTGTTTTTCTTATTTGGGAGTGACATCGTGTGGCAGTGAAAGGGTTAAATACACAATATGTCCCGCGGCGTGACTGGACCCTCTGTCTGTGAGTGACTCTGCTTTGGTCCAATCACATTCCCCATCCACAGTCTGCGAATCAGAGGCAGAGTAGGGCGGGTCTTCACAGCACGTCATGTGACATATGCGCCAATCGTGTGACAGCAGGGCTCCGTCGTTACAGCCTTGTCTGCAGCACAGAGAATTCCACCCCAAAACGCTCGTCTAAACGTAGCCTCAGTCACTACTTCACGTTTGTGTCAGCTAAGCCGGGTGAAAAAAACATTCATATGCGGAGGAAACAAAATACTGTCTACCGCTAAAAACAGCACATCCAATTGCATTGAAAGCATCTGGAATCACAACACTAGCCGACGCTTCGACTAGGTACAGGAGGACTCGGAGGCCAGCCAAACAGCAAAAGAGAGAGATTGTTTCTTTCCCTTTTGATTAATGTATATTTGATGGTGGCAGAGCAAAAGCTCTTATTTGCCAGATTTACAGTTAATTTACATGTTAAAGAGAGACTGATTGTATGTTTATAGAGAGACATTTATAAAAACAATTTAATAGTTACAGTTGATATAATTGAATAGTTCAGCCTGCATTTGTTAGATGTGATACACTGGTTTTGTAAAACCACTGGCTGGCTGCTCTAATGCTGTGAGCATCATAGACTGTTGCTTTACCATACTTGATGGTACAGAAGCTGAAGCACTAGTTTAACAATTTACGTTATGTGCAGAGAAAAAACAATTTATGCACTTTCAATAATGCGTTTAAAAAAAAACTGTTGGGGGAACGACGACGACTTCGTAACCTAGTTACTTTCAAAGTAACTAAGTTACTCTGATAATCAAGTAATCAGTAAAGTAACTTGGATTACTTTTTAAAGGAGTAATCAGTAATCAGTAATCAGATTACTTTTACAAGTAATCTGTGGCATCACTGCATACAACACAGAAAACAATACTAGTTCAGTTAATGTTAGAAATTCATTGATCTCATATAAATCCAAAACCCACTTGAACCTTTACGTTTGCTCAGGCAATGTGATGCAGATGTCAGTTTTTGTGGGAAATTGCAAGTACTCCTAAGTGGAAAAGACAAGCTACATTAGATTGTAATATTATTTTGATATTTCTCCTCACAGAAAAGCCTTGCTAATACTGAAAGTAATTGTGTAGTAATACAATGTTAATACGCACAGCAAGTAATAATATAAGGTAATCACACTACATTTTATTGAGAGTAGCAGGTAATATGTAGTAAAGTATCTCAACTCAGCTAAGGGTTGTCCTATTTGTTGGAGATGAAAGTAACTTAAGAATGTCCGAACAGACACAAAATGTTAATAACCATGTTTCACATACTGTATGAGTCAGATATTTTGGTGTCTCCAGAGAAACAGAGCTATTGCTAACAAAGCACTTTGATGGTTTGTCTGGTATTATCTTGTTCAATAAAAACAAGAAACACCAGTAATTTGAGATCATGGCTAAATGTTATTTGATTATAGGCCTAATGGAACATTTCTTGTCTCATATGCAGGTGTTCTTCAAAGCTGGTCTGCTTGGTGTCCTTGAGGAGATGAGAGATGATAAGTTGGCTTCTTTGGTCAGAATGACTCAGTCTCTTTGCCGTGGTTACCTCATGAGGAAGGAGTTTGTGAAGATGATGGAGAGAAGGCATGTTGAAAATACCCACATTCTAAATACAAATTTATGTGGAGAAAAATGCTATAATAATTGAGTATGTAACAGTAACTCTTTCTTCACAGGGAAGCTATTTTCTCTATCCAATACAACATCCGCTCATTCATGAATGTCAAACACTGGCCATGGATGAAGGTTTACTACAAGATCAAGCCTCTTCTGAAGACTGCTGAGACTGAGAAGGAGCTGGCTAATATGAAGGAGAACTATGAGAAGATGAAGACAGACCTGGCCACTACTCTGGCTAAGAAGAAGGAGTTGGAGGTGAAAATGGTGTCTCTTCTCCAAGAGAAGAATGATCTGTCACTGCTAGCGGCATCTGTAAGTAGACTTCAAATGTCTAGAAAGTGTTGATATCTCTCTCTTCTCTCAAATTTGGCATCTATAAATAATATATTATCATTATTATTTTGACTTAGGAAACAGAGAATCTGTCAGATGCTGAGGAGAGATGTGAGGGACTTATCAAGAGTAAGATCCAGCTTGAGGCCAAACTCAAAGAGACAACTGAGAGACTGGAAGATGAGGAGGAAATTAATGGTGAGCTGACTGCCAAGAAGAGGAAACTGGAGGATGAATGCTCTGAGCTCAAGAAGGACATTGATGACCTGGAGCTCACCTTGGCCAAAGTGGAGAAGGAGAAACATGCCACTGAGAACAAGGTTCATAAGTATTCACTCTGGCTAACTTATCAAACAATAACAGGATGATCATTAATTTATGATAACATGATTTGTTTTCCTTATTCAGGTGAAGAACCTGACTGAGGAGATGGTCGCTCAGGATGAGAGCGTTGGTAAGCTGACAAAGGAGAAGAAAGCCCTCCAAGAGGCACATCAGCAGACTCTTGATGACCTGCAGGCAGAGGAAGACAAAGTCAACACTCTGACCAAGGCCAAGACCAAGCTTGAGCAGCAAGTGGATGATGTGAGTTTTAATAGTAATCTGATCCACAAACAAATGTCTATTATTGAGCTTAATGTTGACAAACATGTATAACTGTACAGCTCGAGGGTTCTCTGGAGCAAGAGAAGAAGCTCCGCATGGACCTTGAGAGAGCCAAGAGGAAGATTGAAGGTGACCTGAAACTGGCTCAGGAATCAATCATGGATCTGGAGAATGACAAGCAGCAGTCTGAGGAGAAGATCAAAAAGTAATATTATTTTTGCATTTTATTTGTGCACGGCAGAATGCATCATCTGTCTAAATACATCGTCACTCTGAGACATTACAATACTATTTATCCTGATTATTACAGGAAGGACTTTGAAACCTCCCAGCTGCTAAGCAAGATTGAGGATGAGCAGTCCATGGGTGCTCAACTTCAGAAGAAGTTAAAGGAGCTGCAGGTGAGACCAATAGACAAATCTGTTCAATTGTATAACTTTTTATGAAAATGTCCAAATAAATGTTCCAATCTTAAGTTTCTTATAACATGTACTGGTAAGTGGAATAATGTGTCATTAAGACTAAGAATATTTAAAAACATTTCTATGTATTTCTGTAGGCCCGCATTGAAGAGCTGGAGGAGGAAATTGAGGCTGAGCGTGCTGCTCGTGCCAAGGTTGAGAAGCAGAGAGCTGACCTCTCCAGGGAACTGGAGGAGATCAGTGAGAGGCTTGAGGAGGCTGGTGGAGCCACTGCTTCTCAGATTGAGATGAACAAGAAGCGTGAGGCTGAGTTCCAAAAGCTGCGTCGTGACCTTGAGGAGTCCACCCTGCAGCATGAAGCCACCGCTGCTGCTCTCCGCAAGAAGCAGGCTGACAGTGTTGCAGAGCTGGGAGAGCAGATCGACAACCTCCACCGTGTCAAGCAGAAGCTGGAGAAGGAGAAGAGTGAATACAAGATGGAGATTGATGACCTCTCTAGCAACATGGAAGGTGTTGCTAAGGCCAAGGTATATTACTTTACACAGTACATGTACATTCATGTGTAGAACGCATGTCTGACGACTCAACCGAATCAATGTCAATTAATAGGGAAATCTTGAGAAGATGAGCCGCACCCTTGAGGACCAACTTAGTGAACTGAAGGCCAAAAGCGACGAGAATGTGCGCCATATAAATGATATCAGCGGTCAAAGAGCAAGACTCCTGACTGAGAATGGTAAGTTTTCCATAAAAAGGAAATGCAGTTTTGTGTTAATAATTTTTTTCTTTACTCTAACCTATCTAAAACAAATTACATTTAAAAACCAGGTGAGTTTTGTCGTCAGCTTGAGGAGAAAGAAGCCCTTGTCTCCCAGCTGACCAGAGGCAAGCAGGCCTTCACTCAGCAGATTGATGAGCTGAAGAGGCAGGTTGAGGAGGAGGTTAAGGTGAGGAGAATCTTCTTAAAAAGGTATGACAGATCTTTTTCTTTGAATTATTATTATCTCTAATTAAATTATACTTATTTCAATAACCTTTTTAGGCTAAGAATGCCCTTGCCCATGGTGTTCAATCAGCCCGCCATGACTGTGACCTTCTGAGGGAGCAGTTTGAGGAGGAGCAGGAGGCCAAGGCTGAGCTGCAGCGTGGAATGTCCAAGGCCAACAGTGAGGTAGCCCAGTGGAGGGCCAAGTATGAAACTGATGCTATCCAGCGCACAGAGGAGCTAGAGGAGGCAAAGTAAGTCAATATTGTTATTTTCTTCTGCCCATATCAACAAACAGTTAATTATATTATATTACATTGTTACATGTAACAACTGTTCACCAGGAAAAAGCTGGCCCAGCGCCTTCAGGAGGCTGAGGAGCAGATTGAGGCTGTGAACTCCAAGTGTGCCTCTCTGGAGAAGACCAAACAGAGACTCCAGGGTGAGGTGGAGGACCTCATGATTGATGTGGAGAGGGCCAATGGTCTGGCTGCCAACCTTGACAAGAAGCAGAGGAACTTTGACAAGGTACATTGATATTCATGACTATAACTAAGGACATGTATTGATCATTTTAGCCTCCAAATACTAGGTTACATTTCTTTCAATTACTTTGCAGGTCCTGGCAGAGTGGAAGCAGAAGTTTGAGGAGGGCCAGGCAGAGCTGGAGGGAGCTCAGAAAGAGGCTCGTTCTCTCAGCACTGAGGTATTCAAGATTAAGAACTCCTATGAGGAGGCTCTGGATCAGCTGGAGACCCTGAAACGCGAGAACAAGAACCTGCAGCGTGAGTCCATTAACAAAAATAACTGTTACTTAATTCTGTGATAGATTTAGATTAACACATTGAGTGCCAGCCATGTGGAGCGCTAAAAGGCTCCGTATGCCAGCGTCCACTTCTATGTGTCTAATCTGGTCGTTGCTTATCAATGACTTGTTTGCAGTCAACATTGTCGAAACGGATTGTTTTTTAATCGGTTAATTTCCGTTTTATACCATTTTGAAAAATGCTTGTTTTTTTAAGTTTCAGGTAAAATATAAATATTCTGTGATAATCGCCCTTTACCGGGAACCTCCGGATTGCCAGACAACTGCTCTACCTCGGTCTGGAGGGGGTCTGAGGTGGAGCAGTCGTCTGGCAATCCGGAGGTTCCCGGTCTGATTCCCGCTCCTCCCGGGCAGTGTGTCGATGTGTCCTTGATCAAGACACTTAACCCCTAATTGCTCCCGATGAGCAGGTTGGCACCTTGCATGGTTGCCTCCGCCGTCAGTGTGTGAATGTGTGAGTAAATGGGTAAAATGTGAGGAACAAATTGTAAAGCGCTTTGGATAAAAGCGCTATATAAAAAAGCAGCCATTTACCATTTACCATTTACTGGAATATTCTGGAATACACAAAACACTTTGTAATTTTTCTGCTTATTTATGAATCGTTTTCAAATAAACACTAGATTATCGATAGTATATGTGTACTTATGCATGCTATAGAAGCGAGCTGAAATATCTCTCGTTTCCTGATCAGCACACACACACACGCACACACACACACATAGGGCACACGTTGATATCTCTGTGAAAAAAGTTCTGATTATCCTAAAACTGGTAAAATAGATTCCTTACCTCAGATCAGATGTTCTCCAAAAAGATTATTTCAATTCCTTATCGCCATTCCAAATATCGATTGTGTTTATTGATCCAATGCTCGGTACTGGAAATATGTATTCCACGCTGCTTTGGCGCTCGGCAATGAATCCGATCCTCTCGGGTGACTTGTCTGAGAAGTAAAATGAGGAAGTTTGATTTTTTTCCCCGCCATGTGTTTCATTCAATCCATTACAAAGGGGTGCAGTACAACAGGGAGAGATGATAGGGGGCGGTATTTTCCCAATGGAGCTCAGAGAGAGTTTGCAGCACTAACGTGAGACTAGATTGATGAAATATGAATTCAAATCGCTAATAAAAAAAAGCACGTTTTATTGTCGCTGGCACTCAATGGTCGGCATGAACTAACGATAAATCTCATCGCTGGCACTCAAAGTGTTAATACACAAGTTATGAAAGCTGCAATGTAGTATTTCCCATCCCTGTTTTGTGGTATCTACAGAGGAGATCTCAGACCTGACTGAACAGATTGGCGAGACTGGAAAGAGCATCCATGAGCTGGAGAAGGCCAAGAAGACAGTGGAAACTGAGAAATCAGAGATCCAGACAGCCCTTGAGGAAGCTGAGGTAAAATATATCCTGAATTTACGTACTGTATATCCACTATTACATTCAAAAGTCAACCAGGGGTATATTTTGGATGTATTTATAGGGAACTCTGGAACATGAAGAGTCCAAGATTCTGCGTGTCCAGCTGGAGCTCAACCAGATTAAGGGTGAGGTTGACAGGAAACTGGCAGAGAAGGATGAGGAGATGGAGCAGATCAAGAGGAATAGCCAGAGGGTGATTGAGTCCATGCAGGGCACTCTGGACTCTGAGGTCAGGAGCAGGAATGATGCCATGAGAATCAAGAAGAAGATGGAGGGAGACCTGAATGAGATGGAGATTCAACTGAGTCATGCCAACCGCCAGGCTGCTGAGGCCCAGAAGTCACTGAGGAATGTTCAGGGACAGCTCAAGGTACTGCATGAGAAACCTTTGTATTTAATGCCAACTATGTTGTCACAGTATAATCTTTTATAGGCTAATTAATCAGCAACCTAAAATAGAAAAAGTGTATATGTATGCTATACCTTTCAATGTTGTTTACAGTTATGACTGTATTCGTGTTGATGTCCCCCAATTGCATGAGATACTCTAAATGAAGTGCTGAAGTCTGAAGCTGAAATACATTACATTATTGTCTTAGGGTATGCCTACAAATACAGTGGTTATCCTCACTAAGGGCATGATGCTAACATATTTAGTGTTATGGACTTTCCCATTCATTCCCATTCCCCCAACTACTTCACCCCTCATGTAAATGTAGCCACATTCAGGTTTTTTTGTGATAATTTTCATGTCATGTCGGCATCCCCTTAACAATTGTTTGTATTGAGCTGTACTGTATTGTACCCATTCTGCAATCTGTTAATAAAGTTTTCAATCAATCAATCATTCAGTCACCATCTTTTAACATCAGGATGCCCAACTGCACCTTGATGATGCTCTCAGAGCACAGGAAGACCTGAAGGAGCAGGCTGCCATGGTTGACCGTAGAAATGGACTCATGGTGGCTGAGATCGAGGAGCTGAGAGCTGGTCTGGAGCAGACAGAAAGAGGCCGCAAAGTGGCTGAGCAGGAACTGGTGGACACCAGTGAACGTGTTGGACTGCTGCACTCTCAGGTAAACAAACACAACTATATGATCACTAGTTCATGTTGTTTGTTCATGTGTTTTTTTGGGTGTTAGATATATTTTTCATCATTGAAACTCTTATCTGTATACTGTATATGTTTTTATTTTAGAACACCAGCCTTCTGAATGCCAAGAAGAAGCTTGAGTCTGACCTGGTCCAAGTCCAGGGTGAAGTGGATGACAGTGTTCAGGAAGCCAGGAATGCAGAGGAGAAGGCCAAGAAGGCCATCACTGATGTGGGTTTACATTAGCTTGTTTCTTCATGGCCAAGAAGGCCATCACTGATGATTCGGTTTCTTCATTTAATTTCAGTCAACAATGTAACATTTTCTCATGCCAATCCTAGTGAAATCAAATATATTTCTCGTCTAGGCTGCCATGATGGCTGAGGAGCTGAAGAAGGAGCAGGACACCAGCTCTCACCTGGAGAGGATGAAGAAGAACCTGGAGGTCACAGTCAAGGACCTGCAGCACCGCCTGGATGAGGCTGAGAATCTGGCCATGAAGGGGGGCAAGAAGCAGCTCCAGAAACTGGAATCCAGGGTAAGATAAAATTAAATATATATAAAATAGATATTTTTGAACTGATGTAGGACAATCTCACGAGAGAAAAGTGGATTATTAATATTGGATTCAATTCTGAAGGTGCATGAGCTGGAAGGAGAGGTTGAGGCTGAGCAGAGACGTGGAGTAGATGCTGTTAAAGGTGTCCGCAAATACGAGAGGAGAGTGAAGGAACTCACCTACCAGGTATGTCATGTTCACATTCATGACAAGTTGGTCATCATTAGTGTTTCTTTTGACTGAAGGAGAATAATGTACATATGACATGTTTACATTCATGGCAAGTTCATGACAAGTTGGTCATCAGCATTGCTACCTTATTTTGCTGATTCATTCAAATTCATATGTCCATACTTCCATTAGACTGAGGAGGACAAGAAGAATGTTGCCAGGCTGCAGGATCTGGTCGACAAGCTGCAGCTCAAGGTTAAGACCTACAAGAGGACGGCTGAGGAAGCGGTACGTTGTTTTAAGTCAAAATGCTCTACTTGTCTTTCTTTCTGCTTTCATTCTATAAGCATAATAAAGAAGCATGTGCTTCAGCCAGGGCTAGACTGCGACCAAAACTCGGCCGTGGCATTTTTGGCCCAGACCGGCCCACCATAATCGGTCGGACACCACCAGCCAGTACACCATCCTTGCGGCTCCTTAAATATGCGTACCTACTGTACTATTCCCCCAAACCACTACAAAGCTGGGTAGTAAGTGCCATGGACAAGTGTACCAGTGCAAGTGGACCAGTGTACTCACTCACTCTTGGCTGAATCTTGTTTTGGGTGGTGATGTAAAAACATCTGCATTATAGCAGGCTCAGGCTGGGCAAAGTAGTCTATAGCCTGTTCATCCCTGTCTCTCTCCTCCACAACCTGGCTTGACTAGACATAAGGAGAGAGAGATTATTACAATTAACTGGTACATTCAGGTCCAGAATTGTTGGAATTCCCTGACAAAGATGTGCAAAAAGCTGTACAATTTAAACAATACCATACTGGTAATGAGCAAATAGTTGTTTATTCAATGAATGCATGGAGCTGTTCCATCTTATTTCATTTGATACTAACTACTCAGTTCATACAGATTTCAAATATTCAAATATTGTAACGATTGGGGTGCTAATGAAGGTGAGAACACAGTTTGCAGACAAGGGAGAAGGAACGGAGGCAGAGACGAGGAGCGATGCTTGAAGAAGGGGTGTTTACTAATGATCCAATATACAATACAAATAAAAGACACTACTACTAACAAAACAACGAAGGAAAACAAGAAAACGACAGGAGTATACAGGAAAGGACTCACTAGACATCAACGGGGAAGGCAGGCACGACACGGGGACAACGCGGGGTACTGGAGGAATTACACCACAAGGAAATGAGGACAAACAGACACCTAAATACCAACACTAATTAACAATGATCAACACCTTGGCCAAAACACAGAATCATAAACACAACCTAGACACAAAAGCAAAGACACCATAAACACAACTAGACACAAAGGCAATGACACACAACAACCCAACAGGGGGGTGACATCAAACACAGACAGGGATGGCCCAGGATAACAGAGTATTAGAAATCCAATCAATAATGTGCAACCAACATAAAATGGCAGATCGCACCATCAGGCATAGGTCACCAGAGGGAGGTAGGGAGCCAATGTCAGGAGGAGAGCACTGTCCAATGTTATTCTCATGCCCGGTCCAGCCAGGACCGGGCCTTGGAACGTAACAAATATCAATGATGAATATTGCATAAGGTTTACACAGTTAATAGATCACCTTCTTGTTTTATATTCATGTTCAGAGAGGAGTAATAGTTAGATCTTTGTATGTGATTTATATGGCAATTAAATCAATGGTGTGCTTGTTTGTTTGGGGAGTTTGACAGTTAATGTGCCTACCATGTGAAGGCGCATGATCAATGGACAGCAAAAAAACTATTTGTGTAGGTGGAGACTAGAGCTACCACATATAGTAATAAGTTATAAGAGTAAGTAATCCATACCATATATATCCTAATAGTTACCTTATTACCATACTTGGCTGAAAATAAACTTTGCTGCCTGTTGTGAATGTGTTTTTCCCAGTAGACTAATACATAAATAGGCATACATTTTTGCAGTTGAGTAGGCTATATGTGCTGTGTTTTTATGTCTTCCATCGAGGACCAGCTTGGAAATAAGTGTTTTAATGAATGCTTTTAGGTGATATCATCAGGAATACAAATTGGTCAAGATAATTTGTTTTTTTTAAAACTTAATTTTTTAGCGTTTATCGCTTTTCTGGTCAAGCATGACCGACAGAAACAGGTTGAAATGGGATGTAGAGCAGGGGAAGACATTCTGAGAAATGACGGCGGGTCCGGGAATCGAACTCGTGTCCCCCAGATCCGTGACGAGCACGGTTTTCCCCGACGCAGAAATAGCGCCGAGATATGCGGTGAGCTACGGGAGCTCCCCTATAGATAATTTGTTTTTATGATGTGTTTTTAATGTCCAAATACAAATCTAATCAAATAAAAAAAGCAGTTTTTGCAGTTGAGCTACAGGTGTATATTATACAGCCTTTTCGTGCATCTTTATCAAGGGAACCCTTATCATAATGATTTTTTAAATAATATTATGATGATACGATATGGACCTAGTAGTTGGGTCATCTGTGGCACTTCGTTTCTCAATGGATTTGTCATCTAGGAGGGTTAATAAACAAATTTAGCTGGGGTGTATTTTAAAAAAAAGGCGGGGGAAATTTGTGAGACCCTTATGTAAACAAGACGAAAGTCTTTCTCTGGTCTGCATCCCCTTAACAATTGTGTGTATTGAGCCGTACTGTATTGTACCCATTCTGCAATCTGTTAATACAACTTTCATTCAATCAATCAATCTGCACGGTGATTGATTGAATGAAAATTTTATTAACAGATTGCAGAATGGGTACAATACAGTACGGCTCAATACACACAATTGTTAAGCGGATGCAGACCAGAGAAAGACTTTCGTCTTGTTTACATCAGGGTCCCCCATTTTCAATTCATAATGAATTGTAAGTAAGGGTGCAACTTGCTCCGTGCAATCCATTCTTTGTGGATCTAGGCATTAGTATTCCTTAATAATACTGATCTATGAAACTTCCACAGGAGGAGCAGGCCAATGGTCACCTGTCCAAGTGCAGGAAGGTTCAGCATGAGCTGGAGGAGGCTGAGGAGCGTGCTGACATTGCTGAGTCCCAGGTCAACAAGCTGAGAGCTAAGACCCGTGATGCTGGCAAGGTGAATGTGAATATGTTATCTGTGAACAACATACATACATTCATACAGTGAATTTTAAGTGTGATAAGAATCACAACTTTCCATAGGATACAGTCTAAATGTGTTCTTTATCGTTTACAGGGAAAAGATGCTGCTGAATAATCCTGCTAATCCCGAACATTGAAAACATGTTATATACTATACAGTAATGACAACATTGTCTACTGTATTCCAATAAATGCTGCTTTAAAATGGTTTTGTTTATCATTTGTTTCATTATTTACCATGTCTAACTAAAAGCGTTTTATATGATCTGGTCTATCAACGCTTCCCAGTTAGCGAAATGTATTTGCTATTCTAGAGAAGTATTCTCTGTATTCTCATTCTAGATCGACAGTCACCAATAGTGAGCATACAACTCAGGTCCTTGCCCACTGACAGTTGAGCATTGACCTCTAAAGAGTATGTTAAGGCGAGACACCCCAGGTGAATAGGCAAATATACTTTTTTTTGTTGATTTTGAGATTTTGTTATATTTTGCTTCCTAAACATGTCTTCTATAAAACTAGTGACAATAAAACGTCAATAACACACATTTAGTTGTTTATTTTACTTCATTTTGCCTTATTGCATCCATAAATGTGCACATATTTCAAGTTTCAAGTTTCTTTAATAGTTGTCATACAGAAGTACAGAATACTTTCATACAAAATGCTTCTTACTGTTACGCTCCAGAGACTGTGCTAGACAAGATAGTATCAAATAACATAGTATAGCATGTAATTTAGAAGAAGAAAATGAGGTCACAGTGTTCGGTATAGACATATGTACAATGTTCTGAGTTACCATATAATATACAATACTATGCAGTGTACTAATGTACAGTACTATATAGTGCAAAGCAGAATGGGGAAGTGCCTCATTTGCATATATAAACATACAATTCAGAAAACTTGCAATATATTTTTTCTTAGTTTATATGTACATAACAAACTGGGAAAGTTTCATAGTGATATCTATTAAAATATGTTTAGCCTATTAGGGGGTACTACACTGTACTACACTGTTTGTAGCCTGTGTGTAGTTCTGTTCAGTTCAATAACATCATTATTATTATTATTATTATTATTATTATTATTATTATTATTATTATTATTATTATTATTATTATTATTATTATTATTATTATTATTATTATTATTATTATTATTATTATTATTATTATTATTCAGTTATCAGGCATGTGTTTAGGTTGTCAATTACTAATGGTTTTGTGTTTGTAAATAGCTGTTTCAAAAAAGATTATGGCATTTTACAATACCAAACTTTGAAGGCGTTTTCCTCATACTCTGAGCCAGAAATCTCCACTTCAGTAGCACTCACATACACCAAACCTTCCAGTTATATTCATATCTATGTTCTGAAGGTATTTACAGAAGGGTTTGTTGATATCGCATTCATACCCTGATTTATATCACATTTTATTCCTAAAAAACATGGCAAAATATGGAATTTTACCATACAAATGGACTGAATGGAGTATTTTCTGATTTATGGAGTGATACAAAGAGATATCCAAAATCCCCTCTGTAATAACCTTTGGCTCTAATATGTCAACAAAATGAAACTATAATTTAGAAAATGGCTTCATCCAATGTTCAGATTTCTGTCCTGGAATTATATGCAAATTAGTGCATATTTAAGTAGATACTGCCTCATTTGCATATTTAAACATACAATTTCAGAAAACTTGTAATACAAAAAAGTATTGTCTTAATATAAGTAATCAACTGGGGAAGTTTCATTGTGATATCTATTAGTAATTATTTTTACCCTAGTCACCTCTAGTGTCTCGCCTTAAAGTGGTATGTGGTCCAGTTATGCTGGCTGTGATTGCATCCTCTTGAAGTTGGCAGGCTTCAAATTTGAAAGTACATGTTGTGTTCTTTAATATCTGATAATCTTCAATAATGAAAGGTAGAGTTAGTCTTTCAGAGTTTTATTCAAAAGTGAATAAGTAAAGTACAAACAGGACAAAATAATAATACATTGCAACGGGCAGAATCGACTGTAATGTGGAAACGCCAGAGACATTCTGCCCACAACAGAGAGTAACAAGAGCTTTTATATTGTCACAGAGGAGCGTGCCGACATTGCTCATTGGTGGTTTCTTTTTTCGTTAAATTTTTTTTACACATATGTTTATTGTTTTCTTTTTTTTTATATACACAACAAGACATTGACAGGGAGACAAACCGGTATACATAAGACAAGAAAATGGCTCAATACAGCTGTATAAGTTATGTAATAATAAATATATAGTAGGAGTTACCTTTAAGGGGTCAACTCCCATCCAGGGACAGCATTGGGTAGAAAAGATATGACAAAAAGACAGACAGGCATACAAACAACAAGAACACGGCTCAGATACAGCTTTACAAGTTATATAATAAATATATAGCAATAGTGATATTTAAGGAGTCGACTCCCGGCCAATGATAGCAACAATTGGACTAAACTAGACTGTGTCTGTGTTTTATGTGTGTGCGTGTATGTTTTACGTGTGTGTGTTTAACCTCTTAAGCCTGGAGCCCTATTTTCTGAAAATCCGCCTAAAATACATACCTACAGTAAGTAAATGGATTATTGCTCCACTTCTACCAGGTCCATTTGCATGTTCTTGGTCTCTAGGGACATCTATGGACCTCAGTGAATGTATTCCAAGTGTCAGAAATATTGTGTCTATTACTAGGCTTGCTTAAATCGTGATGAAACAAAGGAGAATATGAATTCAGATTTTTCTTTGCATCTTTGACAGTGAATAACACCATGTTTTTATTTTATTTTATTTTCATACATAAAAGAGAACATAACAGTACAAAGTTAAATAATACAAATAAAATAAATGTGGCTTAGGCACTAGCAACCATGTTTGTGTATCCTTGAGGTGGCTCTTGAGGATTCGGATCCCTGCCAGTGTTAGGACAGATGTACTAAAATAGACTAAGTGTGCGACGTGTGTGTGTATGTGTACTATATGTGTGTTTTACCTATGTGCTTGTGCGTACCCTATGTGTGCATTTTATGTGTGTGTGTTTAGTAAGTCTTGTGCATTTTATGTGTGCATGCTTCATGTGTGTGAGTGCATATGTGTTCTGTGTGTGTGTACGTGCGTGTGTTGTGTGTGTGTGTATGTGGGCATGAACACGTTTTGATGGGTTTTTAGTTCATTGATCTAGTAAAATTTGATGTAAAATGTCTGATATCTTATATCTGTGCTTGTGCAGGCTGTAGGCTGCACCCTGCTCTCTGTCTGTGTCTCCCTCCCTGCATGTGGCGTGACCTGCCGACCTCGTGGCTGTCTCCTTCCACACACACCCATTAACACACACAGGGCTCCCTGTACATCCTGATCACGCGCCTCACGCACACTCCTCTTCTGACACGCACACACACACACACTCACGTACACACGCGCACACATCTCCCCCACCCAGCTGTCATGGCCGTGATTTGTGGAGGTGTTGTTCGAGAATAGGGGTCTTCTACATCTGGAACCCATTAGCCCCCCCTTCTGAAACAAGCACACACACCGACTAGCACACACACACACCACACACACACACATACTACACACACAGATACATATACACACACACCCCTCCCCTCCTCCTCTGTATAAATGACATGTAGTGTGATGTACTTTCTCTTCTGATGCTGGTGCAAGGAGCTGAGCCCGTGCGGGCTGCAGGAGAGTCCTCTTCTCTGTGTGACAAACAAATAAAAGCTCCGTTTGAAATACTCTGTGTTCCGCAAATCTTTGGTCGACGGGTCCACAACCATATCAATTCAAGGACTCACGAGGGACAGGTTATCCTTTTCAGTTTGCACTTTTACAATTGTCATGATACCCCCAACAATGATACCAGCTTTAACAAAACAACACAAGGCAGCATTGGTCCACAAGGAGGCTATGGGTAATGGGGAAACCCACCAAGTACAGTGGCAGACAGTGCAGGCCCGATATGAGACAGATATGGGTCTCATATTTCATAGAAGGTGTCCAGTTTAGAGTGCAGCATGCATGTGATGTATTCACAGGGAATGCATTCCATTATAATATTGTGCAATGACCTCTTTGATGGGACCTCATCCTTGATCCAGAACAACAGAATGTTCTTCCTACCAGCAAATGTCAACAAATTGAACAGTCTCCTATGTTTGAAATTGGCAATATGAATATCTGGGAGGCCTAGTAAGAGGCAGAGGGGATCCAGTTCGATGGGGGTCTGGAATATATCAGATAGTTCCTCTACGATGTCGAACCAATAGCTCTGGAGCTTTACACAGGACCAAAAGCAGTGGACGTGGTTTCTAATCTCTATCTTGCATTTAAAGCAGAGTGGGGATGCATTGGGATCCATTTGACTCTCATGGGCAGCGGTAATATGAATGCGGTGTAAGATTCTAACTTGGATAGACTTGGTGCGGTTGCAAACAGAGATTTATTTTGCGTAGGTCCATGCATCCTGCCAGTCCTCGTGCGTGATCTCTATGTCCAAGTCTTTTTCCCACGACTGTTTAGTGACAAGGGAAGATAAAGATGAATTAAGGTATAGCGTTGGTAGCGGTATATGCCCCAAATTGTACGAAGCTAACTTCTACGCTACACTTACCGGAACAATGTTAAACCTTCCTGAATACTCATTTATAATTGGCGCGGATTTTAATGCCATTGTGAGGATTGGTTCTTTCCCCACCACAGGCTTCTTAAAGTACTGTGATGATTGGTCCGTTCCCGGCCACACGCTCCGTTCCTTTAAGGTACTTTGTTGAGTAATTGCATTCCCCGCCACGCTCCGTTCCTTTAAGGTTCTGTGAGGATTCTGTGATGATTGGTCCGTGGCCGAACGCACACTTCTAAGTCAAGTATCAATTACCATCACGCACCTGATGTGTGTTCTAATCAGCGCCCCAGAGGGCTTTATATACTCTGTTCCCCCTAATATCGATGTTGGATCGTTTTGAATATTCCCTGCATCTGCCTTTCTTTCCCGTTCGCTGTCTGTTGCTCTCCAGGACTCTCGTGAAGTATCCCTTGGAGAACCTGATTCCCCGTACGAAGCTACGCCTCGTTTATCTGCCCGCTTTACGCGTTGCGCTTTGGTGAGTTTTTCAAACAGTCTTTTTGGATCACCAGTTTTTTGTGTGTTTGTGAAACACCGAAGAGATCCCGTTTTTGTTATACTGTTCTCACCTATTTTTTGTTGTTGGATTTACTCTTTGGATTACCGTATTGTTTTTTCTCTGGACTCTGCTAACTGTGTGTATCACACCGAAGATCAAGTCACTTGGATATTAATTTGGATCAGTCACCTCTCTGTTATCTGTTGTGCGCTGAGCTAACTGGGATTCTCTCTCTCCCTCCGTGTTCCATCTGGAGTGTATGCTGGGGGGATCTGCAGAGCGGCTCAGACGTCACAAGCAAATTCCTCACCAACACCGTCTGGGAGAATCTGCAGAGCCGCAAGACATTCTTTACATGCCAGATTCCCCATTTGTTCTGTTTTCCACCTAATTCAATCTTGTGACTCTGAGAATAAACACGCCCTTGTTTTTGGCTAACTCTGAAAACAACTCTCTCTGTGCCATTGCGTTTGGGGTCGGTTACAAACCATAACAGCCATTTGGGATCCTGGGATGGATAAATCTTATCCCACCTTTTCCAACGACCAGAAAAATTCATCTAATGCGTTAAAGGATTGGTCTAAGAATACAGGTGTAAATGATCTATGGCGATCACTCAACCCTACGACCCGAAAGTACTCTTGTCGATTTGCAAGACATAACACACTTTCCAGAATAGATTATGTTTTTGCATCCCCAAGACTATTTGATAACTATGACATGGAAATGGTACCCAATGCACATCAGATCACTGTTATTTACTCCTAAAAGGATCATTTGGTATACTGTCATCCCGAGCCCCAAGATGGCGATTTAACTCGATATTGCTGAAAAACAAGGAATTCATTACACAACTCAAAGAAGCTCTTTCTGCATTCCTACTAGAGAATGCGAAATCGGTACAGGACCCCAGAATATTATGGATGTCGGTAAAGGGTTTGATCAAGGATTTTACCGGGTACTTTTCCTCAAAAATACGCAAGAATCATTGTTCAAAACTGGCAGAGCTGGAAACGCTTTACTCTACGTTATTTTCCTCTTTACAATACAACTACTCGGCTCGATTGGAAACTCAAATTAATGTGTTAAAAAAGAGATTAATGCCATTTATAAACAACAATCTGAAGTTCAAATATGTAGCACAAGACAACAGCATTACTTTCATGGTTCTAAACCAAGTCACCTACTAGCTATGCAGTTAAGAGCCAACGCAAAATGTGCAGATATAACTACCATTAAGGCACAGCAAGGACTTGTTACAGACCTTAAAAAAATCAACGAGACATTCAAAGAGTTCTACTCCAACTTGTATAAATCAGAAACGGCCTTCGATCAAAACAAAATGGACACATATCTTAATCAAATTAACCTTCCTAAACTATCAGAGGATGACGCTAAACAGTTAGAAACACCCATCAAGTTTCAAGTTCAAGTTTCTTTAATAGTTGTCATACAGAAGTACAGAATACTTTTATACAAAATGCTTCTTACTGTTACGCTCCAGAGACTGTGCAAGACAAGATAAGATAAGTATGAAATAAAATAACATATTATAGTATGTAAATTAGAAGTAAAAAAAAAATGAGGTAAAACAAATTAGGTCACAGTGTTCAGTATAGACATATGTACAATGTTCGATGCAGAATAGACGTAACTGAGTTACCATATTATATACAATACACAATACTATGCAGTGTACTAATATACAATACTATATAGTGCAAGGCAGAAATGGGATGAGGTGCAATTTAGGTACAATTTACAGTAGGTGTACGAGTTGTAGTGCAAATCCTTTATCAATAAATATAAAGTGTGTTTGTGTGATCTAAAGTGTGGAGAGTGGGTGCTGCAGTGTGTTGTTTGTTTAAGTGAGTGTGTGCGTGTGGGTGTGTGTGCTGTGTGCATTTGATGGTTGTTGCATATTGTTTATTGTTCGTTTAGCAGCCTGATGGCCTGGGGATAGAAGCTTCTTCTGAGTCTTTCTGTGCTCGCCTTAAGACTCCGGTATCGCTTGCCTGACCGCAGCAGTTCAAAGAGGCAGTTGTTCGGGTGGCTCGAGTCCTTAATAATTCTCTTAGCCTTCCCCCTGCACCGCTTGTTGTAAATGTTCTGGAGGGTGGGAAGCCCCCCTCCAATTGTGCGTTCGGCTGAACGTGTCACTCTTTGTAGTCTGCTACGGTCTTGTGCAGTGCTATTCCCAAACCAGGAGGTGATGTTGCCAGTCAGGATGCTCTCTATTGTACATGAGTAGAAGTTCCTAAGGATCTTCTGACTGACTTGGAACTTCCTTAGGCGCCTGAGGAAGTAGAGGCGTTGTCGTGCCTTCTTCACAACACTGTCAATGTGTGTGGTCCATGTCAAGTCCTCGGATATGTGGGCTCCGAGGTACTTGAAACTGTTCACTCTCTCAACCGGTGCCCCGTCGATGCTGATGGGGCTGTAGTCCTTGACCCCCGACCTCCTGAAGTCCACAATCATCTCTTTTGTTTTGCTGACGTTCAGGGAGAGGCAGTTCTCCTGACACCACTGTGACAGATTTTCTACCTCTTCCAGGTAGGCCCTCTCGTCGTTGGCAGAGATCAGGCCCACCACTACTGTGTCATCAGCAAATTTGATGATTGTGTTGTTGTTCCGCTGTGCCACGCAGTCATGTGTGTACAGGGAGTAGAGGAGGGGGCTCAGAACACAGCCCTGGGAGGCCCCTATGTTGAGCGTGATGGATGAGGAGGTGCAGTTGCCTGCTCTTACCACCTGGGGTCTGCCCGTCAGGAAGTCCAAGACCCACTGGCAGAGGTCATAGTTCAAGCCCAGGTCCCTGAGCTTGGCTATGAGTTTGGAGGGGACTATGGTATTGAATGCTGAGCTGTAGTCGATGACAGCATTCTCACTTAGTTCCCCTGCCTCTTGTCCAGGTGTGATGCTGCTGTGTGCAGCACATGGGCTATGGCGTCCTCCGTGGACCTGTTGGGGCGATATGCAAATTGCAGGGGGTCCAGGTTGATGGGGAGGGAGGAACAGATGTAGCCCTTCACTAGCTTCTCAAAGCACTTCATGGCTATGGAGGTGAGGGCTACAGGGCGGTAGTCGTTGTTTCCTATGGTTCACACAGAGTAGCTTGCTGCCTTGTCATAGCGCAATTAGGCTGCCGTGTCAGGAGAGGGCGCTGTGCAAAAGTTTGTCTGACATTTTAGCGGCCTAGCAGGTCAACAGCAGATGATGACGCCTCTGGCCGCATACGCGACCATTTGCCATGTGTGTGGCTAGCAGAGGTAACTACTGGGAGGAGATAGGAGGGATAATAAATGAAATAGTAGGATAAGAAATACCCCAGACAGGTCAAGTACTATACCTAGGGAACTTAACAAAGAAAGAAATTCAGGGAGAAGCCAAATATCTGATGAAGATACTATTAGTAGCAGCCAAGAAAGCTTTGACTAAATTGTGGTACAGGGTAGAAGCACAGACGATAGAACAATGGATAGAGATAATAACGGGGATACAGGAAATGGAGAGAATCACACATATGCTGAGACTACAAGAGGAGAAATTTGAGTCAAAATGGGAAAAGTGGGAGGAATATAGGAAGACAAGAAACGACATCACAGAAGAATGAAAAGGAAACAAGAAAAGAAATTGAAATGTAAATAAACAATGTAAAAACAATTTTTGTCAATCTTTTATTTTTTGATATTATGTCTTTATAATTTCGTATGTTGAAATTTACTGTTTATGTTGTTTATCAAAAAACTGCAAATAAAAATGTAAAGGGGACATGCATTGCTATTCCTAGCACTATTTGGGCAACTTTACACAATTCCTGTGAGTCTATGGAACACCTCTGTAAGGTTTTATTAAAAAAGATTCATTGTTTTATATTTCTAATCAAGTACTCAAAAGCCTAATTTCCCAGCATCTGGATTTCAGGCTGTGTTGGCCTGGCTCTGCCCATAAGCACTTTGAGTGACAGTCATCCACACAGTCTGCGACTGGCAGACAGAGAGAGATAGAGAGAGACTGAGGCACGGAGCACTGTGTAAACAAGCGCTGCGTCCGTGCCTGTGTAAACAAACGCTGCGTCCGTGTCTGTGTAAACAAACGTTGCGTCCGTGCCTGTGTAAACAAACGCTGCTCTCTCTATCTCTCTCTCCCTCGCAGAGTGCAGTCGAGGTGTCGGGTTACACTATCTGCCTCGCTGTTTGAGGAAGTGAAGATTTCCACTCGCTCTGCTATCGCTGTGTGGGCTGCCTAGGTTGTGGGCGGGCATTGGCTCCAACCACAGAGCCAATCGGATCACTATCCGCTCCATCCTCGCCTCGTTACGTCACGATGCGAGTCAAATCAGAATGACCTAATTAACTGGAGCAGGAAATGGTCGGACATGAATGAGAGCAATCCGCCAATATGGTATTTAGAGACACAGACACATTGATACTAACTACTATTACTATAATACAATGCTAGACACTGAAAAAAGCCATTTATAATGCATGTCACCTTTAAGTAAAAAAATATATATATATATATATATATATATATATATATATATATATATATATATATATATATATATATATATATATATATATACAAAAAAAGAATACCCTGAAGACTCTAGCAGGAGCACTCATTCAAGGGAACTACCATGGTACCAAAGCACCTCAAAGGCACTAAAAACAAGATTACAAACATCACAAAACAAACTGGTCAGACTAGTGCTTGACCTTACTCCTAAAACACACCTCACCCCAGCCCATTTTGACAACCTATAGGATGGCTTAGAGTAGACGACAGAGTACAGCAACTTGCAATTGGCCTGGTCTACAAGATACGCTACACCACTAAGGTACCCATGTACATGTCGAGGTACTTCCCAAAGGTCAGTGAATACCACAACCACAACACCAGAGGGAGTTCCACAAATCATGTTCAACCCAGATTCGGCTCAAACAATGGACTAAACACGTTTCGCAATTATGCCCTACCCACAGCCGTAAAAAAAATTCCCTACTCACCTTCAAAACCGCTCTCAAAGAGCACCTACGGGAGGCTGATATTCTAAACTGGCCCCTGTAAACATCCAACCCCCCCCCCCCCCCACCACAACCCCCTCCAATGTACAGTTTCTTCCCCCTCAAATGTATATGGGGCATTCTACCGAATTAGTTCAAAGTGCAGTCCCACAACAAGAAAAACTATTTAACAAAACAATTAAGTATTCAGACATAGATATTTACTAAGAATATGTTATGATCTATTTAAACCCAAGGCATTACATTATATTGTGATGAGCTAAATACATACAATATCATCATTTATAGGGTACTTTCTATTGGGAAGTAGCTGTCCCAAACCCTGACATCTAAATTTCAATGTATGTAAATAACACTTTACAATTTTTTTTAGATTTAGTTCAATGGTGTAATTTCAAAGATCTTCATGATTAAGTTTAAACAGAAGTTGAACGATTTAGATTTATTGTAAGTTTAATTTTTTTTATTAAAAAACTATACTCAAAAAACCTTGTCCCTAGCACTACCGAAACACAGGAGTTTTAGTCCATTGGCTGAGCCTGGTGTTTAGCCACACCCCTGCTTTTTTGACCAGGCATTGACACTGCCTCCCTGTCCCTCATGGCTGCATGGTAAGTAGTTAAATCCCATCATTTTGAAATAAATGTGTTCCAAAGTCAGAAGATCAGTGTGTAACTTTAAGAATGGAACACATATTCTCTTCAATAAGGTAAACTTTTGGGGGTTTTATGCTAAATATTATGTTTTATGTATTATGCAGTCACAACATTAGGTTATGACTATAACCAAGTTCTGTTAACACTAGTGAACGCTCAGCGTCTCATGCATATATCTCGCTTCAGCATATATACACTGAATAAATTTCAAAATGTACCTTTAAATGCCAGCATTCATCTGGCCACACCCCCATCCGCTTACCTATATAAGCAGGGGTGGTGCCACACACTCATCTCCTTCCCAACAAATTTCACCACAATGAAAAATCAAGGGCCGCAGCGGCGTCTAGACGCTGAGCGTTCACTAGTGTTAACAGAACTTGGTTATAGTCATAACCTAACGTTCTGTATCACACTAGCTCACGCTCAGCGTCTCATGCATAATAGGAGCTGAGCGGGAGCTAGAAGCTCGACAAATGTACCCTGCTGAGGCCCACCCACAACCATCAGATCAGGGAGGACCGAGCCCCCCGACCCCCCCTAATGGAGGGCCCCCCCCCTATTGGGGGCTTCACGGGAGGGCGACGGACCCGACCGTGCGAAGAGGCACTCAAGCAACTCAACGCACAGGGTGAGCAGACCGTGGCTTGACCCCACGACTACACACACGCACAACCCCGCATGCCACCCGGGAACGAACGGAGGGAACAACCTCGTTACTGCCCCCAGAATCATGGGATCAAGGGCAAACCCAACCCCGTGGCAAGGCCGTAGCAGCGGAGCGCGAAGGAAGACCCAGACCCACCAAAGGGACTGGACCCCCTGGAACGGAGGCCCGGAGAAGTCCATGATGCCAGCATCAAGACCCCACCAGGTGGGCACTTAGTGACCCCGCCCCCCACATCGCCAGCGTATTCGGACAGAGGCCCCTCAGCCGAGCGGGCCATGTCCCCCCAATAGTACACCGCCTGGCACACTGACCCTGCAGAACAGGCAGTCAGCATGGCCGTAAGCACACAAATAAGGTTAACCAACGGAAGCAGGCAGCGCACCGGGGAAAAACCAGGCAACAGGCTGTTAACCCTAGCCTGGAGACTGCGGACGAGACAGGCGCCAGAGGGGACAGCTGAACACAGCCGCCCCAGCGGAAGGGGCGGAAGCAGGCGGTGTTGCATGACCATGCCTCCATTTAAAAAAAACCCACCCAGAGGGGTTGAGGCAGAGAAGGCTGACACGATTGGCAGACGTCATGAACGTGCAGGGGCACCCTCAACCGGTGAACCCGGGAGTTGACACTGCTCCAACACACCAGGGAATCAACCACCTTGGTGTTACCCAATGCGGTGGTTGTTCCTATAACCCCTCAAGAAAAAACTCCAAAATACACCGGCTATACAAGTGTTTCAGTTTTTCAAAAAAGGGTTAACCCAGGCCTACGGGTCGACAAAACATTACTTCGGACCAGGCCCGGCGATACGGGAAGCACAGGGTCACCAGAGGAGGTCAAAGACCACCCCAACAGGCCCCTCTTCGCCATGCGTGAGAGAGGAGCGAAAAATTATGGAGAACCAGCCCCAAGCACACCGTACTTGGTATTCCCAGGCGGTCTCCCAACCAAGAACTAACCAGGACCAACCTGTGTAGCGGCCGATATCTGACGAGATCGAGCGTGTACAGGTTGGCATGGCCGTAAGCCATTACGACAGTGCTGAGTAAAAAACGTACCCAACCAGGGTCTCCATAGTGCTTAACCCTGTGACACCCGGACCAACCTGGCATTTTTCCCCCTGAAAAAAGCCCAAGTCCCTCAGGGTACCAGAACAGCAGATCTGCATCCCCGGCGGACAACGGGTTCAACTGATCCGGACCAGCGTGACCAGAACCAGTCCCGTGCCCTAACCACGCCGACATGCCTACTCCAGGAGAAAGGGCAGATATGCGTCTTGATCTTAAACATGAAAAGAAGGCGCCACCCAGACGTTCGGGCGAACCGCGCCCGGTGGCCCACCCCCAGGGCGTGAGACCCCTCTACATATGTTCAGATCCATTCCGTCATCATCCCCCAGACATGAACGAGAATCCGTCGATAACAAAAACCAGGTCGTTGGATTTGGTCGTCGGAAGAGGAAAAACCTCCATCCCAGTTGCTTTATAAAAACGCTGTTTTAACCTCAAGCAACCAAGGCGTGCCAGTCAGTCGCCTGTTTACAGAACACCCCGAGCTAGCACTATACGTGCGTCGGGACACACCCACATCAATGAACAGGCTATTTAGACCTGTCATTGAATCCCCAAGGCGCCATGGGGAACGACAATAGGGGTGTGACACTTCCTAACTCCAACTCTTTTTAGTAGAAAAGAAGGAAGCACCAACAGTATGTATCCCAGTCTACACAGCCGGGGGTAAAAAAAATTCACATTTTTACATCCCACCACCCTCCCATAGGAAGGAGACGGGAATCCCCAGAGAGACTTCCCACGCGAGCTGTACAGATTGAAAAGAATATATTGCACCTTGAGCCATGTAAAAAATTGGATTTAGGGCTCTCCAGGGAGGAGGCACTGAACCCATACACACTCAATAATCGAATACATACACAATAGAGTAGGACTCCTTCTATAGGGTCCACTCACCTTGACAATCTGAGGAGGAGGCTCTGTAATCTGAAGGAGGCTCCCTCACATGGAAGGAGGAGTCCCAACTCACAGAAGGCCTGAATAGGAGCTTGGTGAGGAGCAGCCCTGACCATCCCCCGAAACAGATCCATCACATGGACCTGAACAGCACACGGAAGTCCTACCAACAGAGACGCGCACGGTGACGTACTCTATGGCGGGGGAATTTCTGCGGTTTACCCCTGACCAACAGAAAAAAAGGGAAGGAAAGGTTACCAGTTCACCCCTTTACGACCCCACACCCATGATACGATGTAATGACAAAAAGAGAATATGTCATAGTCAGCTCTATGAAGCGTCTGACAGCTTCACACAGCGCATGAGCTAACCTGCTATCTGATTTTTACTAAGGAAAAAAACACAGAATAGAGAGGGCTCTTCAAGAGCGCCGGTACCAAAACTTACACATGTGCTTCTGTGGCCAGTCCAACCCAGTTGTAGGTCACATGACACACACAACCCATCATCACCTACAAAAAATGGCAAAAACACTCTACAGAGGAACGCTGTTTTTCATAATGAGAGAATACATAATTCTCGATTAGTATCGGCCACAGGCCTTGCTAAGCACACACGAAAGCGACCAAACAATCTTTTCTTTTAGGAAAATAAAGTTTCTCCAGCAGTATTAGCACAACCTCAGCAATCAAGCTAAGGGTTACATCGCATCCCTACCACACAGAGACACAATGTAGTGCAACAACATGTCTGATAGGAGGATGAAGAAGTCCCCAGGGAACCGGCGGGAAACACAATCCTCCTACTTTACCCTTAATACGGCCAGTTAAAACAGGAAAACCTGTTAATATGTGAACACACTGTTCATTGTCATTACAGGCTGAGAAAAGAACATTCTTTACTCATTTGTCACTAAGCATAGCTTTATAGGTTAGTTAACCCCCTTAGTTGTGAGTACACAGTACATATAAACACACATGATGTTTCTCAACACAACAAACCAGATCATTTTCACATCTGAAACAATAACCCGATTTGCACGGAGAAGCTAAATACCTAGTGACAAGACAATTCACACACAACTCGCGTCGTATCCTAAATGTAGTGCAGTAACACTCGTTTTGGAAAACATCGTTATTTACAAAACATTTAGAAGGGAAAGCCAGAAGAAGTGTACAAGGTCTGGTCAGACCTGGCCTACCCGGAGCGTAGATCAACAAAGTGCAGTCTCAAGACACCGTAGAAAACACAGCCGTCCTGTGTTGTTCGATCTGGGCAGCGTCGCCGCTCCAACCCGTCGCTACGGTCCCCTTTGTTGACGCAGGCTTTGCCGTCCTGGCCCAGGGCAGGTTCGACGAACATCCTCTGTCAAAGATGACGTCGTAGTCAAGAGTGTTTAAAACATGTTATAATCAAAGCACGTTCAACAGAGTAGCATTAAGCTAACGGCCGCTCCAACCGTCGGTCGCTACTGCCCCTGCCCGCGAGACGCCGAGCGAACGGCGCACGCGACCAGAGGGGAGCTCGCGGCGGTGCGCGAGGAGCCGGAACCACCCCGCGCTGGGCCTTGGCCGATAGCAGCAAGCTAACGTTTCCTAGTGATCACAGCAGGCAAGCGCCGCAGCTAACAGCTGACTGGCTAACAGTAGGCCCAACCTAGGTAGGCCACGCAGTGATCACAGCAGGCTAACGCCGCAGCTAACAGCTGACTGGCTAACCGTAAGCTAAGCAGCTATCACCTGAACTTGTACACAATGATATAACACTCACCCAGACAGGCCGCCGTTCTGAAACCCTCCTCACGTTTTAAGAGAAAAGAGAAACAAGATGTTAACACAGTTTTACAACGGTGATTTTACCAACACCTGACGGAGCCAGCACAATACCCAACTGGCCTGTGTAGCTGACTTTGAACACAGATCTTCCGCTAAAGAACATCTATGCCCATATCTCCTCGTGAGGGAATACTCTCATTTGGCTATGAAAGATGGGGCCTTAACACGGTGACAGAGAGATATCCACTCGTCCAGAAAACACAGGGATCACCAGTGTTAATGGTCGTGGCCCACTAGTCAAACTATAATGGGCTTCAGATCAAGGTCTTCCGCTGCTGCCCAAGAGGCTGAACCAAAAGACCTTAAACTGGGGCCGGTGTTCGTAAACATTGTCAGTTAGCCCCCATAGCACTAACAGACAAGTGGAGCCGCAAGCAAACAGTACTCACCCAACCTGAAACCCACCGCTTCTCACAACAGCGGCGCGTCCTACAGTTCAGCTGTGTCCTGAAAGGTTTCACCCCAACTAACACAGCAAGGAACTGCAGTTGAGAGGCATGCAGCGGCGTGCTCCCAATACGAAAACCGGTGGAGGATTTTAGAATGATCATCATCTTCCAGACACTCCAGTACGAAGACAATATCGCCGTATTTTCTCGAAAATAGTGAGAGAGAAAATAAAGATATGATGTCAACGTATCTCCTTGTTCTTCCTTTCCCTGTAAACATTGCTTTTCCAGCCAATATTTTTCTCCACGTCAAGTGGGCATATAGCAACACGTTGCTTGTGATGAAATTTGAGAAGGAGATGAGTGTGTGGCACCACCCCTGCTTATATAGGTAAGCGGATGGGGGTGTGGCCAGATGAATGCTGGCATTTAAAGGTACATTTTGAAATGTATTCAGTGTATATATGCTGAAGCGAGATATATGCATGAGACGCTGAGCGTGAGCTAGTGTGATACAGAACCGAAACACTGGGTCTTTTGTAAAACAAATGTAAGTATATTGAGTTATAAACTAAAATGTTATGATACTGATTGGTTAAATGTACATTCAATTTCATCAATCATTAACTCTGAAATCAATATGATGAGTGTTTTTACAGAGAAAGATTGCTTTTAGATTTTGATTAATTGTATCAATTGAACTTTGAAATGTTGGTAAAAATAAAAATTGTATTGATTTAATTGTTAAAAAAATAAATACTCTTTAGAGAATGGAAGGAAACACAATCTTACAAATCTTACATGAACTTTTTTATTAGAGTGTATTACTATGTTTCCGTAGTGAACATTTTTGGGAGAGGAAAAACATTCCAAAAGATTCTGAAAATACAATATAAAAATGTACGGTACGCTCACTAGATATATGTACTTTAGATATGGTACAATATATATTCTGACAAAGTTTTGGTAATAAAACATAAAACATTTCAAAATATTTCCAACTTGACTTTCAACCAATTTGGTAGAATGGCCCATAGGCCTATACTCTCTTTTAGAAACTCTGTCTCTTAAACAGTACTGTATATTTGTATATGTTGTATGTCATAAATGTCTGGATGTAACAGTACTGTTTATCTGTATGTTGTGTATGTCATAAATGTTACGATTAATTGAAAATGGGGGACCCTGATGTAAACAAGACGTAAGTCTTTCTCTGGTCTGCATCCCCTTAACAATTGTGTATATTGAGCCGTACTGTATTGTACCCATTCTGCAATCTGTTAATAAAGTTTTCAATCAATCAATCAATCAATCAATCAATCAATCAATCAATCAATCAATCAATCAATCAATCAATCAATCAATCAATCAATCAATCAATCAATCAATCAATCAATCAATCAAACCCTGGGTCATGCCAGCCCTGCAAACCCACAGGATACTACCTCCAGGTCTTCTGGGGTCTTTGGGAGGTGTCACTCTGTGGACGATGCAGTGGACAGTGGAACAAGGCATACCGAAGACTTTTGAAACCACATTGTATGATGCCCCACTTGCCAACCAAAAGAAGAACACCAGGATCTCTATGATGGCACCTCATCCATACTGTACCTCCGTTCCTCAGCTGAATCTGGCTGTGTGTCCTCCTGGTTGAAATACTTGTCCAGCACAGGGACAGTCACATTCACCCTGCAGTACAGGGGTCTGGGCTGATTTAGGGAAAGGAGAAGAAAAACTCATAAATAAACAATAGCTGGATATTAAATGTAGAGGTTAGATAGATGGGGCTTACATTTATGTATCTATCTTTCTATTCAACCCAACTTAGCTGATTAATGACAAGATCATTTCATATACAAGTAGGGTTAAGTTATTAAAAAAAATCTATTTTATATTGTCAAAGTTAAATGACATGACCCATATAAACCACATTAACTGGCTGTTGTTAAGTACTTCAAAATCAAACATTGAAAGGATACGAAATGGACACAGTCCGAGTTCCACAAATGCTATTTTTACTCTTTAATCATCTCAACGTTAGCAAATAAAACATTTGGCATATTCATATTTATAGTTTGTCAAATCAAATTACCCTTACAAAACATGCTGGCATAAATGTCGCAGGTGTGTATTGTTTCTTTTGTTGCTGATGTTTTTAATCGAAGACCACAGGGAGGAGTTTGCTATTGTAGCACAAGAGGAGCACTTGTTCAAAATGTTCATCTGTTAAGCGGTTCTTCTAAGTGGTAAAGATTGGCGTTTCCAGGTCCAAAACTGAAGAAACCCTCTTCTGAAAGTGTAGAATCCATGCTGCTGTTGTTGTTGTACACAGAATCATCATCTGGATCCAGGCAGGATGCCTCTAACACCAAGATTGCACGCATTTCCTTTCTTTCAGCTTCTTCCAATCATCACAAAAGGAACTGTGGGATAGTTGCTGTTTCTATTTCTACATCTCGACTTGACAAACAGTGTGCAAAGTGTAAAACAGCAAAGTGTGTGTCTATTACTGCCAGGATGGTGCCAATGACATACAGTAGGAGAAAAAGCATGTTGCAGCTCTCTTCTCACATAGCTTCTCATTTAGAGTAATTAGTGTGGAGATGAGCATTCCAAAGAAGCATTTATTTTTTCCTTGCAGAAGGTCAAGAGCGATGGCGAGTGGCATCAAGACCTCAGCATGTTCTTTCAAGAAGGGAAAGCATCTTGGCAATCTCCAGGCAATCACAAACTTCCCGCACTTAACTTTTAAAAACTATTTTTTTTAGTTACAGTGACACATGAGACATTACATTTAGTCATTTAGCGTATGCTTTCATCCAAAGCAACTTACAAATTGTGAACAACAATTCAACAGGAGGGGTACACCTCTGGCACCTAAAGGTATAAGGGGTAGGCCTATTGTTCATCAAATAGTGTTGAGCTTGAGTGTTACACTCTGAGTGCATAGTGGTATAGACATATGCACATGATATGTAGTAGTACAAGGATATAAAGTTTCAAGTTTCAAGTTTCAAGTTTCTTTAATAGTTGTCATACAGAAGTACAGAATACTTTTGTACAAAATGCTTCTTACTGTTGCGCTCCAGAGACTGTGCATGACAAGATAAGTATGAAATAAAAACATAGTAAAAATTAGAAGTAAAAAAAGAGGTCACAGTGTTCAGTTTAGACATATGTACAATGTTCGTAGACGTAGTTACCATACAATATACAATACTGTGCAGTGTACTAATATACAATACTATATAGTGCAAGGCATAAATGGACGAGGTGCAGTTTAGGTACAATTCACAGTAGGTGTACGAGTTGTAGTGCAAATCCTTTATCAATAAATATAAAGTGTAAGTGTGTTTGTGTGATCTAAAGTGTGGAGAGTGGGTGCTGCAGTGTGTTGTTTGTTTGAGTGAGTGTGTGCGTGTGGGTGTGTGTGCTGTGTGCATTTGATGGTTGTTGCATAGTGATTATTGTTCGTTTAGCGATTATTGTTCGTTTAGCAGCCTGATGGCCTGGGGATAGAAGCTCCTTCTGAGTCTTTCTGTGCTCGCCATAAGACTCCGGTATCGCTTGCCTGACGGCAGCAGTTCAAAGAGGCAGTTGTTCGGGTGGCTCGAGTCCTTAATAATTCTCTTAGCCTTCCCCTTGCACCGCTTGTTGTAAATGTTCTGGAGGGTGGGAAGCCCCCCTCTAATTGTGCGTTCGGCTGAACGTGTCACTCTTTGTAGTCTGCTACGGTCTTGTGCAGTGCTATTCCCAAACCAGGAGGTGATGTTGCCGGTCAGGATGCTCTCTATTGTACATGAGTAGAAGTTCCTAAGGATCTTCTGACTGACTTGGAACTTCCTTAGGCGCCTGAGGAAGTAGAGGCGTTGTCGTGCCTTCTTCACAACACTGTCAATGTGTGTGGTCCATGTCAAGTCCTCGGATATGTGGGCTCCGAGGTACTTGAAACTGTTCACTCTCTCAACTGGTGCCCCGTCGATGCTGAGGGGGCTGTAGTCCTTGACCCCGACCTCCTGAAGTCCACAATCATCTCTTTTGTTTTGCTGACGTTCAGGGAGAGGCAGTTCTCCTGACACCACTGTGACAGGTTCTCTACCTCTTCCAGGTAGGCCCTTTCGTCGTTGGCAGAGATCAGGCCCACCACTACTGTGTCATCAGCAAATTTGATGATGGTGTTGTTGTTCCGCTGTGCTACGCAGTCATGTGTGTACAGGGAGTAGAGGAGGGGGCTCAGAACACAGCGCTGGGGGGCCCCTATGTTGAGCGTGATGGATGAGGAGGTGCAGTTGCCGGCTCTTACCACCTGGGGTCTGCCCGTCAGGAAGTCCAGGACCCACTGGCACAGGTCATAGTTCAAGCCCAGGTCCCTGAGCTTGGCTATGAGTTTGGAGGGGACTATGGTATTGAATGCTGAGCTGTAGTCGATGAACAGCATTCTCACATAGTTCCCCTGCCTCTTGTCCAGATGTGATGCTGCTGTGTGCAGCACATGGGCTATGGCGTCCTCCGTGGACCTGTTGGGGCGATATGCAAATTGCAGAGGGTCCAGGTTGATGGGGAGGGAGGAACAGATGTAGCCCTTCACTAGCTTCTCAAAGCACTTCATGGCTATGGAGGTGAGGGCTACAGGGCGGTAGTCGTTGAGGCAAGCGGGCATAGATTTTTTGGGTACAGGGATGATGGTGGACTTCTTCAGACAGGTGGGGATGACGGCCTGTTCCAAGGACAGGTTGAAGATGTCAGTGAATACCGGGGCCAGTTGGTCGGCACAGACTTTTAGGACGCGGCCGGGGATGCCGTCCGGTCCTGCTGCCTTCCTGATATCCACTTTTTTAAAGATCCGTCTCACCTCATGCTCTGTTACCCTGAACACTGAGTCTCCATCAGCAGACCCCCCCCCCCCCATTGCCGTGGTTTGTAGGCTGGTGTTGTTATTCACAGCCTCAAACCTCGCATAGAAGGAGTTGAGATCATTTGCTAAGGAGATGTCACTGTTCAGTTTGAGGGGGGTTCCTTTGTAGTCTGTCATTGTTCTGAGGCCCTGCCACATGCCTCTAGAGTCAGCCTGTTCAAACTGAAGTTCAACTTTATCCCTGTAACGCCGTTTTGCCTCTATTACTGCTCTCCTGACGTTGTATCTTGCCATCTTGTGTTCTTCCATGTTGCCTGTCACCAGCCCGGTGTTGTATGCTGATGTGCGCACTTTCAGAGCCTCACGGACGGATTTGTCTACCCAGGGCTTTTGATTTGGGTAGATATTAATTTTGGTGGAGGGGATTATTACTTCTACCTGAGTACAGACATAGTCAATCACCGTTTCGGTGTATTCGTTAATATTGGCTGTGTTATCACGGAATACACTCCATTCTGTGCTTCCCAGCACTGCTTGGAGTGACTCCACTGACGTCACGGCCCAACGCTTAACCTCTCGCGAGACCACCGGCGTTCGCTTGAGACTCTGTTTGTACTTTGGCAAAAGGAATATGGCGGCGTGATCGCTTTTACCGAATGGACTAAGAGCCTGTGACTTGTACCCATTCTTAAATTGCGAGTATACATGGTCTAATATGTTCTCGCCTCTGGTGGGACAGGTCACATGCTGATAGAAATTCGGCAGCACCTTTTTAAGACGCGCGCTGTTGAAATCCCCCAAGACCAAAATGGCAGCGTCAACATTAGCTGCCTGGAGTTTGTTTACCTCGTCGTGAAGTTTTGAAAGTGCGACCCCAGTGTTCGCGTGTGGTGGAATGTACACTCCGATGAGGATGATGGACGTTAACTCTCTTGGGAGGAAGAAGGGTCGACATTTTATCGTGATAAACTCCAGGTCTGGGGAGCAGTGGTTAGACAGTTCCTTTGTGTTGCCTAAATCGCACCACTCCTTGTTTATCATGAAGGCAATGCCGCCTCCTCTCGTCTTTAGTGACTCTTCTGCCGTCCGGTCTTTGCGGAGAACGAAGAAGTGGTCTGCCGGTTCTATTGCGTGATTCGGGACATCTGGACTCAGCCAAGTTTCTGTGAAACAGAGGACGTTACAATCCCGAATGTCCCTCTGGAATTGGATCCTTGCTCTGATGTCGTCCAATAATATGCTGGGCAATGTGGTTCTGTGTCGTTTGGACCTCAGTCTGTTCCGGACCCCGGCTCTCTTTCCTCGTCTTCGCGGCTTGGCTTGGTCTTGGCCATGGCCGGCATAACAAAGGATCTCGGCGGGCCATTTCTGCTGTTCAGCGATCCGATCCAGAGAGCAATCCAAACGGTAAGTTTTTCTTAATCCAATGTCAATGATTGACTGACGGTCATACACATATAATGCACCAACAGTTGGTGCAAATAAAACTCCTAATACTATAAAAATTAACAAAATAAAGCACAGTCTCGTCGGAGCGATCAGAAAGGCAGCCATCAGAGCAGCGCCAGTGAGATTATAGTAAACATAGTAGAAATGTACATAATAGTAAAAGACAGTAAAATAATTGTTTTCAGATATTGATTGATAAATAAAGGTGTATTCTTACTAGTCAACGATGGAAAATTGGGGATCCAGCTGTCCTGACTGGTGTGAAGTTCGTTCAGGACAGAGCATAGCCTGCTCCGCTTTGATGACCCCCCAGAAGCTCGAATAAGAGTTGGTCTGAAGCGGCCAGAAGATGCAGAGGTCTTGAGGGTGTATAATTAGAGACCATTGACCGGAGGGAGGAGGGAGCCGCTCCCCTTGCTGTAAGGTATGCCAGGGCAATAAACTTGAAGCAGATTCTTGCAGCAATGGGAAGCCAGTGCAGCTCTCTGAGAAGTGGGGTGACATGGGCCTAATTTTGATTAGAGATCAGATGGGCCTGATCTAATTTCCCCTATGTCTTCCACAGCTTCGGGGGGGGGGGGGGGGGGGGGGGGGGGGGGTCAGAATGCAGGTAGGTGAATTCCAATGGGTGAAGGCAATCACAGAGACAGAGAGTGTTTACTCTTGAACAGGTTCAACTTTAATAGTACGAACACAGAGTAAATTCTAAGAGAGAACAAGTGCTAATAGCACAAGTGGAAAATAAGGTAAATGGGAGCTTATTGGAGGTCCAGAGTAGAACCGTCCGCGTTATCCCCGAACGCAATTAGTGAAGACCTGACAAAGGACAAGCAGAAGAGAGGTATGTTACATAGACACCAAATACCAACATTCCACACACACCCCCGTGACAGCCAATCAGGAACCACCCCTAAGTGACAGCACTAATTGACAGGGAAATGACAGGTGACAAGCCCAGTGACATATGCCAGGAATGTGGGTAGTCACCGACCGAGGTCGGTGTCCAGAACGTTACAGTACCCTCCCCCGACGAACGGCACCAGACGTTCACCTAGGAGCCTCGGGATTCAGCCGCCGGAAATCAACGATCAGGCTGGGATCTAAAATATCCCGTTGAGGCACCCAAGAACGCTCTTCTATCCCGTACCCCTCCCAATCCACCAAGAACTGAAACCCCCTACCCCTCCGCCTACAACCCAGTATCCTCCGCACCGTGTAAATGGGTTGACCGCCAATAAACCGGGGCGGAGGAACCACAGGCAGTGGCGGGGCCAAGGGCGATGAGAGGAATGGCTTCAACAGGGACACATGAAACGTCGGATGAACCCTCATAGAGCTCGGAAGTCGTAGCTTGTAAGCCACTGGATTAACCTGATGAATCACTTTAAATGGTCCTATAAAGCGAGGAGCCAGCTTCTTGGATTCCACCCGGAGAGGGAGATCCCGGGTGGAAAGCCAAACCCGCTGCCCTGGACGGTAAACTGGAGCCGGACGACGCTTACGGTTAGCCTGCCGTTGGGTACTAACCGAAACATTCTGTAGCGCCTTCCGAACCTGTTTCCACGTCCTGCGACAGCGAGCCACATGTGCCTGGGCCGAGGGCACCTCCGCCTCCTGCTCCTGCTCGGGAAACAGAGGAGGTTGAAAACCATACTGGCACTGAAAGGGAGACATACCGGTAGAAGAGGAGAGAAGGGTATTATGCGCGTACTCAGCCCAAGCCAACCTCCTACTCCACGTTGCCGGACTACCGGCAACGTAACATCTCAAGACCCCCTCCAAATCCTGGTTGACCCTCTCCGTCTGCCCGTTCGACTGTGGATGGAACCCAGACGACAGACTGACAGAGGCGCCGAGGCCGGCGGCAAACGCCTTCCAGAACCTGGAGGCGAACTGAGGACCCCGGTCCGACACGATATCTACTGGCAGCCCGTGGACCCGAAAGACATGCTGTATAATTAAATCAGCAGTCTCCCGGGCCGAAGGAAGCTTGGGGAGAGGGACAAAGTGAGCCGCCTTAGAGAACCGATCCACCACCACCAAGATGGTGGTGAATCCGTCCGAAAGGGGAAGACCAGAAATAAAGTCCAGAGATATGTGTGACCAGGGTCGTTTAGGAATAGGAAGTGGTCGGAGGGGACCCGCCGGTGCCCGTCGAGAGGTCTTACTACGTGCGCACACCGGACAGGCCGCCACAAAGGAACGCGTATCCCCCTCCACTGTCGGCCACCAGAATCTCCTACGGATAAATTCCAGGGTCCTGGTTGCCCCTGGGTGGCTGGTGAGGGATGACGCATGTGCCCACTGTAGCAAGCGTGAGCGCGCCACCTTGGGAACATACGACCGTCCCGGAGGACCCCCACCAGGATCGGGCTCCCGCGTTAGCGCCGACCTTACCACCTTCTCTATGCCCCAAGACACGGGTGCCAAAATCAAGGCCGGTGGAATAATGGGATGGGGCTGCTCCTCCCGACCAGGAAGATCAAACTGGCGCGACAACGCGTCAGGTTTGATATTCTTGGAGCCGGGTCTATAGGAGATGGTATATTGAAATCGTGTGAAGAACAACGTCCACCTGGCCTGGCGAGCGTTAAGGCGTTTAGCCCCTTGGATGTAAGCCAAGTTCTTATGATCAGTCCAAATAATGAAAGGATGTGCCGCCCCCTCTAACCAATGTCTCCACTCCTCCAGTGCCAATTTGATCGCCAATAACTCCCGATTACCCACATCGTAATTACGCTCGGCTGGTGACAGACGGCGAGAAAAAAAAGCACACAGGTGCACTTTCCCATCCTTTAAGCATCTCTGAGAGACCATCCCCCCCACCGCGACGTCAGAGGCATCCACCTCCACAATGAACGGAACCTCCGCGTCATGGCGGATCAATACAGGAGCGGATGTAAAACGACGTTTAAGATCGCAGAAGGCCGACTCAGCCCTAGGCGACCATTCAAAGCCAGGGAGAGAGGCCTTAGTGAGAGCTGTTAAGGGATTGGCTAAGGCGCTAAAATTGCGAATAAAGCGCCTGTAAAAATTTGCAAAGCCCAAAAACCGTTGTAACCCCTTGAGCGACGAAGGCCGTGGCCAGTCCAAAACTGCACTCACCTTGGCTGGATCCATGCGCAGATCGCCCTTCGTCAACACAAAGCCCAGGAAGGACACAGTGTCCGTGTGAAACACACACTTCTCAGCCTTAACGAATAGTTGATGCTTGAGGAGACGGTCTAGCACCTCCCGAACGTGCATTTGGTGTTGCACCATATCGCGAGAAAAAATCAGGATATCATCTAAGTAGACAAACACCGACACCCCAATCAAGTCTCGCAGCACGTCGTTAACCAGGGCTTGGAAGACTGCCGGAGCATTAGCCAAACCAAAGGGCATGACCAAATACTCATAGTGCCCATTGGGCGTGTTAAATGCAGTCTTCCACTCGTCTCCCTCTCTAATCCTGACCAGGTTGTATGCATTACGTAAGTCAAGTTTAGAAAATACCTGTGCCCCCTGTAAGCACTCAAAGGCCGTGTCCATGAGGGGTAAAGGATATCGGTTCTTGATGGAAACGTCATTCAATCCCCTATAATCAATGCATGGGCGCTGATCCCCATCCTTTTTATCAACAAAGAAGAAGCCAGCGCCGGCAGGGGAAGTGGAAGGGCGTATGTGCCCCGCAAGCAATGCCTCCTCTATGTAGGTGTTCATGGCCAAGGTTTCGGGGCGTGAGAGAGAGAACATTCGCCCGCGAGGCGGGGAGGTACCGGGTAGAAGATTAATGGGACAGTCGTATGATCTATGAGGCGGAAGTGCTTTAGCACGCGTCTGTTACGATTAGTCCTACGCTTCTTTGGCATGATGGACAGATGGACCCAGATGGCAGAGTATAGATGAGACCGGAGACAGAGCGTGACGATGAACAGTTTACTAACACACAAGGTACATACACGACACAGGTAACATTTAACAATGACCGCGCACAGCAGGGCAGGACAGACAGGACTATATACACAAGACTAATTGACAAGACACAGAGGGTAATTTACAAACAAGACACAGGTGTGGTAGACAGAAACAATAGAGCACAGAGTACTGGGAAAACAATAACAAACAACCAGACTAAAACATAATTACAAACCACAGACAGGGGAACACAAGACTAACAAAGTGGAGACAACAGATAATAAACACAACAAACACAACTGACAATAAATTAACAATAAGTTGGTGTGTGAGCTGATGCCAGATTGGCATCAGCCCACCGGGTGGCAATGTAGACTGAGGGTTATTGTTAATGGGAGGTACTTGTGAATACTGTCTGAGTCCTGGTCCCACAGGGCCAGGACCGGAGGAAGTGTTACAGTACCCCGCCCTCGAAGGTCGACTCCCAGGCGACCCAACAGGCCCCCCGGGAACGGGGAGGGTGGGGGGGACGGAAGCCGCATCGGCGAAAAGAAGAGGGGGGAGGATGGGGGTTCGAGGGACGGGGCCTGCGGGAACAGGAACGGGGGGAGGGGGCTGACGAGGAGGGCTGGAGCAGGGAAGGATGGGGGGAAGAGACGACGGCTCCGGAGCGCGACCTGGGGCTGGGGTCTCCACGGTGGCGAGACCCCCCGCCGAACCCCGAACCGGAGGCTCCCTGGCGACAGGACGCGGTGCAGGACCCCCAACCGGGGTCCCTCCGGCAGCGGAATCCGACGTCTTCCTCCAGGTCTGCCATGGTGGTGGCTCGTCTTCTGGAACCTCCCAGGGCGGAGGAGACCTCGACCAGGCCGGCGAGGAAGACCTGCGGTCCTGGAAACCCCCTCCCCTGGGGCTGTGGCGTCGGGATCCGCGCCCCGTCCCCGACGCTCCCCTGCGGACCAGGCGACTTCCCACCCAGGGATCCAGCACCGGGGTGGCCGCGGCGCAAGCACCCGATATCATCGGTGCCGCTGGCCCAGCCACTGCGTCCCATGGTGCCAGACCCAGAGCGGTCGCCTGGTCGGCACGCAGGACGGAAGCGCCCAGGATCCCGAGCGCGAAGCTGGCTCCGTCTCTCCTCTCTGCCGGGTCCAAGTTCGGCGCGGTCATTCTGTTACGATTAGTCCTACGCTTCTTTGGCATGATGGACAGATGGACCCAGATGGCAGAGTATAGATGAGACCGGAGACAGAGCGTGACGATGAACAGTTTACTAACACACAAGGTACATACACGACACAGGTAACATTTAACAATGACCGCGCACAGCAGGGCAGGACAGACAGGACTATATACACAAGACTAATTGACAAGACACAGAGGGTAATTTACAAACAAGACACAGGTGTGGTAGACAGAAACAATAGAGCACAGAGTACTGGGAAAACAATAACAAACAACCAGACTAAAACATAATTACAAACCACAGACAGGGGAACACAAGACTAACAAAGTGGAGACAACAGATAATAAACACAACAAACACAACTGACAATAAATAACAATAAGTTGGTGTGTGAGCTGATGCCAGATTGGCATCAGCCCACCGGGTGGCAATGTAGACTGAGGGTTATTGTTAATGGGAGGTACTTGTGAATACTGTCTGAGTCCTGGTCCCACAGGGCCAGGACCGGAGGAAGTGTTACAGCGTCTTGCTAAAAACGTCCGCCAGGTCCCAATAGATCTCAGGCACCCCTATTAAATCGGGATTAGAGGGTAGATCAGAATCTGCCACGCTCCCCACCATCCTGGAGAAAGAGGGAGGAGACAAAAGAGAAGAGGGGGGGGGAGACAAGGGTTTGGGCAAACTCCCGCTGACGATCGACTTGACGTCGGCCGCCGTTGAGAGTTCGCCCGTGCTCCAATTAATGACACGAACACATGACGACAACCAGGGATGACCCAACACCATGACAGAATAGGGGGAAAAGATGACAAAAAAAGTAACCCATTCCCACTCCCCACCCTCCACCCGGATGTGTAAGGGAACTGTGCGCTGGGTGACGCTCCCACTGCCCAGAGGCCGACCGTCCAGGGCATAAACTGGTAAGGGAACCACTAAATCCTCCACTGGGGTTCCCCACTCCTTCACCAATCCCACGTGAATAAAATTGCCCGCCGCCCCTGAGTCAATGAGAGCCTTAGTTCCCCTAATGTCACCCCCACAGTTGATCGCCACCTCAAAAAATGTACGAGAATCCGTGGTTTTGGCAGGAATGAGCCCACCTGCTGGCGCCTTTTCGAAGCCCGACGGCGCACCTTCCATCCCCGATTGGCGCCGAGCCGATACAGCCTGGACCCGACAGCTGCCGAAGCGGTGACCGGTGCGGCCGCACCGGAAGCAGCGTCGCTCTTTGATGAAGCGCTGCCTCTCGTCGTCCGAGAGCGACAGCGCTCCAAGCTGCATGGATTCATCACCCAGTGGCCCACTCGTGTAATGCATGGAATTATCAACACCAGGAGAAGAAGGAAAACATACCTGGGGCTGGGTGTTGTTGACATGCTCCTTCTCCCTCTCCCGGTGCCGATTGTCCATCTTGATGGTGGTGTTGATCAGCACTTCCAGCTGCTCGGGGATCTCACGCGCGGAGAGCGCATCTCGCATCCGCGCTGAAAGTCCCCTGACGAACAGAACCACGCAGACGTTCTCCGCCCAAGCTGTCTCCCGAGCCAAGATCCGAAAATTGATAGCATAAGCTGCGACCGTGCGGAGGCCCTGCCGGCAGTCGAGAAGACGACCACCAGCCTCGAAGATCGAGAGTACCCGGGAAGTATCGAATACTCTTCTCAATTCCCGGGTAAAGGCGTCCAGACTGTCGCAGATTATCGCCCCTGCCTCTAATTCCGCCGTAGCCCAGGAGAGAGCTTGACCGGTGAGCAGTGTGATAATATACGCTACCTGCGCTGTCTCCGATGGAAATGATCGTGGTTGCAGCCGGAAAACGAGTAGACACTGGGTGATGAATTCCCGACAACCATCCGGTGATCCGTCATAGCGAGCGGGCGCCTGCAGATGTGGTTCGCGGGACCGCTCCTGGACCCCGAACACCCCCCGACTCTCCTCTGCGTGGAGCGCTGCTTCTCCCGCCGCCGACTGAACACCAGCCACTCCTTCTTGGGCTTGTCGGGCTGTGGCCAACGCCGACTGCGCCACCGCTTGGGATGATCCGACGACCCCATTGAGTCGGATTAACTCGGCGCTGACCAGCTGCTGATGTTCCACCATCCGTGTCTGGGCTGCTCCTTGCGTCCGGAGCATCTCCATGATGGCCTCCATGGAATTCTGATGGTCAGGTCTTCTGTCAGAATGCAGGTAGGTGAATTCCAATGGGTGAAGGCAATCACAGAGACAGAGAGTGTTTACTCTTGAACAGGTTCGACTTTAATAGTAAGAACACAGAGTAAATTCTAAGAGAGAACAAGTGCTAATAGCACAAGTGGAAAATAAGGTAAATGGGAGCTTATTGGAGGTCCAGAGTAGAACCGTCCGCGTTATCCCCGAACACAATTAGTGAAGACCTGACAAAGGACAAGCAGAAGAGAGGTATGTTACATAGACACCAAATACCAACATTCCACACACACCCCCGTGACAGCCAATCAGGAACCACCCCTAAGTGACAGCACTAATTGACAGGGAAATGACAGGTGACAAGCCCAGTGACATATGCCAGGAATGTGGGTAGTCACCGACCGAGGTCGGTGTCCAGAACGTAACAGGGGGGGGGGGTCAGAAGACGATGTGTGGATTAGCATAGCAGGGGTCTGCATTGAGGAAGGGGTACCCTTTCTGTCCTCCTGAACTCGAGGGTGGGGGCATATTTTAATGATGTAATAAAAAATGTAATCAAGCTTGCTTGACAGATGTAACTAGATTCTGATTGCACATTTTCCAAATGTAATCCGGGTGTGTGTGTCAACCCTGGGTGTGTCTATCAGGGTAAATGGCTGGGCTAGTGTAGTGGTGAGAGCGCTTGCCTACCAGGGGTCGGCCAGTCGCAAATAGGTGTAACAGCCGTTTTTTTGCTCAAATGACCTTTTCTAACTGTCCATGAGGTCCTTCATTTTATTCTCACCTGGTGCCCCTTATGTATAATTATCTAGCTGGTTTATAATATAAATGCTGTATAGCAGTCCCAAGCTAATTTGAAATGGTTTTCATATGTAGAAGTGTACTGCTTTTAACTCTACACTACCCCCTTAAAATGCCTATTAAACGTCTTCATGATTGGCTTGGCTGAGAGTAGTCTGTGAATAGGAAAACTGTTGAATCAAGTACACAAATTCCTCACTTGATTCAAAACAAGCTGTAAACACTAGTTCTCTGAACCCTCCATTCAGAATTCTTCTAAAACTATTAAAATATTCAATATTACATGAAAAGTAAAAGCACATGTATACTCTGTCCATGTGAGGAAGTCTTTAACAGGTATCAGGGATGTTGCTCCAGGAATTATTGCTATCCTTGCTTTCTCTGAAAGATGGCTGGAATAAAGTTTTGAAGGGAATAGTTTTAATGACCTAACCCTGCGTGTATTATGAAAAACCTCTTCATTCAAAGTGAATCAATGCAGGTGTTTGATACGAGAGAACTGTTGTGTCTTCTACAGTGGGATGAAACATTCCCTAATGTGTAATTACTCTGGTAAATATTTTATATTAGAAGAAGTAAAGATTACGTACCTCATCACTTTTCACTCCTGCCTTCAGCAGGGATGAATCTACAGAATGAAGTCAGCCATTGAAACACGTGTAAGGAAGGTGGGACAAAGACGGAAGTCAAATGTCAAAGGTGTAATAATATTGTAAACAACTAAAAGCAGTAGGGCTTCATGCACTAACCATGGCTGTGCAAACAGATATTCTGTTTACTCCATTTAACTCAATACATAACTTAACAGGCTTGGGTTTTACTATTTTGAAATACTAACCTCATTTATGATTATAAAATGAAAAAGATCAATTTTATCTGAAAATGAAATAAGATGATGAAATGAAATAATATAGAAATGGAAATATATCCCATACAGATTATAAATACATGCAACATCACACCAGGAAGATAGATACCCTCTGAAGTTATAAAGATTTTACATCTCTGAGCATTGCCAGGAAATGCTCTCCTGTTATGGTGGAAATTTAATGAGCACCCTTGACTGGGATTAATAATAGATTGGTATATATCAATGTGATTATGATATCACATTATATATTAATATATATTATATCTAAATATAAATCTGCTATATTTCATGTATGGAAGAATGATACATGGTGTGTATGAATTGAGCATTGCAAGTTCTGTTGGATCTTGGCATAATAACTAGGGATGCTCGATATTGGCTTTTTTACCGATACCGATATACCGATATTGTCCAACTCTTAATTTCCGATACCGATATCAACCGATATCAACCGATACCGATATATGCAGGGTCCCCCCCCCCCCCAAATTTTTTTAATAATTTCCGGTAATTAACATTACATATCTCTTGTTGTGGAATTAACACAACATTATGCATACTTTTGACAATAAATAAAATCTGAATTTGTTCTTACTTGCTTGCCTGGGTAAATAAAGGTTATAGAAATGTAAAAAAATAATTTTTTTTTTTTTTTTTTTGAAAACCGATACCGATATTTTCCGATATCACATTTTAATGCCGATATCGGCTGATAATATCGGTAGGCCGATAATATCGGACATCCCTAATAATAACTCAAAGTATCTTCACATAAACAAATATACTGGCAAATATGAACTACCTGGTATAACGGGACATGATCAAAGCAAATGTATGCCAAAAACCATTTGACCCTTTTGAGGAGATGCCCACATTTAGTTTTTGCTTGGCTTGCAGAGTGAGTTCTATATAAGACGGTTGAGAGGGAGATGGAGGTAGTGGAGTGGAGATCTGTTCCAGCTGGTGGTAAGTGACACATATGCTTCAGTTGCCATTCACAATGAAGGCTTAATTCAAATGAATAATATCACAATATCTGTCTTGGTTTTAAATATATCATTTTATTTTCCAGTATATCGTTTTCCAGTACACATTTCTATCTGACTCTATTTTGTATGTCTTTATCTTTTAATACAATTGTCATGGTAGTATTTCATTCTATATTATTAAAAAAAATTAAATAATGTGCAAGGATTTTTTTTGCATTACTAAACCATACAGTACATATATTTGTTGTATGTAAACATTATGTATATTATGGATATCATGAATGATGATATAGTAAAAATCCATACGTTTTATGGTATACCTTCATATTTGGATACTCCCATCCTTCAAATATTAGACTAATTTAGAATCTGTGAGTCAAGGATAAACATATGTGTCCATAATTCAGTTTGATCAAATTTAAACTAATATACTAGGGGGAAAAACATATAACTCAAGTAATAACGGAATAACATTAATACATGATTATTCTCTCAATCAGGGTCCTACATTGTGAAAAGTTCTTCTGTGATCGGGTAGCAACAAGGTAAGAACAGAACATCCTACAACCTGCCACTATTTCTCCAATAGTCTTCTGCAATCTTTACACCAGTGGTGGTTCAGGCTGAATTTAGTTTTGTTTCCACATCCATAATTTGGTCCTATAGTGTTGTAGAACTTAAAAATTGTCTTTCAGTAATATGCTACAATAGAAAACAAGACTAACATTTATTTTGGTTATAGGGGAGATGCGGCTGATATACCAATACACTGCATGCAATATAGTTATCTCTAAAACTGGCATCATGATAGACATCCAATGTAGGCCTACTGCAACATTTTAGTCGGTTCAAACACAAATGAACAAGGACACAAAGTATCAAAGATGCAAGAATGGTGACATTAATAGGTATACTTCAATGTATTTGTTGTGAAGGATCAGATTAAACCGAATATATATATATTTATTTATGGATATATATTTAATAGTATTTGTATATCGTTTGATATCCCTTGTATATTCCTTGTATATATACACTGAATATCCCTTTATTCTACTACAGCCCATAATAGTTCATTCTCTTATTGGACAAAAGGACCAGGCGCCAGGGACAAGCCCCTGGCGTTCAAGTTCTAAGGTACCGACGAGACATGCCTTTACTAGCCTCAGCTCCGCGCAGGAATACGGCTACCGAAAGCAGAGCGGCACTACTTGTCCACTGTGCATATAAATATGGCGCTAGAAATGTAGAATTCCTCTTAGTCCTTTACCCTTCTACCCAACTAAGTAACAAGACGTGAAGCCTCACCCCACGATACCGCGTGCGGTGTAGTACGGCCTGTTTGGCCTTAGAATAGCAGTGAGACCTCGTGCGAACTAATAGCTGAATTGCCAGAGTTTGGCACCGTATTTCTATTAAGTAATAATAGTCTATTATGTATGGTGCATCGTTCGGTTAGAGTTCTAAAGTGAGCAGCACCCCCATCGTTTCCTCGCGTTATCTAGAGTCTTAACCAGGCTGGGCAGACCACGCGTGGTGCTTTCATCCGAGGAGTTCTGGGCGAGGACGAGTGGACCTGCACATTGGATTACCTACCCCGACGACTGCTGAGCCCTATACGGCATGGAATATCTATTTGCTTTGGTGCTTTGATTTGTGGAGCGGATAATCGCCAACACCGGTGAGTGTTGGATTTACCCCGAGAGGAGCCAAGGTGAGACGGCGCTCAGACCAGACTGAGGTCGCCTCGCTTCTTCTTCGTTGTGGACCGACAGCGACAGCTATCGTCTACAAGAGAGCCCAAGTGTATTCATCTGTGGATCAAGGTTCCACGGGCACTGTTTTCTGTACCTGAATTCTCCCTGGAAATCGTTGACCAGACGGGATACAGCCGACGGCTCTCCTACCCCCCCTACTGGCTTACAACCGGCGGGACCCCTTCAGTATATTATCCAGCTATAATCATTAAGTGACCATCGCTATAATCCCCTGAGAGCCAGGTTGTATACTTGCTTCCTGTGTAACCAGAGATTGGACATTCAGTGTTGATTTGCATACGAGTACTCATTTGCCTTACAAGAGCATTCAATTCAAATCATAAATGTAATAAGTAATTATTATATGTACCTTTTGCTATATATTAAATATTTGACTATTACCTTTGTGTGGACCTGATTTCATATGTGGGAAAGTGTTCATCATACTTAGATATCGTGTACTGTATGGCCAGTAATTAAAGTACATAAAGCGGTAGTGGTTTAATGATACCATACTTATCAATACAGTCAGGGAATTGTACCCCTCAGTTACAGTATTCATGAGTGAGTGAGTGAGTGAGTGATTGGTCTATGAGGTCTAAATATATATACACATAAGATAGGAGAAAACATGGTATATTTTTCTCAGTCAAATATAAAAGCAGCATGTTTGTTAGTTTTAATCTTATGTAAATAATTATTTTGTCTGTTGACAGGAAGCCGCCACCATGAGTACAGACGCGGAGATGGCCATTTATGGCAAGGCCGCCATATACCTCCGTAAGCCAGAGGCTGAGAGGCTTGCAGTTCAGCTAAGGCCGCTGCTTATAATTGTGTTTGAATATCTGAGTAATTAAAGTAATTATAAATGTGTCCAAAATAGCTGGTTCAGATATGGTTAAGCAGCTGCCCCGTGATCAGATTAATCCATATCATGTCTCCTCTCCAGACCTCAATCAATGTTGCTAATGCTAAGCTAGCTAATGCTAACGCATGGTTTAACCTAACGTCACCAAAAAGAGTCTCCGAAAACATTCCGATCAGTTCATGAGCTGAAGGAAAACTACATATAGCTACAGCTACTTAGTCAACACCCTTGGAAATTATGAATTGGAAGTTGTCCAGTTGATTCTAACAACCGAACTAACGTTAGCTAAATGTTAGTGTACTGTAAATGTCCAAACCCCCCCTCCTAATGTACAGTTTCCTCCCCCTCGTATGTATATATTTCCTGTTAGGATATCTTTTTAACAGTACTGTATATTTGCATATCTTGTATGTCACAAATGTAACAGTACTGTATCTGTATGTCATAAATGTCATGCTATATATCTGTTGTGTATGTCATAACACATAAATGTCATTATGAATTGAAAATGGGGGACCCTGATGTAAACAAGACTAAAGTCTTTCTCTGGTCTGCATCCCCTTAACTATTGTGTGTATTGAGCTGTACTGTATTGTACCCATTCTGCAATCTGTTAATACAGTTTTCAATCAGCTAGCATGAGTAACCTGAATGCCTTACAATATCTGTGATCCACTTTCTCTTCTCTGTCATGCCTATCTCACCTTATAGCATTTTGTTGGCGGGGATGGACCTACTGTGCAATATCCAGACCCTATAAAAGCTGATGGGACCACATGTAAGTCGGTGCGTCCATTGCCAAAGAAAAGACGCCTGCTTGATCCTGACAACCCACCATCTAAAAAAGAACTACTGCAGGAAAATACTAACTTGTAAGTCCTGAAGACTGGGTATTGTCAAAGTCCTTATAGGCGGTATTGTCTGAATATTGTGATGCGTTAGTGAAGATGTGAATCACTAACTAAAAACACTATTTGCATGTGTGAATCAGATGTCATTTAATAATGTATTATAAATGCTCATATCTAGTATTAATTTGTGAACCAAAGATACTGCAAGTTCTTGTTACAATCAAACAATACATAAATAATACTGAGACCAAATGTTATGATTAATGAACAACATGGATTTATTAATTAAAGTGCATTTATTTGATTATGATTTTGATACTTCACAGGAACATCAATCCCTCTCTGGATGTCATCAACCACCAATCGGAGCTCAGTTATACAGCTACACAGACGTGCACAGCTACTCAGACTGAAGGAGAATGTAAGGGTCTACCTTTCTTTTAGGAACTGAGAAGCATGATCTTTAAAAAATGCAGCAAGTCTGTGCAGTAATCTTTCCATAAATTGTATGTCTGGGAATATTCTTTCCACAAAGATATCTTTCTGCGTAAAAACTATGAATTCACAGAATTGGCAGCCTGTCACCATAAGTTGTCCTTGTATTTGCACATAATAGTCATGCGTCTTCTTCAATGAAATACTGCCCCCCTCATCTTTGTGTAAACAGAAATCTGGGAAGTTGTCGCAAGCCTCCAATATCAAACAGTTTCTTGCCTTATAAGGACATTTCACTTCGACTATCCCACTCTCGCCATTGTCGCACAACTTCCCGTCAGGGCCCCGTTCCCCGTACCTGGATAACTGAGTTAGCCGGATAACTTTCGGTTAAGTCTGACTTAAGCCGGACTTTCCGGCTCCCCGTACCTGGATTTTCCAAATCACCATGACAACAGATCCAAAAGTTTGAGCCTGGTCGAAAGCAGGGTTTAAGTTCAAGTTAGCCGGATCAACCATCGCCACGCCCCCGCAAAGAAGTGACAGCCCGTTTCCTGAAATTATTCCCACAGTCTACGATCTGCATTATACCATTCTGAATTACGTTTTTGTGCTCCATTCTTCCAGAGGGGGCTTTTGAAATGTAAAATAGACCCAAAATGCTGATACTAAATTCACTTTGTCCTAAATAATGCACGTTATATATACCGTGGCGCTCGCTCGGTGCGATGTACACATTATGTGGTTATTTTAATTGTAACTGGGATTAAGATGTCTGATGAGATGCGCTGTTTGACGGATTTGAGAAATTGAATGAGCCGTTGACGTCACATTAATGAATGAGGATAAAGAAATAAAACTTCATTCAAAATAAAGAATATTCTAAACACGGGTCTCTCGTTCATTAATGTATAAACAATGAATTTATCCCATCTGGCACAGTGGCGCAGCGGTAGTGCTCAAGCCTGCCAACCCAGCGACCGGTGTTCGAAACCCGTGTTTCCAATATAATTTTTTTGAATATAATATTAATGATTATACGCCAAAGTAGCCTGGTTTTAAGTTAAAATATTATAAATCTACATGCATTGAGGATGTCATTCTTTATATAGCTCTCAACGTGCACCAAATTGAATTATTCCTATATTGCAAAAAGAAGGAAAAGACTAGGGTTTCGAACCCCGGTCGTCTGCGTGAAAGTCAAAAGAACAACCCGTTAGACCACAGTGGAGATAAGTAAAAGATCGACCACACATCAATCAATGGGTAAGAGAGCCGTATCGTAATTCTGTATAACAGTTTAACTAATTATTTTCGCTAGCAAGATCTCATTTGATTATTCAATCCAGCAGGCAAGTTTAAAGAAATATAATCTGATTGATTGAGGTAATGAGGGACTTAAAATTAGCCTATAGATAACGCATTTAACTTGTCGGCGAGGCGATTGAGCCGTATTGCAATCTGTCAATAAAGTTTTAAATCAATTAATCAATCAATGCCGTTAGAGAATCAGGATCTCTGCCATCGATACGTGCTGGCTTTTCAAATGAAGCGGCCGCGCGCACTTAGCCTGGGTCTCAAGTCTGAATCGAGTTAACGAGACTGAATCCACCTTCGAGGAACAGGAAAATCCCGGCTTCAAACATCGGGTTAACTGAATCTGGATAATGACATCTTGATCGACTTAGTTGAACCAGGTACGGGGAACGGGGCCCAGGTGTGGCTCCTAAAAAATCAAACTCTGAATTGACAACAAGACCACACTCGTGAAAATGTCTGGCGGGATAAACCTCCAGATATTTGGCCTTCGCCTTTGCCTCATTCCTTTTCCCATACTCCAAAGCCGGGGCACAAATGGATGTCAACCGGAAAACACTCTCCAGAAATTTTGTTGTTGGGGCAGATTTTCTGTTTACCGCTTTCGCAAAGTTTGAAGCAGTCAGTCGTGACCTCCGCTCTTCAAACCAGTCATTTGAGAGAGCCTGGGCCCGAGTGCGTTCTTCCAGTGCTACCAGGTTTGTGTCTGCAGTATTCAGATCTTTGTAGATCGCTGGAAGCTTCACTGGAGATGGCTGGTGCACAGATACATTTCCACACCTCTGGTGTGGAACCGGGTCTGTTTTCTTCTTGAGATTTCTTGTCTGTAGAATAAAAGCAAAATGTTATTATTGTGATGTCATGTATATGTGGAAACTCCCTAACAATAATTGTAATATTTCTGTTTCCAGGGGTTTGCCCTTTAGAAGTATTGGGCACTGCTGTGGAAGGTGCAAGATTGAAGTCAGAGCTGGAGAAGAAGGAGAGGACGATAACCTGGTTGAGAGGGCAGCTTCTTGAAAAGGAACAGATAATACAGTCTCTCGAACAGGATGCTCAGAAAAAGACATTCTGTACTGTACAAAGTGTTGTCCAAAAAGAAACAAAGATCAAAGGGCTTTTTAAGTACTACACTGGGATCACATATGTTAGATTCATGTTATTGTTAGATTTTCTTGTGCCTGCTGGCTGTGATGCACCTTATACAAAGGGCCGTAAAGACATGACGTCACTAGGAAAATCCAATGGCCTATTTTTGACATTGTGTAGGTTAAGACACAACTTTGGACTTCAAGATTTGTCTCAAAGATTTGGAGTATCCATGCAGTCTGCAGGACTTGTTTTTAATACATGCATAGAACTTATGTATTTTAAATTTGGACAAATTAGCATATGGCCTCATAGAGACATTATTATTGAAAACATGCCTGAAAACTTTAGAAAAGAATTTCCTTCTACTTTAGTCATTATTGATGGTACTGAATTTAAGACCCAGGTGCCATCTGCACTGGCTTTACAAAGTCAGCTTTATAGTGACTATAAGTCAAGCACATTGATTGGATGTGATCCAAGTGGGTCTGTAATTTTTGTGTCAGAGTTATTTACAGGTGCTGTATCCGATAAGGCGATTACTGAAAGCAGTGGTTTTTATGATTTACTTAAAACACTGAAAGTTCATGGTTACATCAAGGATGGTGATGCTGTTATGGCTGACAAGGGTTTTACAATACACGACGAGTTGAAAGAGCTTGGATTACGTTTGAATATCCCTCCTTTTGCTGCTGGTCATTCTCAGATGTCTCAGTCAAATGTGGCATTGACTAACAAAATTGCTCGTCACAGGGTTCATATTGAGCGTCTTATATGTAAAGTTAAGACGTACAAAATCCTTTCAGATCGCATACCAACAACCCTTTTCAAAACGATAAACCAGATATGGTCAGTTTGTTGTTTTATGACCCTACAACAGGATGTGTTTGTAACTGATCAATGAAATTGTAGACCTGCATTACCTGATAAGAAAGTACAGAACCAATCTGGACTTCTCCAAAAGGGGTTGTGATCTTTGGCACACTGGTAGACAGGATAGTTGCCAAAGGTGTTCCAGTCATCCGTTGTAGATGGGCAATATCTTCCTCTGTTACAGCTGGAAGTCTGTAAATATTTAAAATATTGTATTAAATGTATTGCATATATTAATAATAACTTGGTCGTACTTTTGCTATATTTCTGAGATGGAAGAACGATGTTTTGGTCACTTTGTTAATATGAAAATTGAAGTTCAGTTCTGAATCTATGATAACACAGAGACTTGTGACCTCAGATTTGATCCAAGGGGTTAGTCCTCCCAGGTTCTTTATTAACGTAATTTTTTTTGTTTTGGGGCCGATAATTAGAATTATAGATAGAAAACCTACATTATGTCCTCTGATGATATCACCCAGCAGTAACATGTAAAGGACCTAAGCAACTCCCTTGTGCAACTCCATAGTTGTTGTCATATATCTCAGACATGTGGCCTCCTAGTTTAACATAGAATTTCCTCCCTCTGATGTATGTTTTTTTTTTTTTTTTTTTTTTTTTTTGGTCTTTTTCCCCCTCCATTTTCCTCCGATGTTCTCCCATCCCAATGTTTAGTCATATGCCAATTCCCAGTCCCTTCCTGGTCGCTGCGCTTTACCCCCACAGTCAGATCATTTGGGAGAGTGGAGGCTACCACGTGCTTCCTCCGACACACGTCCAGCCAATCACCGCTTCTTTTCACCTGGCAGCGCGGATTCTCATTGAGAGGGCGTAGCGTGTGGGAGGACCACACTATCCCCCTCACGTCCAATCCGCGCTTAGCAGGCGCCCCGACCGAACTGTAGGAGTCGCTGTTTACAACGACCCGGACCCACCCCGCCAGCTTCTCCCACCCTCTGATACAGCCAATTGTATCAGTGCAGACGGCCAGCCAAGCTGGTGACAACCCCGGAGCTGTGAGATGGATTCGAACAGGCGAACCAAGCTCACAGCTCCGGGGCTGGTGACGAACGCAATCTCCGCTCGACCACCTAACCGCCCTCCTCTGATGTATGTTTTAACCCTTCTGCCTTATTAGGTAACTGACAGAGTTGGCACTTCAGTGCATGAAAAGATTGCATCACGTTCAAGGTCATAAAAAACTTAATTTGTAATATTTCATTCCAATTCTTTTTTTTATGAATACCACTATAAGGATGGAGACCTTATTCTCATCAGAGTTTAGTCTGAGGTCACTGATTATTTTGGTGAGGGCAGTTTCAGTGCTATGCTATTTTATGAATCCTGAATTCTTCTAAGATTGTGTTCTCTTCATTGACATTGATGTCTCATGAGCTAATTTTATATGTACATCAACTTATAAAGAGTATTACTAATAAAATTCATTTTTGATATTGTAACTCATGGACTTTGTTCACTTTATTATATCTGTTGGGTGTATTACTACCACTTTACCTGTAAGAAGTGTCAACATGGCACACCACTGGCCGTCTCTTTCTCTTCTCAGAGGGTTTTGCAACCACGACATGGTTAATAGGTACTGGCTGTATTTTATCACCTCTGGGGACATGCCATTGCTGTGGTATGCTGGTGCAACTTTGTTGTTCTGGTATGTGGGTAAAGTTGTAATTTCATGGATATATCCTTGAGTAAAATAATTCAGGCCTTTCTGGAGAACTCTCTTCGATAGAGTAGCGGCATTGGGCAAATAACTGATAGCAATAGTTTCAGGAATCCTTAGCTGGCTACCTAACGATCGGCTAGCCATCTATCTATCTATATACAGTATATATAAGATAACAAGTGATGACTTCTGTTTAACTCAAATGTTGAAGCATATATTACTGAAGCATATTTTTCGGGCTTACCGTCGAGCATACAGCCTTGTTCTTGTTGATCTTGTCCACATTCAGCTGTGTATGGGGCCGTCCACAAGCCTTAATCCACTTTAAACTTTTTTCCAACTGTGTTTTAGGCTTTGGGAAATTTATAAAACGCGCTCCCTTTAGTCTTTCTGGATATCTCTGGTCATTATTGCACGTTCCCCAAGCACATCTAAGAACCATTTTCTCGACAACAATGCAGGACTGGCTCAGTGGCTCGTCTGGCTGGCTATCAGTGAGACATCATGGCGGCTCTATTTCAAGGGGCGCGGCCTTAAGAAATCGGGCAATCTTATTGGTTATTATTCTCTGCGTGATTGACAGCGGGGAAAGGTCTATTGTTAAGGGGATGCAGACCAGAGAAAGACGTTCGTCTTGTTTACATCAGGGTCCCCCATTTTCAATTCATCATAACATATATGACACAGACGACATACAGATAGACAGTACTGCTACATCTATACATTTATGACATACCAGATTTGCAAATACAGTACTGTTTGTGATACAGAAATAGTCCAGGAAAGAGAATATATACATTTGACGTAGAAACTGTTGGAGGAGGTTGGGTAGGTGGGGTGGGGTTGGGTTGGTGGGTGGGGGGGGGACTGTACATTGGAGGTGGTTGGGTGGGGGCGGGGGGGGGGGGGGGGGGTTGGGTAGGAGGGGTGGGGGGGGACAAAACTGTACATTGGAATATTGCCAAAACCATACTTGGTAATTTACTGTACATTGGAGGGGGTTGATATAGCTATAAACCTGCATTCCTTTGAATATATCATTAATCAATTAAACTTATATTGAAATACACTATATAGCCTATACACCAACACTGAAATGACAGTGGATAAATAAATAAATAAATAAGAACTAAAGCTAATCGCATGGAAATAGACTGCATTAATATTCCATAACAAGTCTTGTGTGCGCCAGTATGGCCTACGTGCAGTATAAGTACAGACTGTACCTATACTGTACGTAGGGCAGAGAATATAGTATCTACAGTAATAGCATTGGAAATGGAGGTCCCTTCTACCGTCATTCCAACGGCCTCTACCGCCCGTTAACGCCCTCTTCAAATGGTTTTATTAGGGTGGGTGCGGCTTCTGTTTTGTGCCGCCAGGAGGCGCAAAGTCAAGTTGGAATTATATCCATCCAGCGCACCGCTGTGTGTGTGTGTGTGTGCACACTACAGACATGGACATATTATTTTGCAATGTAATGCTTTTCTGTTGATTATTTGACTGTCATTGGTACAGTAATGGTGTGGTATTTTTCTATTTTCGATTAAGGTGCGTTTTTTATGGATAATCAGCTAAGATGTACAGTATTATTCTTTACGTTGAGACAACCGAACAGCTGGCATCGAAGACCCGCCCCTACTCTGCCTCTGATTCGCAGACTGTGACTCTAGTTAGGCTCTGGTTGGAGGAAAATGTAACCTGGACCGTCGACTCTTGTGATCAGTGTGTGGGTCCTGTAAACGTAGGTTTAACGTTAGTTTGTTTACTGCAGTTATGTCAGAACGACAATCAACTAAGGTAACGTTACACTAGCAACTGCTCAAATAAAGCATATCCACATTTGCTGTCAAGTTAACATTATGGTCCTTGCGGTCCCTCGACCGCAAGGCTTTTCAACACTGGCCGTAACATTAGTTAACGTTCATTTAGCAGTATGTAATGTGTAACGTTTAGAATCAACGTGAAATGGCCCTGAATATATCAAATATTGTATTTCCCAGCTGCTAAAGATTGAAAGTCTATGACCAAAAATATATATCACTATGAATTGAAAATGGGGGACCCTGATGTAAACAAGACGAAAGTCTTTCTCTGGTCTGCATCCCCTTAACAATTGTGTGTATTGAGCTGTACTGTAATGTACCCATTCTGCAATCTGTTAACATTTACATATCTGTAGATACTATATCTATATATGTACATCCCTTACCTACTCTTACTAGTTACGCCTACTGGCCAGTATGACCACTACCATAGTGTCTTTATACCTGTATCACATAATAATACTACAACTCTGTACACTACATACAGGGCCGCCTGGGAGAAATGCGAGGCCCTGTGCGAGATTTAAACGCGAGGCCCCCCCCCCCCCCCCCCCCCCCCAAAGGTAAAAAAAAAAAAAAAAAGTATATATATATATTTTTTTTTTTTTTCTCATACAGTCAACATATTCGTAAATAATAGCGCTGCCCGAGGCTGGGCATGATACAGTCAACATATAGCAAGAGAGAGAGCGAGAGAGAGCTCCCGTTCTACAGTCAATATACAGTGTACAGAGAGAGAGACACATTGGAAAGAAATTGAAATGCTATTTGGCCCTAAACAGAGAGTACACAGTGGCAGAATACCTGAGCACTGTGACTGAAGATCCTTGACTAGGTACAGACTCAGCGAGCACAGCCTAGCCATCGAGAAAGGCCGCCATAGGCAGACTGTGTGTGTTAGAAAGAGAGAGAGAGAGAGCATGTGTGTTAGAGAGAGAGCATGTATGAGAGAGATAAGCAAAGATGACCCCCTAAAGGATATTCAACTTTTAATGAAAGAACAAAACAGAAGGAAAAGATAACTTCACAAAGGCAACATGAATATACATAGATCCAAAAGGACAAAGATCAACACTTAAATCCAAAGAGAAGAGGGTCTATACCAGAGAAAACAAAGCAGCAAGGAGCCAATGGCCGACAGCTAAAGGCTAGCCAGGTAGGCTACTGACACCAGGCCAAACACAGCTTTGGCCAACGGCCCAACGCTACCCAAGCTACACAAACGACCAAGACAATGAATTCACACACAGCACATGTCGTATCTCCAAATGTTGTGAAGTAACATATGTTTTGCCTGGAAAAAAACATCGTTATTAACAAAACATTCGGGAGGGGAAGGAAGGAAGAGTGGGGTAATGTCATGATTTTCATTAATCTTACCTGCACCAAGGAACGCAGGGCGAAAGGCCGCAACACAGGTCTCCACGTTGACGAAAGGCCTCTCGCTGGCGGGACAAAAATAACCCCCTGCTATTCTCACGGCTAATGTCAATGGTCGTAGCACAAGCTAACAGCTAACTCAAGGCTAACTGATAGCATCAAACGAACGTTCCCAGCCGAGCGCAGCTGGCAGCTAACGTCGTAGCTAAACAGCTAACTGGCTAACAGTTAGCTCAACCAGGCTATCGCTAACCATTAGCTAACGCAGAAGCAAGCTATGCGGCTACATACAGGTGCTGACACCAGGTCACACACCGTTAGCTACTAGTAGTACTACAACAGCTAGTCGGCCAGTTTAGCTCCAGAGAGAGAGAGAGAGAGAGATGTCCACGGCGGGAATAGAATAGAGTTAATAGAATAGGTTAAAAACTCACCAAACGTCCAAGAGGATGGAGACAACCGCGTGGAGTTGACGAAGTTCATCTGCCAAACGACCATCCTCTTCATCTTGGCTGTATGCGCTGTCTCTAGGTTAGCTAACGCTAGTTAGCCTTTAGCTAAGCTAGCTACTAGCCGACATCATCATGGCTATACCATGACAAGGCTCCGGCCATTTGTCCCGCTAGTGAGAGGCCTTTCGTCAACGTTCCTTGGTGACCGACCGACTGATAATGACCGACCTCTTTCTTCGTCTTGGCTGGCATAACTAAGCATAATAGTCAAAAGCTGCACGCGCGAAATAGTCAAACGCAGCTGACTCACGCCGGCGTACTACACATGATGTAAGTAAAACCACTCCCTTCGTTGAAACCAATAGTATGTCTGCTGCAGAACCCCAGAGGCTGAGCTCCAATAGTGAGTATGTCTGCAGACCCAGGAACAAGTCAGACACATTCTACAAACGTGTCTAATGTGAAATATATAAGCATATAAGCAAAACTAGATTTTAGGTCTGTGATGAAAAAGGGCCTCGCGGGAAGGGGGGCCTCGCAAAAAAAAATAAAAAAAATAAAATAAAAATAAAAAAAATAATAAATAAAAAATATTTTTTTTTTATTTTTTTTAATTTTTTTTTTTGCGAGGCCCCCCTTCCCGCGAGGCCCTGTGCGACCGCACTGCTCGCACACCCCCTGAGGCGGCCCTGACTACATACATCTGATTAGCATTATTACTCAGTAGTACTGATTTATAAATATATTTTAAACAATAATAAATTAAAGTTTTGTTTTATTTGTCACATATAAGGTACATTTACATTACAGTGAAACACTTGGTTATGTATGAGCTTCCTGAGATTGTGCTTCATACTGTACATTTTAATTTTTTTCTTGTTTGCAGGCATGACGACTGACAACCCAATAAGGATTCAGAAACGGGAATTAAGGACCCCAACAATTTGCCATCCTTCCTCTGCAGAGTTCAAATAAACACACTTTTTATTATCTAAATGTTATTATTTAGCCTTGCATAGCTCTTTTGGTCAATTAGCTGATTCAAATACAGTACCTTAATGTATTTTCTTTAATGTATTTTACTTCCTCAAGTGTTGAGACATTTGTCTTATTTGTTTGTTCCTCATTTCATATCTCAATAACAACTCCCTCTGTCTTCCCCCAGTAGACAGAGTCAGAGGGACATCCCGTCCTTCCTCTGCAGAGTTCAAATAAAGCTGACTTGAAAAAAACACACTTTTTATTATCTAAACGTTATTATTTAGCCTTGCATAGCTCTTTTGGTCAACTAGCTGATTCAAATACAGTACAATACAGTTTCATATCTCAGTTCAATAAGCGACTCCGAAATTGAGATTGAGAACTATATAATTGTAAGGAAAGATCGAAACCGAAACGGAGGTGTGTGTGCTTATATTAGGTCTGACATTGGTTTTAATATTAAATCAGATCTTGCACACGACACGGTAGAAGCGCTGTGGCTTGATATTCTGTTACCCAAAAGCAAACCAATTATTTTTGGAGTCTGTTACAGGCCACCAGATCAGGGCAACTTTTATGATGATCTAGAGAGGAGATATGCTCCAAGTGCACAGATTTTGAGAAATCTGAAGTTGTTGTCATGGGACATTTCAACACGGATTTACTTAAACAGAGCTCTGGATTAAAGTCCCTTCTGAACTATAGTAAATTGTTTGACCTGCACCAGCTCATCACTGAACCTACCAGAGGTACCTCCCTTTCTCAGACCATAATCGACTTAATACTGGTCTCTGATAAACAAAGGATAACAAACAGCGGCATTGGACAGACCAGGCTTTCCTAGATTCCTAAGGTACATGTACATTACAGTGAATGATGAAGAGGGACATCCCAACAGGCCACCTTGTTTATGGTTTGATTCAGTTTTAAATAGACAATAATAAAAATAGTAAGATAAAATAGACAGAGTAAAATAGTGCAGTGCAATAAAATAGTAGAATAGAATAGATAAAACTTATTTTTTTACAGTGACAATTTTATTGACAGATTGCAGAATGGGTACAATACAGTAGGCTACGGCTCAATACACACAATTGTTAAGGGGATGCAGACCAGAGAAAGACGTTTGTCTTGTTTACATCAGGGTCCCCATTTCTTCTTTCATTATTCTATTTTCCGCTTTGACCTCCATTATTTTCTATAATTAATGGCAAAACCTTTACCAAACCAGTTATGAGGTTGTTGCATGTTTCTATTGTGAGTTTATTTGCCCAAAAAAAGTTGATGACATCCACCAAAGCCTCCTTGGTGAGCGGTTTCGCCTCTCTTTGAATGAAATCTTTCAGCATGTGCCAAACAATTTCAATGGGGTTCAGATCTGGAGATTCAGCGGGCGTTTTGACCCAATTAATCCCCTCTGCTTCAATGCAAAGTCGTGCAGCTTTGTGTTTTGGGTCATTGTCTTGGAAGAATCGGTGTCGTCTCCCAAATGTTGCACGTATGTAGGGGCCGGCCGCTGCCTTGATGATGGATTCCTCAAAAAACACCCTGTCCATGATCCCATCAAAAATTACCAGAGGGCCCCTGCCCATTCTGGAAATCGCTCCCCAAACATGCAGTTTCAATGGGTGTTTTGGGGCTGGTTTAACCATTCGATGGCCTTTCTTGGAGAAGCACTGTCTAGCAAAATGTTCTAGTGACACAGTGCTTTCGTCTGTGAAAATGACGTCATGCCACGTTTCACATGTGTCAAGCCATAGGTGAGCTTCTCGTTTACGTAGGTGAGCTTCTCGCTCCCTCTCTCATTTACGACACACATACACAACTTAACTTTCGTCTCGTTTACATCAGGGTCCCCCATTTTCAACTTAACTTTCGTCTTGTTTACATAGATCCCCCATTTTCAACTTAACTTTCGTCTCGTTTACATAGGTACATAGACAGTAAGAATAGACAGTAAGATAGACATAAAATGTCCTAACCCAGTTGCACAGTAAATGACCAAGTATGGCTTAGTCAGTATTCCAATGTACAGTGTACAGCCCCCCCCCCCCCCCCCCCCCCCCCCCACCGACAGTACCCACCTATTAACACCTCATCAATCAATGTTCTTGGTGTCAAATGCGTGTCTGGTTGATACGAGACCCCCCGCATTTCACTGTATACCATAGCTGTCAACATTTCGATTTGAAAAAACTTGCAGGTTTTAGCCACACCCCTTATCCTGGCCCCGCCCCCTCCCACCCGGCCCCGCCCCCTCCCAATGGAGCTGCCTCGTCGCTGCTGGTCAAAACCGGTATTATTTTGTTTTCCTACTGTGGAGAGTGTAAATGCTATAAAAATACAGTAAATTACCTTTTATCAAAATATTAACCATTAAATAAAGGTTGTAATCTGTAAATGCATTTGATTTTACTGTAATTTGACAGTATTTGGAAACCATAGATGCCAGACATTTAGTTTTCTTGCAGCTTTTTTTCTTACAGTCTACAGTCAGTGAATCCTAAATCTCCACTAGGCAACCACTTAAAGTTATCAGTCCAACAAGGACTGGGTGAACTAGTTGCTACATTAAATTAATCAGATACCTGGTTGAAAGTGAAATGCTGTGAACATCCCTGCATTAAGTGTAAGACAAATTCAGTATAAATTCAGTTTATGTAGTAGTAGCATTAACATGTTCATATTTATTGAAATCTTACAATTCATACATAAATGTTATGATGAATTGAAAATGGGGGAAGAAGTCCTTCTCTGGTCTGCATCCCCTTAACAATTGTGTATTGCACAATACTGTATTGTACCCATCTGTTAAAGTTAGCAATCAATCAATGTATTACCAGTGTCTTTATACCTTCATCACTGTAGGCTACATATTAATACGACAACTCAAGAAGAATCAAGAGGTTTATTTGTCACATACAGTGAAATGCAGGTGGTCACGCCCGCATTGATTGTGCAAAATGCAAAAAAATATAGACACAGGATATGCATGATAAAAAAAGACATGCCATGTTCCTGAAAAAGCTATACAAAATACCTATGGTCATTAATTTAGCATTGGGAAATGGGAATATCATTGTTGGAACAGTGTGTGTGTGTCTATTATGTCTGTGTAGTATGTCTGTATGTCTGTATTGAGCCGTACTGTATTGTACCCATTCTGCAATCTGTTAAATAAAGTTTTCATTCATTCTACAGAGAAAAATGAGATAGAAAAAAAGCCAATGCGATTTTGTGTTTTTCCTCAATATCTCTGCAATGCCTGCGAGTTACCAGTAACTGTATTTGTCATACCATGACAATTCATGACAACTTTTAAAACGGATCAATTTATTTATATGTATAAATCGCATTCAGGAAATTGGGCGTCAGTGAAGGCATGCTATCCGTGGAGGAATGGCAGGAGCAGGAGCAAACGGCTGTTAGTGTTCACCAACCAACACATTTACACATTCCTGCATTTGTATTGTTTTATCCACAGAAGATTTGCAAACCTTTTGTTCCAGAGACAAAAGCCACAGAGTGGGCAATCAAGAGACACTGGCTAAGTTGATTTGACACCCTCGGTCCGCGGCCGCCTCGGTGCGTCTACTCTCTCCCCTGAGCTCTGAGCTTATCCGGTCGCGTCGCTGTCTTCTTCTGGTCGCAACGGTCTGACTTCCTGTGATAACGGTCTAATCTACACTGCTGCCACCTGTTGTCACGGAGGAGAATTGCACCCATTTTGTAAAAAAAATAATAATAATAATAAGTACAAAATACGTACCAATCCGTGAGCCGTGAAGAGGCCGTGCAGAGGGTCGAAAAAACAGGAGAATCCCGGTAACACCGTGAGAGTTGACAGCTATGCTGTATACCTGTATGCCTTGACAAATAAAACTCTTGTATCTTGTATCAATATTTTACTCTGTCTATTTTATCTTACTGTGTCATAAAATGTCCTAACCCAGTTGCACAGTAAATGACCAAGTATGGCTTAGTCAGTATTCCAATGTACAGTGTACAGTTCCCCCCCCCCCCCCCTACCCACCCCCCCCACCCCCCCCCCCCCCCCACCCCCCCCCCCCCCCACCGCCAAAGTACAGCACCCACCCACAAAAGTCCCTGAACATTCAGGCAGACTTCCCAACCCCCAAAATATAACACCTCCGAGTATACAGTAGTGGGGTGGGGGGTTGGCATTGTGTGGAGAGATCAGTGACACAGAGAATATCTCTCACTGGAATTTCCTCTGTTACACAGTATATCTGGGATTGTGGAAGGGGTGTCTTATCACATTACTGATTCAGGAATTGTGTCATCCCATTCATGAAATATGTGTGTTACAGAAAAAAACACAGCCTTTGCAATACAGATTGATATACTGATATTTTCTTTCAGTATAAATCGATATATTATTCAGCCCTCATCTGTTATGAATTTGGATATCTGATGCTTACTTTATAGATTAATTTATTAAATTCAAATTCAATAGACTGCAGAGGTGACATTCAATTTGGCCCCCTGGTTCAAGCACTCCTAGATAAAGGTATTTCAAACTGAAGATAAGCTAACCTAGCAAGTGGGTTAGTTGTTCATATTTAAATGTGACTGGTGACTCCTTGGAACTTCTGCAGTAGTTGCATTTATTTTACAACATATTCAAAATAGTTACTATAGGAAGATCAGTATTATTTGAGACACATTTGCACAATGTTAAATTGAAGGTATTTTGAACCAGGGAGCAGGACTAAGTGGATTATGACTTCTGCAGTCTATTCAGTTCATGACAACAATAACAATACACTTTTGTATTTATTAAACCAGAAGTGAATAGGAAAATATGATTATTCGATCCACAGGACAGCCTGATCACAAGAGTCGACGGTCCAGTTTTCATTTTAACATAGATAAATGCCTTGTATTTTCAATTCATCATAACATGACATACACGACATACAGATAGACAGTACTGCTACATCTAGACATTTATGATAATAGAGTATATACATTTGAGGAGGAATACATTTACATTTAGTCATTTAGCTGACGCTTTTATCCAAAGCGACTTACAAGTTCTGTACGACAAGTCATCAGGAAGGGCACAACTCTATCAGCGGTTCAAATAACAAACTCAGCAAGACCGACGGCTTCTCAGTTACAGTGGGTGACAATATTGTCACAAGGAAAGAAGATATTACCTACCTGGGTTCAATCCTAGAGGCAAATCTTTCCTGTGACAAAATGACATCCAATGTAATAAAAAAAGTCAACCAACAAACTCGATTCTTGTACCGGATCTCCTCACTGGTAAACAAGAATACCCTGAAGACTCTAGCAGGAGCACTCATTCAAGGGTACTACGACTATGCTTGCACCTCATGGTACCAAAGCACCTCAAAGGCGCTAAAAACAAAATTACAAACATCTCAAAACAAACTGGTCAGACTACTGCTTGACCTTACTCCTAGAACCCACCTCACCCCTGCCCACTTTGACAACCTAGGATGGCTTAGAGTAGACAACAGAGTACAGCAACTTGCAATGGGCCTGGTCTACAAGATACACTACACGACCAAGGTACCCATGTACATGTCAAAATACTTCCCTAAGGTCAGTGAATACCACGATCACAACACCAGAGGGAGCTCCACAAATCATGTTAAACCCAGATTCGGCTCAAACAAGGGACTAAACACGTTTCGCAATTATGCCACATCAATGTGGAACGCACTACCCAAAGCTGTAAAGGAATGTGAATCACTACCCACTTTCAAAAACACTCTCAAAAAACACCTACGGGAGACTGCAATTCGAAACTGGCCCCTGTAAATGTCCTAACACAACCCCCTCCAATGTACAGTAAAAATGACCAAGTGTGGTCTTGTCAATATTCCAATGTACAGTGTTGCTTGTACAGTTGTACAGTGTCCCCCACCCACCCCTCCTACCCAACCTCCCCCCACTCCTACCCAACCTCCTCCAATGTACAGTACCCCCCCCACCTACCCAACCTCCTCCAATGTACCGTTTCTACGTCAAATGTATATACTTCTTTTCTGGACTCTTTTCGTATCACAAACAGTACTGTATTTGCAAATCTGGTATGTCATAAATGTATAGATGTAGCAGTACTGTCTATCTGTATGTCATATATGTTACGATTAATTGAAAATGGGGGACCCTGATGTAAACAAGACGGAAGTCTTTCTCTGGTCTGCATCCCCTTAACAATTGTATGTATTGAGCTGTACTTTACTGTACCCATTCTGCAATCTGTTAATAAAGTTTTCAATCAATCAATCAATCAGCTGAGTAACAATGTTCATAAAGTGTTGAGTGCTACAGTGTAGGTTAGTTTATTAGGACAAGTGCATGACAGTAAGTGTTACAAAGGATCAGATTAAACCGAATATATATATTTATTTATTGATATATATTGCATAGTATTTGTATATCGTTTGATATCCCCTGTATATTCCTTGTACATATACACGGAATATCCCTTTAGCCCAGACCATAATATTCCATTCTCCTATTGGACAGCGGTCCACCGGCGCCAGGGACCGGCCTCCGGAGTCAGGTTCAAAGTCACCGTCAAGATGTGTCTGGACATGCCCGGCCTTGCCCAGGGATACGCGACAGAAATGAGATTGGAACTAGTTTGTTCACCGTGCGTATAAATACGGCGCAGGTGAATATAGAAGCCCCTTACCTCCTTACCCTTCGTTTTTTTAGTATGTTACCGATAAGTTGAAGCCTCACCCACGATACAACGTGCGGTGAAGTATGGCCTGTTTGGCCCCAGAATAGAGCATTGAGACCGCGTGCGAATTAGTAACTGAATTGTCAGAGTTTGGCGCTATACCGTCGAGTGCGACATATTTCTATTAGGTAAATAATAGTCTATTTGTGTATAGTGTATCGTGCGGTTAAAGTTCTACAGTGACCAGCATCTCCAACGCTTTCTCGTATTAGCTAGAGTTCTTATCCAGGCTGGGCTGACCACATGGCGCTTTCACCCGAGGAGACCTAGACGAGAACCGTATGGACATGTACACTGGATTAATCTACCCGACGACTGCATAGCCCTTTGCGGCTGGAATATATTTGCTTTGGTCCTGTGATTTATGGAGCGGATAATCGCCGACGCCTGCACGTGTTGGATTTACCCCGCGAGGAGTCAAGTCGAGTCGGCGCCTCAGAGAGTCTGAGGTCGACTAGCTTTCTTCACTGTGGAGCTACAGTCTACAAGAGAACCAAGCTGTATTCGTCTGTGGATCAAGAGGCTACTGCACCGGCTTCTGTACCTGAAGTCTCCCTAGTCATCGTTGACCAGACGTCCTACTACCGACAGATCTTCTACCCCCCCCGCTGGCTTACAACCAGGGGAACACCTTCCAGTATCTCCCGCTATATTACTAGTGTACCATAGATATAATTCCCTAAGATTCAGGTTGTATAATTACCTCCTGCGTAACCAGAGAATGGACATTCATTATTGATTTGCCTACGCATATTCCTTTGCCTTACAAGTGCATTCAAAGAATAATGTAAAGTATCCTATGTACCTTTTGCTCCATTAAATACTTGATAATACCTTTGACTGGAACCGATTTCATTGTGGGAAGTGTTCATCATATTCATATATCGTGTACTGTATGGCCAGTAATTAAAGTACATAAAGCGGTAGTGGTTTAATGATACCATACTTATCAATACAGTCAGGGAATTGTACCCCTCAGTTACAATTGGTCCTTCGAGCCGGATGGTAGCTAGTGTAATATTAATATAGTGGTATTAATATTGACATGGCCTATGATGAACACTCCACAAAACGGTTCTCCTAAAGTAGATCGCAGCGTAGACGGCAGACACCTCAGTACTTAGAGGATTACGTTGCCAGTATACTACCTAGCCTTCTACAGACGGTAAACGCGGAAAAAGTAGATAGTAAAATTATGTCCGACCCTATCGCCCAGGTTACCCCGCCAATAGAGGCCCTAGTGGGTTCTAATGTAACTGACCAAGCTCACGGTAGGGACCAGGAGGGACCTGACACGACTTTACCCCCGCTAAGACCGAAGAAGTAGTCCCCGGAGAGCTCCAGGATAAAGACAGCTCTCCAGGGATGGAACTTTACCCGCTACAAGAAGAAGAGACCCCGGAGATGGATCTCCAGGACTCGCCACAGGAGAACAGATCTCCAACGAGTACTGCCAGGAGCGGATCACCTCAACCAGCGTCTTCCCCCAGCGGGGCGGACAAGATGCTGGCACAGGCATTCCTCGCCAGCCTAGCAGCCTCTACAGAGCGCGATCGACTCCAAGCACAGATGCTTAGCGAGCGCGAACATTCTTCCATGGAAAGAGAACGCCTTCAAGCGCAGCAACGGAGCGACGAAGATCGTATACGTCTAGAGATTAGACGCCTTCAGATGGAAGAGAATATGGTAAGAGACCGGACCGAAGCAGAGCGCGCCGCCGCCGAAGCAGAGCGCGCCGCCGCCGAAGCCCAGCGCGCCGCTGCCGGTGCCCAAAGAGAAGCAGAGCGCGCCGCCGCCGAAGCCCAGCGCGCCGCTGCCGGTGCCCAAAGAGAAGCGGAGCGTGACATCGCTCTCACCAAGCGCGAAGCCGAGCGCAACCGATTACAAGCGCAGATAATGGAGCAGCTGATCGCCAGGGCGACACCCCCTCCCTCCGCACAGGGTTCCAGGGCCTCGTCAAGATACGGGTCAAGGGCACCCTCCCCTACCCGATCAAGCGACCCTGAGCCCGACCACCAGAGAGAGCCTATACCCCCCTCCGAACTCCTTCCCCGACCGGTCCACGCGAGGACCAGCTACAAGGAAGAAACGGTCTACACCGCGGAGAGGCTAAATAGACGACTACAGGATCTAGAGGACCTGCCAGAGCAAGAAGAAGAGGGAGAGGAGGAGAGTCAAGCCCGACAGCAGCACAGAACTCCACAGGACCAGGAGGTCCAGTACAGCCCAGGCTCTACCCCCGCGGCTCTGCGCTACAGACCCCCGACTCAATTCACGGGTGAGCTTGACGCACGACCAGCCCCGAGGAATAGCACCTGGATACGCGGGCCATGGTACCCAGCAGGTACCAGCCCACCAAGAGGCGTAAGAGGAGACTCGCCTAGGAGGCCTCTCTTCCAACGCTCACTGATGTGCCAGCCATCCATGGCATCATACATTGGCACACCGACGTTTCCGGACTTCACCCACGAGAACAGAGCACAGTACACGGAGCTACGAATGTGCTTAGAGACAATGATGTCCGATGTAACTGACGAACCGTACAAGTATGCTATCCTACTGAAGCACCTCAAGGTGCCCCGAGCGCACAATATAGCGCTGGCCTATGCCACCTCTACTACCCCATACACAGCGGCTCTAGCAGCACTCGACCAAAGATATGGACGCATATGGGATTACGTAATACAAGAGATAAGGCATATTGACCGCCTACCCCCAGCCACAGACAATCGCTCACTAGATGACCTGTCTATCAAGGTACAATCCCTGGTAGGGATGCTGGGGGCGCAAAGAGAAAAGGGTATGCACGAACTGTACGCAAACTCTAATGTCGAGAGGATTTTAGAGAAGCTTCCGCCCGCCCGACAAGAGCGCTTCAGGCGGCAAAGAGACCACCTTGATCCTAACGGTCCCGAGCCATCCCTCCTAGACCTAGCCGACTTCCTGGCGAGAGAAGTCAACAGCCTACGGTTGGATACGTTCATGCGGAGCACCCCAAGCTCCAGAGAGGGACCTAGGAGAACAAACGATGGCCGAAGATTGGTGACCGTCATGCACCAATCAGAATCAGTACCGAGCAGCAAGAACCACAGTACCCCCTCGATGAAAGAGAAGTGGAAGATGGTGTGCCCGTACTGCGAAAAGGAACACTGGTTGTCACAATGTGACACGTTCAAGAAGATGACCGCCGACGAGGTGGGTCAATGGATAAAGTCCAACCGACGCTGTTACCGATGTGTGCGCAGTCACATGGCAGCCAACTGCCGCTTAAAGAAGAGGTGTAGTCGGTGTGACGGAGCCCACCTAGATGTCCTACACGACAGTAACAGAAGAAAGCCTGCACCCTCAAGCAGCACAAAGGCAAGTGTTATGTACATTGACCCCGCCAGCAGCGGGGGCGCCCGAGTGCTCTTAAAGGTGGTCCGCGTAACACTGAGTTACCAAGACAAGGTCATGGACACTTACGCCGTCCTTGACGACGGGTCAGAGAAGACCCTTCTCCTCGCATCCGCTGCGGCCCAGCTGGGGCTGCGGGGGAGCGAAAACCAGATGACGATTCGGACAATAAGAAGAGATCTAAAGACGATAAAGGGCGAGAATGTCTCCTTCACTATCGCAGCAAGCGGGCAGCCAGAGAGACGGTATAGGATTACTAATGCTTTCACCAGCCAAGAAATAGGCCTGTCGCAGTACACCTACCCCATCGCCAAGCTGATGGATAAATATGTGCACCTGCGTCAACTACCTATCCCGCTCATAGACGGTGCCACCCCGACCCTGCTGATAGGCTCCGACCATGCAGACCTCATAGTCCCGATAGACCGGGTCCACACAGGGCCCAGAGGCTGTCCTGCAGCAGTCGAGACCCGCCTAGGATGGACATTACAAGGCCCCCTCGCTAAGTCTCTTAACCGAACAGCAGCCACTAGCTGCCTCCACTCCAGAGTGACAGAAGAAGACACCACCCTCCTACAGCATGTCGAGAGGCTATGGACACTAGAGACAATGCCCTTTAAGAACGAAAAGAAAGACATTCGTTCCAAGGAAGACATTTACGCTATAGCACTCCTCGAGCAGGGGACAAAGAGAGTCAAAGTCAACGGAGTGATGCGATACGCAACTCCACTCCTGAGGCGAGAGGGTATGCCCACCTTCCACGCCCCAAAAGAAGCGACGGAGCGGTATCTATTGAACACAGAGCGGCGCCTAGCCAGAGACCCCGCTCAAGAGACTGTGTACCGCGCTGAGATTAACAAGCTAATCACAGCGGGACACATAAAGAAAATTGACATTAAAGAGGCCGATCAGACGACCGAATCATGGTACGTGCCGCACCACAAAGTCCACCACAACGGCAAGGATCGTATTGTGTTCAACTGCAGCTACCAGATCGGATCACAAAATCTGAATAAAGAGCTCTTGCCCGGCCCAACACTCGGCCCCTCCCTACTAGGCGTGTTACTACGTTTCCGCCAGGACAAGGTGGCCATCAGCGGCGACATCAAAGGGATGTTCCTGCAGGTGAGACTAGTGGAGGAGGACAAGCCCCTGCTGCGGTTCCTATGGAGAGAGAGGATCGGGGATGAGCAACCAGCCATCTATCAATGGGAAGTCCTCCCTTTCGGAACCACATGCAGCCCATGCTGTGCTACGTTTGCACTGCAAAAACACATCGCAGAGGACCCAGCAGCTGATGAAGAGGTCCGAAAAAGTGTAGAAAATAGTTTCTACGTGGACAACTGTCTGCAAAGCGTCTCGACGCCAGAAGAAGCCGAGGCCCTTCTACTCAAGCTCCGCGCCTCCCTGATCAAAGGCGGCTTTGATCTCAGGCAGTGGGCCAGCAGCGACCCGCAAGTATTGCGCAGCCTCTCCCCCGAGGACAAGGCAGCAAGCAGCGAGACCTGGATGGCGACCATCCCAGGAGAAGCCCAAGAAATGACATTAGGACTAGTCTGGCGCTTCAAAACAGACTCGCTCCATTATAAACACACACCCCTGACCAAGGAGCAGGGAAGGTCGACTGCACTACCGACCACCAGACGGAGTGTATACAGAACACTCGCCAGACAATATGACCCGTTGGGATGTATTCTACCTTACACCACCAGGGCAAAGATGATTGTAAGAGCGTTATGGGACAAGGACCAGGGCTGGGACGACCCCATACCCGAACACCTTGCAACACATGGAGAGAGTGTGAGACGGAACTCAGCTCACTCCCAGGTGTAAACATACGCCGCAGCTACTTCCCACTCACAGTGAGGCCGGAGACGTGCCAGATGGACCTGCACGTCTTCAGCGACGCCTCCGAAGTAGCCTACGGTTCGGTGGCCTACTTGCGTGCCCGAGAGGAGGGAGGAGAAATACATACTGCTTTCATCCTGGCCCGCTCAAGAATAGCCCCACGAAGGCAACAATCTATCCCGCGTCTAGAGCTCTGCGCAGCCCTAGCAGGAGCGCAACTCGCCACGTTAATCCAACGTGAACTCACCATTCCGGTGCAAAGAACAATCTTGTGGTCAGACTCCACGACAGTACTCACATGGATCCGGTCTGATTCGTGCAGATACAAGGTCTTCGTGGGAGTCAGAGTCACCGAGATTCAAGATTTAACAGAAGTAGCAAGCTGGAGGTATGTGGACACAAAACACAACCCAGCTGACGTCATCACCCGGGGAATGTCCCTGGATGACCTCACCCGTCACAACCTATACAGTGACGGGCCAGAGTTCCTCAAGCTCCCGGAAGAAGAGTGGCCTACACCCACCCCACGGGAAGCGAGTAAAGAGGAGGCAGAAAACAAGAAATCTATGTTCTGTGGATTGAACACACTCGTCTCCACAGACCCCGACATAGACGATTGCCTCACCCTAGAGAGTGCGCAGCTAAAGACATTCCTGTGGCACCACCCAGAGGTTCAGCTCACTACTGACATTACTGCAGCTGACTACGAAGAAGCGGAACTTCTTCTACTACAACGAGCCCAGAGAGACTCGTTCCCCGATGAGCTAGACTGTCTACAGGGAGCAAATCCAGTCCCATCAGACAGCAGACTGCTCCACCTAGCCCCCGAGAGCGACGCCCATGGTCTCATCAGAGTGGGTGGTCGTCTGCGGAGAGCTCCAGACTTACCGGATGACGTCAAGTACCCGATAGTCTTAAACAGCCGACACAAGGTCACAGAGCTGATCATAAAGAAATACGACGAGGATGTGCATCACGCCGGGGCAGAGAGAGTCTTCGCGGAGATCAGACGTCGTTATTGGATACTGCAAGGGAGAGAAGCAGTGCGGCGCTTCCAGCGAACCTGTCTAGACTGTCGTAAGTGGCGAGCGCAGCCCAGTATACCCCGGATGGCTGACCTACCTCCCTGTCGCCTCCGACTCGGCGACAAGCCTTTTCACTCCACCGGTATGGACTGTTTAGGCCCGCTGTATATAAAGAAAGGAAGAGGAACCGAGAAGCGGTGGGGTATTGTATTCAAATGCATGACCACCCGAGCGATGCATATAGAACTCCTTCCAACCATGAGCACAGACTCATTCCTTATGGCCTTCCGAAGATTCACATCGCGGAAAGGTAAACCGTCTATATTGTTGTCTGATCACGGGACAAACTTCAAAGGCAGAGACAGAGAGCTGAGAGAGAGCTTCCAAGCTATGGGCCCAGAACTTAAGACCCACCTCGCTCCATACCAGATTGACTTCCAGTTTAATCCCCCGAACGCACCTCACTTCGGTGGAACTTGGGAACGAGAAGTACGTTCAATAAAGACAGCCCTGTACGCCGTGCTTGGGGCCCAGACCGTGGCGGAAGAAGTCCTAATGACAGTCCTCACGGAGATCGAGGGAGTATTGAACTCAAAGCCCCTCGGTTACGTCTCAAGTGATGTAGCAGATGTCGACCCAGTCACCCCCAACACACTCTTGATTAGGTGGCTGGACCCCGCGCTACCACAGACAATGTACAGGCCTGAAGAAGCGAACGGCCGAAGAATGTGGAGGTACAGTCAAGTATTGGCTGACAAGTTTTGGAACAGCTTCCTACTCCACTACCTACCGTCTCTACAGACCCGCCAGAAATGGGTGAAAGAGAGAGACAATTTGACAGAAGGAACAGTCGTCATGATTATCGACCAGTCACTACCCCGAGCTATGTGGCCGGCCGGCCGCGTAAGCAAAGTGATCACCGGTGCCGACGGAAAGGTCCGAGCAGCCGAAGTGCTCGTCCAAGGGCGGACCTACACCCGACCCGTGGCGAGGCTAATAGAACTGCCAAGGCTCCCCGATACCATCGATGACGACCATGACCCCATGACTTTGTGAACTGACCGACCCTCACAGCAGACATTGAGTAGTGGACAGTGCGGTTAAATCTGTCTCTGCTTAGCTAATTAGGTGGGACTAATTAGGGCGCGGCTGTTACAAAGGATCAGATTAAACCGAATATATATATTTATTTATTGATATATATTGCATAGTATTTGTATATCGTTTGATATCCCCTGTATATTCCTTGTACATATACACGGAATATCCCTTTAGCCCAGACCATAATATTCCATTCTCCTATTGGACAACGGTCCACCGGCGCCAGGGACCGGCCTCCGGAGTCAGGTTCAAAGTCACCGTCAAGATGTGTCTGGACATGCCCGGCCTTGCCCAGGGATACGCGACAGAAATGAGATTGGAACTAGTTTGTTCACCGTGCGTATAAATACGGCGCAGGTGAATATAGAAGCCCCTTACCTCCTTACCCTTCGTCCTTTTAGTATGTTACCGATAAGTTGAAGCCTCACCCACGATACAACGTGCGGTGAAGTATGGCCTGTTTGGCCCCAGAATAGAGCATTGAGACCGCGTGCGAATTAGTAACTGAATTGTCAGAGTTTGGCGCTATACCGTTGAGTGCGACATATTTCTATTAGGTAAATAATAGTCTATTTGTGTATAGTGTATCGTGCGGTTAAAGTTCTACAGTGACCAGCATCTCCAACGCTTTCTCGTATTAGCTAGAGTTCTTATCCAGGCTGGGCTGACCACATGGCGCTTTCACCCGAGGAGACCTAGACGAGAACCGTATGGACATGTACACTGGATTAATCTACCCGACGACTGCATAGCCCTTTGCGGCTGGAATATATTTGCTTTGGTCCTGTGATTTATGGAGCGGATAATCGCCGACGCCTGCACGTGTTGGATTTACCCCGCGAGGAGTCAAGTCGAGTCGGCGCCTCAGAGAGTCTGAGGTCGACTAGCTTTCTTCACTGTGGAGCTACAGTCTACAAGAGAACCAAGCTGTATTCGTCTGTGGATCAAGAGGCTACTGCACCGGCTTCTGTACCTGAAGTCTCCCTAGTCATCGTTGACCAGACGTCCTACTACCGACAGATCTTCTACCCCCCCCCGCTGGCTTACAACCAGGGGAACCCCTTCCAGTATCTCCCGCTATATTACTAGTGTACCATAGATATAATTCCCTAAGATTCAGGTTGTATAATTACCTCCTGCGTAACCAGAGAATGGACATTCATTATTGATTTGCCTACGCATATTCCTTTGCCTTACAAGTGCATTCAAAGAATAATGTAAAGTATCCTATGTACCTTTTGCTCCATTAAATACTTGATAATACCTTTGACTGGAACCGATTTCATTGTGGGAAGTGTTCATCATATTCATATATCGTGTACTGTATGGCCAGTAATTAAAGTACATAAAGCGGTAGTGGTTTAATGATACCATACTTATCAATACAGTCAGGGAATTGTACCCCTCAGTTACAGTAAGGTTAGTTAGGGTTAGATTTTTTTTTTTTTTTTTTTTTATTCAGATAATGGTTGAATAAGTGCGTCTTTAGTCGACTCGAAAGATTGGACGGGTTTCGGCTGTCCTAACTGGGGTGGGTAGTTCATTCCACCATTGTGGGGCAAGGACTGAGAATAGGAGACTTCTCTTCGATGACCCTCCCATCAGGCTCCACAACAGTACATTTGCACTCTGGTTGGATGCCAAACCTGAGACAACCCCCCACCTCCAATGTACATCACCCCCCCCCCCCCACCCACCCACCCACCCAACCCCACCCCACCTACAGTACCCACCTATTAACACCTCATCAATCAATGTTGGGTGGGGGGTTGGCATTGTGTGGAGAGATCAGTGACACAGAGAATATCTCTCACTGGAATTTCCTCTGTTACACAGTATATCTGGGATTGTGGAAGGGGTGTCTTATCACATTACTGATTCAGGAATTGTGTCATCCCATTCATGAAATATGTGTGTTACAGAAAAAAACACAGCCTTTGCAATACAGATTGATGATATGATATACTGATATTTTCTTTCAGTATAAATCGATATATTATTCAGCCCTCATCTGTTATGAATTTGGATATCTGATGCTTACTTTATAGATTAATTGATTAAATTCAAATTCAATAGACTGCAGAGGTGACATTCAATTTGGCCCCCTGGTTCAAGCACTCCTAGATAAAGGTATTTCAAACTGAAGATAAGCTAACATAGCAAGTGGGTTAGTTGTTCATATTTAAATGTGACTGGTGTTTATTTGAACTCTGCAGAGGAAGGATGGCAAAATGTTGGGGTCCTTAATTCCCGTTTCTGAATCCTTATTGGGTTGTCAGTCGTCATGCCTGCAAACAAGAAAAAAATTAAAATGTACAGTATGAAGCACAATCTCAGGAAGCTCATACATAACCAAGTGTTTCACTGTAATGTACATGTACCTTATATGTGACAAATAAAACAAAACTTGAATTCATTATTGTTTAAAATATATTTATAAATCAGTACTACTGAGTAATAATGCTAATCAGATGTATGTAGTGTACAGAGTTGTAGTATTATTATGTACAGTGATACAGGTATAAAGACACTATGGTAGTGGTCATACTGGCCAGTAGGCGTAACTAGTAAGAGTAGGTAAGGGATGTACAGATATAGATATAGTATCTACAGATATGTAAATGTTATTAACAGATTGCAGAATGGGTACAATACAGTACAGCTCAATACACACAATTGTTAAGGGGATGCAGACCAGAGAAATACTTTCGTCTTGTTTACATCAGGGTCCCCCATTTTCAATTCATAGTGATATATATTTTTGGTCATAGACTTACAATCTTTAGCAGCTGGGAAATACATTATTTGATATATTCAGGGCCATTTCACGTTGATTCTAAACGTTACACATTACATACTGCTAAATGAACGTTAGCTAATGTTACGGCCAGTGTTGAAAAGGACCATAACGTTAACTTGACAGCAAATGTGGATATGCTTTATTTGAGCAGTTGCTAGTGTAACGTTACCTTAGTTGATTGTCGTTCTGACATAACTGCAGTAAACAAACTAACGTTAAACCTACGTTTACAGGACCCACACACTGATCACAAGAGTCGACGGTCCAGGTTACATTTTCCTCCAACCAGAGCCTAACTAGAGCCACAGTCTGCGAATCAGAGGCAGAGTAGGGGCGGGTCTTCGGTGCCAGCAGTTCGAGTGTCTCAACGTAAAGAATAATACTGTACATCTTAGCTGATTATCCATAAAAAACGCATGTTAATCGAAAATCGAAAAATACCACACCATTACTGTACCAATGACAGTCAAATAATCAACAGAAAAGCATTACATTGCAAAATAATATGTCCAAGACTAGTGTTGCATGCACACACACACACTGTAGGATAGTTCCCTCTCTCCACCGTGTAACTCGACTCCCCCTACTGGTTGAACCAGGCAGAGCAGCGTCAGCAGCCGTCAACTTGCATCAAACAACGGCATCAAGCTGGATACCGGCGGGAGAGACCTCGTTTTTCAGTCCCACATCTGTACTAAATCCTAATGCAACAAGTCATTAACACTTTGGATGCCGGCGGCTAGGTGGTGTAGTGGGCAAGGCACTCGCCACCAGTGTGGAGACGCTAGGATTCGCGTGTTCGAATCCAGCTCTCCACATTGTTTTCAGTTTAGCTGGTCGTCCGCAGTAATACACATTGGCCGTATTACGGGGAGGGAAAACTGAAGGGTGGGGATCGAACGTTGTGAACAAGCGACTCCTACAAGTCGGTTGGTGCGCCTGCGCAGTAGAATCAGGAAGTGTCGGGGGCAGCATGAGCCTCCCACGCGTTACTCCTCGACACTGAGAGATCGAGCTGCGCAGGTGAAAAGATGCGACTGCTGTTACCTCAAGTACCGGAGGGGACTTGTGCTATGTATGACTTAGTCCACATTGCAGCCGGCTTGTGGGAGGCAAGAAACAGCGTTTGTGACAGGGGAGGGTTGAATTGGATGATACGAAATTGGGATGGGAGAAAATATAGAAAAATGGGAGAAAAAGTGGATCAAAAAAAAAAAACACTTTGGATGCCCAACCCGAGTTTTCTCGGGTTTACCCCCCGCGGGTTGAATGCCCATAACGAGAATATTTTTATTATTATTAGCGATCTGAATTCATATTTCATCAACCGAGTCTACCGTTGGTAAATCAGCCACTCCAGGCGCTCAGATGTGAAAAAAGCGCCCCCTATCATCTCCCAGATGGTAATTCACCCTTTTGGACAGGACTCAATGAAAAGGCATGAGAAAAAAATACCCGGATTCCACATTTTACTTCTCACGCATGTGACCAGAGTCGATCAGCTTCATTCTGGACCCTCAGAGCAGCGGGGATTATGTGTTGTACAGTATACGCGGTGGATCAATAAAATAATTGATTTTCGGAATGGCGATCAGGAATTGGAATAATCCATTTGGATACCATCTGATCTCAGGTAAGGAATCTATTTTACCAGTATTAGGTTAATCAGACCCGTTTTCACGGAGATATAAGCTTTTTCTTTTTTTTGTGATATGGCTGTTTGACTCTAAGAGCGATCAGGAACTGAGAGAATTGATTTTCAGCGCGCGGCACTAGCGTGCACACGTACACATATACTATCGATAATCTAGCGTTTATTTGAAAACGTTCTAGAATATTACAGTACGGGGCGATTATCATGGAATCCTATTTTTTTTTGTGAAAATGAGGGTTTTTCTAAATGCTATGAAACGGAAATGAACCGATAAAAAAACAATATGCTTTGACAATGTTGACTGGAAATAGGTTATTGATAATGCGACCGGCAGATTAGACACATAGCCATAATTTAAAACATAGATTAGGCTATATTAATGCTAACATTGAAGTGGATGTGGGCATTCAAGCACTAAATGTGCGCCCCCTGCTGGGCATTCAAAGTGTTAATGGAATAATAAGCCTATACTGCGTTCATTCATTACGCCGTAGGCTACAGTATACTGTGTGTGTGTGTGTGTGTGTGTGTGTGTGTGTGTGTGTGTGTGTGTGTGTGTGTGTGTGTGTGTGTGTGTGTGCGTGCGCGCGCACACACACTGCGGCAGGTGTACCACGAGCTGTACTATATATGATGACAATACATTAATCTAATCTCATTTCGATGGGTCGCGCAATACTCGCAAGGCACTTCCGCATCTATTTCCACACAGCTGCGTCATTACTTTGCCTTATAATGAGCTCTGGAGGCGTTGTTTTGTATGCAAATGACCTGAACGGGAAATCGCTTTCGAGTTTAAGACAGAATGCCATTCTCCAAGCAGATATCAGATCATATCACAGCTGTGACCATTTCAGCCCCTTAAGACATATTACCAGCACGTTCGGGACTTCGGAAGAGTGAACTTGTCATTGATTCTGTCTCAGTCGGTTCCAAGATAAGTCTTTCAAGACATCATCGCGGGACGTCCAGCACTCCGGTCACCACTACGAGACCGCCGGAGACAGGGAGACAGGAGGGCACGCAGATAAATAGTAAATAGTAAGTGATGAGAGCCGATGGGTTTGTCTCTATCTATCTCAGTTCACTTACTCGAGATATAACCCTGTGGCCGCCCGATATCCCCCAGAGAGGTGCTAAACTCGCTAAGTTCTCGGGTTAATTACTATTTCTCTCAAGCTTACTTCATAGTCACTAGTTTAGTTATATCCAGTTGATATGAAATATAAGCATAGAAGAGTTGTTAACCTCTTCTTTGTTTGTAATAAACTGAATGTATGTCTGGGTGTGACGTACGTGGGTTGGTCATTATCATTATTACTGTATTTTGGAAGACCATGTGAACATCAGATTAGTATCATGAGTATGGGTTATGTTGTTCTTGGTTGTGTGATGTGTCATCTTTAATTCTGTTTCTTCTCTCTTTTTCCCAGAGACCACTCATCCTCCTGATTGAGCTGATTGCACCTGCTTGATTACACCTGTGGGCAGTTAGTTGGATGAGTGGATATAATCTGGAAGATGACACACACACGGGGCCCTCATTTATGGAAGTCACTGCCACGTTTCAGGGTGGAGTGAGGAGGCTGCCGTCTTGCCTATCTGTTACCTGAGACAACACTGTGTGGCTGGGTGCCATTTATCGCATTGAGTGTGGATTAAACCCCATAGCTGTGGTGTCCTATGATGGGCACGTGGTTGTATTGGCTATTAAGTGTTTCTTTGTTTACATGTATGTATTGTTTGTCCTCCCCTACCTTTTCCCCTTTTTCTTGCATTATGGTGGAGGTTTAAATCCCTATCACCATAAATATATAATTTACTATCTGGAAAACGTCTTGTGTTGTGTCTTCTTTTACCTATACCTGGGACCTTGATTTAAATACATTTACTGAGAGAGGCTGCTTTTGCTCATGTGCCGCCCTCCCGTTGTTATTCTTAGACCTTCGTACATGACATGGGGGCTCGTTAGTTTGCGCAATTGTATGGTTCCTTGTTGGTAAAATAACGGGGTGACTTGTCGATTGAAGCATGTCAGGTAAGATAAGATAGCGTTTTCTGATTGGTAAGTTAGTGTGGTTCCATTGTCCGTGCTACACAGTTTGATTGATGTAAACCATTGTTGTATGTGACACTCTTGAACTAATCTGTTTTTTCTGCCACATAGGTAACAGGGGGATCGCCTACTTGGTTAGCGGGTGGGGGGCACGCGTCGTAATTCCGGTGGAGCGCGCAATGAAATCGGTAAGCGACTGAAGATATGTGTAGCCTCATCCCGGCAGGGGAGTAGTTTAGCTGGGGTATGGTAGAGTGACGTAGGTGATCCTAGGTAGATGGTTAGACCAGCATTTATTGTTTTCGTAAATGGTAGATGTGGGCAGTAAATCAGAGTGGTTGAATTGTATACTGCGGAATGTAATGATTAAATGTGTTACGCACGGATATTGTGGAGTAGGTGAGGGGCTATTTTCTTGGCACCTGTGATTCGTTTATTATTATTGTGTTATTTTGCGTAGGTTATTTGTGGTGTAGTCATATTCTGTAGGGACTATGGCTGGGACGGCTTTTACTTTGGATTTGTTTGTGGCGGATCCTACGAGGGATCAGATTGATGTCTGCACGAAAGCTGAATTGTGTGGGGTCACCAAGCATTATGGCATTACGGTCCAAAGTTCAAAGAGTAAAGAGGAGGTGAAAGCAATTGTGCTCGCTGGGTTGGTAGATAGGGAGATATTAAGTTCGCCCATAGCCGGGGGAAATGACTCGGAGGACGTCACGCATGACGAGGCGTCTGGTGAGTCCAGTGAGGGAACAGGTGGTGCTATACAGGAACGGAGGGGTAGCGGTGCCAAGGCTGAGGAGATTGACAGTGATAATTCTGTACACTCAGGACGTGCCTCTGTTTCAGAGGAGAGAGCTGCTATGCGTGACAGGGAAGAGAGAAGGGAGGAGAGAGACAGATTGGAGAGAAAAGAGGAGAGAAGAGAGGAGAGAGACAGAGAGGAGAGAAGAGAGGAGAGACAGAGAGGAGAGAAAAGAGGGGAAGGAGAAGGATAGAGAGCTCCAGATTACAATAAGGAGGATGGAATTGGAGAGTGGTGGCTCTTCTTCTCCCTCATCTGAAGGTTACCAGGGCAGTTTTAATATTGGGCAGCATATTTCTATGGTGCCCCTTTTTCGGGAGTCTGAGGTGGAAGCATATTTTTCTGATTTTGAGCAGGTAGCGTGGGCTTTACAGTGGCCGAAGGACCAGTGGGCACTATTATTGCGATATAAGCTCACAGGTAGGGCTAAGGGGGCATGCCAGTTATTATCAAAGGAGGACAGCATGGTATATGAGAAAGTGAAGGGTGCTGTCTTGCGCGTATATGAACTGGTGCCGGAAGCGTATAGGCAACGGTTCAGAGCACTAAGTAAAGCTCCCTCGCAAACACATGTGGCATTTTCCCAGGAACAACGGACAATGTTCACTCGTTGGTGTGAATCATGTAAAGTGGATGGGGTCGAGGCTTTGAGCGAGTTAATCCTCATTGAACAATTTAAAAAAATTGTGCCCGAACGCATGATTGTGCTTTTGGAGGAGCGAAAGGTTTCTACCCTCCAGGAAGCTGCGGTTTTGTGTGACGAGTTAGCAATGACCCACAAATATATTTCTGTACGAAATGATGTGTATGTAGGAGGGGGCGCGTTTTCTCCGTCGGGGTCGCCGTTTCGGGGAGGTGACGAGCGACCATTCCGACCTCGCTCACCGCCGTCTGAAAAGGTGTGTCATTATTGTAAAAAAGAAGGGCATTTTGTGAAGGACTGTCATGCGCTAAGGGATCGACAGGAGACCAGGGAGTCAGCCCAGGACCCGAAAGGGGTGGGGTTGATTGGTACGGTGTCATGTCCTGACCAGCATAGCTCTTTTGAACCCTTTTTGTTTGATGGTTATGTGTCCCTGTCGGGTAAAGTTGGGGACTACCAGCAGGTGAGAATACTCCGTGATACAGGAGCCGCTCAATCGTTCATCCTGGCTGATGTATTACCATTGGATGTGGACTCCTGTCAGTCGAGTGAATTGGTGAGAGGTATTGACATGGGGTGTGTGTGCGTGCCGTTGCATAAGGTGCATGTACAGTCTGTACTGATCACAGGTTGCTTTCCGGTCGCGGTTCGCCCATGTTTTCCCATAAAGGGCGTGGATTTCGTCATGGGGAATGATATCGCTGGGGTAAGGTCGTCCCTGTGTTGGAGGTTGGAGACGCTCCATTTACTAACTCATTGATTGATAATCACCCCAATGTTCCTTCTATTTGTGCTGTCCCTAGGGTACAGGAGCGGAAGCGAGACCAAGGTCTAGCGTTGGGTGACTCTGTCTGTGGTGAGTTTTGCAAATTGGCGGTGGCGCAGCATTTTGAGGCGGGGGATGAGGTGTTTATTGTGCTGCCCACGCCTAGTACTGTGCTCGCTGCCCGGTTCTCAGGACCTTATGTGGTAAAAGGAAGGGTGTCTGCCACTAAGTATATGTTGCATACGCCCGGGCGGCGTAGGAGGACACGCTGGTGTCATGTGAATAGGCTAATGAAAGGTTCTGCCCGCGTCTCGTCGGAGTTGGGATGTGACAAGGTGGTTGGTTCACATGCTGGGTTGTGTTCTATTGTGCCTTGCAGGACGCATAGTGCTGATGTTGGGAGTGCGAACTCCGGTAAGCGGTTCGCGTGTCGGTGTCCGGTGGCGATGAGGGAGGTCGTGGGGAGAGTGGCTATGTACCCTGACAAAAGAAAGAGGGGGCTGGCTTCACCTGGCCATGGTCCCTGGGACTCTCCTTGCCTTCTAACTCCCATGGCTAATGTGTCTCTCCGGTCTTTTTGTACTACAGGAGGGTGAACGTAATGACGGTGCCTGTCTTGTTCCCGTTATGGCATGTGGTATTGGGAAGGGTGTTGTTTATTTATTTCTGTTCTGTTGGTGCTAATCGGATGTTGGTTAATAATAAGTGATAATGTTTTGCTAATCCTGCGGGTTCGCTCTTATGGGGGGAGGTGTGACGTACGTGGGTTGGTCATTATCATTATTACTGTATTTTGGAAGACCATGTGAACATCAGATTAGTATCATGAGTATGGGTTATGTTGTTCTTGGTTGTGTGATGTGTCATCTTTAATTCTGTTTCTTCTCTCTTTTTCCCAGAGACCACTCATCCTCCTGATTGAGCTGATTGCGCCTGCTTGATTACACCTGTGGGCAGTTAGTTGGATGAGTGAATATAATCTGGAAGATGACACACACACGGGGCCCTCATTTATGGAAGTCACTGCCACGTTTCAGGGTGGAGTGAGGAGGCTGCCGTCTCGCCTATCTGTTACCTGAGACAACACTGTGTGGCTGGGTGCCATTTATCGCATTGAGTGTGGATTAAACCCCATAGCTGTGGTGTCCTATGATGGGCACGTGGTTGTATTGGCTATTAAGTGTTTGTTTGTTTACATGTATGTATTGTTTGTCCTCCCCTACCTTTTCCCCTTTTTCTTGCATTATGGTGGAGGTTTAAATCCCTATCACCATAAATATATAATTTACTATCTGGAAAACGTCTTGTGTTGTGTCTTCTTTTACCTATACCTGGGACCTTGATTTAAATACATTTACTGAGAGAGGCTGCTTTTGCTCATGTGCCGCCCTCCCGTTGTTATTCTTAGACCTTCGTACATGACACTGGGAGAACTCTTATTGCCTATAATAACAATAATATTATTATTATCATTACCATCATTATTATCATCATTTTACGAAAGGCCTGTAATGCTACTCATTTGAAAGTCTGATGATATTACTTCACCGTCACCACCGCCACTATCCTCATTTGTGAGGAAAGGCCTGTAATGCTACTCATTTGAAAGTCTGATGATATGACTTCACCGTCACCACCGCCACTATCCTCATTTGTGAGGAAAGGCCTGTAATGCTACTCATTTGAAAGTCTGATGATATTACTTCACCTTTTAATAAGTTTTACTACTGCCAATAGTGTAATATTAGCGTACTAACACTTAATCATTATTTGCAAGCCCCAGTACCCCTTATCAATTCGACAGGCCCATCAGTCCGTGGTACCGATCATCCGGTCCTGCATTGACTAGATTCTCAGTTTCCCACAAACCCGATGGAGCCCGTCGAACACAGAGATACCGGAACCCGCAAACAACAAACAGTGCCATATATATATATATCCTTTATATAACTTTAGCTGAAAAGCAGTAACGAGCAATTGATTCAATCTGCATGGCTTCCAGTTATAGATATACCGTTACCTTCAGACGAGAGCAGGGCGAGGCCAGCGTCGTGATACATTGCGATAGAAAACAGTCCACGAATTCAATAGATATTATAAAAAAGTTGTTTTAATTAGAAAAAAGCAAGTTACAAAAGAGACTTCATTGGAAATGTCCAATTCAGTTAAAAGAAGTATAAAACAAAACATCTCTTATCTAGCATAGCATCGAAGATGGATGGTGTCTAAAGTCAAAAATCTAAATCTGCTCTCCCGAGACTGGGGCAGTCACTTTGGTCCAGCATCATATCAAGACCTCTTTACTATTGGTCTAAATACAGTGATGTCATTTCTACCATCCAATCAACACACAACACACAACATACTCAGTAAGGATGAACTCCTCCTTTTCTAGTCGTTACTGTAACTGAGAGAGAGTAATAGATTTCTTTGTGCTGGGAAAGCCCCTAGAATTCCATCTGCCTCTACGGGTCCCGGCTTTCTCTGCAGGCAGAGATTCACCCACTGTCAAGGTCAAACGCTCTGTGACCACATTTCTGCACCCTGTGCCGCACAGGCCTCCCCCCTTGCACTCCGACTGTGCACAGACACAGACACTCGCGCAAAGCGCACAGCACATATATACATATATACATATATACATATATGCATATATATACATATACACATATATATATATATATATATATATATATATATATATATATATATATATATATATATATATATATATATGAACACATACCACATATAGACACATACAGTAACATATGCCTAGATTTAAAACAGATATATACAATAAACATATGCTTAAACCTTTATATCCTATAATTGACAGAGAGAACAGGATGTCATAATAACAAGTGTCACTAGTTGGCTGTGACTCTCAACAGTAAGTAAAGAGGAATATACAATATACATATATACAATATACAATACAATATACAATCTAAAGTACAACTTAGGTACAATCTAAGTACAGTGAGTAAAAATTAGTAAACAGTGAGGTACAATGCAGAAAACGAGATACAAAACTTTAAGGTAAGGTGCAAATGCAAATGAGGTATGAATGTAGTGCAAATCTCTTTAATAATAGTTAAATATAATGTAGTGTTAAAGTGTCTAAAGTTAGTGTTAAGGTGAGTGTTTGTTTAAAAGTGAGTGTGTGCATGTGGATGAGTGAGCATGAGTGTAGATGATGGGTTGTTACATAGAGTCATTGAGCATCCTGATGGCCTGGGGATAGAAGCTCCTTCTGAGTCTATATGTACTGGCCATGAGACTTCGGTAGCACTTGCCTGACCGCCTGAATACTTTTACCAACGGATTTCCGTTCCGCGTTTGCATTCTGCGCTCTGATTGGCCACTGACGTTTCTGGTCGTGCCAATCGTGTGACGGCAAGTTCTGCCACCGGTTAAGCTTAGGCACTCTTTCGAAGTTGGTTAAGGTTAGAGTTTGTCTTAGAGCAGGGCGATAGAACACCAGTCCTGATTCCAAACTCTAACATTAACCAACTTCGAAAGAGTCGCCTAAGCTTAACCAGTGATAAACTAGGCGTTAGGTAGTTTGCTGCTGTTCGAGGTGGAAATGGGCGCGTCACGTGATTGGGCGCACATGTCACATGGCCAGAAATGTCAGTGGCCAATCAGATCACACCAGAAACGTCAGTGGCCAATCAGATCGCAGAACGCGAACGCGGAACTGGAAATCCGTTGGTAAAAGAATAGATGCTGCCTGACCGCATCAGTTCAAAGAGGCAGTTGTTTGGGTGACTAGAGTCTTTGGTTATTATCTTAGCCTTGGCCCTGAAATCAGGGGCGGGGCTAGGGGGTGGCTACTTGGGCTCAAGCCCTGAATGTTTTCTGAAAAGCCCTGAATCTATTTTAAAAAAAATAAGTAAATAAATAAATGATAAATAATTTTTTTTTCTTTTTTTTTGACAATTCAAAAAAAAGTCTTGGTGTTATGGTAGACTCAGACCTAAGCTTTAAATCACAATCAACAAGTTGACAAAAACTTAATTCTTCCACCTTAGAAACATAGCTAAAGTACGGCCATTTATAAATCAAAAGGACGCTGAAAACCAGATCCATGCCTTTATCTTAAGCCAACTCGACTACTGTAATGCACTCCTTACCGGCCTCCCGAAAAACTATTTTATTGCAATGCACTATTGCATTATTTTATTCTATTTTCCTAACTATTTTATTGCACTGCACTATTTTACTTTGTATCAGTGAATCATAGACGCCTGGCCATAAGAGCATTCGGAGCATCTCTGCTCTCCCACTATTGAACTTGGGGGAGCAAAGGTATGCTCTTGCTCCACCACTTTTTGATCATTTGACCAAAAAATTTAAAATTTAAATTAAAAGGGCACCTATCTGGGCTAAGCCACGGATCTCCTACAATCCTAAATCCGCCCCTGCCTGTGCTTGTTATAAATGTCCTGGAGAGTGGGAAGCCCACCTCCAATTGTGCGTTCGGCTGAATGGGTCACTCTCTGTAGTCTGCTGCGGTCGTGTGCGGTGCAGTGGCGTCGCGTGGGTAAAATAACAGGGGATGCCAAAAAAATATTAAATTTTTTTTTTATTTATGATTTTTTTTTTCTTTATTTTTTTTCTTTAAGTCAATCAGTCACCATGTACACTACAGTATGGCTCGGCGGCCAGTCAAACTTTATTTTTATTTATTTAACAGATTGCAGAATGGGTACAATACAGTATGGCTCAATACACACAATTTTATAAGGGGATGCAGACCAGAGAAAGACGTTTGTCTTGTTTACATCAGGGTCCCCCATTTTCAATTCATAGTGACATTTATGACATACAAGACATCATGACATTTATGGCATAGGGACATACATGACAGACCCTGATGTAAACAAGACGAAAGTCTTTCTCTGGTCTGCATCCCCTTAACAATTGTATGTATTGAGCTGTACTGTACTGTACCCATTCTGCAATCTGTTAATAAAATGTTCAATCAATCAGGTATTTAGTACTGTTACATTTGTGACATATACGATATTCAAATATACAGTACTGTTACCCATAGATCCTGACAGAGTATATACATATGATGGGGAGGGGAGGGACTGTAGAATCTTTTTCATATTTAAGCCAAATAATATATATAATATATTTCTCCCTCCCTCGTTCTCTCTCTCCCTCTCTTTCTGAATATTACACACACACAACACAAATATATATACACACACACACAGTGGTTGCCTGCAGGAGGTCTGGTTTGATTATGAATCAGAGAGAGAGATAGCCCCTTTGAATGTTATGAATTGAAAATGGGGGACCCTGATGTAAACAAGACGAACGTCTTTCTCTGGTCTGCATCTCCTTAACAATTGTGTGTATTGAGCTGTACTGTATTGTACCCATTCTGCAATCTGTTAATAAAGTTTTCAATCAATCAATCACGTTAGTTAGCATCCAAGCTAGCCATAACAGTATAGCATCCAAGCTTCCTACCTGTCCTTCTGGACAGATAGATTTGTTAAATCATTATATCCACAGTGTGCTGGTCCTCAGTAAATGTCCCGCCGGCGAAAAATAAGTGCCTAATAAAGTGCTAAATGTTTGATAATAGAATAGAGGCTTCTAACATGCCTTACGGTGCCTGCTCTGTTAATAAAATTTTCAATCAATCAATCAATCAATCCCGCGAGGGGATGACGTTCAGACCTATGGTTGGTTCAGACGTTGTCACGTGACTCACCTTAGCAAATGTGCAGAGGGGAGGCCAGACTACTTAGTCTGCTGACAGCCCCGTTTTAAGGTGGGGGCAGGGCTTTAGTCAGCTCGAATCTGATTGGCTAGTATTGGTTTTGGACTCCACATACATGAATCACATGGTGGGAGGCTGGAGAAAGACACCTCCCCTCTGCCTCTCCTCTCCTCTGCTGCAGTGACTGCCTCAGTAGTGACTGCACTGTGTCTCATCAGTGTGTTAGAGAGAGTGAGAAGGAGAAGAGGGAGACATTTAAAAAAAAATTATTATAACACAGAGATGAAAAATAATGATTTTTTATTATTATTGTAAACTATATAAAATAAAATAAAATAGTTTTCTTCATATTTCTTATTTCATATTAATTCATATTTTAATAATGGGGAAGCCTGGCTTCCGTTGGCTTCCAGGAGGATTCGCCACTGGTGCGGTGCTATTCCGAAACCAGGAGGTGATGTTACCAATCAGGATGCTCTTTATTGTGCACAAGTAGAAGTTCTTAAGGATCTTCTGACTCACTTTGAACTTCCTTAGGCGCCTAAGGAAGTAGAGGCGCTGCCGTGCCTTCTTCACTACACTGTCAATGTGTGTGGTCCATGTCAAGTCCTCGGATATGTGGACTCTGAGGCACTTAAAACTGTTCACTCTCTCGACCGGTGCCCCGTCGATGCTGAGGGGGCTGTAGTCCCTGGCCCCGACCTTCTAAAGTCAACAATCATCTCTTTCATTTCGTGACGTTCAGGGAGAGGCTGTTCTCCCGGCACCACAGTGCCAGGTTCTCTACCTCTCCCAGGTAGGCCCTCTCGTTGTTTGCAGAGATCAGGCCCACCACAACTGTGTCCTCAGCAAACTTGATAATTGTGTTGCTGTTTCGCTGTGCCACACAGTCATGTGTGTACAGCGAGTAGAGGAGGGGGCTCAGAACACAGCCCTGGGGGGCACCTGTGTTGAGAGTGATGGATGAGGAGGTGCAGTTGCCTGCTCTCACCACCTGGGGTCTTCGTGTCAGGAAGTCCAATACCCACTGGCAGAGGTCATAGTTCAAGCCCAGGTCTCTGAGTGGTAGTAGTGGTATATGCCCCAAATTTGTACGAAGCTAACTTCTACACTACACTTACCAGAACAATGTTAAACCTTCGTGAATACTCATTTATAAATGGTGCCATTTGGGATCCTGGGATGGATAAATCTTATCCCACCTTTTCCAACGAACAGAAAAATGTATCTAATGCGTTAAAGGATTGGTCGAAGAATACAGGTGTAAATGATCTATGGCGATCACTCAACCCCACGACCCAGAAGTACTCTTGTCGATCTGCAAGACATAACACACTTTCCAGAATAGATTATGTTTTTGCATCCCCGAGACTATTTGATAACTATGACGTGGAAATGGTACCGAATGCACTATCAGATCACTGTTATTTACTCCTAAAAGGATAATTTGGTATACTGTCATCCCGAGCCCCAAGATGGCGATTTAACTCGATATTGCTGAATAACAAGGAATTCATTACACAACTCAAAGAAGCTCTTTCTGTTTTCCTACTGCAGAATGCGAAATCGGTACAGGACCCCAGAATATTATGGATGTCGGTAAAGGGATTGATCAAGGATTTTACCGGGTACTTTTCCTCCAAAATACGCAAGAATCGTTGCTCAAAACTGGCAGAGCTGGAAACGCTTTACTCTACATTATTTTCCTCTTTACAATACAACTACTCGGTTCGACTGGAAACTCAAATTAATGTGTTAAAAAAAGAGATTAATGCCATTTATAAACAACAATCTGAAGTACAAATACGTAGCACAAGACAACAGCACTACTTTCATGGTTCTAAACCAAGTCACCTACTAGCTATGCGGTTAAGAGTCAACGCAACATTTGCAGATATAACTACCATTAAAGCACAACAAGGACTTGTTACAGACCCTAAAAAAATCAACGAGACATTCAAAGAGTTCTACTCCAACTTGTATAAATCAGAAACGACCTTCGATCAAAACAAAATGGACACATATCTTAATCAAATGAACCTCCCTAAACTATCAGAGGATGACGCTAAACAGTTAGAAACACCCATCACACTAGATGAACTTAGGGAGGCCATATCTGAAATGCAAAGTGGTAGGGCTCCTGGAAGAGACGGTATCCCACCAGAAATGTACCTCTCATGTTGGGACGTAATTGGACCCCTATTACTTAATATGATTTTATATTCAATCAAGGAGGGGAACTTCCATAAGAACGACAATATTGCACTCATAACAGTCCTCCTTAAAAAAGACAAAGACCCCAGCGATTGCGGTAGTTATATACCCTTAAGTCTCCTCGGAACCGATATCAAGCTGTACTCCAAGGTATTAGCCATCAGACTTCCAAAGCATATGACGTCTTTAGTTCATCCTGATCAGACTGGCTTCATAAGAGGCCGCTTGATCACGGATAATATAAGACGGTTACCACATGTACTAGATGCCAGCAAGGATGACACCACACCTAAGGCGATGCTGTCCCTGGATGCGATGAAAGCTTTTGATAGGTTGGAATGGTCTTATCTATGGGCAGTATTAGAAAGGATGGGGTTAGGAAAAGGATTCATTGATATGATTAAAGTATTATACAAAGACCCATCGGCCATGATTACAACAGGTATAATCACCTCCGAAATCTTTCCGGTATCACGCTCTTCTAGACAGGGTTGCCCTCTTAGTCCCGGACTATTCGATTTATCATTAGAGCCTTTAGCACAATATATAAGACAATCCCAATCCATAGGACCAATCGCAATCAAGGGCACACAACATAAAATTAGTTTATATGCGGACGACGTAATACTGTTCATGCAAAACCCTAACACCTCAATCAAAATCTAACCCTGACTAACCTTACTGCCATGCACTTGTCCTAATAAACTAACCTACACTGTAACACGCAACACTTGATGAACATTGTTACTCAGCTGATAGAGTTGTACCCTTCTTGCTGTCTTGTCGTACAGAACTTGTAAGTTGCTTTGGATAAAAGCGTCAGCTAAATGACTAAATGTAAATGTCAATGCCTCATCTTCTCAAGTTGATTGATGACTTTGGCAATCTATCGGGATTTAGGATAAATTGGCCTAAGTCGGCTTTCCTTCCACTTAATGCCCCTGCAAAAAATATACTCCTTCCAGAAGAAATACCAATGGTTAAACACTTCAGATGTTTGGGAGTTGAAGTATTCCCTACTATAAGCCAAACGGTGAAGTACAATTACATAAAAATCCAAGATAAGATCAAATACGACATTGACAGGTGGTCAAAACTTAAAAACTCAGTACAGGCACGGGTATCAATAGTTAAGATGGATGTCCTACCTAGAATCAACTTCATTAGCTCAATGCTACCGTTACCCCCTCCAGATGGTTACTGGAAAAAATTATACTCTACCGCATACAAATTTATTTGGAATAACAAACCTCCACGTATAAAAAGATCCACCGCACAGAGAAACAAAGCCGAGGGAGGTATGGCATTTCCAGATTTTTACCACTATTTTAAGGCGTACACTTTAAGACCACTGACAACCTGGTTTGATTCCCAAGCATCAGTATCCTGGAGAAATTTAGAAGTAAATATAGTAGCACCACATAGACTGCAAGACATAGTATACACCAAATTATCAATTAAGCAATGCGAATAGAAATTTGGCCCCATTATTACTCATGCGATCCGGATATGGCGTGAAACACAAAAAAAATATTCTAACCCACATTAATGGCATAGTCATACTCCCCTATTCAATAACAATGCACTCCTGATTGGAAAACGACCTATAAGATACCCTAAATGGGAAAAGCAGGGCATACACACATTAGGAGATGTTTTCAACAAACAGGGTTTTTGTAGATATGAAGACATACATAAAAAAATGTATCTCACCAGTTCCACATAATATTTTTACGCACAGTTATTGGTATGTTTGAAGGCTCATGGAGTCCCATTAAGGATACCAATTGAACCCCGCAGATACCACAAATTCTTCTATGAAAGAGAGACATCGAGAGGTTTTGTATCAGATTTTTATCATCAATTACTAACATCCTCGTATGGAATCCTCCCCCTAGACTCAGTCTGAAGGAGGGATATACCAGACCTGGAAATAAATTTTGATTGGCAAGAAGCCTGGGCAAACGTTCGACTTGCGTCACGTAACCCGGACCATCAACAAATTAATCTTAACTATATTCATAGGACATACCTGACTCCTATAAGATTGAACAGAATGGGACTTAAACAAGACTCCAGTCCAGATGCTCCTTATGTACAAATGGGGATGAGGGTACATTTATGCACATGTACTGGGATTGCCCACCAGTTAAGATATTCTGGAAAGAAGTGTCCCAGCAATTATCAAATTTCTTAATTCTGAATATACCTGTACACCCCTCTGTATTGCTGTTAAATTATGTTTTTGAGTTTGCAGTCCCTATACAGCTAAAGAGATTCGTTTTATCTGGTATCACAGTGGCTAAAAAGCTGATAGCATCAAGATGGTGTCAACCGGAAAAAATGTGTCGGAAAGGTTTGGGTTCTCACATATCTCGACGTGATTTATCTAGAAATATCTACAGCAAGAATTTTAGGCGTCAGTGAAACCAAAATTGCAATGTGGTTAGAAGTGGTGGAGAGAATAAAAGCTAGCATATTAATTGTAGTGCCTGGTTACGAGTGAATGATAATGGATGGATTATCCAAGTGGGGGTCCGGGGGAGGGGGGGAGCGAGCGAGAGCATATGTATGTAGGGTATTAGATAGCAAGTATTAGGTGTAGATCTCGTATGCTAAATTTTTTTAAATGGTGATTTCATTGCTTGTATATCTAATTGTATGTTATGTTTAAATAATAATAAAAAAATAAAACACAAAAAAAAGAGAGAATATGGTTTATTTTTGTCTGTTAATTATAGAAGGAACTACCAGCACTCACAGAAAATGTCATTGTAATTTTATTGCATGGGCAGCATGAGCAGTAGGTTTGTTAGTTTGCTGCCCGTGCAACAAACTTACTATGAGGTCCTTTTCCTTGAGTGCTGGTACTGTAGTTCCTTCTATTATCCTCTTTAAGACTGTGCACCCGATAAGAGACTGTTTGAAATGTGACCGGGACCAGCGATTGACGCCACATGTCTCCATTTTCATTTTCCAGATTTTTACAGATTGTGAAAGTACATAATGTAAGCTTTCAAATGATGTGTCATACGTTGAACTCTGAGAATGTTTGAAGAAGGTGTGCTAATTGATTTTTGACGCCTCATGTTATCATGTTTTTTGTCAGCGTGTTTTTCCCTGTGTGCCTGACTTAGTTTTTCCTGTGAAGACTTACTGTATTTTGTTTTTCTCCCTCTGTGTCTTCACAGCTTCACTCACGTGCTCTCTACCGGTCACAGTCATCCGCCCACCAGGCTCAGGACACACACACACACCACACTGGTGTTTTCCACTTTTTTCAATGTATTATTAAATTCCCCACTGGGTTGAACATTCTCCTGTCTCCCGTGTTGTCCATTTGAGCCTACCTGTTACCAAGTCCTAACATATACCTGCATATAATTATTTTATATAATACCCCTGCATATAAGTCTGTATGATAGCATGTACAATAATGCTGTATATACCGTATATATACAGTATATATATATATATATATTTATTTATTCTTACTGTATATATATATATCCACAACTGTCTGTACATACAGCACCTTGCATATAATCCTTTTTACACATCGGTAGATTCTATATCTATATCTGTACATATCCCTTACCTACTTTTACTAGTTATGCTGGTGGCCAGTATAACTAGTAGCATAGGGTCTGTATACCTGCATCACTGTACATATGAATACTACAACTCTGTACATACATCTGATTAGCACTATACTCAATAGTACTAATTTATATACCGTAAATCAGATGACTCTCTTACCCCAGTACAATCTCCTGTACATTCCATCATGTGGCTGGACACTACTGTAGGTCAGGAGTGATCATGCCACCCTTTGTATGTTTTGGGCATATGTTTGGGTAGTTAATGTACAGTAGGAGTAGGTTTTTATTTGACTTTTGTGTTATTGTATAGTCAGATATGTTTATTCCCTACTGAGTTTGTTTTGTTTTGTTTTACTCGGTTCCTTCCTTTGGCATCATTCAAACTGCTTTGTTGTACTGTACTTGTGCTGTATAATGACAATAATTTTAATCTAATCTAGAATCTTGTTATAACTAAGATCTGCTGAAAAATGTAATATATTTCCATACATAAATCACACTAGATTGATCAATTTACAACTAAGCATTTATTGGCAGATAACAAGATGACAGTGCTAAAATGGCCAATAGCAAACTTTACATTAACCTGCAAATATGAGACTTTTCTGACAGCACAATATTGATGTAATTAAGAAATCTGCAGGGAGAGATGTTTTTAATGCATAGATGTTTACAGTACACTACAATGAGGTTGACAGGTCTGAGAACACACCTGGCATTTCCACAAATATAGCAACTCACAGCGCAATCGACCTCTCACATGTTCATGTTATTATGACATGCCATGGTGCATCTTTTTCCGTCTTTGTGGCTCAGGAGGTAGAGTGGTCGTCTGGTAATCTGAAGGTTCCTGGTTCGATTCCAGCTGCTCCCAGCAGTGTGTTGAAGTGTCCTTGAGCAAGACACTAAACCCCTAACTGCTTCCAATGAGCAAGTTTGCACCTTGCATGGTTGCCTCCACTGTCAGTGTGTGAATGTGTGAGTGAATGTGAGTGATTGATTGATTGATTGAAAATCAATACACACAATGGGGACGCAGAACAGAGAAAAACGTTTGTCTTGTTTACATCAGGGTCCCCCATTTTCAACTCAAAATATATAATAATGAGGCATAAGTTGTAAAGCGTTTTGGATAAACGCTGCTATATAAATGCAGCCCATCCATTCCTGTCCCGTTAACCTGTAATTCTGTCCCTGATACTGCATGTGAGGTTAATGGGAACCTGTAGAACCTGGTAAATGTGCCTGGTGATGCCCACAAGGCCGCGGCACATAATGGTTTCCAGGGCACTCCTCTCAGGGCTGCCCATGATGTGGAGTGGCTTCTTACACCTGATGGCCTTGGCAGTTCTTTGCTTCATAATGGAAAATTACATTCACAATCCAGTGAGACACCGTTTTGACAGACAAAGAGTTGGTCTGACTGCCATAAGCTTGCGGTAACATTCACATAGGCTCTTAGGGTCCATACCTGACATAGCAGCCTCGATTTGTAACCCCCCTCTCCTACTGTTGGACAGTGCCCTGTCATTCAGAATAGTCCTCCTGACAGGTTCCACGCAGTTGCTCAGCAAGAGCTCGGGCCCTCCAGAGACCAAAGCCACAGTTGGAGGTAACAATGATGATGATGATGATGATGATGATGATGATGATGATGATGATGATGATGATGATGATGATGAATAGTTTATTTTTGGTCTTTGTTTACAGATCAATCAAAAACACACTTGTGTGGACATAAAAAAAATAAAAAAAATAATAAATAATCACAAATGTACATATTCAAAGTAAGCTCACACACAAAATCCAAACTCAATGACCGAAAAAAGGAATAGGCTGAAGCACATGCTTATTTTTGCCTATCCTTTACAATTCTTAAAAACGAAATATACTTTAATATAAGAAAGAAAAACTTAAAATATGCTGCAAGATATACATTCCTTTTTTTATTTTATTTTATTTTTTAAACAAATGTTTGATGTTTTACTCAAAACTGTACTCAGGATTTTTTTTTATCCTTTAGGGCCTTTTTAAATCTCCCCTGAGAAGTACACAACTTCAACCCGTCACTAAGGCTATTCCACAATTTATCTCCCAAAATTTAAACACATCTAGCTTTTACATGAGTTCTTACCTTTTTACATGTTTAAGAATACACAACCCTCTTAAATTATACTTTCCTTCTCTTGGTTGAAAGAGACATTGAATACAAACTGGTAGGTTCTTACTCTTAGCACGAAAAAGTATCTCCAGGGTTTTTATGTACACCATATCTACACATTTTAATGTGCAGGACTTTATGAATAATGGATTTGTAGATTCAAGGTAACTAGCTTTGTTTATTATTCTAATAGCTCTTTTCTGTAGTTTAATAATAGGATCTATATTTTTTTTATAAACATTCCCCCAGACCTCAACACAATATGACATGTATGGCACAACAAGTGAAAAATACAATATATGCAAACATTTCTGATTTAACAGCTCCCTTGTTTTGTACAGAATGCCAACAGATTTGGCTAATTTACCTTTGATATATTGTATATGTGGCTTCCAACAGAGTTTGTGATCTATAATCACACCCAAGAATTTTGTTTCATATATCATTTCAATTTCGGTTCCATTTAAATTCAAGGATTGGGATGCCTCCAAGCTGACATAGGATGTCAATTCTGTCTGGGAGGCGCCATGGTGGACTGTAGCACACAGGGGCGGACCTTCCTACAGGCGATATAGGCGGTTGCCTAGAGCGCCACCCAGAGGCGGGCGCCAATTTTTTATTTTTTTTTATTTTTTTTTATTTTTTATTTTTTTCTGTGCAGTTTTGGCGCCCCCCTCTATATCTGCAACCATTATTTTTACATAAAAAAAATTCTAACATAAGGGAAAATGAGCCAAAAATCTAAAACGGTCGGTCGGTCTGAGCCTCAGCTTTAGGTGTTCACAGTCAGAACATGCTAGAGCGCTGTGCATTGATGGGTATCGGTCAAGTGGTTATAGAATTGAACGTTGAGGAAAGAAAGACTAACGTTAGAGAACTATGAAAAAAATAAAAAAATAAATTACAAAAAAATTTACAAAAAAAATATATATATATACATTTTTTTGGGGGGGGGGGGGGGGGGGGGGGCGCAGTGGTGAATCTCGCCTAGGGCGCCAGATGGGCTAGGTCCGCCCCTGGTAGCACAGCCTGTGCAGCAGAGGAAACCATGTCCAAAGCCTGTGGCCTTGCTGATGATCTCTCTGAAGCGTGGGAAGTATCAGAGGAATCGGCGGGAAGGCATAAAGAAGACCTTCAGGACAGGTGTGGGCCAAAGAATCCTGATCCAGAGGGTTGGTCTCCTCCATCAAGGAGAACTAGAGGGGGCAGTGAGAGATCCAAGTCTGCCCTGCCAATGTCAGCAGGATGGGACAGAGCCCATGGGGACACCTTCCTCTACGGCAGAATTCTCTGAAACTGCAGGGGTGAGAGAGCTGCTTCCATGCACCTGATGAACACCCATGGGGAAAGGGTTTCAAGTTTCAAGTTTCAAGTTTCTTTAATAGTTGTCATACAGAAGTACAGAATACTTTTATACAAAATGCTTCTTACTGTTACGCTCCAGAGACTGTGCTAGACAAGATAAGTATCAAATAACATAGTATAGCATGTAAATTAGAAGTAGAAAATGAGGTCACAGTGTTCAGTATAGACATATGTACAATGTTCGATGCAGAATAGACGTAACTGAGTTACCATATAATATACAATACTATGCAGTGTACTTAATATACAATACTATATAGTGCAAAGCAGAAATGGGATGAGGTACAATTTAGGTACAATTTACAGTAAGGTGTACGAGTTGTAGTGCAATCCTTTATCAATAAATATAAAGTGTGGGGAGTGGGTGCTACAGTGTGTTTGTTTAAAGTGAGTGTGTGCTATAAAGTGTGGGGAGTGTGTGCTACAGTGTGTTTGTTTAAAGTGAGTGTGTGCGTGTGGATGTGTGTGCTATGTGCGTTTGATGGTTGTTGTGTAGTGTTCATTGTTCGTTGAGCAGCCTGATGGCCTGGGGATAGAAGCTTCTTCTGAGTCTTTCTGTGCTCGCCTTGAGACTCCGGTATCGCTTGCCTGACCGCAGCAGTTCAAAGAGGCAGTTGTTCGGGTGACTGGAGTCCTTAATGATTCTCTTAGCCTTGCCCCTGCACCGCTTGTTGTAAATGTTCTGGAGGGTGGGGAGCCCCCCTCCAATTGTGCGTTCGGCTGAACGTGTCACTCTTTGTAGTCTGCTTCGGTCTTGTGCAGTGCTATTCCCAAACCAGGAGGTGCTGTTGCCAGTCAGGATGCTCTCTATTGTACATGAGTAGAAGTTCTAAAGGATCTTCTGACTGACTTGGAACTTCCTTAGGCGCCTGAGGAAATAGAGGCGTTGTCGTGCCTTCTTCACAACACTGTCAATGTGTGTGGTCCATGTCAAGTCCTCGGATATGTAGGCTCCGAGGTACTTAAAGCTGTTCACTCTCTCAACCGGTGCCCCGTCGATGCTGAGGGGGCTGTAGTCCTTGACCCCCGACCTCCTGAAGTCCACAATCATCTCTTTTGTTTTGCTGACGTTCAGGGAGAGGCAGTTCTCCTGACACCACTGTGACAGATTCTCTACCTCTTCCAGGTAGGCCCTCTCGTCGTTGGCAGAGATCAGGCCCACCACTACTGTGTCATCAGCAAATTTGATGATTGTGTTGTTGTTCCGCTGTGCCACGCAGTCATGTGTGTACAGGGAGTAGAGGAGGGGACCCAGAACACAGCCCTGGGGGGCCCCTATGTTGAGGGTGATGGATGAGGAGGTGCAGTTGCCTGCTCTCACCACCTGGGGTCTGCCCGTCAGGAAGTCCAAGACCCACTGGCAGAGGTCATAGTTCAAGCCCAGGTCCCTGAGCTTGGCTATGAGTTTGGAGGGGACTATGGTATTGAATGCCGAGCTGTAGTCGATGAATAGCATTCTCACATAGTTCCCCTTCCTCTTGTCCAGGTGTGATGCTGCTGTGTGCAGCACATGGGCTATGGCGTCCTCCGTGGACCTGTTGGGGCGGTATGCAAATTGCAGGGGGTCCATGTTGATGGGGAGGGAGCAGCAGATGTAGCCCTTTACTAGCTTCTCAAAGCACTTCATGGCTATGGAGGTGAGAGCTACAGGGCGGTAGTCGTCAGAGATAGTCAGAATTGAAGCACCCAAAACTGAAAGTGACAGCGTTGGAAGGCGCCACATTTATTTTTGACCAGAAAATAGGTTGAGTAGAACCCACCTGGATACAAAAGGGAATCTACAGGCTAGGGTGGAGACTACCCAGGGGTCTGAGGTGTGAGCAGCCCAGTAACTGAGCTGTGTAAGTACTGTACCTGTCTTTTGTGCTATTAGATACAGCCCAATTGGAAATGTGCAGGTTGAGAGCACCGCCATTGTATGGCTCTGAGACAAGCCAGAGTGTGTGTGTGTGTGTGTGTGTGTGTGTGTGTGTGTGTGTGTGTGTGTGTGTGTGTGTGTGTGTGTGTGTGTGTGTGTGTGTGTGTGTGTGTGTGTGTGTGTGTGTGTGTGTGTGTGTGTGTGTGTGTGTGTGTGTGTGTGTGTGTGTGTGTGTGTCTGTGTGTGTGTGTGTGTGTGTGTGTGTGTGTGTGTGTGTGTGTGTGTGTGTGTGTGTGTGTGTGTGTGTGTGTGTGTGTGTGCGTACGTGCGTGCGTGCGTGCGTGTGTGTATGTAGCAGAAAAGTGCAACAGCAATATACAATGTACAGGTAGTTAAACTGTGTACAAAATATACAAATTAGTACTACTGGGTGTAGTGCTAATCATATGTATGTACAGAGTTGTAGCATAATAAATAAAGACAGTATGACTACTATACTGGCAAGCAGCGTAACTAGTAAGAAATGGATATGTACAGATATAGATATACTGTAGTAAAGGACTATGTAACGTGACAGGTGTGGATAGGTATACAATATATGCGGTGGGAATAATTATATATATAATATTGGTATACAGCATTATTGTACATGTTGCATACAGAGCTAAGGGTTATGTGCAGGTGTACAAGCAAATATATAGAGGGGTGTATGTAACTAGATGTAACTAGAATCGAATTACACATTTACTAATGTAATCTGGGCTGATTATTGTTACTTATTATTGGTCATTTGATTATGTAATCCCATATTAATTTACTACTCAATCCTGGGTGTGTGTCTATCAGGGTAAATGGCTGGGCTAGTGTAATGGTGAGAGCACTTGCCTACCAGGGGCGGGCCAGTGGAAAATAGGTGTAACAGCCTTTTTTTGTGCTTGCATTACCTTCTCTACAATTACAGAGAACGTACGTTCGAGTCCAACCTGCTGCCACTTGTGTCTAATTATCTAGCTGGTTTATTTATGCTGTATACTGTAGCAGTCCCAAGATCATTTTAAATGGTTTTCATATCTAGAAGTGTACTGCTTTTAACTCGATACTACCCAGACTCCCCTAAAAGGCAAGTCTTCATGATTGGCTTGGCTGAGAGTCGTCTGTGAATAGGGAAACTAAAACAAAATCAAGTACACAAATTCTTCACTTGATTAAAAAGAAGCTGTAAACACTATAGTTATCTGAGTCCTCCATACATAATTCTAAAATGATTTACTACTAAAGTATTAATACTAAAGCATTTAATATAAAATTAAAAGTAAAAGCACATGTTCACTTTGTCTCTGTGAGGAAGTTGCTCCAGGAATGATTGCTATTCTTGATTTGAAGTGAATCATTTTAATGACCTGACCCTGTGTTTATTATGAAAACTTCTTAATTCAAAGTGAATCAATGCAGGCGTTTGATAAATATAGTGGAGAGAGAATTGTGTTGTTTTCTTTTAAATATAGCAGAATAATTGTTTCCCTAATATGTAATTACTTTGGTAAAGTACCAAAATAATCGACAGCTGTATAAAGATATCACTTTTCACTCCTGCCTTCAGCAAAGATGAATCTACAGAATGAAGTCAGCCATTTAAACGTGTGTAAGGAAGGTGGGACACAGACGATTGTAATAATATTGTAAATCATCCAAAAGCGGTAGGGCTTCATGCACTAATCCTGCATGCAAACAAACATATTCTGTTTACTCTATTTTAACTCAACTCAACAGGCTTGCGTTTTATTATTTTGAAGTAATAACCTGACACGAATAACAAAATAAAACAAGCTGATGAAATCAAATAAAGTAGAAATGGAAATCTTCCCAGATTATAAATACATGCAACATTACACCCACTGTGAAGAAGTTAGACACCCGCATTAATATATTTAATTACTCTGAGCATTGCAATGCACTCCTGTTATGGTTGCGATGTTGTGAGCTCCCTGGCTTTATTAATAGAGTTGTATATGTCAATGTGATTAAGATGCTATATTATGTTATTATATATTAGGATATATTATATCAATCAACAATTATTGAACCTTAATTATGAAAACACACGTGTTATCTTGTTGATTGTAATATTTTGTAATTGTATTAACTATTATTGCAGCATTAAACCCGCTGATTGCAAACATTAAACATGTTGTATATGAATTCAGCATTTGCCAGATTGTTGGATCTAAGCATGATAACTCAAAGTATCTTCAAATAAATGAAATACAAATTAAATAAATCGATCTGGTATGATCTAGCACCACAGTAGTGGGTGATGATAAAAAAAAAAGGCAAATATACATCAAAAACCATTTGACCCTTTTGAGGAGATACCCACATTTAGTTTTTGCTTGGCTTGCAGAGTGAGCTCTATATAAGACAGTTGAGAGAGAGATGGAGGTAGTGGAGTGGAGATCTGTTCCAGCTGGTGGTAAGTGACACAGATGCTTCAGCTGCCATTCACAGTGAAGTAATTGCATGGGAGATGTTTCAGTGCTATACATGTTGACTGATACAATTTATTTCATATCATATCACAATATTTGTCTTAGTTTTAAATGTATAATGGTATTTTATAGTATAAAGTTTTCCAGTACAAATTACTATGTGACATACTATATTTGTATGTCTTTAACTTTTAATAACATTGTCATTACATTTCATTCAAAATTGTCTATATTATTTTTCTTTTTTAAATACTATGCAAGGAACACATTTTTAACTAAAAGTAAACTAAACATAATTAACTAAAACATGCAGTATTTTGTATGTATATACACAGTAAATATATTATGTATATATCATGAATGACGGTATAGTAAAAATCCATACCTTTGACGGTATACCTTCATATTCGGTATATCTGTCATCCTTCAAATAATTGTATGTTGGGGAAAGAACATGGACTGATTTAGAATCTGTGAGTCAAGGATAAACATAATTGTATCCATAATTCAGTGTGATCAAATTGAAATGCATATACTGGGGGGAAAAACATATAACTCAAGTAATAACGGAATAACATTAATACATGATTATTCTCCCAAGCAGGGTTCTACATTGTGAAAGGTTCTTCTGTGATCAGGTAGCAACAAGGTAAGATTTTAGTTGGTTAAAAAAACATGGTATATTTTTCTCAGTCAAATATAAAAGCAGCATGTTTGTTAGTTTTAATCTTATGTAAATAATTTTTTTGTCTGTTGACAGGAAGCCGCCACCATGAGTACAGACGCGGAGATGGCCATTTATGGCAAGGCCGCCATATACCTCCGTAAGCCAGAGGCTGAGAGGCTTGCAGCTCAGACCGCACCCTTTGATGCAAAGGCCGCTGCTTACGTGGCTGATAAGGAGGAGCTGTACCTCAAATGTACCATCATGAAGAAAGATGGTGCCAAAGTCACTGTCAAAGTGCATGACACTCAGGAGGTAAAGTAGGCTGAATTGTTTCATACAGAATTCAAAGCAATACAACTTGCAGATGAGTCGGTAAACTGAAATTGTGTTTCTGTATTTCAGGAGAAAACCGTTAAGGAGGATGATGTTCACCCTATGAACCCTCCCAAGTATGACAAAATTGAGGACATGGCCATGATGACCCATCTCAATGAAGCCTCTGTGTTGTATAACCTCAAAGAACGTTATGCCGCATGGATGATCTACGTAAGATATTCTCAAATATGAGTAAAAGGTGCAATATTAAATAATTACCGTTAGTTAGCCTACTATAAATGTTCCTGAATGTCTATTCCCCTTCAGACCTACTCTGGGCTGTTCTGTGCCACTGTGAACCCCTACAAGTGGCTCCCAGTGTACGATGCAGATGTTGTAAATGCCTACAGAGGCAAGAAGCGTATGGAGGCCCCACCCCACATCTTCTCTGTCTCTGACAACGCATTTCAGTTCATGCTTACTGGTATGCTCTGGTCAAGAAAATCCTATGAATTATTATTTTTGATTTGGTTAAACAGATAAGAAATATCTTGCTTTACCTTTCACAGATAGGGAGAACCAGTCTGTTCTTATCACGTAAGTATCTCATCTATTGTTCATCAAAAATATCAATATAATAAAAATAATTTAAATTAGTTTGTGAGTTTATCTTAATTCAATTATCTGTACACAGTGGAGAATCTGGTGCTGGAAAGACTGTGAACACCAAGCGTGTCATCCAGTACTTTGCCACAATTGCAGTAGCTCCTGGTGGAGAGAAGAAGAAAGAATCAAAGATGCAGGTAAAATACTGTGAGAATATTCTGAAAATGGAAACCACAGACATTTTAACAAAGAATGGAAATGTACTGATATGATTGTTCAAATGTGACATTTTAATTATAGGGCTCACTGGAGGATCAGATCATTGCAGCCAATCCCTTGCTGGAGAGTTATGGTAATGCAAAGACCGTGAGGAATGACAACTCCTCTCGCTTTGTAAGTTGGATATTTAATTTTCTATCAAATATCACTTGGGCATTACTTGGTTATACAATAATAACACTGTTGTGTTCTTCTGAAAAGGGTAAATTCATCAGAATCCACTTCCTCCCATCTGGCAAACTGTCCAGTGCTGATATTGAAACATGTAAGTATAACATTCACATACAAAATAAACAAGTGACATTATTAGTAGGCTAGATATTTATTATGATCAAACCTCATAGATCTGCTGGAGAAGTCCAGAGTGACCTTCCAGCTTCCAGATGAGAGAGGCTACCACATCTTCTACCAGATGATGACCAACCACAAGCCTGAGCTGATTGGTGAGCTGAATAACTGATTAACCGATAACTGATATAACTAATAATTGTCAACAACAATGGTCCATAATCATTGGACGGAAGTAGATCCTGTCTAACTCATTTGATTCTATGTGTTTTCTGCACCAGAAATGACTCTCATCACCAACAACCCCTATGACTTCCCCATGTGCAGTCAGGGTCAGATCACTGTGGCCAGCATTAATGACAACGAGGAGCTGGATGCCACTGATGTGAGTGATGTGTAGTAATACCTTTTTGTACAGATGTTCCAACTTATTATATTATTTTATGTTTAAATGTTATTTTAAGAATAATTACAGTACATACAGTATGCAGTTTCTCAAATTGCCATAAGATGGTAAATGATAGAGACACGTTACTTAGAATTTACATGACCCGTCAGATGGTTTGTTACACAGAAGAACCATCTGGGAAGTAAGTAGTTAGCATGAATTTTCAAGATGGAAAGCAAGTCAATACATTGCATTAAAGCAACAGCAATAATTGCTTATCCACTTATCAAAACATTTTAAATAAAAAAACCTAGTTGTCCTGAAGGAAGCACTATGGAGCTTAAATTATAGAAGTCCTTCATTTTCACACCACAATTCGAATTGACAAAAAACGTTGCTGACATATCCAGCTTTCCTTGCTCTACATGTGTGCCTTTATCGCCCTAGTCCACAATAAAGCTCTTGGTCACTTTTCTGCATGTGGTTGACATTCTTATATATTTTTTCTTTTACTTATTTTAACTTATTTTCATACAGGAAGCCATTGACATTCTGGGCTTTGTTGGTGAAGAGAAGAATTATATCTGGAAGCTGACTGGTGCTGTGCTTCACCATGGCAACATGAAGTTCAAGCAGAAGCAGCGTGAGGAGCAGGCTGAGCCTGATGGCAATGAGGGTGAGTATTAAAAGATAGGTTCACTATTTTTCAAACCAGCTCTTCACAATTTCAATCTCGCACAATCTCACTGATAGCTTTAGTGTTCAGAGACATACCCCTTCACTGCTGCAGCTGATCAGCAGGCTGAGTATTAAAACATAGGTTCACTATTTTTCAAACCAATGTTGTTTCCCATCATTTATAATCATGCATAGCAAAATCTCACTGATAGATTTAGTGTTGAGAAAAATACCCCTCCACTGCAGCTTCTCTGGACTTAACACAGTAAAATTATGGCTTTAATTTAAAAGTTTAGACCTTCAAAAACCATGATAAATCTACCTTTTGAACTCACAGTATATGTTTACAGTATATGTTTGACTGAAACACAAACCATGCTTTCTATCAGGTTATATTGACTTAATATTGTAAATATGTTCCCTTGGCTACATCCACGCAATAAACAAACATTGTGCTCCTAGATTTTTCTCCCCCAAGAGGAAAAACTATAGTTTAATCAAAGGAAAGACAAACTTTTTAGAATTAGCCGTAACTCCAATGTAATACATACATACTACAAGAGACAAGATACAAAATCACACTCTGTTAAGCCGAGGGAAAGCGTTCAGACTGGTAATGATGAATGGGTTCGGATTGGGCATTTATTGGAGGATGCTGCTTACACTAAAAAACATACATTGTGGTAATTTTTGTATCTTGTTCTAAAATAACATTATGATAGTTTGAGCAAGTGTCATGCAACATTTTTGGAGGAAAACATTTCCAGTCATACAATTCTGACTTTCACACAGGCACATTTGCCTTGGGCTCTGTTTTTGTTCAAGTATTATATTCCATCTTTGTTTTGCTAGTGTGACTCTATGGCATTATGCTGTCTCTTTACTATGGTGAAGCCTAGGCATTATGCTGTCCTTTTTCTATGCTAATGTAACTCTATGACATTATGGTGTCTCTTTGCTATGCTAGTGTAAGTCTATGGCATGAATCGTGAATCCAATATTCCTGGATTTTCTCCTGAATGCGTTTTATACAAAATTTCAGAGGCTGACAAAATCGCCTACCTTTTGGGCCTGAACTCTGCTGACATGCTGAAGGGTCTGTGCTACCCCAAAGTGAAGGTCGGAAACGAGTATGTCACCAAGGGACAGACTGTGCCTCAGGTGAGCAAGATACATTACATCCTTCCCCTTCTATGTATTTCATACACAGGTCACAGCAAATATGTTGCTTCACATTTACACTATTTCCAAAGTAACATTTTGGAGAGTGTGTGCAAGTGGCAGACTGACAGCATTGGAGTGCTAATGTATGTAGATACATGCATTTTAATTCAATCAAATCACTTTTTTCAGGTCAATAACTCTGTTATGGCCCTGGCCAAGTCCATCTATGAGAGGATGTTCTTGTGGATGGTCATCCGTATCAACCAGCAGCTGGACACAAAGATGCCAAGATCGTCTTACATTGGTGTGCTGGACATTGCTGGTTTTGAGATCTTTGATGTAAGTATGCAATTATAGCAATCTATGGACTCCTTAATTTCATGGAAAGACATATAATATATGTCATGGAATATATTTTCAACCACTGACAGTACAACAGCATGGAGCAGCTTTGCATCAACTTCACCAATGAGAAACTGCAACAGTTCTTCAACCACACCATGTTTGTCCTGGAGCAAGAGGAGTACAAGAAGGAGGGTATTATCTGGGAGTTCATTGACTTCGGAATGGACTTGGCTGCCTGCATTGAACTCATTGAGAAGGTACACCATAACGTTGTGACTTATTAAAATATTCCTTAGAATGACACAAGGTGTGTCTAAATTATCTGTATATCTCTTTTCCACTTTTATATAGCCCATGGGCATCTTCTCCATCCTTGAAGAGGAGTGCATGTTCCCCAAGGCATCTGACTCTAGCTTCAAGAACAAGCTGTTTGACCAACATCTTGGCAAGAACAAAGCATTTGAGAAACCAAAACCTGCCAAGGGCAAGGCTGAGGCCCACTTCTCCATGGTCCACTATGCTGGAACTGTGGATTACAACGTCACTGGATGGCTGGACAAGAACAAGGATCCACTGAACGATTCTGTGGTCCAGCTTTACCAGAAGTCTTCCGTTAAACTGCTGCCTTTACTGTATCCTCCTGTAGTTGAAGGTACGTCATTATGAGAAATAAACTTTTAAGTGTGATTATTAAATGTTTTACTTTGATCTAAGAGACAATTATCTCAACTTTTAACTATCCTCTGTGTCTGTGAATGTATTTTCAATACTATTAATTCAATTAGATTGTCCAACAAAAATGTCCAGCATAATTAGATTTAGATAATAATGTTGAATTTATAAACTGATGACGTATTATCCAATCAACAGAGAAGGGAGGCAAGGGAGGCAAGAAGAAGGGTGGCTCCATGCAGACTGTGTCCTCCCAGTTCAGGGTAAGATGTAACAACAACACTGTGACTTTTTGGAATTAAATACAATTAATTGCTTTTCATGAATAATATTTGGTTTTGATATGTATCTACAGGAGAACTTGGGCAAGCTGATGACCAACTTGAGGGCCACCCATCCTCACTTTGTGCGTTGCCTGATTCCCAATGAGTCTAAGACTCCAGGTACACTAACAGTTAACATAATGTTTGTGTCTTATTATGATGTGCTTTAGTGATTTAGTGTAGTGTAGATGTAATGAGTCATTACATTGTCGTAATAATCATGAAAAAATCTTCTCTGTAGGTCTGATGCAGAACTTCCTGGTTATCCACCAGCTGAGGTGTAATGGTGTACTGGAGGGTATCAGAATCTGCAGAAAGGGATTCCCCAGCAGAATTATCTATGCTGACTTCAAGCAGAGGTATCCATGGCATTAACTCTCAACAAACTTTGAAACTTACAACTGCCTAAGTGCTGAACATGACCATGAACTCTTTCACAAAAGGTACAAAATACTGAATGCCAGTGTCATCCCTGATGGTCAGTTCATGGACAACAAGAAGGCCTCTGAGAAGCTGCTTGGTTCAATTGATGTGGAACACGAAGACTACAAGTTTGGGCACACCAAGGTAAATAAAATACAAAATGTTAATTGACAGTTTTCCATTTATTTCCAAATATACACTTTTTCATCATCTAATCACAATGCTATTATTTCCGCTGTAAGGTAAAAATAGCCATATAATGTTGTGATACTAAACAAACCTTGCATGTATAATTCAGATCACAGTAGTGTATAAGTATTAAGTAATCACCAAAAAGTAATGTGTCAGAGGAAAGCAACATTTGTGATTGGAAGGTCAAGAAAAAAGGGCAAAGGCTGGGAAATATCAATTGGAAAGCAAAGTAGCTCAGAACTGTGGATGATATGTGCAAGCCAAAGCGGAGAGCACAATATTATATAGGTTCATTAGCATTCAAAATGATGTCCAATGATTTTTAAAATTAGCAATATGAAACAAAAGCAAAATAATACAAGCTGCCAAAATAATACAAATGTCACTTTATATTCTGACAATTTCAAACAAACGTATGTGTGAAAGCGACCTAAGTTTGGATTATCTTAAATTTGATTTTGACATTGTTGGAGATGAATATGAAGTGAATGGAATCTAGTAGGTAGGGAAATTAATCACATGATAACTGTTTCAGTGATAATGTCATATAGGAAAAATCCATGCCTGAGAATTCTGGAATTATCCCATTAATAAAAACCAACAAAGTCATATATGAATATGTCATTCATCTTATTCAGGTGTTCTTCAAAGCTGGTCTGCTGGGTGTCCTTGAGGAGATGAGAGATGAGAAGCTGGCTAGTCTGGTCAGAATGACTCAGTCTCTTTGCCGTGGTTTCCTCATGAGGAGGGAGTTTGTGAAGATGATGGCGAGAAGGCATGTTGAAAACAACCACATTCTACATTGTTATGTTAAGAAATATGCTAAAACGAATTTATTATATAACAGCAACTATTTTTTCACAGGGAAGCTATTTATTCCATCCAATACAACATCCGCTCATTCATGAATGTCAAACACTGGCCATGGATGAAGGTTTACTACAAGATCAAGCCTCTTCTGAAGACTGCTGAGACTGAGAAGGAGCTGTCTAACATGAAGGAGAACTATGAGAAGATGAAGACAGACCTGGCCACTGCTCTGGCTAAGAAGAAGGAACTGGAGATGAAGATGGTGTCTCTTCTCCAAGAGAAGAATGATCTGTCGCTGCAAGCTGCATCTGTAAGTAGACTTCAACTGTCTAGAAAACTGTCTGTTTTGATATATCATGTCAATTATGAACTGTCTCTCTGTTTTTGTCATAATAGAGAATAATATTGTCTTATTATTGTGCCCTAGGAATCAGATAATCTGTCAGATGCTGAGGAGAGATGTGAGGGACTTATCAAGAGTAAGATCCAGCTTGAGGCCAAACTCAAAGAGACAACTGAGAGACTGGAAGATGAGGAGGAAATTAATGGTGAGCTGACTGCCAAGAAGAGGAAACTGGAGGACGAATGCTCTGAGCTCAAGAAGGACATTGATGACCTGGAGCTTACCTTGGCCAAAGTGGAGAAGGAGAAACATGCCACTGAGAACAAGGTTCATAAGTATTCACTCTGGCTAACTTATCAAACAATAATGTAAAAATCATTCATTTATGATAACATGATTTGTTTTCCTTATTCAGGTGAAGAACCTGACTGAGGAAATGGCCTCTCAGGATGAGAGCGTTGCTAAGCTGACAAAGGAGAAGAAAGCCCTCCAAGAGGCACATCAGCAGACTCTTGATGACCTGCAGGCAGAGGAAGACAAAGTCAACACTCTGACCAAGGCCAAGACCAAGCTTGAGCAGCAAGTGGATGATGTGAGTTATGAGTTCTATCAAAATGTTGAAGAAAACAAGCAGGACATTTGAGATGAGCTCCGACCAATTTCTCTTCAGGAAATGTTATGTAGAAGGGTGGATTATCCCTAATTTAAGAGAGTGGATATGAACTGTCTTCAGGTAGTGGGAGCACAGCAGATCAGCGTCCGGCTGAGCCCCCAACTGTAGTGTAAGAGTATTAGAATTGGGATTTAGCAGAGGGATGGATGGGGCCTAGGGTTTACTAACCTAGGGGTTCTACGCTGGTCCTTCTTGCCTTCCCGGGCGACCATAGTATTTCCTCACACACCCCACTTCCCTTAATACGTCCCACACCCTCTCACACCCGGTGGCAGTGATGGTAAATAATATGATTTCTCCCCAAAGCAGTACCTTTCCTTGTTGACTGGTGAAGACCTGTACAGAGCACCTGCCCCAATTGCACATAGACCGTAGGGAAGAAGGGGTTAAGCAGTAATACACATTCACAGTAATTGACACACACACAATGATCCCATTTCTACGCCTCTCCTTTTATATAAAGCGGGCATGCATTCAGTCCCTGTAAGGGTTAATATTCTTTTCATTCACCCGTAGGGAGAGAGAGGGTAATGGCGATCTCCGCAAGCTATTCAATGGGGAAAATTATCAATATACCTTGGTGCTGTCTGCACAATTTAATCACACAACACATGTAACCAGAAAATTAAGTGGGCCCACAGTTGAAACAAAAAGCCTATCTAAGCCGGCATTACCCAAAACAACAAACGTCGGGGCGCCCCTAGTCACTGGTGCACGTGTCCGCTCAAAGTATTTATTCTCTTCGCCCTTAGATGGCATGCTCTCGAAAAGGGGAATGTTCGCCGATCATGTTCCAGAGCACTTGGAGCGCTAACAGTACCTGGTCTGAGTGTACCAACCGAGTGCTGTTCCGTCCCCAAAACGAATGTTTGGGGCGTGGGTTGGCTGTCAAACGGCCCCGCATGATACACAGGAGAGCTGGCTGGGCTGGTGGTAAACAGGTGCAGGCTGCAGGCGAGTAGAGCCCCGTGCCGTCGGGCGGCGGCGTCTGCTTCGAGGGCTGGAAACGGCGTGGCGACGCGTGGAGCTAACCAGGTTACTAGTCCTATACTTGAAGCTAAGCTGTGGTCAGTGCGACCCCCTAGTCTTTCGCCTATACATTCCTAAACGCAGCGCGTGGCATATCGACAGTACAGTCCGGCAGTCGAACGTCTTCTTCTTGGTTCAAACGTACCCTAAGCACTATACTGGGAAGCTAAACTTTCGCATATGACGTTACTATCCCACCCTGTGGCAGGACTCGTATTTTGTGTGTCTTTATTATCAGGAGCACTTGGTCCACACGTCTGCTTCTTCACTGGAAAACGATGAAGAGGTCGTCCCACTGTATGAGCTCCTCCTTCAGCCAGCCTCTTCTTCACCTGTTGTCACCAGCCCAACATCGCACCAGCTCCCCCTGGCGACAGTCCAGCGCTATGTCCCACTACTAAATGTCAATATTAGGATATGGAGAATCAAGACGGGTCAGCGAGTTACACAACGTTATCATGAACACAGTAGAGTACCAGGAATTAGACACATTGAATTATGGTTGGACATATTCACGTGTCTATATATCCCCCTACTTTAAACTTGCCAAGTCCCAATGCAAGTTACACAACCCCCCCATTTAGTGGAGTTACTCAATTAGTCCTTACACCAACAATTTCGCAAACATTTTCACAATTCGCAAACACTGTTCACAGAACACACTCTTGAGCACATAGTCGTGATGATACCTGGCATGTAATCGACCTCTAGTACTCCTCTGTGGCCGGAGTGGTCCGACCCCCCCCTTTTCGGACCGCGTGTCTGAATCGTCCGTGGCCACCGACAGGTTGTCGGCAGCGGACAAGCCGTTCGCCTGAATCGGCCTCCTCGCCTCCACCTACGCCGTCCCCCCTTGCCCGGTGCAGGACCCCGGTAGCAACACGAGGGGATGTAGGGGGGGTGGAGTAACCAAGGTGGGAATCACCAGACTCGGAAGAGCTCTGTGAATGTTCATGCGTCCTCCGGGGAACCCGCGCGCACTTCCTTCCGCCTCGGGCAGTCCCGTTGGTGCATGTCCTGGGGCCCCGACCCTTCGGGAACACGTCTTGAGCCGGGCACACCGTTTACACTGTTGCATCCAGCCATTCACCTCGGCCGCCATCCCTGTCCAGTAATAGCCCCGCCCCATTAACCCTAGTGTCCCGCGTTTGCCAAAATGTCCCCCATGGTCATCTTGAGTCTCGTAGATGTGTCGCCGCAGCGTCTCCGGCACCACCAACTGTAGTATCTCCTCTTCATCTCAGAGATTGTGCAGACGGAAAAAGAGGGCTTCCTAGTGATCCCGGCGGAAGAAGTTTGTGCTCGCTTGAGCTGGGCTGCGCGTTGTCTGCCGGCCTCTGTCCGTGCTCGCCGGAGCCCCGAGGAGTGGACCGATCCGTCGGGGGTTCCAGTGGTCGGCGCAAGGCAGATAGCGGTCCAGAAGGGAGACAGCGGATATAGCTGGGACGAGTTACGGCAACTCCAAGTGGAAGTCCCGGAGGTGGGGCCCGTACGAGAGGCGGTGATGAAGGGGATCTGCCCCACCAGAGTGCAACTGCAAGAGGCGAGCCCGCTCCTGCGTAAGTTATACGGGCAGTGGGAACGGTTCCGTCTGCAGAATGAGGTGCTATTCAGGCGAGCACCGTCTGTCGGTCCAGGTGGCCTGCCAGGTCGTGGTATCGGGCCTTCAGAACCCCCACCTGTGTGGTCAAGTCCCTCATCGCTTCTGTTTGTCGCTCCAGTAGTGCCGCCTGGGCCTTGCACTCCTCCTGAAGCGCCTCATACTTCGCCGCCATTTCCTGCGCAGCGCGGGTCTGTTCCTCTGACATCTTTGGGTCTCCCTACCGGTCAAGTCAAGGAAGTGGGTTAGGATGTTGATCCTGTTTGTGACGCCAAATGTAGAAGGATGGATTATCCCTACTTTATGAGAGTGGATATGAACTGTCACCAGGTAGTGGGAGCACAGCAGATCTGGGTCCGGCTGAGCCCCCGACTGTAGTGTAAGAGTATTATAATTGAGATTTAGCAGAGGGATGGATGGGGCCTAGGGTTTACTAACCTAGGGGTTCTACACTGGTCCTTCTTGCCCTCCCGGGCGACCATAGTATTTCCTCACACACCCGCACTTCCCTTAATACGTCCCACACCCTCTCACACCCGGTGGCAGTGATGGTAAATAATATGATTTCTCCCCAAAGCAGTACCTTTCCTTGTTGACTGGTGAAGACCTGTACAGAGCACCTGCCCCAATTGCACATAGACCGTAGGGAAGAAGGGGTTAAGCAGTAATACACATTCACAGTAATTGACACACACACAATGATCCCATTTCTACGCCTCTCCTTTTATATAAAGCGGGCATGCATTCAATACACGGCACAATGCATGGCACTTGGATCTTACACTCCACGGTAATGAAACAGGTCCCCATAAGGGTTAATATTCTTTTCATTCACCCGTAGGGAGAGAGAGGGTAATGGCGAGCTCTGTGAGCTATTCAATGGGAAAAATTATCAATATACCTTGGTGCTGTCTGCACAACTTAATCACACAACACATGTAACCAGAAAATTAAGTGGGCCCACAGTTGAAACAAAAAGCCTATCTAAGCCGGCATTACCCAAAACAACAAACGTTGGGGCGCCCCTAGTCACTGGTGCACGTGTCTGCTCAAAGTATTTATTATCTTCGCTCTTAGAGGGTATGCTATCGAAAAGGGGAATGTTCGCCGATAATGTTCCAGAGCACTTGGAGCGCTAACAGTACCTTGTGTGAGTGTACAAACCGAGTGCTGTTCCGTCCCCACAATGAATGTTTGGGGGCGTGGGTTGGCCATCAAACGGCCCCGCGTGATACACAGGAGAGCTGGCTGGGATGGTGGTAAACAGGTGCAGGCTGCAGGCGAGTAGAGCCCTGTGCAGTCGGGCGGCGGCGTCTGCTTCGAGGGCTGGAAACGGTGTGGCGACGCGTGGAGCTAACCAGGTTACTAGTCCTATACTTGAAGCTAAGCTGTGGTCAGTGTGACCCCCTAGTCTTTCGCCTATACATTCCTAAACGCAGCGCGTGGCATATCGACAGTACAGTCCGGCAGTCGAATGTCTTCTTCTTGGTTCAAACGTACCCTAAGCACTATACTGGAAAGCTAAACTTTCTCATACGATGTTACTATCCCACCCCGTGGCAGGACTCGTATTTTGCGTGTCTTTATTATCAGGAGCTCTTGGTCCACACCAGGGGCGGATTTAGGATTGTAGGAGATCCGGGGCTTAGCCCAGATGGGCCCCCTTTTTTTTTTTTTTTTTTTTTTTTTTTTAATTTTCTTTTTTTTTTTTTTTTACTTTATTTTTTTTGGCAGGCAATGGGTGGTTTGGAAAGGCTCAGGCACGACCCCCTCCATGACAGATTTTTTTTGAATTTAATGAACCTGTACGTGCAATTTCCTGCAATATAGAGCCTTCAATCTTGACCAATAAAGCTGCTATTTTCACTATAAAACTCAGTTAACCATAACGTAGTTATGGTTAGATTTATATATTGGGGGGGGATATATCATATTTTCCATATAATCAAAAAGTGGTGGAGCAAGATTATACCTTTGCTCCCCCAAGTTCAATAGTGGGAGAGCAGAGATGCTCCGAATGCTCTTATGGCCAGGCGTCTATGATTCACTGATACAAAGTAAAATAGTGCAGTGCAATAAAATAGTTAGTAAAATAGAATAAAATAATGCAATAGTGCATTGCAATAAAATAGTTATCATCGTATTTAATCGGGAAGCCGGTAAGGAGTGCATTACAGTAGTCGAGTTGGCTTGAGATAAAGGCATGGATCTGGTTTTCAGCGTCCTTTTGATTTATAAATGGCCGTACTTTAGCTATGTTTCTAAGGTGGAAGAATTAAGTTTTTGTCAACTTGTTGATTGTGATTTAAAGCTTAGGTCTGAGCAGTGGTGCGTTATTGAAATCATCTGGGGTGACACGCACCACGTGCGCGCGCGCTCCCGCGAATGCGCATTTAGGCTATGGTTAGACTAGTGTATTCCTGGCGTTTTTTATACGTTTTTGACGACGTTTGATGTCCTATCTACACAGAAATGCGTTTTTTTGCGTTTTTTGTGGATACGGCTGAAACGCAAAATTGTGTTTGCGTTTGGAGATACGCAAAAAAAACGCTTCGACAACAGCGTGTAGTCAGCACGGAGCAGTTGTTGCGAAAACGCCCATGCGCAGTAGATACCATCTGCGTGCCCTTCCGGTGACAACAGTGTGTGTGTTTGGGACAGAGCTCCGTGTCCCAAATAGCTTCAGCTACCATGTGTTGTCAAGTTATTGTTATAAGGACCCCAGTCCAAGCTACAACAGTCTGCATTCCCTTAACAATTGTTTGTATTGAGCCGTATTGTATTGTACCCATATGCAATATGTTAAATAAAGTTTACATCCATTCATTCTGCTAGCATTACCGATTGCATGAGCAGCTGGCTAACGTGAGCTATCAGGATTCAGACCCTGTTAGCTCAGAGTTCCTCTTTCAACTTAACAAGCATTAAACAAAATGGCCCAGTCATCTATTCACCTTTGTTTAATACACACAGCGTTGTCTCTAATGTTATCTAACTACTGATAGCTCGCGATATCATCAGTTTTGGTGCTGGCTAATAGCGTGAGCTAACGTTAGCTTCTAGCCACAATGCTATATTGTTATAATGGCATACTCCATTGACGTTAGCATGCAGCTAACAATGCTACCGATCGTTTTTTAGACTAAACTATCCGCTCTTGGTGGTCACTTGTGTTGATGTTAGTTTTGTTTCATCAACAAATGACAGGCAGAACACACAGTGAATGTATCCGTTTTGTTTATTGCACTTTTATTAGGCTTTGCTGAAAAATTATTGCTGCATTGAGTAAACAAGATGGTGGCGCGGCATAGGCGCCTGCCTTATTGACATTTTCTTTGCTGGAGCTTCCACCAGGAAGTGTATTGGCACATTCGTTCTGATTGGTTGAAATTGCCTTCATGTTTGCCACCTACTGCCACCTACTGCTTTGGCAGTGTACTACATCAGTGTGCTCGGCTGACAAAAACGAAAAAAAAACGAAAGTGTGACTCGAGGCGCATGACGTCGCGGCGATACGCGGCGATACGTATAAGAAAACAATACGAAATGATATGAAAGGTGTAACCGCAGCCTTAATGTCCCCTCGCTTGGGCACAGACTAAAGACAGTGCCTAATTGCCTCTACGAATGGAATGTAACACGTCTTCACAAAGGTGTGAATGTGTCTGAGAACGTATTTAACACACCTGACGACCGGCGCTATTGATATGCAAATAGCGAGTGAGCTTGCACACCGTGCTACCCCGTCCCATGAACAACGCATGCCTGGGTCTGAGTCTACCATAACACCAAGACTTAACTCACTCAAATACAGTTAGCAGCTGGATAGACCACAGATGGAAATTAGCTTCTGCTAAATCTGGTGCAAACATATTTTCATGTAACAATGATGAATTGTAAAAAAAAAAAATAGATTCGGGGCTTTTCAGAATACATCCGGGGCTTGAGCCCAGGTAGCCACCCCCTAGCTCCGCCCCTGGTCCACACGTCTGCTTCCTTCACTGGAAAACGATGAAGAGGTCTTCCCGCTGTATGAGCTCCTCCTTCAGCCAGCCTCTTCTTCACCTGTTGTCACCAGCCCAACATCGCACCAGCTCCCCCTGGCGACAGTCCAGCGCTATGTCCCACTACTAAATGTCAATATTAGGATATGGAGTATCAAGACGGGTCAGCGAGTTACACAACATTATCATGAACACAGTAGAGTACCAGGAATTAGAGTTAGACACATTGAATTACGGTTGGACATATTCACGTGTCTACAGTTACATTTACTGTTTCTTGCTGCCTGGAAATGTGCTTCAACCTAAGCACTGTGTCCATTCTCTTTATGCAATTATGTAGACCAGTGTTGTAGACTAATGATAGCTGGATATATGTACAAAGTCGCATGTTGCAGCGGTTAGGTGGCGTAGCGGAGAACGCGTTTGTCACCAGCCCCGGAGCTGTGAGCTGGATTCGCCTGTTCGAATCCAGCTCACAGCTCCGGGGTTGTCACCAGCTTGGCTGGCCGTTCACACTAATACAATTGGCTGTATTAGAGGGTGGGAGAAGCTGGCGGGTGGGTCCGGGTTGTTGTAAACAGCGACTCCTACAGTTCGGTCGGGGCGCCTGCTAAGCGCGGATAGGACCTGAGAGGGATAGTGTGATCCTCCCACACGCTACGCCCTCTCAATGAGAATCCACGCTGCCAGGTGAAAAGAAGCGGTGATTGGCTGGACGTGTGTCGGAGGAAGCACGTGGTAGCCTCCACTCTCCCAGATGATCTGACTGTGGGGGGTAAGTGCGCAGCGACCAGGAAGGGATTGGGAATTGGCATACGACTAACATTGGGATGGGAGAAAATCGGAGGAAAATGGAGGGGGGAAAAGATCAATAATAAAAATAAAAAAAAGTCGCATGTCAAAGGGACTTGGTGTGTACAAGTTATTGCTTTTCAACATTGTACATTTGGGCTTTTGATAATAGAATGTAATGTTGCGCCATGATCTGGCCAACTGGCATGAAATTTGTTATGATCAGTTGACACACCAATATCTTTCATTATGTCTTGGCAAATATTGATTGACATTTTTGGGACAGTCCAAACAATAGACAAAGTTATACGATCAGCTTGGTTGCATCTAAAAATCATAATGTTGACCAATTTCTGAACATAATTTCACAGTTTGAAGGTTCTCTTGAGCAAGAGAAGAAGCTCCGCATTGACCTTGAGAGAGCCAAGAGGAAGCTTGAAGGTGACCTGAAACTGGCTCAAGAATCCATCATGGATCTGGAGAATGACAAGCAGCAGTCTGATGAGAAGATCAAGAAGTAATATATATTGGGTTTCACTTATATACTGTATTATATTCTCATGCATGACATAATATAACATATATGTGAAGATGAGGTAGATACACGCTGAAATATGACTATACCTTTTTTCATGAATCTTATAGGAAGGACTTTGAAACTTCCCAGTTGCTTAGCAAGATTGAGGATGAACAGTCCCTGGGTGCTCAGCTTCAGAAGAAGATCAAGGAGCTGCAGGTGAATAATATTTTATTTTAACTCTTTTGTATGTCATTGCTAAATATCCAATTCTGATTGGCTGAGAGGTGGGCAGTTATTTCTTGAATCCATCAAAGTAGTGCCAACAAGTAGTAGTTATCATTCTAAATCAATGCCAACATTTATAATGCAACTGACTATTGATTTTCAATTGGAATTTCTCTTGTAAATTACACTCAGAAAACAGATATTGCTAGCTAAAAGTTTAAATTTTGCAAAGTAAGACATTCCATATTATCCAGGTTTTGGTGAAAATTATATTATTTGATGGTAAGCGGTTTTATGAGTGATGAACTTGGAGTGACACAGTTTAAATGCCCTTTGTGCAGGAAAATGTCTGAAAACTCTTCTGACATTAAAATGTGCAACACCTGGCATCTCCTTCATTTTCCTTGAATGAACTAGTCAAGTCTATGAATTGCATGCATTGATTATATTAATATGATTCATTTTAAAGGCACGCATTGAAGAATTGGAGGAGGAGATTGAGGCTGAACGTGCTGCTCGTGCCAAGGTTGAGAAGCAGAGAGCTGACCTCTCCAGGGAACTGGAGGAGATCAGTGAGAGGCTTGAGGAGGCTGGTGGAGCCACTGCTTCCCAGATTGAGATGAACAAGAAGCGTGAGGCTGAGTTCCAGAAGCTGCGTCGTGACCTTGAGGAGTCCACCCTGCAGCATGAAGCCACCGCATCTGCTCTCCGCAAGAAGCAGGCTGACAGTGTTGCAGAGCTGGGAGAGCAGATCGACAACCTCCAGCGTGTCAAGCAGAAGCTGGAGAAGGAGAAGAGTGAATACAAGATGGAAATTGATGACCTCTCCAGCAACATGGAAGCTGTTGCTAAGGCCAAGGTATACTAATCTACACAGTACATATACATTCATCTGTAGAACACATGTTACAAATTACACAACCCATTCAATGTGATTAACAGGGAAATCTTGAGAAGATGAGCCGCACCCTTGAGGACCAACTTAGTGAACTGAAGGCCAAAAGCGACGAGAATGTGCGCCAGATAAATGATATCAGTGGTCAGAGAGCAAGACTTCTGACTGAGAATGGTGAGTTTTTTTTTTACTCTAGCATTTTCTTTTTTTACTCTTAACGTCTAACGATCTAAAATAAATCAAATTTCAAAACCAGGTGAGTTTGGTCGTCAGCTTGAAGAGAAAGAAGCCCTTGTCTCCCAGCTGACCAGAGGCAAGCAGGCCTTCACTCAGCAGATTGATGAGCTGAAGAGGCAGGTTGAGGAGGAGGTTAAGGTGAGTATAATCTTCTTAAAGAGGTATGACAGATATTTTTCTTTTAATTATTATTGTCTCGAATTAAATTTTACTTATTTCAATAACCTTTTTAGGCTAAGAATGCCCTTGCCCATGGTGTTCAATCAGCCCGCCATGACTGTGACCTGCTGAGGGAGCAGTTTGAGGAGGAGCAGGAGGCCAAGGCTGAGCTGCAGCGTGGAATGTCCAAGGCCAACAGTGAGGTGGCCCAGTGGAGGGCCAAGTATGAAACTGATGCTATCCAGCGTACAGAGGAGCTTGAGGAGGCAAAGTGAGCCAACATTGTTCTTTTTTTACTGTACATCACAACAAACAGAATTAATTACATTTCAGAACATTGTTACATTTAACAACTGTTCACCAGGAAAAAGCTGGCCCAGCGCCTTCAGGAGGCTGAGGAGCAGATTGAGGCTGTGAACTCCAAGTGTGCCTCTCTGGAGAAGACCAAACAGAGACTCCAGGGTGAGGTGGAGGACCTCATGATTGATGTGGAGAGGGCCAATGGTCTGGCTGCCAACCTTGACAAGAAGCAGAGGAACTTTGACAAGGTACATTGATATTCATGACTTTAAGGACATGTATTGAGAATTTTTGCCTCCGAATACTAGGTTACATTTCTTTAAATTACTTTGCAGGTCCTGGCTGAGTGGAAGCAGAAGTTCGAGGAGGGCCAGGCAGAGCTGGAGGGAGCTCAGAAAGAGGCTCGTTCTCTCAGCACTGAGGTATTCAAGATTAAGAACTCCTATGAGGAGGCTCTGGATCAGCTGGAGACCCTGAAACGCGAGAACAAGAACCTGCAGCGTGAGTCCGTTGAGAAAAATAACTGTTACTTAATACCATGATAGATGTAGATGAATACACTAGATAGGAACGCTGCAATGTAGTGTTTCTAATCCCTGTTTTGTGACATCTACAGAGGAGATCTCAGACCTGACTGAACAGATTGGTGAGACTGGAAAGAGCATCCATGAGCTGGAGAAGGCCAAGAAGACAGTGGAAACTGAGAAGTCAGAGATCCAGACAGCCCTTGAGGAAGCTGAGGTAAATACTATCTTAATGAAAGATATCTACATTATAATGTTATTTTGTTTGTAAATTCAGTTTTTACAGTTAATCAAATAATGTATATATATATACATTCGAAAGTGAACCAGGACTATATATTGGATGTATATTTTTAGGGAACACTGGAACATGAAGAGTCCAATATTCTGCGTGTCCAGCTGGAGCTCAACCAGATTAAGGGTGAGGTTGACAGGAAGCTGGCAGAGAAGGATGAGGAGATGGAGCAGATCAAGAGGAACAGCCAGAGGGTGATTGACTCCATGCAGGGCACTCTGGATTCTGAGGTCAGGAGCAGGAATGATACCCTGAGAATCAAGAAGAAGATGGAGGGAGACCTGAATGAGATGGAGATTCAGCTGAGTCATGCCAACCGCCAGGCTGCTGAGGCCCAGAAGTCACTGAGGAATGTTCAGGGACAGCTCAAGGTACTGGATGAGGAACCTTTGTATTACACTGTCACAGTATAATTCTCTATGCTAATTAATCAGTGATCCAAAATATGAAAGGTTTATATGTATGTCATATTCTTAATGGCTGTTTACATTTATTTTTGTATTACTGTTGATGTCCCCCACTTGCATGAGATACTGTAAATTAAGCTCCAATTCCACGGCTGCCTGAAGCTGAAAAGCATGTATGGCATACCCTTAATTGTTGTTTACATGTAGCCACATTCTGAACTTTTGTGATAATTTCAGTCACCTATGTCTTTTAACATTAGGATGCCCAACTGCACCTTGATGATGCTCTCAGAGCACAGGAAGACCTGAAGGAGCAGGCTTCCATGGTTGACCGTAGAAATGGACTCATGGTGGCTGAGATTGAGGAGCTGAGAGCTGGTCTGGAGCAGACAGAAAGAGGCCGCAAAGTGGCTGAGCAGGAACTGGTGGACGCCAGTGAGCGTCTTGGACTGCTGAACTCTCAGGTAAACAAACAACATTATCTGATCATGTGTTTCTTTGGGTTATGTGTGAGCCATCCTTGAAACTCTTATCTGTATAATGTTTTTATTTTAGAACACCAGCCTTCTGAACACCAAGAAGAAGATTGAGACTGACCTGGTCCAAGTCCAGGGTGAAGTAGATGACAGTGTTCAGGAAGCCAGGAATGCAGAGGAGAAGGCCAAGAAGGCCATCACTGATGTGGGTTTACATTTCATATGAGTTTCTTTATGGCCAAGAAGGCCATCACTGATGTGGGTTTACATGATTGTTTCTTTATGGCCAAGAAGGTCATCACTGATGATTTGGTTTCTTCATGTCATTTCAGTCAACAATGTAAAACAATTTCATGACATTTCTAGTGAATACAAATTATTTATCTTATAGGCTGCCATGATGGCTGAGGAGCTGAAGAAGGAGCAGGATACCAGCTCTCACCTGGAGAGGATGAAGAAGAACCTGGAGGTCACAGTCAAGGACCTTCAGCACCGCCTGGATGAGGCTGAGAATCTGGCCATGAAGAGAGGCAAGAAGCAGCTCCAGAAACTGGAATCCAGGGTAAGAGAAAATAATAGCCACATGTCACGATATATATCGCTGAACTAATGTAGTAATCTGTACAATTACAGAGAAAAGTGGATTCTTAATATTTTATTCAATTCTGAAGGTGCGTGAGCTGGAAGGAGAGGTTGAGGCTGAGCAGAGACGTGGAGTAGATGCTGTTAAAGGTGTCCGCAAATACGAGAGGAGAGTGAAGGAACTCACCTACCAGGTATGTCATGTTCACATTCATGACAAGTTGGTCATCATTAGTGTTTCTTTTGACTGAAGAAAAATATTCAACATCGATTGCTATCTCATTTAGCTGATTAATTTGATTTCCTTGCTTCCGTTAGACTGAGGAGGACAAGAAGAATGTTTCCAGGCTGCAAGATCTGGTCGACAAGCTGCAGCTGAAGGTTAAGACCTACAAGAGGACGGCTGAGGAATTGGTATGTTGTTTTAAGTCAAAATGCTCTACTTGTCTTTTTTCTGCTTTTCATTCTACTCTTAGTATTCCTAAGTAATACTGATCTATGAAACTTCCACAGGAGGAGCAGGCCAATGGTCACCTGTCCAAGTGCAGGAAGGTTCAGCATGAGCTGGAGGAGGCTGAGGAGCGTGCTGACATTGCTGAGTCCCAGGTCAACAAGCTGAGAGCTAAGACCCGTGACTCTGGCAAGGTGAATGTGAATAATGTTATCTGTGAACATACATACATTCATACAGTGAATTTTAAGTGTGATAAGACTCAAAACTTTCTATTCGATATTGTCTAAATGTCTTCCTTGTCCTTCGCAGGGAAAAGAAGCTGCTGAATAAGCCTCCTAATCCTGAACAATGGAAACATCTTATATATTGTACAGTAATATGACAACAGTGTCTACTGTATTCCAATAAATGTTGCTTTAAAATAGTTTTGCTTATCATTTGTTTCATTACCATGTCTAACCATACAATGTTTATTTGGTGTGGTCTGTCAAAGCTTCCCAGTTAGCAAAATGTACTGTAGGTGCTATTCTTGGCTCTCATTCTAGAATGACAGTCACCATTAAAAAGAAATGGACGAACATATAATCTCTATGTACAACACGATTGTATAAATGAACCATTGTGATACATTATGGCAGAATGTTTGACCTCGCTACTTGTTATTCACCTCATTGGCTAGAACCAACCAATATAACTCAATAGCCTGGATGATTGAAATATGTTAGTTCCAAGGCTCCTAGAAGCAATGTTATGTTGCGTCTTTAATAAACCAGTAACAGTAACACACACACTGCTGCTAGTCTACCACACACCACCAACAATTATTCTGTCCCCACCTTTCCGAAACAATGACCAATTACAGTCCTGACAATACTACTTAGAATCTTGTAATAACTAAGATCTGCTGACATTTTTTATAATTTCCATACATAAATCACACTAGATTGATCAATTTACAACTAAGCATTTATTGGCAGATAACAGGATGAGAGTGCTAAAATGGCCAATAGCAAACTTTACATTAACCTACAAATATGAGACTTTTCTGACAGCACAATATTGATGTAATTAAGAAATTCGCAGGGAGAGATGTTTTTAATGCATAGATGTTTACAGTACACTACAATGAGGTTGACAGGTCTGAGAACACACCTGGCATTTCCACAAATATAGCAACTCACAGCGCAATAGACCTCTCAAATGTTCATGTTATTATGACATGCCCTGGTGCATCTTTTTCCATCTTTGTGGCTCAGGAGGTAGAGTGGTCGTCTGGTAATCTGAAGGTTCCTGGTTCGATTCCAGCTCCTCCCAGCAGTGTGTTGAAGTGTCCTTGAGCAAGACACTAAACCCCTAACTGCTTCCGATGAGCAAGTTTGCACCTTGCATGGTTGCCTCCACTGTCAGTGTGTGAATGTGTGAGTGAATGTGATTGATTGATTGATTGATTGATTGATTGATTGATTGATTGATTGATTGATTGATTGATTGATTGATTGATTGATCGATCGATTGATTGAAAATCAATACACACAATTGTTAAGGGGATACAGAACAGAGAAAGACTTTCGTCTTGTTTACATCAGGGTCCCCCATTTTCAACTCATAATGCATAATAATGAGGCATACGTTGTAAAGCGCTTTGGATAAACGCTGCTATATAAATGCAGCCCATCCATTCCTGTCCCGTTAACCTGTAATTCTGTCCCTGATACTGCATGTGGGGTTAATGGGAACCTGTAGAACCTGGTAAACGTGCCTGGAGATGCCCACAAGGCCGCGGCACATAATGGTTTCCAGGGCACTCCTCTCAGGGCTGCCCATGATGTGGAGTGGCTTCTTACACCTGATGGCAGGGGCAGTTCTTTGCTTCATATGGAAAATTACATTCACGATCCAGTGAGACACCGTTTTGACAGACAAAGAGTTGGTCTGACTGCCATAAGCTTGCGGTAACATTCACGTAGGCTCTTAGGGTCCATACCTGACATAACAGCCTCGATTTGTAACCCCCCTCTCCTACTGTTGGCATAAACTGCACCAGCTGGATAGGCTGGTTTAGGTGCAAGTGTGAGAGCAGCTTTGGGTGGAACGCTATATTTGGTCACAGCATGACACCAGAGTCATTTGAGTTCCACCTCAGACACGAGTCACTCACTGACAAGGCATGTAGCTCACCTACATATTTCACTGACATGATGGCAAGGAAAAACACAGCCTTAGCTGACAACCACCTCAGCTCTGCCTGTGGCAAGGGCTTAAAAGGAGGTAGACATAGAGCATCCAGCACTAGGGTCAAGTCCCATGCTGGAGCCATCGAGGGGCCCCAATCTCAGAGCCTCCTTTAAGAAGAGAGAAACCAGCCTGTGGCTCCGCACTGTGCCATTGTCAACCTTGAAATTGCAGCTGCATACTCATAAAAACTCCAGAATGGCAGGCACAGGGCAGTGTACTGGTTTATTATTACAGCCTGAACACCTGAAAATAACCAATTAGTATACTGGAAATGGGTGGACAGTGCCCTGTCATTCAGAATAGTCCCCCTGACAGGTTCCACACAGTTGCTCGGCAATAGCTCGGGCCCTCCAGAGACCAAAGCCACAGTTGGAGGTTTTTGATTGAAAAGTTTATTAACAAAAACCTCCAACTGTGGCTTTGGTCAGTAACAATGATGATGATGATGATGATGATGATGATGATGATGATGATGATGATGATGATGATGATGATGATGATGATGATGATGATGAATAGTTTATTTTCGCTCTTTGTTTACAGATCAATCAAAAACACTCACACACATTCCAAACTCAATGACCGAAAAAAACAATAGGCTGAAGCACATGCTTATTTTTGCCCATCCTTTACAATTCTTAAAAACTAAATATACTTTAATATTAGAAAGAAAAACTTAAAATATGCTGCAAGATATACATTCCTTTTTTTTTTAAACAAAAACAAATGTTTGATGTTTTACTCAAAACTGTACTTCTGAATTATTTTATCCTTTAGGGCCTTTTTCAATCTCCCCTGAGAAGTGCACAACTTCAACCTGTCACTAAGGCTATTCCACAATTGAACTCCCAAAATTGAAACACATCTAGCTTTTACATTAGTTCTTACCTTTTTACATGTTTTAAGAATACACAACCCTCTTAAATTATACTTTCCTTCTCTTGGTTGAAAGAGACATTGAATACAAACTGGTAGGTTCTTACTCTTAGCACGAAAAAGTATCTCCAAGGTTTTTATGCACACCATATCTACACATTTTAATGTGCAGGACTTTATGAATAATGGATTTTTAGATTCAAGGTAACTAGCTTTGTTTATTATTCTAATAGCTATTTTCTGTAGTTTAAGAATAGGATCTATATATTTTTTATAAACATTCCCCCAGACCTCAACACAATATGACATGTATGGCACAACAAGTGAAAAATACAATATGCAAACATTTCTGATTTAACAGCTCCCTTGTTTTGTACAGAATGCCAACAGATTTGGCTAATTTACCTTTGATAAATTGTATTATGTGGCTTCCAACAGAGTTTGTGATCTATAATCACACCTAACAATTTTGTTTCATATACTCTTTCAATTTCGGTGCCATTTAAATTCAAGGATTGGGATGCCTCCAAGCTGACATAGGAGGTAAATTCTGTCTGGGAGGCGCCATGGTGGACTGTAGCACAGCCTGTGCAGCAGAGGAAAACATGTCCTCGCTGGCCAGAAGGAGGCCACCAGCAGAAGCCTGTGGCCTTGCTGAAGATCTCTCTGAAGCGTTGGAAGTATCAGAGGAATCGGCGAGAAGGCATAAAGAAGACCTTCAGGACAGGTGTGGGCCAAAGCATCCTGATCCAGAGGGTTGGTCTCCTCCATCAAGGAGAACTAGAGGGGGCAGTGAGAGATCCAAGTCTGCCCTGCCAATGTCAGCAGGATGGGACAGAGCCCATGGGGACACCCTCCTCTATGGCAGAATACCCTGAAACTGCAGGGGTGAGAGAGCTGCTACCATGCACCTGATGAACACCCGTGGGGAAAGGGAGAGTCAGAATTGAAGCAACCTAAATTGAAAGTGACAGCGTTGGAAGGCGCCACATTTATTTTTTTACCAGAAAATAGGTTGAGTAGAACCCACCTGGATACAAAAGGGAATCTACAGGCTAGGGTGGAGACTACCCAGGGGTCTGAGGGGTGAACAGCCCAGTAACTGAGCTGCTGCTGGGAAAAGTGCCAGACCACCGGCCCCAACACCTCAGTGCCTGCCTCCCTGGCCTCTGGAGGCTAGGGGGACCACTGTTAGGATCTGGCACCCAAGGTTTCCTGAGGGTCAAGCGAGCAGGACCCTGTCTACAGTCACAGAAAAGCCCCTGATTGGGGAACTGAAGCAGACTTGGGGAGCAGCTGAAGAACCCCTTGGCCTGCTGGGGGGAGGTCTTCTGTGAAGACCAGTGCTGCTGCCTGGTCTTCCCAGCTTGAAAATGTACATTCTAGCACCTCAACAGTGGCTGAACCGAACAGCTCCCATGGTTCTACTGGGACACCATGAAGGGTCCTCCTAGCTGTAAGGGGGGACTGTGCAAGCCAAACCTGGCGGTGAGTCTGGATCAGCATAGACATCAGACAACCACGTTCTCTTGACATAAGAGCAAAGGCCAGTAATGAAGAGTGACGCATCACTGAGGCTGTGGGTGGCATCCCCAATCATAGCCTCCTGCAGGGAGGCTGATAAAGCAAACATGATGAGAGAGAGGTCGTCTGAGACCCTACAATGGGGTTGAGGGCACCGGGCATCTGGCCTCAGTGCCTCCTCAGGAGACACTATGAGGGAAGCAACAGTAGGCTCAATAGCTGGCATGGGGTCAAGACCAAACCTTGCCGCATCCTGCATGGCTGCCAGGGTTTGGCCATCAGTCAATACAAGGTGGGGTGAGAGAGTCATCTGATTCCCTTACACCTAGCTTCCTGACTGGCCATTTGTCTGACAATGGAAGGCAGGTTTAAAGGGCTATGTGTAAGTACTGTACCTGTCTTTTGTGCTATTAGATACAGCCCAATTGGAAATGTGCAGGTTGAGATCACCGCCATTGTGTAGCTCTGAGTGTGTGTGTGTGTGTGTGTGTGTGTGTGTGTGTGTGTGTGTGTGTGTGTGTGTGTGTGTGTGTGTGTATGTAGCAGAAAAGTGCAACAGCAATATACAATGTACAGGTAGTTAAACTGTGTACAAAATATACAAATTAGAACTACTGAGTGTAGTGCTAATCAGATGTATGTACAGAGTTGTAGTATAATAAATAAAGACAGTATGACTACTATACTGGCAAGCAGCGTAACTAGTAAGAAATGGATATGTACAGATATACTGTAGTAAAGGACTATGTAACGTGACAGGTGTGGATAGTAGGTATACAATATATGCGGTGGGAATAAGTATATATATAATATTGGTATATACAGCATTATTGTACATGTTATCATACAGAGCTAAGGCATTATGTGCAGGTGTACAAACAAATATATAGAGGGGTGTATGTAACTAGATGTAACTAGAATCGAATTACACATTTTACTAATGTAATCTGGGCTGATTATTGTTACTTATTATTGGTAATTTGATTATGTAATCCCATATTAATTTACTACTCAATCCTGGGTGTGTGTCTATCAGGGTAAATGGCTGGGCTGGTGGAATGGTCAGAGCACTTTGTAAGATTCTGATCAAACTGGCCAGTATCACGTCTTCATCTGTTTTGGCCCTCCATCCAATTCCTCTGCGTTGTGTACTTTTAATGGTCCTGACGTCTCCGATACTGGTAGATAAGATCCTTATCTCCCCCCGTTAGTGCAATCCATAAACCATAATAATTCTCCACTTGCGTAAGAATTCGACACTCCGACACCGTGAAATACCTTATGAGGAGAAGCGTTGTTTTATTGCTATAAACAGAACCTCATAATCAGATGTTATCAGATGTTATCAAATTGTATCGTCCTTGAAGAGTCTATTCTAATGATCTTTCGGTGTGTTCAGATTATCGTCCTTTTGCTGTTCAGTCCAATAGTGTTCAGGCCTGGTCGTCAGCCTAACCCTCCTCGTGTTAGCCGAAGCTAATGATGTGTGGCATTTCCCCCCCCCCCCCCTCCGTGATAAGAGGAGAGAGAGTCTCTTCTGGTTTCTTCCCTCTTAGTCTCAGTCAGATTTTAGTCCTACTCGCTCTTGGTCAGATTCTGGTCTGCCTTACACCCGGAAACACCGTTCGACTCATAGATGTTCGTCGTCGCAACGACGGCCCCGCCTTCTGGTTGTCATGCGACGTGTTGTCATGACAACTGCTAACCTTTCACACCTTAAACGTTTCATTCACTGTTGCATTAAAATAAACCCCTCTCCCTCGCTCTGGGCCTACAGTACACTCTTATCTGTGTTCTTCCAAGGAATGCAAAACAAAACACCCTCGCTGGCAGTGTATTCAATCCACTGGTCACCGTTCTATCACCGTCTCCTGCTTCCATGCACATTTCGATCTACCATTTTAGCTGTGGTCACCTCCCCCCAATCTATACATCACATACATTGAATAAACCCCGTTTTCTCTCATTCCCCCCTTTGATTCTCAATCAACTTTCAGAATCAACAGACTACTTGGTTTTTCAATTAAGGGGAGACACTACAGGTGAATAGGGTAAAAAAATTAACTAATAGATATCACAATGAAACTTCCCCAGTTGATTACTTATATTAAGACAAGACTTTTTTGTATTACAAGTTTTCTGAAATTGTATGTGCAAATGAGGCATGCTCTACTTAAATATGCACTAATTTGCATATAATTCCAGGACAGAAATCTGAACATTGGATAAAGCCAGTTTCAAAATTATAGTTTCATTTTGTTGACATATTAGATCCAAAGGTTATTACAGAGGGGATTTTGGATATCTCTTTTTATCACTCCATAAATCAGAAAATACTCCATTCAGTCCATTTTTACGGTAAAATTCCATATTTCGCCATGTTTTTAGGAATAAAATGTGATATAAATCAGGGTATGAATGCGATATCAACAAACCCTTCTGTAAATACCTTCAGAACATAGATATGAATAGAACTGGAAGGTTTGGTGTATGTGAGTGCTACTGAAGTGGAGATTTCTGGCTCAGAGTATGAGGAAAAACTCTTAAAACTCATTTTTGGGAAAACGCCTTCAAAGTTCTGTATTGTAAAATGCCATACTTTTTTTTTTAAACAGATATTTACAAACACAATACCTAATCAAACCATTAGTAATAGACAACCTAAACACATGCCTGATAACTGAATAATAATAATAATGATGTTATTGAACTGAACATAACTACACACAGGCTACAAACAGTGTAGTACAGTGTAGTACCCCCTAATAGGCAATTTTTTTTGAATAGATATCACTATGAAACTTTCCCAGTTTGTTATGTACATATAAACTAAGAAAAAATATATTGCAAGTTTTCTGACATTTATGTTTATATATGCAAATGAGGCACTTCCCCATTAAATATGTGCATATTTATGGGTGCAATAAGGCAAAATGAAGTAAAATAAACAACTAAATGTGTGTTATTGACGTTTTATTGTCACTAGTTTCATAGAAGACATGTTTAGGAAGCAAAATATAACAAAATCTCAAAATCAACAAAAAAAGTATATTTGACTATTCACCTGCAGTGTCTCGCCTTAATTATACCCAAAAATAGACTCATAACAATTAGGGCCCCGCCGTCTGCTGTTTTTCCTCGTTTTCCATGACCCGCATCACACCCAAACCAGAAAGGATAAACAACGGTCATGGAGGAGAGAGAGAGAGAGAGACAGAGAAAAACACAGATTGCAACTTTTCAGACGACACACCTAAAACCCTTCGGCCCCCCCTATCAGGTACCCCACGTCCAAATCAGAGCGCTCCCTTCCCTCTTACAGTACACCTCCCATCTTGGGCCGGTTCCGTCTTCTAGGGCAAGGGCCCATTTCAGTGACGGCTCCTTTCCTGAGCTGGTCCCCCCTCCAGGGCGCGGTCCCCTAGGCAAAAATGTCTCCCCTGGTCTGCTACTGCTCAGTGTCTCTGGCTGTCCTCTCCACATCTGCTCCTCCACCGCCGCCGTCTCCTCTCTCTCGTCGTGGATGATCTGTGTACCAGGCGTCGGTACCTGGCCCCTGCGGCTTCCTCCTCCTCCAGTCTGTCTCCTGGCCATCTCCATCGCTGTCGGTGTCATTCCCCCCTTGAAAGCAGAAACACAACACAGGCAGTCGTCTGTACCTTCGACTTCCCTTGTTTTGCTATTAGTCTACCACCTTCTCAACACCCATATCTAATCCTACAGGGCTGTTCCTTGTTTTGTTGTCTTCCGGCGTGACACCAGCAGCTAAACGATACCCACTCGGCGCTCTACGTTTGTCCCACGGGTGACCCCCAGCGCTCGCCAGTTCTTTCTGGTGACGTGTCCCCTCAAGACTCTGCCTATTTATTAGGTGTGAGAAGGCCCCACTGGACTTCCCTCTTTATTCCATAATTAACCCATTCAAATAACTGCACCTCCTCTGTCTGTGCAATTCTTATTTAATCCATTGTATGCTTAAACTCTATATCTAATATTATTATTATAATAATAATCCACTCTCTGTGCTAAATATTCCCCTATGGGTAATGAAAACTCCCCAGCACTACCCCCCCTCCACCACTAGGTGGCGACCTACTCCTCCTCTATGGTGGTTTAGTTGACGTGTCACTTCCTGATTCTAAACCCCTCGTGGCTCTGCGGCCATTTTAACTCGGTGCAAATGGCTACTCTCTCAACAAACGAACGCTGCCCTTCCTTCCAAGGCCTAAAAACACAGCTGTTTTCCTCTCTTTCCTATCAGGGGACGCTTCTCCCGGACTAAACTCTTGCTTATCGGACATAATACACAGTTTAAGGTAAACACCCGATCGACTTTCCTCCCGCTACGACAAATTCCGGCCGTCTTGAGACCACAGCGACCAGTTTAAGGTGGGCCGTCTCAGGCGACAGTCTTGTCATAACAATCCCGCCATAACATATTTCAGTCTGGTTCAGCACCCCCCCCCCCCTTTCTCCTCCTGCATTTACACTCCCAACACCAGAAACCGTGCAGCCTGCCCCGTTTGTTTTTCATTCTATCCTGTTGATAACACCCTCGATTTTCAAAACACCATGGCTCTCTGTTCATATTATTACAGCTGGCTTCTCTGTCGCTACTTATTTACGGATGCACTATCTGTTCGTTTTTATTTGGCTTAAAAGATCAAAACAACCATGTGTGCACAGTGAACTCACATTTTTGATCGGAGCGCTGTTTCCCCTACAGCGCTGGTTCGCCTCATGACCGCTCGACTCGCCGCTCTCTCCCAGGGCTGGCCGGCCTTGCTTCGATCATGATTCTCCCACACATTGATGACTGTTGTCCACTGTCGCCCCATTATTGAAAAAGTCTTTATCCGTTGTTCTTATCTCTTGCAAATCCGGCTGTCATCAACAACCAACTGTTCCTGTTGTTTTAATCTCTTGCAAATCCGGGTCACGGCACCAACTGTAAGATTCTGATCAAACTGGCCAGTATCACGTCTTCATCTGTTTTGGCCCTCCATCCAATTCCTCTGCGTTGTGTACTTTTAATGGTCCTGACGTCTCCGATACTGGTAGATAAGATCCTTATCTCCCCCCTGTTAGTGCAATCCATAAACCATAATAATTCTCCACTTGCGTAAGAATTCGACACTCCGACACCGTGAAATACCTTATGAGGAGAAGCGTTGTTTTATTGCTATAAACAGAACCTCATAATCAGATGTTATTAGATGTTATCAAATTGTATCGTCCTTGAAGAGTCTATTCTAATGATCTTTCGGTGTGTTCAGATTATCGTCCTTTTGCTGTTCAGTCCAATAGTGTTCAGGCCTGGTCGTCAGCCTAACCCTCCTCGTGTTAGCCGAAGCTAATGATGTGTGGCATTTCCCCCCCCCCCCCCCCCCCCCCCCTCCGTGATAAGAGGAGAGAGAGTCTCTTCTGGCTTCTTCCCTCTTAGTCTCAGTCAGATTTTAGTCCTACTCGCTCTTGGTCAGATTCTGGTCTGCCTTACACCCGGAAACACCGTTCGACTCATAGATGTTCGTCGTCGCAACGACGGCCCCGCCTTCTGGTTGTCATGCGACGTGTTGTCATGACAACTGCTAACCTTTCACACCTTAAACGTTTCATTCACTGTTGCATTAAAATAAACCCCTCTCCCTCGCTCTGGGCCTACAGTACACTCTTATCTGTGTTCTTCCAAGGAATGCAAAACAAAACACCCTCGCTGGCAGTGTATTCAATCCACTGGTCACCGTTCTATCACCGTCTCCTGCTTCCATGCACATTTCGATCTACCATTTTAGCTGTGGTCACCTCCCCCAAATCTATACATCACATACATTGAATAAACCCCGTTTTCTCTCAACTTGCCTACCAGGGGCGGGCCAGTGGCAAACAGTGATGCCACAGATTACTTGTAAAAGTAATCTGATTACTGATTACTGATTACTCCTTTAAAAAGTAATCTAAGTTACTTTACTGATTACTTGATTATCAGAGTAACTTAGTTACTTTGAAAGTAACTAGGTTACGAAGTCGTCGTCGTTCCCCCAACAGTTTTTTTAAACGCTTTATTGAAAGTGCATAAATTGTTTTTAACTTGTTTCTCTGCACATAACGTAAATTGTTAAACTAGTGCTTCAGCTTCTGTACCATCAAGTATGGTAAAGCAACAGTCTATGATGCTCACAGCATTAGAGAAGCCAGCCAGTGGTTTTACAAAACCAGTGTATCTCACATCTAACAAATGCAGGCTGAACTATTCAATTATATCAACTGTAACTATTAAATTGTTTTTATAAATGTCTCTCTATAAACATACAATCAGTCTCTCTTTAACATGTAAATTAACTGTAAATCTGGCAAATAAGAGCTTTTGCTCTGCCACCATCAAATATACATTAATCAAAAGGGAAAGAAACAATCTCTCTCTTTTGCTGTTTGGCTTGTGGACCTCCGAGTCCTCCTGTACCTAGTCGAAGCGTCGGCTAGTGTTGTGATTCCAGATGCTTTCAATGCAATTGGATGTGCTGTTTTTAGCGGTAGACAGTATTTTGTTTCCTCCGCACATGAATGTTTTTTTCACCCGGCTTAGCTGACACAAACGTGAAGTAGTGACTGAGGCTGCGTTTAGACGAGCGTTTTGGGATGGAAGTCTGAACAGAAACCGCAAAAGTCATCTTGCGGTTTCACTTTTAATTTTGCGTTTAGACAAGCGTTTTGGGGTGGAATTCTCCGTGCAGACGAGGCTGTAACAACGGAGCCCTGCTGTCACACGATTGGCGCATATGTCACATGACGTGCTGTGAAGACCCGCCCTACTCTGCCTCTGATTCGCAGACTGTGGATGGGGAATGTGATTGGACCAAAGCAGAGTCACTCACAGACAGAGGGTCCAGTCACGCCGCGGGACACATTCTTGTGTATTTAACCCGTTCACTGCCACACGACGTCACTCCCAAATAAGAAAAACAGCTCAAAATGTATTTTTGACTGTTGAAAACGAAATAAAATACTGCATTCCGCCTGCATTATGAATTTATGATGAGATAGTAACGAAATAGTAACGCACAGCCACTTGGACAAGTAACTGCAATCAGATTACTGGCTTTTAAAGATTAACGTGTTAGATTACTATTTTCGGGGAAAAGTAATCAGATTACAATAACGCGTTACTTAGTAACGCGTTACTGGCATCACTGGTGGCAAATGGGTGTAACAGCCTTTTTTTGTGCTTGCATTACCTTCTCTACAATTACAGTGAATGTATGAACCCCCTGATAATGTGCTTCATACAGTAAACAAATAAAAATAAAGTACAAACACTATACAAAACACCATAACATTATGACTAGAATACTACTCATGAGGTCATGGGTTCGATTCCAACATGCTGCCACCTGTGTGTAATTATCTAGCTGGTTTATAATATAAATGCTGTATACTGTAGCAGTCCCAAGATAATTTTAAATGGTTTTCATATCTAGAAGTGTACTGCTTTTAACTCTACACTATCCAGACTCCCCTAAAAGGCAAGTCTTCATGATTGGCTTGGCTGAGAGTCGTCTGTGAATAGGGAAACTAAAACAAAATCAAGTACACAAATTCTTCACTTGATTAAAAAGAAGCTGTACACACTATAGTTATCTGAGTCCTCCATAAAGAATTCTACTAAAATGATTTACTACTAAAGTATTAATACTAAAGTATTTAATATAACATTTAAAGTAAAAGCACATGTTCACTTTGTCTCTGTAAGGAAGTTGCTCCGATTGCTATTCTTGATTTGAAGTGAATCATTTTAATAACCTGACCCTGTGTTTATTATAAAAAAGTCTTAATTCAAAGTGAATCAATGCAGGCGTTTGATAAATATAGTGGACAGAGAACTGTGTTGTTTTCTTTGAAATATAGGAGAATAATTGTTTCCCTAATAATATGTAATTACTTTGGTAAAGTACCAAAATAATCGACAGCAGTATAAAGATATCACTTTTCACTCCTGCCTTCAGCAAAGATAAATCTACAGAATGAAGTCAGCCATTTAAACGTGTGTAAGGAAGGTGGGACAAAGACGGTTGTAATAATATTGTAAATCATCCAAAAGCAGTAGGGCTTCATGCACTAATCCTGCATGCAAACAAACATATTCTGTTTACTCTATTTTAACTCAACTCAACAGGCTTGCGTTTTATTATTTTGAAATAATAACCTGACACTAATAACAAAATAAAACAAGCTGATGAAATCAAATAAAGTAGAAATGGAAATCTTCCCAGATTATAAATACATGCAACATTACACCCACTGTGAAGAAGTTAGACACCCGCATTAATATATTTAATGACTCTGAGCATTGCAATGCACTCCTGTTATGGTTGCGATGTTGTGAGCTCCCTGGATTTATTAATAGAGTTGTATATGTCAATGTGATTAAGATGCTATATTATATGTTATTATATATTAGGATATATTATATCAATCAACAATTATTGAACCTTAATTGTGAAAACACACGTGTTATCTTGTTGATTGTAATATTTTGTAATTGTATTAACTATTATTGCAGCATTAAATCCGCTGAATGCAAACATTAAACATGTTGTATATGAATTCAGCATTTGCAAGATTGTTGGATCTAAGCATGATAACTCAAAGTATCTTCAAATAAATGAAATCAAAATTAAATAAATCGATCTGCTATAAAGGGACATGATCTAGCACCACAGGGTGATGATAACAAAAAGCAAATATAAATCAAAAACCATTTGACCTTTTTGAGGAGATACCCATTTTAGTTTTTGCTTGGATTGCAGAGTGAGCTCTATATAAGACAGTTGAGAGAGAGATGGAGGTAGTGGAGTGGAGATCTGTTCCAGCTGGTGGTAAGTGACACAGATGCTTCAGCTGCCATTCACAGTGAAGGAATTGCATGGGAGATGTTCGGTATCGTAATGGCTCTCGCTCGGCGTCACTCACGCACTGTACCTCGCTTGTGCACGTGCACTGAATAAAATTCCACAATGTACCTTTATCCCAATATTCGTCTGACCACACCCCTCATCAGGTTACCTTCATAAGCAGGTGTGTGGCCACCTACTCGCCTCCTTCTTCGCTTCACCACAAGAAAGTGCCTTCGGTAGATCCCCACTTGACGAGGTTGTTAGTAGGAGAAAGTTGGAAAACAAGAGATACGTTGACATCATATCTTTATTTTCTCTCTCACTATATTCGAGAAAATACGGCGATATTGTCTTCGTACTGGAGTGTCTGGAAGATGATGATCATTCTACACCTCCGCCGGTTTTTTCGTATTGGGAGTTCACGCCGCTACATGCCTCCCAACTGCAGTCCTCCTTGCTGCGGCTGGTTGGGGTAAAACCCTCCAGCGACACAGCTGGACTGTAGGACGCGCCGCTGTTGTGAGAAGCGGTGGGTTCCAGGTTTGGTGAGTAATGTTTGCTTGCGAGCTCCACTTGTCTGTTAGTGCTATGGGGGCTAGCTGACAATGTTTACGAAAACCGGCCCCAGATTAGGGTCCTTTGTTCAGCCTTTTAGGCGACGGCAGAGGATCTTGGTTTGAAGCCCATTATAGCAACTAGTGGGCCACGACCAGTAGAACTGGTGATCCCAGGATCTCTGAACGCATGGGTACTTCTCTGTCACCGTATAGGCCCCGTCTTTCATATGCAAATGAGAGTATACCCTAAACGAGGAAATGTGGGCATGGATGATCGTTATCGGAAAATCCATGTTCAAGTCGGCTACAGCCCAGATGGGACTTGTGCTGGCTCCGCCGGATGGTAAAATCACCATTGTAAAACTGTGTTAACATCTCGTTTCTCTTCTCTCTTAAAAGGTGAGGAGGGTTTCAGAACGGCGGCCTGTCTGAGTGTCGCTTGTTATATTGTTGTGTACAAGTTCAGGTGATAGCTGCTTAGCTTGCGTGCTAGTTGTGGCCTACCTGTTAGCCAGTCAGCTGTTAGCTGCAGGCGCTAGCCTGTTGTGTCACTAGGCTAGGTAACGTTAGCTTGCTGCTATCGGCCGAGAGTGGCCGTTAGCTTAATGCTACACTGTTGAACGTTCTGAGACTATAACATGCTTTAAACACTCTGACTACGACGTCATCTTTGACAGAGGATGTTAGTCGAACCTACCCTGAGGCCGGCCGGCGAGGACTGCGTCAAAAAGGGGAACCGTAGCGGCGGGATGGAGCGGCGACGCTGCCCATGTCGACAACACAGGGATGCTGTGTTACTATCGGTGCCTTGTTAGAGACTGCAGTTTCCCTTGATCTGCGCTCACGGTACTAATCGAGAATTATGTATTCTCTCATTATGAAAAATGGCGTTCCTCTGTAGAGTGTTTTTGCCATTTCTTGTAGGTGATAATGGGTTGTGTGTGTCGTGTGACCTACAACTGGGTTGGGTTGACCACAGAAGCACATGTGTAAGTCTGGTACCGGGGCTCTTGAGAGGGCCCTCTCTATTCTGTTTTTTCCTTAGTAAAAATCAGATAGCAGGTTAGCACATGCGCTGTGTGAAGCTGTTAGACGCTTCATGGAGCTGACTATGACTGCGTCATACTCTTTTTTGTCATTACATCATATCATGGGTGTGGGGTTGTAAAGGGGTGAACTGGTAATCCTTTTCTCCCCTTCTTTGATGGGCAGGGGTTAAAACCTCCTGTCCTTCAAGGTTCCTGTCAAGTTGCTGTTCGGCACGTTACAGGGTAAGAGGGGGGGGGGGGGGGGGGGGGTTTCCTGGTCCCACGCTCTGGAATATTGGGCGTGTGCACCGCAGAAATTCCCCCGCCATAGAGTACGTCACTGTGCGCGTCTCTGTTGGTAGGACTTCCGTGAGCTGTTCGGGTCCATGGGATGGGTCTGTTTCGGGGGGTGGTCAGGGCTCCTCCTCACGAAGCTCCTATTCGGGCCTTCTGTGAGTTAGGACTCTCCTTCCATGTGAGGGAGCCTCCTCAGAGTGCAGAGCCTCCTCCTCAGATTGTCAAGGTGAGTGGAACCTCAAAAAGGAGTCCTACTCTATTGTGTGTGTATTCGATTCAATTCGATTGAGTGTGTATGGGTTCAGTGCTTCCTCCCCGGAGAGCCCTAAAACCAAAATTTTACATGGCTCAAGGTTGCAATATGTTCTTTTCAATCTGTACAGCTCGCGTGGGAAGTCTCTCTGGGGATTTCCGTCTCCTCCCTATGGGAGGGTGGTGGGATGTAAAAATGTAAACAATTTTTACCCCCGGCTGTGTAGACTGGGATTCCTGCTGTTGGTGCTTCCTTCTTTTTTATTAAAAAGAGTTGGAGTTAGGAGGCATCACACCGATCTTGTCGTTCCCCTGAACGCCTTGGGGATTCAATGACAGGTCTAAATAGCCTGTTCATTGTTGTGGTTGTGTCCCGACGCACGCATAGTGCTAGTTCGGGGTGTTCTGTTGAAGATCAGGCGACTGACTGGCGCGCCTTGGTTGCTTGGGGTTAAAACAGCGTTTTTATAAAGCAACTGGGATGGGTTTTTTTTCCTCTTCCGACGACCTATGTTGGTTGTCGACGGATTCTCGTTCATATCAGGGGGATGATGACGGAATGGATCTGAACATACGTAGAAGGGTCTCACGCCCTGGGGGTGGGCCACCGGGCGCGGTTCGCACCGAACGGCTGGGTGGCGCCTTCTTTTCATGTTTAAGGTCAACACGCATATCTGCCCCTTCTCCTGGAGTTGGCATGTCGGCGTGGTTAGGGCACGGGACTGGTTCTGGTCACGCTGGTCCGGATCAGTTGAACCCGTTGTCCGCCGGGGATGCAGATCTGCTGTTCTGGTACTCTGAGGGACTTGGGCTTTTTTCAGGGGGAGAAATGCCAGGTCGGTCCGGGTGTCACAGGGTTAGGCGCTATGGAGACCCTTGTTGGGTACGTTGTACTCTGCACTGTCGTAATGGCTTACGGCCATGCCAACTTGTACACGCCCGATCTCGTCAGATCTCGGCCGCTACGCAGGTTGGTCTTGGTTAGTACTTGGTTTGGAGACCTCCTGGGAATACCAAGTACGGGGTGCTTGGGGCTGGTTCTCCATTCTTTTCGCTCTTCTCTTACGCATGGCGAAGAGGGGCCTGTTGGGGTGGTCTTTGACCTCCTCGGGGGACCCTGTGCTCCCCGTATCGCCGGGCCCGGTCCGAAGTAATGTTTCGTCGACCCGTAGGCCTGGGATAACCCTGTTGGAGACTAAAACACTTGTACTGCGGTAGTGCCCGCAGGTACGTTTTGGAGTTTTTTCTTGAGGGGTTATGGGACCAACCACCGCATAGGGTAATGACTGGGTGGTTGGTTCTCTGGTGTGTTGGTGCAGTGTCAACTCCCGGGTTGCCCGGTTGAGTGTGCCCCTGCACGTTCATGATGTCTGCCAATCGTGTCAGCCTTCGCTGCCTCATTGAGGGAGGCTTTGTCATGGTGGTCAACAACGCCAGCATACGCCCCTTCCGCCGGGGTGGCCATTTCAGCTGACCCCTCTGGCGCCTGTCTCGTCCGCAGTACTCCAGGCTCGGGTTACAGCCTGTTGCCTGGTTTCCCCGGTGCGCTGCTTGCTTCCGTGGTAAGCCTTTGGTTCTTACGGCCATGCTGACTGCCTGTCCTGCAGGGTCAGTGTGCCTGGCGGTGTGCTATTGGGGACACAGGGCCTGCTCTTGTGAGGGGCCTTTGTCCGAGTACGCTGGCGATGTGGGGGGCGGGGTCACTAGGTGACCACCTGGTGGGGTCTTGATGTTGGCATCATGGACTTCTCCGGGCCCCCGTTTTCCAGGGGGTCCAGTCCCTTTGGTGGGTCTGGGTCTTCCTTCGCGCTCCGCTGCTATGGCCTTGCCACGGGGTTGGGTTTGCTCTTGATCCCGTGATTTCTGGGGGCAGTAACGAGGTCGTTCCTTCCGTTCGTTCCCGGGTGGCATGCGGGTTGTGCGTGTGGGTAGTCGTGGGGTCAGGACACGGTCTGCTCACTCCGTGCGTTGAGTTGCTTGAGTGCCTCTTCGCACGGTCGGTTCCGTCGCCCTCCCGTGATCCCCCAATAGGGGGGGTGTTCTCCATTAGGGGGGGTCGGGGGGGCTCGGTCCTCCCTGATCTGATGGTTGTGGGGGGCCTCAGTGGGGTATATTTGTCGGCCGATGGCTCTCGCTCGGCCTCCCTTGTGCGTGAGTGACGCCGAGCGAGAGCCGTTACGATACAGAACGTTAGGTTATAACTATAACCAAGTTCTGTTAGTAATGGTGACGCTCGGCGTCTGACGCCGCTGCAGCCCTTGATCTCACCTTGTGGTGAAAGCTTGGGAAGGAGGCGAGTAGGTGGCCACACACCTGCTTATGAAGGTAAGCTGATGAGAGGTGTGGTCAGACGAATATTGGGATAAAGGTACATTGTGGAATTTTATTCAGTGCGCGTGCACAAGCGAGGTACAGTGCGTGAGTGACGCCGAGCGTCACCATTACTAACATAACTTGGTTATAGTTATAACCACACGTTTCAGTGCTATGTTGACTGATACAATTTATTTCATATCATATCACAATATTTGTCTTAGTTTTAAATGTATAATGGTATTTTATAGTATAATGTTTTCCAGTATAAATTACTATGTGACATACCATATTTGTATGTCTTTAACTTTTAATAAAATTGTCAGGGTGCTATTTCATTCAAAATGGTCTATATTATTTTTATTTTTTAAATACTATGCAAGGAACACATTTTTAACTAAAAGTAAACTAAACATAATTAACTAAAACATGCAGTATTTTGTATGTATATACACAGTAAATATATTTTTTTTGTATCCACTTTTTCTCCCATTTTCTATTTTTCTCCCATCCCAATTTTCATATTGTCCAATTCAACCCTCCCCTGTCTTCGAACGTTTCTTGCCTCCCACAAGCCGGCTGCAATGTGGACTAAGTCATACATAGCACGAGTCCCCTCCGATACTCGAGGTAACAGCCGTCGCATCTTTTCACCTGCGCGGCTCGATCTTTCAGCGTCGGGGGTCTGGGCTTTGGACAAGCCCCGCCCCGGTCGCTTCTTGATTCTACTGCGAAGGCGCACCAACCGACCTGTAGGAGTCGCTGTCCACAACGCCCGATCCCCACCCTTCAGTTTCCCTCCCCGTAATACGGCCAATGTGTATTACTGTGGACGACCAGCTAAACTGAAAGCAATGTGGAGAGCGGGGCATCCTGTTCGAGCCTAGTCTCCAGCATTCGTTGCGAGCGCCTTGCCCACTGCGCCACGTAGCCGCCCATACACAGTAAATATATTATGTATATATCATGAATGACGGTATATTAAAAATCCATACCTTTGACGGTATACCTTCATATTCGGTATACCTGTCATCCTTCAAATAATTGTATGTTGGGGAAAGAACATGGACTAATTTAGAATCTGAGTAAAGGATAAACATATGGATGTGTCCATAATTCAGTGTGATCAAATTTAAATGCATATACTCGGGGGGGGGGGGGGGGGGGGGGGGGACATGTAACTCAAGTAATAACGGAATAACATTAATACATGATTATTCTCTCAAGCAGGGTTCTACATTGTGAACAAGTTCTTCTTACAAGGTAAGATTTTAGTTGGTTCAAAAACATGGTATATTTTTTTTAGTCAAATATAAAAGCAGCATGTTTGTTAGTTTTCATCGTATTTAAATAATTTTTTTGTCTGTTGACAGGAAGCCGCCACCATGAGTACAGACGCGGAGATGGCCATTTATGGCAAGGCCGCCATATACCTCCGTAAGCCAGAGGCTGAGAGGCTTGCAGCTCAGACCGCACCCTTTGATGCTAAGGCCGCTGCTTACGTGGCTGATAAGTCAAGTCAAGTCAAGAGCTTTAATTGTCACGGCATACAAGTATACAATGAAATGCGGGGGGTCTTGCCCGCAGCGATTGTGCATAATACAATAATAATAATATAATAATATAATAAGAATCCAATAGAACGACATTCTGCAATAATACAAGTAATCAAAGTAGGGCATATCGGTACATGAGTTTTTATAGAGCATGGTAGGACATGCTAGGTCCTGTGGTAGTGCAATACACTGTTAGCTACGGATGAGGCACTGGGTCTTTATGTACACTGCTATACAATGCTATATTATACAATCTCTTAATTCAATTATCTGTACACAGTGGAGAATCTGGTGCTGGAAAGACTGTGAACACCAAGCGTGTCATCCAGTACTTGGCCACAATTGCAGTGGCTCCTGGTGGAGAGAAGAAGAAAGAATCAAGATGCAGGTAAAATACTGTGAGAATATTCTGAAAATGGAAACCACAGACATTTTAACAAAGAATGGAAATGTACTGATATGATTGTTAAAATGTGACATTTTAATTAGGGATGCTCGATATTGGCTTTTTTACCGATACCGATATACCGATATTGTCCAACTCTTAATTTCCGATACCGATATTTTCCGATATCACATTTTAATGCCGATATTGGCCGATAATAACGGTAGGCTGATAATATCGGACATCCCTAATTTGATTTATAGGGCTCACTGGAGGATCAGATCATTGCAGCCAATCCCTTGCTGGAGAGTTATGGTAATGCAAAGACCGCGAGGAATGACAACTCCTCTCGCTTTGTAAGTTGGATATTTAATTTTCTATCAAATATCACTTGGGCATTACTTGGTTATACAATAATAACACTGTTGTGCTCTTTTGAAAAGGGTAAATTCATCAGAATCCACTTCCTCCCATCTGGCAAACTGTCCAGTGCTGATATTGAAACATGTAAGTATAACATTCACATACAAAATAAACAAGTGACATTATTAGTAGGCTAGATATTTATTATGATCAAACCTCATAGATCTGCTGGAGAAGTCCAGAGTGACCTTCCAGCTTCCAGATGAGAGAGGCTACCACATCTTCTACCAGATGATGAGCAACCACAAGCCTGAGCTGATTGGTGAGCTGAATAACTGATTAACCGATAACTGATATAACTAATCTTAATTGTCAACAACAATGGTCCATAATCATTGGACGGAAGCAGATCCTGTCTAACTCATTTGATTCTATGTGTTTTCCACACCAGAAATGACTCTCATCACCAACAATCCCTATGACTACCCCATGTGCAGTCAGGGTCAGATCACTGTGGCCAGCATTAATGACAACGAGGAGCTGGATGCCACTGATGTTAGTGATGTGTAGTAATATACCTTTTTGTACAAGTATTCTGCCAGGGAACTTATGGACACGACAATAGTAGTAGTTATAAGGTGTTTGAGCTTGTAACGTTAGTTAGCTCATAATATCGTGGTAGCCAGACTGGACGTCGCAGCATGTTGTTAGCACAATAGCTACCAAGCTAAGCTACGTTAGCTTCTAACGCTGTATACACAATATGTACAACGACACAATGATCAAACACCTTATAACTACTACTATTGTTGTGTCCATAAGTTCCCTGGCAGAATACTTGTGGGGACAAAGGTATACAAAGAGGAGAGAACCATTTTAAATCAGGCATTCATGCCGGCTAACAAACTAGACGTCGGAGCATGTTGTTAGCACAATAGCTACCAAGCTAAGCTACGTTAGCTTCTAACGCTGTATACACAATATGTACAACGACACAATGATCAAACACCTTATAACTACTACTATTGTCGTGTCCATAAGTTCCCTGGCAGAATACTTGTGGGGACAAAGGTATACAAAGAGGAGAGAACCATTTTAAATCAGGCATTCATGCCGTCTAACAAGCTAGACGTCGGAGCATGTTGTTAGCACAATAGCTACCAAGCTAAGCTACGTTAGCTTCTAACGCTGTATACACAATATGTACAACGACACAATGATTTACATTATTACAAATATGGTAACGTGGTTGTGGCTTATACAAATAGTGGTTAGCTTTAGAGATGGATGGCTATGATCACAGAGCAATAGTGTTAGGTGAAACAGATACATTTTCATTCATCACTCCTCGGCTAGTAGTAGCAAGGCTCTTTGCCTGCCACTAGCTGTGTGTGACTCTCAGAGCCCCTCGCTGCCCTGCACCTGATGTGACGTCACTTCAGGCGTAAAATGGAAATAAATAAATAATTAAATTAGATACCAATGATGTAAACTACCCATAATTGCAGAGTAGGGTTTAACCTGCAAGTTGGCCTTTAAGTGAAACGCATCTTTTATTGGCTGACAATGTAAAGCTGGCGGATAAAGTATATCAAAACATAAGCTCCTCCTCCTTTGGCACCAAATCCCGTGGTGTAGCTATAGTAGTGAAACGGAAGTTGAATATTAAATTGTTGGACGTGTGGTCTGATGCAGATGGTCGAATAACTATTGCCAAGATATATTACTTTAACAGGAAAATTGCTTTGGTAGTGGCTTATGCCCCTAATGTCTATGACGCAAAGTTCTATGCTTCACTCACTAGAGCGATGCTAGATCTCCCTGAATATTAATTTATAATTGGTGCAGATTTTAATGCCATCTGGGATCCCTCGATCGATAAATCTAGTCTCACCACAACCTATCACCAGAGACAGTCCTCTACGGCACTACAGGCCTGGTCCAAGGACACAGGAGTAAATGATTTGTGGTGATCGCTCAATCCAACAGCGCGAGAGTTTTCCTTTTTCTCAGCAAGACATAGGACATTTTCTAGAATAGATTATGTTTTTGCATCCCCTAGTGTAACTGAGGGGTACAATTCCCTGACTGTATTGATAAGTATGGTATCATTAAACCACTACCGTCTTATGTACTTTAATTACTGGCCATACAGTACATGATATATATATATGATGAACACTTCCCACAATGAATCGGTTCCACACAAAGTTATAATTAAGTATTTATTGCAGCAAAAGGTACATAATATACTTCTCTAATTTACTTTGAATGCGCTTATAAGGCAAAGGAATGTGCGTAGACAAATCAATAATGAATGTCCATTCTCTGGTTACGCAGGAGGTAATTATACAACCTGAATCTTAGGGAATTATATCTATGGTACACTAGTGATATATAGCGGGAGATACTGGAAGGGTCCCCCCGGTTGTAAGCCAGCAGGGGTAGAGGATCTGTCGGTAGTAGAGCCTGGGTCAACGATGATAAGGAGACTCCGAGTACGGGAGACGGTGCAATAAGATCTTGATCCACAGACGAATACAGCTGTTCTCCGTAGCCTGTAGATCCACAGGGAAGAAAGCTAGCCTGCCTCAGGCTCTCTGAGGCGCAGACTCGACGTGGCTCCTCACAGGGTAAATCCCACACACGTGTAGGCGTCGGCGATTCTCCGCTCCATCAATCACAGGACCAAAAGCAAATATAATCCAGCCGCAAAGGGCTATGTAGTCGTCGGGTAGATTAATCCAGTGTACATGTCCACACGGTTCTCGTCTAGGGCTCCTCGGGTGAAAGCGCCTTGAAGCAGCCCAGCCTGGATAAGCACTCTAGCTGATACGAGGAAGCGTTGGTGATGCTGGTCACTGTAGAACTTTAGCCGCACGATACACTATACACAAATAGACTATTACTGACTTAATAGAAATATGTCGCACTCGACGGTATAGCGCCAAACTCTGACAATTCAGTTATTAATTCGCACGCGGTCTCAATGCTCTATTTGGGGCCAAACAGGCCATACTTCACCGCACGTCGTATCGTGGGTGAGGCTTCAACTTATTGGGTAACTCAACTTCTGTATTCACCTGCACCATATTTATATGCACAGCGAACAATCTAGTGCCAACCTCATTTCTGTCTCGTATTCTTGGGCAAGGCCGGGCATGTACAGACATGTCTTGACGGTGGCTTTGAACCTGACTCTGGAGGCATGGCCTTGGCGCCTTTGGACCGCTGTCCAATAGGAGAATGAAATATTATGGTCTGTACTAGGCTAAAGGGATATTCCGTGTATATGTACAAGGAATATACAAGGGATATCAAACGATATACAAATATTATGCAATATATATCAATCAATAAATATATATATTCGGTTTAATCTGATCCTTTGTAACAGCCGCCTCCTAATTAGTCCCACCTAATTAGCTAAGCAGAGACAGATTAACCGCACTGTCCACTACTCAATGTCTGTTGTGAGGGGTCGGGCAGTTCACAAAGTCATGGGGTCATGGTCGTCATCGATAGTATCGGGGAGCCTCGGCAGCTCTATTAGCCTCGCCACGGGTCGGGTGTAGATCCGTCCTTGGACGAGCACTTCGGCTGCTCGGACCTTTCCGTCGGCACCGGTGATCACTTTGCTTACGCGGCCAGCCGGCCACATAGCTCGGGGTAGTGACTGGTCGATAATCATGACGACTGTTCCTTCTGTCAAATTGTCTCTCTCTTTCACCCATTTCTGGCGGGTCTGTAGAGACGGTAGATAGTGGAGTAGGAAGCTGTTCCAAAACTTGTCAGCCAATACTTGACTGTACCTCCACATTCTTCGGCCGTTCGCTTCTTCAGGCCTGTACATTGTCTGTGGTAGCGCGGGGTCCAGCCGCACCATCAAGAGTGTGTTGGGGGTGACTGGGTCGACATCTGCTACATCACTTGAGACGTAACCGAGGGGCTTTGAGTTCAATACTCCCTCGATCTCCGTGAGGACTGTCATTAAGACTTCTTCCGCCACGGTCTGGGCCCCAAGCACGGCGTACAGGGCTGTCTTTATTGAACGTACTTCTCGTTCCCAAGTTCCACCGAAGTGAGGTGCGTTCGGGGGATTAAACTGGAAGTCAATCTGGGATGGAGCTAGGTGGGTCTTAAGTTCTGGGCCCATAGCTTGGAAGCTCTCTCTCAGCTCTCTTTCTCCGCCTTTGAAGTTTGTCCCGTGATCAGACAATAGTATAGACGGTTTGCCTTTCCGCGATGTGAATCTTCGGAAGGCCATAAGGAATGAGTCTGTGCTCATGGTTGGAAGGAGTTCTATATGCATCGCTCGGGTGGTCATGCATTTGAATACAATACCCCACCGCTTCTCGGTTCCTCTTCCTTTCTTTATATACAGCGGGCCGAAACAGTCCATACCGGTGGAGTGAAAAGGCTTGTCGCCGAGTCGGAGGCGACAGGGAGGTAGGTCAGCCATCCGGGGTATACTGGGCTGCGCTCGCCACTTACGACAGTCTAGACAGGTTCGCTGGAAGCGCCGCACTGCTTCTCTCCCTCTGATCTCCGCGAAGACTCTCTCTGCCCCGGCGTGATGCACATCCTCGTCGTATTTCTTTATGATCAGCTCTGTGACCTTGTGTCGGCCGTTTAAGACTATCGGGTACTTGACGTCATCCGGTAAGTCTGGAGCTCTCCGCAGACGACCACCCACTCTGATGAGACCATGGGCGTCGCTCTCGGGGGCTAGGTGGAGCAGTCTGCTGTCTGATGGGACGGGCTTTGCTCCCTGTAGACAGTCTAGCTCATCGGGAAACAAGTCTCTCTGGGCTCGTTGTAGTAGAAGAAGTTCTGCTTCTTCGTAGTCAGCTGCTGTAATGTCAGTAGTGAGCTGAACCTCTGGGTGGTGCCACAGGAATGTCTTTAGCTGCGCACTCTCTAGGGTGAGGCAATCGTCTATGTCGGGGTCTGTGGAGACGAGTGTGTTCAATCCACAGAACATAGATTTCTTGTTTTCGGCCTCCTCTTTACTCGCTTCCCGTGGGGTGGGTGTAGGCCACTCTTCTTCCGGGAGCTTGAGGAACTCTGGCCCGTCACTGTATAGGTTGTGACGGGTGAGGTCATCCAGGGACATTCCCCGGGTGATGACGTCAGCTGGGTTGTGTTTTGTGTCCACATACCTCCAGCTTGCTACTTCTGTTAAATCTTGAATCTCTGTGACTCTGACTCCCACGAAGACCTTGTATCTGCACGAATCAGACCGGATCCATGTGAGTACTGTCGTGGAGTCTGACCACAAGATTGTTCTTTGCACCGGAATGGTGAGTTCACGTTGGATTAACGTGGCGAGTTGCGCTCCTTCTAGGGCTGCGCAGAGCTCTAGACGCGGGATAGATTGTTGCTTGCGTGGGGCTATTCTTGAGCGAGCCAGGATGAAAGCAGTATGTATTTCTCCTCCCTCCTCTCGGGCACGCAAGTAGGCCACCGAACCGTAGGCTACTTCGGAGGCGTCGCTGAAGACGTGCAGGTCCATCTGGCACGTCTCCGGCCTCACTGTGGGTGGGAAGTAGCTGCGGCGTATGTTGACACCTGGGAGTGAGCTGAGTTCCGTCTCCCACTCTCTCCATGTGGACGCAAGGTGCTCGGGTATGGGGTCGTCCCAGCCCTGGTCCTCGTCCCATAACGCTCTTACAATCATCTTTGCCCTGGTGGTGTAAGGTAGAATACATCCCAACGGGTCATATTGTCTGGCGAGTGTTCTGTATACACTCCGTCTGGTGGTCGGTAGTGCAGTCGACCTTCCCTGCTCCTTGGTCAGGGGTGTGTGTTTATAATGGAGCGAGTCTGTTTTGAAGCGCCAGACTAGTCCTAATGTCATTTCTTGGGCTTCTCCTGGGATGGTCGCCATCCAGGTCTCGCTGCTTGCTGCCTTGTCCTCGGGGGAGAGGCTGCGCAATACTTGCGGGTCGCTGCTGGCCCACTGCCTCAGATCAAAGCCGCCTTTGATCAGGGAGGCGCGGAGCTTGAGTAGAAGGGCCTCGGCTTCTTCTGGCGTCGAGACGCTTTGCAGACAGTTGTCCACGTAGAAACTATTTCCTACACTTTGTCGGACCTCTTCATCAGCTGCTGGGTCCTCTGCGACGTGCTTTTGCAGTGCAAACGTAGCACAGCATGGGCTGCATGTGGTTCCGAAAGGGAGGACTTCCCATTGATAGATGGCTGGTTGCTCATCCCCGATCCTCTCTCTCCATAGGAACCGCAGCAGGGGCTTGTCCTCCTCCACTAGTCTCACCTGCAGGAACATCCCTTTGATGTCGCCGCTGATGGCCACCTTGTCTTGGCGGAAACGTAGTAACACGCGTAGTAGAGAGGGGCCAAGTGTTGGGCCGGGCAAGAGCTCTTTATTCAGATTTTGTGATCCGATCTGGTAGCTGCAGTTGAACACAATACGATCCTTGCCGTTGTGGTGGACTTTGTGGTGCGGCACGTACCATGATTCGGTCATCTGATCGGCCTCTTTAATGTCAATTTTCTTTATGTGTCCCGCTGTGATTAGCTTGTTAATCTCAGCGCGGTACACAGTCTCTTGAGCGGGGTCTCTGGCTAGGCGCCGCTCTGTGTTCAATAGATACCGCTCCGTTGCTTCTTTTGGGGCGTGGAAGGTAGGCATACCCTCTCGCCTCAGGAGTGGAGTTGCGTATCTCATCACTCCGTTGACTTTGACTCTCTTTGTCCCCTGCTCGAGGAGGGCTATAGCGTAAATGTCTTCCTTGGAACGAATGTCTTTCTTTTCGTTCTTAAAGGGCATTGTCTCTAGTGTCCATAGCCTCTCGACATGCTGTAGGAGGGTGGTGTCTTCTTCTGTCACTCTGGAGTGGAGGCAGCTAGTGGCTGCTGTTCGGTTAAGAGACTTAGCGAGGGGGCCTTGTAATGTCCATCCTAGGCGGGTCTCGACTGCTGCAGGACAGCCTCTGGGCCCTGTGTGGACCCGGTCCATCGGGACGATGAGGTCTGCATGGTCGGAGCCTATCAGCAGGGTCGGGGTAGCACCGTCTATGAGCGGTATAGGTAGTTGACGCAGGTGCACATATTTATCCATCAGCTTGGCGATGGGGTAGGTGTACTGCGACAGGCCTATTTCTTGGCTGGTGAAAGCGTTAGTAATCCTATACCGTCTCTCTGGCTGCCCGCTTGCTGCGATAGTGAAGGAGACATTCTCGCCCTTTATCGTCTTTAGATCTCTTCTTATTGTCCGAATCGTCATCTGGTTTTCGCTCCCCCGCAGCCCCAGCTGGGCCGCAGCGGACGCGAGGAGAAGGGTCTTCTCTGACCCGTCGTCAAGGACGGCGTAAGTGTCCATGACCTTATCTTGGTAACTCAGTGTTACGCGGACCACCTTTAAGAGCACCCGGGCGCCCCCGCTGCTGGCGGGGTCAATGTACATAACACTTGCCTTTGTGCTGCTTGAGGGTGCAGGCTTTCTTCTGTTACTGTCGTGTAGGACATCTAGGTGGGCTCCGTCACACCGACTACACCTCTTCTTTAAGCGGCAATCGGCTGCCATGTGACTGCGCGCACATCGGTAACAGCGTCGGTTGGACTTTATCCATTGACTCACCTCGTCGGTGGTCATCTTCTTGAACGTGTCACATTGTGACAACCAGTGTTCCTTTTCGCAGTACGGGCACACCATCTTCCACTTCTCTTTCATCGAGGGGGTACTGTGGTTCTTGCTGCTCGGTACTGATTCTGATTGGTGCATGACGGTCACCAATCTGCGGCCATCGTTTGCTCTCCTAGGTCCCTCTCTGGAGCTTGGTGTGCTCCGCATGAACGTATCCAACCGTAGGCTGTTGACTTCTCTCGCCAGGAAGTCGGCTAGGTCTAGGAGGGATGGCTCGGGACCGTTAGGATCACGGTGGTCTCTTTGCCGCCTGAAGCGCTCTTGTCGGGCGGGCGGAAGCTTCTCTAAAATCCTCTCGACATTAGAGTTTGGGTACAGTTCGTGCATACCCTTTTCTCTTTGCGCCCCCAGCATCCCTACCAGGGATTGTACCTTGATAGACAGGTCATCTAGTGAGCGATTGTCTGTGGCTGGGGGTAGGCGGTCAATATGCCTTATCTCTTGTATTACGTAGTCCCATATGCGTCCATATCTTTGGTCGAGTGCTGCTAGAGCCGCTGTGTATGGGGTAGTAGAGGTGGCATAGGCCAGCGCTATATTGTGCGCTCGGGGCACCTTGAGGTGCTTCAGTAGGATAGCATACTTGTACGGTTCATCAGCTACATCGGACATCATTGTCTCTAAGCACATTCGTAGCTCCGTGTACTGTGCTCTGTTCTCGTGTGTGAAGTCCGGAAACGTCGGTGTGCCAATGTATGATGCCATGGATGGCTGGCACATCGGTGAGCGTTGGAAGAGAGGCCTCCTAGGCGAGTCTCCTCTTACGCCTCTTGGTGGGCTGGTACCTGCTGGGTACCATGGCCCGCGTATCCAGGTGCTGTTCCTCGGGGCTGGTCGTGCGTCAAGCTCACCCGTGAATTGAGTCGGGGGTCTGTAGCGCAGAGCCGCGGGGGTAGAGCCTGGGCTGTACTGGACCTCCTGGTCCTGTGGAGTACTGTGCTGCTGTCGGGCTTGACTCTCCTCCTCTCCCTCTTCTTCTTCCTCTGGCAGGTCCTCTAGATCCTGTAGTCGTCTATTTAGCCTCTCCGCGGTGTAGACCGTTTCTTCCTTGTAGCTGGGTCTCACTTGGACCGGTCGGGGAAGGAGTTCGGAGGGGGCTATAGGCTCTCTCTGGTGGTCGGGCTCAGGGTCGCTTGATCGGGTAGGGGAGGGTGCCCTTGACCCTTGTCTTGACGAGGCCCTGGAACCCCGTGCGGAGGGAGAGGGTGTTGCCCTGGAGATCAGCTGCTCCATTATCTGCGCTTGTAATCGGTCGCGCTCGGCTTCGCGCTTGGTGAGAGCGAGGTTGCGCTCTGCCTCTCTTTGGGCACCGGCAGCGGCGCGCTGGGCTTCGGCGGCGGCGCGCTGGGCTTCGGCCCGGTCCCTTACCATATTCTCTTCCGTCTGAAGGCGTCTAATCTCTAGACGTATACGATCTTCGTCGCTCCGTTGCTGCGCTTGAAGGCGTTCTCTTTCCATGGAAGAATGTTCGCGCTCACTAAGCGTCTGTGCTTGGAGTCGATCGCGCTCTGTTGAGGCTGCTAGGCTGGCGAGGAATGCCTGTGCCAGCATCTTGTCCGCCTCGCTGGGGGAAGACGCTGGTTGGGGTGATCCGCTCCTGGCAGTACTCGTTGGAGATCTGTTCTCCTGTGGCGAGTCCTGGAGATCCATCTCCGGGGTGCTCGCCTCTTCTTGTAGCGGGTCGAGTTCCATCCCTGGAGGGCTGTCTTTATCCTGGAGCTCTCCGGGGACTACTTCTTCGGTCTTGGCGGGGGGTAAAGTCATGTCGGGTCCCTCCTGGTCCCTACCGTGAGCTTGGTCAGTTACGTTAGAACCCACTAGGGCCTCTATTGGCGGGGTAACCTGGTCGATAGGGTCGGACATAATTTTACTATCTACTTTTTCTGCGTTTACCGTCTGTAGAAAGCTAGGTAGTATATTGGCAACGTAATCCTCTAAGTACTGAGGTGTCTGCCATCTACGCTGCGGGCGATCTACTTTAAGAGAACCGTTTTGTGGAGTGTTCATCATTGGCCATGTCAATATTAATACCACTATATTAATATTACGCTAATTACCCTCCGGCTCGAAGGACCAATTGTAACTGAGGGGTACAATTCCCTGACTGTATTGATAAGTATGGTATCATTAAACCACTACCGTCTTATGTACTTTAATTACTGGCCATACAGTACATGATATATATATATGATGAACACTTCCCACAATGAATCGGTTCCACACAAAGTTATAATTAAGTATTTATTGCAGCAAAAGGTACATAATATACTTCTCTAATTTACTTTGAATGCGCTTATAAGGCAAAGGAATGTGCGTAGGCAAATCAATAATGAATGTCCATTCTCTGGTTACGCAGGAGGTAATTATACAACCTGAATCTTAGGGAATTATATCTATGGTACACTAGTGATATATAGCGGGAGATACTGGAAGGGTCCCCCCGGTTGTAAGCCAGCAGGGGTAGAGGATCTGTCGGTAGTAGAGCCTGGGTCAACGATGATAAGGAGACTCCGAGTACGGGAGACGGTGCAATAAGATCTTGATCCACAGACGAATACAGCTGTTCTCCGTAGCCTGTAGATCCACAGGGAAGAAAGCTAGCCTGCCTCAGGCTCTCTGAGGCGCAGACTCGACGTGGCTCCTCACAGGGTAAATCCCACACACGTGTAGGCGTCGGCGATTCTCCGCTCCATCAATCACAGGACCAAAAGCAAATATAATCCAGCCGCAAAGGGCTATGTAGTCGTCGGGTAGATTAATCCAGTGTACATGTCCACACGGTTCTCGTCTAGGGCTCCTCGGGTGAAAGCGCCTTGAAGCAGCCCAGCCTGGATAAGCACTCTAGCTGATACGAGGAAGCGTTGGTGATGCTGGTCACTGTAGAACTTTAGCCGCACGATACACTATACACAAATAGACTATTACTGACTTAATAGAAATATGTCGCACTCGACGGTATAGCGCCAAACTCTGACAATTCAGTTATTAATTCGCACGCGGTCTCAATGCTCTATTTGGGGCCAAACAGGCCATACTTCACCGCACGTCGTATCGTGGGTGAGGCTTCAACTTATTGGGTAACTCAACTTCTGTATTCACCTGCACCATATTTATATGCACGGCGAACAATCTAGTGCCAACCTCATTTCTGTCTCGTATTCTTGGGCAAGGCCGGGCATGTACAGACATGTCTTGACGGTGGCTTTGAACCTGACTCTGGAGGCATGGCCTTGGCGCCTGTGGACCGCTGTCCAATAGGAGAATGAAATATTATGGTCTGTACTAGGCTAAAGGGATATTCCGTGTATATGTACAAGGAATATACAAGGGATATCAAACGATATACAAATATTATGCAATATATATCAATCAATAAATATATATATTCGGTTTAATCTGATCCTTCCCTGTGTCGCGTTTGTCCAGACAGGGTTGTCCTCTTAGTCCCGGACTATTTGCTCTATCCCTAGAACCCTTTAGCACAGTACATAAGACAATCCCAGTCCATAGCACCGATCTCAATTAAGGGCACACAGCATCACATTAGCTTATATGCAGACAATATAATCTTGTTCATGCAAAACCCTGCCACCTCCCTACCTCATCTTCTAAATGTAATAGATGATTTTGACAATCTATCGGGATTTAAGATAAACTGGCCAAAATCGGCCTTCCTTCCACTTAATATGACTGCGAAGGCTACCACCCTCCCAGCAAATATACCCATGGTAGAACACTTTAGATGTCTTGGAGTTGAAATATTCCCTACAATAAGCCAAACGGTGAAGTATAATTACTCCGGATTGCTAGACAGGATCACAAATGACTTCGGCAGGTGGTCAAAATAAAAAAAAACTCATTACAGGCCCGAGCGTCAATAGTTAAGATGAATGTTTTGCCCAGAATTAACTTCATCAGCTCAATGTTGCCAGTACCCTCTCCTGTTGGTTACTGGCAAAAACTACACTCCGCTGCATATACATTTATTTGGAACAACAAACGTCCACGATTAAAAAGATCCACTGCACAGAGACATTTATCTGACGGGGGTTTAGCCTTTCCAGACTTCTACTATTAATTTAAAGCATTCTCTTTAAGACCACTGATCACCTGGTTTGATTCTCAAGCATTGGTATCCTGGAGACCATTAGAGGAGAACATAGTGGCACCACATAGACTGCAAGATATAGTGTACACCAACTTATCAATTAAACAATGCAACCTGAGATTTGGCCCTCTTATTACACATGTGATCCGGATATGGCGTGACACACAGAAAAAGTGTACTAACCACCATAAATGGCACAGGCATTCTCCCCTATTTAATAACAATTCAATCATTATTGCACATCAACCTATCAGATATCCTGGATGGGAAAAGAAAGGCATACACACATTGGGGGATATCTTCGATGAACATGGTCTCCGCAGTTATCAAGATATATTCAACAAATTTAACCTCACCAGTTCCACTTATCTCTTCTATCTACAAATAAGAGCAGCTTTGAGGGCTCACGGAGTCCCATTAGATATTCCACTTGAGCACCACAGTTTTCACAAATTATTTTATGACAAGGAGACGTCGAAAGGCTTCGTCTCTGACTTTTATCGCCACTTACTTACGTCCTCATATAAGGTCCTTCCCCTAGACTCGGTTTGGAGGAAGGATATCCCAAACCTGGAAGTAGATTTTGATTGGGATGCAGTCTGGGAAAATTTTCCGCTATCATCACGCAACCCAGATCACCAACAGATTAATCTTAATTTTGTTCATAGGACTTACCTGACCCCTAGACGATTGCAACTAATGGGTCTCAGATCGGACTCTCGATGCTCCTTGTGTTCAAACGGTGCTATTGGTACATATATGCATATGTATTGGGAATGCCCTCCTGTCAAGACTTTCTGGAAAAATTTAACCACTCAATTATCAGAATTTTTGTCTCTGACCATACCTACACTGCCTTCTGTATTGTTGTTGAATGATGTTTCTCAGTTATCGACCTCTGTACATGTAAAGCGACTCATCTTGGCGGGTCTTACGGCTGCCAAAAAGTTGATAGCGTCACGCTGGATTCAACTGGATAAAATGTGCCAGAAGGTATGGGTTCTTACCTATCTCGATGTGATTTATCTAGAGATATCCACTGCACGAATTTTAGGTGTTAATGAAGCCAGCATAGCAGTCTGGGTAGCTGTGGTGGAGAAGATAAAGGAACGCATAAATTTGTATTCTTCTGATGTTAAATGAAGTAGTGGATGTATAGTCCATGTGGGGGTCCTCAGGGGGGGGGTGGGGTGGGGTGGGCGGGTGAAGGGGAAGGGAAGAGCGAGGAAGAGCGAGCAAGAGCCCATGTATTGTATTTTATTTTTATTTTGTTTACGTCTTTTTAATCTACATTCATTCTGATTTAATTACTGGATTGTCATTATTGTTATTATTATTTCTGTTATTGTCTTGTGATTTATCATTGATTATTACTGTTACTGTATTGTTTGTCTTGTTTCATGTTAAAAAAGGGAAAATAAAAAACATTTGTTCAAAAAAATAAAGGATAAGTGAGCTCCTGCACTGATTATTATTTAAGCATTACATCACGCGCAGGAGTGGTTTGTGAACAATAAACCATGCCTAGGGGTGGTCGTTAGACCCCCCTAGGCATGGTTTATTGTTCACAAATCACGACTGCAAGTGGTGTAAAGCTTTTATACAACTGCCACATTCATCCAACCTTATTTCTATACAATAAACACACATTAATCGACGCTTTATTGAAAAAACCATCCGCCAGAAAAAGTAGTTCCCACAACTACAAAAAAGACAATTTGCCTCCATGTGGAAGCAGATCGGAAGTGCATCCAACCAACTAACACATCCAACTGTGTATTATTGGAATGATTGAGAGAAGTTGCCTCATGTGGAAGCAGCTTGAAGTGCATCCAACCAACTAACACATCCAACTGTGTATTATTGGAATGATTGATTGAAAATGTTATTACCAGATGCAGAATGGGTACAATACAGTACGGCTCAATACACACAATTGTTAAGGGAATGCAGACCTACTTTCCATAGAACTTCATTCTTAGATGCTTCTATAGAAAGTAGGTAAAACAAATTAAAAAGTTTTCTTTGCATTATAGGAAAAAAACTTTTCTTCGCCCTATTCTTTTATTTATTTTTTTAAACCTACTGTAGAGGGCCTAAACTTAACCAGTTGGAAACCAAGCGTACAGTAATACAATTAGCAATCAATCAATCAATCAACTCAATAGGCCATGCTCACTTAGAACAGCGCAGCACCCAGCTCTCTCTCAGTCTGACTATCCCCCGCGTTGCAGGCAGAGTGTGTGTAACTGAGGGGTACAATTCCCTGACTGTATTGATAAGTATGGTATCATTAAACCACTACCGCTTTATGTACTTTAACTACTGGCCATACAGTACACGATATCTAAATATGATGAACACTTTCCACAATGAAATCGGTTCCAGTCAAAGGTAATAATCAAATATTTAATGGAGCAAAAGGTACATAGAATATTTATCTTACATTTATCATTTGAATGCACTTGTAAGGCAAATGAGTACTCGTAGGCAAATCAACACTGAATGTCCAATCTCTGGTTACGCAGGAAGCAAGTATACAACCTGGCTCTTAGGGAATTATATCTATGGTACACTTAATGATATAGCGGGATATACTGGAGGGGGTCCTCCCGGTTGTAAGCTGGTAGGGGGGGTAGGAGAGCCGTCGGTAGTAGACCGTCTGGTCAACGATATCTATGGAGACTTCAAGTACAGAAGACAGTGCAATAGACTCTTGATCCGCAGATGAATACACCTTGGTTCTCTTGTAGGCTGTAGCTCCACAATGAAGAAGAAGCTAGGCGACCTCAGTCTCTCTGAGCGCTGACTCAACTTGACTCCTCTCGGGGGTAAATCCAACACTCACAGGCGTCGGCGATTATCCGCTCCACAAATCACAGTACCAAAGCAAATATATATTCCAGCCGCATAGGGCTCAGCAGTTGTCGGGTAGGTAATCCAGTGTACATGTCCCTCGGTCCTCGCCTAGATCTCCTCGGATGAAAGCGCCATGTGGTCGGCCCAACCTGGATAAGACTCTAGATAACACGAGGAAGCGTTGGAGATGCTGGTCACTTTAGAACTCTAACCGCACGATGCACCATACACGATAGACTATTATTACTTGATAGAAATACGTCGCACTCGACGGTACAGTGCCAAACTCTGACAATTCAGTTATTAATTCGCACAAGGTCTCAATGCTATTCTAAGGCCAAACAGGCCATACTTCACCGCACGTCGTATCGTGGGTGAGGCTTCACGTTCTGTTACTAAGTTGGGAAGAAGGGTAAGGGACTTCTACATTTACTTGCGCCATATTTAGATGCACGGTGAACAAATAGTGCCACTCTCATTTCGGTAGCCGTATCCCTGAGCGGAGCCGGGGCTAGTACGGACATGTCTTGTCGGTAACTTTGAACTTGACGCCAGGGGCTGGTCCCCTGGCGCCTGGTCCTTTGTCCAATAAGAGAATGAACTATTATGGGCTATAGTAGGCTAAAGGGATATTCCGTGCATATGTACAAGGAATATACAAGGGATATCAAACGACATACAAATACTATTCAATATATATCCATAAATAAATATATATATTCGGTTTAATCTGATCCTTCGTAACAGCCGCCCCCTAATTAGTCCCACCTAATTAGCTAAGCAGAGACAGATTAACCGCACTGTCCACTACTCAATGTCCGCTGTGAGGGTCAGTCAGTTCACAAAGTCATGGGGTCATGGTCGTCATCGATAGTATCGGGGAGCCTTGGCAGTTCTATTAGCCTCGCCACGGGTCGGGTGTAGGTCCGCCCTTGGACGAGCACTTCAGCTGCTCGGACCTTTCCATCGGCATCGGTGATCACTTTGCTTACGCGGCCAGCCGGCCACATAGCTCGGGGTAGTGACTGGTCGATAATCATGACGACTGTTCCTTCTGTCAAATTGTCTCTCTCTTTCACCCATTTCTGGCGGGTCTGTAGAGACGGTAGGTAGTGGAGTAGGAAGCTGTTCCAAAACTTGTCAGCCAATACTTGACTGTACCTCCACATTCTTCGGCCGTTCGCTTCGACAGGTCAGGCCTGTACATTGTCTGGGGTAGCGCGGGGTCCAGCCGCTCCATCAAGAGTGTGTTGGGGGTGACTGGGTCGACATCTGCTACATCACTTGAGACGTAACCAAGGGGCTTTGAGTTCAATACTCCCTCGATCTCCGTGAGGACTGTCATTAAGACTTCTTCCGCCACGGTCTGGGCCCCAAGCACGGCGTACAGGGCTGTCTTTATAGAACGTACTTCTCGTTCCCAAGTTCCACCGAAGTGAGGTGCGTTCGGGGGATTAAACTGGAAGTCAATCTGGGATGGAGCGAGGTGGGTCTTAAGTTCTGGGCCCATAGCTTGGAAGCTCTCTCTCAGCTCTCTTTCTCCGCCTTTGAAGTTTGTCCCGTGATCAGACAATAATGTAGACGGTTTTCCTTTTCGTGATGTGAATCTTCGGAAGGCCATAAGGAATGAGTCTGTGCTCATGGTTGGAAGGAGTTCGATATGTATCGCTCTGGTGGTCATGCATTTGAATACAATACCCCACCGCTTCTCGGTTCCTCTTCCTTTCTTTATATACAGCGGGCCGAAACAGTCCATACCGGTGGAGTGAAAAGGCTTGTCGCCGAGTCGGAGGCGACAGGGAGGTAGGTCAGCCATCCGGGGTATACTGGGCTGGGCTCGCCACTTACGACAGTCTAGACAGGTTCGCTGGAAGCGCCGCACTGCTTCTCTCCCTTGCAGTATCCAATAACGACGTCTGATCTCCGCGAAGACTCTCTCTGCCCCTGCGTGGTGCACATCCTCGTCGTATTTCTTTATGATCGGCTCTGTGACCTTGTGTCGGCTGTTCAAGACTATCGGGTACTTGACGTCATCCGGTAAGTCTGGGGCTCTCCGCAGACGACCACCCACTCTGATGAGACTATGGGCGTCGCTCTCGGGGGCTAGGTGGAGCAGTCTGCTGTCTGATGGGACGGGCTTTGCTCCCTGTAGACAGTCTAGCTCAGGGGTGGCCAACCAGTCAGAGACTAAGAGCCACAAAAAAATTACTGTGGTACCACAAAGAGCCACACCATATACCAGCGTTTCTCAACCTTTTTTCTCAGTCACGGCACCCTTCATGTGTTTATAGGTCTCACCCTCTGGCCTCTGAAGTTGCTAATGTCTTTTTTATTTGGGCCTCACAGGGTTAAAAGTACCCTGTGAGACCCACGGTTTCAAAATTACAAAATCACTTTTAGCCATTTAAAAAAATAATGTTTATTTAAAAAATGTTAAAGGGGAACTATTTTACTATTTATTTCACTATTTGGGCACTTTTACACAATTCCTGTGAGTCTATGGAACACCTAGGTTTAAAAAAAAAAAAATCATTGTTTTGTATTTCTAATCAAGTACTAAAAACCGCATTTTTCTACCTTAAGATCTTAAGCCGTTTTGAGGCTGGGCTCCAACCACTGTGTGGCCTGGTGCCAACTGCCACATCAACTGCCACATTATTATGCAGCTGAGAAATCTCTGACATCACAGATATGCACATTTTCAGATGACTCAGTTCAGTGAGGGTGAATATTGTGAGAGGAGAATTGGAAGAATTCGCCAATATGAGAATTAGAGACATATATCCTATTAATATAAGTCCACATAGCTAAGAAACAATGGTAAACACTGAAAAAAGCCATTTATAAGATAGTTCCCCTTTAAGCACATGTATAGTCAATTGGTCCTGTTGTTCAGCCTCACAATGCTATTTGATAGTAAATGTGTTTATATGTCCCACCCTCTGGCCTCTGAAGTTGCTAATTTCTTTTTAATTTGGGCCTCACAGGGTTAACCTCTTAAGCCCGAGATATACAGTAAAAGTGTATATTTTCAGCATTATGTTTGTTTACCAATTATTTGAACTGTTATTAGTGAAATATAAGATTATAGAAATCTCAGGGCATTGAGTCGGAAACCGGCGCATATTCACAGGAGGAAGTGGCACAGCCAAAAGTGAGTGTAGTCTTTTGAAGGAAGAGACTCAGGGCTTTCAAATTTCGAAAAACTACCCTACCCAGCTCACACCAGCCCCTGTCAATCATCTGACTTCTGGATTAACTTTTTAATTTCTCTTATTTTTTGGGATTATCTCCCACAAACCTGAACGTTATTGCCATAAAACAGAACGCAGTTAGTTTCTCTACCTTTCTGTGAACGTCTTGCAAAAAACGGTGTTGCAATATGATGAAAAATGGTGGAGAAATTTACATTATAAAAAAGATGGCAGAATTCAGTACTGTATCTACAAAACCTTCTGTTTAATCATCTTCCCTTTATTCATTTGCTTAGATTTTTCAGGTCTGGTCAATTTTAGCATGGTGTTATTTACAGTCAAAGATACTTTTTTAAATAGAATTGATATTCTCCTTTGGTTCATTACAATTTACTCAAGCCTAGTAACAGACACACTATTTCTGACACTGATCCATATATGTCCCTAGATTCAGATACCAAGAACATGCAAATGGACCATTTAAAAAAAAATTTTAAATGTTTATTCTACGTCCTTATGGAATGAGTGACATAAAAAAAAAAAAGTAAAAAAAAAAAGTAAAAGTAAAAAAAAAAATAAAAAAAAAAAAAAAAAAAAAAAAAATTTTTTTGTGGATGGAAGAGCCGCACATTGACGGGCAAAGAGCCGCATGCGGCTCGCGAGCCGCGGGTTGGCCACCCCTGGTCTAGCTCATCGGGGAACGAGTCTCTCTGGGCTCGTTGTAGTAGAAGAAGTTCTGCTTCTTCGTAGTCAGCTGCTGAAATGTCAGTCGTGGGCTGAACCTCTGGGTGGTGCCACAGAAATGTCTTTAGCTGCGCACTCTGTAGGGTGAGGCAATCGTCTATGTCGGGGTCTGTGGAGACGAGTGTGTTCAATCCACAGAACATAGGTTTCTTGTTTTCGGCCTCCTCTTTACTCGCCTCCCGTGGGGTGGGTGTAGGCCACTCTTCTTCGGGGAGCTTGAGAAACTCTGGTCCGTCACTGTAGAGGTTGTGACGGGTGAGGTCATCCAGGGACATTCCCCGGGTGATGACGTCAGCTGGGTTGTGTTTGGTGTCCACATACCTCCAGCTCGCTACTTCTGTTAACTCTTGAATCTCGGTGACTCTGACTCCCACGAAGACCTTGTACCTGCACGAATCAGACCGGATCCATGTGAGTACTGTCGTGGAGTCTGACCACAAGATTGTTCTTTGCACCGGGATGGTGAGTTCACGTTGGATTAACGTGGCGAGCTGCGCTCCTGCTAGGGCTGCGCAGAGCTCTAGACGCGGGATAGATTGTTGCTTTCGTGGGGCTATTCTTGAGCGAGCCAGGGTGAAAGCAGTATGTATTTCTCCTCCCTCCTCTCGGGCACGCAAGTAGGCCACCGAACCGTAGGCTACTTCGGAGGCGTCGCTGAATACGTGCAGGTCCATCTTGCATGTCTCTGGCCTCACTGTGGGTGGGAAGTAGCTGCGGCGTATGTTAACACCTGGGAGTGAGCGGAGTTCCGTCTCCCACTCTCTCCATGTGGATGCAAGGTGTTCGGGTATGGGATCGTCCCAGCCCTGGTCCTTGTCCCATAGCGCTCTTACAATCATCTTTGCCCTGGTGGTGTAAGGTAGAATACATCCCAACGGGTCATATTGTCTGGCGAGTGTTCTGTATACACTCCGTCTGGTGGTCGGTATTGCCGTCGACCTTCCCTGCTCCTTGGTCAGGGGTTTGTGTCTATAATGGAGCGAGTCTGTTTTGAAGCGCCAGACTAGTCCTAGTGTCATTTCCTGGGCTTCTCCTGGGATGGTCGCCATCCAGGTCTCGCTGCTTGCTGCCTTGTCCTCGGGGGAGAGGCTGCGCAATACTTGCGGGTCGCTGCTGGCCCACTGCCTGAGATCAAAGCCGCCTTTGATCAGGGAGGCGCGGAGCTTGAGTAGAAGAGCCTCGGCTTCTTCTGGCGTCGAGACGCTTTGTAAACAGTTGTCCACGTAGAAACTATTTGTCACACTTTGTCGGACCTCTTCATCTGCTGCTGGGTCCTCTGCGACGTGTTTTTGTAGTGCAAACGTAGCACAGCATGGGCTGCATGTGGTTCTGAAAGGGAGGACTTCCCATTGATAGATGGCTGGGTGCTCATCTCCGATCCTCTCTCTCCATAGGAACCGCAGCAGGGGCTTGTCCTCCTCCACTAGTCTCACCTGCAGGAACATCCCTTTGATGTCGCCGCTGATAGCCACCTTGTCCTGGCGGAAGCATAGTAGCACGCCTAGTAGAGAGGGGCCGAGTGTTGGGCCGGGCAAGAGCTCTTTATTCAGGTTTTGTGATCCGATCTGGTAGCTGCAGTTAAACACAATACGATCCTTGCCGTTGTGGTGGACCTTGTGGTGCGGCACGTACCATGATTCGGTCGTCTGATCGGCCTCTTTAATGTCAATTTTCTTTATGTGTCCCGCTGTGATTAGCTTGTTAAGCTCAGCGCGGTACACAGTCTCTTGAGCGGGGTCTTTGGCTAGGCGCCGCTCTGTGTTCAATAGATACCGCTCCGTCGCTTCTTTTGTGGCGTGAAAGGTGGGCATTCCCTCTCGCCTCAGGAGTGGAGTTGCGTATCTCATCACTCCGTTGACTGTGACTCTCTTTGTCCCTTGCTCGAGGAGGGCTATAGCGTAAATATCTTCCTTAGAACGAATGTCTTTCTTTTCGTTCTTAAAGGGCATTGTCTCTAGTTTCCATAGCCTCTCGACATGCTGCAGGAGAGTGGTGTCTTCTTCTGTCACTCTGGAGTGGAGGCAGCTAGTGGCTGCTGTTCGGTTAAGAGACTTGGCGAGGGGGCCTTGTAATGTCCATCCTAGGTGGGTCTCGACTGCTGCAGGACAACCTCTGGGTCCTGTATGGACCCGGTCTATCGGGACTATGAGGTCTGCATGGTCGGAGCCTATCAGCAGGGTCGGGGTGGCACCGTCTATGAGCGGGATAGGTAGTTGACGCAGGTGCACATATTTATCCATCAGCTTGGCGATGGGGTAGGTGTACTGCGATAGTCCTATTTCTTGGCTGGTGAAAGCATTAGTGATCCTATACCGTCTCTCTGGCTGCCCGCTTGCTGTGATAGTGAAGGAGACATTCTCGCCCTTTATCGTCTTTAGATCTCTTCTTATTGTCCGAATCGTCATCTGGTTTTCGCTATATATATTCGGTTTAATCTGATCCTTCGTAACAGCCGCCCCCTAATTAGTCCCACCTAATTAGCTAAGCAGAGACAGATTAACCGCACTGTCCACTACTCAATGTCCGCTGTGAGGGTCAGTCAGTTCACAAAGTCATGGGGTCATGGTCGTCATCGATAGTATCGGGGAGCCTTGGCAGTTCTATTAGCCTCGCCACGGGTCGGGTGTAGGTCCGCCCTTGGACGAGCACTTCAGCTGCTCGGACCTTTCCATCGGCACCGGTGATCACTTTGCTTACGCGGCCAGCCGGCCACATAGCTCGGGGTAGTGACTGGTCGATAATCATGACGACTGTTCCTTCTGTCAAATTGTCTCTCTCTTTCACCCATTTCTGGCGGGTCTGTAGAGACGGTAGGTAGTGGAGTAGGAAGCTGTTCCAAAACTTGTCAGCCAATACTTGACTGTACCTCCACATTCTTCGGCCGTTCGCTTCTTCAGGCCTGTACATTGTCTGGGGTAGCGCGGGGTCCAGCCGCCCCATCAAGAGTGTGTTGGGGGTGACTGGGTCGACATCTGCTACATCACTTGAGACGTAACCAAGGGGCTTTGAGTTCAATACTCCCTCGATCTCCGTGAGGACTGTCATTAAGACTTCTTCCGCCACGGTCTGGGCCCCAAGCACGGCGTACAGGGCTGTCTTTATAGAACGTACTTCTCGTTCCCAAGTTCCACCGAAGTGAGGTGCGTTCGGGGGATTAAACTAGAAGTCAATCTGGGATGGAGCGAGGTGGGTCTTAAGTTCTGGGCCCATAGCTTGGAAGCTCTCTCTCAGCTCTCTTTCTCCGCCTTTGAAGTTTGTCCCGTGATCAGACAATAATGTAGACGGTTTTCCTTTCCGTGATGTGAATCTTCGGAAGGCCATAAGGAATGAGTCTGTGCTCATGGTTGGAAGGAGTTCGATATGTATCGCTCTGGTGGTCATGCATTTGAATACAATACCCCACCGCTTCTCGGTTCCTCTTCCTTTCTGGTTAAACACAATACGATCCTTGCCGTTGTGGTGGACCTTGTGGTGCGGCACGTACCATGATTCGGTCGTCTGATCGGCCTCTTTAATGTCAATTTTCTTTATGTGTCCCGCTGTGATTAGCTTGTTAAGCTCAGCGCGGTACACAGTCTCTTGAGCGGGGTCTTTGGCTAGGCGCCGCTCTGTGTTCAATAGATACCGCTCCGTCGCTTCTTTTGTGGCGTGAAAGGTGGGCATTCCCTCTCGCCTCAGGAGTGGAGTTGCGTATCTCATCACTCCGTTGACTGTGACTCTCTTTGTCCCTTGCTCGAGGAGGGCTATAGCGTAAATATCTTCCTTAGAACGAATGTCTTTCTTTTCGTTCTTAAAGGGCATTGTCTCTAGTTTCCATAGCCTCTCGACATGCTGCAGGAGAGTGGTGTCTTCTTCTGTCACTCTGGAGTGGAGGCAGCTAGTGGCTGCTGTTCGGTTAAGAGACTTGGCGAGGGGGCCTTGTAATGTCCATCCTAGGTGGGTCTCGACTGCTGCAGGACAACCTCTGGGTCCTGTATGGACCCGGTCTATCGGGACTATGAGGTCTGCATGGTCGGAGCCTATCAGCAGGGTCGGGGTGGCACCGTCTATGAGCGGGATAGGTAGTTGACGCAGGTGCACATATTTATCCATCAGCTTGGCGATGGGGTAGGTGTACTGCGATAGTCCTATTTCTTGGCTGGTGAAAGCATTAGTGATCCTATACCGTCTCTCTGGCTGCCCGCTTGCTGTGATAGTGAAGGAGACATTCTCGCCCTTTATCGTCTTTAGATCTCTTCTTATTGTCCGAATCGTCATCTGGTTTTCGCTATATATATTCGGTTTAATCTGATCCTTCGTAACAGCCGCACCCTAATTAGTCCCACCTAATTAGCTAAGCAGAGACAGATTAACCGCACTGTCCACTACTCAATGTCCGCTGTGAGGGTCAGTCAGTTCACAAAGTCATGGGGTCATGGTCGTCATCGATAGTATCGGGGAGCCTTGGCAGTTCTATTAGCCTCGCCACGGGTCGGGTGTAGGTCCGCCCTTGGACGAGCACTTCAGCTGCTCGGACCTTTCCATCGGCACCGGTGATCACTTTGCTTACGCGGCCAGCCGGCCACATAGCTCGGGGTAGTGACTGGTCGATAATCATGACGACTGTTCCTTCTGTCAAATTGTCTCTCTCTTTCACCCATTTCTGGCGGGTCTGTAGAGACGGTAGGTAGTGGAGTAGGAAGCTGTTCCAAAACTTGTCAGCCAATACTTGACTGTACCTCCACATTCTTCGGCCGTTCGCTTCTTCAGGCCTGTACATTGTCTGGGGTAGCGCGGGGTCCAGCCGCCCCATCAAGAGTGTGTTGGGGGTGACTGGGTCGACATCTGCTACATCACTTGAGACGTAACCAAGGGGCTTTGAGTTCAATACTCCCTCGATCTCCGTGAGGACTGTCATTAAGACTTCTTCCGCCACGGTCTGGGCCCCAAGCACGGCGTGCAGGGCTGTCTTTATAGAACGTACTTCTCGTTCCCAAGTTCCACCGAAGTGAGGTGCGTTCGGGGGATTAAACTAGAAGTCAATCTGGGATGGAGCGAGGTGGGTCTTAAGTTCTGGGCCCATAGCTTGGAAGCTCTCTCTCAGCTCTCTTTCTCCGCCTTTGAAGTTTGTCCCGTGATCAGACAATAATGTAGACGGTTTTCCTTTCCGTGATGTGAATCTTCGGAAGGCCATAAGGAATGAGTCTGTGCTCATGGTTGGAAGGAGTTCGATATGTATCGCTCTGGTGGTCATGCATTTGAATACAATACCCCACCGCTTCTCGGTTCCTCTTCCTTTCTGGTTAAACACAATACGATCCTTGCCGTTGTGGTGGACCTTGTGGTGCGGCACGTACCATGATTCGGTCGTCTGATCGGCCTCTTTAATGTCAATTTTCTTTATGTGTCCCGCTGTGATTAGCTTGTTAAGCTCAGCGCGGTACACAGTCTCTTGAGCGGGGTCTTTGGCTAGGCGCCGCTCTGTGTTCAATAGATACCGCTCCGTCGCTTCTTTTGTGGCGTGAAAGGTGGGCATTCCCTCTCGCCTCAGGAGTGGAGTTGCGTATCTCATCACTCCGTTGACTGTGACTCTCTTTGTCCCTTGCTCGAGGAGGGCTATAGCGTAAATATCTTCCTTAGAACGAATGTCTTTCTTTTCGTTCTTAAAGGGCATTGTCTCTAGTGTCCATAGCCTCTCGACATGCTGCAGGAGAGTGGTGTCTTCTTCTGTCACTCTGGAGTGGAGGCAGCTAGTGGCTGCTGTTCGGTTAAGAGACTTGGCGAGGGGGCCTTGTAATGTCCATCCTAGGTGGGTCTCGACTGCTGCAGGACAACCTCTGGGTCCTGTATGGACCCGGTCTATCGGGACTATGAGGTCTGCATGGTCGGAGCCTATCAGCAGGGTCGGGGTGGCACCGTCTATGAGCGGGATAGGTAGTTGACGCAGGTGCACATATTTATCCATCAGCTTGGCGATGGGGTAGGTGTACTGCGATAGTCCTATTTCTTGGCTGGTGAAAGCATTAGTGATCCTATACCGTCTCTCTGGCTGCCCGCTTGCTGCGATAGTGAAGGAGACATTCTCGCCCTTTATCGTCTTTAGATCTCTTCTTATTGTCCGAATCGTCATCTGGTTTTCGCTCCCCCGCAGCCCCAGCTGGGCCGCAGTGGACGCGAGGAGAAGGGTCTTCTCTGACCCGTCATCAAGGACGGCGTAAGTGTCCATGACCTTATCTTGGTAACTCAGTGTTACGCGGACCACCTTTAAGAGCACCTGGGCGCCCCCGCTGCTAGCGGGGTCAATGTACATAACACTTGCCTTTGTGCTGCTGGATGGTGCAGGCTTTCTTCTGTTACTGTCGTGTAGGACATCTAGGTGGGCTCCGTCACACCGACTACACCTCTTCTTTAGGCGGCACTCGGCTGCCATGTGACTGCGCGCACATCGGTAACAGCGCCTGTTGGACTTTATCCAGTGACTCACTTCTTCAGCGGTCATCTTCTTGAACAGGTCACATTGTGACAACCAGTGTTCCTTTTCGCAGTATGGGCACACCATCTTCCACTTCTCTTTCATCGAGGGGGTACTGTGGTTCTTGCTGCTCGGTACTGATTCTGATTGGTGCATGACAGTCACCAATCTTCGGCCATCGTTTGCTCTCCTAGGTCCCTCTCTGGAGCTTGGTGTGCTCCGCACGAACGTATCCAACCGTAGGCTGCTGACTTCTCTCGCCAGGAAGTCGGCTAGGTCTAGGAGGGATGGCTCGGGACCGTTAGGATCACGGTGGTCTCTTTGCCGCCTGAAGCGCTCCTGTCGGGCGGGCGGCAGCTTCTCTAAAATCCTCTCGACATTCGAGTTTGCGTATAGTTCGTGCATACCCTTTTCTCGTTGCGCCCCCAGCATCCCTACCAGGGATTGTACTTTGATAGACAGGTCGTCTAGTGAGCGATTGTCTGTTGCTGGGGGTAGGCGGTCAATATGCCTTATCTCTTGTATTACGTAATCCCATATACGTCCATATCTTTGGTCTAGTGCTGCTAGAGCCGCGGTGTATGGGGTCGTAGAGGTGGCATAAGCTAGCGCTATGTTGTGCGCTCTGGGCACTTTCAGGTGCTTCAATAGGATAGCATACTTGTGGCGTTCATCAGCTACATCCACCATCATTGTCTCTAAGCACATCCGTAGCTCCGTGTACTGTGCTCGGTTCTCATGGGTGAAGTCTGGAAACGTCGGTGTGCCAATGTATGACGCCGTGGATGGCTGGCACATCGGTGAGCGTTGGAAGAGAGGCCTCCTAGGCGAGTCTCCTCTTACGCCTCTCGGTGGGCTGGTACCGGCAGGGTACCATGGCCCGCTGGTCCAGGTGCTATTCCTCGGGACTGGTCGTGCGTCATGCTCACCCGTGAATAGAGTCGGGGGTCTGTAGCGCAGAGCCGCGGGGGTATAGCCTGGGCTGTACTGGACCTCCTGGTCCTGTGGAGTACTGTGCTGCTGTCGGGCTTGACTCTCCTCCTCTCCCTCTTCTTCCTCTGTCAGGTCATCTAGATCCTGTAGTCGTCTATTTAGCCTCTCCGCGGTGTACGCCGTTCCTTCCTTGTAGCTGGGTCTCACTGGGACCGGTCGCGGAAGGGGTTCGGAGGGGGGTATAGGCTCTCTCTGGTGGTCGAGTTCAGGGTCGCTTGATCGGTTAGGGGAGGGTGCCCTTGACCCGTGTCTTGACGAGGCCCTGGAACCCCTTGTGGAGGGAGGGGGTGTTGCCCTGGCGATCAGCTGCTCCATTAGCTGCGCTTGTAGTCTGTCGCGCTCGGCTTCGCGCTTGGTGAGATCTGCTTCTCTTTGGGCACCGGCAGCGGCACGCTGGCTGTCGGCCCGGTCTCTTGCCATATTCTCTTCCGTCTGAAGGCGTCTCATCTCCAGACGTATACGCTCTTCGTCGCTCCGTTGCTGCGCTTGAATGCGTTCTCTTTCCATGGAAGAATGTTCGCGCTCACTAAGCGTCTGTGCTTGGAGCCGATCGCGCTCTGTGGAGGCTGCTAGGCTGGCGAGGAACGCCTGTGCCAGCATCTTGTCCGCCTCGCTGGGGGAAGACGCTGGTTGAGGTGATCCGCTCCTGGCAGTACTCGTTGGGGATGCGTTCTCCTGCGGGGAGTCCTGGAGCTCTATCTCCTCGGCGCTCTCCTCATCTTGTTCCGTGCAGAGTTCCATCTCTGGAGGGTTGTCTTCCTCCCGGAGCTCTCCGGGGACTACTTCTTCGGTCTTGGCGGGGGGTAAAGTCGTGTCAGTTCCCTCCTGGTCCCCACCGTGAGCTTGGTCAGTTACATTAGAACCCACTAGGGCCTCTGTGGTCGGGGTATCCTGGTTGATAGGGTCGGACATAATTTTACTTTCTACTTTTACCGCGTTTACCATCTGTAGAAGGCTAGGTAGTATACTGGCAGCGTAATCCTCTAAGTACTGAGGTGGCTGCCGTCTACGCTGCGGGCGTTCTACTTTAGGAGGACCGTTTCGTGGAGTGTTCATCATAGGCCATTTCAATATTAATACCACTATATTAATATTACACTAATTACCCTCCGGCTCGAAGGACCAATTGTAACTGAGGGGTACAATTCCCTGACTGTATTGATAAGTATGGTATCATTAAACCACTACCGCTTTATGTACTTTAACTACTGGCCATACAGTACACGATATCTAAATATGATGAACACTTTCCACAATGAAATCGGTTCCAGTCAAAGGTAATAATCAAATATTTAATGGAGCAAAAGGTACATAGAATATTTATCTTACATTTATCATTTGAATGCACTTGTAAGGCAAATGAGTACTCGTAGGCAAATCAACACTGAATGTCCAATCTCTGGTTACGCAGGAAGCAAGTATACAACCTGGCTCTTAGGGAATTATATCTATGGTACACTTAATGATATAGCGGGATATACTGGAGGGGGTCCTCCCGGTTGTAAGCTGGTAGGGGGGGTAGGAGAGCCGTCGGTAGTAGACCGTCTGGTCAACGATATCTATGGAGACTTCAAGTACAGAAGACAGTGCAATAGACTCTTGATCCGCAGATGAATACACCTTGGTTCTCTTGTAGGCTGTAGCTCCACAATGAAGAAGAAGCTAGGCGACCTCAGTCTCTCTGAGCGCCGACTCAACTTGACTCCTCTCGGGGGTAAATCCAACACTCACAGGCGTCGGCGATTATCCGCTCCACAAATCACAGTACCAAAGCAAATATATATTCCAGCCGCATAGGGCTCAGCAGTCGTCGGGTAGGTAATCCAGTGTACATGTCCCTCGGTCCTCGCCTAGATCTCCTCGGATGAAAGCGCCATGTGGTCGGCCCAACCTGGATAAGACTCTAGATAACACGAGGAAGCGTTGGAGATGCTGGTCACTTTAGAACTCTAACCGCACGATGCACCATACACGATAGACTATTATTACTTGATAGAAATACGTCGCACTCGACGGTACAGTGCCAAACTCTGACAATTCAGTTATTAATTCGCACGAGGTCTCAATGCTATTCTAAGGCCAAACAGGCCATACTTCACCGCACGTCGTATCGTGGGTGAGGCTTCACGTTCTGTTACTAAGTTGGGAAGAAGGGTAAGGGACTTCTACATTTACTTGCGCCATATTTATATGCACGGTGAACAAATAGTGCCACTCTCATTTCGGTAGCCGTATCCCTGAGCGGAGCCGGGGCTAGTACGGACATGTCTTGTCGGTAACTTTGAACTTGACGCCAGGGGCTGGTCCCCTGGCGCCTGGTCCTTTGTCCAATAAGAGAATGAACTATTATGGGCTATAGTAGGCTAAAGGGATATTCCGTGCATATGTACAAGGAATATACAAGGGATATCAAACGACATACAAATACTATTCAATATATATCCATAAATAAATATATATATTCGGTTTAATCTGATCCTTCGTAACAGTGTGTGTGTGTGTGTGTGTGCGTGTGTGTGCATGTGTGTGTGTGTGTGCGTGTGTGTGTGTGTGTGTGTGTGTGTGTGTGTGTGTGTGTGTGTGTGGGGGGGTGTGTGGCAGTGGGTGGAGACTAGAGCGAGCGCTGACAGTCGAAAGGAAAAAGAAATTGAAAAAAAAATTGAAAATTAATCAATCAATCAATCCGCGATTTTTCTTTTGTTACAGAATGATTCAAGACCCATCAATTACATCATCCAACATTGTTTAAACGACTAAGACATTCGCTGTGACAGAATCGCTTGATATTTAGTCGTTTAGTCGCTATCAACATATCCATTTGTAAAGATTATTGTCCACCTTCTTGTGATCCGGCGGATTGATGTGATGTGATTCGGTTGTGGGCGGGTCCTGGGCCAGCAAGCGTGGACTGATCGCAATACATACGTGTAAATGGACTGTTTCAGCCAATCAGAATCGAGAAATTTGCATGCCGTTGTATAAAGTTCAATATTCAATATTTGATCACCAAAACCCCCCAAAAAGCATAAAAAGGGGCCCCCCGCCCAAAAAGGGCCCTTAAAAATCGACATTGCGCGCTCGGTTAAAACACACACAGGTATAGTGCCATTTTCATCCTTTGAGCACCTGCCCCTCTAAAGTCCTGTGCACATCCCTGATTCCAGTTGTTTTTTTAAATATTTTTTATATAGTGATATTTCATTTGATTTGATTTTATTACGGATCCCCATTAGCTGGTGCCATGGCAACCAGCTAGTCTTCCTGGGGTCCACACAAAAAAAACATACAAAAACAATTATTGCAAAACAGAATTATTAAAAGTCAGTACTCAACACCCAATACACAATGAAACTAACAATTAAGATGGCTAAAATGACATGCAAGCAAAGAAATAGAAAACAAAAAAACTAAACAAAATACTTTACAGTGTTAAATACAATTTAAGATTGTTTTTAAAAGTGAATCTTTTTAAGAATTGCTTTCAGAATGCTCATCAATGTTACTAAAACATCAATTTCACCATACAAAGAAAAAAAACACAAAGTAAACAGAAGAAGTTTTGGATAACATGGCTGCAGCTACACTCATGCATGACATATATTAATTTCTTTCCGGATTATGGCTCCTTTAAGTTTCTTTTTGAAACTGTCCTTGTTTTCCGTCCGTATAATATGTAATGGGATCCTATTCCAGTATGTTATGGCTCTATACATTGCTGTTTTCTTTAGAGCGTTGGTTCTAGGCAGAGGTAGGGTGAAGCGACTACTTGAACCATGTCTGGTATTATGGTCATGTCTATCATTGGTGGATAAAAGCATAGAATACAATTGAGTGGGTTTACCAAAGGTACAAATGTTCTTTAAAAACCTAATCAAACTGCATGCTAGTCTCTCCTCCACCCTCATCCACGACAGTCTAGCATGCATTCCCTCCACACTATTCCTCATAGAGCAGTGAAGAGTGAGTCGGGCAGCTCTATTTTGAGTGAGCTGGAGTTTACTAAGCTCTTGCCTTGACGTGCTAGACCAAATTGCTGGGCAGTAGTCAAGATGGGACAAGACTAAAGATTAAATATATAAAGATATAAACTAGATATAAAATTGTATACATGACATGACAGCAGCTAATCAGGAGGATCTCACTCTCTGTGTCTCTCTCCCTCTGTCTATATCTCTGTATCTTTCTCTCTCTCTCTCTCTCTCTCTCTCTCTCTCTCTCTCTCTCTCTCTCTCTCTCTCTCTCTCTCTCTCTCTCTCTCTCTCTAATAATAGCCCTAATAATATTAGTAATGTATTCAGGTAAACCTCTATCTATCTAGCGTGTGTACATGGCATCAAAGCAAAGTGTGTGTCACTGTAAGCCGCCTGGGCCCAGTCATTGGAATAACAAAGGAACGACAGACTAGAAACTGGGCATTTGTTCCACGTGTGAATTGGTCTAGTGACATTGATCACATTGCATTCTGGGAGGGAGTGTAGTGCTTTCATCAAATTGCTGAATGCACTTGAATCCTTTCAAACCCCCTGTGCTGCGACTTGGTTAGGATTTTACCAGAATGTTTCATAGGACATTGATTGAAAACTATCGGCTAGAAAATGTTTACAATTGATTTTGAAGGTATGAACCTGTAGTTATAAAATTGTGAAAATTCTGAGGGAGGAGGAGCTCAAGAGCTCAGACTCTAGAGCACTGTAAAACCCAATAAGTTTCCAGAACTTAAAAAAATTGACGTAACCCCCTGCCTCAATTTTTTTAAGTTGATCAACTAAAATGTTTTCAGTTGGCTAAGACTTACAATTCTCAGTTAAGGCAACTCAAATATGGTCTGTTACTGTGACTTATGGTTCTCAGTTAAGTCAAATCAAATATGGTCAGTTAGTGTGACTTACAGTTCTCAGTTAAGGCAACTCAAATATGTTCAGTTACTGTGACTTAAGGTTCTCAAGTGGAGTCAACTCAAATATGTTCAGTACTGTGACTTACAGTTCTCAGTTAAGGCAATTCAAATATGTTCAGTTACTGTGACTTAAGGTTCTCAAGTGGAGGCAACTCAAATATATTCAGTTACTGTGACTTACAGTTCTCAGTTAAGGCAATTCAAATATGTGCAGTTACTGTGACTTAAGGTTCTCAAGTGGAGGCAACTCAAATATATTCAGTTACTGTGACTTACAGTTCTCAGTTAAGGCAATTCAAATATGTTCAGTTACTGTGACTTAAGGTTCTCTAGTGGAGGCAACTCAAATATATTCAGTTACTGTGACTTACAGTTCTCAGTTAAGGCAATTCAAATATGTTCAGTTACTGTGACTTAAGGTTCTTTAGTGGAGGCAACTACAATATATTCAGTTACTGTGACTTAAGGTTCAACCTTAAATCCATGTGATTAAGTTAACAGAACTCAAAGAAATTGAGTCATTCTTATGCCTCATTTCTTTTAAGTTCTTACAAAAACATTGTGTTACAACTTAAAACTATTTATTTATTTCTATTCAAAGAACATCTATTTATCTTACAAAAACATTGTGTTGCCCTCTCCAACATTATGGCAATGTTAAAATTGAAAATATATAGCAAATATATATAGAAAATAAATACATGCTTGTTATAACATGTACATACAATGTAATGTATATTACACATTTATTCCCACTGGTCACAATAGTGTAATAATGTTTGTTATAAGGCTCTGAAAATGTTACTGAATGATGTATCAATGTATTTCCAGGAAATATTGAAATAATAAAGGGTCTCAATATGTGCAGTGTCACATGACCAGAGCTGTTTACATCCTGGCTGAATTACTCAAATTTGTATAGTGTGGTCATAGAATGAGCAAACATGTTGACGGCAACTATTGTGACCGTTGGGATAACACAGTGTATCTATGTACAGTACATGTACCCCCCCCCCTCCCTCCCCCCTCTCTCTGAGTGCCCGTCTCCTGGCGCTGACTAAGGTGATGGATGCCTCGGGGTCTTGGCCAAGATTGTAGTGACTGCTCTACATGCACCTCCGAGGCCTTGGATCAGTTATTCACCGCCGTCTGTCCGTGGTCCTGTCAACTTATTAACAGTATTAACAGACTGTTAACAGATTAACAGTCAACGCGGTTTCATTGCTGGGTTAAGTACTTCTATTCTATTCACATAATACGCTTACTTCATATATCTACTCCATTCACATATATGCCTACCACTTGTATCTATTGCTATGTCCGCCTACTACAATCTCATGAGCTGTCTAACGCCTGTCCCGTCTCCCTGTCTCCCTATGACTTGCTGTCCTGGAGTGTTGACCGGAGTGTTGGACGTCCCGTGACGAAGGCCGGGAGATTGCGACCCCCTCTGCGTGCCCCCCTGTCTCCGGAGGTCTCGTAGTGGTGACCGGAGTGCCGGATGTCCCGCGATGATGTCGGGGAGTTTGCGACCCTCTCTGCGCCACCCCCTATCTCCCTGTCTCCGGCTGTCCCTGAGCAACGACCGGAGTGTTGAATGTCCCGTGACTAAGACGGGGAGGACGTGACCCTCTTTGCGCCGCCCCTGTGCCTCAAATAGATCCGCTATCAACTCTATCTTAAATCTTTCAAAATTTTCAGTTGCTATCGCTATTAGCTCTATCTTTAATCTTTCAAAATGTACAGTTGCTATTGCATGCACTCATCTGTGTTTCACCACACACATGAGTGCATGCTTACCAACTGTCCGTCTGCAACACTACTATCACCAACATCTAAGAAGGGAGATCCCCCCTTGAATGGCCCTTCTAAGGTTTCTCTCCTCCACACTGCCTGTGGAGCTTTTTTCCCTATTGTTAGGTTTTAGTGAGTTTTTCCTTACCTTCGCGTGGGGTATGTCTGGGAGTGCTTGCATTCTTTCATTTATTTGCATTCATCTAAGAATGTTTGGACCTTATGGTGTTCTTGTTCTCTTCTTGACTTATTGTTATGTTTTCTTCTTGACTTGTTTAAAGAATACCTGTACGGCCCATGGGGACATTAACGTGTGTTGTCGGGCCCTATAAATAAATTTGATTTGATTTGATTTGATTTACAGAATAAGATTTATAGATTATCTGAAAATTGTCAATCCGCTTGGCACATGTAAAATTCACAAACTTTGTGCTGTATATTGGTTCCTGCCAATGTGGAACCAAAATACCAATCCACATTACACGCTATACAGCTGGCAATACTGTTAATAGTGACATACCTACATAGGGTTAGAACCTATGACTTTAATATGACAACAGAGATTGTCACAGGCTGGTAGTGAACTGGACTTGTGTGAATGAATGAATGAATGAAAACTTTATTTAACAGATTGCAGAATGGGTACAATACAGTACGGCTCAATACATACAATTGTTAAGGGGATGCAGACCTGAGAAAGACGTTTGTCTTGTTTCCATCAGGGTCCCCCATTTTCAATTAATATAGACATTTATGACATACACAACATACATGACATTTATGGCATAGGGACATATAGGTATTTAGTACTGATACATTTGTGACACAAACGGTATTCAAATATACAGTACTGTTACCCCTAGATCCTGACAGAGTATATACATATGATGGGGAAGGGACTGTACACTAGGAGGGGGTGGGTGGGTGGGAGAGAAATATACATACGGCGGGGAGGGAATATATACATGCGGTGGGGAGGAGACTGTCTATTAGGAGGTGGTGGGGGTTTTGGGCATTTACGGTGGCCAGTTTCGAATTGCAGCCTCCCGTAGGTGCTCTTTAAGAGCGGTTTTGAATGTGGGTAGTGATTCACATTCCTTTACAGCTTTGGGTAGGGCGTTCCACATTGTTGTGGCATAATTGCGAAACATGTTTAGTCCCTTGTTTGAGCCGAATCTGGGTTTTACATGATTTGTTGAGCTTCCTCTGGTGTAGTGGTTGTGGTATTCACTGACCTTTGGGAAGTATTTTGACATGTACATGGGTACCCCGGTCGTATAGTGTATCTTGTAGACCAGGCCCATTGCAAGTTGCTGTACTCTGTCGTCTACTCTAAGCCATCCTAGGCTGTCAAAGTGGGCAGGGGTGAGGTGGGTTCTGGGGTTCAGGTCAAGTAGTAGTCTGACCAGTTTGTTTTGTGATGTTTGTAATTTTGTTTTAAGCGCCTTTGAGGTGCTTTGGTACCATGAGGTGCACGCATAGTCGTAGTACCCTTGAATGAGTGCTCCTGCCAGAGTCTTCAGGGTATTCTTGTTTACCAGAGAGGAGATCCGGTACAAGAATCTAGTTCGTTGGTTGACTTTCTTTATTACATTGGATGCCATTTTGTCACAGGAAAGATTTGCCTCTAGGATGGAACCCAGGTAGGTAATTTCGTCTTTCCTTGTGACAATATTGTCACCCACTGTAACTGAGAAGCCGTCGGTCTTGCTGAGTTTGTTATTTGAACCGAAGAGAATGGACTCTGTTTTGCCCATGTGTAATGATAGTTTGTTATCAGCGAGCCATATGCAGATTTTGCCTAGTTCTGTGCTGAGGGTTTTTTCAACCTGCAACTTGTTCTTGTCAGAGACCAGCAGGGCTGAGTCGTCCGCAAACAGGAACAGGTTGCAGTCACAGGCTGACGACATGTCATTTGCATAAATTAGGAAGAGTAGCGGTCCTAGTATGCTTCCTTGTGGAACACCACAGCTCACTGTGAGGGGGGGGGATAGAGTACCGTTTACCTCTACCATCTGTTCTCTCCCCTCCAGGTAGGATTGCATCCAGCTCACTGATAAGCTATCAAAACCAATTGCTTTTAGCTTGTCCATCAGAATGGAGTGATTGACAGTGTCGAAGGCCTTTTGTAGGTCCAGCATGACCATGCCGCAGTATTTGCCCGCGTCCACCTCTTGTTTGATGTGGTCGTTCAAATAGAGGAGGCATGTGTCAGTGGAGTGGGACGTTCTGAAGCCAGATTGGAATTTGTAGATTAGATTTTTTTCCGCCAGGTACTTTTCGACCTGTTCGTAGACTATTTTCTCCATGACTTTCAATTCAATTCAATTTATTTAATGACCACCCAGCCAGGCTGGTGGAATTTAGTTTCAGTGCAGATTTCATAGCAGTTCCAACATAAAAACATAAAAACATAGAACATATAACATCACTTACAGCGTACATAAAAGAAAACACAATTACATAGATACAGTTCAGAGTTTGTCCATGTCCATGTCATGTTTCGAGATGGAGGTAAGAATAGAAACAGGGCGGTAGTTGCCTGGGTCTAATTTGCTGCCCTTTTTGTGCAGAGGGGTCACTCTCGCAATTTTGAAGTCCTTGGGGACGTGTCTCTGTTTTATAGAGAGGTTTATTATGTGTATGATGACTGGGGTGATGGCGGCTGCTGCGTCTCTGAGGAATTTGGAGGGGATGTTGTCATGGCCAGTGGCCTTGTTAGGTTGGAGGGCGCTCAATTTTTTGAGTACCTCATCAGTTGTTACCATTTCAAGTTTGAAGTCATCTTTGTGGACCCCTAGGTTTTTGTAGTATTCTACTATGTGTTCTACCCCATAATGCCCTGAGTGGGAGGGTAGTTTGTTTACCAGTGTTGTGGCTATGTTTGTGAAGAAGATGTTTAAGTAATTCGCTACATCCAGCTTGTCTGTGATGAGCGTGTTGTCCGTCTTTATGTTTATGTTTGAGAATCTGGTTTTAAGTTTTTTACTGCTAGGACTGCCCCTTCAGCTAGCAAGGTCAGTTTCCCCACTGCTAGGACTGCCCCTTCAGCTAGCAAGGTCAGTCTCCCCAATCAATCAATCAATCAAATCCTTTATTTAACCAGATAAGCATCATTGAGATTAAAATCTCTTTTTCAAGAGCGATCTGGCCAAGCAAGGCAGCAGAAAGTTTCAACATAAAAAAGAACATCACAATAAAATACAGATAAAACATTTACATCAAGCTCCAATTTCAGGCAAGTTATCAAACAGGCAAATGATCAAACACAGTTGCACTGACCAAGGGAACTGAGTTCGTAGGATTTTAAAATGGCTTTGAATTCTCCGAGGGTGACCAGTCCTGGTAATTTTAGGTCCTCCTGTATCTTGTTCCAAGATGAAGGAGCAGCATATTTAATTTTTAGTCCCCACTGCTAGGACTGCCCCTTCAGCTAGCAAGGTCAGTTTCCCCACAGCTAGGACTGTCCTTCCAGCTAGCTTGTTCTCATTTGCTAGTCCAGCCCTGTCTGCTAGCCTAGCTCCGGCAGCTAGCGCAGCCTCTATGCTAATGTAGCAGTACAGCTAGCATAGGCCCTGTAGCTAGCAATGCTCTGGCAGCTACCCAGTCCCTCTGCTAGCCCCACTTTAGGTGTAGCTTCCCCTGCTAGCATGGCCCAGTTTTTTTTTGTTGGTTGCTTTGTCTTGTCCCCTGCCCCGCTGTCTGATTCCGTCATGTTCTGACCGTCATGTTAGTGTTCTGCCCCGTCATGGTAGTGTTTCGGTCGCCCGGTGGCTCCCGTGGAGGGGGAGGTACTGTGAGGATTCGCCTGTTCCCTGAACCTTTCCCTGTCTACTCTCCTTCACCAGCCCCCACCCTTGCGATGATTTACTCTCCTCTACTCTTCACCAGCCCCCACCCTTGGACTACCTTTCGCAGCTGTCATAGTTTATGATTAGCGCCCCAGAGGGCTTTAAATACCTGGACCTCCCTTCCAGTCCTGGTCGGGTCGTTCTGTATCTATGTTCACTCTGTGTTCATGGAGTTCTGTACGGTTACCATCCTGTACGTTACCATCTCCTGCCGCGTCTCCGGCGTGAGACGACGTGCCAGCCATCACCACCTGTTGCCGTTTGCCTGGAGTGGGACACCGTCTTCGCTCTCTAATTCTCTATGGGAGGTTTTCCAGTGTTCCCACTCCAGACGTCAAGCCGGCGCGCATCGCTCCCTATTTCCACGGGAGGATGCGTCTCTTCGCCCTGGTCCCCTGGGACCCCCTTTGTTCTGCGCTGCCCGTCTGCAGCATCCGAAGAGGAGGAGGAGGATCCCCGTGCCAGGCCTCCGCCGTCGGGCCCCTGTCCCCGTGCCAGGCCTCCGCCGTCGGGCCCCTGGTCCCCGTGCCAGGCCTCCGCCGTCGGGCCCCTGTTCCCGTGCCAGGCCTCCGCCGTCGGGCCCCTGTCCCCGTGCCAGGCCTCCGCCGTCGGAACCCTGTCTTCATCCCTGTAAGCAGCTCTGGCCCTCGCCCTGTCCAAGGCCTTAACCCTGTTCTCTGTCTCCAGCCCGCTTCTCCGGGCCTCTGTCCCTGTCCCCCTCTCCAGTGCCCCTGGTCCTGGCCCTGACACTTAGCCCTGGTCCTTAGCCCTGGCCCTTAGCCTTAGTCCCTTAGCCTGTTCGCCTCTTAAAGGCACAGTGCCGCATTTTCCAGATTTCCTTGACTCTAGTGTTTTTGTGTTTTCCCTTAAAGGGACTGTGCCGCTTTTTGTTCTATAATAAATATTTGCCCTGTTTTGGCTTACTCTCATACCTGTCTTGTGTTGTGCGATTGGGGTTGGTTACAAACCATAACAATTTTGATGAACTGCACTTGTCTACTCCACCATCAGTGGCTTCAGAGTCCCTATGCAGATAGGAGAATCTGTCCTAATCGGACAGCACTTCTCCACCATCAGTGGCTACGTGATAATCTGTCTGAACGACAAAGAACTCGAACGAAACTCTCCCTCCCTCGGCCGTTATTGGCGCAACGGTTTAACCTCATTCCTATATGGGTAGATAGGTAGACGGCTATGAGCCCAGATGAAATGAGTCTACTCAGTATCAAGTAAGCGTCATGATTACTGTAACTGAGGGGTACAATTCCCTGACTGTATTACTAGATATGATACTTACTACCACTACCTTTGTACTTAATATTCGGCCACCCAGTACACGGCATAAATATATTATCATGAACACTCTCACGTAGATGAAACGGATCCAGCACAAATGTACGAATTAGAAACAGGTCTTTATTTCCTACACAGCGATGGTGTGTAGAATAAGAACTTAATCACTTAATTACATTTATGAATTGAAATAGTATGCACTTTTATGGCAAGGAGTATTCGTCGGTATATCAATAGATAATGTCCAATCTCTGAAGGCGCAGGTGGTAAATATACGACCCGGAATAGTTAAGGAATAACAGCAATGATACTCCAATGATTATAGGCTGGATACACTAGAGGGGGTTAATCCGGTCGCTCGTAAGCCGACAGGAGTAGGAGGGGGGGGGGGTAGAATCCAGCTGCCTCGTCCGGCCAAGGGTATCCCAGGTGAACCCACTGTAGTGCCGTTCAATGCGCCGGCGATCCTTGGACCACAGATGAAAGCAGGTGGACTCTTTGTGGGCCGGCTCTCTCCGGTCCACGGGGGAGAGATGTGGAGAGACCTCGTCTTGCAGAGCGTCTCCTCACCTTGCGTCCTCTCCAGGGGGGGGGGTTCCAACACACGGTAGTGTCGGGGGTCTTTATCCATAGAATAATCAAAGTATCCAAAGCATAATCCGTGCCTGGGAAGGCGGGCTGTCGTCGGTAAAATAATCCGGTATACAGGTCCACTCGCTCGTCGGCTCTGGGGCTCCTCGGGTGCAGCTTCACATAGGGTCAACCACCCTGGGTAAGCAGCCAGTTCTCTGCCCGAAACGATGGGGTACTGACTACGGTAGTATTCTCACCGCACGAAGCACTATATATTAACAGACTATTATTAGCTTAATAGACTACGTCCAACTCGACGATATAGTGCCAAATATGACTATTCAAATATTAATATACACGATGTCTCAATACCGATGGTAGGCCGAACTTGGCCTTACTCCCACACGTGGCATCGCGGGGAGGCTTTACGTCTGTGACTCTATTGGAGGGTAAGAAACTGGACTGAAAAGAAAGTCCTACTTTAGTAGCGCAGTATATATACGCACTATGAACAAATAGTCCCATTAGTGGTGCGGTAGCCAAATTCCTACGCAGAACTAGGACTTGTTCGTACATGTCGAGCGGTGCGTTTTAACTGGGTCTGAGGGGTATGGCAGCCTGGCACCAAGGTCTCGACCAATAGTAGAATGGAGACTATTATGGGATGTTCAGTAGGCTAGAATGGATATTCAATGCATATTGTACAAGGAATATACAAGGGATATCAGGGAATATTAGAGAATATACAAATACAATTAAATATATATATATAAATAAATATATATATTCGGTTTAATCTGGCCCTTCACAACAATTACGTCATTACAAACTGGGACTTGATGGGAGAGCAGGAGATTCAATGCCTTCAGTCACAAATCCGCCAATCAATGCAAAGGAAAACATACCTCTTTATATAGAGACGTTTTATATAAGAATAATCTATCGTGTATAAAATTCAACTCGCGATTCTACATGGGCTTCAGGTGGTGGTCTGCATCTTCTCCGTGGTGGTGACAAAGTTCCCGCAACTGGCGAAGAATCTCTGAAATATTGGATTGACAGTGACACACAACAGAATATTATTTTATGCCTGAATTTCCCCAAAATTGCTAATTGGACAGCACTTCTCCACCATCAGTGGCTACGTGTCAGATAGGTGCAGATAGGAGAATCTGTCTGAATGACAAAGAACTCACGAAACTCTCCCTCCGTCTGCCGCTATTGGCGCGACGGTGTAGCGGTCATTCCTATTATGGTAAGATAGGTAGACGACTATGAGCCCAGATGCAACAAGTAATTGTCTACTCAGAATCAACTAAGTGTCATGATTACGTCATTACAACCTGGGACTTGATGGGAGAGCAGGAAAGATCCAATGTCTTCAGTCACAAATCCGCCAATCAATGCAAAGGTAAACATACCTCTTTATTTATATAGAGACGTTTTATATAAGAATAACGTGTCAGATAGGTGCAGATAGGAGAATCTGTCTGAACGACAAAGAACTCGCGAAACTCTCCCTCCCTCGGCCGCTATTGGTGCGACGGTGTAGCGGTCATTCCTATATGGTAAGATAGGTAGACGACTATGAGCCCAGATGCAACGAGTAATTGTCTACTCAGAATCAACTAAGTGTCATGATTACGTCATTACAACCTGGGACTTGATGGGAGAGCAGGAAAGATCCAATGTCTTCAGTCACAAATCCGCCAATCAATGCAAAGGTAAACATACCTCTTTATATAGAGACGTTTTATATAAGAATAATCTATCGTGTATAAAATTCAACTCACAATTCTACATGGGCTTCAGGTGGTGGTCTGCGTCTTCTCCGCGGTGGTGACAAAGTTCCCGCAACTGGCGAAGAATCTCTGAAATATTTTATTGACAGTGACACACAACAGAATATTATTTTATGCCTGAATTTCCCCAAAATTGCTAATTGGCTAATTGGACAGCACTTCTCCACCATCAGTGGCTACGTGTCAGATAGGAGAATCTGTCTGAATGACAAAGAACTTGCGAAACTCTCCCTCCCTCGGCCGCTATTGGCGCGACGGTGTAGCAGTCATTCCTATATGGTAAGATAGGTAGACGACTATGAGCCCAGATGCAACGAGTAATTGTCTACTTAGAATCAACTAAGTGTCATGATTACGTCATTACAACCTGGGACTTGATGGGAGAGCAGGAAAGGTCCAATGTCTTCAGTCACAAATCCGCCAATCAATGCAAAGGTAAACATACCTCTTTATTTATATAGAGACGTTTTATATAAGAATAACGTGTCAGATAGGTGCAGATAGGAGAATCTGTCTGAACGACAAAGAACTCGCGAAACTCTCCCTCCCTCGGCCGCTATTGGCGCGACGGTGTAGTGGTCATTCCTATATGGTAAGATAGGTAGACGACTATGAGCCCAGATGCAACGAGTAATTGTCTACTCAGAATCAACTAAGTATCATGATTACGTCATTACAACCTGGGACTTGATGGGAGACCAGGGCCCTGTTTCTTGTACCTGGTTCAACTAAGTCGATCAAGATGTCATTATCCAGCTTCAGTTAACCCGATGTTCGAAGCCGGGATTTTCCTGTTCCTCGAAGGTGGATTCAGTCTCGTTAACTCAAGCCAGACTTGCGACTCAGGCTAAATGCGCGCGGCCGCTTCAGGCGAAAAGCCAGCACGTATCGATGGCAGAGATCCTGATTCTCTAACGGCATTGATTGATTAATTGATTTAAAACTTTATTGACAGATTGCAATACGGCTCAATCGCCTCGCCGACAAGTTAAATGCGTTATCTATAGGCTAATTTTAAGTCCCTCATTACCTCAATCAATCAGATTATATTTCTTTAAACTTGCCTGCTGGATTGAATAATCAAATGAGATCTTGCTAGCAAAAATAATGAGTTAAACTTATACAGAATTACGATACGGCTCTCTTACCCATTGATTGATGTATAGTCGATCTTTAACTTATCTCCAATGTGGTCTAACGGGTTGTTGTTTTGACTATCACGCAGACGACCGGGGTTCGAGACCCTAGTCTTTTCCTTCTTTTTGCAATATAGGAATAATTCAATTTGGTGCACGTTGAGAGCTATATAAAGAATGACATCCTCAATGCATGTAGATTTATAATATTTTAACTTAAAACCAGGCTACTTTGGCGTATAATCATTAATATTATATTCAAAAAAATCATATTGGAAACACCGGGTTTTGAACCGCGGTCGCTGGGTTGGCAGGCTTGAGCACTACCGCTGCACCACTGTGCCAGATGGGATAAATTCATTGTTTATACATTAATGAACGAGAGACCCGTGTTTAGAATATCCTTTGTTTTGAATGAAGTTTATCTCTTTATCCTCATTCATTAATGTGACGTCAACGGCTCATTCAATTTCTCAAATCCGTCAAACAGCGCATCTCATCACACATCTTAATCCCAGTTACAATTAAAATAACCACATAATGTGTACATCGCACGAGCGAGCGCCACGGTATATATAACGTGCATTATTTAGGACAAAGTGAATTTAGTATCAGCATTTTGGGTCTATTTTACATTTCAAAAGCCCCCTCTGGAAGAATGGAGCACAAAAACGTAATTCAGAATGGTATAATGCAGATCGTAGACTGTGGGAATAGTTTCAGGAAACGGGCTGTCACTTCTTTGCGGGGGCGTGGCGATGGTTCAGGCTAACTTGAACTTAAACTCTGCTTTCGACCAGACTCAAACTTTTGGATCTGTTGTCATGGTGATTTGGAAAATCCACGTACGGGGAACCGGAAAGTCCGGCTAACTCAGTTATCCAGTTAAAGTTATCCGGCTAACTCAGTTATCCAGGTACAAGGAACGGGGCCCAGGAAAGATCCAATGTCTTCAGTCACAAATCCGCCAATCAATGCAAAGGTAAACATACCTCTTTATATAGAGACGTTTTATATAAGAATAATCTATCGTGTATAAAATTCAACTCGCGATTCTACATGGGCTTCAGGTGGTGGTCTGCATCTTCTCCGCGGTGGTGACAAAGTTCCCGCAACTGGCGAATAATCTCTGAAATATTGGATTGACAGTGACACACAACAGAATATTATTTTATGCCTGAATTTCCCCAAAATTGCTAATTGGCTAATTGGACAGCACTTCTCCACCATCAGTGGCTACGTGTCAGATAGGTGCAGATAGGAGAATCTGTCTGAATGACAAAGAACTCGCAAAACTCTCCCTCCCTCGGCCGCTATTGGTGCGACGGTGTAGCGGTCATTCCTATATGGTAAGATAGGTAGACGACTATGAGCCCAGATGCAACAAGTAATTGTCTACTCAGAATCAACTAAGTATCATGATTACGTCATTACAACCTGGGACTTGATGGGAGAGCAGGAAAGATCCAATGTCTTCAGTCACAAATCCGCCAATCAATGCAAAGGTAAACATACCTCTTTATATAGAGAAGTTTTATATAAGAATAATCTATCGTGTATAAAAATTCAACTCGCGATTCTACACCGTCGCGCCAATAGCGGCCGAGGGAGGGAGAGTTTCGCGAGTTCTTTGTCATTCAGACAGATTCTGTTATGGTTTGTAACCGACCTCAAACGCAACGGCACAGACAGGTAGTTCAGAGTTAGCCAAATACTAGGGCGTATTTATTTACAGAGTCAAAAAAAGGGTAAAGTACAATTATCAAACAAACAGGGAGACTGCCTTCGGCAGAGTCATCTGCGGATCTGCAGAATCCTCCTGGTGATAGCGGTGGGGAATTGGCATGTGTCGTTGTAGCGGCTCTGCAGATACTCCCAGCTTTTACTCAAGGTGGAAAACGGAGAGAGAGAGAGGTATCAGAAACAGTCCAACGAAACACAGAGGCAGTGTGGTTCCCTCCTCCCTTAGCTGTGTCCAGAACCAATTGACAGTGACAGTCTTCAGTGTTTCCCACAACACACAATTTAGCTGAGTCAGTGCAAACAAAACGAAATCTTCAGTGTCTCTTCTAAAACACACAATCAGAATAATCCAGAGGGGTTTGGTTCCACTCACCCAAGCGCAACGCGTAAAGCGGGTAAACGAGGCGCAGCTCCAAACAGGGAACAAGGTTCTCAACAGCGGTTCTCCACAGAAAGGTCCTGGAGAGAAAGTAGACCAGGAACAGCAACGGGGAAAAAGCAGGCAAATGCAGTTGTATTCCAGAACGACCCGACAATGATAGAAGGAAGGTCCAGGTATGTAAAGCCCTCTGGGGCGCTAATCACAAACTATGACAGCTGCGTGATGAAAGTGGCAATCGCTCAAAAAGCGTGTGGCGGGGAATGCACCAACCAGCACCGTACCTCAGGAGAGCTTGTGGCGGGGAACGAACCAAACATCACAGTACCCCCCCCTCCACGGGAGCCACCCGGCGACCAGCCCGACCCGGCTCGCCCGGATGGGCACGATGGAAGTCGGTGATTAGGCCGGGATCCACGATGAGCTGGCGGGAGACCCAGCTCCGTTCCTCCGGGCCGTACCCCTCCCAGTCCACCAGTTACTGGAACCCCCGACCCCACCGTCGAACGCCCATCAACCGGCGGACCTGGCACCGGGGGTGACCGTCCACCATCTCGGGAGGAGGTGGTTCCGGAGCAGGAGGCATCAGGGGACTGAGAGAGACAGGCTTAACCCGAGACACATGGAAAACGGGGTGAATGTGCATGGACGCAGGAAGCTTAAGACTCACCGCCGCCGGACTGAGTACCTTCAGAACCTCAAAAGGACCGACGAACCGGGGGTTAAGCTTCTTGGCCGAGGACCGAAGCGGAAGGTCCTTTGGGGAAAGCCACACCCTCTGCCCAGGGCGGTACGTCGGCGCAGGGACCCGGCGCCGGTCAGCCCCACGACTGGCGCGCTCCGATGACCGGAGCAGCGCAGTCCTGGCGATCTCCCAGACTCGACGGCACCGGTCGAGATGGTCCTGTACGGAGGGAACTGCCACCTCCGACTCCGACTTTTTTTTTTTTTTTTACATTTCTATAACCATTATTTACCCAGGCAAGCAAGTAAGAACAAATTCTGATTTTATTTATTGTCAAAAGTATGCATAGTTTCCATTCAATTTTTTTGGGGGGGGAAACCCTGCATATATCGGTATCGGTTGATATCGTTATCGGAAATTAAGAGTTGGACAATATCGGTATATCGGTATCGGTAAAAAAGCCAATATCGAGCATCCCTAATACTAATACAAATTTATACAATGAGTATGGGGCTGCAGCACTGCAGATATACCCTACTCCAATGATCCACACACGGACATTACACGGTGTTGCACTCGCTACCCAGTGGCTCTGCAGATATACCCTACTCAGTCTACAAGGCTCCGTTGAAGTACAACAGAGGATCTGTTGTGATTTTTGCACAATAAATATTCAACATTCTCTTTTGAGACTCCGCCTCAGACTCTTATCATTTGGCACTAAAAGCTAAACATTGTCACCGATATGGCTGTCCGCAACATGTCATTAATTGTGTATGCGAGGTGGTTCAGTGATGACTCTAACGTGAGCTAGGTTAGCTAGCATGAGCTACCGAGAGATGGAAAGACTAACTTTACTGGTGAAAATGTGATTTACGTTGGAATACTCCTTTGCCAACTTGCTGTACTTTGCTTGCAGGTCTGCAGCCATTATTGCTGGATTATGAATAGCCCCAACTTTAGCCAAGGTAACGTTATGGATAAACCTTTAACGTTAGTTAATGCTAGCTTTCGGTTAGCTGTTCAGCTAATGCTAATAAGGATGGCATTTAAGAAAGTATCTGCTGTTAAAATGACAAACAGCATTGACACTTTAATTCACGGTCGGTTAAACACACGTTTGTTTTATAATGCTCACAGCAGACCGCAGTGTTGTTGATAAATTACGTGGGGCCGGGGGGATTTAAGTTCCGCAAAAAAAGGTTCTGCACCTGTTATGGTTTGTAACCGACCCCAATCGCACAACACAAGACAGTTATGAGAGTAAGCCAAAACAGGGCAAATATTTATTATAGAACAAAAAGCGGCACAGTCCCTTTAAGGGAGAACACAAAAACACTAGAGACAAAGAAATATGGAAACTGCGGCACTGTGCCTTTAAGAGGCGAACAGGCTAAGGGACTAAGGCTAAGGGCCAGGGCTAAGGACCAGGGCTAAGTGTCAGGGCCAGGACCAGGGGCACTGGAGAGGGGGACAGGGACAGAGGCCCGGAGAGGCGGGCTGGAGACAGGGACAGAGAACAGGGTTAAGGCCTTGGACAGGGCGAGGGCCAGAGCTGCTTACAGGGATGAGGACAGGGTTCCGACGGCAGAGGCCTGGCACGGGAACAGGGGCCCGACGGCGGAGGCCTGGCACGGGGACAGGGGCCCGACGGCGGAGGCCTGGCACAGGGACAGGGGCCCGACGGCGGAGGCCTGGCACGGGGACAGGGGCCCGACAGCGGAGGCCTGGCACGGGGACAGGGGCCCGACAGCGGAGGCCTGTCACGGGGACAGGGGCCCGACGGCAGAGGCCTGGTACGGAGACAGGGGCCCGACAGCGGAGGCCGGGGGGACCGGGCACGGAGACTTGACTTGACTTGACTTGGTACAGGGGCCCGACAGCGGAGGCCGGGGGGAAGAGGCGCCATCCTGCCGTGGAAATAGGGAGCGATGACGCGCCGGCTTGACGTCTGGAGTGGGAACACTGGCAACCTCCCGTAGAGAATTAGAGAGCGAAGACGGTGTCCCACTCCAGGCACGGAGATCCTCTTCCTCCTCCTCGAATGCTGCAGACGGGCAGCGCAGAACACAGGGGTCCCAGGGGACCGGGGCGAAGACACGCCATCCTCCCGTGGAAATAGGGAGCGATGGCGCGCCGGCTTGACGTCTGGAGTGGGAACACTGGAAAACCTCCCGTAGTGAATTAGAGAGCGAAGACGGCGTCCCACTCCAGGCAAACGGCGACAGGTGGTGATGGCTGGGCCGTCGTCTCACGCCGGAGACGCGGCAGGTGATGGTGACGTACAGAATGGTAACGTACAGCACTCCATGAACACAGATACAGATACAGATACAGAACGACCCGACAAGGACTTGAAGGGAGTCTGCTACCTAAGTACTTGCAAACTCCCAACAGGTGCGTGAAGGTAGAGGATCAAACAATGTCCAAGGGTGGGGGCTGGTGAAGAGTAGGAGGCAGGCAAAAGTTCTCACAAGGGTGGGGGCTGGTGAAGAGTAGGAGGCAGGGAAAATTCTCGCAAGGGTGGGGGCTGGTGAAGGAGAGTAGACAGGGAAAAGTTCAGGGAACAGGCGAAACCTCACAGCACCGTTGCAATCGTACGGTGCACAGCCCGTACTGTACCGGAGGACCACATTGACGCGGTACAGTACGTATCCGCGTACCGTTACACCCCTAACAGGTACCCAGGTAGTTTTTTGGTTGGAACAAACATACAGCGATGTCACTCAAATATGTTTGAACGTGCACCTGAAATGGGATATAACGAGGGTTATTCTGTAACCCTAGTTATATGAGTTCATGTCAAGTAGGCAATTGTCTATCTTGTGAAATGAAGCCATGGGGCGTATGTTTTTTCCCTTTGAAGGCATCGCCTCCTCAGAGGAGTGTGTTAAAGCCCCGGGGACACCCATATGATGGGGCGTGTCCCGCGGCAGGAGGTGATGGGTGTGGGACCGAGCCTAAACCGCATGTGGGCCCCCTTCCCCTGCCAAAACGACGTCACTGGGCTCGCATTTTCTTATTGGCCCGAGAGATATGTCCGTGAGTTGAGGTCTGCGTAGCAGGTCCTGACTCACGTTGTCAATTGAGAGGTCTCTCCGGGATAAACCTGGCGTCTTCCTCTCTGCAAACTGTTAAATAAAGTTTTCTTTCTCTCATTCATTCAACCCCCCCCCCCCCCCCCGCTCGGATTAACCCATTCTAAACCTGAAACGCCTTACCTGCATTATATAGCCTGTATATACGCGCAGATGTGTTTCCCGGATTCAATGGGTTATGGGAGCACCTTTCTGTTTTTGGGGTGGTTGTCTCCCCAGTATGCCGATAGCGGAGTCAACTCTCTGGCAGAGCCTGGGTACGGCCCCGGCTCCTCGAGAGGATGCCCCCGCATGCTTTATGACGTCTGCCAATTGTGTCAAACTCTTTCTCTGCAGGATTAATATAATGGCGGTAACTAGTAAGAAAAGTGCTGTCAATCGATTAAAATATTTTTCTTTTTCTTTTTTTTTTTAGCATTTTTACAGCTTTTATTGGCCACGCAGGACCGACAGAGGAGAGGGCGAACGGGAGGAGAGGTGGGGAGGACATGCAACAAATAACGACGGGAGCTGGGATCGAACCCCGGGTCTGCCGCTTAGGTGCGCGAGGCACTATGGTATGCGCCACGAGGGCGCCCCCTATTAAAATATTTAACTCGATTAATCGCATGATTGTCCATAGTTAAGTCGCGATTAATCACAATTTAATCGCATTTCTTTTTCTTTTTACCATAAACATTCCACACTCTTATCAACATGAGAGTCAACAAATGCTTGCTTTATGCAGCCATTTAACACAAAAGGATGACCCATTGCAAATTTGCATCAAATTCAAAACAGAGTTATGCACAAAATAACTTAAAAGAAAATAATAATTTAAAACAATGAATAAAGTGCATGAAATAATAGGGGAAAGAAAACGTTAGGAATGTGTTACATTAACCCACACAAGGGCTGAGAACACAGACCCCCGCCCCCCCCCCCTCTCTCTCTCTCACACACACACACACACTAGTGATGTGACGATTCATCGATTTGCATCGGTGCGCCGGCATACACGTTCACGATGCGCGTGCACCGGTGGAATACGTGCGCACCAGCTAGAACTCAGGTTGAACTCGCGATGCATCTTGTTGTAGCGTCTTTGCGTCGGTCAAAACCGATGCATTAATATAATTTCCTCTCATCCACTTCTGTCAGCAGTGCACTGTGACTGCACACAGCTGATACTATACTACTAATACAGAAGGCGAGAGCCGCGTCACAGTTAACAACAACAAACAGTGGAAGTCGAGGACATGAATAGAATTGGGCTTCCTCTGGCTAACGCCAGTTAGCCGTTCAGCTAACGCTAAACTAAACTACAGTGTCTAACTAACTAACTAACGCAACACCAGTTCCATTAGTGAGGAGGGGGGGGGGGGGGGGGGGGTATATTGAAGACGCTTGACAACAGGTTCAAAGATAACTTCACATTTATTGGCTATTGGTTTCTTTATATCGCTTCATGCAGCAGGCTATCCAGGCTCCGTGTGTTCTGTTGACATCCGATCCTAGCCTAGTGTGTGACATCATCAACTACGCGACTCAGACGGGCTCTCTCTCTCTCTCTCTCTCTCTCTCTCTCTCTCTCTCTCTCTTCTCTCTCTCTCTCTCTCTCTCTCTCTCTCTCTCTCTTCTCTCTCCCTCTCCCTCTCCCTCTCTCTCTCTCTCTCTCTCTCTCTCTCTCTCTCTCTCTCTCCTCTCTCTCTCTCTCTCTCTCTCTCTCTCCCTCTCTCTCTCTCTCTGTTCAATGATTTAACGTGGCCAAACGTTTACATATAAATACTAATTGGATAGTTGATGATAAACATTTAATTTCATTATCTGAAATATTATAAAATCATTTAAGTCTGCTATAAGCCATTATCCCTTTGTGTATGATTATTATTGTCTCACAGTAGTACATTGTGTGTGTGTTTTTAGCTAAAGTGGATAGAAAAGACAGTTTATGCAAAAGGTCTTCTTAGGCACCCAAGAGTTTTTATATAAATTGTCTTACAGTAGATTATTTTATTTTTAATAATAATATAAGCTGCATATAAGGAATACAACCAAATCCTCTGTCATACCATAAAATTGTATCATTATTTTTGCATCGGTTGAATCGCATTGTATCGCCCCGAATCGCATTATGTTGAATCAAATCGTATCGAATCGTATCGTATCGTATCTCAACAGGGGGTGAATCGTTATCGCATCGCCCGGTCCTTCAAATGTATCGTTAATGTATCGTATCGTTGGCACCGTATCGAGATGCGCATCGCATCGGCCTCAGTCAGGAGATGCACATCCCTAACACACACACACACACACACACGCACGCACACACACACACACTCACACACACACACACACACACACACACACACACACACACACACACACACACACACACACACACACCACACACACACACACACACACACACACACACACACACACACACACACTTTGAGTCAAAAAATTGTTTTTTGGAAAAAGTTAATTGTGAGTTAAAAAAAATAGTGGCGTTAATAGAATCAGGCGATAACGCGTTAATACCGTGTTAACTTTGACAGCCTTAGTACAGATATAGATATACTGTAGTAAATTACTATGTGCAGGTAAGACAGGTGAGGTTAGCTATACAGTATATGCGGTGGGAGTATATATATAATATTGGTATATGGGCCATTCTACCGAATTGATTGAAAGTCAGGTTGGAAATATTTATAAATTTTGTATGTTTATTCCCAAAACGTTGTCAGAATATATATTGTACCATATCTAAAGGGGGTCATCCCTATGTTCCCCGGGTCCTATGTGCCCCGGGTTCTATGTTCCCCATACCGTCATTGAAGAATGAGGAGAGTTTTCTTTTTCTTTTGTGTCATTTAATTCCAGACTCAACCGTTACATACAGGTCCAAAACACTTCGCTTGTTATGTCCACACAGCTGGTCTCTTGCGTGTAACCAATGACAACAACACAACTTCCGGTGTGCCTCCTATATATCCCGGGGGAAAACAACAGTATATCGGGAAATGTCTGTCAGTCACTCGAGTATTTTAAAGTGTTATTGATTGTACGGTGTACCACAGTTTCATATAAATGTACCGTTTCATAGTAATGTACTTATATACAGGCATTTATATACAGGTAAGGTAAACAAAGTGGCGGAGTTTGGAGAGATATTGGCACAATGTGAGGTCAACTAATTTATTTATTACACAATACACCACATATTATCATTGTCTCTTTGCATATCGTATAACGCTTATATATTTAGGCATATAAGGATAGCAGCCTTAGGGGTGGTATGTGCTGTAGGCTTAGAATCAACAATTAGTTGCAATGAAACACAGTATAATATAGAGCAATATGTACTGTAAAGTGCAAACAATGCGCAATGGTAAGAACAATCTACACAAGCTATGGACTATATACACAGGATATACAGTGAGGTGCAGTGGGCTATGTAAACAGAATATAGTGCAATGGTATGCTCAGTGCAATGTACTACAGCTCTAAGCTATTATAATAGGGATATGTGTCTGTCTGTTTAAATTGTCTGCATCTGTTGCTTCCCCTCAACACACAGTACATTTCGCAGAGTAAATTTTACTCAAACTGAGTACATTTTACTCAAATGGAGTAAAATGTTCCTCAGTTTGAGTAAAATGTATACTCAGTTTGAGTCAAATTTACTCTGCGAAATGTACTGTGCACACACGGCTGGATAATTTCTCATAGATTCACTCTTATTTTTGTGGAAATTATTGTAAATAAACAATAAATACTGTTTTCTGTTTAGTACGTTCCATACCTTTGTGAGTGTTTTTTCCCCCCATGCAATGCAGATATCATTATTGTTTATTGTTTAAAACGGTTCCCATTAGCTGCCACCTAAGTGGCGAGCTATAGTCTTCCTGAGGTCCACACAGAAAGACAACACAAAACATAACAATACATGATATACATATGACAATCACAATTCACTTAATTAACAATGATAATCTAAAAACAGTAAAACATTGTAGACATCTTTATAAACATCAGTATATTTTCAGAAAAGGTTATTACATTCATGAGTAAATATTTCATTATTACATTCCTACAGTAGGTATTTCCACTCCCAAGTTTACGTGAACAGTATTTGCTCACATATTTAAGTAGTGCATACTTAGGTGGTACTTGAAAGACACTTTGCTATTCAATTTACTTATGTTCAGTGGGCAGTTATTCCAATTATTGATGGCACGATAAACAACAGTCCTCTTAAAGCATTTGATTTTGGACATGGTAACATAATCTGTCCATCACCGGCTGACCTAGTAAAATAAGAATGAACCTGACTGCCTCTGACAATTTGTTTGTATAAGAAAACAGGTTGAGACAAAAAGACAGTGTTCCTGACTAATGTAACCGTGTTGAAAACTAGCCTATTCTCTACTGTTAACGTTAGGTTATGACTATAACCAAGTTCTGTTAGTATGGTGACGCTCTGCGTCACTCTCTGCACTGTCCTCGCACACGTGCATGCGCTCTGAATCAGCTTACCCCTATCAGCTTACCCATATAAGCAGGGGTGGGGCCACCCACTCGCCTCCTTCCCAAGCTTTCACCACAAGGCGAGATCAAGGGCTGCAGCAGCGTCAGACGGCGAGCGTCACCATACTAACAAACTTGGTTATAGTCATAACCTAACGTTCTGTATCGTATGGCTCTCGCTCGGCGTCACTCTCTGCACAAGGGAGGCCGAGCGAGAGCCATCGGCCGACAAATACACCCCGCTGAAAGCCCCCCACAACCATCAGAACAGGGAGGGCCGAGCCCCCCCGACCCCCCCTAATGGAGGGCACCCCCCCTATTGGGGGCTTCACGGGAGGGCAATGGACCCGACCGTGCGAAGAGGCACTCAAGCAACTCAATGCACAGGGTGAGCAGACCGTGGCTTGACCCCACGACTACACACACGCACAACCCGCATGCCACCCGGGAACGAATGGAGGGAACAACCTCGTTACTGCCCCCAGAATCACGGGGTCAAGGGCAAACCCAACCCCGTGGCAAGGCCGTAGCAGCGGAGCGCGAAGGAAGACCCAGACCCACCAAAGGGACTGGACCCCCTGGAACGGGGGCCCGGAGAAGTCCATGATGCCAGCATCAAGACCCCACCAGGTGGGCACTTAGTGACCCCGCCCCCCACATCGCCAGCGTATTCGGACAAAGGCCCCTCAGCCGAGTGGGCCCTGTCCCCCCAATAGTACACCGCCTGGCACACTGACCCTGCAGAACAGGCAGTCAGCATGGCCGTAAGCACACAAAAAAGGTTAACCAACGGAAGCAGGCAGCGCACAGAGGAAAAACCAGGCAACAGGCTGTTAACCCTAGCCTGGAGACTGCGGATGAGACAGGCGCCAGAGGGGACAGCTGAACACAGCCGCACCGGCGGAAGGGGCGTAAGCTGGCGTTGTTGCATGACCAAGCCTCCATTTAAAAAGCCCCCACCCAGAGGGGTTGAGGCAGAGAAGGCTGACACGATTGGCAGACGTCATGAATGTGCAGGGGCACCCTCAACCGGTGAACCCGGGAGTTGACACTGCTCCAACACACCAGGGAATCAACCACCTCGGTGTTACCCAATGCGGTGGTTGTTCCCATAACCCCTCAAGAAAAAAAACTCCAAAACACACCTGCGGGTATACACCGGCTATACCGCAGTACAAGTGTTTCAGTTTTCAAAAAAGGGTTAACCCAGGCCTACGGGTCGACGAAACATGACTTCGGACCGGGCCCGGTGATACGGGAAGCACAGGGTCACCAGAGGAGGTCAAAGACCACCCCAACAGGCCCCTCTTCGCCATGCGTGAGAGAGGAGCGAAAAATAATGGAGAACCAGCCCCAAGCACACCGTACTTGGTATTCCCAGGCGGTCTCCCAACCAAGTACTAACCAGGACCAACCTGTGTAGCGGCCGAGATCTGACGAGATCGAGCGTGTACAGGTCGGCATGGCCGTAAGCCATTACGACAGTGCTGAGTAAAAAATTTACCCAACCAGGGTCTCCATAGCGCTTAACCCTGTGACACCCAGACCGACCTGGCATTTTTCCCCCTGAAAAAAGCCCAAGTCCCTCAGGGTACCAGAACAGCAGATCTGCATCCCCGGCGGACAACGGGTTCAACTGATCCGGACCAGCGTGACCAGAACCAGTCCCGTGCCCTAACCACGCCGACATGCCTACTCCAGGAGAAGGGGACTCCAGGAGAAGGGGCAGATATGCGTGTTGATCTTAAACATGAAAAGAAGGCGCCACCCAGACGTTCGGGCGAACCGCGCCCGGTGGCCCACCCCCAGGGCGTGAGACCCCTCTACATATGTTCAGATCCATTCCGTCATCATCCCCCAGATATGAACGAGAATCCGTCGATAACCAAAACAGGTCGTCGGATTTGGTCGTCGGAAGAGGAAAAACCTCCATCCCAGTTGCTTTATAAAAACGCCGTTTTAACCTCAAGCAACCAAGGCGTGCCAGTCAGTCGCCTGTTTACAGAACACCCCGAGCTAGCACTATACGTGCGTCGGGACACACCCACATCAATGAACAGGCTATTTAGACCTGTCATTGAATCCCCAAGGCGCCCAGGGGAACGACAAGAGGGGTGTGATACTTCCTAACTCCAACTCTTTTTAGTAGAAAAGAAGGAAGCACCAACAGTATGTATCCCAGTCTACACAGCCGGGGGTAAAAATGTTTCACAGAGAGACTTCCCACGCGAGCTGTACAGATTGAAAATAATATATTGCACCTTGAGCCATGTAAAAAATTGGTTTTAGGGCTCTCCGGGGAGGAGGCACTGAACCCATACACACTCAATAATCGAATTGAATCGAATACATACACAATAGAGTAGGACTCCTTCTAGAGGGTTGTGGTATAATATCTAATGTTCTCATGTAAATATAGTCCCCTCCCCTATATCCCCTTACCTGTGCCCCCCCCCCCCTCTCTGTGGAATAAGACACTCCCCTCCCCTGTGTCCCCATTACCTGTACCCCCCCCCCCCATCTGACCTATCAAATGGGACCACACCCCCCCCCTGTTAACTATATAGATCTCCTCCCGAGATCTATCCGGGGTCTTCTTACCTGGGTAAATTCAGCTGATCACCTGGGGGGAAGCCCTCAGCCATTCTCTCTATGTATTCTATCTGTTTGGTTAATAAACCCTTGTTATTATCCAAGCCTCGGTTGACTGAGCACATTCTTCATCAGGATATCTACAAATATCCCACAGGGTCCACTCACCTTGACAATCTGAGGAGGAGGCTCTGTACTCTGAAGGAGGCTCCCTCCTCACGGAAGGAGTCCCAACTCACAGACGGCCCGAATAGGAGCTTGGTGAGGAGGAGCCCTGACCACCCGCCGAAACAGATCCATCACATGGACCTGAACAGGACACGGAAGTCCTACCAACAGAGACGCGCACGGTGACGTACTCTATGGCGGGGGAATTTCTGCGGTGCACACGCCCAATATTCCAGGCCGTGGGACCAGGAAATCCCCCCCCCCCCCCCTCACCCTGTAACGTGCCGAACCGCAACGTGACAGGAACCTTGAAGGACAGGTGGGTTTACCCCTGACCAACAGAAAAAAGGGGAAGGAAAGGTTACCAGTTCACCCCTTTACGACCCCACACCCATGATACGATGTAATGACAAAAAGAGAGTATGACACAGTCATAGTCAGCTCTATGAAGCGTCTGACAGCTTCACACTGCGCATGAGCTAACCTGCTATCTGATTTTTACTAAGGAAAAAACACAGAATAGAGAGGGCTCTCCAAGAGCCCCGGTACCAAACTTACACATGTGCTTCTGTGGCCAGTCCAACCCAGTTTTAGGTCACATGACACATACAACCTATCATCACCTACAAAAAATGGCAAAAACACTCTACAGAGGAACGCCGTTTTTCATAATGAGAGAATACATAATTCTCGATTAGTATTGGCCACAGGCCTTGCTAAGCACACATGAAAGCGACCAAACAATCTTTTCTTTTAGGAAAATAAAGTTTCTCCAGCAGTTTTAGCACAACCTCAGCAATCAAGCTAAGGGTTACATCGTATCCCTACCACACAGTGACACAATGTAGTGCAACAACATGTCTGAGAGGAGGATGAAGAAGTCCCCAGGGAACCGGGGGGAAACACAATCCTCCTACTTTACCCTTAATACGGCCAGTTAAAACAGGAAAACCTGTTAATATGTGAACACACTGTTCATTGTCATTACAGGCTGAGAAAAGAATCAGTCTTTACTCATTTGTCACTAAGCATAGCTTTATAGGTTAGTTAACCCCCTTAGTTGTGAGTACACGGTACATATAAACACACATGATGTTTCTCAACACAACAAACCAGATCATTTTCACATCTGTAACAACAACCCGATTTGCATGGAGCTAAATACCAGTGACAAGACAATTCACACATAACTCGCGTTGTATCCTAAATGTAGTGCAGCAACACTCGTTTTTGGAAAACATCGTTATTTACAAAACATTTAGAAGGGAAAGCCAGAAGAAGTGTACAAGGTCTGGCCAAACCTTGCCTACCCGAAGCGTAGATCAAGCGAAGTGCAGTCTCAAGGCACCGTAGTAAACACAGCCGTCCTGTGTTGTCGATCTGGGCAGCGTCGCCGCTCCATCCCGTCGCTACGGTCCCTCTTGTTGAAGCAGTCCTTGCCGTCCTGGCCCAAGGCAGGTTCGACGAACATCCTCTGTCAAAGATGACGTCGTAGTCAAGAGTGTTTAAAACATGTTATAATCAAAGCACGTTCAACAGAGTAGCATTAAGCTAACGGCCACTCTAACCGTCGGTCGCTACCGCCCCTGCCCGCGAGACGGCGAGCGAACGGCGCACGCAACCAGAGGGGAGCTTCGAATCCCCCCCGCCTCTCCCCGTGAGGGAGATGGGAGTTGGGAACCACGGCGGCGCGCGAGGGGCCGGAGCCACCAGGTAGGCCTAGCCAGGTAGGCCACCTAGTGATCACAGCAGGCTAGCGCCGCAGCTAACAGCTGACTGGCTAACAGTAGGCCACCACTAGTACGTAAGCTAAACAGCTATCACCTGAACTTGTACACAATGATATAACACTCACTCAGACAGGCCGCCGTTCTGAAACCCTCCTCATTTTTTAAGAGAAAAGAGAAACAAGATGTTAACACAGTTTTACAACGGTGATTTTACCAACACCCGACGGAGCCAGCACAATACCCAAATGGCCTGTAGCTGACTTGAACACAGATCTTCCGCTACCGAACATCTATGCCCATATTTCCTCGTGAGGAATACTCTCATTTGGATATGAAAGATGGGGCTCACGGTGACAGAGAAAACATTCACTCGTCCAGAAAACACAGGGATCACCAGTGTTAATGGTCGTGGCCCACTAGTTAAACTATAATGGGCTTCAGACCAAGGTCTTCTGTCGCCTAAGAGGCTGAACAAAGGACCCTAGTCTGGGGCCGGTTTTCATAAACATTGTCCACTAGCCCCCATAGCACTAACAGACAAGTGGAGCTTGCCAGCAAAACATAACTCACCAAACCTGGAAGCCACCGCTTCTCACAACAGCGGCGTGTCCTACAGCCCAGCTGTGTCTTTACCGCAACCAGCACACAGCAAGGACTGCAGTTGGAAAGGCATGTAGCGGCGCGAACTCCCAATACGAAAACCGGTGGAGGATTTTTAGAATGATCATCATCTTCCAGACACTCCAGTACGAAGACAATATCGCCGTATTTTCTCGAAAATAGTGAGAGAGAAAATAAAGATATGATGTCAACGTATCCTTGTTTTCCAACTCTTCTCCTATCATCACATCACTTCAAGTGGGGATCTACCGGGCACTTCCTTGTGGTGAAAGCGAGAAGGAGGCGAGTGGGTGGCCCCACCCCTGCTTATATGGGTAAGCTGATAGGGGTGTGGTCAGACAAATATTGGGATTAAAGGTACATTGTGGTCTTTATTCAGTGCGCGTGCACGTGTGCGAGGACAGTGCAGAGAGTGACGCCGAGCGAGAGCCATATGATACAGAACCATGAGAGTTGACGTGCATACTGATAGTGTTTGTTCTCATGGAACAATAGTATATTATGTCTGTTTGTCTGTCTGTCAAAGCAATAACTCTGGCAGTTTTAATCTGATTTGGATCACAGTTTTCCGAGTTGGGGGTAGCGCCACGATATTCATTGATGGCTGGCTCTGAATGTTGCGGTTTGTGTTTTTTTTTAAATTTTTTATCTTTGTTAGTTACTTAGGTTCTTGGTTTAACAATGGGCTAATAGGTAGGCGTGTGTGGTTCTGCAGAAAACAGTTCCTCTCCAGCTGGGTGGTAGCTACTGCAGAAAATAGTTCCTCTCCAGCTGTGTGGTTCTGCAGAAAACAGTTCCTCTCCAGCTGCAAGGCCCACATTGCAGACATTAGACATCCTAAAAGGAAATTATAAGAAAATAAAATCAATATCTGTTGTAGGCTTTATTTACTAAAACACACATTCAGGTGAGTATATAGGTAGGTGCTCTCTCCTTCACAGGTAGGCTATGGTAAATGTATACATATTTCACAATATAGGCCATATGCCCCCTACAAACACACACACACACACACACACACACACACACACACACACACACACACACACACACACACACACACACACACACACACACACACACACACACACACACACACACACACACACACACACACACACACACACACACACACAGTAGCTGTACTACTACAAACTGCATACTTTTACACAGGTAGACAATGGTAAATGAATACATTTCACAATAATAGGCCACAAGGCCACTACACACACACACAGACACACACACACAGTAGCTGTACTATTGCAAACGGCAATTTTACTAACACAGGTAGGCAATGGGAAATGTATACATATTTTGCCATATGGCCCCTACACACACACAGCCATACACACACACAGTACTACTACAATGTACAGTAAATGTCCTAACCAAATAATACACGAGACCCTCTTCTTGGGACCAAGTAAGGTTTTGTCGATGTACAGTTACCTCACCCTGCCTACCCACCCCCACCCCCCTCCACCCCACCTACCCAACCTCCTCCAATGTACAGTTTCTTCGTCAAATGTATATACTCTCTTTTTTAGACTCTTTTTGTATCACAAACAGTACTGTATTTGTAAATCTGGTGTGTCATAAATGTAGCACACAATAAAACGAAAAGATCCATTTTCCAAGATGGCAGGAAGGGAATTGTCTCTGCTCAGTGTTTGTTGATATTTTGTCAGTTTTGTGTGTTTTTAGTCACTTTTAAGATATGTTACACTCTTTTTAAGAACAAGTATTTTATCCTCCACCCTGCCATTCCTTCAACCCTGAATAAGGATTATTTATTGTGGATTGGTGGACCATCCAGCCCTGCAACAGCTAGCTACCACCAACAGCTATCTACCATCACTGGTCTGTTCAAACTCTGGTGAGGCCTGCACTACCATACTCCTGGTGTGGCCTACACTGCACCCTGGATCCTGTTCAACTGCTACCAGCAGCTACCCACCAGCCCTGCAGCAGCTAGCTACCAGCAGCTACCCACCAGCCCTGTAGCAGCTAGCTACCAACAACTACCTACCAAACCTGCATCAGCTAGCTACTAGCAGCTACTCACCAGCCCTGCAGTAGCTAGCTACCAACAGCTACCTACCATCACAATCTGCCCTGCTTTATGGGCTAAGGCAGGGGTGGGCAATTATTTTTCCTGGGGGGCCGAATGAGCAACTGAAAATATGTTGGAGGGCCGGGCCAAAATTCCAAACTCAATTATGCATAATATACATTTTATTTCTATATAAAAAGCAGTAAATGGCATTGTTTTGACCCCTGGTAATAGTGTATGTTATTATTTGGCAATTAAAAGGTGAGGTTAGCTTTCAAAAATATCATTTATTCAAATAGAATTTATTTCCAAAATGATAAACAACAAACAATAACAAAGGGCATGTATGAAAAAGTTTTATACAAATAAAGTTATTATTTTGAGTTTCATATACTATTGAAACAAGGATTTTCTTAGCTTTCTAAAGACATCACATCATCTTATAGCCAAAATAAACAAGACATGTCACTGAACTGTGTAAAGAAAAGTGTCCCAGTAGCCTTTTTTACTTTACATGCCATTTACTTTTCAGAACTGTGCAAAAAAAAGAAAAAAAAAGATCAAGTGTCCCATTTCACTTGTTATATTTCCACATTTTAGTGTTCTTCAGCTCTTTTTTTTTTCATTCAGTGTGATAAATCCAGTCTCTGTTGAGCTTTAACAAGTCCATCAAAGTCAGGTTGCATGTCTGAGGTGGAGATGCGAAGCACAGCTGCCAGATGTTCATCAGTGAGAGAGGATCTGTATTCTGTACCTGGACTTGGTAAACATCATGACTGAGAATGTCTGTTCACATATAGGTGGATCCAAAGAGAACCAACATCTTCTGAGCATGTCTTCTCATGTTTGGAAAGTTCTCCTCCTTGAGAGCAGAGTAGAACTCTAGCAGTGATGCTGACTTAAAGTTCTCTTTCAGTAGTGAATCAGACTGCAGGTCAATGAGTTCAAGGTGAACATCAGTGGGTGCACTATCAATACTGCAGGTAAAGGGAGAGGAAATCAGCTGCATTTCATCCTCAACCTTTTTGAAATCTTGAAAACGCCTTGAAAATTCATCATGCAGTGCTCCCAACATGGATGAGTACCTGTGCCGGTGATCAGCTGATGGTTTGACTTCTTTCAGGGTTTTCATGTGTTTGAGATTGTTGCTGCCTAGTTGCCTTGAAATTAATTGCAACTTTGTCATGAAGGCTTTCACATGGCTATGCATTTCATGAGCAAAAATTCCCTTGCCCTGCAGTTGTGTGTTCAGTAGGGATGGGTACCGTTCACATTTGAACCGATACGGTACCGGTACCTGTGAATCGATACCGGTACCCAACGGTACCCTTTTTCTGTACTTTAGTCTCCAAAAATGTAATCTACCTACCTCAGTTGTGAAAAAAGAAATCCAAACTTCAAATAACCACACTTTCGACCGTTTTCGGCTTGCCCCGACTGCTTTGTTGTTGAATCAAGTCAAATCCTAGGTAAGCGTATATTGTGCGTGTGAACGTTGACATGAATATAGCAGCTTGGATTACCTGCTTTCTGTCCTGTTTGCTGACATACCTTCTGTGAGCTGAGGCCTACTCCATCTGCTCTACAAGCTGTAGCCTCCATCTGCCCTGCTTTGTGGGCTGAGCCCTACTAGCCTCATTGCTGGCCTCTACCAGCCCTGCAGCAGCTAGCCTCCACCAGCCCTGCAGCAGCTAGCCTCCACCAGCCCTACAGCAGCTAGCCTCCACCAGTCCTGCAGCAGCTAGCCTTCACCAGTCCTGCAGCAGCTAGCCTCCACCAGCCCTGCAGCAGCTAGCCTCCACCAGCCCTGCAGCAGCTAGCCTCCACCAGCCCTGCAGCAGCTTCCTCTAGCCCTGAAGCAGCTAGCCTCCACCAGCCCTGCAGCATACAGACTGCATGGCACATACTGCATACGTGGCACCTAGCTAAGCTTAAGCTAACTAGCACCAAGATGTTCCCTACCATTTCTACGGGGGATTATCAAAAACTGCTTCAGAAGATTGCAGTGTTAGAAACGGAAATATTCAGATTAAAAGTGATGTGGAGATTAATCAACAATACGGTGCGAACAACACCACTATACAGCATACTCAAAGCTTCATCTGGGCTCCAAAGAAACACAGGAGCTGTGTACTGGATAAGCCACCTGCCTGGAACCTTCTTGGTGCAAAGCCAAAGGAGGTGAAAGAAAGAACAACAGGCAGAACTCTGAGCCCTGACATTACCAATATGACTGGCTGGCCTGCACTACCACTCCGACTCAGCACTTCTTCCACCCCCCTACATTGGTCAACTGCCAAAGGTAAAAATACAGACAAATCCCCCCAAATACCGTGTGTGCAGCTGGCTAACAGATACACCCCACTGCTAGATGACAGAGACAGCGTCTCACCGAGCTGGTTAACAGTGCAGCTTCTAGAAGACCCCAGAAGTCTCTCCAACAACTCACCCAGAATGGTAAGAACCATCTCAGAAAGGCAGATGACTGTGCCTGAATTGCCTGAGTTTCTGATTGTGGGTGACGCAGCTGTAAATTATGTAAAATGCATAGGAAAGAGGAAGGCAAAAGTACTATGTTTTCCCAAAGACACAGTCTCTGATATGAATGACAGAATTTTGGATCTTGTCGCTGCACACCCAACAGTGAAAACCCTGATCTTGCACATCGGTACATGTGACACAGAAGATAAAAAGTCAGAAATCCTAAAACAGCATTTCACTGCTTTATTTAGCAAACTCAGCTCCCTGAACATTGATGTGCATCAGTGGTCAAATGCCACCTATGAGAGGTGGAGATGAGCGTTTCAGCAGACTTTCTGCACTGAGCAAATGGCTTTCAACCACATGTATCAATGAATCTATGGATTTTATTGACAATTTCAATCGCAGACACCTTTTTGCAGATGGAATCCACCTGAACAAGCAAGGTGCAAAACTGTTCTACTCCAATGTGTTCTACACGCTTGGTGTGCCTCCGCACAAGGTCGGAACACAAGTTTCCCAAACAACAGACAAACAACTCCTATCTGCCGAGGTCGTGCCCGCCCCCCCCTCTGAGGCTGGTGGAGAGGATATCAAAACTACCCAACTCTCAGCTGGCAACACTGATAGCGAGGCAGCTAGTGATGGAATCATAACAACTGAAGAACACAACAATCTCCGGGAGGAGATTGCGAAAGAGAGGTCCATCGTTGACAATGGGGAGGAGGACAGTGAGGATGAAGCCCCACCATTCTCTCCATCCTTCTCCCCGTCCCCAATACGTCTCCTCGAATTCACCAACGGCATGAATGACTTGATAAGCGCCGGAATTAAACTCACCCCCCTTATCAAACGCAAGGCCCCGCAGCCACCAACCCTGCCCCAGAAAGCGATATGCCCCCCACCCTTCCCTCCTCCACAGCACTGTCGAAATCACACTCTGGTGACCTCCCAGCTGACAAGCCCAGCTCCAAATGGTTTAGAAAATACATTTGATTACTGATATCAACAGGGTCCTATGTGCTTAGCAACAAACATGTATGGACCCCACGCGCCGGGAGATCAAAGGGAGGGTGTCTGTATCATCAGGCCCACAGGCTCCCCTTTGAACACGCCTGTCATCAGTGATTCTCCGTCTATCACCAATATCCTAGAACCGCTTTGCAAATCCAAGGGCCTTCATTTTCTACACATAAATACTCGAAGTCTTCTCCCCAAGCTTCATGAACTCCGGATTATCTCCAGTCAGAGTAAAGTATCTATAATCTGCTGTAGTGAAACCTGGCTGGATGACTCAATAACAGACTCCGAAATTGAAATAGAAAATTGTATTGTTGTTAGGAAAGATAGGAACCGCAAAGGCGGTGGTGTCTGTGTTTATGTTAAGGCAGATTTGGTTTTTAATGTAAGAACGGACCTAAATAATGAGTTGATTGAGGCGGTGTGGTTGGATATTACTCTTCCTAGGAGTAAGCCTATTTTATTGGGAGCGTGTTATCGTCCACCCAACCAAAACCATTTTTATGAGCTACTAGAAGAGGTATGTTCAAACGGTGAAGGTTTTGCTAACGCACAAGTTATTATTCTAGGAGATCTGAACACGGACATTATCAAGAAAGACACTGCAATCTTTAAAGCCTTTGTTAATTTCTGCAGAATGTTTGATCTTCTTCATATAATAAGAGATCCCACGAGAGTCACAACCACAACCCAAACTATTATAGACCTTATTCTGGTGTCTGACAGGAGTAGGATTATCAACAGTGGCGTGGTTGATTATAGCCTCAGTGACCACTCTATGATTTTCGCCACCAGAAAGATCCAGAAAAATGTTTTTAATTGCCATAACTCAGTCAAAATTAGATTGCTAAAAAAGTATAGTAAAGACTCTCTCATCGAGAATATGACCAAAGTAGATTGGTCTAATGTTCTGAATTGTGTTGATGTTGACAAGGCATGGGTCAACTTCAAATCAGCTTTTTTTTTTAAATAGTAGATAGTTTGGCCCCATTTAAGATAGTTAGAATCAAACAACGTACAGAGCCATGGGTAACTGATGAGAATTTAAAGTTGATTAAGTTAAGGAATTTAAGTTTTATTCATTTTAAGAAAACTAGGGATGAGACAACTTTTAATGAGTTTAAAAAAATTTGAAATGAAGTGAATAGGACAATAAAACTGGCTAATAAATCCTTTATGTGTGAAAAGCTAGTAGAACATAAAAATGATTCACGCAAGCTGTGGAAATACCTGAAAGAGTTGGGTTACAGCAAAAAAAATTAAACAAAACCCAGCAGCTTTATCCTGGATATAAAAGTTCTACCATATCTGATAAGGTGGAAGTGGCAGAATGCTTAAATGACTATTTTACTTCTGTGGCAAGCAACCTGGTTAAGGAGCTCCCTTGCCACTCTGGCACATATGGTGCATCACATGTTCAGAGTTTTTATCATCAACAATGGCTTCAAGCCAACTCCTTTCATTTTAGCAGGGTAATGGAGAGTACTGTTCTCAAGAGGCTAAATTAATTAAAAGACAACAAAGCCACAGGTCTCGATAATATACCGGCCAGGTTCTTAAGGGATGCAGCTGAGTGCATTTCACCCGTGGTAACTCATATCATTAATCTCTCCATAGAACAGGGCAAGGTACTTCCTGATTTTAAAAGTGCTAGAGTCATCCCCCTCCATAAGAAGGGAAAAACATCTGAAAAGGGTAACTACAGACCAATTTCAGTTTTAAGTGTTCTATCCAAGGTCATGGAAAAGATTATTCACAAGCAGATTAATGCATTTTCAACAGGTCACAATATTTTATTTGAACTTCAGTCAGGTTTTAGACGATCCCACTCTACGGAAACATGCGTTCTCTATTTAACGGACCGCATCAGAAAAGAGGTTGACACAGGCCACTTTTGTGGAATGGTCTTGCTCGACCTCCAAACGGCCTTTGATACGGTCGACCATGGCATCCTGCTAATGAAATTAAAGGCCATAGGCTTCAGCAGGTTGTCAATTGAATGGGTAAACTCCTACCTTTCGGGAAGGACCCAAATGGTCGATATAAATGGTACCTTTTCCTCCCCCAAGAATGTTATCTGTGGGGTGCCTCAAAGGAGTGTGCTAGGGCCACTAATTTATTTATTATATATTAATGACATGAAATCTGCCTGTATGTCTGACCTGTTTTTATACGCAGATGATTCCGCCATTCTTGTGTCTCACAAAGACCTAGGAGAGGTAGATAAGACCTTAAGTAAGGAGCTTCAGAGTGTGGGAACATGGCTGGCCGACAATAAGCTGTCTCTCCACCTTGGTAAAACTGAGGCCATACTTTTTGGATCCAAAATAAAGCTGCAAAGGTCCCCAGGGCTGAAGATCCAGGCAGGAGAGTCGGTCATTGCTGGTAATGATTCAGTAATATATTTAGGATGCACCTTGGATGAATGTCTCACAGGGGAGGCTATGGCCTTGAAAGCCCTGGCTAGGATAAGTCAAAGGACCAAATTCCTAGCACGTAAGTTGGATATGTTGGATAGAAAAACACTTAGGATGTTGTCAGGTGCCCTGATACAGAGTCATTTTGACTACGCTGCCTCCTTCTGGTACAGTAGTGCACCCCAGAAAATTAAAAATAAATTTCAGACTGCCCAAAACAAATTGATTAGAGTAGTGTTAAAGCTTCCTACCCGCACTCACCTGGATGTAGCCATATTTAATCAACTTAATTGGCTCCCAGTGAAAAAACTGGTTATTCAAATCAAGTTGGGCCTTACCCATAAAATAATGTATAATAGGGTCCCCTTATATCTCTCAAATTATTTTATGTGCTTTAGGGACACTCACTCCTATGCAACGAGGGGCAGTTTAACCAATATCAAACTGTGCATTTTTAGTAGCTGAATGGGGAAAAATACTTTTCGGTACTCTGCAGCCTATGAGTGGAACAAACTGCCAGTGTCCATAAAATGATTGTCTCAGAAGGAATTTTTTAAAAAGAGATGAAAAAATGGCTTAGTCAAGTTTCAAGTTCAAGTTTCAAGTTTCTTTAATAGTTGTCATACAGAAGTACAGAATACTTTTATACAAAATGCTTCTTACTGTTACGCTCCAGAGACTGTGCTAGACAAGATAAGTATGAAATAACATAGTATAGCATGTAAATTAGAAGTAAAAAATGAGGTCACAGTGTTCAGTATAGACATATGTACAATGTTCGATGCAGAATAGAGGTAACTGAGTTACCATATAATATACAATATACTATGCAGTGTACTAATATACTGTACAATCCTATATAGTGCAAAGCAGAAATGGGATGAGGTACAATTTAGGTACAATTTACATTAAGGTGTACGATTTGTAGTGCAAATCCTTTATCAATAAATATAAAGTGTGGAGTGTGTGCTGCAGTGTGTTTGTTTAAAGTGGGTGTGTGCGTGTGGATGTGTGTGCTATGTGCATTTGATGGTTGTTGTGTAGTGTTAATTGTTCGTTGAGCAGCCTGATGGCCTGGGGATAGAAGCTTCTTCTGAGTCTTTCTGTGCTCGCCTTGAGACTCCGGTATCGCTTGCCTGACCGCAGCAGTTCAAAGAGGCAGTTGTTCGGGTGGCTGGAGTCCTTAATGATTCTCTTAGCCTTACCCCTGCACCGCTTGTTGTAAATGTTCTGGAGGGTGGGGAGCCCCCCTCCAATTGTGCGTTCGGCTGAACGTGTCACTCTTTGTAGTCTGCTTCGGTCTTGTGCAGTGCTATTCCCAAACCAGGAGGTGATGTTGCCAGTCAGGATGATCTCTATTGTACATGAGTAGAAGTTCTTAAGGATCTTCTGACTGACTTGGAACTTCCTTAGGCGCCTGAGGAAGTAGAGGCGTTGTCGTGCCTTCTTCACAACACTGTCAATGTGTGTGGTCCATGTCAAGTCCTCGGATATGTGGGCTCCGAGGTACTTAAAGCTGTTTACTCTCTCAACCGGTGCCCCGTCGATGCTGAGGGGGCTGTAGTCCTTGACCCCCGACCTCCTGAAGTCCACAATCATCTCCGTTGTTTTGCTGACGTTCAGGGAGAGGCTGTTTTCCTGGCACCATCCCGCCAGGACCTTGACCTCTTCCAGGTAGGCCCTCTCGTCGTTTGCAGAGATCAGGCCCACCACTACTGTGTCGTCAGCAAATTTGATGATTGTGTTGTTACTCCGCTGAGCCACACAGTCGTGTGTGTACAGGGAGTAGAGGAGGGGACTCAGAACACAGCCATGGGGGGCCCCTATGTTGAGGGTGATGGATGAGGAGGTGCAGTCGCGTAGGATGATGATATATGGGGGTGTGCTGTAGACTTTGTGTTTGTTTGTGTTATTGCATTTATTTTGTATTGTATTTATATGTCTTATTTGCGCATGGTGGAGACTAGTCATCTTGTCCATTGTCCATTGTGAGGACCACAATGGAAATAAACCGTAAGGTTTTATTGTGTTATAATCCTCAACGATTTTAGATTATATGTGATGGCTGTACATGTGTGTACCGGTATTGTATGTAATTTTGATTGTCAAATAAATTCAATCAATCAATCAATCCAGGCGGAATTAAATATGCCATAGGAGTAGAAGGGTTTTAAACTGACGTCAAATCGGAGCAAAACAAGCTGAATCCACTTCAAGAAGACATATGACATTGGGTATATACTAATTACAACAAGACATTAATTAATTGCATTGTTACTGTTCACATGTGTGGTGCCATCGTCGCCCGTCACAGTAAATTTTAAGGGGAGACACTGCAGGTGAATAGGGTACAAAAAATAACTAATAGATATCACAATGAAACTTCCCCAGTTGATTACTTATATTAAGACAAGACTTTTTTGTATTACAAGTTTTCTGAAATTGTATGTTTAAATATGCAAATGAGGCATGATCTACTTAAATATGCACTAATTTGCATATAATTCCAGGACAGAAATCTGAACACTGGATAAAGCCATTTTCAAAATTATAGTTTCATTTTGTTGACATATTAGAGCCAAAGGTTATTAGAGAGGGGATTTTGGATATCTCTTTTTATCACTCCATAAATCAGAAAATACTCCATTCAGTCCATTTTTATGGTAAAATTCCATATTTCGCCATGTTTTTAGGAATAAAATATGATATAAATCAGGGTATGAATGCGATATCAACAAACCCTTCTGTAAATACCTTCAGAACATAGATATGAATAGAACTGGAAGGTTTGGTGTGTGCTACTGAAGTGGAGATTTCTGGCTCAGAGTATGAGGAAAAACTCTTAAAACAAATTTTTGGGAAAACGCCTTCAAAGTTCTGTATTGTAAAATGCCCAACTTTTTTTTTTAAACAGATATTTACAAACACAATACCTAATCAAACCATTAGTAATAGACAACCTAAACACATGCCTGATAACTGAATAATAATAATAATGATGTTATTGAACTGAACAGAACTACACACAGGCTACAAACAGTGTAGTACAGTGTAGTACCCCCTAATAGGCAAAAAATATTTGAATAGATATCACTATGAAACTTTCCCAATTTGGTATGTACATATAAACTAAGAAAAAATATATTGCAAGTTTTCTGAAATGTATGTTTATATATGCAAATGAGGCACTTCCCCATTAAATATGTGCACATTTATGGATGCAATAAGGCAAAATGATGTAAAATAAACAACTAAATGTGTGTTATTGACGTTTTATTGTCACTAGTTTCATAGAAGACATGTTTAGGAAGCAAAATATAACAAAATCTCAAAATCAACAAAAAAAGTATATTTGACTATTCACCTGCAGTGTCTCGCCTTAAGTAAGGATAGTTTGAATGACACTTCAGCACCAAGGTGCTGTCCACCGAAGTTATTATACCTTCAAACCACTACTGCCTATTATATGTTTTATATGGATAAAACAAGGTATAATAAGGATGTTTTAGGTGGTGGTAGTTTCTCTGTTAGGACATTATAGCTGAAATATATAGCCTAGCTATAGTCGGTCTGATATATATTAGAGAAATAGTAAAGTAATATTCTCCAAACAATCTGCATCAGGTGCAGACCTCTTTTGTCTGGCATCTATTAACAAAATGTATAATGCAATTTGGCTTTTAACTGAAGTTGGGCGCAACACTAGACATGTTTAGCAAAACATTAAATATCTTTGGGACAGTTTGTGATAAGGACTTGCCTTATTTTGTTTCAGAATCGGGATATTGTGATCAACATTGTATCTCTCTGGCGAGAAATAAGCGGACAACGAAAAATACGTCACTCGCCACTTAAAGAAATCAAAAGCGTGTATTTAACAACCTCAAAAACTTTCGAAACACGCTTTATATTAACTTAATAAATAAACAAAAACGAGAAATCTACTTATGTCAAACGAAAATGTCCAGTAAGCCTAACTAAATAACAGATATACATCTCTGTTACACGCAAGCAGCGTCTGATGGCCGAATCTGTCAGACGGCACTGGAGTAGATATACAGTACTGTTACATCCAGAACACACACACATACACAATTACACATGTTGCACCATCTATCTACACCCTCACACAACTCTGTTGTTTTTTCGGTAGTAGCGGAGAACATAGGAATTTTTTTTAGTTGTGACATGTACGTTTGAGAACACTACCATAATGACAGAGAAATGAAGCAATCTGACATGGTCGGCCCTCACACAACTCTGTGACTTTTTCGGGGAGCGGGTAGCAAGAGCAGGGAATATAGAACCCGGGGAACATAGGACCCTTTTTATCGCGAGCGGGAAACATAGAACCCGGGGAACATAGGACCCGGGGAACATAGACATGCTCCCATCTAAAGTACATATATCTAGTGTGCGTACCGGTAATTTTTATATTGTATTTCCAGAATCTTTTGGAATGTTAATCCTCTCCAAAAAATGTTCACTACCGAAACATAGTAATACACTATAGTAAAAAGGTATTATATTAACCTGTTATGATTGTGTTTCCTTCCCTTCTCTAAAGAGTATTTTTAAAACATTTTCTTGAAGGTTTTCAGAATTAAATCAATAAAAACAAAATTTTTACCAAATTTCAATTGATACAATTAGATCAAAATCTAAAAGCTATCTTTCTCTGAAAAATGCATGAATGAATGAATAAATGAATGAATGAATGAATGAATGAATGAATGAATGAATGAATGAATGAATGAATGAATGAATGAATGAACACTGATCATATTGATTTCAGAGTTAATGATTGATGAAATAGAAATTGATGAAATTGAATGTACATTTAACCAATCATTATCATACAATTATTGTTTATAACTCAATATACAAAATTTTCTTTACAAAACACCCAGGGCTGGACCCCCAAAGAATGGATTGCACACTGCTAGTTGCACCCTACTTACAATTCATTATAAATTGAAAATGTGGGACCCTGGTGTAAACAAGACGAAAGTATTTCTCTGGTCTGCATCCCCTTAAAGGGAAACTCCAACATTTTGGGAAATTAGCTTATTTAACATCTTCCCTGGAGTTAGACAAGAAGATACATACCTTTTTTGTCTCTGTGCGTGCATTTTAGCTTTGGGAATAGACGCTCCGTTAGCATAGCTTAGCTTCATCACTGGAAGTGAGGCAGGACAGTAGCCTTACAGTGCCTTACAGTGTATTGCAAGGTCTGACATTGACCAAATTTGATATGCATGACCTTGGTGGGCTCTAGGTCAACTCCAGAAAAGGGGGTCAATGTCAGACCTTGCAATAAAAAGTTAGGGGGCGCACTGAAATTATGGCAAGGGTTATTAGCCCCCTAACTTTTGATTGCAAAGTCTGACATTGACCCCCTTTTCAGGAGTTGACCTAGAGCCCACCAAGGTCATGCATATCAAGTTTGGTCAATGTCAGACCTTGCAATACACTGTAAGGCACTGTAAGGCTACTGTCCTGCCTCACTTCCAGTGATGAAGCTAAGCTATGCTAACGGAGCGTCTATTCCCAAAGCTAAAATGCACGCACAGAGACAAAAAAGGTATGTATCTTCTTGTCTAACTCCAGGGAAGATGTTAAATAAGCTAATTTCCCAAAATGTTGGAGTTCCCCTTTAACAATTGTGTATATTGAGCCTTACTGTATTGTACCCATTCTGCAATCTGTTAATAAAATTTGCAATCAATCAAATGTATCATACCGGCAATCACATCTCGCTCTGCCTACTGAGATAAAGGGCAGAGCGGACACGTGGCCACGTCAAATGCACCCCCTGAGGGCCCGTAAGCCCCAGCCAGGGAGGAGGGGAGTCCCGTCCACCCGCCCGTCCTAACGAAGGGAGGGAGGCAGTCAACTCCAACCAAAGTGCGAAAAAAGGGGAACCAGGCACCCCCGAACGCACAGTGCAAGCGGGACCACGTGTGACACAGCACCCCGCGGTCCACACCCACACACCCCTGCTAGCCCACCTGATGGCAGGATGCAGGAGAGGTCCCGGACCTCAGTACCGCCTGGGAGACAGAACCCCCAGTCATGTCCATGAGGTAAAACCTAACGAAAGGACTCTGGGAGGACCAGGAGGCCGCAGCACAGATATCCTCCACCGAGGCCCCCCCTAACACGGCAGCAGAGGCCGCCACACGACGAGTGGAGTGCACCCTGATGCCCCCGGGGGGAACCTGTTCAGCCAACGTGTAGCAAAGGGCAATGCCCTCGCACAACCAATGTGACAGGCGCTGCTTGGACAGCGCCTCACCCGCGCGAGGGCCACCCGTAACAAACAAACAGTTGATCGGAAGCCCTGAGATCCTGCGTGCAACTAAGGTAAACCCTCAGTGCACGGACACGACACAACAGGTGAAGGCTCGACTCCAACCCACTAGAGTGAGGAGGAGGATGAAACGCCTGAATCACAATATCCCTGGAGCGAAAAGAGCTCCGGATATTCTTTGGCACGAAGACCGGATTAGTCCTCAGAGTCGCACCGCTATCGGCCCGAATAGACAGGCACTCACGCCGCACCGAGAAAGCACAAAGCTCACCCACACGCTTAGCGGAGGTGATGGCCAAAAGGAACGCAGTCTTAAAAGACAGCTGATCCAATGGCGCCTGCTCAAGAGGCTCAAACAGGGCCTCCGACAACCGACCCAGGACCAGTTGGAGGTCCCAATTCGGAGACAGAGAATGCTCCACAGGCTTGAGATGCCGAGCGCCAAGTAGGAAATGTTTCAAGAGAGGGTGGCTGAACAGCGTACCGCCCTCAAAGCCCACGTGACAAGAGTATATAGCCGCAGCGTCGAGGCCGACAGCCTATCCAGGATAGTCTGGAGAAAGGAAAGAACCGAGTCCAGGGGGCAAGACACTGGGTCCAGGCCCCCAACCTCACACCACTCCTAAAAAATATGCCACTTCCCAGCGTAAACCGTGGTAGTGGACGGAGCGTGCGCGTTCCGGATGGTGTTAACCACAGTAGGGTTCAGACACATCTCCTCCAGATTCACCCTTTCAGCAGCCAAACCATCAATGGCTGCCCCAGAACAGGACGCAGAAACAGCATCCTGTGTGCCTGAGAGAGGGCCCGCGATGACCTCGGAACAGGCCACGGCGGGGCCACCAAGAGCTGAATCAGGGCCGGGAACCACACAGCCGTGGCCCGGTCCGGCATGACCAGGATCAAAGTCCTGCGCTCCTGACGTACCCGCTCCAACAGCTGAGCTATCAGGTGTATGGAGGGGAACGCATACAGAATCCCGGGCGGCCACGGATACATCGAGAAGGCATCCACCCCCAGGGAGGAGTTGTCCTTCCGACTGACCGAGAACCACAAGGGGCACTGGTGGGACTGTCTGCTCGCAAACAGGTGCACCACGGCCTCCCTGAATCGGTCCCAGACCCATCTGACAATGTCTGGACGTAGTCCCCACTCGTCGGGGTGAGGATCGCCCTGCGAAATCACATCTGCACCCACATTCTCCCTGCCGGGGATGTGGAGAGCCCTCAGGCTGCGCAGATTGAGAGACGCCCATAGCCAGAGCTCGACCGCCGCCCAGTGCAGACGGGGGGAGCGTAATCCCCCCTGTCTGTTGATATACGACGCTGATGTCGTGTTGTCCGTCCTGAACAAAACATGCTTGCCCACCACAAGGTGGCCGAGTCGCTTGAGGACCAGAAGGACTGCCTTCAATTCCAACACATTTATATGTAGTGCAAACCTACTGCGTGGGCCCGACACATCGCCCCCCATCCCGTGAGGGAGGCGTCGTTTAAGACCGTGACGTGTGATAGTCTGCTGCCCATGGGGACCTTGCTGGTGAGGGCCCCAGGCCCCCCCCAGTGGTTGAGATCCCCCAGTACTGACACGGGAACCTTCAGCCGCTTCCACTTGTCTTTCACCGGGTCTATTTTCATACTGGAAAACCACCTCTGTATCCTCCTCATGAAGAGGAGGCCAAGAGGGACCACAGGCTGAGCAGATGCCATCATACCGAGCAGGCGCATCACGGACAGCGCCGTAACCATCCTGCCAGGATGGAACCTCCTGAGCGTGCCGAGAATACACTCCCGCCGCTGCTCTGAGAGGGTTGCCCTCATGGGCCTTGAGCGTAGAACCAAGCCCAAGTACTCCAACTGTTGACTGGGAAGAGGAGTACTCTTCTTCCAGTTCACAGCAAAACCCAGACTGGCGAGGAATTCCACCACCAGCCTGGTATGAAACCTGGCGATCTCCTCTGACCGGCTGAGGACCAGAATGTCGTCGAGGTAGAATACAATTCGTATGCAGAGGGTCCAGCGCGGTCTCCACGCACTTGGTGAATGTGCGAGTAGCCAGAGAGTAGCCGAACGGCAGCCTCTGGTACTCGTACGCTATGCCCTGAAACAGGATGCATAGGAATTTCCTGTGAGGAGGGAAGATCGGGATGTGAAAATATGCATCCTTCAGGTCTATGGAGTGAACCAGTCTCCCACTCTGACAGCACTTAACAGGTGTTTGACGGTCAACATTCTGAACTTTCTCAGGTCCAGTATAGGTCTGACACCTCCCGATTTCTTGGGCACCAGAAAATACCGGGAGTAAACGCCACACATCGCGTCCTCCCTTGGGACCACGACGATGGCCTGCTTCGCCAACAGAGATTGGATCTCGTTGGCCAGAGCTGTCACTGCTGCGGACCCTGACAAAAGGGTCTGTACCAAACCCAAAAACGGAGGGTGGGGTTGTGCAACCCGTAACACAAGCTCCTCCCTCAGCGTTCTCTCCATCCACCTCGACATGTAACCATACGTGATGATAATCCCAAAGTGCACCCGCAGCCAACTGGCGCTGGTCCGCCAGGAACCGTAGATAGGAGGCCCGGTCCCTCCCGCTGTGTGTTGCCAACTCTGGACTCGCCAACCGCGTGAGCAGGGTGTCTCGCGGAGCCGGGATATTGCACCCTGACTCTACCAACGACACAATCGCACCCAAGGGGGGACCCCGACAGAAAGGGCCGGCCTGATACGGGGAGAGCGGCCATCACCCCTGGTGACATAGGCTCCCCCGCTGAGCATCTTCCCGGCATAGACTGCTGAGGACAGCCTGCTCTGCACCATAGCCCTGTAGTGATATTACTACCACCCAAATCACGCGTGCCTGACTGACCACCGCCGGTCTTCCGGTCGGGAGAGGCACTAACGTAATACCCGGCCTGGCGAGGGCGGGGCTGGGGGAACCCATGCTGCGACCTCCTGGGCCTAGAGTTCCCCATCTGACAAAATTTTTACAGGGAACCGTGCTCCGTCGACAGACACAACACCAGGCTCACCAAACACAGATGCAGGACGTGTGGTGTGGGAGCCGCTTGACAGCACAGCATTCTCATAGACAGACCCAGGCCTAGCTAGCAACTGGGTGTCAGCCCCTGTCTCCATGAGAAGCGAAATGTGGGGCCGCTTGCGCTTCACTGGAAGAACGCGGCCCGCAGCCAAAGGGGACAAATCAGAGCCCTGAGTCGCGTAGTGTAGCGGGGGGGGAGTAACCGGAGAGCGTGCTAGACACAGCTAGATGGCAACGGTTTTTTAGGGCGTGCCCATCTAATGTAGCCAATCCCTCGGCCGCCGAGGCTGTCGGCCTTGTGATCACCTGTTTTCTTTGTGCCCAGGGTATCTCAGGCGAGGGAAACACGGCCGCTGGCTCTCACCTCTGGCTGTGCGGTGTGGGGGGCGGTGTGGAGCCCAGGTCAAATACCGCCTGCGCCCCTGCAGACAGACCAAAAAGTCCATCTGCGGAGATGAGAGCCCTGAGGAGGGGAAGTCTCCTCTCCTCCTCAATGGGAGATTGCTCCAACCAAAGATGCCTGTGAACAAGCGTTGACAGCATACTAGCCCTCCCTGCAGTTATAGCTTGCGGCTGGGTCAAAATCTGTATAACCTCAAAAACCTGCGCAATGTTTTTGACGTTGGCTGGCCCTAAGGCCCCACCACCCAACACCATTTTGGACAGAAAAGCAGCCAATTGAGCAATGTTATTGGTTGCTGCTAAATTCCGTCCCGCGGCGGTATAAGCTTCATCAGCCCACTCAGCCACCTGCCGGGCAAAGGACCGATGCTACCTGCTCCTCTAAGCACGGCACACCTGTCCTGAGCCCTGTCGTCAGCCCATCCACCCGTGTAAAGGGTAAAAAAGCCTCAGTAAAACCCTCAACATTAGACACCGATTGACCTTCAGCAATGAAACGGTTAAAAGGAGGGAAGAGTGGTGACAACCCCGGCGGCGCACATGGGAACGGCGCCCCAAACATCTTAGCATTAGCATTCGCTGCGCGCTAGGATACTTGGAAAAACATCCAAAAGTGAGTCATGATGACCACGTTTATCCAAATATCCCGCCCCCTGCACCAATACATCACTCGGTCGTCTCACGAGACAACGAGCAGTATTACACATGCCAGTACCAATGCCTGCTAGCGCAGGTCCTACCTGGGCGCGACGTGGCTCGACTGCCAACCGTCGCCCAAAGTCCCTCGGTCCGCTGTCACGCGACAAGGAAAAAACGGGACAGGTCCGCCGCACTGTTAGGATGTGCCGAGAAGGTTCCGGGGGCTGGCGAACTTCTGGCGAATTCCCAACATTGTGTAATTTCTCCTTACGCTTCATAACAATCTCCAGTTCAAGAAGTGCATCTGAGCTGCTTCCACGTTGGAAACGAATGAGGAAGGGTGAGGCGTGACCACTTCCGGCGTAATATAGAAGCATGCATGGGAGTGGCGTGGTCATGTGCAAGTGGGTGCATTTGTTTTGTTTCCCAGAGCACACTAGGTGCTGGAGATAATGATATATCTCAGTAGGCAGAGTGAGACGCGATTGCCAGTATGATAATATATGTGTTCCATTCTTAAAGTTACACACTGATTTTCTGACTTTGGAACACATTTATTTCAAAATGATGGGATTTAACTACTTATCATTCCATTTTGTCACTACCGAAATGATCACATCACTACCAAAACTTTACCATATGTTTCGGTAGTGACTGTTTCGGTAGTGACAATTCTAGCTAACTTTGAGCATAACTAAAGAATGCTAGCAAGCACATGACTAGCATACACATATTTGAAGAGGTGCACACCAGTGGCGTTGTTAGCCCTGGGCTCCCGGGGCTTTAGCCCCGGATGTTTTTCTCCTAGCTCCGGATCAGAAAAAAAATAAAAAAAATAAAATTACATTTTTATTTTTTATTTTTTTTGATGGCAGCATCCCCATTGTCTGTGCTGAATGTTTGTTAGTGTTTTGTATTTTTCTTTGGTTTTTAGTACTTTTAAACATCGATTTTTAGCAAGTAGTAGTTTTCATTTGATCCTATATAATTTTTTCATTCACCGATTTGTGGACTTTTTTTTTTGTGTCTTGAAAGGCGCATTATAAATCAAATGCATTATTATTATTGTCATCCAGGAGGGAAAAGACACTTTGGATAGTAGGGACTGCATCTCTGCCTGTCCTGGCCAGGAAACACTTTGCAACTGTGATCTCCTCTGGCAGTAGTTGAATATTGTAATGTGTGGCGACTGGCGAGGGGTTGCAGCAATTCCACTGAGAGAAACTGGTCTGAGGCTGGATAACATGCCTCTCATAAGTTGTTCTCCAACTCATGAGAACCTGCTCTCAAGCTCTTGCAGCATTCTGTCGAGGACTGGATAGAACAGTCTCTGTCTCAGCTGATCTCCATGAGGTCTGAGCTTGTGCCACAAGATGACTCAACTACATACTCGTCCATCATTTTCTGCTTCCTCCTTTGGCTGTTAGTATGTTCCTCAATTTTTTCGATTGCTTAAGCACGATTTTGAAAACAGGGCCCGGTGTTTCAAAACACTACACACAATTAGCACAACCACACACACAATTATCAGAACACCTCAGATCCTTTGCTAAATTAAACACAAACTATACACTAATTTATAAAAACTACATTTTGTTACCATATGAAACACACGTTTCATATGACTTAATTCTGTTTGAACCAGTTACACACTGCTGTGCTTAACCTAAAACACATTTAGCAATTCTACTTCTCAGTGATTAGAGTACTGTAAGTGAAGTACACAGAGAATGTGCAAATATACAATAAATTCACCAAACACTACACAAGACCAATGCTGTAGACTGATGAAAATATAATTTATTTATCTACATATACCCAAATCAATGATGCAGACTGACAAAAATAGAAATACATATAACCAAATCAGTCAACATTTCAACATGGAGAATCACAACAAAACATGTCCCAGTTTTCATGCTACTACAATGTGCATAACACAGTAAGCTCAGCAAATATCAGACAAACATAAAATACTGTATCCAGTACAGGTTAAAATGACAGTAAGACAAAAACAAAAAAAGAAAACATTTAAATAGAGTACAGAAAATACTAGACATAATCTCTTTGCCTAGCTGGATGTGGCAAGAGATTATTTTGTTGCGATTTTCCATGTTGACATGTTGACTGATTTGGGTATATGGAGAGAACATTTATATTTTCATCAGTCTGCATCATTGGTTGTCTTGTGTAGTGTTTGGTGAATGTATTGTATATTTTCACATTCTCTGTGTACAGTACTTCACTCTCCTTCCGTTTTGGTTGAAGGCAGGTGAACTCACCTGCTGCATTTTTATAGTGCTTAAACCTGATTGGTGTATCTACAATTAAGCAATGGTGTGTTTGTGCATCTGATTGCTGTGTTTAACCAATTGGCTCATATGTGTGGTAATTTGACATTCTATGTGTAATGTAATGCAAGTGTGTTTAGTGTTTTGCAAATCACTGTGTGTATTGTTTTGCAAAAAGTGTGAGGCTGACTTTGTGCTTATAGGGGTGCAAATCTGGGCCTATGTTTTGCTCCTTGAGTGTAAGGTTTTGATAATTGTGTAATACTTTTGATTTGAGTGTTTATGCAATCGAAGAAAACTGTAAAGACTAGAGATTAACTGTTTATTTCTTTTGTACATAGGCTGTGCATAATGTTTGTTTGTTTATTTGCTTATGTGTATGATTCTTAACTGTCTTTTTATTTTGTTATTGGTGTATATGTGTGTATGTAATGTATGTATATGTATGTATGTATGTATGTATGTATGTATGTATGTATGTATGTATGTATGTATGTATGTATGTATGTATGTATGTATGTATGTATGTATGTATGTATGTATGTATGTATGTATGTATGTATGTATGTATGTGTGTGTGTGTATGTATGTATGTATGTATGTATGTATGTATGTATGTATGTATGTATGTATGTATGTATGTATGTATGTATGTATGTATGTATGTATGTATGTATGTATGTATGTATGTATGTATGTATGTATGTATGTATGTATGTATGTATGTATGTATGTATGTATGTATGTATGTATGTATGTATGTATGTATGTATGCATGCATGTATGTATGTATGTATGTATGTATGTATGTATGTATGTATGTATGTATGTATGTATGTATGTATGTATGTATGTATGTATGTATGTATGTATGTATGTATGTATGTATGTATGTATGTATGTATGTATATGTGTATATATGTATATTTGTACCCTCATTGGGGCCTCTTGGACCATATCAATGTTTTATCTGGCTAAATAAAGGTTAAATAAATAAATAAGAAACTGATGATTTGGTCCTGTTAACTTTGAATTTTTTATGGGGACTGCCCATATCCCTCTCATGGACCTGGACCTCACTTTAAAAAACTTGAATCTAGTTCTTCAGTATTCGTCTCTAATTACTCTAAAATTGCGTATTTCTGTGTAAAAAATACTGAAGCCCCCAATGTTTTCTAACTAACCCTAAAAACGCCCCTGGTGCACACACATCAAAACATAATATACCGCATTCAACCCCAAAAAGTTTACTTAATTGAAGAGAATATGTTCGGTGGTGACAATTCTTAAAGTTACGCACCAATTTTCAGACTTTGGAACACATTTATTTCAAAAGTATTGGATTTAGCTAATAATCATGAGGGACAGGAAGGCAGTGTCAATGCCTGGTCAAAAATGCACTGGTATGGCTAAAAACCAGGCTCAGCCAATAGACTAAAACTCCTGTGTTTCGGTAGTGACATGAAAATTAGGGACACGATTTTTTGAGTATAGTTTTTTAATTAAAAAATTAAACCCACAATAAATCTAAATCTTCTGTTTAAACTGAATCATGAAGATCTTTGAAATTACACCATTGAACTAAATCTAAATCTATCTTTTAAGTGTTATTTACATACATTTAAATTTACGGGTCAGGGTTTGGGACAGCTACTTCCCAATAGAAAGTACCCTATAAATGATGATTTTGTATATATTTAGCTCATCACAATATAATTTAATGCCTTGGGTTTAAATAGACTTATCTTGGAACTGACTGAGACAGAATCAATGACAAGTTCACTCTGAGTCCCGAACGTGCTGGTAATATGTCTTAATAATCACAATAATTGCATAATTGTGTTTGAATATTGGAGTAATTCAAGTAATTATACATTTGTCCAAAATAGCTGGTTCAGATATGGTTAAGCAGCTGCCCTGTGATCAGATGAATCCATATTATTTATTTTTCCTAAATCAAACGCGTAATTTCTTATCGTACAAATATTGTCATATTTATTTTAATTATAATTAAGTAATTAATTCCAAGGAGGCCTGTAGCGTTAACCTGAAGGAATCACTATGAGAACACAGTCTGTCAAGCAGTGGCGGTTCGTCCATAGTGGGCGCTAGAGCGCCGCCCGCCCTGCTTAAAAGAGAAAAGAAGAAGAAAATATTTTTTTTTTTTTTTTTTTTTTAGAGCCCTAGAAATAAAATAAACATGTTTAAAATGAATAATATTTACTCATTTTAAGTATGTTTGTGTTTCCAATGCACAATATAACGTTAATATATCAAATATAAATAATAGTTTTTCATTCACAGGAAGTCACTAGTAACTACCTCTCAGGCCGGGGTGAGACATATCGCGCACGGCAGGGCGTGCACTGGTTTCATCGCTGTATCCTCGCAGCCAATCAAATAGGTCAACGCACGTAGCGCACTGTGCGTTGAAATATGATGTAATATGATGGAAGCCGGGCACGTTTTCAAGCGATCTATATCATCTAAGCAAGCAGCGTCTATACTTTCCGTAGCCGCATTTCTCGGAGACGCTCTCTGATTGGCCGACGTCAGTTTCTACACTGGTTAGGCTTAGTTACTCTTCGAAGTTGGTTAAGGTTAGAGTTTGTCTTAGAGCATGACGGCAAGTTCTTTCGATGGTTAAGCTTAGACACTTTTTCAAAGTTGGTTAAGGTTAGAGTTTGTCTTAGAGCAGGGCGATAGAACGCCAGGTAGTTTGCAGGCTGTTCGATGCGGAAATGGGCAAAGACACAGCTCATCACAGTACTTGTGTTGTGGTGCCTAACTTGGCTAACAAGAAGCTATTTGGCTAGCTGGATGCAGTCTGGACAGTGGATATACATCAACAGTCTGGGGCTGTGGGACAGTGGACATATACACTTTATCAAGCCCTCCTGGACCACGTTTCAACTAAACAAAGTGAGTTAATGCGGTCTCTCTCTCTCTCTCTCTCTCTCTCTCTCTCTCTCTCTCTCTCTCTCTCTCTCTCTCTCTCTCGCTCTCTCTCTCGCTCTCTCTTTCTCTCGCTCTCTCTCTCTCGCTCTCTCAACATGTTGAACAATAACATTTAATTTCACCGCGGGTGACGCATAATGGATGAATGAATGAATTGTAACTTGTTTAAAATGACAAGATATATATGTGTTCATTATTGGATTGATCATGCGTGTACTAGTGTAGTATGAATGAACTCGACTTAACGTTGGAAACGGGGTAACGTTATGTCAAGTCAGTATTCGCTTGGTCAGCTGTCCGCTTGCCCCCCCCCCCCCCTTCACCCCCCCGTGCCCACCCAAATGTAGTTCACACCGGCCGCCACTGCTGTCAAGTTAATACAATTTTCAATTAGTCAATCAATCATAAGAGTGCTCCTCAGCACTCTTAAATCTGCTCTCAGCCATGCTCAAATCTGATCTCAGAAAAATTTGGGGACTCGCGCTACCAGCCCTAATATGTCTTAAATGGGCAGAAATCTGCCTAAGAGGACATTTTTTGTTGTAAATTATTTCGGGAATGAGACCCATTCTTAGTAAATATCTATGTCTGAATACTTAATTGTTTTGTTAAATAGTTTTTCTTGTTGTGGGACAGCTCTTTGAACTAATTCGGTAAAATGCCCCATATACAGCATTATTGTACATGCTATCATAGAGAGCTAACGGTTATGTGCAGTTGTACAAGCAAATATATAGAGGGTTGTATGTAACTAGATGTAACTATAATCTAATTACAATCCTGGGTGTGTGTCTATCAGGGTAAATGGCTGGGCTAGTTTAATGGTGAGAGCACTTCATGCCTACCAGGGGCGGGCCAGTGGCAAATAGGTGTCACATCCTTTTTTGTGCTCACATGACCTTCTCTAGAATTACAGTGAAATGCTTGGTTCTGTATGAGCCCCCTGAGAATGTGCTTCATACAGTAAAAGAAGTAAAAAAATTATAAATGAAGTACAAACACTATACAAAACACTATAACACTAGAATACTACTCGGTCCTGGGTTCGATTCCAACCTGGTGCCACTTATGTCTAATTATCTAGCTGGTTTATAATATAAATGTTGTATAGCAGTCCCGAGATAATTTTAAATGGTTTTCATATCTAGAAGTGTACTGCTTTTAACAAATCTCCATGATTGGCTTGGCTAACCCTGTGTGTTAGGGGGGCTGCGGTAGCTGAACCCAATAGCAGAGACACAGGGAGAGTCTGGACTGGAGTGCGCGGCGCGCATGGAAAAGGCAGAGCGAGGTGATTTGGACAATGACGTGTGGATACTGCTTGCCCTCTAACGGCGTTGTTCGCGAAGACGTGTGTCCAAATCCCGGGCTAATTCAATTAGTTCGTCCAAGGAGTTTGGTTTCTCTTTGGAAGCCAACTCGTCTTTGAGAGTCGCTGAGACGCAGGCGGAATACCCCTCTTAACCCGACGTCACCCCAACCGGAGCCCGCTGCCAGGATACGAAAGTCAATTGCGTATTCACTAACGCTTCGGTGGCCCTGACGGATGGACAGCAAGGCGGCAGAACTGTCCGAGCCACTCGGGGGGTGATCGAACACTTTACGCATCTCAGCGATGTAGGCGGCGAACGAGTTGCAGTGAGGAGACTGATGTCGTGGAGATTTGTTGCGCATGCCAAGGCAGGCCCATTGAGCAGACCCGACAGGTAAGCGATTTTAGATTTATCACTCTGATAGGTGTGTGGCTGTTGTCCGAACACTAATGAGCATTGAAAGATAAAGGGGCGACACTATGCGACATCCCCGTCGTAGCGCTCGGGCGCTGGGACGTGAGGCTCTCGCGGCGGGGGTGAGAATGTTCGGACTGGTTGAGCAGCCATGTACGCGGCAACCTGGGAATACTGTTCGTTTCGCTCTGCAGAGCTGGTAGTGTTCTCAGCGAGTGTGGCAGAGTGTGTGGTAGCGTGCTGATTTCTCACACTATAGAATTAATCAGGGACCACAGAATGAATCAGGGACCATAGATAGAGATGCAGGGCAGACCGGATGAATAGGAGGAGATTGTTTTATTTCACACAAGGTCAAACACCAAAGTCCTAAACTTCATAATATCAAGGCCTTCTATTTATACTCTTCCCTCCTTGGCATGTTTCAATAAAGGCAGGTCACTTTTTAATTGGTCAAGTTCGTGGGTGTGTAGGTGTGTCTAAATACTTCTTGTTATCGCCAACTTTCTTTTATTAACTGCGTTTCATTTAGGCTATTCACTGTTTTTCATCAAACCGGTTTATTCTGGTTTTTGGCGAACTTATTCTAAAATGAGTTCATCCCAGGTCCTGACCGAGGTTAGATTTATTCTTGTGGGTAAACCAAAGAACACTAGAATATCCCCTGCACTCCTTCTGGTCCATTCTGACACAGTTTGCTCAGAGAATATAAATGTCGGTGACATGGGATATGTTTTGTAATGACATATCCCAGGCTAAGAGGCTAAGAGAATCATCAAGGACTCCAGCCACCCGAACAACTGCCTCTTTGAACTGCTGCGGTCAGGCAAGCGATACCGGAGTCTTAAGGCGAGCACAGAAAGACTCAGAAGGAGCTTCTATCCCCAGGCCATCAGGCTGCTCAACGAACAATAAACACTATGCAGCAACCATCAAATGCACACAGCACACACATCCACACGCACACACTCACTTTAAACGGGCAACTCACTGCAGCACTTCAAAATAGCGAGAGTAACACCCCTGCACAAAAAGGGCAGCAAATTAGACCCAGACAACTACCGCCCTGTTTCTATCCTTACTTCCATCTCGAAAGTCATGGAAAAAATAGTATACGAACAGGTCGAAAAGTACCTTACGGATACAAATCTAATCTACGAATTCCAATCTGGCTTCAGAACATCCCACTCCACTGACACATGCCTTCTCTATTTGAACGACCACATCAAGCAAGAGGTGGACGCGGGCAAATACTGCGGCATGGTCATGCTAGACCTACAAAAGGCCTTCGACACTGTCAATCACACCATTCTGATTGACAAGCTAAAAGCAATTGGTTTTGATAGTTTATCAGTGAGCTGGATACAATCCTACCTGGAGGGGAGAGAACAGATGGTGGAGGTAAACGGTACCCTATCCCCCCCCCCTCACAGTGAACTGTGGTGTTCCACAAGGAAGCATACTAGGACCACTACTGTTCCTAATTTATGCAAATGACATGTCGTCAGCTTGTGACTGCAACTTGTTCCTGTTTGCGGACGACTCAGCCCTGCTGGTCTCTGACAAGAACAAGTTACAGGTTGAAAAAACCCTCAGCTCGGAACTAGGCAAAATCTGCATATGGCTCGCCGACAACAAACTATCATTACACATGGGCAAAACAGAGTCCATTCTCTTCGGTTCAAATAACAAACTCAGCAAAACAGACGGCTTCTCAGTTACAGTGGGTGACAATATTGTCACAAGGAAAGATGAAATTACCTACCTGGGTTCCATCCTATAGGCTAATCTTTCCTGTGACAAAATGGCATCCAATGTAATAAAAAAAGTCAATCAACGAACTCGATTCTTGTACCGGATCTCCTCCCTGGTAAACAAGAATACCCTGAAGACTCTGGCAGGAGCACTCATTCAAGGGTACTACGACTATGCTTGCACCTCATGGTACCAAAGCACCTCAAAGGCAGTAAAATACAAATTACAAACATCTCAAAACAAACTAGTCAGACTACTGCTTGACCTGACTCCTAGAACCCACCTCACCCCTGCACACTTTGCCAACCTAGGATGGCTTAGAGTAGACAACAGAGTACAGCAACTTGCAATGGGCCTGGTCTACAAGATACACTACACGACCAAGGTACCCATGTACATGTCAAAATACTTCCCAAAGGTCAGTGAATACCACGATCACAACACCAGAGGGAGCTCCAAAAATCATGTAAAACCCAGATTCGGCTCAAACAAGGGACTAAACACGTTTCGCAATTATGCCACAACAATGTGGAACACCCTACCCAAAGCTGTAAAGGAATGTAAATCACTACCCACCTTCAAAAACACTCTCAAAGAACACCTACGGGAGACTGCAATTCAAAACTGGCCCCTACAAATGTCCTAACCCAGTTGTACAATAAAGATCAAGCATGGCTTTGTCAGTATTCCAATGTACAGCCCCACCCAACCCCACCCCACCTACCCAACCTCCTCCAATGTACAGTTTCCATGTCAAATGTATGTCAGTATTCCAATGTACAGTGTCCCCCCCCCCCTACCCAACCCCCCCCCACCTCCAATGTACAGCCCCACCCCACCTACCCAACCTCCCCCAATGCACAGTTTCTATGTCAAATGTATATACTCTTCTTCTGGATTTTTTTAGTATCACAAACAGTACTGTATTTGAAAGTCTGGCATGTCATAAATGTATAGATGTAGCAGTACTGTCTATCTGTATGTCATGTGTGTCATATGATGAATTGAAAATGGGGGACCCTGATGGAAACAAGACAAAAGTCTTTCTCAGGAGGATCAGCATCCTCTTAACAATTGTATGTATCGAGCTGTACTGTACTGTACCCATTCTGCAATCTGTTAATAAACTTTTCAATCAATCAATCAATCAATCAATCAATCAGCACCCACTTTACACACTTTAGAACACCTAAACACACTTTACACTTTATATTTATATTATTGGTAAAGGATTTGCACTACAACTCGCACACCTTACTGTAAATTGTACCTAAATTGTACCTCATCCCATTTCTGCTCTGCACTATATCGTATTGTATATTAGTACATTGCATAGTATATATTGTATATTGTATGGTAACTCAGTTACTTCTATTCTGCATTGAACATTGTACATATGTCTATACTGAACACTGTGACCTCTATTTTTACTTCTATTTTACATGCTATACTATTTTATTTCATACTATCTTGTCTAACACAGTCTCTGGAGCGAAACAGTAAGAAGCATTTTGTATAAAAGTATTCTGTACTTCTGTATGACAACTATTAAAGAAACTTGAAACTTGTATCCATAAAGGTGTAATCTATTTTATATAGGATGTGCATTATATGGCATTCTGCCACCACAATCCTCCCTTTCATGGCAATGCCATGAATATGTACTACTTATATGTACCTTCCACATATAGGTACTAGTGACATTTGTGTACTAGTGATTTATATGTATAATGACTGTTAATACTTCCCATGACTGGATGAATGAGTATAAACTAGAGGTGGGCATAGATTAATATTTGTAATCTAGATTAATCTATCTGCAATCCTGGATTTAATCTAGATTCATCTAGATTAAAATGGCAAAAAAAAAAAAAAAAAAATATGTGTGTTCTACCCAAATAATGACCAGAAGTAAGTCCTTTTTCTTTCCTCCTTATGTTTCTCAGGCCAGGTGGCCCATTACACCATGAGCCCATCTCCCGTTTCCAAAATGCATTACAGACTGTTTGAAAAAGCTGTTTTGCTATGATAATTGGTAATGAAATATCAAAATAATGTTCAATAAGATGTACTTGTGTTTAATAAGTTGTTTTATTCAGAAGTTAACACAAATACATAATATTACCAGTACAGTACAGTATCTAGCACACTCTCAGGAGCAAAACAGAAAGAATCATTTCAAACTTGAACTATGTGACATAGCTTGAATCAACTGCTCCAGTGGAGTTGCTCAGTGGCCAATGGTGTCAACTGTGGTTGTACTGGGCAGCTCCCAGGTGTGAATGGAAAAGAACATCTGTGCTCAGCGAACCTACCCTGGGTAAATAAAGGTAGAAAAAAAAATTGATTTTTTTTTTTTTTTTATTAGATTAATGCGTTAATTATATTATCGCGCGATACTAGTATAGCGTTAACGCAGCACGTTAACGCCGTTAACGGCCCAGCTCTAGTATAAACACAACAGTTTACTCGGTACTAACATGCAAGTTGTACCTCAGATATACCTTGGTTATACAATACATTTTCATTAATGAAACACTTCATTAACAAGAGGGAAAAAACCTGATACCACAGATTTGTTTACAGAAAAAACTCGTATCCCAGTGTCGTTCCTCAGTGGCACCTGAAATGCTGTGTCTCATTGTTGGTCTTTGTAAACCATCAGCATGCACAAGTTGAACATTTTCAAAACATAAACTACTATTAAATTCATTTCTTATTTGTAACTTATTCATCACCAAGTAAATTGCAGATTATCGTATGAAGTTTTCCCTTCTATATTTGCAAAAACCATCATCTAACAGCTTTTTCTTTTATATGCTGAAAACTGAAATTTTGATAATAATGTTAAATAATAGGACACACAACTTTGCTTGTTCAGTGCCTCGTACGTCCCTTTCCCTGTGTATTTTACACCTTATCTCCACACTTAAAATCTTTATTCAACCATCATACTGTTCCAAATTTTTTGTTTAACCTGTTTCCCATCCAACATATCCCTTTCACAGTTAAATACTGTGATCACCCCTATGTGTTCAATGATGTGTTATCTTGTGTACACACTGTACATCTTTCCACACTTTAAACAACAATAGATCAGTTCCCGTGTTCACAGAAAAAGACTCATCGGCTGAAACTTACTAGTGAAAATTCACCGCTCTAGGGCCCTCATTCATCAACGTGTTCTACGCACAGATCTGTGCTTACCCTGTGCGTACGATCATTTCTAAGCAAAGAGTGGGATTCATCAATTTCTATTTGAACTTGACTCCGTGCTTACATCTACGCACAGGTCAGACCAGGCGTACCTGGCGCCCAGTGGTAGAATATATTATTACAACAAGGAAATGAGCTTCTGTGCATAATAACACTGGCATGTTCTGTACGAACCGTAGTTCATTATAGTTCATTGTAAAATAGCAACAGTAGTGTAATTATGGTCAAAACCCTATAAATAGCATTTGGAATAATAGATCTTTCTCTCAGAATGAATGCAGCATGGTTTATATAGCGTTATCGGAATATACGGGGTGTAGGCTACTGACTGACTGCGCTCCGCGTAGCTTGATTGATTGATAGATTGAAAAGTTTATTAACAGATTGCAGAATGGGTACAGTACAGTACAGCTCAGTACATACAATTGTTAATTGGGAATGCAGACCAACTTTCGTCTTGTTTACATCAGGGTCCCCCATTTTCAATTCATCATAAATCATAAAGCTCAACTCGTTATTATTTTGCACAGACCGCAGAAACACGGGAACGTTTTGATTATATTTAAAAGGCTTTACGTTAAACGAAACAAGTGGAATTTCGAAGCTGTAAGCAGAATACAAGTCATATGAATATAGTGTTCTTCCCCCTTTTTACTGTATAAGAAAGAATAGAAAACGCATTGCAATGAGGTCAGATAGTGGACAGACTAGGGGATTCAAGTTCGCGTTTTTGTTGATCATAGCCATAGGCATATGCTGTCAGAGTATGATATCTTAATCAAACATTCTAGAACATTTGTCGTCACAGATCATGTCCTAATAGAACATAGGCTATGGCATGGATCGTGATATTGTGTGGACTGTAATTATTACTGTACCGGTACCACCCATTGTGACAACAGCCTTGTGAGTCCCGCACACAAACATGATGGAATTCAAGTTCATGTATTGAAAGGCAGGCTACATCATACATGCAGTGAGATTCATTGTTCTTGTATATGCTCTCTATTATTGTTTATATAGGCTACCCAATACTGACATCAAAATAGATTGTAGTATGCCTCTAGAAATCATATGCAGCAGGTAGAAAATTGACGGGAGATCCATCGCGATTTGGAATAAAATTGAGGAGAACTTTAATCCCTGGGTATTAATCAAACAACACGGGAAAAGGCAGTCATATTCCAGCGCGGTCTTTATTAGCCGACAACAAAATAGATGCCTCTAAAAATCATATAGCCAATCGAACACAACTAATAAAGGCATTCATATTACAGCACGGTTATAATGACACACAACCAACGCCAAACAGTGGTCAACGAACGGTCTTTATTAGTATTTTGAGCTGTCCAGGCAGAATTGCAGCAATGGTCTTAGGGAGCCGTTGATATCTGACATCACCGTTTACAAGTCCGCCTTTTATTTATCCCATAATACGCAATCTTGGTTCGACAGCAGTGAACAATCTTCGTGGAGTTTCTCAGAGTTCCGCTCCGGTCAGTCCATTATTTCACATCCCATGGGGGGTGTTTCCTCATTTTCATGACCATATATGGATAATCATGCACGAGCATCGACGGTAGAACAAAGTGGTATTCATCAACACGGAGGGGCATAGAGCCTGCGTACGCACTGTGTGATGAATCCCGACTTCCCTGTGCGTACACTAGTTCTACATTCCGTGCTTACGTGTGGAAATAGGTCATGTTCTACGCACACATTGATGAATGAGGGCCCAGGACTATTGAAATGCTAAAATGTGAGGACACTGTGGCTCTATAATCCTATTTCATTATCTGGCCTCCTCTTTTTATATTTTCAAGGGTCATGTCATGGACATGCATTATATGGATATACATATAACTATGGAGGCTTATTTTTGCTCTCCTTATACCCAAAAAAAATAATAATATAAAAATGGAAACAACATAGTTCTGTCCTTATGGACTCGATATGTGTTCATACAGTGAAATTGCTGGCAAGGTGACCCCAATTTGGCTGGCATGCAGAGTTGCACTTGTACTTAACTTTGAGGTGCTGGCTTTTGCATTTCGAGGACTCGACCTTCTGTCCAGCATATTTCCCCCTGGATCCTTGGATCCTCAGTCTCTGCCTCCTCCAGCCTCTGCTGTCCCACTTGGATTTATGATAAAAGAATACAGAACAGAAAACGTATACCATCTTTTGCGTGTCTGCACATGGTAATTTCTGTTTGTCTTATATTATTACAACACTGTCCTTGTTTCGTGCTGTGCTTCGCGTTGCGCTCCAGGTGATGCTGAGTCGTGCTTCCTTGTCTCGGAATTGGATTGGCTCGCCCCATTCTGGTCTCTCTCCTTCAAAGGATGCTCTCTTTTTGACAGAATACTTATTTCGCACTGTTTGCAACAGGCGGCTCACGCAAAAGTCCTATGCAGGACCTTTTAAGCTGCGATGCTGGCCTGCAATGACCTGTTACAGTGTTACGTTAGCACTTTTTATTAGTTTAGCTTTTCCATGCAATTACATCATATCAAGTTAGTCAGCTTTAGGTTGATGATCAAACATCCATGGCGCGCCCATTCACTTGTCTCCATACTCACTCATGTCTGGTCAGTCGTCCTTGTCAGTCGTCCTTGCTCTTCTCTACCTATCTACCTTTGATCAAATGACAAATCATCTGTTCATTACCTTACACTTCTTCCACCTATGGAACATTTTCTGAAAAAACCGCCTAAAATATATATTTACAATATATATATATATATATATATATATATATATATATATATATATATATATATATATATATATATATATATATATATATATATATATATATATATATATATATATATATATATATATATATACATATTGGCAAATGGAATATTGCTCCACTTCCTACGAGGTCCATTTGCATCTCCCTGGCATCCAGGGACATCCACGACCCCAGGGAATGTACTGACAGTGTCAGAATACACCTGTGTCTATTACTAGGCCCCTCAAATTGTGATGAAAACAATGTGTTAGTGCTGCTCCCTTTTTCCTGAAAACAGACACAAACAGTGGTTAATCAAATGTTCAATATTCAATGTACTCCTTTAGTCTCATTTGCATATAATTGGATTTTTACTTCCCCAATTTCCCAATATGATCCTCTGTGTGACCTAGTCACATAACCTATGGACTCTCGTCCCTGGACCACTCTTGATCCCTTTGTTTGTCCTTTCTACCACTTCGCTTCCTCAACCTTCCTCAGACTTCCCTTTACTCTTCTTTTCTCTTAAATGTCCCTGTATATAGCAACTCCCTACTAATGTTACCAGGCTTGCTGATACAAAAGAGAATATTTCTTCATACAAAGATGTAATGCTCCAATCCAACCACTTGGTGTCACTCTCAGACCGCTCCAATCTATTCTAAACATAGCACAGCGTTTTCTTGGCAAACACGCGAGTCCCCACATTCCTCCCAAAACAGCTCTCTCTCTCTCTCTCTCCCTGAATCCCATGTCCGAGAGAGGGAAAAAGACTTTTCTCTCTAATTCCCCTCTCGGAGAGATAGACAGACAGAGAGTGAACGAGAGAAGTCACTAATCACAGTTCATAAGACCTTATTCATTTATCATAGTACAACTATACTATAATAAGACTAAATATAAATACATAAAATAATAATAAATATACTAAGTTATTCTACCCATTATAGCCAGAAAACATTACTATCTATTGTTACGACCCAAGGGCCGGTCCTGCTGACCGGCAGGAGAATAACATTGGACAGTGCTCTCCTCCTGACATTGCTCCTTCTGGTGACCTAAGCCCGATGGTGCGGTCGGCCATTTTGTGTTGGTTGCACATTGTTGATTTGATTTGTAATATTATGTTATGCTGGGCCATCCCTGTCTGTGTTTGATGTTACACCCCTGTTGAGTTGTTGTGTGTCATTGCCTTAGTGTCTAGTTGTGTTTAGTGTGTCATGGCCTTAGTGTCTAGTTGTGTTTAGTGTGTCAGTGCTTTTGTGTCTAGGTTGTGTTTGTGATTCTGTGTTTTGGCCTGGCCCTGCCAGGTGTTGATCGTTATTAATTAGTGTTAGTATTTAGGTGTCTGTTTGTTCCTCACTTCCTGTGGCGACATTCCTCCAGTATCCTGTGTGTTCCCCGTGCCGTGCCTTTGTCCTATCATGTGAGTTTGTTCAGTCAGTGAGATCGTTCTTCTGTTTGTTTTGTTATCAGTCCGTGTTTGTTACAGAGCCAGCCCGGCTGTGCCTCCTTTGTTTTGTAGTTTTGATTGTAGTAAATATCCTTTCTTTAAGCTTCACCCCTCGTCTCTACCTCGTTTATTCTCCCTTGTCTGCTAAACTGTGTTCTTTACTTCAATAGTACACTAAGCGTTACAGAATGTCGCCACCAATCAAACGCACAGCAGGCAAGGTGGTAGATACTTTTGTTATCCTTCAAAACTTGATGGATGGTAATCTGGAGCAGTACACGCCTGCCAAGTGGGTGTTCTGGCTCCAGACGATCGACAGGGTTGCAAGAGAGAGCCCGACACAGGCGCCTGCGATGCGGGTTATGGCCGACCACGTCTCCGCCCTCATGGAAGGGTTTATGCCGATCCCTAGTACCCTACCCACCAGTCTGGTCCCGCTTGCTAGCTTTTCCCCCGCAGCTAGCCAGCCGACTAGCATTCAACTCACGGTCAGCCTAGAGCCTGTAACTAACCGTGCGTCCCCAGCTAACGCAGCTCCGCCCGTTAGCATCTCTCAGGTAGCTAACCGTGCATCCCCAGCTGACGCAGCTCCGCCCATTAGCATCTCTCTGGTAGCTAACCGTGCATCCCCAGCTAGCGTAGCTCCGCCCGTTAGCGTCACTCCTACAGCTTGCGTGGCTAGTGCAGCAGATGAGGCCTCCACAGCTAACCCAGGCCCTACTGTTAGCTTAGCCTCTGTAGCTAGCCAGACCCTCCCAGCTGACACAGACGCTACAGCTTGCATGGCTGGTGCAGCAGATGAGGCCTCCACAGCTGACCCGGCCGTCGCTGCCAGCCTGGTTCCGCTCGGTGTAGCCCCGGCTGTCATCACTCCCCCTCCGGCTTCCACGACCAGCCCAGCCTCTACGCCACGCATCGCCGCCGAGACCGGACTGGTCTCCACGCCCAGCCCAGCCTCTACAACTGGTCCGGCTGCAACGCCGGGCTCCGGCTCCTCGACTGGTCCTGGCTTCCCGTCTGGTCCACCCCCACGCCGTGACCAGCGTCCTGGTCCTCGCCGTGGTCTTCGGCGTGGTCTTCGCCGTGGTCTTCGCCGTGGTCTACGTTGGGTCCTGCTCCGGGGGTCGCCGCCGCCGCCCCTCCGTTCCGTCTCCCCTGAACCGGTTCCTAGTCCGGCGGCTGGAGGGGCTCTCGTCTGGGATCCTGCTCCGGGGTCCAGCTCCCCTTCCCGGGCTTCGGCACCTGTTCCTACCCCCCCTCGTCGGGCCTCTGTTCCCAGGTCCAGCCCCCCTCCCCGGGTCTCGGTGCCCGTCCCCTCCCCACATCGTGGGGCCGCTGCTCCCTTCCCCTCCCCCCCTCTCTGGGCCGCTGCTCCCTTCCCCTCCCCCCTCTCCGGGCCGCTGCTCCCTTTCCCTCCACCCCTCTCCGGGCATCTGCGCCCGTTTTCAGCCCCCCTGGCTGCTATGCCCCTCCTGGGGTTTTCGCTCTGTCTCCCGGCTCCTGGTCTCCGGGTCCTCTCCTTGTGCCCCCTCCGGGGTTCCGGCTTCCTCCCTCGCCTGGGTGCGGACGTTGTTCTCGGGGGTCTGGAAGCCCCCCATTGAGAGGGGGGTACTGTTACGACCCAAGGGCCGGTCCTGCTGACCGGCAGGAGAATAACATTGGACAGTGCTCTCCTCCTGACATTGCTCCCTCTGGTGACCTAAGCCCGATGGTGCGGTCGGCCATTTTGTGTTGGTTGCACATTGTTGATTTGATTTGTAATATTATGTTATGCTGGGCCATCCCTGTCTGTGTTTAAGCATTACATCACGCACAGGAGTGGTTTGTGACCAATAAACCATGCCTAGGGGTGGTCGTTAGACCCCCCTAGGCATGGTTTATTGGTCACAAACCACTCCTGCGCGTGATGTAATGCTTTTATACAACTGCCAGATTCATCCAACCTTATTTCTATACAATAAACACACATTAATCGAAGATTTATTGAAAAAACCATCCGCCAGAAAAAGTAGTTCCCACAACTACAAAAAAGACAAGTTGCCTCCATGTGGAAGCAGCTTGAAGTGCATCCAACCAAACTAACACATCCAACTGTGTATTATTGGAATGATTGAGAGAAGTTGCCTCATGTGGAAGCAGCTTGAAGTGCATCCAACCAACTAACACATCCAACTGTGTATTATTGGAATGATTGATTGAAAATTGTATTACCAGATGCAGAATGGGTACAATACAGTACGGCTCAATACACACAATTGTTAAGGGAATGCAGACCTACTTTCCATAGAACTTCATTCTTAGATGCTTCTATATAAAGTAGGTAAAACAAATTAAAAGGTTTTCTTTGCCCTATAGGAAAAAAAACGTTTTCTTCGCCCTATTTTTTTATTTATTTATTTTAGCCTAAACTTAACCAGTTGGAAACCAGGGGTACAGTAATAAAATTAGCAATCAACCAATCAATCAATTCAATAGACCATGCTCACTTAAAACAGCGCTGCTTCTCTCTCAGTCTGACTCCCCCGCTGTTGCAGACAGGAGTGTGTGCGTGTGTGTGCGTGTGTGTGTGTGTGTGTGTGTGTTTGTGGGTACGCCAGCGTCGGACAGTGTGAGAGTGAACGCTGCAGTCAGTGGGAAGGAAGTAGAAATTTAAATCAATCAATTAATCTATCAATCAATCTGTGATTTTTCTTTTGTTCTAGATTGACTCAAGACCCATCAATTACATCATCCAACATTGTTTAAAGGACTAACACATTCCCCTTGACAGAATCGCTTCATATTTAGTCGTTATGGGCTTATGGCGCTATCAACATTCTGGCGCTATCAACATTCTCCCGGAGTGAGCCGGCGGAGTGATTATGTGATTCGGTTGTGGGCGGGTCCTGAGCCCAGGACCGTGGATTGTTGCCAATAAAGACGTGTAAATGGCCAATCAGAATCGAGAAATTTGCATGCCGTTGTATAATTGATGTTACACCCCTGTTGAGTTGTTGTGTGTCATTGCCTTAGTGTCTAGTTGTGTTTAGTGTGTCATGGCCTTAGTGTCTAGTTGTGTTTAGTGTGTCAGTGCTTTTGTGTCTAGGTTGTGTTTGTGATTCTGTGTTTTGGCCTGGCCCTGCCAGGTGTTGATCGTTATTAATTAGTGTTAGTATTTAGGTGTCTGTTTGTTCCTCACTTCCTGTGGCGACATTCCTCCAGTATCCTTTGTGTTCCCCGTGCCGTGCCTTTGTCCTATCATGTGAGTTTGTTCAGTCAGTGAGATCGTTCTTCTGTTTGTTTTGTTATCAGTCCGTGTTTGTTACAGAGCCAGCCCGGCTGTGCCTCCTTTGTTTAGTATATTTTGATTAAACAACCTAATTTTTAACAATAAAAGACATAATGTGTCTCGGGGACCATACATCAAATTACAACGGGATTATATGGTTTTAAATGCATATAATGCTAGTTAGGATAGGCTACTGTAGGCTTGTTTTTCTTTTTTTTTCACTTAGTTAGTGACTGTGGGGTGGGTTCTATTACTATGGGACCTGTAGGATCCCCCGCCTGACTATTCCCCATCCTCCTCCTCTGGGGCAGACAAAATGCCACCACAATATCAAAAGTGTCAAACATTCCTGCGTCCGGGGACGCCCTGTCCCTCGTCACCGTGCAACCGTGGTTTCGCCCTGCCCACGGATTTGCAGGTTTTCTCTGTCTATTGGACTGACCCCCATCACCCTGCCTATTTTGTCTCACTCCAACTGTTGTGGTGCTGTTCGTTGTTGCGGATATTGTTGTTGCCGGTATACACCTGGTTGTTGTGCAGGTGTAGTTCGATTACTATCCATCATACCAGTTGTTTAAATTATTCTCAACGCTGACAGAAACTCATAACTAACCACAAAAAATATTAACTACATTTTTCAATCAACCAATTTGATCAATGCATCTCGAGATAGTCTGATCATCTCACACTCCATTTCTGTATTCCAACAACAGTGTACATAATTAAAATTGCTGTTGGCTCCCAAAAAATCTCTTAAATGTTCCCATTCCTGTCCAGTGGCATTTTGTTCATTACAAAGAGGCAATCTGATTACATCCTGGTCCATCACATCGTCCAATCTCTCTATAGCCTCGACTGTCAAATCTGACATGACCACATTTAATATCCCATCTTCCTCCTCACTATCTTGGCAATCTCTGTTATAGGTCACAGATGACAGTTGTGGGCATTTGTCCACTCGTCTCAAATTTTGCCTACATTCCTTGCGATCCTGCTTCATTGATTGTTGACCAATGAGGGAACGCTGTGGTTCGTTTACTCTACTCAAGTTTACTTGAACTCTTTTCCCTAATTTATCACACTGCTTAAAAGTGTTTTGAATAGATTATTTGAATATATTCTCAACATCCTCTCTCTCCTTCTGGGCTCTTGTCTCAGACACCTCGCAACTGTGTGGAGACTCGTCAATTCGTCTTAACTCTAGCCTAAATTCCATTATATGTCCCACATACCGGACAGATATGTTGTACATTTCTTCCACTCGTATAATAAATGTTATTAGTTCACAGCAAGAAACACAACAAATTACTGATTTTCCAATTCAGACTAATCACAATGCATTCAGTGGTCAAAAACTCGGTACCGTCTAAAACCTGTGTGTGCTCTTTCTAAAATTAGAACGGCCCAATTTGTTACAGATCACGACCCCCCTCCCTCGTGAACCTCTCTCTCAGTCCACTACAAAGTAAAGAATATATTACGTACGTCCTTTCATACCATGAAAAGTAAATGGAAGGCAGATGTTGCCTGGTGCGTATCCCTCCTTTATTGACTCCTAACCACTTGACTACTTAATCATTGCAGCCTAACACATATACACACACACACACAGAGGTATAACGAAGACGACTCTGTGTCCGCTATACCTTTGTCACAACCTTTATATATATTCTTTTTAGGGCTGTCAGTAGGGATGTCCCGATCCGATCACGTGATCGGAATCGGCGTCGATCACGTGCTTTTCAGAGTATCGGGGATCGGGAAAAAATAATAATAAAAATCGGCAGTCAAAAAAAGAGAAATTTTATTCAACAAACATGACCATGTCCACGTCTTAAACTCATACGGAGGCCTTAGTTTTGGTTTTAAATTACATATAATATATCATCATTAATGTATTTATTGTCACACAGAGCAGAATAATTATCCACAACAAACACATTCCCCTTTAATTTTCACCGTTGCAACAAACATTCCCTTTAATTTAGACGCTACACGCTACACGCGAGTCGCGACCACATCACAACAACAACACGTCGCTCCCGAAACACGGTTAATATCCACTGACTTGAGCAGCTAGACTTAATGTCAGAGGTTTGGAACTAAGCATTTTAAAATAGAGAGTCAAGCCAGTTGCAATGTTTGCAAGGAGGAGATTCCGCGTGGAGGAAAAACTCATGAAGCAGCAGGCTGGAGGCGAAGTTTTCAGACTAACTTTTCAACTGGAGGATAACGTTACGTGACTGAGGATTATCATCGGCGTTTCAGACCAGAATGGACCATTACGTAAGTCGAACACTGAATGTATACTAATGTGCAAACATATATTGAAACTTTTAATATTTCTCATATGAAGCAGAAGCACATTTCTCAGGGTGAATGTAATAACAAAAGCCTCCGCTCTCGCGCCCTATTATAGGCAACAGATGGGCTTGTCTCACTCTGCCAGTTTCTGACAAAAATGCGTCAAAATTGATTACTAATGTGAAAGATCGGATCGGAAACGATCGGATCGATAGATATTTAAAATCATATGATCGGGATCGGATCGGAAGCAAAAAAAGGCGATCGGGACATCCCTAGCTGTCAGTTTATCGCGTTAATTAGATTAATTAATTACACAGCAAATTATCGCGTTATGAAAATTAACTCAAAATTAATTACAAAAAAAAAGTTTTTTTTTCTTTATAATTTTTTTTTTATATAATTTCTTTTTGTATCTCATTCATTCCATGAGAATGTAGAATAAACATTACAGACTTTTTTTTAATATTGTCCATTTGCATGTTCTTGGTATCAGATTCTAGGGACATCTATGAATCTCAGGGAATGTATTCCCAGTGTCAGAAATACTGTGGGCTAGATCCACAAAGAATGGATTGCATGGTGCAAGTTGCACCCTTACTTACAATTATTATGAATTGAAAATGGGGGACCCTGATGTAAACAAGACAAAAGTTTTTCTCTGGTCTGCATGCCCTTAACAATTGTGTGTATTGAGCCGTACTGTATTGTACCCATTCTGCAATCTGTTAATAACATTTTCATTCAATCAATCAATCTGCGTGGTGATTGATTGAATGAACATTTTATTTTGAGTCAATTGTAATGAAAGAATATCAATACATTTTTTTTTATCTTTGACTGTGAATAACACCATGCTCAAATTGACCAGACCTGAAAAATCTAAGAAAATTAATAGATGGAAGATGATTAAACAGAAGGTTTTGTAGATACAGTACTGAATTCTGCCATCTGGACACATGCAATTTGAAATATGATTATAGAATATAGAATATCAGGCATAAAATGGTTATGCGATTAAAATGTGATTAATTAGATTAATTAATTACAAATCCTGTAATTAATTAGATAAAATTTAATCGCCTGACAGCACTAATTCTTTTGAATACCCTCTCTGCCTGCAGTTCCCAATCTATATAATCTGCACTATGTCACCAATATGTTCCTTAATATATGTTATCCAAATATGTGTGGATTCTTTATGCCAAATATGTTGTCAATTCTGTTTGTCTGTATCTTGGTGCATTCGAAAAGAGTCACAGACCTCTTGCCCCCACCCTTGTGAGTCGTGAGACTCCGCCCTCTAGATATTGTCTCTCTGCACTGAGAATTTTCGCTCATTTGAGATTTGCCTCCGTCCTTCACACTCTCCTCTGCTTCACAATCAAGAACTGTCTCTTCCTTTAACTCCTTCCCGCTTATTAACCTTCACGCCCCGAAAATTGAGACCAGATGTTTCCGTGCTTACTGCCCAGAATAATAGAAGAGGGGGAAAAAAAGAAAAAAAGAAAAAAAAGAAAAAAAAGATCTCCTGCCTGCAGACAAGATTTATTCTAACGTTGCTCACACATGCAACATTAGTTTCAGAGTTTCTACCTCTGAGTAACACACGCACACAGACCCAGCGTCACTCACACATGCAACGCCAGTCTCAGCTCAACTGTCCAAACATTGCAACACGTGAAAATTCTGGTCACCGCACACCGTGACTAATCTGATTATTACAACACAGTAACCAGTGTTAATTCACTTTGACATGACCAGCCTAATCATTGCAGCGTGTGACAGCTACCGGTACTATGTGCTAACGATACTCACACACGTAACGTTAAACACATACAACTCCAGAGTTGTAGCCGTTATCTCTGTCACTATGTAAACACACACACACACAGAGTCACACACCTCTGTCAAAATAAATCACTGTTAGTCCGAGTCGTCAACCGTTACCTAAGACACTTGTGTACAAAACGTTGCTCACACACACAACTTAATCACACCCACAACCACAGAGTCATTTCTCTGTCCTCAAAATATGTGAGATTCCCAGGGTCTCACTTCAAATAAGTCCCTCAACAGGTTAATCTAAACCAGCTAAGTCCTCTGCCTCAAAAGTGAAAACAGATGTTTTCCATTCTCTATGCCCAGAATTAGCGCGCCTCTGGACACAGAAAAAAGAAAAAGAAAAAAGAAAAAGATTGAAACCGAGCACAGAACATCTGTTTTACGTACCACCCAAATACAAATACACTTAGTTTGTCTAAACAGTCTTTTAAAGAACAGAAAAATTACTAGCTATTCATCCGATCTTTACAGCCTGCGCCGCCACTCATTAGGTTATTTTTTGAAGAGAATGTGCCCCCCGGTCTGTTCAGGTCTAAACAGCAGCCTTCAATTTATTAAGAGTAATCTCTCACCTTGTTTTACCGGCTGGCTGCTGCCCAGCTTCGCAGACCGAGGCTCATTCGCTGTTGCACATGGTTGGGCGCCAAATGTGGTAGCGTGCTGATTTATCACACTATAGAATGAATCAGGGACCACAGAATGAATCAGGGACCATAGATAAAGATGCAGGGCAGACCGGATGAATAGGAGGAGATTGTTTTATTTCACACAAGGTCAAACACCAAAGTCCTAAACTTCATAATATCAAGGCCTTCTATTTATACTCTTCCCTCCTTGGCATGTTTCAATAAAGGCAGGTCACTTTCTAATTGGTCAAGTTTGTGGGTGTGTAGGTGTGTCTAAATACTTCTTGTTATCGCCAACTTTCTTTTATTAACTGCGTTTAATTTTGGCTATTCACTGTTTTTCATCAAACCGGTTTATTCTGGTTTTTGGGGAACTTATTCTAAAATGAGTTCATCCCAGGTCCTGACCGAGGTTAGATTTATTTTTGTGGGTAAACCAAATAACACTAGAATATCCCCTGCACTCCTTCTGGTCCATTCTGACACAGTTTGCTCAGAGAATATAAATGTCGGTGACATGGGATATGTTTTGTAATGACCTGTATCCATAAAGGTGTAATCTATTTTATATAGGATGTGCATTATATGGCATTCTGCCACCACAAGTGTTGGTTTACCAGAGTGGTGTGCCCGTGGAGGATGGACCGGACTTGGCTCCAGTCTCCAGCGTCCTGTGGTGCTGGGTTCGACATTGGTCCTAGTGTTCTGTTTGGGTGGCTGAACCCAATAGCAGAGACACAGGGAGAGAGAGAGTGGAGCGTTTTAGGATATTTATTCCAATAGGTACCATGCGGCAAAGTACAACAATGGAATGTGCAGAATGTGGTATCAGGAGCGCTCCTTGTTCTTCTCTGGAAGTCCGGGCGGGCGGCGTCTCGATAGACAGTGTAAGCCGGCAGCGGATTGTCCTGGGCACAGGGAGAACAAAAGTTAGCGAAGGATTGGCAATATTAGGATAGAGCATCAAGGTAGGATACATCCTCGTACCTAGGTTGGCTATTAACCCTTAGGAGTCACGCTGGAGCTTTGAACCCGTCGGCGGACAACAAAAGAAATTTGAATCCCTCTTAAATACTCAAAAAGGACATCTTTTCAGAAATCGATAAAAATAGAAAAATTGCCATTTCTAGTGCTTTGACATGTAAAGTATAGGTCCCCCAACTTGCTAAACCTAATACGACTTGTAAATACGTTTAATTCTTGCTAGATGGAATGCTTGTAATAATCTCCATTTGCGATAAAAACTACATCGCGCGTCACATCCATGGACGCGCGCACACACCAACAGCGCATAGGTGTTAATCACTGAGTGATCTAATATGCATATTCTTCAGCGCGAGAGGGGGGGGTTGTGTTTCTCACTGTCTGTCGTTGATAATATAATCTGGTCCTGCATTATTATTATTATTATCATTCTCTCTCGAGAATACACGGGACCCGACAGAACGTTAATTTATGTATTAAAAGTAGTCTTATGCTTTTCATCCTCGCCCGTGTATATACCCACGTCGCGCTAAAACAACATAAACTACTGTATGGCAGGCAGAGTGCGTGTGTGTACAAGTTATGAGTTATCTCGCAGTTCATTCAAGCGCGCATCACTGTCATGACAGCTCTCTAGAGTAGAACGGTGCGCTCACAGGGGCGTAGCTGGAGATTCTGGGCCCCATGAAAGAAACAATTTGTGGGCCCCCCAATCTATAAAAAAATGTGGGGCCCCCAATCTATAAAAAAAATTGGGGCATTTGCTGGGCCCTTGGAATCATCCTAACCGGTGCTGAGGAGAATAAAAAACAAGCGCAGTGAGACCTGGTCCATTGAGAACATTGCATGCCCAACACCTGTCCTGGAGTACAACAAGTACATGGGAGGCGTTGATTTGTCTGACCAACTCATCCAGTACTACTCTGCACACCACAAGACCATGCGATGGTACAGGACTTTGCTCTATCATTATCTGGACATTGCCGCCACTAACTCCTACCTTCTTCACATGGAGCTCTGCAGAGAGCAGCAGGTGCAGCCGATGACCCACCTGGTCTTCCAGCAGGAGCTGGTAGCTGAGCTGTGTGGCATCACAGTTGTACAGGTGCCAGTGGACAATCTACCCACAGCACCAGAGGACCGCCTACCAAGGAACCATTCACCTGTTGCGATCACGCAACAGGCAGATAAATCCCAGAAGGCCACGGCTGGCCGCCTGTTTTGCGTACATTGTAAGATGAAGACCCCCTGGAAGTGCGGTGAATGTGGTGTGGCCCTCTGTCTCATTCCAGACAGAAACTGCTTTTTCACATATCACTTAGTGTGATACAGAACAGGCAGATACAACCATGAGGAGACACCTATTTTTTTTTATACATGTGCATAATTTTATTTTTTTTGAGATTTTGCCTAAATTCATTGTGGTCGCGCTCTCTGCCAAATATCATATGAGGCACCTTGTATTACTATTGTAATCCAAAAGTGATATATAGGGTTGTTCATTGTACAATACAATTGATACAGTTGATGTTTCTTGTTGATTATTATTCTCTGTGTTTTTAATAAAATTGTGTGATATTCTATTCCAGTTGTCTTTGGTCTTGTTTTCTCTGGTTATGATCATGTTATTAGTGTGTGTGTGTGTAAAAAAAACGAATTAATAATATAATTATTATAAATGTCGCTCTCTCTCTCTCTCTCTCTCTCTCTCTTGAAATCTACAGTTACACATTGCTGTATTTAGTGAGGTAAATGAGTACAAGACATGTTTCACAGACACACACACACATACACACACACACATACACAGACAGACAGACACACACACACATTTACATTTACACATTTACACATTACATTTACATCTAGTCTAGTTTGCTTTTTTTTTTTTGATATGGTACAGTACTGTAAATACAGACACAGACACACACACACACACAGAAACACACACACACACACAGGCTAGGCCTCCTGCTGGGTCCATTCACTGGAATAACAAAGGAATGGCTGGGCCTTTGCTCCAGGTGTGAAATGGTTCTAGTGATCTAGTGACAATGATCACATTGAATTCTGGGAGTGTAGTTCTCTCATCAGATAGCTGAATGAACTTGGATCTACTTCAAGTCCTATACTGAAAAGGTGTTAGGATTTTACCAGAATGTTTGATAGGACATTGATTGAAAACTATCGTCTCAAATTTGACAATTGATGGCTTATTTTGAAGGTATGAATCTGTAATTTTATATTATGTAACAAAAAAAAGGGGGAAATTCTCAGGAGGAGGAGCTCTTTAGGTTAGACTCCTAAGGGTTAACACTAGGACGATGAGCGACAGGATCCGTGGAGTGTATATCGGAACGGGTTGATGAGCGGATCACTCTCAGCTGCGTTGATTGCTGCCAGTTGACAGTGTGTGAACGCTGCGGCAGGAAGCTGCCCATGTAAGGGCACGGAAGGAGGGGGACAGAGGTAGGCCCGGGCCGTGATTGTGACAGGACCCCCCTCCCCTCTATGGGCGCCTCTTGGCGACCCTCCAGGCTTGTCAGGGTTGGCCCGATGGAAGTCCCGGATGAGGGCAGGATGCGTGCTTACGAAACCAAGCCACATTTCTCGGAGGCGCTCTCTGATTGGCACTGACTGACGCTCTCTGATTGGCCACTGACGCGTTTGCCAATTCAGGGCCGGCCAGGAACAGGCAGTGGACGGAGGAGCCCGGCAGGCGGTCGGTGGGAGGACTTCCCACGAGCACAGACGCAGACAGGCAGGCAAGGACGAAGGCGCAGGTGTCTTCCCTCATGGAGGCCCATCAGAAGTGACGCTTCAGCAGGGACAGGGTACGGTTGACCCCAGGATGACAGGCAAACCGGAAGGTATGGATCCACTGGAGCACCTGGGAGCGGACAAGGTCGGGGACGAAAAGCTGGTTAGTGGGCCGTTACCTGGATCCAGCTGAGTGAGCTGGTCCTCACTGACGACGGACTGGATCTCCCAGGTGGCGGAAGCCACCAAGCAGGTGAGGGGAAGGATGGTGAGGAGACCCTCCGTCAGGGACAAACTGCCGGGACAAGGCATCTGGCTTGACGTTCTTGGAGCCGGGGCGGTAGGTCAGGGTGAAGTTGAACCGACCGAAGAAGATCGCCCAACGGGCCTGGCGGGAGTTCAGGCGTTTGGCCGTCTGGATGTATGCAAGCTTCTTGTGGTCATTCCAAACGAGGAAGGGGATCTCAGAATCCTCCAGCCAGTGCCTCCACTCCTCCAAGGCCAGCTTGAGTGCCAGGAGCTCCTGGTTCCCAATGTCATAGTTGACCTCCGCCAGGGTCAGGCGGCGAGAGAGTTAGCCGCAGGGGTGTATACATTTACATTTACATTTAGTCATTTAGCTGATGCTTTTATCCAAAGCGACTTACAAGTTCTGTACAACAAGCCATCAGGAAGGGCAAAACTCTATCCGCTGAGTAACAATGTTCATCAAAGTGTTGAGTGCTACGGTGTAGGTTAGTTTATTAGGACAAGTGCATGACAGTATGGTTAGTTAGGGTTAGATTTTAATTTTTTTTTTTAATTCAGATAATGGTTGAAGAAGTGCGTCTTTAGTCGACGGCGAAAGATTGGACGTGTTTCGGCTGTCCTAACTGGGGTGGGTAGTTCATTCCACCATTGTGGGGCAAGGACTGAGAATAGGCGACTTCTCTTTGATGACCCTCCCGGAGCTTGGATAGGAGTAGGTCTGAGGCGGCCAGAAGATGCAGAGCGTAGGGGTCTTGAGGGTGTGTAGTTAGAGACCATTGACCGGAGGTAGGCGGGAGCGGTTCCCTTTGCCGCATGGTATGCTAGGTCGAGGGCCTTGAAGCGGATTCGTGCAGCAATGGGGAGCCAGTGCAGATCCCTAAGAAGTGGGGTGACATGGGCCGACTTCAGTAGGTTTGAGATCAGGCGGGCCCCTGCGTTCTGAATGAGTTGAAGAGGCTTAGTGGCAGTGGCCGGGAGGCCAGCGAGCAGTGCGTTGCAGTAGTCGAGGCGGGAGATGACTGTTGATTGGACGAGGAGTTGGGTGGCTTCTTTTGTCAGGAAGGGGCGGAGTAGCCTCTGGTTGTGGGCGGAGCGCTGGAAGAGGACCGGTCCCACCCCGGTGTTGGAGGCATCCACTTCTACCACAAACTGGCGGGACGTGTCCGGCTGGATGAGGATGGGCGCGGAGGTGAAGCGCCTATGCAACTCAGAGAAGGCGGAGTCCACCTTAGTGGACCAGACGAAGGGCATGGAGGGCGACGTGAGTTGAGTGAGAGGCGGGGCGACCCGGCTGTAGTCCCTGATGAAGCGCCGGTAGAAGTTTGCAAAGCCCAGGAAGCATTCGAGCTGCTTCACAATGGTGGGCCTGGGCCTGGGTCTGCCCGGATCTGGCCGCTCTCAATTATGTAGCCGAGGAACCTGATGGAGGGGACATGGAACTCACACTTATCCGCCTTATCGAACAATTTGTTCTCCAGCAGGCACTGGAGGACCCGGCGGACATGCTGGACGTGCTCCTCCATCGAGCGGGAAAAAATAAGAATGTCATCCAAATAAAAATAAAACAGAGCGGTTCAGGACATCACGGAGAACATCATTAACAAGGGCCTGGAAGACAGCAGGGGCGTTGGTCAACCCGAAGGGCATTACCTTGTACTCGAAGTGGCCGAGGGGTGTCTTGAAGGCTGTCTTCCATTCGTCCCCCTCCCGGATGCGGACCAGGTGATAGGCATTCCTGAGGTCCAGCTTCGTGAAAACGGTGGCACCTTGCAGGGGCTCAAAAGCAGAGTTTATCAATGGCAGGGGGTACTTGTTCTTGACCGTGATGTTATTGAGACCACGGTAGTCAATACAGGGGAGAAGGGAGCCACAAAAAAGACACAAAAAAGAAACCAGCGCCGACAGGCGAGGAGGAGGGGGTAATAATGCCAGAGGCTAGGGACTCGGGAACATATTTCTCCATGGACTCCCTCTCTGGGCGCGAGAGATTGAACAGGCGACTAGCGGGGAGCGGGGCTCCCGGGAGCAGGTCAATGGCACAATCGTACAGACGATGGGGTGGCAGGGAGAGGGCATGCTGTTTACTAAACACGGCCTCCAGGTCATGATATACTGGGGGAATAGTGGAGAGTGTAGAAAAGACTAGAGGTAGGCAGGTGAGCATAGATGGTGATTTAATATAGATAGCTTACAGGGGATGACACGATACAGCCTAGTTGTATTGCTGCTATCCTGACCGGTGTTTACTTTCTGAGTGACGTCAGAGTAGTACGGAGGCCGTCATGTATCAAGCTTGTGTATCGGACTAACACAATGCTCTACATCCTTCCTCTTAAGTTGTGCACTAATGCAAATACTAACAATACTCTACAGGCTAGTAGGCTATAACAAATTAAGCCATGAAAGTGATTACTACTAATATCTAGCATGTGGCTATTTGAACAAACCATAGGTTAACTGTACTTCAAGTGGTAATTCACAACAGGTGTATAGTATGCACATTATTACTCCTTCTTTTTAATAAAAAAAAATATATATATATTCTGAACAGTCCTTGTGACAAACACTACATATATCTACTGTTTGGCCTGCTCGTGAGATGTGCAGAGACTGAGTGTGCGGGTGAGTCTTTTGAACAGTCTCTTGTATTCTGGCGTGTTGTTGAGCGTCTGCCTCCTCGGTGACGGGGTGAATGTTGCCTTCGGGTTGGCCAGTCGGAGGTTGGAGAGTGATGTTGGGGTCGCAGGGGTCGCTGAGGTCACCCTGTGGCGGTTCCGGTTCCGAGACAGGAAGAAGGTGTCTCCGGTTCCTTCTGTACTCTCCTCCTTCTGACTCCAGGACGTAGGTTCCTTACAGATGCTCTTGATTGTGCCCATCCGGTCGAATCCATGTGGAGTCTGTAACATCACTACATGTCCCTGGGCCAGTGGCTGGAGGGGCCTGCTTGATCTGTCATAGCACGACTTCTGAACGCTGCGTTTCTTCTCGAGCTGTGCTTTGATCATCTTGTTGTCCTTTGCCTTAGGAACCAGTAGTGTCTTGCAGATGGGTAGGGTGGTACGTGTCTGTCTTGACATGAGCCGCTCAGCCGGTGACCCAAGTGACTGGTCACGTGGAACGTTACGGAGATTGAGCAGATTTAGGAAGACGTCTGTTCCGTCCCGTCTGGACCTCTCCATGAGTTGCTTCGCGCTGTGCACAGCTCTCTTCACTAGTCCATTCGCCTGCGGGAACTCCGGGCTACTGGTCACATGGTCTAAGTACCAGGCCGAGGCGAACTCCTTGAAGCGCTGGCTTGTGTACTGGGCCCCGTTGTCCGATATTACTTTGTATGGGGCTCCATGCACAGCGAAGTGTCTTTTCAGTTTTGTTATCACTGTGTTGGATGTGATGTCACGCAGCAGGTCCACCTCGAACCAACCTGAGTATGAGTCGACCAGCACCAGGTGGTGACGTCCATTCCACTCGAAGATGTCGGTCGCCACGGTTGACCACGGTAAGTCTGGAATGGGATGCAGCTTGAGTGGCTCCCTTTGTTGGTGTTGTTTTGTGCTGTTGCAGACGTGGCATGATGCCATTTTCTACTCGATATCCTTTGCCATGGCAGGCCAAAACACAATGTCCCTCGCCCTGCGCTTGGTTGACTCTGTGCCAGGGTGGCCTCTGTGCAGGATCGTGATGTAGTCCATTTGCAGCGATTTGGGAATGACGGCTCTTGAGCCCTTCATGATGACGCCATCGTCGATTGTGAGCTCATCTCTGAATGCAAAGTATTAGCGAGCCCCTGCCGGTAGCGCCGACTCCCTCGCAGGCCATCCATGGTTGATGATGTTGCATATTTTATGCAGGGTTGGGTCCCTTTCTGTGTGTTCCTTGAGCTCGTTCAGGCGTGATGAGGAAATGTGTCTCACTGCCATGACCTCAAAGTCTGTCTTTTCACCACTAAGCCGGTCTGTGGTTTGTCTGGGAGCATGTGACAACGTGTCCGCAAGATAGATGTCCTTTCCCTTTCTTGTATCTCAGCTCGAAATCGTACCTTTTGAGTCTAAGCATTATACGCTGCAGTCTGGCTGGAGCCGTGTGTAGGGGCTTTGACAGGATGATGACCAGCGGTTGATGATCCGTTTCGATCTGGATGTGCTTTCCGTATATGTAGTTGTTGAATTTGGAGCATGCGAACACCACTGCGAGAAGCTCCTTCTCAATCTGCCCGTATCGCATTTCCGTCTCTGTCAAGGTGCAGGATGCATAAGCGACTGGGACACCGTCCTGTAGACATGCCGCGCCTAGGCCATACTGGGAAGCGTTGCACGTGAGTGTGACAGGCTTACGGACGTCGTAGTACATCAGCGTGGGTAGGTTTGAGAGACACTGTTTCAGCGCGTCAAATGCATCTTGGTGCTGCTTGTACCAACACCATTCCGTGTCATGGTGCGTTAGGTGTCGCAAGGGGGCTGAGATTTCACTGAAGTTTGGGACGAACCTGGCCAAGTAGTTTACCATGCCGAGGAACCGCTGCAGAGCCGTTACATCTTCTGGTGCAGGCAGTTCGCTGATCGCTTGCGTCTTTGATGGGTCTGGCTTTAGACCCTGACTTGTGAACAGGTGTCCAACGTAGCCGACTTCCTTCAGTCTGAACCTGCATTTCTTGGAGTTGAGCCGTAAGTTGTCTTCACATGCTCTGTCAAGGACTTTCTTGAGATTTTCGTCATGCTCTTTCTCGCTGCTTCCTCCAACGATGATGTCATCGATTATCACTGCACAGGGGTATCCTGCGAAGATTTGCTCCATTGTGTGTTGGAAGACTTCACTGGCGCTGCTTATGCCAAAGGGCATTCTGAGGAAACGGAATCGTCCGAATGGCGAGCTGAATGTGGTCAGTAGCGATGATTTGTGATCCAGTAGTATTTGCCAAAAGGAGCTCTTGGCATCCAGTGTTGAGAGTGCGCATTGGGTGATGTGGTCGTTTGAGCGCCTTGTTTAGGTCTCGTGGATCAATGCAGAGGCATATGTCGTCTGAGTTCTTCTTGTGGGTTGCTACCATAGAAGATACCCACTCAGTGGGTTCTGAGACTGGGGTTATGATGCCTGTGCTTGCCATTCTGTCCAGTTCCATCTTGACCTTCTCTCGCATAGCGACTGGGATCCGGCGTGCTGGCCTGACGACAGGGTGGCCTCTCGGTCGATTTTCATGGAGTAGGTGTAGGGGAGCCTAACCACCTCGTCTTTGAAGAGGTCTGAATAGTCCGAAAACATCTTGTGTGAAAAACTTTCCTCGTCTGTCAGATGTAGCTGGTGTATCTCCTTGCTGAGGGTGACCAGTCCCATGCTAAGGCTGTCTTGTAAACCCAGCAGCGTCTGAACGTTGCACCACGTGGAACTGTAGGGAGTGGGACTTGTCTGTTATGTAGCATGCTAGGGTTGCTGTCCCCAAGGTGTATATTTAATTTCCTCCATAAGCAATCAGCCTCGCTGTTATGGAGCGATCCACTCTCTCTTTGTATTTCACTTGGTTGAACGTTTTGCGAGATATCACGTTGCACTTGGCTCCGGTGTCCACTTTGAGCTCGACGGGGATTCCGTGGACCTGGACTCTGCAGAATATTTCACTCTTTTGTGTCGCTGGTGATCCCACAGTATTGACTGTGTTCGTCGCTACTGTGACCCCATCACAGTAGAACAAATCGTCGCTGTCGCCTGACGATACTGTTCTGTCAATCTGGTTCACAGCATGCTTTTTTCTGTATTGGTGCTGTTCTCATGCCATCATTCATTATGCCACACACAAGTCTATCTTTGATTAGCTCTTCGCGCAAATCTCAGAATTGACAGCTCTTTGCTTTGATTTTTAAATCGCTGACATAGGCTTCAATTGTCGCATCTTGTTTCTGGCTCCTTGTATTAAACTTCTCCCTTTCCATTGTGACGTTTGTTTGTGGATTACATAACTCACGGAATTTCCTTTTCAGGCACTCCGGGTCTTCTCTTGATTGTGCGGGGACTATTTATTGTCCCTCCCCCTCTTCTCCATCGCGCACGGCTGCTGCATATACGAATGCCCGTTCCCGCTCTATGGCTTCCGAGCCAGCCAGGTTTAGCAAGATGAAGGCTTGAGAGCGAGGCGGCTTGTCATAGTGTGCGGCAGCAATGAATATATCATACTCTTGCTCGAATATTCTCCAGTTCTCCGCAACATGGCTGTCAAACACGAGTGGACCTGGTTTGCGGAATCCTTCCGCCATGCTGAATGTGAGTCTCCGGTTGGCGAGAGCCTCTCACGCGTTATATAGCCTAGTTATAGGCTACCTCCTAAGTCTTCACTTTTCACTTTCGGATGCGGGTTGTCGACTGTGTCCACAACGTCTGACACCATGTAGAAAAGATGAGAGGTAGGCAGGTGAGCATAGATGGTGATTTAATATAGATAGCTTACAGGGGATGACACGATACAGCCTAGTCGTATTGCTGCTATCCTGACCGGGTTGTGTAGTTTTAGCCAAGGCATGCCGAGCACAACTGGATTATTCGGGGAACTAACGTAAAAACGAATATCCTCACTGTGATTACCGGAGAGTAATAGGCGAAGTGGCTTGGTGCGATGAGTTATCCGCATGAGCCGCCTCCCATTCAGCCCCTGGGCGTCGCGGAGAACAGGCAGCGCGTCGGTAGCAATGCGGAAGCGGGAGACCAAGCCGGCACCTATGAGATTTCCGTCAGCACCCGAATCAACTAGAGCGGACAGGGGGAGTGACTGTTCGCCCCAACACAGGGTGCCACAGAATTGCATATTAGTTCCGGAGCTGGGGGTGTCTTTCTGGCTCGAGCAGGCGCCCAGTGTTACTGCCGAGCCCCGGCGTTTGGGGAGACACAAGACCGGTCGAGTTCCATTGGTTCGGAATCGTAACGTTCGGGACCGGAGTGCGCGGTGCATATGGAAGAGGCAGAGCGAGGTGATTTGGACAATGACGTGTGGGTACTGCTTGCCCTCTCACGGCGGCGTTCGTGAAGACGTGTGTCCAAATCCCTGGCTAATTCAATTAGTTCGTCCAAGGAGTTTGGTTTCTCTTTGGAAGCCAACTCGTCTTTGAGAGTGTCACTGAGACCCAGACGGAATACCCCTCTTAACCCGACGTCACCCCAACCGGAGCCCGCTGCCAGGATACGAAAGTCAATTGCGTATTCACTAACGCTTCGGTGGACCTGACGGATGGACAGCAAGGCGGCAGAACTGTCCGAGCCACCCGGGGTGTGGTCGAACACTTTACGCATCTCAGCAACGTAGGCGGCAAATGAGTTGCAGTGAGGAGACTGGCTGTCATGGAGATTTGTTGCCCATGCCAACGCAGGCCCCTTGAGCAGACCCAACAGGTAAGTGATTTTATTTCCAGCTCGATTGTCCATTTATTTCATTGCAATCTGTCCAATCAACGTATGGTGTCTTACTAAAGAAAGCCGTTAGTGACAATCAAGGAATCATAAACGACCCCCCCCCCCCCCTTTCCTTCATGCATGATGGAGCATAATGTATAGCGATCATATGCATTTGAAATGTATAATATAGCATGCATAGGGACGAAACGCCAATCGATAATGTATAATACGCGTCAGGGCCTACAGCGCACGTTCTAGGAATTAAACATACTTATATTCTCGACGGTACTAACACGACAATGTATGAATGGGAAAATATAACGTTCCCACATCCGGAACGATAGATACCCGATGTTGAATGGGCCATAGTAATGTCGATATAGCTATAATATTTAAAAAGTTATAGCCCTGCAAAGAAGGTGAGCCACTCCATAGGCTTACAGCACTGGCAGAGAGTGGTAAAAATGGGCATACTGTATGGCACCCAATGTGTTAATGAATATGACATGAAACTTATCACAAAATAAAACAAGCGGATGAAATCAAATAAAGTAGTAATGGAAATATTCCCAGATTATAAATACATGCAACATTACACCCACTGTGAATAAGTTAGACACCCGCAGCAATATATTTAATGACTCTGATTATTGCCAAGAAATGCACTCCTGTTATGTTTGCAATGTTGTGAGCACCGTGGGTTTATTATTAGAGTTTTATATGTCAATGTGATTAAGATGATATATTATATGTTATTATATATTAGGATATATTATATCTTAATATGTGAAACAATTATTGAACCTTTATTATGAAAACACAGTTGTTATCTTGTTGATTGTAATATTTTGTAATTGTATTAACTATTAATGCAGCATTAAATCCGCTGAATGCAAAAATTAAACATGTTGTATATGAATTCAGCATTTGCAAGATTGTTGGATCTAAGCATGATAACTCAAAGTATCTTCACATTAATGAAATACACAAAAATGTATCTATATGGTATAAAGCGACATGATCTAGCACCACAGTAGTGGGTGATGATAAAAAAGCTAATATAAATCAAAAGCCATTTGACCTTTTTGAGGAGATGCCCACATTTAGTTTTTGCTTGGCTTGCAGAGTGAGCTCTATATAAGACAGTTGAGAGAGAGAGATGGAGGTAGTGGAGTGGAGATCTGTTCCAGCTGGTGGTAAGTGACACAGATGCTTCAGCTGCCATTCACAGTGAAGGTATTGCATGGGAGATGTTTCAGTGCTATACATGTTGACTGATCAAATTAATTTCATATCATATCACAATATTTGTCTTAGTTTAAAATGTATAATGGTATTTTATAGTATAATGTTTTCCAGTACAAATTACTATGTGACATACCATATTTGTATGTCTTTAACTTTTAATAACATTGTCATTACATTTCATTCAAAATGGTCTATATTATTTTTCTTTTTTAAATACTATGCAAGGAACACATTTTTAACTAAAAGTAAACTAAACATAATTAACTAAAACATGCAGTATTTTGTATGTATATACACAGTAAATATATTATGTATATATCATGAATGACGGTATAGTAAAAATCCATACCTTTGACGGTATACCTTCATATTCGGTATATCTGTCATCCTTCAAATAATTGTATGTTGGGGAAAGAACATGGACTAATTTAGAATCTGTGAGTCAAGGATAAAGATAATTGTATCCATAATTCAGTGTGATCAAATTGAAATGCATATACTTGTGGGAAAAACATATAACTCAAGTAATAACGGAATAACATTAATACATGATTATTCTCTCAAGCAGGGTTCTACATTGTGAGGTAGTAACAAGGTAACATTTTAGTTGGTTAAAAAAACATGGTATATTTTTCTCAGTCAAATATAAAAGCAGCATGTTTGTTAGTTTTAATCTTATGTAAATAATTTTTTTGTCTGTTGACAGCCACAGGAAGCCGCCACCATGAGTACAGACGCGGAGATGGCCATTTATGGCAAGGCCGCCATATACCTCCGTAAGCCAGAGGCTGAGAGGCTTGCAGCTCAGACCGCACCCTTTGATGCTAAGGCCGCTGCTTACGTGGCTGATAAGGAGGAGCTGTACCTCAAATGTACCATCCTGAAGAAACACGGTGCCAAAGTCACTGTCAAAGTGCATGACACTCAGGAGGTAAAGTAGGCTGAAGTGTTTCATACAGAATTCAAAGCAATACAACTTGCAGATGAGTCGGTAAACTGAAATTGTGTTTCTGTATTTCAGGAGAAAACCGTTAAGGAGGATGATGTTCACCCTATGAACCCTCCCAAGTATGACAAAATTGAGGACATGGCCATGATGACCCATCTCAATAAAGCCTCTGTGTTGTATAACCTCAAAGAGCGTTATGCCGCATGGATGATCTACGTAAGATATTCTCAAATATGAGTAAAAGGTGCAATATTAAATAATTACCGTTAGATAGCCTACTATAAATGTTCCTGAATGTCTATTCCCCTTCATACCTACTCTGGGCTGTTCTGTGCCACTGTGAACCCCTACAAGTGGCTCCCAGTGTACGATGCGGATGTTGTAAATGCCTACAGAGGCAAGAAGCGTATGGAGGCCCCACCCCACATCTTCTCTGTCTCTGACAACGCCTTTCAGTTCATGCTTACTGGTATGTCCTGGTCATGAAAATCCTATGAATTATTATTTTTGGTTTGGTTAAACAGATAATAAATCTGTAAAGAACCAGTCTGTTCTTATCACATAGGTTTCTCATCTATTGTTCATAAAAAAATATCAATATAATCAAAATGATTGAAATTAGTTTGTGAGTTTCTCTTAATTCAATTATCTATACATAGTGGAGAATCTGGTGCCGGAAAGACTGTGAACACCAAGCGTGTCATCCAGTACTCTGCCACAATCGCAGTGGGTCCTGGTGGAGAGATGAAGAAAGAATCAAAGATCCAGGTAAAATACTGAGAGAATATACTGAAAATGGAAACCACAGACATTTGAACAAAGAGTGGACATACATTTACTGATATGATTGTTAAAATGTGAAAATGTAATTATTATAGGGGTCACTGGAGGATCAGATCATTGCAGCCAATCCCTTGCTGGAGAGTTATGGTAACGCAAAGACTGTGAGGAATGACAACTCCTCTCGCTTTGTAAGTTGAATATTTACTTTTCTATCAAATATCACTTGGGCATTACTTGGTTACACAGTAATAACACTGTTGTGGTCTTCTGAAAAGGGTAAATTCATCAGAATCCACTTTCTCCCAACTGGCAAACTGTCCAGTGCTGATATTGAAACATGTAAGTATAACATTCACATACAAAATTAAACAAGTGACATTATTAGTAGGCTAGATATTTATTATGACCAAACCTCATAGATCTGCTGGAGAAGTCCAGAGTGAGCTTCCAGCTTGCAGATGAGAGAGGCTACCACATCTTCTACCAGATGATGACCAACCACAAGCCTGAGCTGATTGGTGAGCTGAATAACTGATTAACCGATAACTGATATAACTAATCTTAATTGTCAACAACAATGGTCCATAATCATTTGACGGAAGCAGATCCAGTTTACCTTATTTGATGTGTTTCCACACCAGAAATGACTCATCACCAGCAACCCCTATGACTTCCCCATGTGCAGTCAGGGTCATATCACTGTGGCCAGCATTGATGACAAAGCGGAGTTGGAAGCCACTGATGTGAGTGATGTGTAGTAATCTACCTACAGATGTTCCAACTTATTATATTATTTTGTATGTTTAAATGTTAATTTAAGAATAATTACATTACATATGCATTTTCTCAAATTGCCATAAGATGGTAAATAACTTAGAATTAACCTGACCCGTCAGATGGTTTGTTACACAGAAGAACCATCTGGGAAGTATAGTTAGCATGAATTTTCAAGATGAAAAGCAAGTCAATACATTGCATTAAAGCAAAACAGCAATGATCGCTTATCCACTTATCCAAAACATTTTAATTAAAAAACCTAGTTGGCCTGAAGGAAGCACTATGAAGCTCAAATTTAGAAGGCCTTCAATTCAACACCAAAATTCGAATTGCCGAGAACCGTAGCTGACATATCCAGCTTTCCTTGCTCTACAAGTGTGCCTTCAACCCACTAGTCCACAATAAAGCTCTTGGTCACTTGTCTGCATGTGGCTGACATTCTTATAATTTTTTTTCTTTTACTTATTTCAACTTCTGTTCATACAGGATGCTATTGATGTTCTGGGCTTCACTGGTGAAGAGAAGAATTATATCTGGAAGCTGACTGGTGCTGTGCTTCACCATGGCAACTTGAAGTTCAAGCAGAAACAGCGTGAGGAGCAGGCTGAGCCTGATGGCACAGAGGGTGAGTATTAAAACATAGGTTCACTATTTTTCAAACTAGCCCTTATGTTGCTTCCCATCATTTATAATCATGCATCGCAAAATCTCACTGATAGATTTAGTGTTGAGAAACATATCCCTCCACTGCAGCTTCTCTGTGGACTTAATTCAGTCTCAGTCTAATAGGGAGGTGTAGTGGTTACGTCATTTTCGTTTTTTCCTGTTCCACCCTCTGTTCCACTTAATGTATTTCCCCATTGCCCATTTCTAAAACGGTTTGTTTAAAACAAATAAAGCATGGACATTCGCATGGTGTACCTTTCTGTGCGTATTCATCCACAATCTATAGCTCAACATGAAAATATTCGCAATTAATCGTAAAGGTAGCAAAATAACAACATTTATGTTTTCATTCGCTGGGAAACTACACTGCTATTTGGCGCTGCTGACTGACGTCACCAGAGTGTAGACGCCTGGCTTTAGTCGCAGACCTAGGATCAGATCTCCCTTACATTTGGGCGGTCGGGTGGCGTAGCGGAGATTGCGCTCGTCACCAATGCAAGAGGCTGCGGTCTCGACTCCCGGAGTCAGCATTGCCCTGCGGCTTGGGCCGGTCGTCATACTAACTCGTTTGGCTGAGTTAGGGGGAGGGAAGTCGTGGGTGGTAATCTGGCGTTGTGGACAGCGACGCCTACAGGTCAGGTCTGGGCGCCTTCTCAGCGAAAGGCAGGAAATGGTGAAGGCAGTGTGACCTCCCACGCGTTACGCTTCACCAATGAGAGTCCTCGCTGCCAGGTGAGAAGAGAGCCACTGGCTGTCTCCACGTGTGTCGGAGGAAGCATGTGGTATCTTCAGGGTTCCCTTGTACTGACCAGTAGGAGGAACATGCGCACAACAACCAGGTAGGGGAGGGGGGGAATTGGCATAATGAAAAAAATATATATTGGGATGGGGAGAAAAATAGAAAAATCAGGCGGAGAAAAAGAGAGAAAAAAAAATAAAATAAAAAATGACCCTTACATTCCATAAGCTTAACAATTCGTACAATGGGAAAATAACTGACCCTGAATCTGTGGCTAGTATCTCTCTGGTGATCATAACCATTTATCAGATGAAGCCAACCACCATTTCTAAAAGCAACAACTACGTTATCATTATTTGTATTCACTGCATATTAAATCACTGTAAATACTAATGTAAATCATTGTTTCGTTGTACATATTGTGTATAGTCTATAACGTTATTGTTTTTTTACGGCGGGCTCTACATGCCCCAATTTAAAATGGTTATCTCCTCTTTGTATACTTTTGTCCTCACAAACAAAGTATTCTGCCAGGGAACTTATAGACACGACAGTAGTAGTTATAAGGTTTTTGAGCTTGTAACGTTCACGCTAGTTAGCTATTGTGGTATCAGCCGGCCGTGATGTGTAGCTAGCTAGCTTGCTAGCCGGCATGATGCGTGCAGTCATTGCACAGGTCTGAGAAGAGGACCTGCACATTTTACTCTGTCCCGAAACACCTCTACATGCCCCGATTTAAAATGGTTAACGACAGTAGACATTGCTAACGTCTAGTACGTTTAGCGAGGTAACGTTAACGTTAGCTAGCTACCTAGCTTGGTATCAGCTGGCCGTGACGTGGATTAGGCGACAGCACTGAACAGGCTGCCTAGTGAACAACAGGCTGCCTACTGGTAAATGTAGTTATTTTGTTACGACAAATTAAAAACCTTATAACTACCTTTATTTCAACCAAAAATGCTTAAACAATGATGTTAGTGGTAGAAGGGAACTCATTTTGTGCAAAAATGGAAGCTTGTCAATTTCCATGCGGCCGATAATCGGGGGCGGTCAGGTGGCGTAACGGAGATTGCGTTCGTGCGAATCCAGCTCACAGCTCCGGGGTTGTCACCAGCTTGGCTGGCCGTTCACACTAATACAATTGGCAGTATTAGAGGGTGGGAGAAGCTGGCGGGGTGGGTCCGGGTCGTTGTAAACAGCGACTCCTACAGTTCGGTCAGGGCGCCTGCTAAGCGCGGATAGGATCTAAGTGGGATAGTGTGATCCTTCCACACGCTACGCCCTCTCAGTGAGAATCTGCGCTGCCAGGTGAAAAGAAGCGGTTGATTGGCTGGACGTGTGTCGGAGAAAGCACGTGGTAGCCTCCACTCTCCCAGACCGACTGTGGGGGTTAAGTGCGCAGCGACCAGGAAGTGGATTGGGAATTGGCATAACGACTAACATTGGGATGGGAGAAAATCGGAGGAAAAAGGAGGAGGAAAAAGATAATAAAAAAAAAAAAAAAACAATAGCCGATAATCCATTTTCCCAATGATAAATCTCTATACGGGTGGAACAACCAGTGACGTCAGACTACACCTCCGTATTGGGCTTTACTTTTATAGTTTAGACCTTCAAAAACCATGATAAATCTACTTTTTTAACTCACAGTAGCCGGCCCGCTTTGGCTCAATATAACGTTAGCTACGTTAGCTAGCCGGCCCGCTAGCTCAACATAACATTAGCTACGTTAGCTAGCCGGCCCGCTTTGGCTCAATATAATATTAGCTACGTTAGCTAGCCGGCCCGCTTGGCTCAACATAACGTCTACGACAGCTAGCCGGCCCGCTAGATCAACATAAGGGTAGCTACGATAGCTAGCCGGCCCGCTGGTCCAACAGAACGTCAGCTACGATAGCTAGCCGGCCCGCTGGCTCCACATAACGTTAGCCAACATAACGTAGCCACGATAGCTAGCCGGCCCGAGAGAGAGAGAGAGAGATATCTCCACGGCGGGAATAGAATAGAGTGCATTAAAAACTCACCAAACGTCCAAGAGGATGGAGACAACCGCGTGGAGTTGACGAAGTTCATCTGCCAAACGACCGTCCTCTTCATCTTGGCATAACAATGCGCTCTCTCTAGGTTAGCTAACGCTAGTTAGCCTTTAGCTAAACTACTAGCCGACATGGCTATCCCGACTGAACCACACGTTAGCACTCGATATTATAACGTAGCTAAAGCTAACTAGCTGTCCCTGCCTTTAGCTAAGCCGACATGGCTAGCCTGACTGAACTTTCTAACATGCAACAACTTTCATCTTCAGTCCATCTGCCAAACGACGTCCTCTTCGTCTTGGCTGGCATAACCTCCAATGCTGCACGCGCGAAATAGTCAGACGCAGCTGACGGCGCACGCCGGCCGACTGTACACATGTAACCCCTCCCTTCGATGAAACCAATAGTATGTCTGCTGCAGAGCCCCAGAGCTCCAATAGTGTATCTGCAGAGCCGCAGAGCCAGGAACAAGTCAGACACATTCTACAAACGTGTCTAATGTGAAATATATAAGCATATAAGCAAAACTAGATTTTAGGTCTGTGATGAAAAACGGCCTCGCGGGAAGGGGGCCCCCGAAAAAATAAAAAAAAATTATAAATAAAAAATATATTTTTTTTATTTTTATTTTATTTTTTGTGCGAGGCCCTGTGCGACCGCACTGCTCGCACACACCCTGAGGCGGCCCTGATTGTAGCCACATACTGACCTTTTGTGATAATTTCACTCACCTATGTCTTTTAACATTAGGATGCCCAACTGCACCTAGATGTACATAAAATCCATGAAAAATGTCAGTCTGGCTTTAAACCGCGCCATAGCACCGAAACAGCCCTTCTGAGAGTTCTTAATGATCTCATTTTAGCTGCCGATTCTGGAAATCTCGCCATTCTCGTGCTTTTAGACCTCACAGCCGCCTTCGACACTATAGACCACACTGTCCTACTGTCGCGGTTGGAAAAATATGTTGGCATCACAGGCGTCGCCCTAAGCTGGTTTAAGTCCTACCTGACTGGCCGGAGCTTCTCAGTCCAACTTGGAGAATTATTCTCTTCAGCGGCCCCTCTTACCTGTAGGGTGCCCCAGGGGTCGATACTGGGCCCCATCCTTTTTTAATTATATATGTTGCCCTTAGGCTCAATCATTGCGAAGCACAACATGTCCTTCCACTGCTTTGCCGACGATGTGCAGATCTATTTCCCCCCTAAAAGCAAAAGGCACGGTTACAATACAGCCACTGTTAGATTGCCTGGCTGACATAAAAATATGGATGAGTGCACATTTTCTCAACTTAAATGAGCGCAAAACAGAGATAATTTTATTTAGTAATGATTCGGTTGACCCTACTGCCAATGCCCTAGGCCCTCTGGGCTCAAATATCCGCTCCTCTGTCAGAAACCTTGGAGTAATCTCAGACATTTTTTATTTGACAAACAGGTTAGCTCGGTGGTTAAAACCAGCTTTTTCCACATCAGACTCCTGGCCAAGACCAAACCATACCTCTCTCAGAAGGATCTGGAGAGGGTGATTTCGACCCGGCTGGATTACTGCAATGTGTTGTATGTTGGCATTGACCAGTTGCTGCTCCGTCGCCTGCAACTGGTACAAAATGCGGCTGCCTGTCTTCTTTCTGGTACCAGGAAACGTGACCACATCACATCGGTTCTGGCTTCACTCCACTGGCTCCCCATCGGTTTCTGTATTGATTTTTTACTTTTACTGACTGTTTTTAACACTAGCACAGCCGACAATGGGTCAAATGACCCCTAGGCATTTTCAATAAATGTATCCTCGTCACTCGGTCGAGCTCCAGCTCTGTCACTCAATGACTTTTCCTAAAAGTACCCGTTTTATCTGGCATGGTTTCTGAGATTTCAAAATGACTTCAGGAAAATGTAATGAGAACGTTATTCCACATATGGGCCGTTGGAACAGACGAAAGGCACAGCACTTTGCAATCATCTAGCGCAGGGGGGGCCAACCCGTGGCTCGCGAGCCGCATGTGGCTATTTTGCCTGTCAATGTGTGGCTCTTCCATCAAAAAAAAAGAAAATAATTATAATATATATATTTTTTTATCTTTTTTTTTATATTATATTTTGTAATCTTTTTATATTCAGAGGTAATTATATAGTTTACACTGTTTATTTTTCTCATTTTTCTCATATAAGCTGTCGGGTCATCTGACTCGTTCCTGGCAGGAATTAGTGGCATTTTCTCCATGGCTGTGCTAGTGTTAAAGCACTACACGGGCTGGCTCCACTGTACTTAGCTGAGCTCCTGCATCACCACACCCCATCCAGAGCCCTAAGGTCTGCTGACCAGCTGCTGCTGGAGGTGCCTAGGACCAGGCTCAAAACTAGGGGAGATATAGCCTTCGCTGCTGCTGCCCCCCGGCTCTGGGACAGCCCCCCCCCCCCCCCCCACATAAGACCTGCCCAGAGCCTAGAGGTTTTTAAATCGTTGCTCAAAACACACCTCTTTTGGTGCGGCCGAGTGGCAAACCACATAATGCGCTGCGTCGCAACACGGCCCACCCGGGTTTGATTCCCGGACCCGGCTTTCCTTGCCGAATGTCTTCTCCTGCTCTGTCTCCCATTCCTCCCCCCTCTCTCTCTACCGGACTGCCCGGTAGTAAAAACCCAATACAAATTCAAATCTACAAAAACATAGCTTGTCCGAATTTAAAACACACCTCTTTTCCCTGGCCTTTGATCAGAGTTAACCTGCCACTTATGACGTCCACGGTTACTCTGGACTTTTTATCCAATTTTCCTGTCTCTTTCTATATTGCCTTGCTTTCTTAAATGTACTGTACTATACCTTTTTCTGTAATTTTTGTGTATTTTTATTGCATTGTATGTGTTTTTATCATGTGAAGCACTTTGGTTTGGCTTTTAGTCATTTGTAAATGTGCTATACAAATAAAACTGACTTGACTTGACTTGATGATGCTCAAATATAACCCCTGGCTTGAGTTACTTTAAGTTCATTATATATATATAGTTACTAATCATAATTTAATAACTTGTGCTTTCTCACTAAATGGCTGACTCTGTAATCTTAACTATTAACAAAAAATTATTCTCTTATTATCAAAAGCCTTTTAACTGTTAACTGACGTGCTATCAATGTATTCTATATATGTATACACACTCTAGTATCTACCAAAAAGCTGACATCTAACATCTATCTCATACTATCAATGTATTTAGCTTATAATACATTATGAACCGATTAAAATGATACAACATTACTTTCCAGTCGGCAAACAAGTCCTGTTAGCTAGCAAGTAGCAAGTACAATTGAAGTTGATGTTGAATAAACTTTTAGCAAGTCTTTATTTTGGAAACTACATTTTGTGTCGTTTTTAGTCAACGATATTGCATGAATAATTTCGTCACGTTAGTGTCACATGATCTCCATTAACGTGACGTCTCATGTAATTTTCATTGGGGGGGGGGAAGCTTGGTTGACGACCATATTTAGTAATAATTTTTGTTGATGTCGTTACAAGCCTAGAGCTTTGCAGTGATAATTCTATGCTGGTATAATGGTCTCCTTTCTCTGCGTTGTAAAACCCTTATATACTCACTCAATAGTGGTTTGAATGAATCAGAGTCAGACGAGATTGTCTTGTCTTGTCTTAAAAACAGCTTGTGTTTATTCATTCCAAGAAACACAAACAAAATGAATTGCACAGGTTCTCGAATTACTTCTATGTCTAACAGGGTTCAGCTCTGCAATTATCTGCGCCGTCTCGTTGTTAACAATGGTTGCCTTGGTAACCCAGCTCGTCTCTGTTCTCGTACCGTTTTTCTGGGAGGTGGAGTTCTGCTGTGTTGAGTTTTCTTCTTTCCTCGGGTTCCTGTTTATAAAGCGAACGGCCCGCCCCTACGCGAGTCGCCTAGTGACGATCGCGAGGGGGCGTCTACCTTGTTCTTGATTGGCTAGTCTAGACGTCGGCCATTTTGTGGATTGTACCCGACGCCATCTTGTCACCAGTTTCCTCATTATATGGAAAGATTCCAGTTTTAGCGGGCCGTCCATCCTGAACAGAAATAACCCATGAGTCGTTCCTAGTTTACCAGCTAAAAGTACTTTGTCACGCTTTTATTGTCTTTAAACTTAGAGATTATTATTTATTTTGACTAGACAGTTTCTAAATGTCTTTTATTGAGTTCTTTGGCCTTTTAAATATCTAATTAAACCTATTTTTTATCTTTAACCATGCTTATTGTATTATATATATTCTAAAGTAGTATCTTTGACTTAGTTTTAACCTTTTTAAACACTGTAAGCATTTTAACCAAATTCCAATTTTAGTCTATAATATGTTTTATGTCTAACTCAACTTTTAAATTGTCAACCAGCATCCTTATCGTCTTAAACTGAGGAGATTAAAAAGATCTATATTATTCTGTTATTATCCTGTACAGTATGAATGTCTAATATTACATTAACTACGTTTTTGTCCAAAAGTATGTTTCTCTCCTTGAGCCAAAATAGGAGGGTTTTCTCGCAGGCATGTTTTTTGGCCTGTCGACACCTTTTTCCACTGAAAAGGCTGCATCAGATGCCTTTAGGCTATTTTTAACTTTACTTTTTGTAGGCTTAAATCACTTAACCATGGCTATTAATTATCTTGTTTAGTTTTGAACTGATCTATACAATAATCTAAACAGATCTAGTCTCTATTTTATACTTAATTATTATTATTTTCTAGTTTAATGTTCTCTAAACTTGACAATTAATTCCTCCTTTGTTTAAATGTAAACAAAGGCTGTTCCTGTCTCTCTCAGGAAGACCAGGGCCCTCATGTATCAACCTGACGTACGCACAGATATGTGCTTAAGCCGTGCGTACGACCATTCCTAAGCAAAGTGTGGGATTTATCTATTTGAACTTGTGCTTGACTTTGTGCGTATATTTAAGCACAGGTCGGACCATGCGTAGTTGGCGCCCGGTGGTAGAATATTTTTACAATGCGGAAATAAGCACTGACTGCGCTCCGCGTAACTCAACCCGTTATTATTTTGCCCATATATTGCAGAAATACAGGAACGTTTTGATTATATTTAAAAGGCTTTGCCATTGTTAAACGTAATGAGTGGAACCCCGAAGCTGTAAGCAGAATACAAGTCATATGAACACCCACGATATAAACGCATTGCAACAAGAACAGACAGAGGTTATTTGTTGAGTGTATGTGTATACAAAACCCTTGCAATAAATGTGTCTTAAATGAATGAAAAGCATACATGCTCTGGACACAGAGCATATATCGTGTGGGTGATATCATGACTTGTATTCTGTGTCAAAGCCTAAATCAAAACGTCCCCGTATTTCTGCAATCTATGCGCAAAATAATAACGAGTTGAGTTCTAACAAAGAACGTATTACATGCTGGTAGGCTGATAGAGTAAACTATGATATGAATATGATATGATATAAAGGTATACTGGTCCGTCCGCGAGGATATCGAGGACTCGAGTTGGGGGACCCTGATGTAAACAAGACAAAAGTCTCTCTCTGGTCTGCATCCCCTTAACAATTGTGTGTATTGAGCCGTACTGTATTGTACCCATTCTGCAATCTGTTAAATAAAGTTTTCATTCATTCAGCCATTAAATGCAATTTGAGAATATAGGCTAAAGCGACGTGTCATGTTTCCAAATAAGATTGGCCACAACGGAATGCTTTCTACTTCAATTTGTTGAATAGAATAGATTACCTCGCTCCGTTGAAACTTCACTGAGCTCAGCACACAGACATGATAATAATAATAACAACAATAATAATAGCTTCATTTTACATAGCGCCTTTCAAGAGACCCATGCAAGGTCGCTTTACATAGATGGGGGGGGGGAATAACAAAGTAATAAAGATAGTGGACAGACTATGTAAATATGATGATGGGATTCAAGTTCGCATTTTTATTGATCATAGGCATGCTGTCATAATCAAACATTCTAGAACATTTGTCGTCACAGATCATGTCATAATAGAACATAGGCTACATGGCATGGTCCATCGTGATATTGTGTAGACTGTTGTTACTGTACCACCCATTGTGACAACAGCCTTGTGAGCTCCCGCACACAAACATGATGGAATTCAGTTTGTATTGATCACATAGGTAGGCTATATCATACATGGCAGTGAGATTCATTGTTCTTGTATATGCTCTCGTATTATTGTTTATATAGGCTACCCAATACTGACATCAAAATAGATTGTATGCCTCTAGAAATCATATGCAGCAGGTAGAAAATTTACGGAAAATCCGTTGCGATTTGGAATAAAATTGAGAACTTTAATCCCTGGGTATTAATCAAACAAAACGGAAAAAGGCAGTCATATTCCAGCACAGTCTTTATTAGTGTTTGCGCTGCCCAGGCAGCAATGGTTAATAGATATCATATCCGACATCACCGTACGTGTACACGTCTGTCAGCCTGTCTCATAACACGCTTCCCTTGGTTTAGTCCATTTTTCCACATTTCATGGGGGTGTTCCATTACCGTATATGGTTAATCGGGGCGGTTTTGGTATGCAAATACGTGAAAGTGTGCACAAGCCTCGGCGTAGGACCAAGGTGATAGTTATCATGACAGGTGTGCGTAGGACCTGTGTACGCACGTGTGATAAATCCCGATCTATATTATTCTGTTATTATCCTGTACAGTATGAATGTCTAATATTACATTAACTACGTTTTTGTCCAAAAGTATGTTTCTCTCCTTGAGCCAAAATAGGAGGGTTTTCTCGCAGGCATGTTTTTTGGCCTGTCGACACCTTTTTCCACTGAAAAGGCTGCATCAGATGCCTTTAGGCTATTTTTAACTTTACTTTTTGTAGGCTTAAATCACTTAACCATGGCTATTAATTATCTTGTTTAGTTTTGAACTGATCTATACAATAATCTAAACAGATCTAGTCTCTATTTTATACTTAATTATTATTATTTTCTAGTTTAATGTTCTCTAAACTTGACAATTAATTCCTCCTTTGTTTAAATGTAAACAAAGGCTGTTCCTGTCTCTCTCAGGAAGACCAGGGCCCTCATGTATCAACCTGACGTACGCACAGATATGTGCTTAAGCCGTGCGTACGACCATTCCTAAGCAAAGTGTGGGATTTATCTATTTGAACTTGTGCTTGACTTTGTGCGTATATTTAAGCACAGGTCGGACCATGCGTAGTTGGCGCCCGGTGGTAGAATATTTTTACAATGCGGAAATAAGCACTGACTGCGCTCCGCGTAACTCAACCCGTTATTATTTTGCCCATATATTGCAGAAATACAGGAACGTTTTGATTATATTTAAAAGGCTTTGCCATTGTTAAACGTAATGAGTGGAACCCCGAAGCTGTAAGCAGAATACAAGTCATATGAACACCCACGATATAAACGCATTGCAACAAGAACAGACAGAGGTTATTTGTTGAGTGTATGTGTATACAAAACCCTTGCAATAAATGTGTCTTAAATGAATGAAAAGCATACATGCTCTGGACACAGAGCATATATCGTGTGGGTGATATCATGACTTGTATTCTGTGTCAAAGCCTAAATCAAAACGTCCCCGTATTTCTGCAATCTATGCGCAAAATAATAACGAGTTGAGTTCTAACAAAGAACGTATTACATGCTGGTAGGCTGATAGAGTAAACTATGATATGAATATGATATGATATAAAGGTATACTGGTCCGTCCGCGAGGATATCGAGGACTCGAGTTGGGGGACCCTGATGTAAACAAGACAAAAGTCTCTCTCTGGTCTGCATCCCCTTAACAATTGTGTGTATTGAGCCGTACTGTATTGTACCCATTCTGCAATCTGTTAAATAAAGTTTTCATTCATTCAGCCATTAAATGCAATTTGAGAATATAGGCTAAAGCGACGTGTCATGTTTCCAAATAAGATTGGCCACAACGGAATGCTTTCTACTTCAATTTGTTGAATAGAATAGATTACCTCGCTCCGTTGAAACTTCACTGAGCTCAGCACACAGACATGATAATAATAATAACAACAATAATAATAGCTTCATTTTACATAGCGCCTTTCAAGAGACCCATGCAAGGTCGCTTTACATAGATGGGGGGGGGGGAATAACAAAGTAATAAAGATAGTGGACAGACTATGTAAATATGATGATGGGATTCAAGTTCGCATTTTTATTGATCATAGGCATGCTGTCATAATCAAACATTCTAGAACATTTGTCGTCACAGATCATGTCATAATAGAACATAGGCTACATGGCATGGTCCATCGTGATATTGTGTAGACTGTTGTTACTGTACCACCCATTGTGACAACAGCCTTGTGAGCTCCCGCACACAAACATGATGGAATTCAGTTTGTATTGATCACATAGGTAGGCTATATCATACATGGCAGTGAGATTCATTGTTCTTGTATATGCTCTCGTATTATTGTTTATATAGGCTACCCAATACTGACATCAAAATAGATTGTATGCCTCTAGAAATCATATGCAGCAGGTAGAAAATTTACGGAAAATCCGTTGCGATTTGGAATAAAATTGAGAACTTTAATCCCTGGGTATTAATCAAACAAAACGGAAAAAGGCAGTCATATTCCAGCACAGTCTTTATTAGTGTTTGCGCTGCCCAGGCAGCAATGGTTAATAGATATCATATCCGACATCACTGTACGTGTACACGTCTGTCAGCCTGTCTCATAACACGCTTCCCTTGGTTTAGTCCATTTTTCCACATTTCATGGGGGTGTTCCATTACCGTATATGGTTAATCGGGGCGGTTTTGGTATGCAAATACGTGAAAGTGTGCACAAGCCTCGGCGTAGGACCAAGGTGATAGTTATCATGACAGGTGTGCGTAGGACCTGTGTACGCACGTGTGATAAATCCCGTTTTTTTTGTGCGTGCACACATTCTAAATTCTGTGCTTACGTGTGGAAATAGAACATTTTCTGAGGAAAATTGATAAATGAGGGCCCAGGTGTTCCTTCTTTGAAGTCGGACCCTCAAGATTGGCTGTGAGCTAATCACCTATTTTCACAGTGGGTTGCTGAATGACCTATTGTTGGGTTCTGGCTATAGTAAACAGATGAACTATTCAAATGCTAAATTGCCTTGTCACAAGGCCTAAATATGGTGCAGAGTATTTACAGTTGCAGCGAGACAGAGGGAAGTTGGAGAGTAATTCAATCGCCTTTTTTAGAACTCTGTGCAAATTAAGGGTGGTCTCATCCTGTGTTCTCTCACCTCTCCTCTCCAGGGGGGGTGAGACACAGTTTGAAACCAGAGCCTCTGACTTTAACCCTTATAGTGATTTCTAGAAGAAACATTTATTGAAACTATATTAAGTAGTACTGAAATAACTGTCTTACTCCTATTACCAACTTACACATGAACCCTTTCTCCCAGTAGCTGTAGACCTTTTTTGGGAATTACATTTTGATGCAGAAATATACCACATTGACTAAATTAAAGGGGAACTATTGTTATGGTTTGTAACCGACCCCAATCGCACAACACAAGACAGGTATGAGAGTAAGCCAAGAACTGGGCATTTATTGAACAACACTGTCCCTTTAAGGGAGAACACAAATGACTGGATAACAAGAAGGGAAAGGTACAGTGCCTTTAAGAGGCGAGCTGGCTAAGGGGAGGCTAAGGGAAGGCAAACGGAAAGGCTAATGGAACAGGGCCGGGGCAAGGGACAAGGAAGGAAAAACAGGGAGGACTAGGAGGACTGGACAGGGAGGACTAGGAGGGCTAGAGAGGGGAGACAGGGACAGAGGCCCGCGTAGGCGGGCTGGGGACAGGGAGGACTAGGAGGACTAGAGAGGGGAGACAGGGACAGAGGCCCGCGGAGGCGGGCTGGGGACAGGGAGGACTAGGAGGGCTAGAGAGGGGAGACAGGGACAGAGGCCCGCGGAGGCGGGCTGGGGAAAGGGAGGACTGGAAGGACTAGATAAAAACAGGGTAAGGCCTTGGAACAGGGCGAGGGCAGGAGCTGCATACTGGGACAGAGAAAACAGGGTAAGGCCTTGGAACAGGGCGAGGGCTGGAGCTGCATACTGGGACAGAGAAAACAGACAACGCCTGGGATACAAGCATTAATGAAATGTTGCTGCTCTGCAGCTTCTCCCGGGATGGTTAGTCTGGGGAAGCAGACGGTGACGTCAGAGCCGCTCGGCAGACTTCTCTCGGCAGAATCTCCGAGGTGGTAAACGGAACCGAGAGGGAGAGAGGGAGAGGATTAACTCAGAGTACAGTAGGGAACAGAGCAGGTGAACAGGAGAAGTGACTTGTCCCAAAAACAGAGTAATCCAGGTGACAGAATCTTCGGTGTAAATACACACTGTGAGTAAACGTCCCAAAAACAGAGTAATCCAGGTGACAGAATCTTCGGTGTAAATACACACTGTGAGTAAACGTCCCAAACACAAATCCACGTGATAGAATCTTCGGTGCAATTAAACACTGTGAGCGAAGTCCCAAACACAAATCCAAGTGATAATATCTTCGGTGTGTATACACACAGTGAGCGATGTTAAGGCCAAATATTATCCCAATGAACAATCCAAAAAGCTGAACGCTGGGTGAGTGACAGTCTGACAAAAAGCAGGATATCTTCAGTGTCATTAAACACACGAAAAACGAATAGGATCAAAGACAGTCATAAAAACTCACCCAGGCGCTGTGCGTAACGAGAGTAGGATAAACAGGGCGAGCGCGTCGCCACGGGGAACGGGGTGTCCAAGCGGAGGTCTGAGTGGTGTGCGACTGCTTGGAGTACGCGCCGGTAAGGAGGGCGCATCTGGCGCGGAGGTCTGAGTGGTGCGCGACTGCTTGGAGTACGCGCCGGTACGGAGGGCGCATCTGGCGCGGAGGTCTGAGTGGTGCGCGACTGCTTGGAGTTCGCGCCGGTACGGAGGACGCATCTGGAGTGCGTCTGAATGCGCGCCTGGAGTGAAGAGCGCGTCTGCGAGAGCGCGCCGGCTCGGAAAGACGCATCCTCCCATAGAGTATTAGGAAGCGATGCGCGTCAGGAGTGAAGAGCGCGTCTGCTGCGCGGAGGTCTGGATGCGCGCCTGGAGTGAAGAGCGCGTCTGCGCGCGGAGGTCTGGATGCGCGTCTGGGCGTCTGCTGCGCGGAGGTCTGGATGTGCGTCAGGACGTCTGCTGCGCGGAGGTCTGAAGTAGAACACTGGGATACCTCCCGTGGAAGTTTAGAGAGCGCAGTCCAGAGTCTCCCTCAGGCAACGGCGACAGGAGGCGAAGGCTGGAGCGCATCTCACGCCGGAGATGAAAACAGCATAAACAGACAGAGGACCTCCCGAAGGAGTCTTGGTGAAAGAGAATATGATACGGAATGAAACGGCACAACCCGACAAGGGACAGAGGGGAGAGCGAGGTACTTAAAGCCCACTGGGGAACTAATTAGAATGCACCACAGGTGCGTGAAGGTAATTGATACTTGAAACTAAAAGTGTGTGTTCGGCACCAGACCAATCAACCACATAATGACAGGTAGTCCAAGGGTGTGGTTGCTGAAGAGCAAACGAACGCAAGGGTGGGGGCTAGTGAGGTGAGGAGAATGCCATTGATTAACAGTAGGCTTAAAGGAACAGAGCGAGTAGGTGAGCAACAGGCTTAAAGGAACAGAGCGAGTAGGTGAGCAGCGGACAAAACCTCACAGTACCCCCCCCTCCACGGGAGCCACCCGGCGACCCAAAAATACAGACAGAGTGGCAGGGGACAAAACAAGGCAACAAACAAAAAGTACTGGGCCAAGCCAGCAGGGGAAGCCACAACAAAAATGGGGCTAGCAAAAGAACAGGGTAGCTGAGGGGTAACTAGGGTAGCAGAAGGGTAACTAGAGGAGCCGAAGGGTAACTAGAGGAGCAGAGGGGTAACCAAGGTAGCTGCCAGGGCACTGATAGCTACAGGGCCTATGCTAGCTGTACTGCTACATCAACATAGAGGCTGCGCTAGCTGCCGGAGCTAGGCTAGCAGACAGGGCCGGAACAGGGGCACCGGAGAGGGGAACAGGGAAGGGGCTAGCAGAGGGAAAGGGTAGCTGCCAGGGCACTGATAGCTACAGGGCCTATGCTAGCTGTACTGCTACATTAACATAGAGGCTGCGCTAGCTGCCGGAGCTAGGCTGGCAGACAGGGCTGGACCAGCATGAGAGAACAAGCTAGCTGGAAGGACAGTCCTAGCTATGGGGAACTGACCTTGCTAGCTGAAGGGGCAGTCCTAGCAGTGGGAGCAAACTGACCTTGCTAGCTGAAGCGGCAGTCCTAGCAGTGGGAGCAAACTGACCTTGCTAGCTGAAGGGGCAGTCCTAGCAGTGGGAGAAAAACTGACATTGCTAGCTGAAGGGGCAGTCCTAGCAGTGGGAGAAAACTGACCTTGCTAGCTGAAGGGGCAGTCCTAGCAGTGGGGCAAACTGACCTTGCTAGCTGAAGCGGCAGTCCTAGCAGAGGGAGAAAACTGACCTTGCTAGCTGAAAGGGCAGTCCTAGCAGTGGGAAAACTGACCTTGCTAGCTGAAAGGGCAGTCCTAGCAGTGGGAGAAAAACTGACCTTGCTAGCTGAAAGAGCAGTCCTAGCAGTGGGAAAAACTGACCTTGCTAGCTGAAAGGGCAGTCCTAGCAGTGGGAATAAACTGACCTTGCTAGCTGAAAGGGCAGTCCTAGCAGTGGGAAAAAACTGACCTTGCTAGCTGAAAGGGCAGTCCTAGCAGTGGGAATAAACTACACAAAAAGTGGAGGCCATGCAGAGGGACCGGGTTAGCTGCCTGGGCATGGCTAGCTACAGGGCCTATGCCAGCTGCAAGGGCTGCATTGACATAGAGGCTGTGCTAACAGCCGGGGCAAAGCTAGCAGACTGGGGCCATGCAGAGGGACTGGGTTAGCTGCCTGGGCATGGCTAGCTACAGGGCCTATGCCAGCAGCAAGGGCTGCATAAACATAGAGGCTGTGCTAGCAGCCGGGGCTAAGCTTGCAGACTGGGGCCATGCAGAGGAACTGGGTAAGCTGCCTGGGCATGGCTAGCTACAGGGCCTATGCCAGCAGCAAGGGCTGCATTAACATAGAGGCTGTGCTAGCAGCCGGGGCAAAGCTAGCAGACTGGGGCCCTGCTGAGGGACTGGGTTAGCTGCCTGGGCATGGCTAGCTACAGGGCCTATGCCAGCAGCAAGGGCTGCATTAACATAGAGGCTGTGCTAGCAGCCGGGGCAAGGCTAGCAGACAGGGGCCATGCTGGTAGTAGAGGCCTAACAAGCTGTAGGGGAGCCAACAGGGCTAACAGGGAAGCTAACAGGGCTAACAGGGGAGCTAACAGGGCTAACAAGCTAACAGGGGAGCTAACAGGGCTAAACAGGGGAGCTAACAGGGGAAACTAACAGGGGAACTAGAGGGAACAAAAAAAAAAGGCAAACTCAACCACACCGTCTGTGCTGGCTGGGGTCGTCGATTGGTCGGGTCGTACTGTTATGGTTTGTAACCGACCCCAATCGCACAACACAAGACAGGTATGAGAGTAAGCCAAGAACTGGGCATTTATTGAACAACACAGAAAAAACGGCACTGTCCCTTTAAGGGAGAACACAAATTACTGGATAACAAGAAGGGAAAGGTACAGTGCCTTTAAGAGGCGAGCTGGCTAAGGGGAGGCTAAGGGAAGGCAAACGGAAAGGCTAATGGAACAGAGCCGGGGCAAGGGACAAGGAAGGAAAAACAGGGAGGACTAGGAGGACTGGACAGGGAGGACTAGGAGGGCTAGAGAGGGGAGACAGGGACCGAGGCCCGCAGAGGCGGGCTGGGGACAGGGAGGACTAGGAGGACTAGAGAGGGGAGACAGGGACAGAGGCCCGCGGAGGCGGGCTGGGGACAGGGAGGACTAGGAGGGCTAGAGAGGGGAGACAGGGACAGAGGCCCGCGGAGGCGGGCTGGGGAAAGGGAGGACTGGAAGGACTAGATAAAAACAGGGTAAGGCCTTGGAACAGGGCGAGGGCTGGAGCTGCATACTGGGACAGAGAAAACAGACAACGCCTGGGATACAAGCATTGATGAAATGTTGCTGCTCTGCAGCTTCTCCCGGGATGGTTAGTCTGGGGAAGCAGACGGTGACGTCAGAGCCGCTCGGCAGACTTCTCTCGGCAGAATCTCCGAGGTGGTAAACGGAACCGAGAGGGAGAGAGGGAGAGGATTAACTCAGAGTACAGTAGGGAACAGAGCAGGTGAACAGGAGAAGTGACTTGTCCCAAAAACAGAGTAATCCAGGTGACAGAATCTTCGGTGTAAATACACACTGTGAGTAAACGTCCCAAAAACAGAGTAATCCAGGTGACAGAATCTTCGGTGTAAATACACACTGTGAGTAAACGTCCCAAACACAAATCCACGTGATAGAATCTTCGGTGCAAATAAACACTGTGAGCGAAGTCCCAAACACAAATCCAAGTGATAATATCTTCGGTGTGTATACACACAGTGAGCGATGTTAAGGCCAAATATTATCCCAATGAACAATCCAAAAAGCTGAACGCTGGGTGAGTGACAGTCTGACAAAAAGCAGGATATCTTCAGTGTCATTAAACACACGAAAAACGAATAGGATCAAAGACAGTCATAAAAACTCACCCAGGCGCTGTGCGTAACGAGAGTAGGATAAACAGGGCGAGCGCGTCGCCACGGGGAACGGGGTGTCCAAGCGGAGGTCTGAGTGGTGCGCGACTGCTTGGAGTATGCGCCGGTAAGGACGGCGCATCTGGCGCGGAGGTCTGAGTGGTGCGCGACTGCTTGGAGTACGCGCCGGTACGGAGGGCGCATCTGGCGCGGAGGTCTGAGTGGTGCGCGACTGCTTGGAGTTCGCGCCGGTACGGAGGACGCATCTGGAGTGCGTCTGAATGCGCGCCTGGAGTGAAGAGCGCGCCGGCTCGGAGAGACGGATCCTCCCGTAGAGTATTAGGAAGCGATGCGCGTCAGGAGTGAAGAGCGCGTCTGCTGCGCGGAGGTCTGGATGCGCGCCTGGAGTGAAGAGCGCGTCTGCGCGCGGAGGTCTGGATGCGCGTCTGGGCGTCTGCTGCGCGGAGGTCTGGATGTGCGTCAGGACGTCTGCTGCGCGGAGGTCTGAAGTGGAACACTGGGATACCTCCCGTGGAAGTTTAGAGAGCGCAGTCCAGAGTCTCCCTCAGGCAACGGCGACAGGAGGCGAAGGCTGGAGCGCATCTCACGCCGGAGATGAAAACAGCATAAACAGACAGAGGACCTCCCGAAGGAGTCTTGGTGAAAGAGAATATGATACGGAATGAAACGGCACGACCCGACAAGGGACAGAGGGGAGAGCGAGGTACTTAAAGCCCACTGGGGAACTAATTAGAATGCACCACAGGTGCGTGAAGGTAATTGATACTTGAAACTAAAAGTGTGTGTTCGGCACCAGACCAATCAACCACATAATGACAGGTAGTCCAAGGGTGTGGTTGCTGAAGAGCAAACGAACGCGAGGGTGGGGGCTAGTGAGGTGAGGAGAATGCCATTGATTAACAGTAGGCTTAAAGGAACAGAGCGAGTAGGTGAGCAACAGGCTTAAAGGAACAGAGCGAGTAGGTGAGCAGCGGACAAAACCTCACAACTATCTTACTATTTCTTTCAATATTTGGGCCATTTTACAGCTGTATGGTTTTTTTTCAAAAAAATACATTGTTTTATATTTCTAATCAAGTACTGTAGAGCAGGACTTTCTCCACTTCAAGATTCCAAGCTGTTTTTGACTGAACTCCGCCCATACTCGCAATGCACTTTGAGTCAGTGGCGGCTGCTACATTATTTCCATGGGAGGGCGCTAGAGGGCGCTATACCAAACATTTTGCAAACATATGTACCATGCATTGGCATGTCACTGGCAGCCTTCAGCTGACCAAACTACACACAACCAGTCAAATAAAGTACAGTCTAATTCACAACTAATTCTAATTCAGGCCAACCTGAAGAAAGTGATGCCGTCCTTTTTCCAACACATCGCTTGCTCCACCAGAGGGAAGAACACACTCGACCACTGCTATTCCCCGTTCAAAGCGGGTTACAAGGCAGTAGCCGCTCCGCCATTAACGGGGTCCACAAGCTCGAGCGATCATGACTCCATCTTGCTATTTCCGGCATATCAACAGAGATCACGTGACGCCGTCGTGTCACGTGAGACTAAGAAGTGGACCGACGAATCAGAGGCCACGCTCAAGGACGTGCTTGCAGACACGGATTGGGATATGTTTATAGGAAGCGCCAGTGACGTCAGTGAACTAGCAGACATAGTGGTGTGCTACATAACAACAATAGCTGATGGTATTGTCCTCAGGAAAACGGTGCGGATTTTCCCAAACCAGAAACCGTGGGTGGATAGCACTATTAGAGCAGCTCTGAACTCTCGTACCACCGCCTACAACCTGGGTAGAGAGTCAGGAAACATGGAGGAGTATAAGGCTTCAGTCTATACTCTACGCAAAGCAGTCAAACTTGCTAAGAGGACATATGCTGACAAACTGGAGACACAAATGGCACAAAACGACACAAGAGGATTATGGCAGGGACTGAAGTCAATAACTGACTATAAAGTCAGCGCCCCGTCAATGGGGAGCGACGACGCCTCCCTCGCGGACAAGCTCAACACCTTCTACGCTCGGTTTGGTGTAGACAGTGGCGCTGCTGGCTCTCCGGCTAGTGACGTCACTGGCGCGCCGGCTGTTGTGGAGGGGGGGGGGCAACCGCGAGGGGGGGGGGACGCTCTCTCGTTGTCGGAACACAGTGTGAGAAGAGCATTTATGCAGGTGAACACCAGGAAGGCTGCTGGCCCAGATGGCATAACAGGACGTATACTCAAGACCTGTGCCAACCAGCTGGCCCCTGTGTTCACCGCCATATTTAATCAATCACTGGCGGAGTCAGTGGTCCCTGCCTGCTTCAAGAGGTCTACCATCATCCCTGTGCCGAAGAAACCCTCCCCAGCATGTCCAAATGACTACAGACCGGTGGCACTCACCTCTGTGGTCATGAAATGTTTCGAGAGGCTGGTCAAGGACCACATTTGTGCCTCCCTCCCCAGTGATATGGACCCTATGCAATTTGCATACAGGACAAACAGGTCCACCGACGACGCGGTCTCCCAGGTACTGCACAGCACCCTCTCGCACCTTGACCGTCAGAAGGGGGGCTATGTGAGACTGTTGTTCATTGACTACAGCTCAGCGTTCAACACCATAGTCCCCACCAGACTGGTGGACAAGCTGATCGAGCTAGGTCTGAGCTCCGCCCTGAGCGCCTGGGTACTGGACTTTCTGAGCGAAAGACCCCAGGCGGTCAGGGTGGGGGGTCAGACCTCCAACACCATCACCCTGAGCATCGGGTCCCCCCAGGGCTGTGTTCTGAGCCCCCTGCTGTACTCACTCTACACACACGACTGTGTGGCCAAGTTCAGCTCCAACTCCATAGTGAAGTTCGCAGATGACACGGTGGTGGTGGGGCTGATCTCGGACAACGACGAGAAGGCCTACCGGGAGGAGGTGGAGGTACTGGAACGCTGGTGCCAGGACAACAGCCTGCTCCTGAACATTGGCAAAACCAAGGAACTGATCGTGGATTATAGGAGAGGACAGCAGGGGACACACACACCACTGATGATAAACGGGGCTACCGTGGACAGGGTGAGCAGCTTCAAGTACCTGGGGGTCCACATCTCAGAGGACCTGACATGGTCAACACACATAGGCACAGTAGTAAAGAAGGCGAAACAGCGTCTCTACCACCTGAGACAGTTAAGGAAGTTCAGAGTATCGGGGAAGATACTCCAGTCCTTCTACTCAGGAGCTGTAGAGAGCATCCTGACCGGAAACATCACTGCCTGGTATGGAAACAGCACGGCACAGGACAAGAAGGCCCTACAGAAAGTGGTGCGCTCAGCCGAGCGTACCACGGGTATTGCACTACCCCCCCTGCAGGTTCTATACAACAAGAGGTGCAAATCCAGAGCCTGCAGGATAATGAAAGACCCTCACCACCCCAATAACAGCCTGTTTCAGCTGCTGAGGTCAGGCAGACGCCTGCAAATCCTAGCTACTAGGACAGAGCGGCTTAGGCTCAGCTTCTTCCCCCAGGCCATCAGAGCCATGAACAATGTACATTGAGTGCTCAGAACATTGAACTGTCCACACACAAGCACACATGAACACACACACGACACGCACACTGTGCACGCTCACACACGAGCAGCCACTTAACACTTTAACATGAGCGGGCACACACTCATGTCGCACACACGCACACTTATGGCCAAAGGAAAGGACACTTTAAATTAGAATAACAGGAACAGTGTATTGCACTACCAAAGCTAACTAGCATGTCACACATGCGCTGTAAATAACTATGTACAGATACCGAGATGTCACTCCATGTTACCTGCTATCTGTTACTGCACAATGTTGTTTCTTCTTTGATTCTATTATATGTACCACTGTATTGCACATCGTTGCGGGCAAGACCACCCGCATTTCATTGTATACCTGTATGCCGTGACAATTAAAACTCTTGACTTGACTTGACTTGAATATATAAATATAAAAGTTAGAAACAAACTCGCTCTGTCTCCAAACACACGCAGAGAGAGAGAGAGAGAGAGAGAGATAAGCGTTAGCTGAGTGGCTGAGAGAGAGAGAGAGAATCACGTTAGAGAGAGAGAGAGAGAGAGAATCACGTTAGAGAAGAATCACGTTAGAGAGAGAGAGAGAGAGAGAGAGAGAGAGAGAGAGAGAGAGAGAGAGAGAGAGAGCAAATCTACCTTGTTGTTAAATTGACAGCAGGCAGAAGGGCTTGATAAAGTATATCCACTCCGTCCATTGTCCAGACTGTGTTGTTGATGTCCATTGTCCGATTGTCCCTCCACACTGCATCCATATATAGCTTCTTGTTAGCCAACAAGTACTGTGTGAGCTAACAACAATACAACAGCAACAGCATAAACTCACTTTGTTTAATTGAAACGTGGTGGGCTTGATAAAGTGTATAATCCGCTGTTGATGATGTATATCCAGACCACTGTCCAGACTGCATCCGCCATATAGCTTGTTAGCCAAGTGTTAGCTCAGCTGTTAGCGCCACACAACAAGACAGTACTTGATTTCTTTGTCCATTTCCGCATCGAACAGACTGCAAACTACCTGGCGTTCTATCGCCATGCTCTAAGACAAACTCTAACCTTAACCAACTTTGAAAGAGTGCCTAAGGTTAACCGTCGAAAGAACTTGCAGTCACGCTCTAAGACAAATAGCTGCATCTGATCTCACAACAACACAACTATCTTTACCAAGCTAGAAAACCTAAAATTGGAACATAGAAAAGTGGCATCGGCCAATCAGAGAGCGTCTCCGCGAAATGCTGCTACGGAAAAAAATACTGGCGTCGGCCAATCAGAGAGCGTCTCCGCGAAATGCGGCTAAGGAAATTCTTGACGCTGCTGCCTAGACCGCTTCAAATCGCGACCGGTTTCCAACATAATAGTCATATTTCAACGCACAGCGCGTTACGCACTGATTGGCTGCGACGGATACAGCGATCAAACAGTGACGCGCACTCAGAGCGCTATTGCGTCTAGCCCGGGCCGAGAAATACGGCTAGAGGAGAAATGCGGCAGGAGAAATGAGCAGGATTGAGTCACTTCCTGTTCAGGAAAACGAGTATTTTTTATTTTATATATTAACGTTATATTGTGCATTGGAAACACAAACATACTTAAAATGAGTAAATATTATTCATTTTAAACATGTTTATATTATTTATAGGGCTATAAAACAAAAAACTAAAAAGTTTTTTTTTCTTCTTCTCTGATTTAACAGGTGGGGCGGGGCCCTAGCGCCCCCGGTGGCGAGCCGCCACTGCTTTGAGTGACAGTCACCAACCTGCACTATAGCAAATAGCTCCGCCCATACTACTCTATACGTTACATCCAGGAACTTACATCCAAACAGCCTGTTTGAACATACTAGAATCCAACATAGCCTGGTGAAAATGCACCTTATGTTATGGATGGATCATCACTGTTTGTCCTCTTCCTCTTCATAATGATATCCAATAGTTTACTCTAGGTGATCGCCATTGTAACCCAATGCTAACTCACTGTTTTTTTTTTAACCACTTTTTCTCCTTTATTTTCTATTTTTCTCCTATCCCAATTTCACCTCGCCAATTCTCCCTTCAATTCTCCCCTCCCCTGTCTCGAACATTGCTAGACGATGCCTCCCACTGGTCGGCTGCAGTACCGACCAAGCCTTGCACCATGTGTCCCCTCCGCGTCTACATTTACATTTAGTCGTTTAGCTGACGCTTTTATCCAAAGCGACTTACAAGTTCTGTACGACAAGCCATCAGGAAGGGCACAACTCTATCAGCTGAGCCACAATGTTCATCAAAGTGTTGAGTGCTACAGTGTAGGTTAGTTTATTAGGACAAGTGCATGACAGTACGGTTAGTTAGGGTTAGATTTTTTCTTTTTTTTTTCAGATAATGGTTGAAGAAGTGCGTCTTTAGTCGACGGCGAAAGATTGGACGTGTTTCGGCTGTCCTAACTGGGGTGGGTAGTTCATTCCACCATTGTGGGGCAAGGACTGAGAATAGGCGACTTCTCTTTGATGACCCTCCCGGAGCTTGGATAGGAGTAGGTCTGAGGCGGCCAGAAGATGCAGAGCGTAGGGGTCTTGAGGGTGTGTAGTTAGAGACCATTGACCGGAGGTAGGCGGGAGCGGTTCCCTTTGCCGCACGGTATGCTAGGTCGAGGGCTTTGAAGCGGATTCGTGCAGCAATGGGGAGCCAGTGCAGGTCCCTAAGAAGTGGGGTGACATGGGCCGACTTCGGTAGGTTTGAGATCAGGCGGGCCGCTGCGTTCTGAATGAGTTGAAGAGGCTTAGTGGCAGTGGCCGGGAGGCCAGCGAGCAGTGCGTTGCAGTAGTCGAGGCGGGAGATGACTGTTGATTGGACGAGGAGTTGGGTGGCTTCTTTTGTCAGGAAGGGGCGGATCCTTCTGACGTTGCTCAGGAGGAATCGGCAGGTTCTGGTTGTCGCTGCGATGTGAGCAGAGAAGTTCAACTGGTCGTCGAGGACAACACCAAGGTTCTTGGCGGTCGGGGACGCGGTCACAGCTGCATTCTCGACTGTGATGGAAAGGTCGGTCAGGGGGGAGGATTTGGCCGGCAGGTGGAGCAATTCTGTTTTGTTTAGGTTCAGATTGATGTGGTTGGTCGTCATCCAGGCGGAGATGTCGGACAGACAGGCCGAGATCCGCTCAGAGACGTGGATATCTGAGGGAGGGAAGAAGAGGAAGAGTTGAGTATCGTCGGCATAACAATGGTAGGAGAAGCCATGAGACGTGATAATGTTACCCAATGATTTAGTGTAGAGGGAGAAGAGAAGGGGTCCTAAAACCGAGCCCTGGGGGACACCCGTCCGCAGGGGGCGGGTGGCCGACAGGGTCCCTCTCCATGACACTTGGTAGGAGCGGTCATTGAGGTATGATGACAGCCATGTCAGCGCAGAGCCAGCCACTCCCATTCCTGCAAGGGCCGCGAGGAGGATCTGGTGGTTGACTGTGTCGAAGGCTGCAGATAGATCTAGGAGAATCAGGACAGAGGAGAGGCCTTTCGCTTTTGCTAAGTGAAGTGCCTCTGTGACCGCAATGAGGGCTGTCTCTGTGGAGTGACCAGTCCTGAAGCCTGACTGATTAGGGTCTAGGAGGTCATTCTGTAAGAGATAAGCAGTAAGTTGGTTGGATACAGCACGTTCAAGTGTTTTAGAAAGGAAGTCTATACTTCCCACAAGCAAGTTGTCCTTCCGCGTTGCTCTGATTGGCCACTGACGTTTCTGGTCATGTGACATGTGCGCCAATCGCATGACGAGCAGTGTCTTAGCCCATTTCCACGTCGAACAGCCTGCAAACGACCTAACGCCTAGTTTATCACTGGTTAAGCTTAGGCGACTCTTTCGCAGTTGGTTAAGGTTAGAGTTTGGAATCAGGGCTGGCGTTCTATCGCCATGCTCTAAGACAAACTCTAACCTTAACCAACTTCGAAAGAGCGCCTAAGCTTAACCGTCCAAAGAACTTGCCGTCACACGATTGGGCGCACATGTCACATGACCAGAAACGTCAGTGGCCAAGCAGATCACGCAAAAGGACAACTTGCTTGCGGGAAGTATAGACGCGTCCCCTCCGGTACACGAGGAGGCAGCTGTCGCATCTTTTCACCTGAACAGAGCTAGCAGCGCTACTGAAGTTGACACTGCTAGTGCTCTTGTTAATGTTACCCACGCTGCCACTGCCAGACCGGAGTCTCCACTATGGACTGCGCTGCTGCTCAACCACCACAATGCTGGGGACCGAGTCAGTGGAACTTTTGGCAAAACTAAATACAGCTGGTTATTTGCCATGGAGGTAAATGCTGCTGTTAAGTGGCATAGAACTATTTATTTTCCATTCGATTTTTGTTAGTTTTGTATTTATAAGTGCAGAGACAAATAAATGTTCATTCAAGTTCATAAAATGTGGTCTCATTTTTCAAATTAAATTGTTGTATTTTATCATATGCAAAATGCAAGTAAATATGGCATATATCAGAGGTGAGTAAGAAAATGAACAAATATTGATGGTTAAGAATGAGACTGTGTGATGTGATTGATTGATTGATTGATTGATTGATTGATTGATTGATTGAAAACTTTAACAGAATTGAGAATTGCAGAATGGGTACAATACAGTACGGCTCAATACACAATTGTTAAGGGGATGCAGACCAGAGAAAGACTTTCGTCTTGTTTACATCAGGGTCCCCCATTTTCAATTCATAATGACATTCATGACATACACAACATACAGATATACAGATATATATCATGACATTCATGACATACAGATATACAGTACTGTTACATTTGTGACATACAAGATATGCAAATATACAGTACTGTTAAACAGAGATCCTAACAGAAAATATATACATACGAGGGGGAGGAAACTACATTAGGAGGGGGAGGGTGGGTTGTGGGAGGGGGGGTTTGGACATTTACGGGGGCCAGTTTAATTTGTTTTCATTATTATTAGACTCTAATCTTAATGAGATATTCCTCAAAATATGACTTCGAAAATTGCCACAATTTCAACAAAAAGAAATAGTAAAAAATAAATTCTGGGGGCAAAGTAGGCTTTGTCAATACTGAACGACTTGACACCGCTTGTCAAGAACCAATCGCACAGTAGGTTGGGAAATACTGGAATGCACTCAGAACTATTTGATTTGATTTGATTTTAAATCTTTATTTCGAACATGCAATGAATACAAATAAACAATAACAAAAGCAAAACACAACTCAATCTACATGTTCGAAAAGGAGTAGGAAGAAGTATACACTTATTTAATCCTACCCCTTTTCCACTACTCAAATGAGTGTACTATTTTAAAACATAAAAAAAATATATATATATATATGCAAAACAAAAAGCAGAGAGGAGAGGAGATGTTGTATGCGTTCTATGCGTACGGCCTGGGCAGCCAGCATCTAACTGTTAACAGCAATATATAATCCATTTCAGAAGAAGGACGCATGCAATAAGTTATAATAATTTTTATTATTATTATTATTATTATTAGTGAAAAGTTCTGGGTTTATAAAGTCGGGGGCAATTGACCAATGGTTTGCTTTCAACCCATGAACTCTTTCCTCTCTCACCTTTTTATATATATTTTTTATTGTATCTATCTACTATAACTGTATTGTATTGTTTGTTTTGTAAAGTGTATTTGAGCATTAGGAAAAGCGCTATATAAATCTGATGTATTATTATTATTAGGAATGTAGACTTTTTTTTATATTTGATATTTTTATTACAGTTTTTTTTTACATTACAGTAGACACTACGAACGTGACATACATACAGTACACATATAAACAAAACAGAAAAAAAACTGAACAAAACACCAAAAAATATATAGAAAAAAATATTAAAACATTTATAATAATTATTATAATAAAAAAAAAGATACAATAAAAAAGTTCTCAGAGCACTTCATGTTACAGAGTCGTTCCTATACATTGTCCTTGTTTCAGGAATGGTAGGCTTTTTTAATATTTCTCATCTGGGTAAGAGTTTCTTATCTGCTCTTGACCACTCTTAGAATTTGGTCTTGCTTGAGAGAAAAGCAACAATAAGAAAACATTGCTGAATCCCAGGTAAGAACAAAATAAGAGCAAATGAAGAACGAAATCTGTTCTTATATCGCTTCATGAATGAGACCCAATGAGGCCCAATGGGTCTCATTCCCGAACGGATTTACGGCAATAAATTTGCTCTCAGGCAGATTTCAGCCGATTTGAGACATATTAGGGCTGTATTTATTTAAATTTTTTTATTATTTATTTATTAACACAGTTAAACAAAAGTAAAAACAATACATAATAAGTTATAACCATTGTGAAGGAGAAATTAGAAGCCTAGAGGCTTATCGAGAACTTCCCCTGTTTTATAAAATCAAACATACAAAAATACAAAAATATGCATATTATAAAATACCAGAATACATTCAAAAGATACGTGTTAATACATGCATACTGTATACTGCATACATAATAATATAGAGAGCTACAGTACAGAGAACAGACTGTACTTATACTGTACGTAGGGCAGAGCATATGTATAGTATCTACTAAATCTCCTAATGAAACAAGTAACTAGAATAATATAAGCCTAATGTTCATTCATTAGACACGTATGCCATACTGGCGCACACAAGACTCTGGCAGCCTTAATATGTGTATACTGTACACTCTTAGAAGTAGAAGAGACTCGAGGAACCTTTTGGAGTTCCTCACCATTGCCACTGTGGAGGAACCTTTTCAGTTCAAAAAGGTTCCTTGAGGAACCCCTGCAGGAGGAACCTTTTCAGTTAAAAAGGGTTCCTTGAGGAACCCCTGCAGGAGAGGTTCCTCGAGGAACCCCTCAGAAAGGTTCTTCAAGGAACCGCTTTGTGGGGTTTGGGGTTCAATTTTGAACTCATTAAAAGTATTATTATTATTAATAATATAATTATATATATATTTAATATAATTATATATATATATATATATTATATATATAATTGCAGAAATGTTTAACAAGCAATGCCGAGAGCTGGGCTCGAACCCATCGTCTCCCGTGATGGTGGCATCTTACCCACTGCACCACTTAGTCACCCTGCATTGTGGAGGTGTTTTTGGCCAACATCTATGCTCACTCTTAGAAGTAGAAGAGCCTCGAGAAACCTTTTGGAGTTCCTCACCATTGCCACTGGGAACCCCTGCAGGAGAGGTTCCTCGAGGAACCCCTTAGAAAGTTTCTTCAAGGAACCGCTTTGTGGGGTTTGGGGTTCAATTTTGAACTCATTAAAAGTATTATTATTATTATCAATATAATTATTGACATTGCACAAATGTTTAACAAGGAATGCCGAGAGGTGGGCTCAAACCGAGCGTCTCCTGTATTGGTAGCGAGCGATTTACCCACTGCACCAGTTAGCCGACCTCCATGTGTAGGTGTTTTTGGCCAACATCTATGCTAGTAGTCCATATGTTTTCAGAGCTCACGAGACAGTAGACACCCCAAATCCAACGTTGTCCTTTGGCACAGAGCTTTGCAGTTTTCGTCGAGGACCTCAATAACTAGAATATACATAAATATTTAAATGAGCTATCGATAACTTAACCTTACCTCTTGCTTGCTCGTTAGTAGTGAAGAGCTTGTTGTCTTTATTAGCACAGAGCTCACGAGACAGTAGACACCCCAATCCAACCTTGTCCTTTGGCACAGAGCTCGAGAAGGGCTGGTAGTGCAGTGCATATATCGAATTTATTTCCATATAATACAGTCCTCTTGGTTATAAGAGGACTGTATTATATGGAAATAAATTCGATTTAGGTTCGAGGAACCTTGCTTAAGTTATGTTTGGAAGAAATATGAAAAGCTGCTAGGCTAATCTAATTATAAGTTAAACAACGTTTTAATATTTTGTTTATTTTTTTTATTAAAAGGCTAAATAAATTATTTAAGAATCACCTAAATGTTTTTTTTTGTGCTGAGACACTTGAATATCAGTAAAGTACTATATCTTTCCAGAATGATTTCGAGAAACAACAATTATAAAATGACTGATATTCTGTTTCATTTTCACAGGAGGAAAGGCTTGTAGTAGCCTCATTAATTAATTTCGAAAAATATCCTACAGGAACCCTTTTAAAAAAGGTTCCTACAGGAACCCCTTCTGAGTGAAAGGTTCTTCCAGTAACCTCTCCTCTAAATTGAGCTGTTAAAGGTTCCTCCTGGAACCGCCCAAGCAAGCAAGGTTCCTTGAGTATCCATAGAGTTCCTTGAGGCTCTCCTAATTCTTAGAGTGAGGAACCCTTTTAAAAAAGGTTCCTCCATGAACCCCTTCTGAGTGAACGGTTCCTCCAGTAACCTCTGAGCTGTTAAAGGTTCCTCCTGGAACCACCCAAGCAAGCAAGGTTCCTTGAGTATCCCCAGAGTTCTTTGAGGCTCTCCTAATTCTAAGAGTGTACTGTACAGTACTGTACACATATTAAGGCCTCCAGAGTCGGGCGTACCATGAGCAGACTGCATGGTTGACTACGGTCTCTACGGGGCGGGCAGCGCAGTGTGTCTTTGCTGCTCACCTAATGAAACAAGTCATTAATGGAATAATAAGCCTATACTGCATGGCTACGAAAATAAATGCAGACATTGCCAGACATGCAAGAATACTGAGAAAGCATGAATGAATGAATGAATGAATGAATGAAAACTTTATTTAACAGATTGCAGAATGGGTACAATACAGTACGGCTCAATACATACAATTGTTAAGGGGATGCAGACCTGAGAAAGACGTTTGTCTTGTTTCCATCAGGGTCCCCCATTTTCAATTCATATAGACATTTATGACATACACAACATACATGACATTTATGGCATAGGGACATATAGGTATTTAGTACTGATACATTTGTGACATAAACGGTATTCAAATATACAGTACTGTTACCCCTAGATCCTGACAGTATATACATATGATGGGGAGGGGACTGTACATTAGGAGGGGGTGGGTGGGTGGGAGAGAAATATACATACGGCGGGGAGGGAATATATACATGCGGTGGGGAGGAGACTGTCTATTATGAGGTGGTGGGGGTTTTGGGCATTTACGGTGGCCAGTTTCGAATTGCAGCCTCCCGTAGGTGCTCTTTAAGAGCGGTTTTGAATGTGGGCAGGGATTCACATTCCTTTACAGCTTTGGGTAGGGCGTTCCACATTGTTGTGGCATAATTGCGAAACGTGTTTAGTCCCTTGTTTGATCCGAATCTGGGTTTAACATGATTTGTTGAGCTTCCTCTGGTGTAGTGGTTGTGGTATTCACTGACTTTTGGGACGTATTTTGACATGTACATGGGCACCCCGGTCGTATAGTGTATCTTGTAGACCAGGCCCATTGCAAGTTGCTGTACTCTGTCGTCTACTCTAAGCCATCCTAGGTTGTCAAAGTGGGCAGGGGTGAGGTCGGTTCTGGGGTTCAGGTCAAGTAGTAGTCTGACCAGTTTGTTTTGTGATGTTTGTAATTTTGTTTTAAGCGCCTTTGAGGTGCTTTGGTACCATGAGGTGCATGCATAGTCATAGTACCCTTGAATGAGTGCTCCTGCCAGAGTCTTCAGAGAAGATAAAGTCTACCTGGACGGCAAACTGCAAGGTGTACATCAAGCTCAATGGAGATTCCCCGGAGGAGGCAAAGATATTGCTCATCAGAGACCTCTCTGAGATGGACCAGTACCAATGACGACAAATACAGGACAATATAACGACAAAACAACAAACAAGGTACCACTCTATCTCATCATGAGGAATCACAAGACTCTATTATCCCATATACTCTACAGTGCCATTTATATATAACTGGTTGTTATGCCATATGCTGCATGAGGCATTATATCATGAACTCATGACAAATATCTATCACCATTATATATGCCTATGTATTGTCTATCATTAGTATTATCATTCCTGTTATTATTAGCATTATTGGTACTGCTGGTATTGCTATTATGTATATCACAAACATTATTATTATTATTTCCTATGATCAACATCCACCTAATCTTAGCATACTATGGGTATCATAATGAAGTAACCTATGCATATATGATTGCCATATATATTGATGGAATCGGATGAGGCTGATGATGACAATAATATATTCAATGACATTGACCCTGAGGCAAATCTTTATAATGATTACAGATCAAATTGTGAATATTATTCTGAGAATCTGTTCAATAATCTTAATATGGAGGGTTTTTCAATCATACACTTCAATAGCAGAAGCCTATATACAAACTTTGTCCAAACTAAAGACTACTTAAACTCATTAAACCATACATTTCAAGTCATTGCAATAACTGAGACGTGGCTAACAAATGAAAAGGATGCTGATTTTATGTTAGAAGGTTATGAACATTTCTGTGTAAACCGGATAAACAAAAGGGGTGGTGGTGTTGCATTTTATGTACAGAATGATTTTCAATGTAGAGTTATTGATACTACAATTGTTAATGATATCATGGAGAGTTTGACAATTGAAATTCACTCTGCTAAAGTTAAGAGTATATTGCATATATAGAACGCCTGGTTCTTGCATTGATCAATTTATGAATACCATAGGTGATATTTTTGAGAAGGTATGTGATAAAAAATATTTTTTTGTTTGTGGTGACTTTAATATTGATCTCTTAAAATGTAATGAACATAAACTAACAACAGACTTCTGTAATGCAATGTTTAGTTTTGGTCTCTGGCCCCTTATATGAACCTAAGCAAAACAGAATTGCTCCACCTGCCGGCCAAATCCTCCCCCCTGACCGACCTCTCCATCACAGTCGAGAATGCAGCTGTGACCGCGTCGCCGACCGCCAAGAACCTTGGTGTTGTCCTCGACGACCAGCTGAACTTCTCTGCTCACATCGCAGCGACAACCAGAACCTGCAGATTCCTCCTGAGCAACGTCAGAAGGATACGCCCCTTCCTGACAAAAGAAGCCACCCAACTCCTCGTCCAATCAACAGTCATCTCCCGCCTCGACTACTGCAACGCACTGCTAGCTGGCCTCCCGGCCACTGCCACCAAGCCTCTTCAACTCATTCAAAACGCAGCGGCCCGCCTGATCTCAAACCTACCGAAGTCGGCCCATGTCACCCCACTTCTTAGGGACCTGCACTGGCTCCCCATTGCTGCACGTATCCGCTTCAAGGCCCTCGACCTAGCATACCGTGCGGCAAAGGGAACCGCTCCCGCCTACCTCCGGTCAATGGTCTCTAACTACACACCCTCAAGACCCCTACGCTCTGCATCTTCTGGCCGCCTCAGATTTACTCCTATCCAAGCTCCCGGAGGGTCATCAAAGAGAAGCCGCCTATTCTCAGTCCTTGCCCCACAATGGTGGAATGAACTACCCATCCCAGTTAGGACAGCCGAATCCCGTCCAATCTTTCGCCGTCGACTAAAGACTCACTTCTTCAACAATTATCTGAAATGATAAAAAAAAATAAAAATAAAAAAAATCTAACCCCGACTAACCTTAATGTCATGCACTTGTCCTAATAAACTAACCTACACTGTAACACGCAACACTTTGATGAACATTGTTACTCAGCTGATAGTTATACCCTTCTTGCTGTCTTGTCGCACAGAACTTGTAAGTCGCTTTGGATAAAAGCGTCAGCTAAATGACTAAATGTAAATGTAAATGTTATAAGCAAACCCAGTAGGATAACTAAAGATTGTGCCACACTCAGGGCCGCCTGGGAGAAATGCGAGGCCCTGTGCGAGATTTAACGCGAGGCCCGCCCCCCCCCCCCCCCCCCCCCCCCCCAAAGGTTTAAAAAAAAATATATATATATATATATATATTTTTTTTATTTATTTTTTTTTCATACAGTCAACATATTCTTAAATAATAGCGCTGCCCGAGGCGGGGCATGATACAGTCAACATATAGCAAAAGAGAGAGCGAGAGAGAGCTCCCGTTCTACAGTCAATATACAGTGTACAGAGAGAGAGAGAGAGAGAGACACATTGGAAAGAAATTGAATTATTGGCCCTAAACAGAGAGTACACAGTGGCAGAATACCTGAGCACTGTGACTGAAGATCCTTGACTATACAGACTCAGCGAGCACAGCCTAGCCATCGAGAAAGGCCGCCATAGGCAGACTGTGTGTGTTAGAAAGAGAGAGAGAGAGAGAGAGCATGTGTGTTAGAGAGAGCATGTATGAGAGAGAGAGAGAGAGAGAGAGAGAGAGCATGTGTGTGTGTTAGAGAGAGCATGTATGAGAGATCAAAAAGGACAAAGATCAACACTTAAATCCAAAGAGAAGAGGGTCTATAGAGAAACCAAAGCAGCAAGGAGCCAATGGCCGACATCAGCTAAATAGGCTAGCCAGGTACTGTGACACACACAGCTTTGGCCAACGGCCCAACGCTACCCAAGCTACACAAACGACCAAGACATTCACACACAGCACATGTCGTATCTCCAAATGTTGTGAAGTAGCATATGTTTTGCCTGGAAAAAAACATCGTTATTAACAAAACATTCGGGAGGGGAAGGAAGGAAGAGTGGGGTAATGTCATGACATTTTCATTAATCTTACCTGCACCAAGGAACGCCGGGCGAAAGGCCTTAACACAGGTCTCCACGTTGACGAAAGGCCTCTCGCTGTCGGGACAAAAATAAGCTATGGCCAGAGCCTTGTCATGGTGCAGGCCCGACTACATCTTCTGTCAAAGATGATGTCGTAGTCAGAGTGCCAGAACCCCCTGCTATTCTCACGGCTAATGTCAATGGTCGTAGCACAAGCTAACAGCTAACTCAAGGCTAACTGATAGCATCAAACGAACGTTCCCAGCCGAGCGCAGCCGGCAGTTAACGTCGAAGCTAAACAGCTAACTGGCTAACAGTTAGCTCAATCAGGCTATCGCGGCTAACCATTAGCTAACGCAGAAGCAAGCTATGCGGCTACATACAGCCAGGTGCTGACACCAGGCACACACCGTTAGCTACTAGTAGTATTAGCCGACCAGTTTGGCTCCAGAGAGAGAGAAAGAGAGATAGGTCAGGTCCACGGCGGGTATATAATCATAGGTTGACTCACCATAACGCAGTATCAACGCGGCGGCGCCAATGGTAAAGTTGGAAGGAGACTTTCTTGGCCCACGGTGTAATTTCTTCTTCTTCTTCTTCTTCGAGTACTTTCCGGCAGACTGGACACCTTTCGGCGTATTGCTGCCTGACAGATTTATCTGCTCACAAGTTCTCTTCTCCTTCTTTTGAAAAGACATCCACTCGCCTCGCCTCGCTCCTCTGAATAGGTTAGCTAACGCTAATTAGCCTTTAGCTAAGCTAGCTACTAGCCGACATCATCATGGCTATACCATGACAAGGCTCCGGCCATTTGTCCCGCTAGCGAGAGGCCTTTCGTCAACGTTCCTTGGTGACCGACCGACTGATAATGACCGACCTCTTTCTTCATCTTGGCTGGCATAACTAAGCATAGTCAAAAGCTGCACGCGCGAAATAGTCAAACGCAGCTGACTCACGCCGGCGTATGATGTAAGTAAAACCACTCCCTTCGTTGAAACCAATAGTATGTCTGCTGCAGAACCCCAGAGGCTGAGCTCCAATAGTGAGTATGTCTGCAGGACTGCAGACCCAGGAACAAGTCAGACACATTCTACAAACGTGTCTAATGTGAAATATATAAGCATATAAGCAAAACTAGATTTTAGGTCTGTGATGAAAAAGGGCCTCGCGGGAAGGGGGGCCTCGCAAAAAAATTAAAAAAAAATAAAAAAAAACAATAAAAAAAATTAATAATTTTTTTTTTTATTTATTTATTTATTTTTATTTTTTTAGAGGCCCCCCTTCCCGCGAGGCCCTGTGCGACCGCACTGCTCGCACACCCCCTGAGGCGGCCCTGGCCACACTTATTGATAACATATTTACGAATGTTCATGGCCAAGCAACAAGTGGTTTGTTCTTAAGTGAAATCAGTGATAATTTTCCTATTTTTGTGATTCTACATAATTTAAAGGAAACATTTTCAGTTGATGTAAGTGAACCTTCTTGTAAAATTGTAAGAATTAGGACACCAGAAAGAATGGAGGCCTTAAAGATGGACCTTACAAATACAACTGGGGTGAGGTGTATGTTGACGATCCAAATCAGGCGTATGATGCTTTTTTGTTGACGTTCACAGAGCTATACAACAAACACTGTCCTATTAGAAAGAGCTGGGTGAAGGATAAATATAAAGGAAAGCCATGGATGACCAAAGCTACGCAAAGAGAGTGCAAAAAGAAAAACGTACTTTACAAGAAATATTTACAATTGAGAACAAGTAAAAGCGAAGAAAAATATAAGCTGTATAAGAACAAACTGACTTCCATTATGAGTACAGAAGAAGGAATACTACAATAAAATGTTAGAAGATAGTGCAAATAATATACAAAAGACCTGGAAAATAATCAATCATATTATTCGAAATAGAGGCTATAAATCTGAATTTCCAAGCTATTTTCTAAATAGCTCAGATGCTAAAGTGGACAATGTAAAAAGCATCGTTGAAGATTTCAATGACTACTTTGTGGGTGTTGGAACTACTTTGGTGTGACGGGGTCCTCTCCCGAACTCCTTTGATTCTCTCATAAACAGGCGTAGTCGAAAGATCTCGTTGGTGGGTGTTTATTTCCCGCCTCCCAAAAGTGCAGAGGTGATATAGTTTTACAAAAAATGTGAAAAGTGAAAGTAACGTAAACCAAAATACCCTATACTTACTATATCTAACAAAAGTGGAAAAAGAGAAAACAAATAAACTAAACAAAATATACTTAATACTTAACACTACACAAAGTCTAAATACACAATATACACTACTACTTCTACTACAAGCAATACCAACACGTTGTACTAGGGATCCTGGTTACCTTCACTGTAACTCAGTCCATTCAAGACTGACGTCCCTGGGCCAAAGCAGCTCTCTTGTATCCAATAGCCCCTCCCACTAGGCTTTAAACAGGATGTACATATTATTATTCTTTTTAACACATTAAACCAATTCCTACACACAAAATATATATCCTCCACTATATCACATAACTTCCAACTGTTTTAAATTACAGATAACCAAGTAAACAGTACAATACAATCATATCGCTCACGTGACGATTACCTTGCGTCAACCCCTCCCATTTAACCTGGCGGATATGTGTGCTTCTGCTTGGCCAACACGTCAACCTAGGAGTGCAGAGCGAAGCGAATGCATCATGACTGTGAGTAAATAAATGTGATGTGATGAATGAATGTCTTGCTGTATGAACGTCATTCTGCTATAACAACGGAAACGGAATGAAATGATTGTGCGCATTCGGACATCCTACGAAAGCTGACAAGAGGGAATGTTTGGTGTGTGTGTGTGTGTGTGTGTTGCTCCGCGGCATATGGCGTGTGTGCGTTCCCATGTGCGCTGTCCACATGAAACGCACCACATTACATTATACGGTTATGGTATATGGAAAGACAGACAATGAGTGTGTGTGTATGTACAGTATGCGCACTGCCCGCAAAGTCAGTGACGGAGCCGCACCGTCACATCATCCCTCTCCTCCTCGAGGTTGGCGATGTGCGGCAACCTGGATAGGTAATCTGCCACCACATTGGTCTTGCCCGATCGGTGTCGGATGTTAAACTTAAATGGCTGGAGTGAGAGGTACCATCGGGTAAGTCGGCTGTTGTGGTCCCTCATGGAGTTGATCCAGGTAAGAGCTCGGTGGTCCGTTTCCAGGTCAAATTCCCGTCCAAGCAGGTAGTACTGCAGACTCTCCAGCGCCCACTTAATGGCCAAGCCCTCCTTTTCCACTGTGGAATACCTGGTCTCCGGTGGCTTCAGCTTGCGGCTCAGGTATAGGATTGGATGTTCTTCCCCAGGGTCTCCTTGGGCCAAAACCGCTCCAAGGCCAACTTCGGATGCATCCACCTGTACCAGAAATCTTCTGGTGAAGTCCGGGCTCTTGAGGACAGGGGAAGAACATAGGTGGGATTTCAATGCTTTGAAAGCCGTTTCACACTCCTCTGACCAGTTTACTGGATTCTTCTGGTCCTTATTGGTCAGTGCTGTAAGTGGGGTTGCAATGGTTGCAAACTGGGGCACAAAACGTCGGTACCAGCCAGCCAATCCCAGGAAGGACCGTACTTCCTTCTTGGTCCGAGGTCGAGGGGAGTTTTGGATAGCTTCCACCTTATCCACTTGCGGACGCACCTCACCCCGTCCTAGCAGCTAGCCCAGGTACCGTGTCTCCTGCTGTGCCCACTCACACTTGGCAAGGTTGAGTGTCAATCCCGCCTTTCGGATTCTTCCCAGCACCAGTGACACATCTTGGACATGCTCCTCCCAAGTCGCACTGAAGATGACCACATCATCCAGGTATGCTGCACTGCAGTGGTCACACCCCTGGAGGACTCTGTCCATCAGTCTTTGGAAGGTGGCTGGTGCTCCATGAAGTCCAAAGGGCATCACTGTGAACTGGTACAAGCCAGCTGGTGTTCGGAATGCTGTATATGGCCGACACGACTTCTCCAGCGGGACCTGCCAGTATCCTTTACAGAGATCCAGGGTTGTGATGTATCTGGCAGCTCCGATCTTCTCCAGTAAGTCGTCGATCCTTGGCATGGGGTAGGCATCAAACTCAGAGATGGCATTGAGCTTCCTGAAGTCAATGCATATCCTGAGTGAACCATCTTTTTTAAAGACAATGACTACCGGACTGCACCATTCTGAGTTAGAAGGTTCAAGACATTAATACACAGGTCTATCCCATTCCAAATTGAAGAGGTGATAAAGGATCGGTAGATTCTTGATTATACGAGGTCGCCTTCTCTCTGAACACCTCAATCTAATCAACGTATATGGACCAAATAATGATGACGTTAACTTCTATAATAACCTATTTCTAAAAATCTCAACACTACCAGGCAAATATATTATCGCTGGGGACTTTAACTGCACCCTCGACCCAAAGGAAGATAGATCATTCGGAGTGGATAACACCCACACAAGATGCAGGAAAACACTACACTATTTTATAAAAGGGCTAAACCTACTGGATATATGGAGGCACCTAAATCCATCAAAGAAAGAATTTTCCTGTTATTCGAGTACATACAAAAGTTACTCCAGAATAGACTACTTTCTGATATCAACAGAACTACTACCTAACATTAGAGGATGTAAACACAACAGCATAGCCATATCAGACCATGCAGCTGTATCTATGGTATATGTGGAACCAAAACTGATACACAAACCTCATAAATGGAGATTTCAAACAAAATGGATGAAAGATCCAAAAATTTTACTTTTCTTGGGAGAACAAATTGATATATACTTTGAAATTAACACGAATCAAACGTCAGCCACAATTAGATGGGAAGCCTTCAAGGCATATATTAGAGGTCAAATTATAAGCTACACAAGTAGAACGACAAGAGAAAGAACGAAAGAAATTAGAGATCTGGAATCCAAAATAAAAATGTTTGAGAATGAAAGGTTTCAGAAAGGACAGAACGAACATCTCATTTCAAAACAACTATTAATACTCAGAACTCAATATAATGAGATAACATATGATAAAGCTGCTGCAAATGTGATGAGGCTAAAACAGAACTATTACGACCAAGGAGAAAAACCTGGTAGACTCCTTGCATGGCGCATCAAAAAACAACAGACTGAGAGGACAATCACTAACATAGAGGACGGTAATGGAAATAATATAATCGATCCATTAGAGATTAACACAACATTTAGAACCTTTTATGAAAAACTATATAGCTCAGAATATAACATTAGTGAAGTTACACAAACTACATTTCTTGATAACCTTAACATCCCCAAAATCTCTGAAGAAAGGAAAAAAAACCTGGATGAACAATTAAACATAACAGAGATATCAGAGGCCATAGGAGCATTAAAACCTGGAAAAACAGCGGGACCAGACGGCCTCTCAATTGACCTATATAAACACTTTAAAGATAAATTAGTGACCCCCCTTTTTGAGATGTACCTAGAATCCTTTGAAAATGGTTACTTACCCGCATCAATGAAAGAGGCCCTGATTATCCTGCTCCCAAAACCAGGCAAAACCAATACTAAATGCGAGAACCTCCGTCCTATAAGTTTGATAAACAACGACACCAAAATCCTTAGTAAAATCTTGGCAAAAAGAATAGAGAACGTACTTCCAGAGATAGTGGGAGATGATCAAAATGGATTCATAAAAGGGAGACAGGGATTTCACAATGTTAGATGGGTCTTCAACATCCTATACAACCAAAAAGGAGAGAGGGACACAGGTCTTCTCTCGCTCGATGCGGAGAAGGCCTTCGATAGGGTGGAATGGGCTTATCTTTTTGATGTTATTGATCGATTTGGATTACTTTTGTAACTGGATCAAATTACTACACCTAAACTCTGTAGCTGAGGTACTAACAAACGAAGTGACATCTAAACCCTTTAATATCACCAGGGGTTGCCCTCAAGGCTCGCCCTTATCACCGCTCCTGTTCATTTTAGCTATCGAACAGTTAGCAATAGCAATCAGGGCTAACAGACAGCTACATGGGATTGAAATCGGTAATAACGATCACAGAATAGCCCTTTTTGCGGACGATGTCATTTTGTTCCTAAAAAACCTAGATACATCGATACCTGCACTGCTCGATATAATTGATCAGTTTGGTAGTATCTCTGGATATAAACTAAACGCCTCAAAATCATCACTTATGCTGCTTAATGATAACGAGAGAAAAACCGCTGACCAACAAGAATTCCCTTTCAAGCTCTCGAACAGCTTCACCTATCTGGGCATCAAAATAATACCCCAAATAGAAAATATAGCATCAATAAATTATGAACCTATGATAGACTCTGTATTCAAATCCATAGAGAGATGGATGTTCTTGCCCATCTCTGTGATAGGGAGGATAAACATACTAAAGATGTCCATACTACCAAAGTTCCTATACTTATTTCAAAATATCCCTCTGGCACCACCGGTAAGAATGTTCGGAAAGATTGCGTCTCTCATCTCAAAATGTATATGGCGCAAGAAATGTCCTAGAGTCCGCCTATCTCTGTTGTATCTTCCATTCGATGCAGGGGGGTTGACCTGTCCTAACCTTCATTGGTATTACCTGGCTGCACAATTGAGAACTGTAATGTTTTATTTTTCTAAGGAAGAACCACCATCATGGATGGGAGTGGAAGCATACCCAATGCAACTACCACTACATTTATACATGTATTCAGCTGAGCCAAAATATTTAAGAAAACATACTACACACCCCATAGTGCTCAACATGATTAATATATGGTATGAGGTAAAGAAATTTATGAAAATAAACAACTCCATGTCGCAATTCAGCCCAATCTGGGGAAACGTCTCTTTTAAACCAGGTAAACTGGATGCCGGATTCAAACTATGGGCAAAAGAAGGAATAAGTCAAATATCTGACCTTTACAAAGATGGGGTCTTGACTATCAATAAAATACAACATCCCAAGGAAGCATTTTTTTAAATACTTGCAACTGAGAAGTTTCATTTCCTCTCAGCAAAACCAGTCACTGGCAATTCCTACACTTTCATCTTTAGAAAAAATTATCATCAAGAACTGCAACAGCAAAGGCCTGTTATCAATGTTCTATAACTGGATTGTATCTGGTTCAGACGAGACGTCACTATCTAGATTGGAGTCATGGAGGCTGGACTTGGGAGAGGAGATCTCAAACGAGGACTGGAACAGAGCATGCGAGGAGGCTCAGACACAAACAGCCAACACTAGCTTAAAACTACTTCAATACAAATGGCTGATGCGGACTTATATAACCCCTGTCAAATTGAATAAATACAACAGCAACACACCAGATAGGTGCTTTAAATGTACCAAGGATCGGGGAACTTTTATACATTGTATTTGGGAATGTGACAAAATCAAGAAGTTCTGGGGGGAGGTGGTGAATAAAATCAAATATATCCTGTCAGTGAATATCCCACTAGACTCCAAAATGATATTGTTACATTTATATCCAATAAATCTGAACCTGAGAACCAAACAATTTAAATGTATTGATTTTGCTATACTACAGGCAAAAAGAACAATAGCTTTCAATTGGAAGAAAATAGACGCACCCACAATCGGTGCTTGGATTAAAAACATGGCACAATGCATGTCTATGGAGAGAATAACGTATATCCTCAGGAACAATATAGAGATTTACGAGGATATATGGAAACCATTTAATGAATATCTGAGAAGGGAAGATATAGGAGGGCTGCTATAGGATAAGTCCCCCCGCTCTCTCCCGCGGTCAGCCGTGACTCGGACCCCGGGAGAGACCGGAGACACGTCAGTGAAGGTGATGTAAAGATGTAATTTATTTTTATTTATTTTTATTTTTATGTAAATTTTCTTTTCCTCTTTTCAATTATTTATATTTGTGTACGAGCTATTCTAATGGAGGTACAAATTAATGTACATATTATTTCTGTATGAGAACAGTAAAAACAAAACCAAAGATGCTAAGAGAGAGAAAAGGGGAGGGGGGAGGGGGGTATGTGGGTATATGTATAATCTTGTGGAGAAAAGGAATTAAGAATAACTGACTACAATGAAAACCTGAAATGAGTACTCTAAAACCCAACAAAAATATTGTACTAGAAGAAAAGGGAGGTTTAAAGGAAATAGAAGGATACAGGAGGAAGGAGGTTCAAGGAGGGTCCCTGGACCCACAACGCGCATATTTACCTGAGTCAGAATTAATTTTTTTTTAGAGCAAATATTATAATTTGATATGATGGTTTAAGGACGACATACACTAAGTATTAGTACCAAATATCTGGGAAAACAACTGATGTGGGATTAATAGCCAAGGATGATGGGGTATATATGTATGTAAAACAAAATGCAAGGTAAACTGAGGTAAAAACTTTTCTATATATCCCTGTTCAAGGAAGATAAACATATCGTCATTGGATTTTGTACAGACCAACGAATGTGCGATTACTATTCAAAGAATGACTTAGTCAATAATTGTATATATTCTTCTTTCTGCAAGAACGGTATCTTTGTATTTTTTTTGTAATTTTCTCTTTATGGTTTAGGCCTGTATAAGGGCGATATACACTGTCTGTGTAACCTGAAAAGCCAAACGGTGGAAGATTGATAATCAAAGATGTTATTATTTGTATGTTTGTGAATATAAATGCAAATAAAAATTGAGTTAAAAAAAAAAAAAAAAAAAAAAAAAAGGTTCAATCACTCCGAGCTTCAACATCTCCTCTATCTCCAGTCGCAGCTTTTCCACCAGCTGTTGGGGGACATGGTAGGGACGTTGGCGGATTGGCCGTCCATCTTTTAGGCGAACTACATGCTCAATGAGGGTGGTTTTCCCTGGCCTGGCGGCAAAGAGGGATGGAGACTCCTGGAAGACCTGGAGGAGCTGTGCAGCTTGCTCTAGAGTTAGATGTACTAAGACAGGGGTAGCAGTTGTAGTTAGAGCTCTCAGTCCTGTCTCCACTTCCTCTTCCACGTCCACCTCCCTCACCAGCAGAGCTGTTCCTGGCGCCTGGATTGGACGTTCCTTCCATTGTTTCAGGAGGTTCACGTGATAAGTCTGTTTCTGTTTCTTCTTGTCCGGGTGATGGACCTCATATGTGACAGGACCCATCTTGCGGGTGATGAGGTATGGCCCTTGCCATTTCGCCAAGAGCTTGCTGTTGGACGAAGGGAGGAGCAACAGGACTTTTTGGCCAGCCTGTAGCTCACGGTGCCTGGCCTGTTGGTCATACCAGGCCTTCTGACCTTTCTGGGCCTCACGCAGGTTGACCTCTGCCTCCTCCTGGTATCCGGCCAGCCGATCCCTCATCTCCAGCACAAACTGCACCACCCCTCTGTCACTCGAATGGGTGGAAGGACCCTCCCAGCCCTTTCGGAGCAGATCCAACGGTCCCTGTACCTCCCAGCCATACAACAGTTCAAATGGTGAGAAACCTGTTGAGGCCTGGGGAACTTCTCGGTAGGCGAAGAGCAGAAATGGGAGCCAGCGATCCCAGTCCTTGCCAGTGTCATCCACAAACTTCCGCAACATCCTCTTCAGCGTCTGGTTGAACCTTTCGACCAAACCATCAGTTTGCGGGTGGTAAGGGGTGGTCCTGATCGCTGAGATGCCCAATTGTTTGTGGAAGAGATGCATCAGCCTAGAGGTGAAGTTGGTCCCCTGGTCCGTCAAGATCTCATCTGGTATCCCCACTCTGGAGAACAGCTGTACCAAAGCCCGCAGAACCACGGGAGCGGTGATGGTGCGCAGGGGAAAGGCCTCTGGGAAACGGGTGGCGTAGTCACTCACAACCAGGATGTACTGGTGTCCACCGCTGCTTTTCACCAGAGGGCCCACGATGTCCATAGCAATCCTGCGGAATGGAGTAGAGATGACAGGGAGTGGCTGGAGGAAAGCTCGGTCAGATTTGCGGGCAGGGCATGTTTTCTGACATGTGGGGCATGTGGCGCAATATTGATCAATGTCAGTGTACATGCAGGGCCAATAAAAGCGCGCACTAACCCGTAAAAATGTTTTATGGCGGCCAAGATGGCCGGCCCATGGGAGGGTGTGTGCTAGGTGCATGACCAGTCCTCTACAGCTAGCAGGCACCACAAGACGTCTGTGGTCATCTGTAACTTTGTATAACACGTTATTATCAACAATGAACATTTCCTTTCCCACACAATTTGTTTTGGTCTCTTCTACCACTTGCATAAACAACGGTTTCAAAGTTACATCTTCCCTCTGTATCACAGAAATATTTTCAGGCACTTCCCACATTTTGTCTGTTGGTTCAGGTTCGGTAGATTTTAGCTGCTTCTCAAAGCGGCGTTGGCGCCGAGATTTTTTTGGCCCCTTAGTGCCACCCTCACACAGACTACTGTCAAAATCTGGGAGTGGTTGGACTCCAGCCTTTGCCTGGGCTCGAGTTATCACAGGACACACAACATCTCCCCTCTTCCCCGAGACAGTTTGGACTGGCAATTCTGTCTCCTGCAGTAAATCCACCAGTATCGGTAAATCTCTCCCTAATATGAGATCTACCGGCAAATTGTATACCACCCCAACAGTTAATAGGTAAGGCTGGTTCTCAAGGGTAACAGTTATCTCTGTTTTGGGGTACAGATGCTTATCCCCATGCACACACAACACATCTGCTTGGCGGCTATAGTCCACACTGCCTACTGGTACTATACTGCGTTTCACAAATGACATAAAGCTACCAGTGTCCAACAGAGCAGTAACCTGGCGGCCATTAACAGTCACAGTCCTATAGTGCTGAGCTTGCACTTCCTTATCCCCGATAGTCTCCACCTCAGGCCGGGGTGCATAGCAAGCGCCTGTGGCCTTAGCCTTGCGTATGGGACACTCAGAAGCTTTGTGGCCTGACTGCTGGCAATAGTAACACACAAAGTCAAAGTCCTTACCGGCTGATCGTTGGTTTGGGGCAGAGCTGGGGTTACCTGGAGGTTCCTGGTTATACCTTCGCGGTGCAGGCTTTAGATAGGGTGGCTGGAGCAACTGCCGGGGTTCTGCACTGGTGGAGCGTACAGCTGGTCCTCCTCTTCGAGCGTTGACGAACTGTAGAGCCAGTTTAGCAGCTGCCAGTCCCTCCCCTGGCTCATGCTCCTTCACCCATGTCCTCACCTCGGAGGGAAGTAGCAGGAGTAACTGCTCCAAAATGATCGCCTCTCCAACCTCCTCCTTGCTGTGCTGCTCGGGCCGAATCCAACGACGGTAGAGCCCCTTCAGGCGGTGATAGGTCTCGGTGGGGTTCTCTCCCGGTGGTACCGCAGTGGACCGGAACTTCTGCCGGTACGTCTCTGGAGAGATGTCAAACTTCATCAGCAGTGCCGTCTTCAGGTCTGCATAGCAGTGGGCTCTTTCCTCATCCATCGCCGTGTAGGCCTCCAATGCCTTCCCGGACAGCAGTGGCACGAGTCGGCATGCCCACTCACTTTCCGCCCAGTTCCATGTTCTAGCCATGCGCTCAAAACGTAACAGGTAGTTCTCAATGTCCTCACCCATCAAAAATTGGGGAATTTTAGGCTCACTATAGTGCCTCCAATCTGGCCTTGACTGCTCCGGCCTACTGACTGAGTCAGAAAACTGCAGAGAGGGTTCCACTGATGGTGCATCCTGGTACCCACGCCGGGGTGCAGGTGTTGGCGGGTCAAGTCTGGGGTTGCTTGCTGTCCCTGGAGTTGCAATAGGGTCATGCAAATTTGGGGCAGGCAGTGAAATATTTTGACGTTGCTGGGGAGCTGGTTGAACCAGTGGAAGAGAGGTCCGCAGGCCTCGAATCTCTGCCAGCAGGCCCTCCTCTCTCCTTTGCTGTCCTGCTAGGAAGTCTCATTATTACCAGCAGTTCTCCCCCTGGTCCACCGGTCGGCGCTGGGGCTGCAGCGCCCTTCTCGTCCTCCGGGTCTGTCTCCCAAGCCCGGTCGGTATCACTGGCTGCCAACTCCTCATCTCGCTCTTGTCTCTGGGAGCGCAGTCCGGCGCGCTGCCTGGGCAGGCGGGTTATCTTCTTTCGGCTAGCCATCCCACTTCTGACACCATATGTGACGGGGTCCTCTCCCGAACTCCTTTGATTCTCTCATAAACAGGCGTAGTCGAAAGATCTCGTTGGTGGGTGTTTATTTCCCGCCTCCCAAAAGTGCAGAGGTGATATAGTTTTACAAAAAATGTGAAAAGTGAAAGTAACGTAAACCAAAATACCCTATACTTACTATATCTAACAAAAGTGGAAAAAGAGAAAACAAATAAACTAAACAAAATATACTTAATACTTAACACTACACAAAGTCTAAATACACAATATACACTACTACTTCTACTACAAGCAATACCAACACGTTGTACTAGGGATCCTGGTTACCTTCACTGTAACTCAGTCCATTCAAGACTGACGTCCCTGGGCCAAAGCAGCTCTCTTGTATCCAATAGCCCCTCCCACTAGGCTTTAAACAGGATGTACATATTATTATTCTTTTTAACACATTAAACCAATTCCTACACACAAAATATATATCCTCCACTATATCACATAACTTCCAACTGTTTTAAATTACAGATAACCAAGTAAACAGTACAATACAATCATATCGCTCACGTGACGATTACCTTGCGTCAACCCCTCCCATTTAACCTGGCGGATATGTGTGCTTCTGCTTGGCCAACACGTCAACCTAGGAGTGCAGAGCGAAGCGAATGCATCATGACTGAGTAAATAAATGTGATGTGATGAATGAATGTCTTGCTGTATGAACGTCATTCTGCTATAACAACGGAAACGGAATGAAATGATTGTGCGCATTCGGACATCCTACGAAAGCTGACAAGAGGGAATGTTTGGTGTGTGTGTGTGTGTGTGTGTGTGTGTGTTGCTCCGCGGCATATGGCGTGTGTGCGTTCCCATGTGCGCTGTCCACATGAAACGCACCACATTACATTATACGGTTATGGTATATGGAAAGACAGACAATGAGTGTGTGTGTATGTACAGTATGCGCACTGCCCGCAAAGTCAGTGACGGAGCCGCACCGTCACATCTGGCCAGCAAAATTGTTGTGCCTGATGATACAAAATATATGTTTAATAATCGTATTAATGATAATATCAGTTCTATGTTCCTTTGTGGGGTAAATTAACTTGATATAATTGATATTGTAAGTAAATTCAAAAACAAAACATCAACTGATATAAACTCCATTGACATGGTAATTATTAAAGAAGTAATTGAGTCTATTGTAAAACCGTTAACCTATATGCAATCTGTCTTTTCAAAGAGGTGTTTTTCCTAATAATATGAAACCAGTAAAGATAATACCAATATATAAAAATGGAGATAAACATCAAATGGACAGTGTCCCTACTTCCTCAATTTTCAAAAATATTAGAGAAACTATTTGTGAAACAACTGGATCTTTTCATTGGCAAATACAAAATACTGAGTGAACACCAGTATGGGTTTAGGAAAAATAGAACTACTACATATGCAGTGATGGAGATGGTAGAAGAAATAACTAAAGCAGTTGAAAATGACAAGTGTTCTATTGGTATTTATATTGACCTACAGAAGGCTTTTGATACAATATGTTATGGTTTGTAACATCCACCTAATCTTAGCATACTATGGGTATCATAATGAAGTAACCTATGCGTATATGATTGCCATATATATTGATGGAATCGGATGAGTCTGATGATGACAATAATATATTCAATGACATTGACCCTGAGGCAAATCTTTATAATGATTACAGATCAAATTGTGAATATTATTCTGAGAATCTGTTCAATAATCTTAATATGGAGGGTTTTTCAATCATACACTTCAATAGCAGAAGCCTATATACAAACTTTGTCCAAACTAAAGACTACTTAAACTCATTAAACCATACATTTCAAGTCATTGCAATAACTGAGACGTGGCTAACAAATGAAAAGGATGCTGATTTTATGTTAGAAGGTTATGAACATTTCTGTGTAAACCGGATAAACAAAGGGGGTGGTGGTGTTGCATTTTATGTACAGAATGATTTTCAATGTAGAGTTATTGATACTACAATTGTTAATGATATCATGGAGAGTTTGACAATTGAAATTCACTCTGCTAAAGTTAAGAGTATATTGCATATATAGAACGCCTGGTTCTTGCATTGATCAATTTATGAATACCATAGGTGATATTTTTGAGAAGGTATGTGATAAAAAATATTTTTTTGTTTGTGGTGACTTTAATATTGATCTCTTAAAATGTAATGAACATAAACTAACAACAGACTTCTGTAATGCAATGTTTAGTTTTGGTCTCTGGCCCCTTAAGGTGCTCCCATAGTCGAGCAGACTGTACACAGAGCAGACTCCGCGGAGGTCCGCGCGGACTCTTGAGCTTTGATCTCAGCGGACAGCAGACCCACAGGTGGGAAGCTCCTATTTTCTGACGCGCGGACATCCGCGCCGCTGACTTGGTGTCACACAAAACGCTGCTCAGCGTTTTGGTTGACATCGAACTGCATTTAATGTGACGCCGATCTGCATTTTACTCTGAACACTCGCTCTGTGCCAAGAGAGATGTTTGAATGGCTTTTCTAAATGAAGTGTGTAAAATTGCCAGTTTTATTTCGAAATATTGGAAACGGAGATAACATAGAATGTTATCTCCGTTTCCAATATTTTGAAATAAAACATAGAATGTTATCTCCGTTTCCAATATTTTGAAATAAAACTGGTGCTTTTATTTCATGCAATGCGTGTCTTTTCAGCACCACGCGCGCTGTCCACCTCAAGCCTATACGGTACATTGCATCTCGCTGCCTATATACCTGTTATTCAAGTGCGTAAAACTGCCCGTTTTATTATCGAAATATTGGAAACGGAGATAACATACTCTTTATTTTGACATCGGATGACGAGGACATGACAGAAGTTGAACAGCGTGGGGACAATTGTGTAAACTGGCGCGTGACATCTAGGAAATTGGTCCACGGAGGTCCGCTCGACTATGAAGGCTCAAAGAGTCCGCGCGGACGTCCGCGGAGTCTGCTCTGTGTACAGTCTGCTGGACTATGGGAGCGCCTTTATAAGCAAACCCAGTAGGATAACTAAAGATTGTGCCACACTTATTGATAACATATTTACGAATGTTCATGGCCAAGCAACAAGTGGTTTGTTCTTAAGTGAAATCAGTGATAATTTTCCTATTTTTGTGATTCTACATAATTTAAAGGAAACATTTTCAGTTGATGTAAGTGAACCTTCTTGTAAAATTGTAAGAATTAGGACACCAGAAAGAATGGAGGCCTTAAAGATGGCCCTTACAAATACAAGTGGGGTGAGGTGTATGTTGACGATCCAAATCAGGCGTATGATGCTTTTTTGTTGACGTTCACAGAGCTATACAACAAACACTGTCCTATTAGAAAGAGCTGGGTGAAGGATAAATATAAAGGAAAGCCATGGATGACCAAAGCTACGCAAAGAGAGTGCAAAAAGAAAAACGTACTTTACAAGAAATATTTACAATTGAGAACAAGTAAAAGCGAAGAAAAATATAAGCTGTATAAGAACAAACTGACTTCCATTATGAGTACAGAAGAAGGAATACTACAATAAAATGTTAGAAGTTAGTGCAAATAATATACAAAAGACCTGGAAAATAATCAATCATATTATTCGAAATAGAGGCTATAAATCTGAATTTCCAAGCTATTTTCTAAATAGCTCAGATGCTAAAGTGGACAATGTAAAAAGCATCGTTGAAGATTTCAATGACTACTTTGTGGGTGTTGGAACTACTTTGGCCAGCAAAATTGTTGTGCCTGATGATACAAAATATATGTTTAATAATCTTATTAATGATAATATCAGTTCTATGTTCCTTTGTGGGGTAAATTAACTTGATATAATTGATATTGTAAGTAAATTCAAAAACAAAACATCAACTGATATAAACTCCATTGACATGGTAATTATTAAAGAAGTAATTGAGTCTATTGTAAAACCGTTGACCTATATGCAATCTTTTCAAGTCTTTTCAAAGAGGTGTTTTTCCTAATAATATGAAACCAGTAAAGATAATACCAATATATAAAAATGGAGATAAACATCAAATGGACAGTGTCCCTACTTCCTCAATTTTCAAAAATATTAGAGAAACTATTTGTGAAACAACTGGATCTTTTCATTGGCAAATACAAAATACTGAGTGAACACCAGTATGGGTTTAGGAAAAATAGAACTACTACATATGCAGTGATGGAGATGGTAGAAGAAATAACTAAAGCAGTTGAAAATGACAAGTGTTCTATTGGTATTTATATTGACCTACAGAAGGCTTTTGATACAATATGTTATGGTTTGTAACCGACCCCAATCGCACAACACAAGACAGGTATGAGAGTAAGCCAAAACAGGGCAAATCTTTATTATAGAACAAAAGGCGGAACAGTCCCTTTATGGGAGAACACAAAAAACACTAGAGTCAAGGAAAACTGGAAAATGCGGCACTGTGCCTTTAAGAGGCGAACAGGCTAAGGGACTAGGGCTAAGGGACAGGGCCAGGGCTAAATGTCAAGGACCAGGACCAGGGGCACTGGAGAGGGGAACAGGGGAGAACACAAAACACTAGAGTCAAGGAAAACTGGAAAATGCGGCACTGTGCCTTTAAGAGGCGAACAGGCTAAGGGACTAGGGCTAAAGGACAGGGCCAGGGCTAAATGTCAAGGACTAGGACCAGGGGCACTGGAGAGGGGAACAGGGGAGAACACAAAACACTAGAGTCAAGGAAATAAGGAAAATGCGGCTCTGTGCCTTAAAGAGGCGAACAGGCTAAGGGACAGGGCTAAGTGTCAGGGACAAAGGCTAAGGGCCAGGGCTACGGGCCAGGGCTGCTTACAGGGATGAGGACAGGGTTCCGTCGGCGGAGGCCTGGCAAGGGGACAGGGGCCCGACGGCGGGGGCCGGGCACGGAGACAGGGGCCCGACAGCGGAGGCCGGGCACGGAGGCAGGGGCCCGACGGCGGAGGCCTGTCACAGGGACAGGGGCCCGACGGCGGAGGCCTGGTACGGAGACAGGGGCCCGACGGCGGAGGCCTGGTACGGAGACAGGGGCCCGACAGCGGAGGCAGGGAGGAAGAGGCGCCATCCTCCCGTGGAAATAAGGAGCGATGACGCGCCGGCTTGACGTCTGGAGTGGGAACACTGGCAACCTCCCGTAGAGAATTAGAGAGCGAAGGCGCTGTCCCACTCCAGGCACGGATATCCTCTTCCTCCTCCTCGGGGGGGCCGGGCACGGAGACTTGACTTGACTTGATTTGAGACAGGGGCCCGACAGCGGAGGCAGGGAGGAAGAGGCGCCATCCTCCAGTGGAAATAGGGAGCGATGACGCGCCGGCTTGACGTCTGGAGTGGGAACACTGGCAACCTCCCGTAGAGAATTAGAGAGCGAAGGCGCTGTCCCACTCCAGGCACGGAGATCCTCTTCCTCCTCCTCGGGGGGGCCGGGGACGGAGACTTGACTTGACTTGACTTGAGACAGGGGCCCGACAGCGGAGGCAGGGAGGAAGAGGCGCCATCCTCCCGTGGAAATAGGGAGCGATGACGCGCCGGCTTGACGTCTGTAGTGGGAACACTGGCAACCTCCCGTAGAGAATTAGAGAGCGAAGGCGCTGTCCCACTCCAGGCACGGAGATCCTCTTCCTCCTCCTCGGGGGGGCCGGGCACGGAGACTTGACATGACTTGACTTGAGACAGGGGCCCGACAGCGGAGGCCGGGGGGAAGAGGCGCCATCCTCCCGTGGAAATAGGGAGCGATGACGCGCCGGCTTGACGTCTGGAGTGGGAACACTGGCAACCTCCCGTAGAGAATTAGAGAGCGAAGGCGGTGTCCCACTCCAGGCACGGAGATCCTCTTCCTCCTCCTCGGGGGGGCCGGGCACGGAGACTTGACTTGACTTGACTTGAGACAGGGGCCCGACAGCGGAGGCCGGGGGGAAGAGGCGCCATCCTCCCGTGGAAATAGGGAGCGATGACGCGCCGGCTTGACGTCTGGAGTGGGAACACTGGCAACCTCCCGTAGAGAATTAGAGAGCGAAGGCGCTGTCCCACTCCAGGCACGGAGATCCTCTTCCTCCTCCTCGGGGGGGGCCGGGCACGGAGACTTGACTTGACTTGACTTGAGACAGGGGCCCGACAGCGGAGGCCGGGGGGAAGAGGCGCCATCCTCCCGTGGAAATAGGGAGCGATGACGCGCCGGCTTGACGTCTGGAGTGGGAACACTGGCAACCTCCCGTAGAGAATTAGAGAGCGAAGGCGGTGTCCCACTCCAGGCACGGAGATCCTCTTCCTCCTCCTCGGGGGGGCCGGGCACGGAGACTTGACTTGACTTGACTTGAGACAGGGGCCCGACAGCGGAGGCCGGGGGGAAGAGGCGTCATCCTCCCGTGGAAATAGGGAGCGATGACGCGCCGGCTTGACGTCTGGAGTGGGAACACTGGCAACCTCCCGTAGAGAATTAGAGAGCGAAGTTGGTGTCCCACTCCAGGCACGGAGATCCTCTTCCTCCTCCTCGGGGGGGCCGGGCACGGAGACTTGACTTGACTTGACTTGAGACAGGGGCCCGACAGCGGAGGCCGGGGGGAAGAGGCGCCATCCTCCCGTGGAAATAGGGAGCGATGACGCGCCGGCTTGACGTCTGGAGTGGGAACACTGGCAACCTCCCGTAGAGAATTAGAGAGCGAAGGCGGTGTCCCACTCCAGGCACGGAGATCCTCTTCCTCCTCCTCGGGGGGGCCGGGCACGGAGACTTGACTTGACTTGACTTGAGACAGGGGCCCGACAGCGGAGGCCGGGGGGAAGAGACGCCATCCTCCCGTGGAAATAGGGAGCGATGACGCGCCGGCTTGACGTCTGGAGTGGGAACACTGGCAACCTCCCGTAGAGAATTAGAGAGCGAAGGCGGTGTCCCACTCCAGGCACGGGGATCCTCTTCCTCCTCCTCGGGGTGGCCGGGCAACGCAGAACAAAGGGGTCCCAGGGGACCGGGGCGAAGAGATGCAATCCTCCCGTGGAAAATAGGGAGCGATGACGCGCCGGCTTGACGTCTGGAGTGGGAACACTGGAAAACCTCCCGTAGAGAATTAGAGAGCGAAGACGGTGTCCCACTCCAGGCAAACGGTGACAGGTGGTGATGGCTGGCACGTCGTCTCATGCCGGAGACGCAGCAGGTGATGGTAACGTACAGGATGGTAACGTACAGAACTCCATTAACACAGAGTGAACACAGATACAGAACAACCCGACCAGGACTGGAAGGGAGGTCCAGGTATATAAAGCCCTCTGGGGCGCTAATCATAAACTATGACAGCTGCGTGAAGGTAGTCCAAGGGTGGGGGCTGGTGAAGAGTAGAGGAGAGTAAATCATCGCATGGGTGGGGGCTGGTGAGGGAGAGTAGACAGGGAAAAGTTCAGGGAACAGGCGAATCCTCACACAATAGATCACAGCATATTAGTGAGAAAACTGGAGAAGTATGGGATACAAGGAATAGCTAACTTTTGGCTGAAGAGCTACTTGGAAAACACACAGCAATGTGTGCAAATCAATGACACTGTGTCAGGATTTAGGAAGGTCACCTGTGGAGTACCTCAGGGATCTGTGATAGGTCCAAAACTATTTATACTTTATATTAATGATATGTGCAATCAGGGCCGCCTCAGGGGGTGTGCGAGCAGTGCAGTCGCACAGGGCCTCGCGGGAAGGGGGGCCTCGCAAAAAAAAAAAAAAAAAAAAAAAATTATTTTTATTTTTTTTATTTTTTATTTTTATTTTTTTATTTTTTGCGAGGCCCTCCTTCCCGCGAGGCCCTTTTTCATCACAGACCTAAAATCTAGTTTTGCTTATATGCTTATATATTTCACATTAGACACGTTTGTAGAATGTGTCTGACTTGTTCCTGGGTCTGCAGACATACTCACTATTGGAGCTCAGCCTCTGGGGCTCTGCAGCAGACATACTATTGGTTTCAACGAAGGGAGTGGTTACTTACATGAAGTTACATCATGTGTAGTACGCCGGCGTGAGTCAGCTGCGTTTGACTATTTCGCGCGTGCAGCTTTTGACTATTATGCTTAGTTATGCCAGCCAAGACGAAGAAAGAGGTCGGTCATTATCAGTCGGTCGGTCACCAAGGAACGTTGACGAAAGGCCTCTCGCTGACGGGACAAATGGCCGGAGCCTTGTCATGGTATAGCCATGATGATGTCGGCTAGTAGCTAGCTTAGCTAAAGGCTAACTAGCGTTAGCTAACCTAGAGACAGCGCATACAGCCAAGATGAAGAGGATGGTCGTTTGGCAGATGAACTTCGTCAACTCCATCCTCTTGGACGTTTGGTGAGTTTTTAACCTATTCTATTAACTCTATTGTATTCCCGCCGTGGACATATCTCTCTCTCTCTCTCTGGAGCTAAACTGGCCGACTAGCTGTTGTAGTACTACTAGTAGCTAACGGTGTGTGGCCTGGTGTCAGCACCTGTATGTAGCCGCATAGCTTGCTTCTGCGTTAGCTAATGGTTAGCGATAGCCTGGTTGAGCTAACTGTTAGCCAGTTAGCTGTTTAGCTACGACGTTAGCTGCCGGCTGCGCTCGGCTGGGAACGTAAGTTTGATACTATCAGTTAGCCTTGAGTTAGCTGTTAGCTTGTGCTACGACCATTGACATTAGCCGTGAGAATAGCAGGGGGTTATTTTTGTCCCGCCAGCAAGAGGCCTTTCGTCAACGTGGAGACCTGTGTTGCGGCCTTTCGCCCTGCGTTCCTTGGTGCAGGTAAGATTAATGAAAATCATGACATTACCCCACTCTTCCTTCCTTCCCCTCCCGAATGTTTTGTTAATAACGATGTTTTTTTCCAGGCAAACCATATGTTACTTCACAACATTTGGAGATACGACATGTGCTGTGTGTGAATTCATTGTCTTGGTCGTTTGTGTAGCTTGGGTAGCGTTGGGCCGTTGGCCAAAGCTGTGTGTGGCCTGGTGTCAGTAGCCTACCTGGCTAGCCTTTAGCTGTCGGCCATTGGCTCCTTGCTGCTTTGTTTTCTCTGGTATAGACCCTCTTCTCTTTGGATTTAAGTGTTGATCTTTGTCCTTTTGGATCTATGTATATTCATGTTGCCTTTGTGAAGTTATCTTTTCCTTCTGTTTTGTTCTTTCATTAAAAGTTGAATATCCTTTAGGGGGTCATCTTTGCTTATCTCTCTCATACATGCTCTCTCTCTCTAACACACATGCTCTCTCTCTCTCTCTCTTTCTAACACACACAGTCTGCCTATGGCGGCCTTTCTCGATGGCTAGGCTGTGCTCGCTGAGTCTGTACCTAGTCAAGGATCTTCAGTCACAGTGCTCAGGTATTCTGCCACTGTGTACTCTCTGTTTAGGGCCAAATAGCATTTCAATTTCTTTCCAATGTGTCTCTCTCTGTACACTGTATATTGACTGTAGAATGGGAGCTCTCTCTCGCTCTCTCTCTTGCTATATGTTGACTGTATCATGCCCAGCCTCGGGCAGCGCTATTATTTACGAATATGTTGACTGTGTAAAAAAAAAAAAAAAAAAAAAATTATATAATTTTATTTTTATTTTTTTTAACCTTTTGGGGGGGGGGGCTCGCGTTTAAATCTCGCACAGGGCCTCGCATTTCTCCCAGGCGGCCCTGTGTGCAATGTTGCTGAACTGTTAAAGTTTGTTATTTTTGCAGATGATACAAATTTATATTGTTCAGGAAGTAATTTAAAGGAAATGTTGCCTGATATTGAAAGAGAGCTTGAAACTTTCAAAACTTGGTTTGATGTTAATAAATTGTCTCTCAATATTAAGAATACTAAATTTATGGTTTTTGGAAATCGAAGAGAAATAGAGGGGGAGATAGAGTTAAAAATATGTGATGTAAAAATAGAAAGAGTTTTTGAGATAACATTTCTAGGGGTAGTTATTGACCAGAAATTAACATGGAAACAACATGTTAACTATATTCAAGGAAAAATATCTAAATCAGTAGCAATATTGTATAAATGTAAGGATATATTAAACTACAAAGCCTTGCACATAATTTACTGCTCACTTATACTTCCTTACATTTCTTACTGTGTGGAAGTATGGGGGTCGACATTTAAAAATACAGTAAATCCAATAGTCGTACTGCAAAAGCGGGCCATTCGGAACCTTTTCAAGGCTGGTTACTATGAACACACAAATCCATTGTTTATAAAGTCTCATATTATGAAATTTAATGATTTGGTTTACTATAAAACTATGCAAATAATGTACAGAGCTAAAGCAAAGTTACTCCCAGATGGGGTGCAAAGGTTTTTTTCAACACATGAAAGAAAATATGATTTGAGAGATATTTGTAAATTTACTGTTCAGAAAGCTAAGAAAGGGATTCAAAGGAGGTGTATTTCTATTATTGGGGTTAACTTGTGGAACAATGCGGATATACAGTTAAGAATGAGTAATTCGATTTTGGTTTTTAAGAAAAAGGTTTGTAAAGCTATTTTTGAAAACTACAAGGGTGAATAACACTGTTTTGTTTTGTTTTTTTCTTTTAGAATACTGTTTTGGTATCTACATTTTTGTATTTTTTTTGTAAAGCTAAATTTTGAAAAACTACAAGGGTGAATAATACTGTTTTGCTTGCTTTTTTTTCTTTTCTTTAGAATACTGTTTTGGAGTAAAAAAAATAATTGTATTTTTTGGTAAGAATATAGGATAGGCACATATAAGCACTATGCTTCAGTCTGTACCTTTTTCAGTCACTGTAAATAATGAAATATTGCTAAATGATGATGTATATTGCACTGTGTGTGATGATGACTGAAACAAAAATAAACTACTACTACTACTACTACTACTACTACTACTACTACTACTACTACTACTACTACTACTACTACTACTACTACTACTACTACTACTATTTTACCAGTCTTAGGATAATCCGACCTTTTTTCACAGAGATATCAGCGTGTGCCATATGTGTGTGTGTGTGTGTGTGTCTGTGCGATCAGGAAATAAGAGATTCGATTTTCAGCCTGCTTATATAGCGTGCATAAGTACACATACTATCGATAATCTAGCGTTTATTTGAAAACGATTCACAAATAGGCCGAAAAATGATGTTTTTTGTGTATTCCAGAATATTCCAGTAAAGGGCGTTTATCACAGAATCTTTATATTTTGCTGAAACTTAAAAAAATTGTATTAAATTAGTCAAGTCAAGAGTTTTATTTGTCACGGCATACGGATATACAATGAAATGCGGGTGGTCTTGCCCGCAACGATGTGCAATTGGTACAACATATAACATATAATAGAATCCAATACAAAAAAAATTTTCAATAAAATTTTGCAATAACAGGTAGTAGGTAACAATAAATTTGTGCAATGACGGGTAACAGTTGACAGTTAACAGTAGTAGTAATAGTAGTGCAATACACTGTTACTGTTGCTAATACTAATTTAAAGTGGCCTTTCCTTTTGGCAATAAGTGAGGGTGCGTGCGGCCTGAGTGTGTGCCCGCTCATGCTAAAGTGTTACAGTGGTACTCAATGTTCATTGTTCAGGACTCTGATGGCCTGGGGGAAGAAGCTGAGCCTAAGCCGCTCTGTCCTAGTAGCTGGGGTTCGCAGGCGTCTGCCTGACCTCAGCAGCTGGAACAGGCTGTTATTGGGGTGGTGAGGGTCTTTCATTATCCTGCAGGCTCTGGATTTGCACCTCTTGTTGTATAGAACCTGCAGGGGAGGTAGTGCAATACCCGTGGTACGCTCGGCTGAGCGCACCACTCTCTGTAGGGCCTTCTTGTCTTGTGCCGTGCTGTTTCCATACCAGGCAGTGATGTTTCCGGTCAAGATGCTCTCTACAGCTCCTGAGTAGAAGGACTGGAGTATCTTCCCCGATACTCTGAACTTCCTTAACTGTCTCAGGTGGTAGAGGCGCTGTTTCGCCTTCTTTACTACTGTGTCTATGTGTGTTGACCATGTCAGATCCTCTGAGATGTGGACCCCCAGGTACTTAAAGCTGCTCACCCTGTCCACGGTAGCCCCGTTAATCATCAGTGGTGTGTGTGTCTCCTGCTGTCCTCTCCTATAATCCACGATCAGCTCCTTGGTTTTACCAATGTTCAGGAGCAGGCTGTTGTCCTGGCACCAGCGTTCCAGTACCTCAACCTCCTCCCGGTAGGCCTTCTCATCGTTGTCCGAGATCAGCCCCACCACCACTGTGTCGTCGGCGAACTTCACTATGGAGTTGGAGCTGAACTTGGCCACACAGTCGTGTGTGTAGAGTGAGTACAGCAGGGGGCTTAGAACACAGCCCTGGGGGGACCCGATGCTCAGGGTGATGGTGTTGGAGGTCTGACCCCCCACCCTGACCGCCTGGGGTCTTTCACTCAGAAAGTCCAGTACCCAGGCGCTCAGGGCGGAGCTCAGACCCAGCTCGATCAGCTTGTCCACCAGTCTGGTGGGGACTATGGTGTTGAACGCTGAGCTGTAGTCAATGAACAACAGTCTTACATAGCCCCCCTTCTGACGGTCAAGGTGGGAGAGGGTGCTGTGCAGTACCTGGGAGACCGCGTCGTCAGTGGACCTGTTTGTCCTGTATGAAAATTGCATAGGGTCCATATCACTGGGGAGGGAGGCACAAATGTGGTCCTTGACCAGCCTCTCAAAACATTTCATGACCACAGAGGTGAGTGCCACCGGTCTGTAGTCATTTGGACATGTTGGGGAGGGTTTCTTCGGTACAGGGATGATGGTAGACATCTTGAAGCAGGCAGGGACCACCGACTCCGCCAGGGATTTATTGAATATGGCGGTGAACACAGGGGCTAGCTGGTTGGCACAGGACTTAAGTATGCGTCCTGTTATTCCATCTGGGCCAGCAGCCTTCCTGGTGTTCACCTGCATAAATGCTCTTCTCACACTGTGTACCGTCAATGAGAGAGCGTCCCCGCCCCCCCGCGGATGCCCCCCCCCCTCCACAACAGCCGGCGCACCAGTGACGTCACTAGCCGTTGGGCTAGCAGTGCCACTGTTTGCACCAAACCGAGCGTAAAAGTTAAGTTAAGTTAAGTTAATTAACAGTCTAACCTAAAGAGCTCCTCCTCCTGAGAATTTCCCCCTTTTTTTTTGTTACATAATATAGAATTACAGATTCATACCTTCAAAATAAGCCATCAGTTGTCAAATTTGAGACGATAGTTTTCAATCAATGTCCTATCAAACATTCTGGTAAAATCCTAACACCTTTTCAGTATAGGACTTGAGCTAGATCCAAGTTCATTCAGCTATCTGATGAGAGAACTACACTCCCAGAATTCAATGTGATCATTGTCACTAGAACCATTTCACACCTGGAGCAAAGGCCCAGTCATTCCTTTGTTATTCCGGTGAATGGACCCAGCAGGAGGCCTAGCCTGTGTGTGTGTGTGTTTCTGTGTGTGTGTGTGTCTGTGTCTGTATTTACAGTACTGTACCATATCAAAAAAAAATAAGCAAACTAGACTAGATGTAAATGTAATGTGTAAATGTAAATGTGTGTGTGTGTCTGTCTGTCTGTGTATGTGTGTGTGTGTATGTGTGTGTGTGTGTGTCTGTGAAACATGTCTTGTACTCATTTACCTCACTAAATACAGCAATGTGTAACTGTAGATTTCAAGAGAGAGAGAGAGAGAGAGAGAGAGAGAGCGACATTTATAATAATTATATTATTAATTATTTTTTTTACACACACACACTAATAACATGATCATAACCAGAGAAAACAAGACCAAAGACAACTGGAATAGAATATCACACAATTTTATTAAAAACACATAGAGAATAATAATCAACAAGAAACATCAACTGTATCAATTGTATTGTACAATGAACAACCCTATATATCACTTTTGGATTACAATAGTAATACAAGGTGCCTCATATGATATTTGGCAGAGAGCGCGACCACAATGAATTTAGGCAAAATCTCCAAAAAAATAAAATTATGCACATGTATAAAAAAAATAGGTGTCTCCTCATGGTTGTATCTGCCTGTTCTGTATCACACTAAGTGATATGTGAAAAAGCAGTTCCTGTCTGGAATGAGACAGAGGGCCACACCACATTCACCGCACTTCCAGGGGGTCTTCATCTTACAATGTACGCAAAACAGGCGGCCAGCCGTGGCCTTCTGGGATTTATCTGCCTGTTGTGTGATCGCAACAGGTGAATGGTTCCTTGGTAGGCGGTCCACTGGTGCTGTGGGTAGATTGTCCACTGGCACCTGTACAACTGTGATGCCACACAGCTCAGCTACCAGCTCCTGCTGGAAGACCAGGTGGGTCATCGGCTGCACCTGCTGCTCTCTGCAGAGCTCCATGTGAAGAAGGTAGGAGTTAGTGGCGGCAATGTCCAGATAATGATAGAGCAAAGTCCTGTACCATCGCATGGTCTTGTGGTGTGCAGAGTAGTACTGGATGAGTTGGTCAGACAAATCAACGCCTCCCATGTACTTGTTGTACTCCAGGACAGGTGTTGGGCATGCAATGTTCTCAATGGACCAGGTCTCACTGCGCTTGTTTTTTATTCTCCTCAGCACAGTTTTTCCAGCGAATGACTCGTGGATTGTGGAGCAAACAGAGACTTCACGTGTGTCCATCCACTTCACAAAGACCAGTGGGCCATCACCTAGCCACCTGATGGTGCCCCTAGCATCCTTCTTTTTGAGAGCATTCACATCTGTGCGGGGGCATTCTTTTCTGTTGTCTCTGTACGTTCCACATGCTCCGACACCCAGGCTATGCAGATCCCTGAAAAGCTTTGGACTTGTATAAAAGTTATCGACATACAAATGATATCCCTTGCCCATGGGTACTTGCTTGAGGTGTGCTGGCTTTATCAGGGACATGACAGAGTCATACGCAGAGTCATACGCCAGTCCAATGCCTGATTTGAACTTTGAGAGAGAGAAAGAAAGAAAGAAAGAAAGAAAGAAAGAAAGAAAGAAAGAAAGAAAGAAAGAAAGAAAGAAAGAAAGAAAGAAAGAAATAAAGAAAGAAAGAAAGAAAGAAAGAAAGAAAGAAAGAAAGAAAGAAATATGGTATCTACAGTATATGTGGTGTCTACAGTATATATGGTGTCTATACAGTATATATGGTGTCTATACAGTATATATGGTGTCTACAGTATATGTGGTGTCTACAGTATATGTGGTGTCTACAGTATATGTGGTGTCTACAGTATATGTGGTGTCTATACAGTATATGTGGTGTCTATTCAGTATATGTGGTGTCTACAGTATATGTGGTGTCTACAGTATATGTGGTGTCTATACAGTATATGTGGTGTCTACAGTATATGTGGTGTCTACAGTATATGTGGTGTCTATACAGTATATGTGGTGTCTACAGTATATATGGTGTCTATACAGTATATGTGGTGTCTACAGTATATGTGGTGTCTACAGTATATGTGGTGTCTACAGTATATGTGGTGTCTATACAGTATATGTGGTGTCTACAGTATATGTGGTGTCTACAGTATATGTGGTGTCTATACAGTATATGTGGTGTCTACAGTATATGTGGTGTCTACAGTATATGTGGTGTCTATACAGTATATGTGGTGTCTACAGTATATGTGGTGTCTACAGTATATGTGGTGTCTATACAGTATATGTGGTGTCTACAGTATATATGGTGTCTATACAGTATATGTGGTGTCTACAGTATATGTGGTGTCTACAGTATATGTGGTGTCTACAGTATATGTGGTGTCTATACAGTATATGTGGTGTCTACAGTATATGTGGTGTCTACAGTATATGTGGTGTCTATACAGTATATGTGGTGTCTACAGTATATATGGTGTCTATACAGTATATATGGTGTCTATACAGTATATATGGTGTCTACAGTATATGTGGTGTCTACAGTATATGTGGTGTCTACAGTATATGTGGTGTCTATACAGTATAGGTGGTGTCTACAGTATATGTGGTGTCTATACAGTATATATGGTGTCTACAGTATATGTGGTGTCTACAGTATATGTGGTGTCTATACAGTATATGTGGTGTCTACAGTATATGTGGTGTCTACAGTATATGTGGTGTCTACAGTATATGTGGTGTCTACAGTATATGTGGTGTCTACAGTATATGTGGTGTCTACAGTATATGTGGTGTCTACAGTATATGTGGTGTCTACAGTATATGCCTAATGTACTACATTTGTGTTCTATATATGCAACAATTCTCTGAGCATTTCCTGGCATTTTTTCAGACTACAACATCAATCCATTCATTTTTCCTTGTGACAATATTGTCAACCACTGTACTAGACTGTACAAGAAATTCCTTCTGTAATGTACTGATTTCTTTTGATTTCTCTGTTTGAGAGAGAGAGAGAGAGTGTGTGTGTGTGTGTGTGTGCAGGGGAGTAGCTGGGGGGGGGGGGGGGGGGGGGGGGGGTTAGGATGATTCCAAGGGCCCAGCAAATGCCCCAAATTTTTTTATAGATGGGGGGCCCCACATTTTTTAATAGATTGGGGGGCCCACAAATTGTTTCTTTCAGGGGCCCAGAATCTCCAGCTACGCCCCTGTGAGCGCACCGTTCTACTCTAGAGAGCTGTCATGACCGTGATGCGCGCTTGAATGAACTGCGAGATAACTCATAACTCGTACACACACGCACTCTGTCTGCCATACAGTAGTTTATGTTGTTTTAGCGCGACGTGGGTATATACACTGGCGAGGATGAAAAGCATAAGACTACTTTTAATACATAAATTAACGTTCCGTCGGGTCCCGTGTATTCTCGAGAGAGAATGATAATAATAATAATAATGCAGGACCAGATTATATTATCAACGACAGACAGTGAGAAACACAACCCCCCCCTCTCGCGCTGAAGAATATGCATATTAGATCACTCAGTGATTAACACCTATGCGCTGTTGGTGTGTGCGCGCGTCCATGGATGTGACGCGCGATGTAGTTTTTATCGCAAATGGAGATTATTACAAGCATACCATCTAGCAAGAATTAAACGTATTTACAAGTCGTATTAGGTTTAGCAAGTTGGGGGATCTATACCTTACATGTCAAAGCACTAGAAATGGCAATTTTTCTATTTTTATCGATTTCTGAAAAGATGTCCTTTTTGAGCATCTAAGAGGGATTCGAATTTCTTTTGTTGTCCGCCGACGGGTTCAAAGCTCCAGCGTGACTCCTAAGGGTTATTAAAAAACAATCCGTTTCGACAATGTTGACTGCAAACAAGTCATTGATAAGCAACGGCCAGATTAGACACATAATTTAAGACATAGTTTATGCGTTTGCAAATATGAGAGCTCTATCATTGAAGTGGACGCTGGCATACGGAGCCCTTTAGCGCCCCGCGTGGCTGGCGCTGAATGTGTTAAGACATCTTCCCGACGCGTTGGGGCATCACAGTGAACTTGTCGTCGATTCTGTCTCAGTCGGTTCCAAGATAAGTCTTCCAAGAGAACTCTTTGGAAAATATTGGGGAATGAGACCCAATCTCTGCAGATGCAATGTCTCCCCTAAATTGGTGCCATAGTACCGAGGAGGGGCTGCCGTACTACGGGTGCAACGCTGGGCCTCCGGGGCTTGCTTAGCTTGGGAACCCCTGCAGTGGCCCTTGAGCGGGGGGTTTGGATAAATCCAGCTAACCAGGTAGGGTCCCCCATAGAGTGTACTGCACTTAGTTACTAACACACCCAGCAGTAGTCTGTGAGGCTTTATCGGCCAGATGGGATAAAGTGCCCGGCATGACTTATCTCCGTATCCCCTGGCCGAGAGTGGGTGGCCCTTCAATGGACTAACGGACAGACTGGGTTCCCTGTAGGGAATATTGCACAGGGCTGCTAATGCTCCCGGGAGTTGTCTGTGACTATTGCAGTCAGGACAATGTATCAGTCACTCATGCATTTAGTCCTCTAGGGCAGTGGTTCTCAACCTGTGGTACGCGTACCACTAGTGGTACTTGGTGGTACTGCTGGTGGTACTTGAAAAAAAATATATATATATAGATTATAATTTTTCTTTTCTTTTCTTTTTGCAGTCAGGCCGCGTCTATTCTTAACCCAAACGGTGCATGCTTCCGCGTTCGCGTTTAGCGCTCTGATTGGCCACTGCTGTTTCTGGTCACACCAATCGTGTGACGGCAAGTTCTTCGCCGGTTAAGCTTAGGGACTCTTTTCGAAGTTGGTTAAGGTTAGAGTTTGTCTTAGAGCAGGGCGATAGAACGCCACCCCTGATTCCAAACTCTAACCTTAACCAACTTCGAAAGAGTCACCTAAGCTTAACCAGTGATAAACTAGGCGTTAGGTAGTTTGCAGGCTGTTAGAGCCAGAAATGGGCGCGTCACGCGATTGGGCGCACATGTCACATGACCAGAAACGTCAGTGGCCAATCAGATTCGCAAAACGCATGCACCGTTTGGGTTAAGAATAGACGCAGTCAGGCCACTGAACTTAGAAGCAGGCCAGTGTTTCTAGTTGCGGCGGCGCGATAGTTAGATAACCTAAGTGGGGAACAACCAGGAGATCACTGTGACAGAGATGAATGTACTGTAGTCTAAACAGTCATAAATCTTTTATTCAACTTCAGCCCTGATCATAACCATTTTAATTTTTTTGTAATGTCAGATACAAAATGAAATACTCCCACTTTTCTGAAAGGAGTTGTTGTTAAATCTGACATTACAAAAAAAATCCATCAAAATCTGTGTTGTTGCTAATCATTGACACATGTCTAGCCTGTAATCCCCCCCCCAGAAAAATTTACTTTGCATTTGATATATTGAAAATATTTTACTTTTTGTGTGTTTTTTTAACAATAATTTGTGATGCCATCACACAAACTGGCATTTAAAGGGTTACAATTCGAAAATGTATTGAATATGTGTTTTTCTATTTTTTTTACAATAATTTGTGATGCCCATCACAAACACTGGCATTTAAAGGGTACATTTTCAAAAGTTCCTGCACCAGAATGCAGGAAATTAAGTCTTTGTAACAAAATAATTCCTTGTGGGGGACCCCCACTTAGAAAGTGGCCTGACTGGGGCTATATTTCACACTATATTTCCCAGCCTGAATTATTTCCCCAGTGTGTGTGTGTGTGTGTGTGTGTGTGTGTGTGTGTGTGTGTGTGTGTGTGTGTGTGTGTGTGTGTGTGTGTGTGTGTGTGTGTGTGTGTGTGTGTGTGTGTGTGTGTGTGTGTGTGTGTGTGTGTGTGTGTGTGTGTGTGTGTGTGTGTGTGTGTGTGTGTGTGTGTGTGTGTGTGTGTGTGTGTGTGTGTGTGTGTGTGTGTGTGTGTGTGTGTGTGTGTGTGTGTGTGTGTGTGTGTGTGTGTGTGTGTGTGTGTGTGTGTGTGTGTGTGTGTGTGTGTGTGTGTGTGTGTGTGTGTGTGTGTGTGTGTGTGTGTGTGTGTGAGAATGAAGGACACTTGCTTGCTGAGAGAGAGAGAGAGAGAGAATTAAGTACATTTGCTGAAATACAGTTGTTCTTCATTTTCTCACTTGCTATGGTGAGGATGTTAGTTATTATGGGCTCAATGCCCCTTGCATTGTATGAGTTGTGTGGAAGAGTTTGCTAGTTCTAGTGCTACCCCTTTGTACATTGTGGCTGTGTCTGACAAAATGTAACAATAAATAATGGTATTAGGAATACATTTGCCTCCTGCGTGAACTGTGCATAGCTGAATAGACTGTATTTTAACGTCTGTCATATGGTGGTACTTGGAGAGCCAGCTACGTTCTCAGGCGGTACTTGGTGTAAAAAGGTTGAGAACCACTGCTCTAGGGTATGTTGCACCTAGTTGCTAACACGCCCACAGGTAGCCCATGTGACTTTGCTGACCGGGTTGGCTAAAGCACACGTGTGACTGGGTGTTGCATGTAGTTGCTACCATGTGCAGGGACAGTTGCGTAGACATGCTGTCGGGTCAGTGGTAGGGGGTTTCACATATCCCTCTGCCATATGCCATAATACATTCCCTGGCACGCAGCCCGGCCACTAATCTGCCTCGCCAGGGCACAGTGTGGTTTCCAATGGTTGGTATAGGGGCCGGGGGCAGTGCCACTATGACATATATATGTATATATATACCGTAATAATAATAATATTATTATTATTATTATTATTATTATTATTATTATTATTATTATTATTATTATTATTATTATTATTATTATTATTATTATTATTATTATTATAAAAGAAATTGTGCGGTGAAAGCTTGGGGCCAGCTTAGAAACAGATGCATCATTCACATCACTGTATGTATGTGTGTGTGTATGTGTGTGTGTGTTTGTGTGTGTGCGTGCATGCATGTTCTCGTGTTCAACATGAAACTATTGTGCAACCTTATACACTGTACTTAAATTAAATTCTTTATTGCACTTTTTTTCCCACACATTTTTTAAAGGTGCATGCTTAAATATAATTTAAATACATTTTTTACAAAAATAAATTAATCCAGTGCTAATTGCACATGAGGGATCTCGGTTTTATATATTGTAAATCACTATGGAAAACGTCATTTAATCAGGCTTGATCATTCAAATATCTGAGATATCTCCATGTAACTGTATGAGAGTGGTCACTGATTACAAACTCAAAGACACCACTGGCTATAATAAATCAATAAGAATAGATTTAGCACATTCTTTCAAATTTGGCCTTCTGGGTTCTGTAATTCATTTAGCTAAATTAAGGCAACCACCAACCTCAAATAGTCAGATGAGCTGTTAAGCCAATTCAGGTTAAAATCACTTAATAATTAATTAATCATTAGAAAAACAAGAAAGAACATCAATGGTCATCAATGGTAACCAGATCTGCAGATGATGTTCTATAGAGTCCTACCACAATCCCAGATGTAGGCCCCATCTGTTCTGGGTGTTCAAGAAAACCCAAACAAAGAACACAAGGCACAGGATACGTTTGTCAACCTATATTTTTATACCAAATTCAAGTCCAAGGTCAACTTTTATAGAAACGAAGTGATGTACATCTTTCTTTTCAGAACAACCTCGGCTATCAGACTATATATGATGCAGTTATGTCACATGAATGTAGACATATTTATATCACTATATATACAAACGAAAACTGAGAAGCTGAGAACAAGCAGGCAGGTGACAAGTAGACATGTGAGGTCAGAGACAAAAGGCAGGAGGTAGCCAACAAGTAAACATGTGAGGTCAGAGACAACAGGCAGGCAGGCAACAAGTAGACATGTGAGGTCAGAGACAACAGGCAGGCAACAAGTAGACATGTGAGGTCAGAGACAACAGGCAGGCAACAAGTAGACATGTGAGGTCAGAGACAACAGGCAGGCAACAAGTAGGCATGTGTGGTCAGAGACAACAGGCATGCGAGACCAGTGTGAGGTGAGCAGGCAGGTGAGGTCAGCAGGCAACAGACAGACAGGTGAGATCAGCAGGCGACAGACAGGCAGGTGAGGTCAGCAGGCGACAGACAGGCAGGTGAGGTCAGCAAAGGTCTATTGTTCAAAAGTGCATGTGTTTTAGAGACAAGAGAAACACAATAATTAAAATGGCTCAGACCCACTCTACATCAAGCACCAATCGCATTGCAGGACTTCAGAGCAAGGTCCATACTCCATGTACCTCGATGGAATACAAAAACCTGCTCTGTTTGGATGTAAACCATCCATTGAGAAAAGATCATCTCTGTCCCAGAAAGCCGTAAAATGTTCAACAAATGGTCGGCCCAGGGAACAGCAGTAGCCTTTCAGCCAGATGTGACACCTACGGATTATACTGAACATTACATTCCAGTAGCGAGGGGAGGAGACGGGACCACTGATAATGCATCTTTTGCTAAAGTCCAGTAGTGTTAATGAGTGTCATCCTTTAGCCGTTCAGATTCACAGAGTTTGATGCAATTTGCTCCGACATAAATTATGGCTGTGTAAGCTGAAGGGTGTTCACAGATCAGTGGTGTGATGGTAGTAATTAAATCCATTAGCTTGACACCAGCTTGACATCAGGTCTTGGCTTCAGGCAAGGCAACACAGAGAACCATGAGCCCACAACAAGCACATAGGGGGGTACAGTGAGGGTTTCACTGAACTTGGAGGGCACATTCAAGAGCCTGCAGCATCGCCTGGACAAATGTTCTATCATTACATGATGAGGAGGCAGGGTTACCAGCCGTGAACTGGGATAATTTCTTGAGGACTATGAGGACTATGAGGTCTATGAGGACACAGTGTGAAAAATACAAGGCATTCATTGTGCCATTAAAAGGCATACTTAAATGAAAATGTCTGTGAATAGGAAGCTGGTAAATCAAGTACACAAATTCCTCACTTGATTAAAAATAAACTATTTAGCAATTTTAGTCATTATTAATGCAATATTAAATTGGCTGCATTTCAAGTATGAACAAAATTATTAAGTCAGCGAGAGTTCTGTTGGATCTAATCATGATAAGTCAAAGTATCTTCACATACGGTGAATGAAATACATGGGCAGATATAGAAATACCTAGTACAAAGGAACATGATACAGCACCACAAAAGTGGGTGATGATGAAAAAAGCTAATATAGAACAAAAAACATTTGAGGAGATGCCCATATTTAGTTTTTGCATGACTTGCAGAGTGAGCTCTATATAAGACAGTTGAGAGAGAGATGGAGGTAGTGGAGTGGAGATCTGTTCCAGCTGGTGGTAAGTGACACAGATGCTTCAGCTGCCATTCACAGTGAAGGTATTGCATGGTGAGATGCTTCAGTGCTATACATGTTGACTAATCATATGCATCACAATATTTGTCTTATAGTTTTGACTGTATAATGTTATTTTACAGTATATTGTTTTCCAGTACAAATTACTATGTTACATGACATATTTACGTATATTTATCTTTTAATGCAATTATCATAGTGCTATATCATAAAACATTTCTATATTGCTTTTCTTTAAATACTGTGAAAGGATTTTTTTTTGAATGAACTAAACCATATAATATGTATATTTTGTATATATGTATACAGTACAGGCCCGGACTGGCCATCGGGAGCACCGGGAGTTTTCCCGGTGGCCTGGCCTGCACAGATAAAAAAAATAAAATTATATAAAAAAAAAGAAATATTCTATATCTTTTTTATTATTATTTTATTTTAATTTTTTTGCCAGGCCATTGTTTCTAGTTGTGGCGGCAGCGCGGCGCGATAGTTTTTAGATAACCAGGTGGGTGGGGAACAACCAGGATTTCACTGTCTGCTACAGAGTTGCAGAACTATCTGACTCTCTCTCCCTCACGCGGACACACACACACACACAATGGAGCCGTGCTGCCGCTTGTGATTGGTGGAGGCGGGACCAGGCGATACAACTGATTGACCGTGGAGGCGGCGAATGGAATGGCAGATGGCACACTTCCAAAAGGAGTTGTTAAATCTGACATTACAAAAAACAATATGTGGTGGTTATGATTGGGGCTGAAGTTGAATAAACAATTTATGAAAGAGAGAGTCAAAATAATTCCAAGATAATTCAAAGATTACACACCTTTGCTACATTGGCTACAAACATAATCACTGCAAAGTTATCAAAAAAATAAGAATCTGATCAGACACAAGGGTTAAGTTGTTGTTCCCTTTCTAATTTCCTCAAAAACATCTAGTCTAGTTAATGTGATCAATATTATTTGACAATTGATGCTTTTTGTTGGAAATATCAGTCAGTGAGCTCATACTTTGAGCTCATTTTATAGTTAAAATGATTGAGAAAACGCAATCTTCTGTCTTTGTTGTGCATGCATGCGTGTGCTCACCACACGTGATACATGTGTCACTATTCTGGCAGTGGCTACTGTTATTATAGTATTGTAATGAAAGGTCTGTTATTTAATGTTTGTGTAAAGGGCTATTTTAACTGTTGATGGGTAGTGCATCAGTAAAGTGAATATGGTATTGTGCTCTTGCCTTGTTTGAATAGGTGGAGAGAGTGGTTAACTGTATTATAATAGTAAATAGAAAAATATGTTGTGCTCTTGCTTTTTTCTTTTTGAAGGTGGAGAGAGTACCATTGCTAGTGCCACAACATTTTTATTTGAGGTTCATAACAGTACATTGTACTAAGCAATTGTTGGCTCATTAGTTTGTGATTCACATGCACTAAAATTCACCAGAATGCAGGAAATTAAGTCTTTGTAACTAAAAATTTCCGGATGGGGGACCCCCAGACCCCCACTTAAAAAGTGGCCTGATTGGGGCTATATTTCGCGCTATATCTCCCGGTATGAATTAGTTCCCCAGTCCGGCCCTGATACAGTATGTATATATCATGGATGGCTGTATAGTAAATATCCATACCTTTGACGGTATACCTTCATATTTGGTATACCTCCCATCCTTCAAATATTGTAACATATATACACGATTCTTCTCTCATGCAGGGTTGTAGATTGTGAAAAGTGATCTCTTCTTCTGTGATCGGGTAGTAGAACAAGGTAAGATAAGAACATCCTACAACCGGCCACTATTCTCCAATAGTCTTCTGCCATGTTTACACCAGTGGTGGTTCAGGGTGAATTTAGTTTTGTTTCCACATTCATAATGTGGTCCTAGTGTAGGTTGTATAATTTGTTTAATAATATACTACAATATAAAACAAGACTAACATTTATTTTTGTTATAGGGGAGATGTGGCTGATTTACCAATACACTGCATGCAATATAGTTATCTCTTGCCAAAAACGGGGCGTCATGAGATCACATCCATTGTACTGCTGAATTGAGTTTTGGTTTGATCGGTTCAAACTAAAATGAACAAGGATAAAGTTTATGAAGTTAAAGGTGCAAATAATTTTGACATTAAAATGTATACTTTAATGTCTTCATGAGTGTCTATGAGGTGTTTCACATCTAAAAATATATACACATAAGATAAAAGATAACATGGTTTATTTTTGTCTGTCAATTATGGAAGGAACTACCAGCACGCACGGAAAATGTCCTTGTAATAATTGTATTGCATGGGCAGCATGAGATTGAGTTCTGGTAGTTCTTTCTATTATTGTAATGTGCACCCGGTAAGAGACTGTTTAAAATAGTTTGAGTTGTGCTCGCACCCACCTTAATCTACAAATAATCTTTGTCTATCAACATGAAGCCGCCACCATGAGTACGGACGCAGAGATGGCCGCTTATGGCAAGGCCTCCATTTACCTTCGTTAGCCAGAGGCTGAGAGGCTTGCGGCTCAGACCGCACCCTTTGATGGTAAGGCCGCTGCTTACGTGGCTGATAAGGAGGAGCTGTACCTCAAATGTATGATCCTGAAGAAAGACGGTGGCAAAGTCACTGTCAAAGTGCTTGACACTCAGGAGGTAAAGTAGGCTGTAGTGTTTCATACAGAATTCAAAGCAATACAACTTGCAGATGAGTCGGTAAACTGAAATTGTGTTTCTGTATTTCAGGAGAGAATCGCTAAGGAGGATGATGTTCACCCTATGAACCCTCCCAAGTATGACAAAATTGAGGACATGGCCATGATGACCCATCTCAATGAAGCCTCTGTGTTGTAAAAACTCAAAGAGCATTATGCCGCATGGATGATCTATGTAAGATATTCGCAAATATAAGTAAAAGGTGCAATATTAAATAATGACCCTTAAGATAGCCTACTGTAACTTTTCCTGAATCTCTATTCCCCTTCAGACCTACTCTGGGCTGTTCTGTGCCACTGTGAACCCATACAAGTGGCTCCCAGTGTACGACCAGGAGGTTGTAAATGCCTACAGAGGCAAGAAGCGTATGGAGGCCCCACCCCACATCTTCTCTGTCTCTGACAACGCCTTTCAGTTCATGCTTACTGGTATGTCCTGGTCATGAAAATCCTATGAATTATTATTTTTGGTTTGGTTAAACAGATAATAAATATGTATTTGCTTTACCTTTCACAGATAGGGAGAACCAGTCTGTTCTTATCACGTAGGTTTCTCATATATTGTTCATCAAAAATATCAATATAATCAAAATGATTGAAATTAGTTTGTGAGTTTCTCTTAATTCAATTATCTACACACAGTGGAGAATCTGGTGCCGGAAAGACTGTGAACACCAAGCGTGTCATCCAGTACTTTGCCACAATTGCAGTGGGAGGTGGTGCTGGTGGAGAGAAGAAGAAAGAATCAAAGATCCAGGTAAAATACCGAGAGAATATACTGAAAATGGAAACCACAGACATTTGAACAAAAAGTGGACATTTACTGATATGATTGTTAAAATGTGAAAATGTAATTATAGGGGTCACTGGAGGATCAGATCATTGCAGCCAATCCCTTGCTGGAGAGTTATGGTAACGCAAAGACCGTGAGGAACGACAACTCCTCTCGCTTTGTAAGTTAAATATTTTCTTTTCTATCAACTATAACTTGGGCATTACTTGGTTATACTACAATAATAACACTGTTGTGTTCTTCTGAAAAGGGTAAATTCATCAGAATCCACTTCCTCCCAACTGGCAAACTGTCCAGTGCTGATATTGAAACATGTAAGTATAACATTCACAAAATTAAACAAGTGACATTATTAGTAGGCTAGATATTTATTATGACCAAACCTCATAGATCTGCTGGAGAAGTCCAGAGTGAGCTTCCAGATGAGAGAGGCTACCACATCTTCTACCAGATGATGACCAACCACAAGCCTGAGCTGATTGGTGAGCTGAATAACTGATAACTGATATAACTAATCTTAATTGTCAACAACAATGGTCCATAATCATTTGACGGAAGCAGATCCAGTCTAACTTATTTGATTCTATGTGTTTCCACACCAGAAATGTGTCTCATCACCAGCAACCCCTATGACTTCCCCATGTGCAGTCAGGGTCATATCACTGTGGCCAGCATTGATGACAAAGCGGAGTTGGATGCCACTGATGTGAGTGATGTGTAGTAATCTACCTACAGATGTTCCAACTTATTATATTATTTTATATGTTTAAATGTTAATTTAACAATAATTACATTACATATGCAGTTTCTCAAATTGCCATAAGATGGTAAATGATAGAGACGTGTTACTTAGAATTAACCTGACCCGTCAGATGGTTTGTTACACAGAAGAACCATCTTGGAAGTACGTAGTAGCATGCATTTTCAAGGTGGAAAGCAAGTCAATACAGTGCATTAAAGCAACAGCAATGATCGCTTATACACTTATCCAAAACATTTTAATTAAAAAACAGAGTTGGCCTGAAGGAAGCACTATGAAGCTCAAATTTAGAAGGCCTTACTTCCACACCACAATTCTAATTGACAAGAAACGTTGCTGACATATCCAGCTTTCCTTGCTCTACAAGTGTGCCTTTAAGTGTGGCAAGTGACACAATGAGGCGCCCCGATGTGTGGCATCTTCCAGGTTAATAACGTCTCAGACTGACTGCCCGCAGGTGCAATCAGCAGGTGCAATCAGCCCAATCAGTGAGACGAATGGCATCTGGGAAGGGGAGAAAGAAAATAGGGATTTTAGAAGATGACACACATCACATCATAAACAAAATAACACATTACATATACTAACCTGATGTTTACATGGTGTTAAAAATATGGCAATAATGATAATGAACAACCTACATACGTGACAACCCCCTAGTCCACAATCAAGCTATTGGTCACTTGTCTGCATGTGGTTGACATTCTTATATATTTTTTCTTTTACTTATTTCAACTTCTTTTCATCCAGGATGCTATTGACGTTCTGGGCTTCAGTGGTGAAGAGAAGAATTATATCTGGAAGCTGACTGGTGCTGTGCTTCACCATGGCAACTTGAAGTTCAAGCAGAAGCAGCGTGAGGAGCAGGCTGAGGCTGATGGCACAGAGGGTGAGTATTAAAATATATGTTCACTATTTTTCAACCCAACCCTTATGTTGCTTCCCATCATTTATAATAATGCATCAAATATTATATTCCATATTTTGCTATGCTAGTGTGCTATGGCATCATGCTGTCTCTTTGCTATGCTGAACCCTAGGCATTATGCTATCTCTTTGCTGTGCTAGTGTACCCCTATGGCAGTATGATGTATTTTTACTATGCTAGTGTAACTCTATGGCATTATACTGTCTCTTGGCTATGTTAGTGTAACTATATGGCAGTATGCTGTCTCCTTGCTATGTTAGTGTATCTATGGCATTATTTTGTCTCTTTGCTATGCTAGTGTGACTCTATGGCATTATGCTGTCACTTTGCTATGCTAGTGTAACTCAGTATAATGCATTATTTTGTCTCTCTAATATGCTAGTGTGACACTATGGCATGAATCGTGAATCCAATATTCCTGGATATTTCTCCTGAATGCGTTTTATACACATTTTCAGAGGCTGACAAAATCGCCTACCTTTTGGGCATTAACTCTGCTGACATGCTGAAGGGTCTGTGCTACCCCAAAGTGAAGGTCGGAAACGAGTATGTCACCAAGGGACAGACTGTGCCTCAGGTGAGCAAGATACATTACATCCGTCCCCTTCTATGTATTTCACACATACCGGTAGGTCACAGCAAATATGTTGCTTCACATTTTCCTGTATACACTATTTCCAAAGTAACATTTTGGAGAGTGCACCGTACATTTTGCAGAGTAAATTTTACTCAAACTGAATACATTTTACTCAAACTGAGTAAAATTTTACTCAGTTTGAGTAAAATGTACTCAGTTTGAGTCAAATTTACTCTGCGAAATGTACTGTGTGTGTGAAAGTGGCAGACTGACAGCATTGGAGTGCTAATGTATGTAGATACATGTGATTTAATTAAATCAAATAACTTTTTTCAGGTCTATAACTCTGTTATGGCCCTGGCCAAGTCCATCTATGAGAGGATGTTCTTGTGGATGGTCATCCGTATCAACCAGCAGCTGGACACAAAGATGCCAAGATCGTCTTACATTGGTGTGCTGGACATTGCTGGTTTTGAGATCTTTGATGTAAGTATGCAATTATAGCAATCTATGGACTGCCTAATTTCATGGAAAGACATTTCCTCAAGTAATGTAGGAGATTAGGCTAATATATTCCCCCCCACTGACAGTACAACAGCATGGAGCAGCTTTGCATCAACTTCACCAATGAGAAACTGCAACAGTTCTTCAACCACACCATGTTTGTCCTGGAGCAAGAGGAGTACAAGAAGGAGGGTATTATCTGGGAGTTCATTGACTTCGGCATGGACTTGGCTGCCTGCATTGAGCTCATTGAGAAGGTACACCATAACGTTGTGACTTATTCAAATATTCCTTAGAATGCCACAAGGTGTGTCTAAATGATCTGTATATCTCTTTTCCACTTTTATAAAGCCCATGGGCATCTTCTCCATCCTTGAAGAGGAGTGTATGTTCCCCAAGGCATCTGACTCTAGCTTCATATGGGCAAGAACATAGCATTTGAGAAGCCTAAACCCGGCAAGGGCAAGGCTGAGGCCCACTTCTCCATGGTCCACTATGCTGGAACTGTGGATTACAACGTCACTGGATGGCTGGACAAGAACAAGGATCCACTGAACGATTCGGTGATGCAGCTTTACAATAAGTCTTCCGTTAAACTGCTGCCTGTACTGTATCCTGCTGCAGTTGAAGGTACGTCATTATGAGAAATGTACTTTTTAAAGTGTGATTATTAAATTTTTTACTTTGGTCTAAGAGACAATTATCCAAACTTCTAAGTATCCTCTGTGTCATACAACATGTATTTTCAATACTATCAATTAAATTACATTGTCCAACAACCAGCATAATTCTATTTAGATAATAATGTTGAATCTATAAACTGATTATGTATTATCAAATTAATAGAGACTGGTGGCGCAAAGAAGGGAGGCAAGAAGAAGGGTGGCTCCATGCAGACTGTGTCCTCCCAGTTCAGGGTATGATGTAACAACAACACTGTGACTTTTTGGAATTAAATACAAATAATTGCTTTTCATTAATAATATTTGGTTTTGATATGTATCTACAGGAGAACTTGGGCAAGCTGATGACCAACTTGAGGGCCACCCATCCTCACTTTGTGCGTTGCCTGATTCCCAATGAGTCTAAGACTCCAGGTACACTAACAGTTAACATAATGTTTGTCTTATTATGATGTGCTTTAGTGATTTAGTGTAGTGTAGTGGTAATGAGTCATTACATTGTCGTAATAATCATTAAAAAATCTTCTCTGTAGGTCTGATGCAGAACTTCCTGGTTATCCACCAGCTGAGGTGTAATGGTGTACTGGAGGGTATCAGAATCTGCAGAAAGGGATTCCCTAGCAGAATTATCTATGCTGACTTTAAGCAGAGGTATCCATTAACTCTCAACAAACTTTGAAACTTACAACTACCGTGCTGAACATGACCATGAACTCTTTCACAAAAGGTACAAAATACTGAATGCCAGTGTCATCCCTGATGGTCAGTTCATGGACAACAAGAAGGCCTCTGAGAAGCTGCTTGGTTCAATTGATGTGGAACACGAAGACTACAAGTTTGGGCACACCAAGGTAAATAAAACACAAAATGTTGATTAACTTCATTTGATAGCATGGCCTGAGATAAGTCTCAATACTGACTGTACGCAGGGTGTCCAGTATAACCTAATAACCAGATAATTACATATAATAAATTTTCTTAATATATAAAACAAATTGTCGTATTTAGATGCCGAATCCAAGACATAGACATAGACTAAGACATATCTGAGTCGGGTACAGCCCTAGTAAATGGACTGCAGTTATATAGCGCTTTTATCCAAAGTGCTTTACAATTTATGCCTCATATTCATCCATGCACTCACATTCACACACCGATGGCAGAGGCAACCATCCAAGGTATCAACCTGGTTATTGGGATCTGGGGGTTAAGTGTCTTGCTCAAGGACCTTCTGATTACCAGACAACCTCTCTACCTCCTGAGCCACTGTCACCCCTGTTAATGCGCCATAAGGCGAGGTCATGTGAAGATTTTGTTGACACACAAACCTCCCCCATAAATTATGTAACTAGACCAAGGGCAATCACACCAGGTTTGTTTAGTCCAGTTGAATGGAATGCTGGATAATTTACCCCCTTGATTAATTTGGGTTTGTGTGAACACCGGAATCGAACTTGGGCGCAAACAACCACATCCTGGTCCACCTGTTTGAGGTGGTCTCAGTCTGCTTCCAAGGAAACCCTAGAGTGGTTTGTTTGATGTGTGAAAACAATCTGAAAAATATACCTGAAAAACTGAGCATTTAATAAGGTGATTGGACAGTTTTCCATTTATTTCCAAATATACACTTTTTCATAATCACAATGCTATTATTTCCGCTGTGAGGTCAAAATAGCCATATAATGGGGCGCCCGATTGTCGAACCACGTAATGTGCTGCATCAAAACACGGCCGATTCCAGGACCCGGCGTTCTTTGCCGAATGTCTTCCCCTGCTCTGTCTCCCATTCTTCCCCTCTCTCTCTCTCTCTCTGATTGATTGATTGATTGAAAACTTTATTAACAGATTGCAGAATGGGTACAATACAGTACGGCTCAATACACACAATTGTTAAGGGGATGCAGACCAGAGAAAGACTTTCATCTTGTTTACATCAGGGTCCCCCATTTTCAATTCATCAGGATTCATCTCTATCTCTCTCTCTCTCTCTCTCTCTCTCTCTCTCTCTCTCTCTCTCTCTCTCTCTCTCTCTCTCTCTCTCTCTCTCTCTCTCTCTCTCTCTCTCTCTCTCTCTCTCTCTCTATCTCTCTCTACCGGACTGGTAGTAAAAACCAATAAAAAATCGACCAAAAAAATAAGAATAGCCATATAATGTTGTGATACTAAACAAACCTTGCATGCATAATTCAGATCACAGTAGTGTATAAGTAATCACCAAAACAAAATTGTCAGAGGAAAGCAACAGTTGTGATTGGAGGGTCAAGAAAAGAGGGCGAAGGCTGGGAAAGATAACTTGGAAAACAAAGTAGCTCAGAACTGCATGATCTGTGCAAGCCAAAGCAGAGATAACAATATTTATTCTTCTCCCTGCTCCTTTTGTCCATGGAATGATAATTATGATTGTGTAATGAAGAAACTCTGATTGTATGATTCTATGTGGCAAATAAATACTCTGAATCTGAGGCCCTGTTTAGACGGAAACGCTAGCAGGTGAATCCGCAAAATTTTTTTTTCGGGAAACTGCGTTTTTACTTGGTGAAACAGCAAAAAAGTGAGACTACCTTCCAGGGTGGAATTCCTAGAAACGATAAACCTTTGCGCTATCATCTAAACTGTCAAACCGCATAAAACGATGACGAAAGGGTTGTCAAGGCTCTCGTCGCGCGTACTGCTTACATCACAGGCATGCGCCAGTAGCCAAGAAGCGTAAACAAAGCATGTCTGATTCTATCCATGGCGATCACCTGAAGGCTACATTGGCAGTACTTTTAAATACACAAGAATCTGTCCCGCAGCGTGACTGGACCCACTGTCTGTGAGTGACTCTGCTTTGGTCCAATCACATTCCCCACCCACAGTCTGCGAATCAGAGGCAGAGTAGGGCGGGTCTTCACAGCACGTCATGTGACATATGCGCCAATCGTGTGACAGCGGGGCTCAGTCGTCTTGAGTCGTTACAGCCTCGTCTGCACGGAGAATTCCATCCCAAAACACTAGTCTAAACGCAAAATTAAAAGTGAGACCGCAAGACGACTTTTGCGGTTTCTGTTCAGACTCTCTCCATCTAAACGTAGCCTGAATCTGAATATTATATAGGTTCATTAGCATTCAAAATGATGTCCAATGTTTGTTTTTTAATTGCCAATATGAAACAAAAGCGAATAATTTTTTTATTCAAAATGTGTGAAAGCAACCTAAGTTTGGATTCTCTTATGTTTGATTTTGACATTGTTGCAGATGAATATGAAGTGAATGGCATCTAGTAGGTATGGGAATTAATCACATGATAACTGTTTCAGTGATAATGTCATCTATGAAAAATCCATGTCTGAGTTTTATAAATGATCCCTTAGTAAAAACCACCAAAGTCATTATGAATATGTCATTCGTCTTATTCAGGTGTTCTTCAAAGCTGGTCTGCTGGGTGTCCTTGAGGAGATGAGAGATGAGAAGCTGGCTAGTCTGGTCAGAATGACTCAGTCTCTTTGCCGTGGTTTCCTCATGAGGAGGGAGTTTGTGAAGATGACGGCGAGAAGGCACGTTGAAAACAGCCACATTCTAAATACATTGTTATGTTAAAAAACATGCTGAAATTAATTTATTATATAACAGCAACTTTTTTTTCACAGGGAAGCTATTTATTATATCCAATACAACATCCGCTCATTCATGAATGTCAAACACTGGCCATGGATGAAGGTTTACTACAAGATCAAACCTCTTCTGAAGACTGCTGAGACTGAGAAGGAGTTGGCTAACATGAAGGAGAACTATGAGAAGATGACGACAGACCTGGCCGCTGCTCTGGCTAAGAAGAAGGAGCTGGAGATGAAGATGGTGTCTCTTCTCCAAGAGAAGAATGATCTGTCGCTGCTAGCGGCATCTGTAAGTAGACTTCAACTGTCTAGAAACTGTTGATATATGTAAATTATAAACTGTCTCTCTGTTTTGACATATAGAGAATAATAGTATCATTATTATTGTGCCCTATAGGAATCAGATAATCTGTCAGATGCTGAGGAGAGATGTGAGGGACTTATCAAGAGTAAGATCCAGCTTGAGGCCAAACTCAAGGAGACAACTGAGAAACTGGAAGATGAGGAGGAAATTAATGGTGAGCTGACTGCCAAGAAGAGGAAACTGGAGGATGAATGCTCTGAGCTCAAGAAGGACATTGATGACCTGGAGCTCACCTTGGCTAAAGTGGAGAAGGAGAAACATGCCACTGAGAACAAGGTTCATAAGTATTCCCTCTGGCTAAATGATCAAACGATAACAAGATGATCATTCATTTATGATAACATGATTTGTATTCCTTATTCAGGTGAAGAACCTGACTGAGGAGATGGCCGCTCAGGATGAGAGCGTTGCTAAGCTGACAAAGGAGAAGAAAGCCCTCCAAGAGGCACATCAGCAGACTCTTGATGACCTGCAGGCAGAGGAAGACAAAGTCAACACTCTGACCAAGGCCAAGACCAAGCTTGAGCAGCAGCAAGTGGATGATGTGAGTTATGAGTTCTATAAAAATGTTGAAGAAAACAAGCAGGACATTTGAGATGAGCTATGACCAATTTGTCATTAGGAAATGTTACATTTACAGTTTATTGCTGCCTGGAAATGCTTTAACCTGAACACGGGATCCATTAGCTTTATGCAATTATGTAATTGGCGCACCAGTGTTGTAGCTGGATATATGTACAAAGTCCCATGTTTAATGGACTCTGAAGTGTACAATGTATTGCTTTTCAACGTTGAACATTAGCGCCACCATCTGGGTGATTGCTGTGATATTTAGAGTGATCAATTGCCACATCAAAATCTTTGTGGCAAATGTAATGTCTCTATTATATGATTTTTGTGAATATCACCATCATGTGACTGATTCACACAAACCTTTGGACATCTCTTTACTATCATGGAGCAAGCATGTGTGTCAAGTGTGGTGTCACTTCCTGTTTACAGTGCCTTTCAGAAATACACATTTCAAGAAGCTGTGCTCTAGATGCCACACAGCAAGCGTTGTGAGAATCAGGTGAATAGTCAGGCTTGGAGGAGTGGTGGAAAGATTCTAAATGGCAAAAAATGCAATATGGCAGACATGGGTCGTCGTACTGGTGAAGTTGTAGAAAAGGGATAGCTAGGATGAGCACAAAGTCTATTGTCAATCAGATTTATGGTGTTTATCTTTGAATGTTTGGCAACGATCTGATTAACTGGCATGAAATGTGATGTGGTGTGTTGACACACCAATATCTATCATTATGTATTGGCAAACTAGTTATTAACATTTTGGGACGGTTCGACCGATAGACAAACTTATACTAGCTGCTTGGTTGCATCTAAAAATCCTATTGTTGACCAATTTCTAAACTTAAATTCACAGCTTGAAGGTTCTTTGGAGCAAGAGAAGAAGCTCCGCATGGACCTTAGAGAACCAAGAGGAAGCTTGAAGGTGACCTGAAACTGGCTCAAGAATCCATCATGGATCTGGAGAATGACAAGCAGCAGTCTGATGAGAAGATCAAGAAGTAATATAGATTGGGTTTCACTTATATACTGTACTGTATATTTTCTCATGCATGACATAATATACTGTGTGAAGATGAGGTGACTATACTGTTTCTTCTTATGAATCTTATAGGAAAGACTTTGAAACTGCCCAGCTGCTTAACAAGATTGAGGATGAGCAGTCCCTGGGTGCTCAGCTTCAGAAGAAGATCAAGGAGCTGCAGGTGAGTACGATTATATTTTACCTCTTTCGTACAACGTATTTGCCAAACATTAGATTCTGATTGGCTGAGAGTATGGCATTTATTCATTGAATCCACCAAAGTAGTGCCAATAAGTAGTTTCGGTTCTAAATCAATTCCGAAATGTACAACACTGATTACTATTGATTTTCAATTGTAATTTACTTTACCCTTGCAATGACACTCAGTAGCAAGAGAGAGCCACAATCTGAGGCTAGGCAAGATAAAGATACAAGATTTATTATTGCGAGTGTTGGTACTATATAATTTTGTTATGATGTGGTAGCTATGTCCCAGTCCAAAACCACCAAGGCAAAATGTGTAGTTGTTTGCTGGAACATTAACAGTAAATAATGATTCCATTGCATAGGAATCTAATGTTTATGAATAATTGTGTTCCATGCATTAGTTAGATCTTCAGGTATTGCCAGGAACAGAGATATCACTAGCTAAATGATTTTATTTTCAAAAGTTAAAAAGTCCATATTTTCCAGGTTTTTGTGGAAATTATATTATTTGATCGTAAGCGGTTGTATGAAAAATTTACTTGGGCCCAGGAGTTACAATTTAAATGCCCTTTGTGCAGAGTGTAACACCTCTGTGTTGTGACATTAAAGAGCGCTACACCTGGCTGCTCCTTCATTTTCCTTCAATGAACCTATTGTCAAACTTATGAATTGCAATCACTCATCATATGAATTTTAAATCATTTAAAGGCCCGTATTGAAGAGCTGGAGGAGGAGATTGAGGCTGAACGTGCTGCTCGTGCCAAGGTTGAGAAGCAGAGAGCTGACCTCTCCAGGGAACTGGAGGAGATCAGTGAGAGGCTTGAGGAGGCTGGTGGAGCCACTGCTTCTCAGATTGAGATGAACAAGAAGCGTGAGGCTGAGTTCCAGAAGCTGCGTCGTGACCTTGAGGAGTCCACCCTCCAGCATGAAGCCACCGCATCTGCTCTCCGCAAGAAGCAGGCTGACAGTGTTGCAGAGCTGGGAGAGCAAATCGACAACCTCCAGCGTGTCAAGCAGAAGCTGGAGAAGGAGAAGAGTGAATACAAGATGGAGATTGATGACCTCTCCAGCAACATGGAAGCTGTTGCTAAGGCCAAGGTATACTAATCTACACAGTACATATACATTCATGTGTAGAACACATGTCTGAAAAAAATACACAACCCATTCAATGTGATTAACAGGGAAATCTTGAGAAGATGAGTCGCACCCTTGAGGACCAACTTAGTGAACTGAAGGCCAAAAGCGACAAGAATGTGCGCCAGATAAATGATATCAGCGGTCAGAGAGCAAGACTTCTAACTGAGAATGGTGAGTTTTTTTTTTTTTACTCTAGCATTTTCTTTTTTTACTCTAACGTATCTAAAATAAATCAAATTTCAAAATCAGGTGTGTTTGGTCGTCAGCTTGAGGAGAAAGAAGCCCTTGTCTCCCAGCTGACCAGAGGCAAGCAGGCCTCCACTCAGCAGATTGATGAGCTGAAGAGGCAGGTTGAGGAGGAGGTTAAGGTGAGGAGAATCTTCTTAAAAAGGTATGACAGATATTTTTCTTTGAATTATTATTGTCTCTAATTAAATTGTACTTATTTCAATAACCTTTTTAGGCTAAGAATGCCCTTGCCCATGGTGTTCAATCAGCCCGCCATGACTGTGACCTGCTGAGGGAGCAGTTTGAGGAGGAGCAGGAGGCCAAGGCTGAGCTGCAGCGTGGAATGTCCAAGGCCAACAGTGAGGTGGCCCAGTGGAGGGCCAAGTATGAAACTGATGCTATCCAGCGCACAGAGGAGCTTGAGGAGGCAAAGTAAGTCAATTTTGTAATTTTCTACTGTACATCTCAACAAACATAGTTCATTACATTTCATAACATTGTTACATTTAATAACTGTTCACCAGGAAAAAGCTGGCCCAGCGCCTTCAGGAGGCTGAGGAGCAGATTGAGGCTGTGAACTCCAAGTGTGCCTCTCTTGAGAAGACCAAACAGAGACTCCAGGGTGAGGTGGAGGACCTCATGATTGATGTGGAGAGGGCCAATGGTCTGGCTGCCAACCTTGACAAGAAGCAGAGGAACTTTGACAAGGTACATTGATATTCATTACTTTAACTAAGGACATGTATTGAGAATTTTTTCCTCCAAATACTAGGTTAGATTTCTCTAAATTACTTTGCAGGTCCTGGCTGAGTGGAAGCAGAAGTTCGAGGAGGGCCAGGCAGAGCTGGAAGGAGCTCAGAAAGAGGCTCGTTCTCTCAGCACTGAGGTATTCAAGATTAAGAACTCCTATGAGGATGCCCTGGATCAGCTGGAGACCCTGAAACGCGAGAACAAGAACCTGCAGCGTGAGTCCATTAAGAAAAATAATTGTTACTTAATACCATGATAGATGCAGATGAACACACTAGCTAGGACAGCTGCAATGTAGTGTTTCTAATCCCTGTTTTGTGGTATCTACAGAGGAGATATCAGACCTGACTGAACAGATTGGTGAGACTGGAAAGAGCATCCATGAGCTTGAGAAGGCCAAGAAGACAGTAGAAACTGAGAAATCAGAGATGCAGACAGCCCTTGAGGAAGCTGAGGTAAATATTATCTCTACATTATAATGTTATTTTGTTCGTACATTTTGTTTTTACAGTTAATCAAATAATGATATATATATATATTTCCATTACATTCGAAAGTGAACCAGGACTATATATATTGGATGTATATTTTTAGGGAACTCTGGAACATGAAGAGTCCAAGATTCTGCGTGTCCATCTGGAGCTCAACCAGATTAAGGGTGAGGTTGACAGGAAGCTGGCAGAAAAGGATGAGGAGATGGAGCAGATCAAGAGGAACAGCCAGAGGGTGATTGACTCCATGCAGGGCACTCTGGATTCTGAGGTCAGGAGCAGGAATGATGCCCTGAGAATCAAGAAGAAGATGGAGGGAGACCTGAATGAGATGGAGATCCAGCTGAGTCATGCCAACCGCCAGGCTGCTGAGGCCCAGAAGTCACTGAGGAATGTTCAGGGACAGCTCAAGGTACTGAATGAGGAACCTTTGTATTACGCTGTCACAGTACAGACCTTTATATGCTAATTAATCAGTGATCCAAAATATGAAAGGTTTATATGTATGTCATATGAAAAGGCTCCTCTTTCCAATGGCAGGGTTAAATCTGGATTTAGTAATTTCCTCACGGTTTTACGATAAAAGAGATATAATTAGCATTTTTCCGATAAATCCTTATCGAAAAAATCGAACCCTTACAAAACATCGGTAAAAATGAAAATATACACTTTGACTGCTGTTTTGATAGGGTTATGGTCTTTACTCTTGGCAAATCTTTTTCTTTTTTTAAACATTACCTCTTAACATCCAAGTGGGCCCTCATGAGGACGATTCGCAACGCACCACTTTGCTAGCGGCTCGGGTGTGCATTTCATTTAATACAATATATAGATAGAATTATAGCCCTATTGGTTGCCTGTCAATTGCCCTTTCAGGTGACAAAATCCGTTCATTGGTTCGTGAGTTACATGCCGATATGTGAGGCATGTGCCAAAGTACACATTACCACGCCCGACCTCCGGAGGATCTAGCTCAGTCAATCATTTGGCGATCTCGAAAATATTTGGACAGGGTTGTAGCCAATGAGTGTGGCTTTCCAATGATACCCCATGATATGATAATTTGGGATCTAATATGATCTCTATTGATCGATTTATGATAAAGAAAAGCAGGGTCCCCCAATTGGGGGACCTACAGGCTTAACATTAACTCATTGACTGCCACACTGTTTTTCCATCTTTACTCCCTGTCCCCAGCGTTATTGACAATTTTCACTATGTTTGCGGACCCATCGTATATTCTATATTATAGCTATGGAGACAATAGTATGGTTCATTTGACAGGCACTATTTATACTCCAACAGGGACGAAACAGTTTATTTCTACATACCTTTGTTTGTGCGCTATACCATGCTAAAAATCTCCCTGTTTCACAATAATCCAGGCTGGTTTTCTAGATTGTGAGATATAGAGTGTTTTATACGGCGTATGCGCAACTCTCGCGGCTGCTCGCCTGAAACCTATATTATTGCCAGGTCAGAGGTAAAGATGATCATGTTTCTTCACAAAGCCATCAGGGGGGGGGGGGGAGTTTTCCGACGCTGCGATCATTACAAAAGCATGTTTTATGATGGGTTCGGTAAAATAGACGTAAGATAGACCTTACCTCAGCAGGTACATGACCATATGTTTCTTCACAAAGCCGGGGGGGGGGGGGGGGGGGGGGGGGGGGCTAGTGGGTAGTTTTCCGACGTAAAATAGACATTACCTTTGTCAGAAGGTTCTCCACCCTCGCTCCAAGTGTCTTGAATCAGAACAGGATCAATGCATATAACGTTAGGTGGCCCTCATCCGTTGTTTTCTTCTCCTAGTCTGCTTGGGCCAGACTATACCAAAGAGCCGAATAGGTTTCCTCATCGGCCGGTTTGACTAGTATTTTTATGATTTACCAGAAGTGCTGAGTCCAACAGTCTGGTGGAAACGCACCTTATCACCCATAATCATCATCCATATAATCCGTTTTTGTCTTCTTCATAATATCCAAAAGTTCGTTCTAGGCGATCGCCATTGTCGAACGTTAGATTTATGTAGTTTGCTCAGTGCTGCCATGCCACTGCTAGTGATTTGGTTGTGTTCAGGGTTCGAATTATCACCTGAGAGCTATGGGGGCCCCCTGAATTTTTTTTTTTTACAATTCTTTTCCTGAAATTGTGGCTGTTTTCGAAGTCATATTTAGAGGAATATCTCATTAGGATTAGTCTAATACTAAGTAATAATGACATCACACAACAGTCTAATCATTAGACTATTGTGTGATGTCATTATTCAGTCTCATTCTTAACCATCAATATTTGTTCATTTTCTTACTCACCTCTGATATATAATGCCATATTTACTTATTTGCATTTTGCATCTGATAAAATACAACAATTTAATTAGAAAAATGAGACCAAATGATCGGATCGGTGAGCTGGCCTGACTGTTGCACCGTTCAACTCATTAAGTGTCATAAGGGGGTTCAATTTGGTATACAGCAACCTTTCTTTAGCGACAGTATATGCCGCCCTGAATGAACTGGCTGTCTCCTTGAGCAAAGCAGATGTTATTTCGCTAACTTTTTTTGGAAGCACTTCCTTCTGGTTTTGACTTTCTATTTCTATAGCTTGCTTATGAGCAATGCTATCACTGTGCAAGTATATTTTCTTCCTCAACTTCTTGCTCTGAGAGCTAGTCACAGTCCCATTCATCCACTGCTCTGCCAAATGGGCTCCAAATGATTTATTTAACAATGTCTTGGTGTTTTTACATGGAAGGCAGCCAATGCATCCCTCCTTGGCAAATAACCAGCTATATTTATTTTTCCAAAAGTTCCACTGACCGGCGCGGTAACTATAACAGGTGCACTGCGCACAGGAGCAGCAGAGCTAACACTAGTACTAGCACTAGCAGTGTCAACTTCAGTGACAGTAGCGCTGCTAGCTGCTGCACTAACAGCGTCAGTCTTTGGCCTTTTTATAAAACCAAAGCTGTCCAGCTTTGTACAGCCTTGCGGCGGGTTGAGAATTTTTTTTGGTGGCATGTGGCGTACCGTTTAGTGTTTATGTTTTCAGTTGCAGGACACGGACCGGCAGCCTTGTGTTTACAGCAGCTGCTTGCTGCTTCTTCTTCACTAGGTTGGAGTAGCGTTAAACTTATGGGCGACGCTCATGGACGACGCATAGCGGCTTGGAGGTGAAATGCAGCCTATTCCACAACATTAATTACTCTGTTCTTTTAAAAACTGAAAAGAAAAATATTATCTATTAACAATTTATTTAGGTAACATAAATACGAATTCGTACATAAAAAAAAAAAAAAAAAGATTATATAATTTTTTTTAAGAGACCCCGGGTCTTGACTATGGGGGCTCAGACTCTAGCTATGGGGGCTGAGCCCCCATTGGCCCCCTCATAATTCGAACACTGGTTGTGTTTAGCCCATGCAGTTCATAAGGTAGGCGATACGGCCACCTGTTGGAATTCAATCGTCATTGCAGGTCCCAGCCACACTCACAAAGGCCTGTGCAGGTGTTTAGAATAATAAAAAAGGAAAAAGGAACTAAAAATCTGATATCTCGTTTTTGGCACTCAACCGCTGGCACTCAGAAACGAGATATCTCGTGATTGGCGCTCAATGAGTTAATTGATGTTTACATTTATTTTTGTATTACTGTTGATGTCCCCCACTTGCATGAGATATTGTAAATTAAGCTCCAATTCCATGGCTGCTTGGAGCTGAAAGGCATGTATGTAGGGTGACCAGATGCAAAAAGTCCAAAAGCAGGACAACAGTAAGATTTTGGTGGGACAAAGTGGGACAGATAGATAATGTAATTTTTTTTATTAGAATAACTCGTCTTCACCGAATAGATAAAGGTTAAATCAAAATAAATACAGAATTATATCTCTCCACATTCATCTTGGCACTGGCAGCCGGCTTGTTACCACCTAACATATCTGTTTTTGTAGGAGGGGCTTTTAGACCAATGTTTTTTTTTTGCTTCGAAAAGAGGGACATCCTCTCAACATGTGGGACATTCGGTCAAATGGTGGGACAGTACAACCAAAAGGGGGACACCTGGTCACCCTACATCAGGGGTGTACAGTGCGACATATATGTCGCACGTGCGACACTGACGTCAGTCTGTGCGATGAATGAATTGACTTCACTAGCACGGGTGCGATGGCCCGTGGCGCAGGAAAAAAAAAAGAAAAAAAAGTGTGACGGTAAATGAATGGACCACGGCGCTATCCACTTGGTACTTGTAGTCTTGTGCGATTAAATACAATGTCCCTTCTGCGTAAGACTCCATATATCAAACACCAAATCCCATAATCCCTAGCGAACAATATCCCCGCGAGTTGCGAGCAGTGACTCTATCCGCTCGGCTCAGCTCACAACACAGCAGGTGAGCAGGACTTGTCTCAGCAGCAGACAGTAGCCTTTGGAACGCGGACATTGAAACAGAGCTAGTGGATAGTGTTGTCGCGACCCAAAACAAATCCCTGCTGTTTTATTCGGTAACGGGTCAAATGCATATAACATGCTTTGCAATCCTCGCGTCATAAAGTCCGAAAAGAACGTTACGTTAGCATGAGCTAACAACAAGCTGTTCATAGCCATATAGAGAGAACAGCAGACGGGCAGAGTGAGGAGGAGGGGACAGACATTCTCCCTTCTCTGTGTGTGTGTGTGCGTTTGGAAAGATCACATGAAGTCAGACAAGTATATTATATTGATAGTAAATGTACTGAGGGTGGACAGATAATGTTGATATTTAAACATAAAAAATACAATACAAAATAAATGTATTCATGATCATGCAACATAAAACGGTTGCGTGTTGTGAGTTCCAAAACATTTAACTTAAAGTTTAAAGCTCAATATATCAAACCGTGGCACTTTACAGTGAACAGGAGGTCTATGTGTATTAAAAACAATAGATTGTTTTTCCTTTAAAAGTCTGGAAGAGGTCAAAAATAAAAATGTCAAATGATATTTCCGTTGCCTTTTTTGAGTTGATCTAAATGTTACTGATTGTGTTAAATGGGCTTATGTTATGATATCGTCTCATATCGATTGCAGGCACCTGCATCGTATCATATCGTGGCATATATCAGCAAATATCGTATTGTTGTCCAAAGAATCTATATCGTATCGTATCGTGATGAAACTGGTGATTCCCACCCCTAGTAGAGTCCATACACCCAACACCAAATCCCATAATTCCTTACACGTAACGTGTCTGGCTGTGTGACGTCAACTTGTCAGCATAAAATGACAGCCAAACATGGCACTGCAACTAAATAACACAAATACAATAGGCACATTTGTGACTGTTACAAATATAACACATTTTATACTTGTGCTACAAGATTTTGGCCTGTGCTACAAAACGATCAACCTCTGTAGCACCAGTGCTATGTGCACAAAAAGTTAACGTACAGCCCTGCCTTACATGTATGGCATACCCTTAATTGTAGCCACATTCTGACCTTTTGTGATAATTTCAGTCACCTATGTCTTTTAACATTAGGATGCCCAACTGCACCTTGATGATGCTCTCAGAGCACAGGAAGACCTGAAGGAGCAGGCTGCCATGGTTGACCGTAGAAATGGACTCATGGTGGCTGAGATCGAGGAGCTGAGAGCTGGTCTGGAGCAGACAGAAAGAGGCCGCAAAGTGGCTGAGCAGGAACTGGTGGACGCCAGTGAGCGTGTTGGACTGCTGCACTCTCAGGTAAACAAACAACATTATCTGATCATTTGTTTTTAGGCATGGGTTTATTTGAGTTATGTTGTGCGAGCCATCCTTGAAAATCTTATCTGTATAATCTGTTTTTCTTTTAGAACACCAGCCTTCTGAACACCAAGAAGAAGATTGAGACTGACCTGGTTCAAGTCCAGGGTGAAGTAGATGACAGTGTTCAGGAAGCCAGGAATGCAGAGGAGAAGGCCAAGAAGGCCATCACTGATGTGGGTTTACATTTCATATGAGTGTCTTTATGGCCAAGAAGGCCATCACTGATGTGGGTTTACATTTCATATGATAGTTTCTTTATGGCCAAGAAGGTCATCACTGATGAGTTGGTTTCTTCATGTAATTTCAGTCAACAATGTAACATTTTCTCATGACATTTCAAGTGAATACAAATTATTTATCTTATAGGCTGCCATGATGGCTGAGGAGCTGAAGAAGGAGCAGGACACCAGCTCTCACCTGGAGAGGATGAAGAAGAACCTGGAAGTCACAGTCAAGGACCTCCAGCACCGCCTGGATGAGGCTGAGAATCTGGCCATGAAGGGGGGCAAGCAGCTCCAGAAACTGGAATCCAGGGTAAGAGAAAATAATAGCCACATGTCAAGATATATATATATATATATTGTTGAAGTAATCTGTACAATTACAGAGAAAAGTGGATTCTTAATATTTTATTCAATTCTGAAGGTGCGTGAGCTGGAAGGAAAGGTTGAGGCTGAGCAGAGACGTGGAGCAGATGCTGTTAAAGGTGTCCGCAAATACGAGAGGAGAGTGAAGGAACTCACCTACCAGGTATGTCATGTTCACATTCATGACAACTTGGTCATCATTAGTGTTTCTTTTGACTGAAGGAAAATATTGATTGATTGCTACCTCATTTCGCTGATTAATTGGAATGTCTTGCTTCCATTAGACTGAGGAGGACAAGAAGAATGTTGCCAGGCTGCAGGATCTGGTCGACAAGCTGCAGCTCAAGGTTAAGACCTACAAGAGGACGGCTGAGGAAGCAGTACGTTGTTTTAAGTCAAAATGCTCTACTTGTCTTTCTTCATGCTTTTCATTCTACTCTTTTCTATTCCTAAGTAATACTGATCTATGAAACTTTCACAGGAGGAGCAGGCCAATGGTCACCTGTCCAAGTGCAGGAAGGTTCAGAATGAGCTGGAGGAGGCTGAGGAGCGTGCTGACATTGCTGAGTCCCAGGTCAACAAGCTGAGAGCTAAGACCCGTGACTCTGGCAAGGTAAATGTGAATATGTTATTTGTGAACATTCATACAGTGGATTTTAAGTATGATAAGACTCAAAACCTTCCATTGGATATTGTCTCAATATCTTTATCTTTTACAGGGAAAAGAAGCTGCTGAATAAGCCTCCAATCTGGAAAAATGAATATATATTGCACAGTAATATGACAACATTATCTACTGTATTACAATAAAAGTTTCTTCAAAATAATTGTGTTTATCCTTTGTTTCATTACCATGTCCAAATTTCGTCAGCTATTTTACATTTTAGTTTTAGTCTTAGTCATGTGTCAAATGCTCTTTTTCGTTTTCATCATATTTAGTCACCTTCATTTATTTTTCGTTTAGTCAGTTTTAGTCAACTACAGGTCTGAGCATTTTAGTCTTTGTTTAGTCTTGATTTGTCTTTTTTGTTTAGTCTCGCCACTCAGGTACAGCCTCATAAATTGGTGTGAGCAAAACAGCTAACGTTAGTGCTAGCTGGTTAGACTCATGTAAGCTATTTAATGTGTTATATTGTGGTGGATCAACATAATGTAGCGATCTGTCATGCAGTACTGTAGGGAAGAAAGAAGATAGTTTCCTTTTCTGTATGGTGCTTTATTTCCAGCTCAATATGGGGTTTTATAGGTTGATAATTCCCTTCTCATACACAACACCGCTGCCTACCTGCTAATACACTAGCTTCACAACAACAACGTAACATGCAGTCCGTCCTCCCATATCTTCCGGGGGTAAACAACACCCCCAGCATAACAGTGGTGCCCCTAAGACCATACAACTAGAGCAACACACACCCACGGAACGATATGTTGGGGATAAGGGTTCCGCACGGACAATTATGTTTGTTACCGAGGTTACTTTTAACACAATCCCGCCCAAGCACGGATAGCTCCGTGATTCGATTCCACCCGTTGTGGACCGAAGCACGGACATGTCCGTGGGAAGGTTGTTTTGGCTTTATTCCATTTTAATAACCTATTCAAGGTCGCCGAGCGGCACTGCAGATTTACCCTACTCTTTGAATTCGCCAACGTGCATTACCGGCCAGATCCTCTTAGGGGCGATGTCGCGATAATGGTGTGTGCCCTGTGGCTGAACGGTGGACTCTTTCTTTTTACTTTCAATGGAGTTTTCAGTTAGGTCGATTCTGGATGTGCAGCCTGTAGCTTGGATTATGTTTTGGATCGCAGATTTCACTATGCAATAAGGGGATTTATCATCAGCCAATGGACATATCGATCTACCAGATGGCGATCGTTAACGGGGAAATGCTCAGGGGGATCCCACCGGCCCACGGTAAGATCTTTTTCGTGTAAAGTACATCCGATCAATGAATGAGGCTAATGAGGCTAATGCGGTTATTGGTAATCAATAATCAGAAACGACGTCCCCCCCCCGTCTCCCCCCTTTCATGCATACATGCTTGAGGATCGTGCCGATCATATGCAGTTTGAGTTATTTCTGTAGCATATGTATAACGTAAATGCCATTGGATATAACGGTAGTAGCTATCAGCCCTTTATCTCGCCTTCCAGGAAATATCCTAGCCGAAATCCCGTATAACGCTTATATTCACGGCGCTATAAAATGAGATAGTATTGATGACATTTTTTTTTCTTTAAGCCATTTTGAAGGGACGGTTTATGGTCTCAATTGACAATGAGAATGGACAGATGGCAATACTATAATGTATAGATTTAGCTCTACAAACAGCCCCACGTCTGTTTACATTTGCCGGTCCTCTAGAGCAGGGGTTCCCAACCTTTTTTCCCCCAGGGACCCCCAAACATCTCTGATGAAATTCCTGGACCCCCCTCCTAATAAAATACCATAAAATACTTTTTTTTGTCATTTTAAAACTTTTTTTTGTCATTTTAATAACAAACTGCTTATACACAGGCATATGCATCATAATTAGACCCACTATGCTTCTTTGACTTGTGCCTTCAATCAACAAATCTAATCTTGCACCATATGTATTTCAAAATGTTGGCCAATATTCAAATCCTTTTATTCATCCTCTCAAATCAGGCCCTAATGGTGAACGGTTTGCATTTATGTTGAATGAAGTAAGAATCCACTGCAGTAAAAATATCCTCACCTCGAGTGGTGGTAGTAAGGTTGACTGACATGAGAATGTCCTGCTTCAGATCCTCATTTTCGATATATTGCACATAAACGATGAGCACAGCCTCGTCTGCGACAGTTGTAGTTTCATCAAGTTGTATGGCAAATGGACCCTTTCTAAGCTTTTCTGACAGCTGCTGCTCGCAATCACTTGACATCTTATCAATTCGGTCTTTCACTACATTGTTCGAGAGTGGTACTGATTTTAGTTTATCCGCCACCTGTGGGCCGCACAGTTTCTAAACCATTTTGATGCAGGCTGGTTTGATGAGCTGCTCGCCAATATTGTGCGGTTTCTTTGCTTTTGCAATTAAAAGCGAACACTCAAAGGAGGCTTCGGTAGCCTTCTGTAAATCACTGCCACCCCTGCTCCACGCTACTCTAACATCAACAGGCTTGTTCGCCTTGAGAGACTGTTCTTTCCTCCGAAAAAAGTCTGGATCCTTCCCAACGGTTTCTGGGTGCTTAGACGCCTGATGTCTCTTCAGCTTGCTGGGCTTCAGGCTCGAGTTTGCCAACTTTTCTCCACAAATCACACACTCAGGTCGTTTGTCTGGTCCCTCAGTGAAGCCCATGGTGATGTAATTTTCGCGATTGCTGTAGGTCCTAACTTTTTTTGCAGATGAGCTGCCGCCATCTCCTTTTAGTTTGTCACACATTTTCGCCTCTGGCGGCTGACTGCAGATGAGCCGAGAAAGTTAACTAGCGTGCTAGGCTAGCTACAGAAAGTGATACAGTCAATTGATTCGCGTTTTAGCGGCTACCCGGTAGCCTACTGTTAACGTTAAAAAATCATGTCTAGATGTTTATTTATTTATCTTAATTTTTTATTGTAGTGGAGAGACTATTCATGCTTCTGATGATACAAATATGCTAATTAAATATTTCTATGGAAAAAAAAAAAAAAAAAAAAAAAAAAAATCATCTGTGGTCTGGCGGACCCCCTGCGCCCCCTGGCGGACCCCCAGGGGGTCCGCGGACCCCAGGTTGGAAATCACTGCTCTAGAGATTTATTAGACGCATCCCAATGGCCCCGAATGTGTTAAAGAAGAGATGGTACTTCAGATCCAAAACGTTGAGAAAGATCTACGGCTGTAGAAGAAGGACAAGGACTACTTAGCTCGTCTGCTGTTGTTTATTAACAGGAAGGCTCAGATCAAGGACATACATTGAATGAGTTAATCTTCAACATACTACGCTCAACTCTCCTCCTCTCTCTCCCTGTCTTCCACTATATACTCAAAGTAACTCCTCCCTTATTCCCCCACAATCCCTCAGAACAGGAGGTTTGTCATTAAAATGTTTAGCCAATCAATGTGTTACTCACTTGTGCCATCTCGTGGTTATATTTGAGAAGACATGTGTGTTTCTGTTATTCAAATTACCCACTAGTCTCATTTACACTACAACAATAGATGAGCTTTTGGTCTCCTCCGGTCTGGCTGGAGAACAAAAAGACCTCTTGGTTCACAGATACATGTTAGATCCTCTGAGACCCGAAGGCTCCACTGAGACCAGTCTGGAAGCCTTGCCCTTTGATTTGAGAGGCAATCAACATCTCTGTTGACAGAGTCACCTGGGGAGCAACAATAACTGGTCATGACAACGAGGTCCTCTTTAGCCTTAACTGGCGTGGTTTATTTCCTTATGCACATTTGCACCACGATACCTACTCTCCTTGAGAGTTAGAGTGAAAGAGATAGAGGGGGAGGGAACATTCCCTCTTATACCCGCTACCTGACGTCAGCTGCTATAGCTGCGTCTCCTTACGCCTACAGCGCCCTCTTGTGGAACAGGTAAAGTGCAGTTACATACAATCATATTAACACTTACACTTAACAATCTCAAATATAACCCCTGGCTTGTGTTACTTTAAGTTCCTTATATATATATATATATAGTTACTTACTAATCATAATTTAATAACTTGTGCTTCTCACTAAATGGCTGACTCTGTAATCTTAACCATCAACTAAACATCCTATCTCCTATTATCAAAAGCCTTTTAACTGTTAACCTCTTAAAGGACCCAAGGTATGTGCCTGGTCACATATTATCCTTCCACATTATTAATATATGTCGTCTGTCTGTTTTGTGTCTCATGTGTGCACGCCGTTAGAATCTGTCGTATTGTGTTGGCAACGCGGGTTGCTATATGAAAGTACGTTGCAATGGGGCTTTCGCTGAGCAAGTGTGACGTCACCCGCAGTGTAGCGTGCGGTTTTATGCTAACAAAATACGGGCCGATTGCTGTGCGTTATTTGGAGCTATGTTCGAAGAGGACCGTAGGCCGCTGGCCGGTCATAGGCTGCTTTAGTAATGAGAAGCTCAAGGCTGTTCGTGAAGGGTTTCACGACAGGACCGGGTTGTTTACAGAGAGGAAACAGAGCCGTATACAGCATGCGTTGGTTTTGTGGCAGTGTGAGATTGACTTGAGTCATGTTCTGCCGAAATCGGAGGGTGATGATGTCATGCCGCCGGCGAATTCAACATTGCAACCGGTGGCACCAATAAAGACGGCAAGGGGTAAGGTGCCACCAGACCCTTCGAACGTAGTCACTAGATCTGGGCCAGTAACCAGCTCATATCCTATGATAGTTGTCCTATTGGGCACTATTACGTTACCATTGATATAATAATACTTGTTGCCTGGTATCAATGGGACATAATCTGAAATGGTAGCCAAAAGTAACAACAATGTTTTAATGATAATTACCATCCAGTTAAGGGTGCAGGAATAACATAAAAGAATAACAACAAACAAATGACAGGACTGTGCAGACAGGATCAGCCACACAAACAGGAGAGACGATAACAGATATTCACAAGGGGATGACGGGAACAAGGAATACACCTGGGAGGGAAACGACAAAGAACTACAGGACCAAGACAAGGAACTACAACTAGACATCACACTGGGGAATGCAGATCAGGATACAAACACACCCACACATAACACCCCCACACCCAAATGTATGTACATACCCCAGAGTAGACGGTGGGGAATGAATTATTTATAAACTAGGAGGTGCTTACACCGTACCTACAACCTACATGTTATCTATACCTTTGATGTGATACTTATTTAAATTGTAAACATTATTTTTTTTACATATAAAAGATCATAGGATTAATTTACCATATTTTATCTATAAAACATGTAGTTTGTGTTATCGTCCACTTAGCTGCTTGCTGGGCTCTGATGCACCATGTTGTGTGAACTTCTTCCCATGTCATTCTAACAAACCAAAATAACTATACATGGAAGTTCAGGTCTCCATTTACTCCCTTCTTACTTCTCATCTTACAGAGACTCACTTAAACAACCCCAGAGGTCCTATAATATATTATATCCCATACATTTAGTCCCATTTATTTTTCTCTGATCACCAGTGGCTGAAAATGGATTATTTAACCTCTTAACCATTTCACTGCCGCACTACCAAATGGTTAACCCTTTCACTGCGACAATACACAGAAGGTTAACCATTTCACTGCCACACAACAGCAGGTTAACCCTTTCACTGCCACACTACAGAAGGTTAACCCTTTACTATCACACTACCGATGGTAACCGTCGGTAGTGTGATAGTAAAGGGTTAACCTTCTGTAGTGTGGCAGTGAAAGGGTTAAGCCCGGAGCCCTATTTTCTGAAAATCCACATAAAATACATACCTAAGACAATGGAATATTGCTCCACTTCTACAAGGTCCATTTGCATGTTCTTGGTATCTAGGGACATCTATGGACCTCTGTAAATTTACTCCCATTGTCAGAAATATTGTGTCTATTATTAGACTTGCTTAACAAAGCATTATACATAACACTGCTACCAAACTAAAACAATATTTTTTTTGTACTGAAATGCAGAAAGTAATTTTTCACCCCTCTCGTCGTATAACATGTCAAGAGGCTCACTGGCCTGGGACTAGCCTCTGTTAGCCAACCGTTGGCCAGTGAAGAGGATTCAGAGAAAGTAATACAACCAACCATCAATCAGAAATACATTTATTATAAAATAAATGTTCAGTCGACTGGGACTAGACATGGTCTAGCAGGGTCTGGCTGTGGTACTCAAGCTAAACCACGATGACAACAGTCCCAGCCAGCTTGGGCCAGGTCTGGCCAGGTTGTGAAAGGTGGCTAAGATGACGGTCAAGGTTGTCCAACAACTCAAAACTCCTTAGTCTTCCCTCTACCACTGCTTTGGATGGGATAATGACATCATCCTCCAGTTCTCCAATCTCTTCTGAAAAACAAAGACTGTTATTATCATTGTTAACTCCAGGTGGAGCCACCACCCAGACCGACACAGGTGGACACAGGTTCAAGGACAGACACAGACAATGAAGATGAACTTGAGAAGATGAACCTCAACAGGATTCACTAGAGACTCCCTCTCTTGATATGGTTTGATCATTTTAACATGGCACAAGCCAGTCTTTCGTTCATGGTCTGGTGTCTTAATCAGATCATCCAAAAATCCAACCCTCTGTTTAACCAGATACGGTCCGCTGAGCCGTGCTTGTAAGCTGGACCCTGAGACAGGCAGCAACCCCAAGACTCTCTCCCCTGGCATAAAAACTCAATGTCGAGCCGTCCTGTCATACCACCCTTTCATTTTGTCCTGCGTGATACCAAGATTTGTCCTTGCCAGTTCACATGCTCTTTGAAGCTTCTCTCTGAAACCACAGACATAGTCCAAGAGGTTTTGCAGTTCCCTCTCTTCCATTAACACAGTTTTCTCAAAAAGGCACGATAGGCTGGGACCACTATTTTGATCAGCGATAAGCTCCTTGCGAGCAAAAGAAAAATGATCAGTTTTACTAACAAACACCCCTGGCAACAACTGAGGAGATGAAGACAGGTCGAGCTCCCCCAGAAGCACGTCCTCTGTTCTCAGAACTACCATCTTGGGCTCCCCCTCCTCTTCTCCACACCGCTGTGATAACGCGCCCTGGGACTTACCCACGCGTATCCCTAGTAAGACATTCGGGCACAGCCTTATTGGCAGATACATTTGTGTCAAACAAATCCACATCCTCATTCTCCTCGGCAAGGGCCTTACTAGCCATGGCCCTTCCGGATAGTCATGAGCCAGGGTGTCAACAACAACTGACTTTGGTGGAATACAGGTTACATTTGGCTTCACCAGCACCTTTCCTCCTGCCAGGTAATTCCCAAGGATTAATGAAACTCCATCGACAGGGAAACGACTGTCCACCCCAATCACCACTGGTCCTGACACCAGTTCAGACTTGAGATAAACAGCATGAAGTGGAATTTCCATGACATGCATACCAAAAGATCTGACAATTATTCCAGCATCTACCTCTGAACTACTATCAAAGGGCAGCACATCTCTCCGGATAAATGACTGAGACGGCGTAGTTTCAGTAAAAGCCAAGGTATGGCAATGAGGGAGGGTGGGGGGGTGAATGGGGGGTTTACCCCCCTTGGTAGATTTTCTTTGTCAAATCAAAAGTCACTTTTGGTGAGTTGTTTCTATACAATTCACTTATATGACATTTAGGTATGACACAGGACTACAAAAGCATTTAGTATATAAATGTCAACAGACTAAAGCAGGGAACCACATTATTTTGCATACAAATTATGCTGAGCAGAATGTAATATAACTGTCTTCACAATTGTCCTTAGGTTTTGAGGTGTGTGTTCAACAGAATTGTTCGATTTCGATCAATCAGCCAGTATCACCTCTTCATCTGTTGGCTTGTGTAGTTCTGCATTGTGTTTATTTCTTTGACGTCTTCTCATACTGGCTGTATAATCTTTGTCATTCCCCTTTAATACAATCCGTAATCATAATAATTCACACCGTCAGACACCTTTCTTGGAACCCGTTGTTTATTAGATAAACAAAAGCCTCAGATGTTACCCATCTCGTATTGTCCTTGAAAAGTCTTTGATGGAACACTAAATTCATTATTCTATCGTCCCTTCTGCTAGCTGCTTCTGTTAGTCCAATGGTTGGTGAGGCCTCGTCGTTAGCCAAAACCCTTCTTTAGCCGAAGCTAGCCTCCTCGAGGCATAGGAGGGGGGGGAGGCCCCTCCCACCACCCTCTAGTCTCTCTCTCCATGTCTGCTCGTATCACGCTGTGTCCTGTTCGTGTCTATGCCTTCTACAACGCTGTTCGGTTTCCGGGTTCCTCTGATTGGCCACTAAGCCCACGTCACCCTACGCTAGCACGCCCCGCTTATCGCCGACAGTTATCGCTTACGCCCGCGCATGCGCATGAGCCGCGACAAGCCACTTCAATGACAGAGCTCTCATATTTGCGAATGCATAAACTATATCTTAAATTATGTGTCTAATATGGCCGTCGTTTATCAATGACTTGTTTTGTTTACATCAGGGTGAACGCTGATGCATTCGCAAATATGAGAGCCAGCAATACGCAGCTCCAGTTAACCTAATTTATACCGTAATGAATCATTAAAAAAAATATACTGTTAACTGGAATATGTTGTTTCTTTACACATATGTTGAATTATGTAATTAGTTTGTCATGACAAACCAATTAAAAATCGCTACTTTACATCAGGGTGAACGCTGTTACGCTGCCACCGCCCACTTCAATGACAGAGCTCTCATATTTGCGAATGCATAAACTATATCTTAAATTATGGCTATGTGTCTAATATGGCCGTCGCTTATCAATTGACAGAGCTCTCATATTTGCGAATGCAACAGCGTTCACCCTGATGTCATGACAAACCAATTACATAATCCAACATATGTGTAAAGAAACAACATATTCCAGTTAACGGTATATTTTTTTAATGATTCATTACAGTATAAATTAGGTTAACTGGAGCTGCGTATTGCTGGCTCTCATATTTGCGAATGCAACAGCGTTCACCCTGATGTAAACAAAACAAGTCATTGATAAGCGACGGCCATATTAGACACATAGCCATAATTTAAGATATAGTTTATGCATTCGCAAATATGAGAGCTCTGTCATTGAAGTGGCTTGTCGCGGCTCATGCGCATGCGCGGGCGTAAGCGATAACTGGCAGCGATAAGGGGGGCGTGCTAGCGTAGGGTCACGTGGGCTTAGTGGCCAATCAGAAGAACCCGGAAACCGAACAGCGTTGTAGAAGGCATAGACGCGTCCTGTTCTAACTCACACGCGGAAGAAAACTCACATTATAATAATCATCATTATCATCAATGACAGGCCCGCCCCTCTCCTCGTTCCTATGTGACGTGCTGTCTTTGGCCACAGCTACCCAGATCACTATAGCAACGGCAATGTTGATATTAACTTACCCCAAACAAACGCTGTGGGTATCAGCTGGTGATGACAACAGCACAGCCTCATCTGCAGGTTGTTAATCAGCTCCTACCACACACTAAACATCCAAAGCCTGTCTGCACTTTCAATCCTTATCTAACACACTCTCTCTCTGCCTGTGGTGCTCTCAGATGGCTATAAGCAGTGCTGTCATTATATAAATTTTTTTTACATTATATACACTGAAAAACCTCGAGATCCTTCATTCCTCCTTTTGATTCTTCAATCAACCATCAGAATAAACAAACTACTTGGTTTTTCAAACATACTCGGCTGTCGTTTTAACCTACGCCGCCTCCCTCCCTCGTGCCAGAGAAAGGAAGACCGCATAGCGTCAAAACTGATCTCGCTAGACGATGCGAGCCATACGTTCCCCGTGGCACCTGGGAACACAGTCGCACATCCACTCAACAACACCCAGAGGCAAACCTCACAGCCACTTAGCACTCCCTGGGAGAGCTCCCTTTTTTATTTTCCCCCCCCTACCATGGTGCTTAATTACTCTCTTACTACAAGTCATGACTTTTTACTCGTACACTCCCACTCTCTTACTCCCTTAAGGCTTACACGACCCCTCCCTGTCGTCATTGATCTTGCTGTTTGAGGTCTGTCGTGTTTCCCCTCGTGCACAAGGAAAATCGAAACAGATCACCCAAACCAACAACATCAATATATCTCATACTCCTGTAAGTTATTATCAATGAACACACAGGACTTCACGCTGTCGTCTTCACACTGTGTCTTGTCTCGATCTTGATGGACTCTGGAAGGAAGTCCCTGTTTGTTCATGATTCAACAATAACCCGCCCATGATCTCTGTTTCAAAACGCCTCGAAACAGCGTCTCCACAGGAAGGCCCCTGTTACGACCCCTGTGAGTCTAAGGGTAAAGGGCTGTAACATAACAGTTGGTTGACAGAAAAGATGGACCACGTTTGTAAACAACAATGATATTTATTGATAGATGCAAAGGAAGCACATGTAGCTCAAGGGTGAGCCCAGGCCAAAACAACAAACAAACACCACTATAATAATAATAATAATAAATCAAATTTATATAGCGCCTTTCATAGAACCCAAGGTCGCTTTACAATCAGGACAAAAAATAGGGCAAGGAAAGTAGGGGGGGAGGGGGAAGAGGGGATGAGGGAAAGTAGGGGATAATGGACCTAATTTAATCTAAAACTAACTGATGGGGAAAGCCTTGGTGAAGAGGTGTGTTTTTAGAGCGGATTTGAAGGTGTCCAGGGTTGGGGCGTTGCGGATTTCGGGGGGGAGAGAGTTCCAGAGGGTAGGGGACGCCACGCTGAAGGCTCTGTCCCCAAAAGTCCGTAACCTGGTGCGAGGGATGGAGAGGAGACCTAGATCAGAGGATCGTAGGTTCCGGGATGGAGTGTACTGGTGGAGGAGATCAGACAGGTACCGGGGGGCGAGGGCATGGAGGGATTTGTAGGTGAGGAGCAGGAGTTTGAAGGTGATGCGGAACCTGACTGGAAGCCAGTGGAGATGGATGAGGGTGGGGGTGATGTGCTGCCAGGGCTTGGTGTGAGTGAGAACCCTGGCAGCTGAGTTCTGGACATACTGGAGCCTGTCCAGGGCTTTGCTGGGTACCCCGAACAGGACTCCATTACAATAGTCCAACCGGGAGGTGACAAATGAGTGGATCAGGGTCTCCGCCACAGAGTCTGAGAGTGAGGGTCGGAGACGGGAGATGTTCCTGAGGTGGTAGAAGGCAGACTTGGTGACAGATTTGATGTGGGAGTGAAATGAAAGTGTGGAGTCAAGGGTGACGCCCAGGTTACGGACTTCGAGAGACGGGGAGATGGAACAGCCGTCAACGTGGAGGAGGAGATCTCCAACCTTCCCGAGCAGTGCCTTGGGGGCCACAACCATGAGCTCTGTCTTTTTGCTGTTGAAATAAACCCAATCTAATCTATGGTAAAATAAATTACATTACCTAAACTACTCTTACCTAACCAAAACAGGAGAAAACAATATCCAAAGGAAATGGCAGCTCACCCCATCTGTGCTTCCTGAGAAAGAGAGAACAACACATTAATGATACATAAAACAAAGGCAGAATATATACAAAAACTATAACTAGCAATGCTCTCTCTGTGGCCATACACACACAAGGCAATTTCCACTAAGCACAAAGGCCAATAAACGAAATGCAATATTGTCAAAGTCAAGGTTACAAAATCACACTAGGCCTAGCCTCATGCCAGAGAGAGAGAGTGACTGAAGTGAGAAGCCATGTTTTAACAGGTGTGTGGTGATCCATGATTGGGTGGTGTTGATTGAGTGTTGGAGTCTGGAAAACCATCCACCAATCGGTGCTGTGCTGGGTAATGGAAGGGCAGGCCTGGCAGGGACCAATGGTGGAGGGAACAATGGCTGGAGGGAGGAAAGAAAAATGGAGAACACACACACATGGAGACACACACTGGGGAATATATACATTGGGATGTAACACCCCCATACATAAGACAAAAACATGTTTGACACCAACTAAACATGTTTTTCTTTAACAACGAGATCCTCATCTCCGAGATAACTGGTACTCCAAAGTAAAGAGCTATGAAAAAAACAAAAATAAGCCGTCGGTACAACAATGAACCAGTCAACAAACAAGGCGACCGCACGAGAGATTTAACTCCGAGATAGAGCATCCGCCAACACATTCTCAGACCCCTTCTTATGCTTTATGCTGAGGTTATATTTTGCACTATGAGCGCCCAACGCATGAGGCGCTGATTGTGGTTGTACATCCGCGACAGAAAAACCAATGGGTTGTGGTCGGTGTATACTACCACTGGTAATACGCTCGAACCGACATACACCTCAAAATGTTGCAACGCATACAACATAGCCAAAGTCTCCTTTTCAATAGTGGAATAGTTTAGTTGATGTTTGTTAAATTTCCGGGAAAAATAACAAACCGGGTGACTGACACCATCGTGATCTTCCTGTAATAACACCCCTCCAGCTCCCACCCCGCTGGCATCCACCTCCAGCTGGAACGGCAGGGAGAAATCTGGAGCAGAGAGAACAGGGGAACTGCATAAGAGAGCTTTAACACCATCAAATGCATTTTGACAATCAGCTGTCCAAATGAATGGTTTGGACGGGCTACACAGGCTAGTGAGAGAAGTGACGACAGAAGAAAAGTTTCGGCAAAAACCACGGTAATACCCAGCCATCCCAAGGAATCTACGCAATTCCCGCCTAGTAGTAGGCACTGGAAAAGTTGTGATTGCAGATATTTTTGCATCCACCGGACGCACTTGTCCTTGTCCTACCTGCTTACCAAGATAGGTAACCGTAGCCTTGCCGAACTCACACTTGGCAAGGTTAAGGGTCAGGGAGGCTCCAGCTAAGCGGTCAAAGACAGTTTGTAAGGTTGTCATGTGGTCACGCCAGTTGGTCGAATAGACAACCAGGTCATCGAGATAGGCATTACAATTTGGAACACCAGCCAGGACTAGGGTCACCAGTCGCTGGAAAGTGGCCGGGGCATTACGCATTCCAAAAGGCATTACAGTATATTGCAAAAAATTGTCAGGAGTAACAAACGCCGAGATTTCCGAGGCACGGGGGGTCAAAGGGACCTGCCAGTAACCCTTTAACAAATCTAGTTTGCTAACATAGGTGGCAGATCCAAGGTTGTCAATACAATCTTCCATGCGGGGCAGTGGGAAGGAATCAGGCACGGTGACAGCATTTACCTTTCGGAAATCAGTACAAAATCTAGGAGTTCCATCCGATTTGGGAGCTAACAAGCAAGGTGAACTCCAGGGACTGCAACTTGGCTTGGCTAAACCATGTTTTAACAAATAGTCAACCTCCTGTTGCATCATGGCTCTCTTGGTGATGTTAACACGGTATGCATGTTGCTTGATAGGCACAGCATTGTTAACATTAATATCATGGGCCAATACAGAAGTACAGGAGGGAACATCACCAAACAGAGCCATGTAGGCCTGATATCAAATTTGTGATGTCCTCTCGCTGCTCCTCAGGTAAGTGTGCTAAGTGAGTGGGCAGGTTCAATAACATCTCAGTGTTGGACAATCTAGCACCCTGATGGGCTGCATTGCGCAACTCTAAGCCATCTACATCCTCACCACTAACGTCAGGAGAGTCCGGAACTATTGGAGTTGAGGCAACAGCAGAGACGGCCAGTCCGGCTGTCTGGTCTGAGGTCTTCACCTGCACACTATCTCTGGAAAAATATGGTTTAAGCATATTGATGTGGCAAACACGAGAGTGATGTTTACGATCAGGGGTGCGAACTACATAGTCTGTATCACTTATTTTCTTGTCTATTGCATACGGTCCGGAAAAACGAGCGGAAAGAGCAGAACCAAGGATAGGTAACAGGACCAGAACCTTATCACCTGGCTGGAAAGATCGAGAAACAGCTTTCTCGTCATAGTGCCGTTTCATAGTTCTCTGGGAAGAAGAGAGCGCTTCTTTTGCGAGAGAGCACGCATGATGCAGTCGCTCTCAAAACTGGCTAACAAAATCTAGAACATTAGTGGGTGTGCTGGCACCCTTTGACATGAACCGTTCTTTAAGAACTTTCAGAGGCCCTCTAACAGTGTGCCCAAAAACGAGCTCAGCAGGACTGAAACCAAGAGACTCCTGTATGGTCTCTCGCGCAGCAAATAGAACAAGGGGGACACCCTCATCCCAATCTTTCTCTGTGTCTAAGCAATATTTACGCAGCATGGACTTTAAGGTCTGATGCCAACGTTCTAGAGCCCCCTGAGTTTCAGGGTGGTAGGCACTGGACACTATATGTCGGATACCCAGGGACTGTAACACTTGCTCAAATAACCTAGACAGGAAGTTGGTGCCTTGGTCAGTTTGTACTACCTTAGGCAGTCCAAACGTGGAGAAGAACTTCGTCAAAGCCTTAATTATTACAGGCGCTGTAATTCTGCGAAGAGGGATAGCCTCAGGGAAACGGGTGGCGGTACACATTATTGTCAACAAAAACTGATTGCCGGCTTTGGTCTTTGGCAACGGACCAACACAGTCAACTATGACATGTTCAAATGGTTCACTGACCGCTGGTATAGGACAGAGGGGAGCAGGTGGAATTACCTGGTTTGGCTTTCCGGTGATCTGACAAGTACTACAGGTACGACAGTACTGTACTACATCGGACTTCAAACCGGGCCAAAATAAATGTTGAAGTATTCTGTTGTATGTTTTAGTGACTCCCAAGTGTCCAGACCAAGGGTGGTCATGGGCCAAGAACAGTACATGCTGACGATAAACTGCAGGGACAACAATCTGATAAACAGTGCTCCAGTCTGGTACCTGATCTGGTAGCCCTATCTCCGATTGTGCATGCTCTGCCAGTCTAGTACCATGGGACCTCCATGTACGCATCAAAACTCCTTCATCCACAAAATAAGAATGCAACTCTCTCCTCTGTTCTGTTTCAAGAGAAGAGAAACATTTTGCAAGAGAAGGGTCAGCCTTCTGGGCAGTAATTAGCATTTCACGAGTAACGGGTAACTTCAATGCGTCGGAACTAGTTACAGTTGTCTGTGGGGGTACCTTACTATGAGTCGATGGTTTGTCAGCGGTATCAGAAGTTGGAGCCAGCAACTCCTCCCCGACAAAAGCTGAAGCAAAAACAGAGTCAGACAAATTAATTTCATCACCTCTCTTTTTCAATTGAGCCCGAGTGACAACACTTGCAGAAAAAACTTCAGGGAAGTTCTGTGACAAGTCATCAGGCAGAGAATCTGTGTCTGGGTGATCCAACACTTCCAGCACAGCGTTCACCTGTCCTCCAGCTAAATCATTTCCCATGATAAAGGAAATGCCTTTAACTGGCAAGGAAGGTCTCACCCCTATTTTAAAGAAACCAGTGACCAAATCAGATTGTACATGAATACAATGTAACGGGGCTGGCACGAAACCCATCTCAATACCTTTAACTAGGACACTAGAATCACAGGAAGATTTCTCAGACAGAGGTAGTACATCAGAGAGGATAAAGGATTGTGAGGCTCCAGTATCTCGTAAGATCTGAACTGTACACTGATCTTTTGGATCCCCTGTCAAGGAAACTAAACCCTTGGAAGTAAATGGCCTGAAACAAGGATCGAGAACATCCTGATCATTGTGCATCTGTTGATCGGAACCAGGTGCCATTTTAATCAGACCAACCCCTTTGGGTTGCCTAAAGTTCTGAGAGGACGGTTGCTGCTTACGTTTCAATGTTAAACATTCAGAAATAACATGGCCAGATTTATGACAGTAGTAACATGTCCGCTCCTCTTTTGAGCGTGGAGGTGACATTTTTGGTCGAGGGTGTGTGAATTCTGGATGGTTGGGGACAGAATGTCTCTGAGAGAAATCATGGGGGAGAAACGAGTCACGCCTATCTACAAACACAGTTTTATGGGTTAGCGCAAACTCATCAGCTAATACAGCAGCTTGCTGCAGAGTGGACACTTTCTGCTCACTCAGGTAAACGACAATACGCTCTGGCAAACGATTCTTAAACTCTTCTAATAGAATGAGTTATCTGAGAGAGTTAAGATCTGAGGCCTTGCTTGCTGCACACCATTTATCAAAGAGAGTTCCCTTCTCTCTAGCAAACTCTACAAAGGTCTGGTTGACAGCTTTCTTGTGACTGTGAAACCTCTGCCTATAAGCTTCGGGCACAAGCTCATATGCACGAAGGATGGCAGCCTTCACAGTATCATACAGTAAACTATCTTCTAGGGAAAGTGTTGAACAAACCTCTTGGGCTTTACCAGTCAATTTGCATTGAAGCAACAAAGGCCAGACCTCTCTTGGCCAGCGCAATGAAGCAGCAATACGCTCAAACACATTAAAATAAGTATCAACTTCTGTCTCTCGGAACGGAGGCACCAAAGCAATGTGTTTACTTATATCAAAAGTGTGTGATGAATAAGCTGTGGAGGAGGACATACCCGGGCCTTGTGGAGGAGTCGGTGTAGCAGGGTTGGATCCACTCCTTTGGTCTCCCAGCTCCAACTCCCGCAGTCTGAGCTCTTTTTCCACCTCCAGCTCCAACCTACGAATGTTAACAGCCCTTTCATTTTCCGCCTCAAGCTCCATTCTACGAAGCCGATACTCTGCCTCACGTGCTTGTGCCTTCTCCTGAGCCTCCATCTGGAGACGGGCTATTCTAACCTTGACCTGGGCCTCTTCTCGAGACCCAGATGACACAGGAGAGGCCAAGTGAAAATGTGGCAATGTGACTTTCACACCTGCCTTCTCAGCACCATGAGCTTGCTCCTCAGAAGGCTGTGCTTCCATAGGTTCACCAGGAGGACTTGCATGTTCATCAGAGACCACAGGTAAAACAAGCGTCCCCTGCTCCAACAGCTTATCTACCACAAGACACCTGATATCCCGCTTAAGATGCTTTTGTTGAACCGAGAGTTTAAAATGTGTGGCAATCTCCACTAAGTCTGCCTTGCGGCAGCTATCCAGCGCTTCCCAAGTAGGATTGCTCAAGAATTTCCCCAGATCAAAAGTACTAACTGCCATTTTTTTACACAAATGCCATTTTTACACACAAATTAATTAATTACTATACAAGTGCAAACAAACACAGTTCACCAAATCCATCAACCAACAATTGAACACGGGTTACAAGATCCAGGCAGAGCCCCCATTTATGTTACGACCCCTGTGAGTCTAAGGGTAAAGGGCTGTAACATAACAGTTGGTTGACAGAAAAGATGGACCACGTTTGTAAACAACAATGATATTTATTGATAGATGCAAAGGAAGCACATGTAGCTCAAGGGTGAGCCCAGGCCAAAACAACAAACAAACACCACTATACTCCAAATAAACCCAATCTAATCTATGGTAAAAGAAATTACATTACCTAAACTACTCTTACCTAACCAAAACAGGAGAAAACAATATCCAAAGGAAATGGCAGCTCACCCCATCTGTGCTTCCTGAGAAAGAGAGAAAAACACATTAATGATACATAAAACAAAGGCAGAATATATACAAAAACAAACTATAACTAGCAATGCTCTCTCTGTGGCCATACACACACAAGGCAATTTCCACTAAGCACAAAGGCCAATAAACGAAATGCAATATTGTCAAAGTCAAGGTTACAAAATCACACTAGGCCTAGCCTCATGCCAGAGAGAGAGAGTGACTGAAGTGAGAAGCCATGTTTTAACAGGTGTGTGGTGATCCATGATTGGGTGGTGTTGATTGAGTGTTGGAGTCTGGAAAACCATCCACCAATCGGTGCTGTGCTGGGTAATGGAAGGGCAGGCCTGGCAGGGACCAATGGTGGAGGGAACAATGGCTGGAGGGAGGAAAGAAAAATGGAGAACACACACACATGGAGACACACACTGGGGAATATATACATTGGGATGTAACAGCCCCGGTGTCTGCCTCGTCCTCCCCTGGGCAACACCGCCTGCGACCGCTGGACTCTGCCCCGTTGGCTGTCTCCACCGTTGTCGGTGGTTTCCCTCGCTTGCTGTCGGTCTTCTCCAAACTCTGAAAGCAGAAAAACAACCCAGGAGTCCTCTGTACATGGTACCCCTTGTTTTTCCCCCGCCCGCTCATATACCATGGCCTGGGGACTTGCAGCTCATCCCATACTGTAATTTTCCGGTTCGCTATATATATTTTCTCTGCAAGCCCCTGCCATGGCCACGCCCTTTCAGGCTGTTGGACGGTGTGAGTGTCATACAGCCCATGGCGCTATCGTTATCTATTAGCCTACCACCTTCTCAACGCTACCTCTGTCCTACATGGCGGTTCCCTGTTATCGTCCTCCGTCGCGACACCAGCAGCTACATAATACCAACTTCTGCGCCCTTTATCTTCGTACCATCTTGGCCCCCAGCGCGATCGCGCACGCTAGTTCTTTCTGGTGACCGTGTACTCTGAAAACTCTGGCCCTACCTGGTGTGAGAAGGAGCAGCTGGTAATTTGAATCATTCTTTAATTAAATTAAACTCTTCAATTAACTGCACCTCATCTCTCTGTGAATTTCTTATTTAATCCATTGTATAATTAAACTCTATTTAATTAACTTGTCTATCAATATTATTATTATAATATTCCCTCTCGTTATGTTCCCAATATTTAACTGGAATCATTATAATAACAATAATAATATTCCCCCCCTACTTGTTCCAGTATCCTAACTGGAATCACTATTATTATTATAATAATAATGATATTCCCCCCACCTACTTGTTCCAGTATCCTAACTGGAATCACTCCCCCACTCCGCCACTAGATGGTAGCAGAGACCTATGGAATCACTCTGTGGTGTTTCTTAATAACTTCCCTGCACTACCCCACTCCGCCACTAAAAGGGTAGCAGAGACCTATATTTAAATACTTCCTCTCTACCTCTCTGCCACTAGATGGTAGCAGATATCTATCTTTAAATATTTGCCCTGCATTACCCCACTCCCACCCCTAGTTGGCGGCCAACTCAGTCTAGAGTAATTTAGCTGACGTGTCTCTAGCGCATCTCACCGGCCGTGGTGGAAGAGGGCAGTCCGGAAAATTCGACTGGCTGCGGAGGGAGTATTTCGGAGACATCTCTTGCATGGGCGCCTCATCCGAGCTCAACGCTCGGACCTGCGTATCGCCAAGGCAAGACATCGAGCGGCATAAGAGAGCAAAGAGACGAGCAAGACTATGCTACACACATGGTGCATCCCGCACTCCCGCAGGCCTACTTGGCAGCCCAGAGACCGGCCTAGGCAGGGCCGCCTCAGGGGGTGTGCGAGCAGTGCGGTCGCACAGGGCCTCGCGGGAAGGGGGGCCTCGCACAAAAAAAAAGAAAAGAAAAGAATTTTTTTTTTTTTATTATTTATTATTTTTTTACTCTTTTTTTAAATTTTTTTACATTTTTTTTTTTTTTTTTTTAGGTCCCCCTTCCCGCGAGGCCCTTTTTCATCACAGACCTAAAATCTAGTTTTGCTTATATGCTTATATATTTCACATTAGACACGTTCCTAGCTCTGAGGCTCTGCAGGCAGCAGAATTGGTTTCAATGAGGGGAGGGGTTACAGCCGGGAACGGTAGTGTCTATTGAGTTCATTGTGTGTGTCTGTGTGCGTGCCGGGGGGGGGGGGGGGGGGGGGGCGTGAACCGACTCATTGCCAGACGTGAGCGATTCGACTCACGCTCACGGCAATGAATCGGCTCTTATGAACGAGTCGCTCATGACCGACCCATCACTAGCGTCTGACTATTTCGCGCGTGCAGCATTGGAGGTTATGCCAGCCGAGATGAAGAGGACATCGTTCGGCAGATGGACTGAAGATGAAAGTTGTTGCATGTTAGACAGTTCAGTCAGGCTAGCCATCCCGGCTAAAGACAGGGACAGCTAGTTAGCTTTAGCTACGTTATAATATTAAGTGTGGTTCAGTCGGGATATAGCCATGATGATGTCGGCTAGTAGATAGCTTAGCTAAAGGCTAACTAGCGTTAGCTAACCTAGAGACAGCGCGTGCAGCATTGTTATGCCAAGATGAAGAGGATGGTCGTTCGGCAGATGAACTTCGTCAACTCCACGCGGTTGTCTCCATCCTCTTGGACGTTTGGTGAGTTTTTAATGCACTCTATTCTATTCCCGCCGTGGATATCTCTCTCTCTCTCTCTCTCTGGAGCCAAACTGGCCGACTAGCTGTTGTAGTACTAGTAGCTAACGGTGTGTGGCCTGGTGTCAGCACCTGTATTGCTTTTCTCACGTTGTACAGTTTTTCAGTGGTAGCCGCATAGCTTGCTTCTGCGTTAGCTAATGGTTAGCGATAGCCGGGTTGAGCTAACTGTTAGCCAGTTAGCTGTTTAGCTACGACATTAGCTGCCGGCTGCGCTCGGCTGGGAACGTTAGTTTGATGCTATCAGTTAGCCTAGAGTTAGCTGTTAGGCTGTGCTACGACCATTGACATTAGCCGTGAGAATAGCAGGGGGTTCTGGCACTCTGACTACGACATCATCTTTGACAGAAGATGTAGTCGGGCCTGCACCATGACAAGGCGCCGGCCATAGCTTCTTTTTGTCCCGCCAGCGAGAGGCCTTTCGTCAACGTGGAGACCTGTGTTGCGGCATTTCGCCCTGCGTTCCTCGTGCAGGTAAGATGCCATGACATTACCCCACTCTTCCTTCCTTCCCCTCCCGAATGTTTTGTTAATAACAATGTTTTTTTCCAGGCAAAACATATGTTACTTCACAACATTTGGAGATACGACATGTGCTGTGTGTGAATTGTCTTGGTCGTTTGTGTAGCTTGGGTAGCGTTGGGCCGTTGGCCAAAGCTGTGTGTGGCCTGGTGTCAGTACCTGGCTAGCCTATTTAGCTGAATGCTGTTTAGCTGTTTTCTCTGGTATAGACCCTCTTCTCTTTGGATTTAAGTGTTGATCTTTGTCCTTTTGGATCTATGTATATTCATGTTGCCTTTGTGAAGTTATCTTTTCCTTCTGTTTTGTTCTTCCATTAAAAGTTGAATATCCTTTAGGGGCTCATCTTTGCTTATCTCTCTCATACATGCTCTCTCTCTAACACACACACACACGACAAACACACATGCTCTCTCTCTCTCTTTCTAACACACACAGTCTGCCTATGGCTGCCTTTCTCGATGGCTAGGCTGTGCTCGCTGAGTCTGTACCTAGTCAAGGATCTTCAGTCACAGTGCTCAGGTATTCTGCCACTGTGTACTCTCTGTTTAGGGCCAAATAGCATTTCAATTTATTTCCAATGTGTCTCTCTCTCTCTCTCTCTCTCTCTCTCTCTCTCTCTCTCTCTCTCTCTCTCTCTCTCTCTCTCTCTCTCTCTCTCTCTCTCTCTCTCTCTCTCTCTCTCCCTCTCTCTCTCTCTCTCTGTACACTGTATATTGACTGTAGAACGGGAGCTCTCTCTCGCTCTCTCTCTTGCTATATGTTGACTGTATCATGCCCAGCCTCGGGCAGTGCTATTATTTAAGAATATGTTGACTGTATGAAAAGCTCGGATGAGGCACCCATGCAAGAGATGTCTCCGGAATACTCCCTCCGCAGCCAGTCGAATTTTCCGGACGGCCCTCTTCCACCACGGCCGGTGAGATGGGCCATAGGAAGACGAGGAGGAGTAAGCGAAAGAAATGTTCATCGGTCTTGGAGATATGCACCATTTCTAACATTGGTAAGATTTCAAATGCATAATTGAGTGACCTGCACCACAATGTCCTCTCTAAAGGGTTATCGTTTATTCCGTAGCTCGCTATTTCTCCAAATGCAATCTTACTGTTTACTTTCTGTAATATGGGACTCGAGCTAGTCAACAAGCCCTCTAGAGGGGGAGACAGGCTACTATATCAATTTGTTTAATGGTACAGAACCAAAGGGAATGAATGAAGACAGCGTGTTATCCTGTTTCCTATAATAAGTGACTTTTATTACTATGATTATATTATTATTATTATTATTATTATTATTATTATTATTATTATTATTATTATTATTATTATTATTATTATTATTATTATTATTATTATTATTATTATTATTATTATTATTATTATTATTATTATTATTATTATTTTTACGGATGGTCAAATGTTTTCCTCTTGTTTTTTCTTCTGTTTTTGTTGTTCTTTTCTTAGAGAATTTTGGTTTGCAAATATTGCAATTGGCTTATTTAGTGTCTGGTCTATATTTGTATTTAATTTGAGTTTATAACATATTACATTATAAAGTCCTTACTTTTTGAGGTCAAAGTTGACTAGCAATCCCAGGCTCACCTCAATGATGTCACTTCCTGCCCACCTGGTATATAGCTCCCACCTTTACAAGCTATCATTGCTAGCCTATTAACACGGAAGAAGGAACACCTGTTCCGAAACATGTCTGTTCTATAGGCTGCCATTAAAACTTTTTGAATCTGAGAGTGCTGGTCCGGCCTCCTGCTTTCTTCCATATAATCCTCGGGATTTCAGCACCCAGTGTCATATATTGAGAGCACGGTCTATCTTGACTTTCATTCGTAGCTACTCTGGTAGCTTAGAGACCTGCAGCTCCAGGGTTTACAGTTCACCCTGTCCCTAGTGGATTACAGCAGCTTTCGTAGCTACAACTATGGAGTCACGAGGCTTTGCATACACCAAGATGCATTGGCCCAGTCTCTTTCTCGCCTGAAGCAGAGAGAGACCCGTACCCTACTCCATGGCGTGACCCTCACCAAATATTGGCAGGACGCCATCATCCCGAGCGGCCTGCGTATCGCCAAGGCAAGACATCGAGCGGCATAAGAGAGCAAAGAGACGAAGAGACGAGCAAGACTATGCTACACACATGGTGCATCCTGCACTCCCGCAGGCCTACTTGGCAGCCCAGAGACCGGCCTAGGCACCCCGATTCTTCTTCTTCAGCGTTGAGCTCGGATGAGGCGTTTTTTGCGAATCTGATTGGCCACTGCCGTTTCTGGTACGATCTGATTGGCCACTGACATTTCTGGTCATGTGACATGTGCGCCCAATCGCGTGACACGCCCATTTCCGCCTCGACCAGCAGCAAACTACCTAACGCCTACAATCCACCAGAAACATCAGTGGCCAATCAGAGCGCAAAACGCGAACGCGGAAGCAAACATGCGTTGGGATAAGAATTTAGGCGGTCCGGCTTCCTGCTTTCTTCCATGTGGTATAGAATGGCCATGATATCAGGATGTAGAATTGCCTTACGACATTGGAAATCACCCACGATATTACTTTTAAGGAATGGATGGAATTAATGTTTTGTACGGCATCATATGAAAGGGTGACAGATAGAGTTGCACGGAGAGAGGATATCTTTGCTGAGGTATGGGATCACTTTGTACAGCTAACTGAACGGCCTGGAGACGAATAATGAAAGGTCTGTTTCTGTAATATCAATGATCATTGCGAGAAATAGGATCTGATCTGATGTACATGGGTTCTATTTGTATTATGTATATATGTACATGCATATGTATTCTGTATCTGGTTGATATGAATATGGCTTAGCCAATTGCTATGTCATAATCTCACATACACATATGAAGCACACTCTCACTTACACATAACTGAGGTACACGCACTCACATACACATAGCTAATACATACATACATGGCCGCCTAGTTATAGTTGAAAGTGGGGGTGCAATTTTTTATTTTATTTTTTTTTTATTTTATTTTTTTTTGTATTTTTTTTTTATTTTTTTTTTGTTATAGGCTAGGGGTGGTTTGGAGGGGGTCCGGCACGACCCCCTCCACGGCAGATATTTTTTTCATTTAATGAACCTGTACGTGCAATTTCCTGCAATATAGAGCCTTCAATCTTGACTAATAAAGCTGCTCTTTTCACTATAAAACTCAGTTTATATTGCAGTATGATAGCCAATTACTATAATAATAATAATAATATTAAAAAATGGAATTAACATATTGCAGAATGGGTACAATATAGTACGGCTCAATACACACAATTGTTAAGGGGATGCAGACCAGAAAAATACTTTTGTTTTGTTTACATCAGGGTCCCCCATTTACAATTCATAATGAATTGTAAGTAAGGGTGCAATTAACACCGTGCAATCCATTATTTGTGGAGCCTGCCCTTTAAGTCTTTGAGCTATTAGGCTACTAGGGTTCTTACTTTGCGTTTTGGTGTACTGAAAAATGCTCCGATGTCTGTATTCTTTCTTTTTTCTGCCATGTTACCTGGTTGGCTGGACACACACATGTAACTGGTCTAAAGGCCACCCTCTGTGTCGTCGTCGTGTATTGGAAGTGATGAGACAGTTGTAGCCAGTCATTCTGTTTTATTTCACCTGAGAAGACATTCCACAGGCACATATCAACACTTGGCCAGCAGATGGCGTCAATAACTTGCATAGGCCCTGTCAGCATTCCAGATAGTCTGAACATTTTGAATGATACATTGAAATATCACAATAATAATAAAATACACAATGAAATAATACAAATTAAATAATAAGACATCTCCAATTACCTGAGAAGACATTCCACAGGCACATATCAACACTTGGCCAGCAGATGGCGTCAATAACTTGCATAGGCTACAGTGGGGGAGAAATGTCACGCTGTGAGAAACGAGGCCTAACACACATTGCTCAGACCATAACCACAAACTCAGTCAGCATGTGTCGTACAATAGTTCGCCACCACAGCTAAACCACATTACAAAAAGTGCAGAATTGTTCACATTAACACAGTTACCACTATATACAACTCCGGTTCATTGCCCGGCAACTTATTTACAATAGTGCGTTCTTTTAGACCTGATATATTTACAGACACTGAAAGCACGTCTTACCCCTGTCAGCATTCCAGATAGTCTGGCGCGAGAGGGGAGGTGCAAGGGGAAAAACGTCACTTCGGCAGGAAGTGACGATTTCAAAATAAAAGGCTACGAGTAAAAGATAATAATAAAAAATTTAAAATAAAACGTTAGGGAGGGATCTTTGTGGAATACAACATTAGTATATTTTATATACCTGCTACATACTCCCCCCCTGAATTCCGCTAAAATCCCGAACCTACAGGACATGACACACTAACAGGGACCTCCAACACACGTCAGAACCGGCACGGGTTTACATGAAGAAACGTATCTTCAGAATCAGCTAGAAGCTACCTGTCAAACAGGTTCAGAGAAAACAAAAGGTTGATCAGGCCCATGTTCCTCCTAGAAACGCTTGGTGCCTTATACACCAAACCTACCCGGCCTACTCAAGTCCCATATCCTACCTGTGAGCACATGCAGTAACACTACTTACAGTGACACATTGCAAGACTAAAGTGTACACAGACTAAACAAATATGCACTGACTACAGCAACTACAGTATACTGCCCATTGACCTAGACAACGTCGGTTTCTACGGTGTGAGCTAACTGCAGCCGCTACAGTACACTGCCCTGCAAAGGCTAACCGCAGTCACTATAGTATACTGCCCCTTGACCACACGGTGTGAGCTAACTGCAGCAACTACGGCAACCTGCCCTCCAACCTAAACACTTAAGATACAAACACAGGACGTGGAAATCAAGGAGCGTGAGAAATCAAAAAAAATAATTGGCCTCTGCACAAAGCACAGAATCCCTGTGACATGACAGAGTTCCCGACTCTGTACTGTAGGGCACCAGCTCTGCACCAAAGCAGAGAGTTCCAGTGACATGACAATAAAATTCTAGGCTCTGCACGCTGCCATTTCACCACACCACAGCAACTGTTGTCAAACAGCTAACCAAATAACGATCAACAATCCCAATTATACTATCTACATGTATTAAATCACCATCAGAACAAAATTATGAAGTCCCCTCTACGACATAGGGATCCATCTTCCTTCTCTCACTACAAAACGAGCTATCAGGAAAGAAGGGAAAAAAATCATACATATTCCATTAATCACACAAAAAATTCTCCAAATGCTTCAGCACCTTTAACCAAACAGAAAAACAAAAACTGACCACCAGTCCTTTTCAACAACTCAACTGTCCTCTTTTTTCAAAAAGAACACGATGTCCTCTTTTCTAGAAAGAACACGATGTCCTCTTTTCTAGAAAGAACACGATGCGTCCTCCATTTTTAGAAAGAACACAATGTCCTCTTTTCTCTCTTTTTCTTAGAAAGAACACGATGTCCTCTCAACTGTGACACAGTCACTTCGACAAAAATACAGCCATCTCAATGGAACCTTTTTTTTCTTCTTCTTCCTCCTCTTCCTCCGACCTCCGATGATCAAGCTGGCCTTGACCCTCATTGCAAAAAAATTTTTTTTAGTGATCACAGCATCTTTCTTCTGTAGTTCTGTTCGACGACCTCCCGGTGACCAAGCTGGCGTTGGTTCTTGCGTATCCGGGTCACGGCACCACTGTAACTGGTCTAAAGGCCACCCTCTGTGTCGTCGTCGTGTATTGGAAGTGATGAGACAGTTGTAGCCAGTCATTCTGTTTTATTTCACCTGAGAAGACATTCCACAGGCACATATCAACACTTGGCCAGCAGATGGCGTCAATAACTTGCATAGGCCCTGTCAGCATTCCAGATAGTCTGAACATTTTGAATGATACATTGAAATATCACAATAATAATAAAATACACAATGAAATAATACAAATTAAATAATAAGACATCTCCAATTACCTGAGAAGACATTCCACAGGCACATATCAACACTTGGCCAGCAGATGGCGTCAATAACTTGCATAGGCTACAGTGGGGGAGAAATGTCACGCTGTGAGAAACGAGGCCTAACACATTTTCATTTCAGGTATTGTACCTTAAGATAATTGAACATCTTGATTTACCGTAAATCCTCAAATATAGGACGGGTCTTCTATTTACCTCAGCTGCAAAGAGCACCAGGCCTTTATTAGAGAGGCTTATATAAGAGGCAGGCCTTAATTTCTAAAAATGACACTCATGGACATAATCCCTTCATTTTCAGACTTTTATTGCATTATTATTATAATAATAAAATAAAAAAAAAAAAAACGGGCCGCGGCCGTCGTTAATCCGGCCCTGCTCGTCAGCCATAGCGAACGTTAAAATTTGCAAACGAAGTCAACGTTATCCAGCTGACGACACCACATATCTAGATATATGACAACGTTAGCTAGCGGCTAGCACTAAAGCTAACGCCAACCAGAGGGAAACTTTGTTATTATTATTATTATTATTATTATTATTATTATTGGTATGACCAGATGTCATTTCGGACCGTGAAACAATTTTATTGTATTGCGTGGTAGAAGTTATACCACTCAATAGTAAAGATGATGTCTAACATAATAGTTTGTTCGAACAACTGAACTTACTTAGTGGAAGATCCTGCTGTTGTGACAAAGTGTTCACGCTGCCTGCGTACCAGTTTACACCTGGAGGCTGCCTGCAGCGCTGAGTGCGCGTCCGCTCTGTCTGCTGGGGGCTGGATCAAACCATATCGGGCAGGGGGGTGTCGCAATCTTTGGAAACTTAAAAACTTGCTGTTAAGTGTCATTGCGTATTATTAATTTGATTGAAATTACGTAGTTATGGTTAGATAATATTTATATATTGGGGGGGGGGGGATATATCATATGATCAAAAAGTGAGGGAGCAAAGAGACAAGTTTGCTCCCCCAAGTTCAATACTGGTAGAGCACCCGCTTCGCCTGCTCAATTACGTAGGCGCCTATGCATACATACATGAGACACACATATACACATATCTGAGACACACTGACATATCTGAGACATACATACACACATATACTCACATATACATCTGAATCACACACACCCGCATACACATACTTGAGGCATACAAACATCTGAGACACACATACATACACACATATGAGACATACACACATACATATATGAGACACATATCTACATATGCATCTGAGACACACACACTTGCATACACATATCGGAGACATACACAATCTGAGACACACATACACATATCTGAGACACACACATGCTATAGACACACATACACATATCCGAGATATACACGTGCATACACACATACATATATGTAGCTTCTATCCCCAGGCCATCAGGCTGCTAAACGAACAATGAATGAACACTACACAACAACAACCACCAAACGCACATAGCACACACATCCACACGCACACACTCACTTTAAACAAACACACTGTAGCACCCACTCCACACACTTTATAGCACACACCCACTTTAAACAAACACACTGTAGCACCCACTCCCCACACTTTATATTTATGGATGAAGGATTGCACTACAACTCGTACACCTTACTGTAAATTGTACCTAAAATTGTACCTCATCCCATTTCTGCTTTGCACTAGATAGTACTGTACATTAGTACACTGCATAGTATTGTGTATTGTATATTATATGGTAACTCAGAACATTGTACATATGTCTATACCGAACACTGTGACCTCATTTTCTTCTTCTAAATTCATGCTATATTATGTTATTATGTTATTTGATACTATCTTGTCTAGCACAGTCTCTGGAGCGTAACAGTAAGAAGCATTTTGTATGAAAGTATTCTGTACTTCTGTATGACAACTATTAAAGAACTTGAACTTGAATGACGCACTCACATACACATCTGAGACACGCACACTCGCATACATATTTGAGACATATACTCACGACACATACACATATATGAGATACACTTGCACACACACTCATATGTCTCTGAGACACATTCTCTCACATGCACCGTGAAGAATGATAGCATCTTGTTAGAAGTGCGAAATATGATTACATTGCAGATGGAGATTGACATCATATAAGCAAGAGGTGAATCTTTTATCCTCTGCCGTATAAGAGTGCATATATGTATATATAATATAATATAACTTTTTGTTTTTGTAATTATTTGTTTTATTGTTTAGGTTTGTTTTCAGTATGTCTGTGCTTAAATCATCTGTTTGTTTTGTATGTTTATAAGAAAGAGAGAAAAAAAGAAGAGGACAAATCGTTAAAGTGTATGATGGTACGTTAAAGGGTGGAAACGAATGTAAGATTTGTGCAAAAATATAAAAAAATAATGCTGTTTAAATGTAAGATGTTTAATTTAGGTTAATGTTTAGTTTTATTTTAGCTTAAATTAATGTGTGTTTATTTAAGAATCAATTAAAGATAACTAGCCCTTTTCATTGTAAACACCTTACGTATGAACCAAATCAATTGAGCACAAAGGAAATGTAATATTTGATTTAGGAATTGAAGGAAAGATAACAGCAACTGTTTTTTTTCGACGTAATGAGCAAATGCAACAGGATGAAAGGGATATGGATGAACATATATATAAATGTATATCAACATATATATATTACTCATATATGTTCATTGGTTACATATGATAAAAATAGAGGTAAGGAACTAACTGATGTTTTTTCTGGTCTTTTTGAGCTCACAGGTACTCAAGAAGAACCCACGCAGATGAATTGAAAGGGTAGGAAATTAACATGTTTTTTAGTTCACAGGAAGGAACCAGGCTGATAAGAAGACAGACTAATTGAACTGCAATAGAATCAGAGAACATTGTCTAGACACAAAAGATAGGCTAAATTGAGACCCCATTTTTTTACATGTTAAACACAGGAAACACAGTCACAGGACACAAACTGATTGACGAATAGTGCTTACAGCTAAAAGAACAGCTGTTAACCATTGAAATACCTGCAGTCATGTAAATTGAGCTCTACAGGAACCAAGGACACACTGAAGTGCCACTATTCACAGTGATACTTGAAATGCAGATGTTCTCTTTGTCCCACTGAGGCTCGCCTGGCGATTAATGGTAACGCATCAGCAGGACACGCATAGAAGAGCTCAATGCTTGCAATGTCTGAGGACCAACTTAGAAGACTGGTGCACACAATTTTTAAACAATACAGAATAGAAACTGTAAGGGCAACCTAACAAGAAATGTTGCCAGTGAGGGAATACTGGGTGAAGCTCTTTCCTACGCGTGATGCTTGTTGATAATAAAATGATGTCTTCTCCTTGGTTACTGTTGAGAGTTTTTATTACTACTTGCGGTGTGGACAAATATAAGCATACAAAATAAACTCAAAAAGTGACTCAATATAACTGAAAACAAACAAACGAGCACGGTAAAAAGATAGTGTGGCTTATTTGATACTATCTTGTCTAGCACAGTCTCTGGAGCGTAACAGTAAGAAGCATTTTGTATGAAAGTATTCTGTACTTCTGTATGACAACTATTAAAGAAACTTGAAACTTGAAACTGTGATAATTACCCAATTTCCCTGCCGCTGCACACCTGTGAACACATACATATAGACTGCACCTGAGCGCACATGAGCCCCACCTCCTGTGCCCACTGCCAGCTAATTGGTCAACACTTTCATGGTGACACGGTGCCTTCATACAATAACATAACGTCAGAAAATCATTAAATTGGCTACAACAGAAACTGAGCACAACATTGACTAAGTAGAACCAGTACAATGATGAATGCAGTCAGGAAATACTAACAATATATTTTCCACTAACTAATAACATTCCCACCGATGGTAATGCAAATGAGATATAACACTCAAGGAGGATAGGAATGAAAACGCACTCACTCTGAAGTAAGGCTAACGAGTAGTTCTATGAATACTAGTGACGCTCAGCGTCATCTGCACTAACCTCACTTCGTGCATATGCACTGAATAAAAACTCACAATGTACCTTTACATACCAACATTCGTCTGGCCACACCCCTATCCGCTACCTTCATAAGCAGGTGTGTGGCCCCACATTCGCCTCCTTCCCAATCTTTCACCACAAGGCAAGATCAAAGGCTGCAGTGGCGTCCAGACGCTGAGCGTCAATAGTATTCATAGAACTACGGTTATATTCATAACCTATCGTTCTATATCATACTAGCTTCCGCTCAGCGTCATCTGCACAACGGGAGCTGAGCGGGAGCTTGAAGCTCGACAAATGTACCCCACTGAGGCCCCCCACAACCATCAGAACCGGGGAGGACCGAGCCCCCCGACCCTCCCTAATGGAGGATACCCTCCCTATTGGAGGACGGGACGGAGACGGATCCGACCGTGCAAAGAGGAACTCGAGCAACTCAACGCACAGGGTGAGCAGACCGTGGCTTGACCCCACGACTACGCACACGCACAACCCGCATGCCATCAGGGAACGAACGGAAGGAACAAACCTCTTTACCGCCCCAAAATCACGGGGTCAAGAGCAAACTCAACCCCGTGGCAAGGCCGTAGCAGCGGAGCGTGAAGGAAGACCCAGACCCACTGAAGGGACTGGATCCCCCGGAAAAAGGGGGCCCGGAGAGGTCAACGACGCCACAGCATCAAGACCTCACCAGGCGGTCACTAGTGACACCGCCCCCCACATCGCCAGCATATTCGGACAGGGCCCATCCCCCACTAGCACACCGCCTGGCACACTGACCCTGGCACACTCAGGCAGTCAGCATGGCTGTAACTCGAAGCACTCAAGAGGCTACACTACAGCGGGAGCAGGCAGCGCACCGGGGAGACGACCTCCAGAAGGGGTCGATCCATCAATCCAGGCAGCAGGCATTTGACTCGAGCCTGGAGCACTGCGGTCGAGACAGGCGCCAAAGGGGTCAACTGAAAACAGCACCCCGGCGGAAGGGGCGTATGCTGGCATTGTTGCGCACCATGACAAAGCCTCCACCAAAAAATCCCGACCCAGAGGGGCAGAGGCAGAGAAGGCTGACACGATTGGCAGACGTCATGAACGTGCAGGGGCACACTCAACCGGGTAACCCGGGAGTTGACTCCGCTCCAACACACCAGGGAATCAACCACCCTCTTGGTACCACATGCGGTGGTTGTTCCTATAACCCCTCAAGAAAAAACTCCAAAACACACCTGCGGGTATACACTGGCTATACCGCAGTACAAGTGTTTCAGTTTTCAAAACGGGGTTATCCCAGGCCTACGGGTCGACAAAACACAACTTCGGACCGGGCCCGGCGGACCGGGAAGCACACAGGGATGCCAGAGGAGGTCCATAAGACCACCCCAACAGCCCCCTCTTCGCCATGCGTAAGAGAGGGGCGAAAATAATGGAGAACCAGCCCCTTCATGATAGCGCAGGGTACAACATGTACCCAACAAAGGGTCTCCATAACGCCCAACCCTGTGACACCCGGGCCGACCCGGTATTTTTCCCCTTGTAAAAAGCACAAGTCCCTCAGGGTACCAGAACAGCAGATCTGCGTCCCCGGCGTACAACGGGTTAACTGACCTGGACCAGCGTGACCAGAACCAGTCCCGTGCCCTAATCACGCCGACATCCCCACTCCAAGAGAGGGGGTAGGTACGCGTGTCGATCTAAAACATGAAAAGAGGGCGCCACCCAGACGGTCCCATTCGTACCCCCTCTACCTATGTTTTGATCTATTCCGTTAACATCCCCCAGATATGAACGAGAATTCGTCGAGACCTAGCAACGGGCGCTCGGAAGAGAAAACCTCCATCCCAGTTGCCCTATAAAAACGCTGTTTTAATAACGAGCAACCAAGGCGTACCAGCCTCATGCGTGATTCTTATCAGAAACACCCCGAGCCAGCACTATGTACGCGTCGAGACCCAAACACATCAATGGATAGTCTAACAAGACACCAGACATTGTTCCTCCAAGTCGCCTGGGAGAACGACAAGGAGCCGTCACGTTCTTTCCTCTTTTTATTAAAAAAGAAAGAAACAGACTGACATGAATCCCACGTGACGCGGCTGAGGGTACATTTTTTTTCATTTTTACATCCCACCACCCTCACCACAGGGAGGAGACGGGAATCCTCAGAGAGACTTCCCACATGAGCCATGAATTGAAAAGTCATGGTAACATTGAGCCATGTGACCAACAGACTCAAGTTACACATATCAAGCGTAGCAAAACACCAAGTTCCTACGCTCTGCCCCGACAACTTGACAATGACAGAACCACACATGGGTCTGAAAAAACTCACGGAAGCCGTCGTCCAATAGAAACGTGCCCAGTGACGTATTCTATGATGGGGGGAAACCCATGACTCAACTGCCCGTGATAGGTGCGGAGTCAGGGAAACCCTCCCCCCCGTGCCAGCCGGACCGAATGAAAAAGAGGGTAAAAAACGACCAATCAGAAGAGGGAAGGAGGGGTTTATCCGGTACCCCCTCGCAAGCCCAACCCTCGAATACGACAACAACAAATAGCCATATGATACCTTAAGTAGCCAGTATGCTAATGAACAGCGCAAAGCTAATTCAATGGATGCTAGCCACAGACAAGTCTGTGAACAGGGTTTATAACAAGGCCAAAGTTATATATGTGTGAACCCGACACCCGTGTTTATGTTGCAAGACACAGAAAATTTGATAGAGAGAGAGAGCGGCCTGAAAAACCGCGGTACCTTTACACACACGAGCATTACTGCAGACCAACACAACAGTGTTGCGGTTCAATATCACTGTTTGAGCAACAGAGCACACAACTAACCTCTACCTTTATGTGAAGACCTAATCTTCAGGTCGAGGCAGAAAAAAACGTTTTTCAACCGAGTGTAAGCTGCAGGCCTTGCTTAAGCTCTATAACATGAAAATGTAGCGACCAACAAGACTATAAGTATAGCCCTCCTATCAAACCCACACTAGCGAAAGGTTCACACATCGTATCCCCATCATATGTAGTGAATAAACACACAGTTTGTAACAAAAACAGTCCCTCCCAGGAGGGACCTTTTATTTAACAAAAATCATATGGTGGGCCGGGAAGGGAACATGGGCGACCAACAGAGGGAAAAAGTCACTAGCGACGCCTGCCACGAGCCGCTCGGGACTTGCCACCCCGGGGAGCCCCGGAGGGATGGTAAAGGACTGGAGGCTGGTCACGACGATCCCTACCATCACCTCCGAGCGTGGATGGGCCGGCTGCAGTGGCCGAGGCGCCCTCTCTCCTCCTGGCCTTCTTCGCTGAAGGGCCAGCAGTGGCGGTGGTAGCAGCGGCGGCTTTGGCGGCGGAACCTCGACAACGAGCCTTCCGTCTGACTCCACCGGCGACATCGGGCGGGGGGAAATGAGGCTGGAGCACGGAACGCTCCTCCTGCATTTCCCTGCAGGTTGAGGTCATCAGCTGCAACGCCGACCCAAAGAGCCCAGCATCGGAGAGGGGTGTCGTCAGAAGTGGAGTCCTCTTCCTCTCCGGCACATGCGCCTGCTCCAGCCAAAGGTGGCCCCTGGCTAGAGTGGCCAGGGCGCATACTTTCCCAGCGGCGACGGCCTGCAGCTGGATCAGATGCAGGATGGCTCCTGCCGCCTGGGCGAGCTGATCACGTTGCACTTCGGTCAGCTACGCACCGCCCGTCATTATCCTGGACATGGATCTCGCCAGCTGCGCGATGTTAGACGTGGCAGCCAGAGATTGAGTTGCAGAGATGAATGACTGGTCACTCCAGTAAGCCAACCGCCTCGCCGATTTCCCGTGGGGAACCGGCTTCCGTAACGGCTCCCACACCACCTCAGGACAAAGGAGAGCTGCCATCGGCCTATCAAGCCGAGGCACCCCCTCCTTCATACCTTCTACCAAACCCACCACCCTCGTGACTCGCACGTAGGCGGGGGTGAGGCCCGTGATGTGGGAGACCACCTGTCCCTGACGGACGTAGGCCTCCATCGAGGGGAAAAATGGGCAGACAACGCCCGTCTCTCTCACAGGACGACGTTGCCATAGATGACCTATGAGATCATCAGGGACAGGAACAGGCAGTGGCTGCGGCAGCAGCACGCCGTTTGCGACTGCCGCCGCCGCCATGAGCTCGGGGAATAAAGCACGCAGTTCCCCCTGCATACTTTCCCCCACCGAGCTCGCGTCCCTCACATGCGGCAGACTACTGGTTGCAGAGCCACATTCCGATGTGGCTGATAGCAGGGCATCCCGCCGCTGAGTCGGAGGTTGTAACCCAACATCAGTGTACAAGGGACCCCAAGGAGACCTACTGATGAGGGACCTTTTATTTAACAAAAATCATATGGTGGGCCGGGAAGGGAACATGGGCGACCAACAGAGGGAAAAAGTCACTAGCGACGCCTGCCACGAGCCGCTCGGGACTTGCCACCCCGGGGAGCCCCGGAGGGATGGTAAAGGACTGGAGGCTGGTCACGACGATCCCTACCATCACCTCCGAGCGTGGATGGGCCGGCTGCAGTGGCCGAGGCGCCCTCTCTCCTCCTGGCCTTCTTCGCTGAAGGGCCAGCAGTGGCGGTGGTAGCAGCGGCGGCTTTGGCGGCGGAACCTCGACAACGAGCCTTCCGTCTGACTCCACCGGCGACATCGGGCGGGGGGAAATGAGGCTGGAGCACGGAACGCTCCTCCTGCATTTCCCTGCAGGTTGAGGTCATCAGCTGCAACGCCGACCCAAAGAGCCCAGCATCGGAGAGGGGTGTCGTCAGAAGTGGAGTCCTCTTCCTCTCCGGCACATGCGCCTGCTCCAGCCAAAGGTGGCCCCTGGCTAGAGTGGCCAGGGCGCATACTTTCCCAGCGGCGACGGCCTGCAGCTGGATCAGATGCAGGATGGCTCCTGCCGCCTGGGCGAGCTGATCACGTTGCACTTCGGTCAGCTACGCACCGCCCGTCATTATCCTGGACATGGATCTCGCCAGCTGCGCGATGTTAGACGTGGCAGCCAGAGATTGAGTTGCAGAGATGAATGACTGGTCACTCCAGTAAGCCAACCGCCTCGCCGATTTCCCGTGGGGAACCGGCTTCCGTAACGGCTCCCACACCACCTCAGGACAAAGGAGAGCTGCCATCGGCCTATCAAGCCGAGGCACCCCCTCCTTCATACCTTCTACCAAACCCACCACCCTCGTGACTCGCACGTAGGCGGGGGTGAGGCCCGTGATGTGGGAGACCACCTGTCCCTGACGGACGTAGGCCTCCATCGAGGGGAAAAATGGGCAGACAACGCCCGTCTCTCTCACAGGACGACGTTGCCATAGATGACCTATGAGATCATCAGGGACAGGAACAGGCAGTGGCTGCGGCAGCAGCACGCCGTTTGCGACTGCCGCCGCCGCCATGAGCTCGGGGAATAAAGCACGCAGTTCCCCCTGCATACTTTCCCCCACCGAGCTCGCGTCCCTCACATGCGGCAGACTACTGGTTGCAGAGCCACATTCCGATGTGGCTGATAGCAGGGCATCCCGCCGCTGAGTCGGAGGTTCTAACCCAACATCAGTGTACAAGGGACCCCAAGGAGACCTACTGTATCACCCCCCGCCAGTGTACATTATGACTTAGCTTTTTTCTTTGTAAAAGTATGAGAGAAATAAAAAAGCAAGAAAAAATGTAAACACGTAACTCAACTTTCTTCAGCTTAATACCCTTGTCAAGTGATTGGTATACAGGCACTTTCTTGTGGTGAAAGTGAAGATGGAGGCGAGTGTGGGGCCACACACCTGCTTATGAAGGTAGCGGATAGGGGTGTGGCCAGACGAATGTTGCTATGTAAAGGTACATTGCGTGTTTTTATTCAGTGCATATGCACGAAGTGAGGTTAGTGCAGATGACGCTGAGCGGAAGCTAGTATGATATAGAACTTCAATTTTACATCACAAATCATAGTTTGTCTGATTCCATGCAAAGATCAAATCCAGGCGATATAAAATGCATGCTGGTATTACACACTGAGTTGAACTAATCCTAAATGTTTTTTCCTCTTTAGATGGTGGTGATGAATTATGTATGTGAAGAATTGTCTAATTCTAGGTTTTGTCATCCTCAGATCATATATTGGTGAGAGGACACGACGAGTGAGAAGGCGTGACGGGTGAATGACCTGAACCATGAACGACCTGAACCACAACAGGAGCACGGCAAAGAGGAACACCACCCAGACCCCTGAACGACGAGTTTTGTTTTTTTCACCTGACCAATGGTGGACAGTTAACCTCTTAAGCCTGGAGCCCTATTTTCAAAAGATCCGCCTAAAATACATACCTAAGTAAATGGAATATTGCTCCACTTCTAAAAGGACCATTTGCATTTGTGTCTATTACATAATTACAGATTATGCACTTCAGGAAAAAACATGAACAGCAGAGTAGCCATAAGTTTCAATTTGGACCAACACCCCTGATTTACACACATTCTTATAAATATCTTGGTTTCACCTTTAATGAGTACATGAGCTTCATAGAAGGAAGGAAAATAATGTCTGAGTCAGCAGGAAGGGCACTAGGGGGTGTGTTGAGTAAAATGAAAGTGTGCACTGAACTTGGGTTTTCAACATTTACACAATTATTTGATTCAATGGTGGGTTCTGTTTTATTGTATGCTGCTGGAGTATGGGGTTTTGATGATGCACCTGAATGTAATGCGATCCAGAACCGGGCCATAAGATACTTTTTAGGAGTCCATAAATACACACCAAAAGGGGCTATAGAAGGGGACATGGGGTGGGACTCTTGCTTGGTCAAGCAAAAAGGTGAAATGGTGAGGTTATGGAACTGCCTGGTCCAGCTGCCAAATGGCAGGGTGACAAAAATGATTTTTAATTGGGACAGAGCACACGGTCATCCCTGGTCAAGAGAGATGTCCATGATTTTTTCTTCTACTGACTTGAGTATGATTTTTATGAACAATCTGCAGTGTAAGGTTCACATAATTAAAACAAAATTATCAACAATCCATCAGGATAAGTGGAAGGTGGAGATTTGGAAAAAACCTAAACTTAGAAAATATGTTGCAATTAAAAATGAGTATTTTACTGAACCTTATGTAATGTTAAACTTAAAGAGAAGACGGAGGTCTCTGTGTGCCCAGTTGAGGTCTGGCACCCTGCCATTGGCTGTGGAAGTGGGTAGATTCCAGGATAAACCTGAGGAGGAGCGGTTGTGTGTTCTGTGTGATCTGGGAGTGGTGGAGGATGAATATCATTTTGTTTTTTATTGCCCTTTGTACACCGCTTTGAGGAGGGCTTTATTTGAGAAAATTCAAATTGTAAATCCAGATTTGTTTTGGCAGTCTGAGAGTTGTATGTTAAGTTGTTTTTTGTGGAGGACATCTTCGATTTTGCAGGATTTTTGGAGAAGGCATAGCACTTGAGACAAAACACACTGTATCCTATAAGAGAGGATACAGAGGCAGCTTCTGTCACACCATATTTGGAAAGTTTGATTGATTGTAGCCACGCCCCTTAACTTTGGAGCCATCTGATTGGTCGAGATGTTTAAGGGGGCGGGACTTATGGGTATGTCATACCTTATAAGGGCATATGTCCAAGTTTGATGGATTGTAACCACGCCCTTCTTCTTCTTCTTCTTCTTCTTCTTCTTCTTCTTCTTCTTCTTCTTCTTCTTCTTCTTCTAATGTTTATTGGCAGTTGGCACTAACGTGTTGGTGCATTACCGCCACCTACTGAAATTGATTTTAGAGCTAGATGGATTATGCACATGCCAATCCCTATTCTACACTACTCTATATCCTACCACTCAAACCTGTACTATTTAGAAAATTAAAAATTGCCCTATACCCCACATTCCCTGAACTCAGTCGCAACACTTCTCTTACCTCCAGCTTGATGTGGTCTCTCTCTAACCTTTCTTTTAGGATCTGTCTCTCTTCCCTATACTTACTACACTCCACTAACACATGCTCCACTGTTTCCTGCCTACCGCAATACTCACACCTACCCGTCTCATGCTTGCCCATTAACCTAGGTGTACTATTTAGCCCTGTGTGCCCTAATCTCATTCTTGATACAATCACTTCTTCCCTTGTACTCCTACCCCCACTTCTCATCTTCCCTACTGCCCTCTGGATATTATAAAACTGCCTACCTTTACTTCCTCTATCCCACTCCTCCTGCCACTTCTTTTTCATTTCATACTTAACTACACTCTTAACTTCTGCCTTGCTGTACCTCACTTCCCTACTTACTTCTACTCTACTAGCTGCTTCCTTAGCAAATGTATCCGCCAGTTCATTCCCCTCCACCCCTATATGTGCTGGCACCCATATGAAACACACATCTGCGCCTACCCTCCTTACCCTAAACATCTCCTGCGCTATTTCTAAAATAATGTCCTGCCTTGATTCTGACTCTATGTTCTTTATACTTACTAATGCGCTACTTGAATCTGACGCTATTAATACCTTGCTTGGTTTAATTGTTTCCACCCAATTAATAGCTAACAAAATAGCCATTAACTCACCCGTGTATACCGACAATTTATCACTCACCCTCTCCTTTTCCATGATATCTACTTCTGTGCTTATAAATGCAACCCCCACCTTGCCACTGATTGTTTTTGATGCATCTGTGTATACTTTAATCTGCTCTCCATACTTACTTTATATATACCTACTAACTTCATACCTATCCAACACTTCCTCACCTCTTTCCCTCCTTCTTTCCAATAAATGAAAATCTACCTGCACCTCCTCAAACAGCCATGGTGGAACATCAGACAATGGTACCGTCGGGCTTATCTCCATCTCCCCTATCCCTATCTCCCTACTGTCATTCCCTATTGTCCACCCAAAACTCTTAAACTCTTTCTTTTCTTTTTCCTGACACTCTAATAATACCTTTTGAGTGGGGTGACTCTCCTTATGGCCCTTTAAATTTACCCAATACGTTAACGCTATCTGCTTCCGTCTGAACTCCAAAGGAGCTTCATTCATTTCCACTTGCAATGCAGATACTGGGGTTGTTCTGATCGCACCACAGCACAGTCTTAACGCCTGATACTGTATTATATCTAACTTCTTTAATAACGTTTTCGATGCAGACTGATACACGATGCAGCCATACTCTAAAGCAGACCTTACTAACCCTATATACACAGCTTTCAAAGAACCCCTACCTGCTCCCCACTCCCTACCCCTCAGGCACCTTACAATATTTAATACTTTCTTACACTTAGCAACAACTTTTCCTATATGGGTTGCCCACGTAAGCCTTTTGTCAAACCAAATCCCTAGATATTTAAAGCACTCTACTCTCTCTAACCTTTCCCCATATAACTTAAGACTAACCACGCCCTCTTTTTGAGATGATTTATGACCCCTTAGGGCTTCTCTGATTGGTCGAGAGGTTCAAGGAGGCGGGACATCCGGTTTAGGAGGCGGGACATCCGGTTTCGGAAGGGGAGGGGTTGTAAGGGCGGGGACTTCCGTTTTTTAGATTTTTTTTCAAAATAAAAGTTTATTTTTATTTTAATTTCTTTCAAAATAAACGTTTTTCAAAATAAAAGATTCAAAAATACGTTTTTTTTATTGTCAGAAATAAAAGATTCAAATCGGTTTTTTTTTTTTTCAGATTGTATTTGTGTATTCCAAGGTCTTAAGAAAAATACAATATCTTCACAATATGTATATGTGTATTCCAAGGTATGCAGAATAAACATTTCAAATGTGTGTATCTTAAGAATAAATGTGTGTGGGTGTGTGTGTGTGTGTGTGTGGTTTAAGTTACAGAATTAAGAATAAAATACATTTTGTGTATTCCAAATGCCAAATGTAAAATACAATGTATTATTCTTCAGAAATGTTCAATAGCCGTTCTGTCAGTATGCTGTTTGTGAGTGTGTGTAGATTTGTTTGAGTAGAAAGAAAATGTGTGTGTGTGTAGAAAGAATTCTCCCTCTCAGTAGTCTCCACTCCGTAGGCTGAAATGACATTCAGAAAACACTAGAGTGGTTCTGACACTCACCAGCGCCATGACATCACCTTAGCTGTCATAGTATTTTTAAAGAAAATACAATGTCACAATCTTTAGACATTTGTGTTCAGAAAATTACAAATGTAATGTGCCTATATTTTTTCATTTTCATATGGAAGAGTGTGTTTAAGCAAAAGTCTAAATAAAAGAAAATACAAATGTAAGTGAATAATAGGCTGATGTTGTTTGAAAAAAGAGTGATAACTTGTAAATAGGGGTTCTAACTAACTATGTATGTATGTATGTATGTATGTATGTATGTATGTATGTATGTATGTATGTATGTATGTATGTATGTATGTATGTATGTATGTATGTATGTATGTATGTATGTATGTATGTATGTATGTATGTATGTATGTATGTATGTATGTATGTGTGTCTATATTTTAGTTTCTTGGATAAAGACATAATCTTTAGACATTTGTGTTTAAGCAAAAGAAAATTACAAATGTAATGTGTCTATATTTTAGTTTCTGGGATAAAGACATAATCTTTAGACATTTGTGTTCAGAATAAGTGTATATGTTCAGAATAAAGTTTCAGAATAAGTGATCTTTGGGTGTCAAAGTGCAACATTTCATTAGCCTGCAAGGGTCTAGGGTTTGAATGTATCGCTAATACGGTACAGTGAAGTGTTTTATTTAAAATAGATTATTTTAAAAAGGCTGCATTACAGTGTTTTTTTGTATTATTATTCACATTAATTATAAAAGTTATATGTGATAGTTTAGAGTTGTGCTGAAAAGATCTGTCTATGTGGGTCTGTGTGTATGAGAGGTGTGAATAAGGCCCACTTAGGTGCTAAAACACCGCATGGGGGCGTGAAGATTAGGGGACATGCATACTTAGAGTAAAACTCTGTAGAACATTATACTCATAGCATATTTTTAGTTCACACAATGGATGGGTTCACATACATTTATTGTGAAGACAATGTATTTTTAAAAATATTCCCTATAAACATAAATTTGTCCTAATAAACTAACCTAAACTATAACATGCAGCACTTTGATGAATACGGTTACACAGCTGACAGAGGTGTATTATAATTATAATTTAGATAAAAGCGTCAGACTCAATGAAAGTGAATGGGAGAAAGGATTTCTGACTCCACATTTTACTTCTCACTCACGCAGCCGGCATCGACCGGCATCACTCCAGAGCCTGAAGAGCAGCGGGGATTATGTGTTCATCTGTATACAGATTCCTAATGGTGATCAGGAATTGGAATAATCCATTTGGATACCATCTGATCTCAGGTAAGGAATCTATGTTATCAATTTTAGGATAATCAGACTCGTTTTCACGGATATATAAGCGTTTCCCCTATATGTGATATAGCTGTTTTGACTGTAAAAGCCATCAGGAAATAAGAGCAGCGATTATCAGCGCGTGGCACGAGCGTGCGTGTGCACACATATACTATCGATTATCTAGCGTTTATTTGAAAAGGATTCATAAATAGGCAGACAAATGACAACGTTCTAGAATATTCCAGTAAAAGGCGATTATCAGAATGTTTTTTCTTTCCGCGAAAACGAGTGATTTTCAAAATGCTATCAAACGGAAATGAAGCGATAAAAAAACAATCTGCTTTGACAATGTTGACTGGAAAACGAGTCTTTGATAAGCGACGGGCAGATTAGACACATAGCCATAATTTAAAACATAGATTAGGCGATATTAACGTTAACATTGGAGTGGATTTGGGCATTCAAGGGGGTAAAAAGGAAAACACGGACAGGCTCTCAAAGTGTTAATGTTGAACACGAGAACATGCATGCACACACACACACACACACACATACACACACACACACACACACACACACACACACACACACACACACACACACACACACACACACACACACACACACACACACACACACACACACACACACACACACATACAGTGATGATGTGAATGATGCATCTGCTTCTAAGCTGGCCCCAAGCTTTCACTGCACAATTTATTTATAATAATAATAATAATAATAATAATAATAATAATAATAATAATAATAATAATAATAATAATAATAATAATAATAATAATAATAATAATAATAATAATAATAATAATAATAATAATAATAATAATAATAATAATAATAATAATAATAATAATAATAATAATAATAATAATAATAATAATAATAATAATAATAATAATAATAATAATAAAAAAAATAAAAATAAATAAAATAATAATAATAATAATAATAATAATAATAATAATAATAATAATAATAATAATAATAATAATAATAATAATAATAATATATACTGTATATATATATATATATATATACATATATATATTAAACACATGGTGATGCTGGTGCTTTGTCATAGTGGCACTGCCCTCCTATATAAACCATTGGGAACCACACTGCCCTGGCGAGGCAGATTAGTGGCTGGGCTATGTGCCAGGGAATGTATTATGGCAGATGGATATGTGAAACCCCCTACCACTGACCCGACAGCATGGCTACGCAACTGTCCCTGCACATGGTAGCAACTACATGCAACACCTTAAAGGGAACCCACTCGGTTCTCTAATCAAACAAATGTAGCCTGCATCACACCGGAGGACTATCAACCCAAGGGATACAAACTAATAAGTCACACCGTGTGCTTTAGCCAACCCGGTCAGCAAAGTCACATGGGCTACCTGTGGGCGTGTTAGCAACTATGTGCAACATACCCTATAGAGGACAAAATGCAGGAGTGACTGATACATTGTCCTGACTGCCATAGTCACAGACAACTCCCGGGAGCATTAGCAGCCCTGTGTAATATTCCCGGCCTACAGGGAACCCAGTCTGTTCGTTAGTCCATTGAAGGGCCACCCACTCTCGGCCAGGGGATACGGAGATAAGTCATGCCGGGCACATTATGGCCGATAAAGCCTCACAGACTACTGCTGGGTGCATTAGGACTAGGTTGTGAGAACTGGGGTCTGGAGCACAGCCCAATTGCTGAATACATGAGAAGATATAGGAGCGGTTTCAAGGGTGTTTAATGTCAATTGAGCAACACAGGAATTGGGAGGAAATAGAACGGGGTTATGTTCTGTCTTGTGGCTGCCGCGGCGGCAGTGAGCGAGCAAGCGGTCCTGGTGCTTGTCTTGGGAGCTGCTGGATTGCAGCGGGAGAACAAGTGTTCCTCTTCGGGAACAGGTGACGTCCAGGCAGGGACGGCGGTCCTTTGGGGCACAGGAGAGAAACGGGTTAGAGCAAGCAAATACACGGTGGGTATCTAGCAGCAGAGCTTTCGGTAGAGACGTCGTACCTGGGCAGTGGTAATTAATACCACGACAGCTTCCGGTCAGCGTCGAGGTGTAGAAATAGTCCCCCCATCAGGGAAGGATTGAGTGCAGCTGTGGAGAGTGGGGTGCTTGACCGCGTGTGAATTAGGGGGATGGAATACAGCTGGGTGTATGAGGGTGAAGGAAGGGGTGACTGGCGAAAGAGAGGATGAGGAGGAGTGCGCAGTGGATGGAGAGGGGGATGAAAAGGAGCGTGTGGAGGACGTGAGGGGAAAAGGAGGGGGAGTGAAGTAGGCCCGTGCTGTGATTATGACATAGGTGTAATACACACTGGATGGATTACGGGAGTAGTGGTCGATGTTGATGACTGACACAGTCGCACAGACTATCTCTGGGCGTGTTAGTAACTTTATCCATTTATCCAAACCCCTCCGCCCAAGGGCCACTGTAGGGGTTCCCAAGCTAAGCAAGCCTCAGAGCCCCAGTGTTGCACCCGTAGTAGGGCAGCCCCTCCTTGGTACTATGGCACCAATTTAGGGGAGACATTGCATCTGCAGAGATTGTCTATGTGTTTCATAGCTGACGTGGCTATAGGCCCTGTGGAGCACTACAGGAGAAATGGTCCCTGTCCTGATTGACTGGAGTACCTAATGCAGTTGTGAAGACTAACGATGTGTGTGTTAGCTTATACCACACGTAATTGGGGGTTTGTTTACCCTGAGTCGAGGGATTACAATGCTGTGTGCCTTATCCGACCTGGTCGGTAAAGCTACATGGGATACCCACGCCCCACAGAGGACTGAATACAGGAGTGACAAAGTCACACAGACTACCGCTGGGCGTGTTACAGTAACAACCATGGGGCGAATTTACAAAGGGATTGTGGGTATTTAAATGTTGTAATATGGGCGGAACATGTGCCCCTTTCGATGCAAATGAGCCTCGTCGTAATTTTTTCCCCAATTCACAGAGATAGGCGCTAATTAAATCGGCACTATTTACGTCTTCAGGGATTTGGTGGTAACTAAGCGTTCCAATTGTACCACCAAGCGAAAACTGTTTTTAGAAATAGGAAGCAAACATATTCAATTAACACAGGTAGTGTGCAACGCCAGTAATATAATAACAAATGTGGTTGCCAAATTCCCTGGGTCTGTGCACGACAGCAAAACATTTTGGAACAGCAGATAGCTGATGACTCCTGAGCGTAATCCTGCCAACGTTAGAGAGGTGGTGTACAATCGGGCTCACATCAGAATGCATCAAGCACACATTTGGCATCTTAAAAAGCAGGCTTAGATGCCTGGATCGTAGCGGTGGCCGGTGGGGCAATGCTATATATTCCCCCCAAAGCACATCACTCCTTTGGGTGCTGGGTTAGGTAATAATCACAATTTGATTTGATCTTTATTTATCTCGAACAACCATAAACACAACAACTTGAAATAACAAAAAATAACAAAAACAAAATAAAAAATGTAATAAAGAAACTAAATAAAATACAAATACAAATCAAATGTAATATATCTTCCTAGACATGGAAGCAATTGTCAACATAGCTCAAGACAAATGGTTTTGTTCGAGAAGGGACAGAAAGAAGCAAACCTTATCTGGTCCTGCCCCTTCCTAACAATATCATATTAATATGTAATAAGTTATCTATCAATATCAAAAATAATATACCTATCCACTACAGCAAAAAGATAAATAATTACAAAAATACTACTATACTAGTAATAAAAATAGTAGAACGTAGGGGTGGAACGATTCACAAAATTCACGGTTTGGTTTGTATCACGGTTTTATATATTTTTTTAAATGTAACACTCCAAAAATACCATACATCAGCATAAGATATATAGCCTAAAAATAATCCAACTTTTCAGTTATTCTCATGGACTTGGTCATGCAAAAACTGAAAGAATGAGGCACTTTGACATCAGGCACATTATTTTGACATCAGTGACCGGTTAGAGCTAGGAGAGATGTTGGTACAGCAAGACGGGCATTGCTGATTTAAACATGCTTCTCATTTATTTGGTAAAAAATAAGGTTTACAGCGGTTTGCCTTAAATACAAAGACCAAACTGGCACACAAAGACCGAACTGACTGAAAAATATAGGCAACATTTGTCAAAGTATTAACTTAGTGCAAACAAACAAAATAATTATATTATTTGTGGCCACATTATAGACAAAGCCATCAACATAAAGTATTGATTGATTGATTGAAAATTGTATTAACAGATTGCAGAATGGGTACAATACAGTACAGCTCAAAACACACAATTGTTAAGGGGATGCACAGAGGATGCACAGAGTATGCATATGCTCAACAAGCATTAGACTTTCTTATCAAAAAGGAAAAGTCACTGTGTTATTTAAAATAAATAAATCATGTGTACTAAATATATATTTACTTTTTAATTGCATGAAACATTAGGATGTATTCTCTTATGCCATTTTTCACTGCATGGTACCTAATCAACTTGACTCGCTTTTGCTATTTGAGAGTCTTGCTAGCCGTATTTGAAGTGACATCACACCAGGAAGTAAATAGTCAACAATAACACACAGCATTGGAACCTGGAGAAGCCCTGATGATAAACGAACAGCTAATAAACGTGAAGTTATCTTTAAACCTCTGTTGTCAAGCCTTGTCAATATATGCCCCCTTCCCCACTAATGGATCTTGTGTCGTTAATCACTTCGCTGTGAGCATTTCCGCGGTTAGCTTGCGGCAGTGTTTTTCTTCACTTAATTAATTTATGTTATAGAATGGCATGCAAATTTCTCTATTCTGATTGGCTGAAACAGTCAAGTTAGACGTTGTTATTTATCATAACACACGCTCGTGATCCCAGAACCCGCCCACAACCGAATTACAATCACTCCGCCGTTCGTGGTTTTAGGAATGAAACCAAGATGGCGGACAATAATCTTTATGAATGGATGTATTTATAGTGTTATAACAACTTATTCAAAAACTATTCTGTCACGTGGAATGTGTTAGTTGCTTACACAATGTTGGATTATGTAATTGGTTGGTCATGACTTATTGTTTTTTTTTTTTTTTTTGTATCTTTTTCCTCCGATTTTCCCCCATCCCAATGTTAGTCGTTATGCCAATTCCCAATCCCCTTGCTGGTCGCTGAGCATCTACCCCCCACAGACGGTCTGGGAGAGTGGAGGCTATCACGTGCTTCCTCCGACACACGTCTAGCCAATCAACCGCTTCTTTTCACCTGGCAGCGCGGACTCTCACTGAGAGGGTGTAACGTGTGGAAGGATCACACTACCCCCCTTAGATCCTATCCGCACTGAGCAGGCGCCCCGACCGAACTGTAGGAGTCGCTGTTTACAACGACCCGGACCCACCCCGCCAGTTTTCCCACCCTCTAATACTGACAATTGTATTAGTGTGAACGGCCAGCCAAGCTGGTGACACGCCGGGAGCTGGATTCAAGCAGGCGAATCCAGCGTCTCCGGCGTTGGTGACGAACGCAATATCCGCTATGCCACCTGACCGCCCCTGGTCATGACTCATTGTTAAACAAAATATAAATCGTGCAAAGTGTGTTGTTAGATGCCATTCGTCAAAAGGACACTCATTTCACTGTTAATACAATTTTCAATCAATCAATCAATCAATCAATCAATCAATCCAATAACACACGCTCACTTCACTGTTAAGACGGAATGCTTTGAAGCCTTGTTGTTTCGAACTGGTTATGCTTTGGCCCTCTTTAGAAGTCGGTTATGCTTAGAGTTTATCTTTAGAGCAGGGCTGTTACGCACCCCAGTAAGGGGACACAACACAAGGCCATGGACACGTTAGATGAGGGTGTAGTGACACAAAACCATGAAACAATTAGCAAAATAATAGTATTTATTTCACAAACAAACAAAAACACAGCAACACAGAGAGCGAGGAGGACTACCTAGTGGCATCAAATAAAATAGTAAAAGGAAATGAAAACCCACCCCCCTTTACAGGCGCTGAACGCCCCAAAAGTACAGGTGGTGGTGCTCACTCTAAAGCTGGTGTCTTTAACATCAGGTCACCTACGTGATGCAAAATGTAGACCCCAGGGTATCTTCCTGTCCTCAATGTCCCTGTGTGCGAAACAAAAGATTAATACAATGAAAAGCAATCACCATAGGCTGGGTGACACAAGGGAAACAAATATACAAAGGGTTAATACAGAAATGTACAGCAAACTAAAGAACACCAAAACACAATGAAGTGAACCAGAGCTTTCACCAGCACTACCAAATGTACCTAAGAACCAGAGCTTTTACCTCTGAAGAGCCACTGCTCTATATACCTAAGAACCAGAGCTTTTACCTCTGAAGAGCCACTGCTCTATATACCTAACGACACACAGAATTATCACCAAAGACACAGAGATACACCCACCACCACAATGAGCCAAAAGAGCTATATATATATATATATATATATATATATATATATATGGATATAAAGGGAGAGTGGAGCTTAATTGCAGATCAGCTTCAGCTGCCGTTGCACTGGGGTGAGTTGCTGATTGACCAGCTGGCTGCTGGTGCTGCAACTGGGAGACACCTGAGAATGGGATATGTTACACAGGAGGGAGACAAAAACAGAACAACCAAAACATGCCTATATACACACACACAACAGATAACATACATAACCCCCATATATATATATATACACATAAGGACACCGTCTATAACAAGGGCGATAGACCACCAGCCAAACTCTAAGCATAACCAACTTCGAACGAGGGCCAAAGCATAACCAGTTCGAAACAAGGCGGACATTAATAAAATTTTCAATCTATCAATCAATCATTCCAATAACACACGCTCACTTCACTGTTAGACGGCATGCTTTGAAGCCTTGTTGTTTCGAACTGGTTATGATTTGGCCTTTATCTTTAGAGCAGGGCGATAGACCACCAGCCCTGATTCCAAACTCTAAGCATAACCAACTTCGAAAGAGGGGCAAAGCATAACCAGTTAGAAACAAGGCGGACATTAATACAATTTTCAATCAATCAATCAATCATTCCAATAACACATGCTCACTTCATTCTTAGACGGCATGCTTTGAAACAGCGCACCTCCGAGCTGCTTCTATAGAAAGTAGGTTAAAAAAAATTTGGGGAGGCAAATTCTCTTCTTATTTTTTTAACCTACTTTTTCTGCGGATGGTTTTGTGAATAAATCTCCATTATGCTTCAATTAATGTGTGTTTATTGTATAGCAATAAGGGTGGATGAATTCGGCAATTGTATAAAGATGTAAGCACTGTCTATCTGTAATAAAACTTTCAATAAATCAATCCAATAACACACGCTCACTTCATTTTTAGATGGAATGCGTTGAAACAGCGCACCTCTGAGCTGCTTACACACGGAGGCAACTTCTCTTAAAATTTCTTTACTACTTTTTCTGCGGATGGTTTTGTCAATAAATCTTTAATTAATGTGTGTTTATTGTATAGCAATAAGGTTGGATGAATGTGCCAATTGTATAAAAGCCATTACACCAGTTGTAGTCGTGTGTTATGAGAATTAGAGCATGCCTAGGGGGTCTAACGACCCTCGGCTGCGCCTCCGGCCTAACAACCACTCCTAGGCATGCTCTAATTCTCATAACACACTCTTGCGCGTGATGTAATGCTTAATTTGATCACACTGAATTATGAACACAACCATTGTTTTATAATTGACTCATACATTCAGAATTATTTAATAAGACTATGCACATTTCCACAACGTCACATCATTTGAATGCAGTTTAACTTATTTATCAGTAATTTATCATTTATAATGCAATTCCTCCACTGTGCATGGCAGCTGAAGCATCTGTGTTACTTACCACCTGCTGGAACATTCCGCTCTCCACTCAACTCCCTCCATCTCCCTCTCAGCCTTCTTATATTGTGCTGATTCTGCAAGCCAAGCGAAAACAAAAAATGGGCACCTCCTTAAAAAGGTCAAACGCAGCGAAAACAGCACCCACGTTTGCCGTGCTATATCATACCAGATAGTTCATTTTTCTGCTAGTGTATGCAATAAATATGTTAACATACAATCAGGCACGTGCACACATAGAGGCCAAGGGGTGCTTGAGCACCTGCCTTTTTGAGCCTCATCAAAAAAGTGCCCTTTTTGAAAAAAAAATTAAAGATTACCGTTACGCATATAGACTGCCCTTCCAACTGAAAAATGTCAGGATAGAATCAAAATATTAGGTAAAGAGAGAGAGATGCCCCATATTCCATTGCAGTTTGCACGGCCTCCTCAGCGTGCCTCTCCGGGGACCTATATATTTTATGCATAGCGTGGGTGGTGATGATGATGATAATAGAAACCGCTGTGGCGCATACAGTTGAATGCTGGTATTACACTCATTGAGGGACACAAACAAGTCAAGTCCGATGGGATTTGGGAATCTCAAATACAAATCGGGATTGGAATAAAAAATGCATTTATATTAAACAATACAGAATATACAGCACTTCTTGGGGTCTGTAGGGTAAGCACTTATTCCCTCCCCCCTGAACATTTATGGAGATGTGTGGGCCTTTTAAGTCAGTGATAAAAGTGTCTTTCAAGGATAAGTGAGCTCCTGCACTCAGGGCCGCCTGGGAGAAATGCGAGGCCCTGTGCGAGATTTACTTCTTATCGCGTTTACTACTTTCTTAATTATTCTTTTTGTGATTATACTTACATAATAGGTGTATAAGTGACTGTGCGTTGCTTTAGACCAAGTTAAGGCATTTGTAACAACTTCTGTGAAGTTAGCTGAGTTAGGCAAGTTCGGTCGAGCACAGCTCTGAACAATGGACAACAACACCGGCGGCGGGCTGGTTTACCCGCGGCAGGACAACAACAACAACAACAACAGCAACAACGGCGGGCTGGTTTACCCGAGGGAGGCTCTCCTCTGCTTTCGAAACAGAGTTGCAGAACCACCGAGGAATCTACCAGCCGAAATAAGGATTCGCAGACGGGGAAATCGAGCTGGCACGAGCGTGAAGGACAGGAGAGAGGACAGCAGGAGATTCAAGCCTTACCTGCCCGCTGTCGTCATGGGGAACGTGCGATCGCTGGTCAACAAGACCGACGAGCTCTCAGCCCTGATGATCAACCAGCGTGAGTACAAGGAGGCAAGCCTACTGTGCTTCACCGAATCCTGGCTGAACGAGAACATCCCGGACAGTGCAATAGAACAGGAGGGCTTCACGGTGGTGCGCGCCGACCGGAGTAAACAGAGCGGCAAGCGGAGAGGCGGAGGGCTTGTTGTCTTCGTTAACTCCAAATGGTGCCACCCGGGGCACATCACCATTAAGGAACGTATCTGTTCCCCCGACATTGAACTATTGGCACTGAGTCTGCGGCCATACTATTTACCGCGAGAAATAACACACGTCCTGGCTCTCACTGTTTACATTCCACCCAGCGCGGCGGCGGCGCAGGCGAGTGACGTCATACACTCCACCGTCGCGGCGCTTCAGACAAAACACCCGGATGCATTTATTTTTATCAATGGGGACTTCAACCATGTCAGACTGAACAAGACCCTGACAAACTTCACCCAGTATGTCACCTGCAAAACCAGGGGAGACAAAACTCTGGACCTCCTGTATGCTAACGTGAAGGAGGCTTTCAGTGCGACTTCCCTGCCCCCCCTCGGCCAGTCAGACCACAACCTTGTGAGGCTTGTATCCACATACACGCCTCTCATTAAGAGACAGCCTCCGACCACCATGTCTGTCCCACAGTGGTCTGACGACGTCGAGGAGGAGCTACAGGAGTGTTTCAGGTCGACAGACTGGGATATGTTTGAGAGGGCTTACGGTGATGACATTGATGGACTATCCCACTGCATCACAGACTACATCAGGTTCTGTGAGGAGAGCATCGTACCCACAAAGAGGGTACGCTGCTTCTCAAACAATAAACCCTGGATTAGCAAGGACATTAAACACCTGCTAAACAGGAAAAAGAGGGCCTTCATGGCAGGGGACACTGAGCAGGCCAGGGCTGTCCAAAGGGAGCTCAAAAAAGAGCTAAGGGCAGCCAAGGTCAGCTACAAGGACAGGCTGGAGGGCAGACTACAGGCCAACAACACCAGGGAGGTGTGGGCGGGGGTCAGGAAGATCACTGGTTTCAAACAGCAGGGCACAGCTGTGGAGGGCCCTCCAGAGCGTGCAAACGAGTTCAACTCGTTTTTCAACCGCTTTTGGCCTCCCCACACCCCTCCCCCCACCCATCGACACCAGCACCAGATCACACCTACAAAGCAGCCCCCCCACCCCCCACCCCCCCACACCCATCAGCAACGGCACCCCACCCCCAACACCAGCAGACTGCCCACCACCCCCAACCCTGACGATCACAACCAGTCAGGTCAGTAGGCAGCTCTCCAAAATTAATGTAAACAAGGCCAGAGGACCGGACAACACCAATCCCAGGGTGCTCAAGGTATGTGCAGAGCAGCTGGCAGCACCGCTCCAGCATCTTTTCAACCTCTCCCTGAGGCTGGAGAGGGTGCCCCAGCTCTGGAAGACCTCCTGCATTGTCCCGGTGCCCAAGAAGGGACGTCCCAGCACCCCCAACGACTACAGGCCAGTCGCTCTGACGTCACACGTCATGAAGACGTTTGAGAGACTGGTCCTGCAACACCTCAAGCCCCTGGTGCGTGACTCCCTCGACCCCCTGCAGTTTGCATACCAGGCAAACATCGGGGTGGAGGATGCCATCATCTACATGCTCCACAGAGCGTACACGCACCTGGAGAAGCCGCGCAGCTCAGTGAGGATTATGTTCTTTGATTTCTCCAGCGCCTTCAACACCATCCAGCCGTCACTGCTAGCGGAGAAGCTCTCTGCGATGCAGCTGGAGCACGGCTTGGTGGCCTGGATCAAGGACTACCTCACTGAGAGGCCACAGTACGTCAGACTAAAGGACAGTCAGTCTGACGTACTGGTGAGCAACACCGGCGCCCCCCAGGGAACTGTGCTGTCACCCTTCCTCTTCACCCTCTACACCTCAGACTTCTGCCGCAACTCCAGCGGGTGCCACCTGCAGAAGTTCTCAGACGACTCCTCCATCGTAAGCTACATCACCGACGATGATGAGGAGGAGTACAGAGCCCTGGTGGAGAGCTTCGTGGGGTGGAGCGACAGCAACCACCTCCAACTCAACACCAGTAAGACCAAGGAGCTGGTGGTGGACTTCCGGAGGGGCAAGAAGAGGCCCCCCCCGATTCCCATCTCCATCCGAGGGGTGGATGTGGAGATGGTGGACTCATACAAGTTCCTTGGGGTACACCTGAACAATAAACTGGACTGGTCGGACAACACAGAGGCCCTCTACAGGAAGGGACAGAGCAGGCTGTTCTTCCTGAGGAGACTCAGGTCCTTCAATGTGTGCAACAAACTGCTGCAGTCCTTTTACCAGTCTGTTGTGGCCAGCATCCTCTTCTATGCTGTGGCATGCTGGGGAGGCTACATCAACTCAAGGGACACCAACAAGCTCAACAAGCTGGTGAGGAAGGCTAGCTCCGTGGTGGGAGTCGAGCTACCTAGACTTGAGGTGATGGTAGAGAGGGGGATGATAAGGAAGCTGGATGCCATCATGGAGAACCCCTACCACCCCCTCTACGACGAGCTAGTCAAGATGAGAAGCTCGTTCAGCCACAGACTCATCCCCCCCCGACACTCAACTAACCGCCTCGGACAGTCCTTCATACCAGCGGCCATCAGGCTCCACAACAGTGGGCAGCGACTAGCAGCCTCCAGGCCCCACAACAGGGGGCAGCGACAGCGACTGCTACCAGACATTGACCTGGGACTTATAGGAACCCAAGGGGGACAAAGTAGACTACCCTGGTACTTTGATTAATGTATACTCAGTAGATAGTAAATTATAACACTACCTCTTGCATACTGCACCTCATGTGACACTGTGAATAATGTGAATATTCCTCAGCTAGTCAGATAGTAAATTATATTGACCATATTGATCAAATTGTTTACACTGCCTGTGTTGTCTTTTACTACCTGTATACTGTGTTGTTTTACTACCTGTACCCCTCCCCCCCTCCCCCCCATGCTGCTATGATGCCTGAATTTCCCCAAGGGGATCAATAAAGGAATATCTTACATCAGCTAAATAGGCTAGCCAGGTACTGTGACACCAGGCCACACACAGCTTTGGCCAACGGCCCAACGCTACCCAAGCTACACAAACGACCATTCACACACAGCACATGTCGTATCTCCAAATGTTGTGAAGTAGCATATGTTTTGCCTGGAAAAAAACATCGTTATTAACAAAACATTCGGGAGGGGAAGGAAGGAAGAGTGGGGTAATGTCATGACATTTTCATTAATCTTACCTGCACGAGGAACGCAGGGCGAAAGGCCGCAACACAGGTCTCCACGTTGACGAAAGGCCTCTCGCTGTCGGGACAAATAAGCTATGGCCAGAGCCTTGTCATGGTGCAGGCCCGACTACATCTTCTGTCAAAGATGATGTCGTAGTCAGAGTGCCAGGGCCTGCTATTCTCAAGGCTAACTGATAGCATCAAACGAACATTCCCAGCTGACGCTAAACAGCTAACTGGCTAACAGTTAGCTCAATCAGGCACCTGGCTGTATGTAGCCGCATAGCTTGCTTCTGCGTTCTGCAAGCTATGCGGCTACATACAGCCAGGTGCTCTCACCAGGCACACACCGTTAGCTACTAGTAGTACTATATTAGCTAGTCGACCAGTTTGGCTCCAGAGAGAGAGAAAGAGAGATAGGTCAGGTCCACGGCGGGAATATAATCATAGGTTGACTCACCATAACGCAGTATCAACGCGGCGCCAATGGTAAAGTTGGAAGGAGACTTTCTTGGCCCACGGTGTAATTTCTTCTTCTTCTTCTTCGAGTACTTTCCGGCAGACTGGACACCTTTCGGCATATTGCTGCCTAACAGATTTATCTGCTCACAAGTTCTCTTCTCCTTCTTTTGAAAAGACATCCACTCGCCTCGCTCCTCTGAATAGCGCTGAATTATCTACCTCGTGTGTCTTCTTCTTCTATTTGGTATTACAGCGGTCGGCGGACGGGCCGGAAAGACTATCCTAAAATCTGTAGAGCAGCAAATCCGCAGAAACCGGAAAACTGCAGTCTGCAGAGCCGCAGAGGCAGGAAGTCAGACACATTCTACAAACGTGTCTAATGTGAAATATATAAGCATATAAGCAAAACTAGATTTTAGGTCTGTGATGAAAAAGGGCCTCGCGGGAAGGGGGGCCTCGCAAAAAAAAAAAAATAAAATAAAAAAAAATAATAAAAAGAATTAATAAAAACATTTTTTTTTTTTTTTTTTTTGCGAGGCCCCCCTTCCCGCGAGGCCCTGTGCGACCGCACTGCTCGCACACCCCCTGAGGCGGCCCTGCCTGCACTGATTATTATAGTTCAATATTCAATATTTGATCACCAAAACCCCCCAAAAAGCATAAAAAGGGGGCCCCCGCCCAAAAAGGGCCCTTAAAAAACAAGTGTAGTGCCCTTTTCAGCCTTTGAGCACCTGCCCCTCTAAAGTCCTGTGCACGTCCCTGCATACAATGAATTACAATGTTCAATTAATGGAGCTTGAGAGCAGTTGCACACTTCATACACAATGCTAGACAATGCAGAATACATATTGCATTCATTGTACATAAAAACTAAATATTACAATGAATCTGATATACTATATTTCTGGTGTGTTTACATAATAACAATTTCATAATGAATTGTTTATCATAGTAAGGTAAAATAATTGTAATCTAATGGGTGCAACATTGCCACCATAACTAGTATTCCTTTTTTGGCAAGCACGGTGCTAATAATTTTTTATTACTTCACACCAGCAGATGATTTACAGCGTGTCTGGCTGCCTCACAGTGGGTGTAATGTCCATGTATTTATAATCCATTTGGTTAGTTTCCCATTTGAACATGCTTTCTATTCTCACCGTTCATCATTCATTTATGAGGTTAGTGTGTCAATATAGTAAAACGCAAGCCTGTTTTAGTTTATTGTTATTTGCACTTACAAACATACCTTCTGGAATAAAATAAGTCAAATAAGAACAGTTAAAGCTTGTTGTGTTATGGACAGAGTTAAATTGACTAAACAAACAGTCTTATTGGATATAATGTGCATGTATGATGTGTTTATAAGATGGTCCATTTGAACATGCTTTGCCTTAATCATCTAATTTAATTTTATAGACATATAACTACCTCACATATTCATTCATGAGGTTGGTATATAATGAGTCAAACTAAAGCCTGATGTGTTGTGAGTTAAATGGAGTCAACAAAAACATATATTTTCAACCAGGATTAGTACCCAACTACAGTAGGATGTTATTATGCTATTATAATACCACCATGGGTGAATTATTCACTTAAAGTCAAGCCTTTCTTCATTTTTTTTATAAAATTAAACATTGAGGGTAACCCTTGTTGTCACTGATGTTGAGCATACAATAAAATAAAACACATCAAAAATCAAGGGATTGTAATCAATAGAGGTCTTGAACAGAATGTGTATCTAGTTATTTTTCTTCCTACCAGTAACCATTGTTAATAAAAAATTAAATGCCCGGGCGGTCAGGTGGCGTAGCAGAGATTGCGCTCGTCAATGAAAGAGGCTGCGGTCTCGACTCCCGGAGTCAGCATTGCTTGGGGCTTGGGCTGATCACTATACTAACCCGTTTGGCTGGGTTAGGGCCCGCGTCCACCTAGCGCATATTTCTCCGTGAAACATGCTGGGAGTGCGCCGGCAGAGCTGGCTTGAAGCGCATTTTGTAGATGACAGAAAGAAATCTACAGCCATGCCGCGGTTTTGCACATATTATAGCATATTTGAATAACTTTATTGTATATTAATTATATATATAGTTATTGCCTGACACCACAGTTCGCCCTTTGCTTTTTATTAGCTTTTTAGTCATGTATTCGTGTAGTTATTATTATTAGTTTTGTCGCGAATCTCAATGGTCTGTGGGAGACAGCCAGACAGGCAGGCAGCTCCGGTGTCAGGTTACAAACAGAGTGGTAGATGAATGGCTGTGATTGGTTGTCTGAAAATGAGCCCAGCGCATCGCTCTGAAAGTTCAGAAAGTTTCAACTTTCCGCCGCACAAAAAAGCTGAGAAAAGAAGCCGACGGCAGCGCACTTCCCAGAGGCGGCCGCATGCGCTCCCTCCCCATTGGAATACATTGAAAACAGATGCGTGCGGTCAGAAATATGCGCCAAGTGGACGCGGGCCCTTAGGGGGAGGGCAAGTCATGGGTGGGAATCTGCCGTTGTGGACAGCGACGCCTACAGGTCAGGTCTGGGCGCTTGCTCAGCGGAGGCAGGACTTGATGAAGGCAGCGTGATCTCCCACGCGTTACACTTCACCAATGAGAGTCCTCGCTGCCAGGTGAAAAAAGAGTCACTGGCTGTCGCCGCACGTGTCGGAGGAAGCGTGCGGATTACTTCAGGGTTCCCTTGTACCGACCAGTAGGAGAACATGCGCACAACAAACAGGTAGGGGAGGGGGTGAATTGGCACAACGACTAAATTGGGATGGGGAGAAAACAGAGAAAAATCGGAGAAAGAGAGGATACATTTTTTTTTTTTAAATGCCTAATTGATTTGTTTACAAGATCCACCAATGCCTCCCCCAATTCCTCCACGGAAACTCCCACCTCTACCTCAAATAACTCATCACCCCTCATGTCATCTCCGCTCCGGCCAGGCAAACCTCCTCCAGTGCCCAATGACCAAACTCTGCACTATGGGAGATCAGGCTTTTTGCTCTTCTGCTCCCAGTCTGTGGAATGCTCTTCCTGAGAGCACTGTGGATGCTTTTAAGAAGGGCCTCAAAAATGTTATTTTTTATAGAGCCTCTTGTTGATTTTTATCTAGTTTTAGCTTCACACATTTTATGTTATTTTACCAGTTGTAGCCCTTCTTATTTATTTTGTGGTTTACTCTTTTACTAGTTTTAGTGTTCTTTTTACTCCTTTAGCTTTAGTCTTGCTTATTTTATATTCTTTCTTCTTTTACTCTTGTTAGTTTTTATGTTCTTTTAAAATGTAGCGCTTTGAGATTTGCTCCACAATTATAAAGCTCACTACAAATCAAATATAATATTATTATTATTATTATTATTATTATTATTATTATTATTATTATTATTATTATTATTATTATTATTATTATTATTATTATTATTATTATTATTATTATTATTATTATTATTATTATTATTATTATTATTATTATTATTATTATTATTATTATTATTATTAATAAAACACCAATGTGTTGATTTCTCATATATCAATGCATAACAACTGTACGTCATAAATCAGTCTCTCTAGAGTCTAGACTGTCTGACATAATTATCATTTTTTTTTCAAACGTATTCAAGAGTAAACATCCTAAACATGTCACAACAGCAGTCATAGTTTATATAGTCATAGTGTATATTTTCAGCAATACATTTGTTTAACAATAGGTTTGTCACAACCAAAGGTCTGAGGACCTAAGACAAATACCTGGACCGGGCTGTTGTGAAGCCAGCCCGTCCAGTGAGTGCTTCTAAGCACAGGTTCCGGCAGGAAATAGACAAGGCGTTTCCAAAAGTAAATGTATTTATTAAATAATAGGGGAGAACAAACAAGGTCAAATCAAATCAAATTTATTTGTATGGCCCGACAACACACGTTAACACATTGACTGCCACGCTTCTATCCATCAATGTATGATCACTGCCACCAGTCTAAGCCTATGGAGATGTTTACTATGGCCCATTCAACATCGATTACCTATCGTTCAGGATGTAGGAACGTTATACTTTTTCATTCGTAGATTCTTCCAAAAATACCGTCTAGAATATAAGTATGTTTTTATTGTTTTCTGCAGTAATTCCTAGAACGTGAGGCATAAACGCATATATAGATTATCAACTGCCGTTTATTGCAGATACACGCTATATAAAAAATTTCAACTGTACATGATCCTAAACGTTATGAGTCATCATCCACGGATGAACGGGGGGGGGGGGTCGTTTATAATTCCGTGATCGTCAGTAAATGCTTTATGTAGTATGGGTTGATTTATTGATCAGATGGTTTGTAAATAAAGAAATGTACAATCGCCTTGAGAATAACGTTACTGTCCTCTTACCGTTCGCCGATGAGACTGGAGGAAAGAGATCCCACTTATTTGACGTCGATCGACTAGATCCATTTCCGGTTTGTATGGCGCAATAAACACCCAAATCATATCGATTATTGAGTTATGGCAGCAATCCATATACACGGATGTGTGTCTAGAGTCCCGCAACAATATGTGACTGCCGGACGGATTTCCCAGATGCACCGAGATCACCAGATCCATTTCCGGTTGTAACTTGCTCGATCATCCACCAGGCGGCGATATTGAAGCATTGCACTGTTGTGCAGAGTCCCACTGTCTCAGCAGAGGCTGGGTGGCGGAATTATGAATACCATGGCGAAAATGTTTTATATGATCTCAATAACGTCATACGCCGTGGCAGAATTCGCATGACCAGCAAACCCGTCGTATGACGTTTATGGCGGTCAATGTGTTAATGTCCCCATGGGCCATTCACGTCTTCTTTAAACAAGTCAAGAAGAAACATAACAATAATTCAAGAACAAAACAAGGACACCATAAGGTCAATTTTTTTTTTAAATAAATGCAAAATAAATAAATACAACACTCAGCCCCGTCTACTGAGGCTGATTGCCTTCAGCTGTCACTCCTCAGGCAATCAGCACATCAGAGAGACGGGCGGCACCTGGGAAAGGGAGAAAGAAAAGGGATCAATATAAAGGTGACACACACCATATACAAATAACAATACCAGAATTACTTACCTATACTAACCTGATGTTTACATGGTGTTAAAAATACGATAATAATGATAATGACCAACTCACGTAGGTCACACCTCCCCCCATACAAGCAAACCTATTGGGTGAGCAAAACATTATTACCTATTATTACATGGCGTTTTCACATTCGCCGAAATGCTTGATTGTGATTGGTCAATAGTGCTCGTCAGAGGTCCGTTATTACTCGATAACGGACCTCTGCCAAGCAATAATGGCCACTGTGTGCAGCTGTAGCAATCAAGCCCACTGACATCAGTGCAATCAGTCCACACACCTGCCGGCGATAATAATAACTTTATTTGGGCTGACAGCGGACGGAGCCACAGAACAACTGCGTCTGCATTTGATCTCGTCCTGTCGATGGTGTAAAATGAATTAGGTATATTGTTAGTAAGTTAGCCATGTAATAAGCGGGATAATGTATAGCCTATACTCGGTCATTGTCGCAAAATAATTGACCTTCACTACGTTTAAAGAACACCTCGGCGAGGCGCCTCGGTATTCTAAACTCTGTGTCGTTCAATTATTTTGCGACAATGACCTCGTAGCTATACATTATCCCTTACTTAACCAACATCAGATTATTACCCCCAGACAGTGAGCTGTGGCGTTCCACAAGGAAGCATACTAGGACCGCTACTGTTCCTAATTTATGCAAATAACATGTCGTCAGCTTGTCACTGCAACTTGTTCTTGTTCGCAGATGACTCAGCCCAAGTTACAGGTTGAAAAAAAACTCAGCTGGGAACTAGGCAAAATCTGCATATGGCTCGCTGATAACAAACTATCATTACACATGGGCAAAACAGAGTCCATTCTTTTCGGTTCAAATAACAAACTCAGCAAGACCGACGGCTTCTCAGTTACAGTGGGTGACAATATTGTCACAAGGAAAGATCAAATTACCTACCTGGGCTCCATCCTAGAGGCTAATCTTTCCTGTGACAAAATGGCATCCAATGTAATAAAAAAAGTCAACCAACGAACTCGATTCTTGTACCGGATCTCCTCTCTGGTAAACAAGAACACCCTGAGGACTCTGGCAGGAGCACTCATACAAGGGTACTACGACTATGCTTGCACCTCATGGTACCAAAGCACCACAAGGGCGCTAAAAACTAAATTGCAAACATCTCAAAACAAACTGGTCAGACTACTGCTTGACCTTACTCCTAGAACCCACAACACCCCTGCCCACTTTGACAACCTAGGGTGGCTTAGAGTAGACGACAGAGTACAGCAACTTGCAATGGGCCTGGTCTACAAGATACACTACACGACCAAGGTACCCATGTACATGTCAAAATACTTCCCAAAGGTCAGTGAATACCACAATCACAACACCAAAGGGAGCTCCACAAATCAAGTTAAACCCAGATTCAGCTCAAACAAGGGACTAAACACGTTTCGCAATTATGCCACATCAATCAAATCCTATTGGTAAATGGAGAAAATGTATACCTGTTTCATATTGTGATCAAATGTATATGTGTGCTTTTCCATTCTAAACCAATAAACTATTCAATCAATCAATGTGGAACGCCCTACCCAAAGCTGTAAAGGAATGTGAATCACTACCCATTTTCAAAAACACTCTCAAAGAACACCTACGGGAGACTGCAATTCGAAACTGGCCCATGTAAATGTCCTAACCCAACCCCCTCCAATGTACAGAAAATTAAAGTATGGTTGTCAATATTCCAATGTACAGTTTTGCTTGTACAGTGTTCCCCCCCACCCCTCCTGCCCAACCCCCCCCCCCCCCCCCCCCCCCCCCCCTCAGACAGCACGGTCAAACCATCATCCGGCAGGGACCTCACACATGTCAACAAAGCAGATGGAACATCTCCGGGAGTGACAGGCTGCCCCTCCTGCTTCCTCCCACCATCTCGGGTGAGATATTTTTTTAACATATTGATATGACACAAACGTGTCTTTCTCCGTCTCTCTGCCGTACATATTACATAATTAGTGTCTGACATTTTTTTCTCCACCTTATAAGGTCCTGAAAACTGGGCAGAGAGCGCAGAACCAGGCATGGGCAGCAAAACCAACACCTCATCTCCAGCCTCAAACTGTCGCCCCACCGCCTTCCTGTCAAACCTTTCCTTCATTGCCCCCTGGGCAGAGGCGAGGGCTTCCTTAGCCAATGAGGTCGCACAGTGGAGACGCTCCTTACACTGGGAGACAAAATCCAACACACTTGACCTGGGAGATGAACCAGACAACATTTTCTCCTTGAGCCCCTGTTATATGTCATTAGTTCATGCCGGCCGTTGAGTGCCAGCGATGACAAATAGCGTTTTTAATTTTTTTTTATTAGCGATTTGAATTCATATTTCATCAATCTAGTCTCATGTTAGTGCTGCAAACTCTCTCTGAGCTCCATTGGGAAAATACCGCCCCCTATCGTCGCACCCTATTGGATTAGACTGAATGAAAGACATGGGGGGGGGGAAATCCAGTTTCCTCATTTTACTTCTCCGGCAAGCCATCCGAAGAGATCCAAGTCATTGCCGAGCCGCAAAACAGCGTGGAATACATATTTCCAGTACCCAGCGCTGAATCAATAAACGCGATCAATATTTGGAATGGCGATCAGGAATTGGAATAATCTTTTTGGAGAACATCTGATCTGAGGTAAGGAATCTATTTTACCAGTCTTAGGATAATCAGAGCTGTTTTCACAGAGATATCAGCGTGTGCCATATGTGTGTATGTGTGTGTGTGTGTGTGCGCTGATCAGGAAATGACGCTATGTAAGCCAAGTTCTTATGATCAGTCCAAACAATGAAGGAATGTGCCGCACCCTCCAACCAATGTCTCCATTCCTCTAGTGCCAATTTTATTGCCAATAACTCCTGATTACCCACGTCGTAGTTACGCTCGGCCGAAGACAGCCGGCGACAAAAAAAAGTGCAAGGATGCACTTTACCGTCCTTTAAACACCTCTGAGCGATCACACCCCCCCCCCCCCCCCCCCCCCCCCACCGCGATGTCAGAGGCATCTACCTCCACAATAAATGGAACCTCTGCATCGTGGCGGATCAGTACAGGGGCGGAGGTAAATCGACGTTTGAGGTCGCAGAAGGCCGACTCTGCCCTAGGCGACCATTCAAAGCCAGGGATTGGCTAAGGCGCAAACATTACGAATAAGACGCCTGTAGAAATGTGTAAATCCCAAAAAACGTTGTAACTCCTTGAGCGACGAAGGCCGCGGCCAGTCCAAGACTGCACTCACCTTGGCTGGATCCATGCGAAGATTTGTCAACACAAAGCCCAGGAAGGAAACGGTGTCAGTGTGAAACACACACTTCTCTGCCTTAACAAATAGTTGATGCTCGAGGAGAAGGTCTAGCACCTCATAAACGTGCACTTGGTGTTGCACCATATCACGAGAAAAAATAAGGATGTCATCTAAGTAAACGAACACCGACACCCCAACTAAGTCCCGCAGCACGTCGTTACCCAGGGCTTGGAAGACTGCTGGAGCATTAGCTAAGCCAAAGGGCATGACTAAAATACTCATAATGCCCATTGGGCGTGTTAAATGCTTGCTGGATTTTTGTTTTGTTTTGTTTGTCCTGTTTATTTTGTGATCTTGTATGTTGGTTTATTTATTTTGTAATTTCATTTATCAGTTGATTTTGTTGTTGTAGACTGTTTCGATGTCCAATGTTTTTTTGTGTGTGTTTTTTTCTTTTTCTGAAAATGTACATACGCTGTATTGTGTTAGGATCCCCTCGAAAACGAGATGCTACATCTCAAGGGGTTATTCCGAATAAAGAATTTCAATATATAAATGCAGTCTTCCACTCGTCTCCTTCTCTAATCCTGACCTGATTTTATGCATTACGTAAATCAAGTTTAGAGAAGACCTGTAAGCACTCAAAGGCGGTGTCCATGAGAGGCAACGGGTAACGGTTCTTGATGGATACATCGTTCAACCCCCTATAATCAATGCACGGTCGCTGGGAACCATCCTTTTTAGCAACGAAGAAGAACCCAGCGCCGGCAGGAGATGTGGAAGGACGTATATGCCCCGCGAGCAATGCCTCCTCAATGTAAGTGTTCATAGACACTGTCTCAGGGCGCGAGAGGGAGAACATATACGCCCACGGAGCGGAGAGGTACCAGGTAGACAATTTGTGATACTGTGAATAATGTATATTTCAGTGGATACTGTGATAATGTGAATAATGTTATTTCAGTAGATAGTAAATTATAAACCTACCTCCAGCAAGAATTTTGGGTCTCAATGAATCCAAATTGACAATGTGGTTAGAAGTGGTGGAGAGAATAAAAGCTAGCATTTAATGGTAGTGTCTGGTTAGGAGCGAAGGATAATGGATGGATTATCCATGGGGGGGTCCAGGGCAGGGGGTGCGAGCAAGAGCATATGTGTGTAGGGGAATAGATAGCAGGTATTATGGGTATATCTTGTATAAGACATTTATCCAAACGATGAGTTAACTGATGTACACTGTTTTACAATGCTTGTATATCTAATCGTGTGTTGTCATGTTTGTTTATGTGTTTGTTTAAAAAATTAAAAAAAAAAAAAAAAAAAAAAAAAACCTACCTTATGCATACTGCACCTTATGTGACACTGTGAATACTGTGAATATTTTTTTCAGCTAGTTAGATAGTAAATTATATTGACCTATTTGTTTACACTGCTTGTGTTGTTTTTACTACCTGTACCCCCCCCCCCTTCCCCCATGCTGCTATGATGCCTGAATTTCCCCAAGGGGATCAATAAAGGAATATATTATCTTATCTTATCTTAGATGCACATTATATCAAATAAGACTGTTTGTTTAGTCCATTTAACTCTGTCCATAACACAACAGGCTTGAGTTTTACTATATTGACACACTAACCTCATAAATTAATGATGAACGGTGAGATGATAGAAAGCATGTTCAAATGGGAAACTATAACCAAATGGATTATAAATACATGGAACATTATACCCACTGTGAGGCAGCCAGACACCCTGTAAATCATCTGCTGGCATGAAGTAATAAAAAACTATTAGCACCGTGCTTGCCAAAAAAGGAATACTTGGTGGCAATGTTGCACCCATGGCCCGGTTCATAAATAGATTACATTTATTTTACCTTACTATGTTAAACAATTCATTATGGAATTGTTATTATGTAAACACACCGGAAATATAGTATATCAGATTCATTGTAATATTTAGTTGTTTTTATGTACAATGAATGCAATATGTATTCTGCTTTGTCTAGCATTGTGTATGAAGTGTGCAACTGCTCTCAAGCTCCATTAGATTGAACATTGTAACTCATTGTATGTTAAAATATTTATTACATACACTCGAAGAAAAAATAACTATCTGGTATGATATAGCATGGCAAACGCGGGTGCTGTTTTAGCTGTGTTTCTCTTTTTCAACCTGTTAAGCTGTAGGAATATTTCACCTAAGTAAATGGAAGATTGCTCCACTTCTGCAAGGTCAATTTGCATGTTCTTGGTATCTAGGAACATACAAGATACAAGATACAAGATACAAGAGTTTTTATTTCTCACGGCATACAGGTATACAGTGAAATGCGGGGGGTCTCGCCGGCAACGATGTGCATAATACAAGTAATAATATAAGAGTCCAACCAATAGAGCCACATAGTGCAATAAACAAGTAAACAAGTAGGCATTTCGGTATCTGTACATGAGCTATTTACAGAGCATGCCACAGGTCCGGTAGCAGTGCAGTACACTGTTAGCTACGGATGAGGCATTGGGTCTTTATGTACACTGCTATACAATGCTATATTATACGATCTCAAGCTATACTATTCTTAAAGTGATCTTTCCTTCTGTAAAGTGTCCATAGTGTGAGCGTGTGCAGCATGAGTGTGTGTGTGCTCATGTTAAAGTGGCTGCTAGTGTGTGAGCGTGTACAGTGTGTGTGTTGTGTGTGTGCTCATGTGTGCTTGTGCGTGGAGAGTTCAGTGTTCAAGGCTCTGATGGCCTGGCGGAAGAAGCTGAGCCTAAGTCTCTCTGTCCTCGTTACTGGTGCTCACAGGCGTTTGCCTGACCGCAGCAGCATGAACAGGCTGTTGTTGGGGTGGTGAGGGTCTTTCATTATCCTGCAGGCTCTGGATTTGCACCTCTTGTTGTATAGGACCTGCAGGGTTGGTAGTGCAATACCCGTGGTACGCTCGGCTGAGCGCACCACTCTCTGTAGGGCCTTATTGTCCTGTGCCGTGCTGTTGCCATACCAGTGATGTTTCCAGTCAAGATGCTCTCTACAGCTCCGGAGTAGAAGGACTGGAGTATCTTCCCAGATACTCTGAACTTCCTTAACTGTCTCAGGTGGTAGAGGCGCTGCTTCGCCTTTTTACGACTGAGTCTATGTGTGTTGTCCATGTCAGGTCCTCTGAGATGTGGACCCCCAGGTACTTGAAGCTGCTCACCCTGTCCACGGTAGCCCTGTTTATCCTCAGTGGTGTGTATGTCTCCTGCTGTCTCCTCCTAAAATCCATGATCAGCTCCTTGGTTTTACCAATGTTCAGGAGCAGGCTGTTGTCCTGGCACCAGCGTTCCAGTACCTCAACCTCCTCCCGGTAGGCCTTCTCGTCGTTGTCCGAGATCAGCCCCACCACCACCGTGTCGTCCGCAAACTTCACTATGGAGTTGGAGCTGAACTTGGCCACACAGTCGTGTGTGTAAAGTGAGTACAGCAGGGGGCTCAGAACACAGCCCTGGGGGGACCCGATGCTCAGGGTGATGGTGTTGGAGGTCTGACCCCCCACCCTGACCTCCTGGGGTCTTTCACTCAGAAAGTCCAGTATCCAGGCGCTCAGAGCGGAGCTCAGACCCAGCTCGATCAGCTTGTCCACCAGTCTGGTGGGGATGGTGTTGAACGCTGAGCTGTAGTCAATGAACAACAGTCTCACATAGCCCCCCTTCTGGCGGTCAAGGTGAGAGAGGGTGCTGTGCAGTACTTGGGAGACCGCATCGTCAGTGGACTTGTTTGGCCTGTATGCAAATTTCATAGGGTCCATATCACTCGGGAGGGAGCCACAAATGTGATCCTTGACCAGCCTCTTGAAACATTTCATGGCCACAGAGGTGAGTGCCACCGGTCTGTAGTCATTGAGACATGTTGGGGAGGGTTTCTTTGGTACAGGGATGATGGTAGACATCTTGAAGCAGGCAGGGACCACTGACTCCGCCAGGGATTGATTAAATATGGCGGTGAACACAGGGGCTAGCTGGTTGGCACAGGACTTAAGTATGCGTCCTGTTATACCATCTGGGCCAGCAGCTTTTCTGGTGTTCACCTGCATAAATGCTCTTCTCACACTGTGTACCGACAACGAGAGAGCGTCCCCGCCCCCCGCGGTTTCCCCCCCCCCCCCCCTCCACAACAGCCGGCGCACCAGTGACGTCACTAGCCGTTGAGCTAGCGGCACCACTGTCTGCAACAAACCGAGCGTAGAAAGAGTTGAGTTTGTCCGCGATAGAGGCATCGTCGCTCCCCATTGAGGGGCCGCTGACTTTGTAGTCAGTTATTGTCCTCAGTCCCCGCCATAAGCCTCTTGTGTAGTTTTGTGCCATTTGTGTCTCCAGTTTATCAGCATATGTCCGTTTTGCAAGTTTTACAGCCTTGCGCAGAGTATAGCTGTAGCCTTGTACTCCTCCATGTTTCCTGACTCTCTGCCCAGGTTGTAGGCAGTGGTGCGGGATTTCAGAGCTGCTCTGATAGTACTGTCCACCCACAGTTTCTGGTTAGGGAAGACCTGCACCTTTTTAGTAGGGACAATACTATCAGCCAGTGTTGTGATGAAGCAAACAACGCTGTCCGCAAACTCGCTGACGTCACTGGCGCTTCCTTGAAACATATTCCAGTCGACGTCCTCGAGAGCGTCCTGAAGCGTGGCCTCTGATTGGTCGGTCCATTTTTAGGGACCTGTGGGTATGTATTTCCAAATATTCCAAATATTGTGTCTGTTACTAGGCTGAGTAAATGGTAATGAAGAAAAGGAGAATATAAATTATGATTTATGATTTTTGCATCTTTGTTCATGTTAAATCTGCGGGGTACGAGAAAATGCTCACTGAGCTCATTCACCACCGTATTGAGATCATGTGTACAAAAAATCGAAGCAAATGAATAAAGGGAAGATGATTAAACAGAAGGATTTGTAGATACAGTAATTAATGATAATCGATTTTAATTATAAATTCATATTTGACCTTGAACTTGACCTTATTAAGGCCAAATCATACATCTATGGATAGGGAAACTGCTCCTCTTTCCAATGGCAGGGTTGAATCTGGATTTAGTAATTTCCTTGCGGTTTTTACGATAATTAGCATTTTCCAATAAATTCGTATTTCCGATAAATCGTATAAAACATCGGTCAAAATGAAAATATACACTTTTTTTTGTGAACATTTTTTTATTATAATTTTTTTTTGACATGACATACAAACATTTACAGTAGAAATCCACTATAAATCACAGGGCTATTACCGACATAATACTAACAATCATGACAGCCCGGTTTTTAAAATTAAAATAGATGTAGATTAAAGATTAACGATATACACAGATTAATTACAATACAATACAACACATAAATGCTCTTGCTCGTTCGATCCCTCCCCCACCGGACCCCCCTTGAATACATCCATTATTTCGCTTAATACCAATGATTAAAAGTTCATATAATGCTTTATCCTCTCCACCACTTCTAACCAGATTGCTATGCTGGCTTCTAAAGTAACTAGCTCCACCTTCTCAGAATTTTCCCTTTTTTTTTGTTACATAATGTAAAATTACAGATTCATACCTTCAAAATAAGCCATCAATTGTCAAATTTGAGACGATAGTTTTCAATCAATGTCCTATCAAAAATTCTGGTAAAATCCTAACTACTTTTCAGGATAGGACTTGAACTTGATCCAAGTTCATTCAGCTATCTGATGAGAGAACTACACTCCCAGAATTCAATGTGATCATTGTCACTAGAACCATTTCACACCTGGAGCAAAGGCCCAGTCATTCCTTTGTTATACCAGTGAATGGACCCAGCAGGAGGCCTAGCCTAGCGACAAGCGGCCACTACATAGTTGGGTATTGAAAAAATGCTCATATCCAAAAGTAGTAGATAGATATAGGTCATACATGTAGGTATGCACTTGTCCTAATATACTAACCTACACTGTAGCACTCAACACTTTGATGAACACTGTTACTCAGCTGATAGAGGTGTGCCCTTCCTCAATAAAGCCAGAGAGAGAGAGAGAGAGAGAGAGAGAGAGAGAGAGAGAGAGAGAGAGAGAGAGAGAGAGAGAGAGAGAGAGAGAGAGAGAGAGAGAGAGAGAGAGAGAGAGAGAGAGAGAGAGAGAGAGAGAGAGAGAGAGAGAGAGAGAAAAAAAGAAATTCTGTGTTCAGGCATCCATACTTATTGAGAAAAATGCTCATATCCAAAAGTAGTAGATAGATATAGGTCATACATGTAGCAGTGGAGGCTGCTGACCAAATTTTTAGGTGAAGCACAAATTAATATATTATATTATATATTAAATTATATTTTTAAAACATCCCCCACTGTGTGTCAGTGGTCAGTGGACACAGATGAAAACATATTAACATTAGGTGACAGCGCACCTGACCAGATGAAATCATATTAGGTGACAGCGCACCTGACCAGATGAAATCATATTAGGTGACAGCGCACCTGACCAGATGAAATCATATTAGGTGACAGCGCACCTGATCAGATCAAAACATTTTAGGTGACAGCGCACCTGATCAGATCAAAACATATTAGGTGAAGGTGACAAGGAAGCCACAGACTCATACCCCCCCGACACTCAACTAACCGCCTCGGACAGTCCTTCATACCAGTGGCCATCAGGCTCCACAACAGTGGGCAGCAACTGCTGCCAGACATCGACCTGGGACTTATAGGAACCCAAGGAGGACAACTTACACTACCTTAGGCATACTGCACCTTATGTGGATACTGTGATACTGTGAATAATGTATATTTCAGTTAGTTAGATAGTAAATTATAACACTACCTTATGCATACTGCACCTTATGTGACACTGTGAAAATATATTTCAGTTAGTTAGATTATAGAGTAAATTATATTGACCTATTTGTTTACACTGCTTGTGTTGTTTTCACTACCTGTACCCCCCCCCCCCTTCCCCCATGCTGCTATGATGCCTGAATTTCCCCAAGGGGATCAATAAAGGAATATCTTATCTTATCTTAAAAGGAAAGATGAAATTCCCTACCTGGGTTCCATCCTATAGAGGCAAATCATTCCTGTGACAAAATGGGATCCAATGTAATAAAACTAAGTCAACCAACGAACTAGATTCCTGTACCGGATCTCCTCTCTGGTAAACAAGAATACCTTGAAGACTCTAACAGGAGCACTCATTCAAGGGTACTACGACTATGCTTGCACCCAGTGGCGGCCGCTGGGTACTTCGCCACTAGGGGCGCTATACCAAATATTTTGTACAGTACAGTACTGTACCACGCAAGACTCATGGCAAGACGTGAGCGATTCGACTCACGCTCACGGCAATGAATCGGCTCTTATGAACGAGTCGCTCAGCTGTTACTACAACAACACACAACCAGTCAAATAAAGTATAGTCTAGACTCTAATTCACAACTTGAAACACAATATAAATAGAAAAGTTAGAAACAAAACTCGCCCGTCTCCAAACACAGGCAGATCTCTCCCTCTCTCCTTCTCTCTCTCACACACAGCGCGACGTGGAATCGATTTTACACAATCAGACCTATTATATACCAAGAATAACTTCAGTATGAGTACAGGGCTGTACACATATTTTGCATATTGTTAAACGAGCCAAGGCTAGCTATTAAACTATCGATATGAATCGAAAATCTGGGACCCTGATGTAAACAAGACAAACGTCTTTCTCTGGTCTGCATCCCCTTAACAATTGTGTGTATTGAGCCGTACTGTATTGTACCCATTCTGCAATCTGTTAATAACGTTCTCATTCATTCATTCATTCAAACATAGACGATATTGAACAAGCCATAATCCACGTATTTTCAATCCGAGAGAGCTGCAGTAGTTAAATCAATGAGCCATCGACATAGTCAGTGTGGTAAGTAACGTTATTATTGCATCCAAGATTGATACACGGCTGGCTAGGCAGTTGGTAGTCATAGTCTTGTGTTATAAAATAAATAAACAATCAGCAATGTCTCGCTTCATGAATGGCCAGCACAGCAGTAGCCTAACAGTACTGCTCCTAAAAAAAACTATTTACAAACGTTAACGTTAAGCACAGAGAGAGAGAGAGAGAGAAAGAGAGAGAGAGAGAGAGAGAGAGAGAGAGAGAGAGAGAGAGAGAGAGAGAGAGAGAGAGAGAGAGAGAGAGAGAGAGAGAGAGACTCACTGTTTAGTTGAAACGTCCAGGGCAGGAGAGCTTGATAAACGTGTATAATCCGCCATATAGCTTGTTAGCCAAGTGTTAGCTCAGCTGAGCTCGAGTCGTTAGCACAACACTCAACAAGTACATTCCTTTGTCCATTTCTGCTCGAACAGACTGCAAACTACCTGGCGTTCTATCGCCATGCTCTAAGACAAACTCTAACCTTAACCAACTTTGAAAGAGTGCCTAAGCTTAACAGTCTAAAGAACTTGCAGTCACGGCACGGCACGCTCTAAGACAAACAACAGTCCTAGACCAACCTAGGAACCAAGCTAGAAGCTAGAATTGGAACATTAGAAATTGGATTCGGCCAATCAGAGATCGTCTCTGTGAAATTCTGCCATGGAAAAAAATACTGGCGTCGGCCAATCAGAGAGCGTCTCCGCGAAATGCGGCTATGGAAATTCTTCACGGAAGTTCACGCTGCTGGCTAGACCGCTTCAAATCGCGCTCGGATTCCAACATAATAGTCATATTTCAACGCACAACGCCGTATGCACTGATTGGCTGTGACGGAGACAGCGATCAAACTGTGACGCGCACTCAGAGCGCTATCGCGTATAGCCCGGGCCGAGAAATACGAAAAAATAAAAAAAATAAAAAAAACGTGATGTCACTTCCTGCTCTGGAAAAAGATGTTTTTTTAATTTAGATAATAACGTTATATTGTGCATTGGAAATACAAACATACTTAAAATGAGTAAATATTATTAATTTTAAACATGTTTATATTATTTATAGGGCTATAAAACACAAAAACGAAAACGTTTTATTGTCTTCTTCTCTGATTTAACAGCAGCTGGCCAGCAGGTGGGTCGGCGCCCTAGCGCCCCTAGTGGTAGAGCCGCCACTGCTTGCACCTCATGGTACCAAAGCACCTCAAAGGCACTAAAAACAAGATTACAAACATCACAAAACAAACTGGTCAGACTACTGCTTGACCTTACTCCTAAAACCCACCTCACCCCTGCCCACTTTGACAACCTAGGATGGCTTAGAGTAGACGACAGAGTACAGCAACTTGCAATGGGCCTGGTCTACAAGATACACTACACCACTAAGATACCCATGTGCATGTCGAAATACTTCCCAAAGGTCAGTGAATACCACAACCACAACACCAGAGGGAGTTCCACAAATCATGTTCAACCCAGATAAAATAATTTAAAAAGTAAAAAAAAAAAAAAAAAAAAAAAGAATTAATAAAAAAAATAGTCATAACTTAGAAATGAGATTGCATAGGTCTATGAATCGATATCGCGATTCTGTTTTGATTAATTGCCCAGCCCTACAGTGTGTACAGTAAGTTAGCTTGGTGATTATCATTGTGATGTAGGCTAAGCTGGCTAGCTACTGTTAGCATACAAGCTTTTACAAACACTAGCCTACTTACTTTTTCATCCACAACGTTTTTTCTGATCCAGATGCATAAGTCCACTTCTTCATGTTGCTCAGTTGCTGGTTTATACTTCGGTCCTAATGTTGGCGCAAAGTTTAATTTAGCCTGACTTTACTTGTTATAGCTGTACAGCTTACTTCTACTAAACAACAACTAAACTACTTCCTTGCTCTTTCAAACAGTCAAAATGGGTCCATCTGCAGGGTCGGAGGTTAGGTTTAGCTCTGGCCAATCTCAAGTTTCTCAAGTTTCTTTATTAGTTGTCATACAGAAGTACAGAATACTTTTATACAAAATGCTTATTTCTGTTACATTTTGTATAAAAGTATTCTGTACTTCTGTATGACAACTAATAAAGAAACTTGAGAAACTTGAGATTGGCCAGAGCTAAACCTAACCTGCAGATGGACCCGTTTTGACTTTGCAATGCAGCAATCTCTGATTGGATTTGCAAGGCTGCCAATCATATTCAACCTCCATGTATTGGATGGCAAGGGCTGTCAATCATTCATCCCTCCATTCAATGGCAAGAGTTTAACTGCACAGACCGTGCTTAGACGAAGTTAATAGCCTATTTCGATTGGCTGTTATTTATTATTTATATAACATTGGGTCACACCTGTGAAGTTTTCTTCACGAATAATTACTGCAGTCATTACTGCAGTGCAGGCCTGCTCAGAGCTGTCAATTTTGGCCATTTTTTAAAAAGAAAAAATTCACTGGAATTTTTTTACAGAGGAAAACTTTTCTAATAAAAAAATATAAAATAATAATAATTAAAAAAATAAATTTTTTATATATATATAAATAAAATAAATGTATATAATGTAAATTAATAATAATTATGAATTATGAGTGAATTTGTGTTTCACGTGTTGTCATAGAGAAACCTCCACTGACATGTAGGTATGCACTTGTCCTAATATACTAACCTACACTGTAGCACTCAACACTTTGATGAACATTGTTACTCAGCTGATAGAGTTGTGCCCTTCCTCAATAAAGCCCGAGAGAGAGAGAGAGAGAGAGAGAGAGAGAGAGAGAGAGAGAGAGAGAGAGAGAGAGAGAGAGAGAGAGAGAGATGGTATTTACAGTACTGTACCATATCACATACCATATCACCTTTTGCAGCATACCATGATTACTTATATTGAGATGTTTCAGTACAGTGGATGGTACATTATATACAGTAAAGTACAGTATATATAGTACTGTAAAAAAAAGAAGCAAACCAATAACAATTTGTGGTTGTATTTCTCTAGAATGAGAGAGAGAGAGAGAGAGAGAGAGAGAGAGAGAGAGAGAGAGAGAGAGAGAGAGAGAGAGAGAGAGAGAGAGAGAGAGAGAGAGAGAGAGAGAAAGAAAGAAAGAAAGAAAGAAAGAAAGAAAGAAAGAAAGAAAGAAAGAAAGAAAGAAAGAAAGAAAGAAAGAAAGAAAGAAAGAAAGAAAGTAAGAAAGAAAGAATTATTATTATTATTAAATAAAAAAATGCTCATATCCAAAAGTAGTAGATAGATATAGGTCATACATGTAGGTATGCATTTGGTTACACACACACACACACAGAAGTATTCTCAGAGGGCATTGTGTGTATCACTAAAAAAATTAAAAAACACAACCTTGAAGGGTTAACACCTAGAATTTGTGCGGTAGATATCTCATCAGTAAATCACATCAAGATAATTAAGAATCCATACCCTCCGACACATTTTATCAGGTTGAATCCAGCGTGATGCTATTAGCTTTTTGGCAGCCGTAAGACCGGACAAGATTATCCTTTTTATAAGTACAGAGTGTGATAATTGAGAGACATCATTCAGCAACAATACAGAAGGCATTACAGGTATTGTCAAAAACAAAAATCCTGATAATAGTGTGGTTATTTCTTCCCAAAATATCTTAACAGGCGGGCATTCCCAATACATATGCATAAATGTACCACTATCACCGTTTGTACATAAGGAACATCGAGAGTCTTGTTTAAGGCCCATACGGTTCAGTCGAATAGGAGTTAGGTAAGTCCTATGAATAAAATTAAGATTAATTGTGAGGATTGGTCCAATACCGCACGCTTCCATGTACCAATTACCTTCACGCACCTGAAGTGAGTTTCAAATCAGCTCGGTGGAGCCCTTATATACTCTGGGGTTCTTTACGTTCTGTGTCAGGTCGTTTTGCTTACCACTACCTGCTGCTTGTTCTTCCCGTGTTTTCTCCGTCGTTTCTCCAGAACGTCTTTGGAAGTCGCCGCTCTTGCTCCTCTCTGCCATCCGTGGATCTGTGCCTCGTAGATCGCTTTGCGCAATTGCGCCTTGGTGAGTTTTTGGAAACATACTTTTTTGGATGCTCTGTTTTGTCCTCGCATTTTCCTGGACTCGGGACCTTTCTGTTTTTGTGTGTTTTGGTAAACACTGAAGATGTGTCGCTTGTGTTAGTACTGGACTCAGCTAATAATACTGGACTGCCTAGTATTCCATACGCTCGTTTGTTGACATTCTCTCTCTCTCTGTTCCTCCCCGAGTGGATCTGTTCCTCCCCGAGTGGATGTCCAAGTAGCTGCAGAGCCGCAGAGTCAGAGGCGCAACGCCACAGTGCCGTCTCTGCTCTGAGCCGAGCTGCAGAGCCGCAGAGCCTACTCTGCCCAAGGACCTTCTCCCCTTATGCTTTTTGTTGTTTTTGCTCTTCTCTGTTTTGGAAATAAATACGCCCTGGTTTTTGGCTAACTCTGAACTACCCGTCTGTGCCGTGCTGTTGGGGTTGTTTACAAACCATAACATTACGACCCGACCATGTCGACCCCAGCCGACACAGACAGAGTTAGGGCAGCGTTGGTGGTCCAGATCCAGCTGACCAACGACCACACCCAACAGTTAGGTGCGGCTGTGGCTGCTGTGCAGGACCTCCGGGCCCAGGTCCAGCCTATTCAGGATGCTCTTAACATTTTGGCCACCCAGCAGACTACCCAGGGTAATCAGCAGGCTGATATTCTGCACCAGCTACAGGCTCTCAGTGCAGCATTTAACACCCTGCTTTTAACCCCACCTGTGCCAGGAGTCCCAGCCAGATCACCACCCGCCGCCGCGACAGACCCCGCACCTCCCGACCTCGCACCTCGGGAGCCCCGTCTCTCCAACCCACGTTTGTTCGACGGTAACTTCGAGGATTGTGCCACGTTCATCATGCAATGTGAGTTGGTTTTCATTCATCAACCCAGCCAATTTACGTCAGAGGGAGCCCGAGTAGCTTACATGACTAACCTGCTCACAGGCCGAGCAGCACAGTGGGTCACTGCTTCCTGGTCTACGAGGGCTGATTTTTGTTTCTCATACCCAGACTTCGTGGCAGAGCTCCGAAGGGTTTTCCACCACCCAGCTCGTGGCCAGGACCCGGGAGCTCGGTTGGGCACCTTCCGGCAGGGCAGTGGCAGTGTCACCGACTACACGCTGGAGTTCAGACTGGCCGCAACCGAGAGCGGTTGGAATGATCGGGCGCTTCATCTCACCTTCCTGAAGGGGCTCAACGACGCTGTAAGGGACCAGCTCGTGACCCGAGAGGAGCCCGATTCTCTCGAGGGCCTAATCAGCCTCGCCATTTGCATCGACGGACGCCTCCTGGAGAGAAGGCGTGAGAGAGCACGACTGGGACCCCCAGACGTTCCCCAGACCCCCCGTACTCATGACTGTTCTGCTGACCGTCCAGCCCCCTCCGCGACTGGTGACCTTTTTCCCTCCCGTGCTGTGACCAAGGAGGAACCCATGCAGCTGGGACGCACCCTCCTTAGCCCGGCCGAGCGGGAGTCCAGGCTCAGGTCCGGCCTTTGTCTCTACTGCGGCCGGGATGGACACCGTATCTCCAATTGCCCTACCCAGCTAAAAGACCAGGCTCGCCGGGACCCCGGGAGATCCTGGTGAGCCGTTTTTCCTGTTCCCACACCCGTGCACCACCTAACCGTCTGACGAGCGTCACCCTAGCCTGGGCGGACCAGCGGGCGACGGTGGGTGCACTCATTGACTCGGGTGCTGATGAGAGTTTCCTGGACGTTGAGTTTGCCACCCAGGCCAACATTCCACTTGAGGACCTCGAGAGGCCCTTGGAGGTTTTCGCGCTGGATCAGCACCGCCTGGCTGACATCACTCAACGCACCTGTCCTGTCCTCCTCACCATTGCTGGTAACCACGTTGAGAGACTCCAGTTCTTTATTACCAGATCCCCTCTTGTCCCAGTAGTCCTGGGTCGGCCCTGGCTCGTGCTGCATGAGCCCCACATCGTCTGGTCCTCCGGCACCATCATGGGGTGGAGCTCCTCCTGTCATGCCCAGTGTCTTCAGGCGGCGTCCAGTCCTTCGCCCCGGAGTCCCCCTTGTGTGCCGCCCTCGGACCTCTCAACTATTCCCCCCGAGTACCACGACCCCGGGGAGGTTTTCAGTAAGTCCCAGGCTCAGGCCCTTCCTCCACACCGGCCTTACAACTGTGCCATCGACCTCCGCTCAGGGGCCCCCCTTCCCCTTTTGTTGGGAAGAAGGATGGAGACCTTCAGCCCTGCATTGACTATCGCCAACTCAACGAGATCACTGTCCAATTATCTACCAGTCTCAGTCAATGAGTCAACTAGATGTCCCCCTTGGAAGGGTGTGGGCGAAATTACTTTTCTTAAATCATAGAAACAATTCAGACTTTATAAGAATGTTCGTTTATTTGGACCTTGAAGTCCAGCATCCAACTCATCCTCTGTTACAATAATCACCAGGTGGTCAATTAACAAGGGGTTAGCTTGTAGCTGATAGTTGGTAGTAGCTTACATCCAAGCATTAGTGGATAATGTTAGTAGAGGTCGATATGGTATCGGTAATGTTCAACCAAGTCGCCTCTGTTGATAGTTCGTTAATAGTTAGGTTGCAATTTAGCAACCGGTTCTGGATAGTGTAGCCAGACATTAGTTGGTCTGCATGTAGTTGGTCTATAGTCAGCATGTACATTCAGTCAGACGTTAGCTAGTCTATAGTCAATAGCGTGTAGTCAGCATGTAGTCAGCATTTCCATTAAGTCAGTTAGATTATTTACCTATACAAAGGAAAGGAAAACAAGCGGCATTAATTAATAACTAGATACATGAATTAAAGAGAAATGCGGATATTAACGGCGCATATAATGCTACGTATCGTTGGCCAGTCAAGCGTTCGCCCACAGGGCTTTTCATCTTACAGTCTAGACTGAGAGTGTCACTTAAATAGCGCGACGCGCCGGCGCAGAGACAGCTTGCCTGCTCAGAGTCGCAATACGTACTCCAAAGTGCGTCCACTAGGCGGCACTAGATACTAATTAACTCATGCAATAAATGTATACAATAAATGTTGCCCATGATAATAATGAGGGATAATAATGATAAATATATTGGGAAAAACGTCGGATAATTCTCCACCTCCCACTTAGTTTTCTGAACGTCAGGCTCCTAAAACTATTCAAACTATACAAGTGATCCCGGTCTATATTATTATTATTTCTTTACAGGGGCACGAAGAATTAAACTATGCCGCATTTACGGTGGTAGCACAATCGGCTCCCGCAAAAACTACTCAGGTTCCATCGGCATCGGGTGATTCTTCACGTCCTCAATCCTGCCAGAAACAGGCGACTTTCGACGTCCTTCTTTGTGCCAGAAACAGGCGATTTTCGACATCCTTCGTTGTGCCAGAAACAGGCGACTTTCGACGTCCTTTGCGCCAGAAACATGCGACTTTCGACGTCCTTTGTGCCAGAAACAGGCGACTCTCGACGTCCTTCGTTGTGCCAGAAACAGGCGACTTTCGACATAATTTGTGCCAGAAACAAGGTGACTTTCGACGTCCTTTGTGCCAGAAACAAGGCGACTTTCGACGTCCCTTTTTGGTCATTGTTCCTCGAATGGTAGAAGTACCACCAACCTCCTGACGTCCCTGTGGAGGACGGTGGTGGGGCACACCCCGACGTGACGATCACGCTTGGGATGACCGGCGGTAATGGGAAGGCTATGGCAAGTCCTTACTTCCACGTCCCTGATGACACCCTTTGGGTCAGGGTGAGTATTTATCACTCGGCCCAGTCGAAACTGGCCTCTGAGTGCGTTCTGGTCCGCAAGCCAGACCAGGTCCCCCTCAGTGACATTCCTAGCGGGAGTGTGCCACTTTTTTCCAACGAAGAGTTCTGGTCCCTCCAGTTGGCTCCATCGTTTCCAGAACCTGTCCACTTCAATCTGGATTGCTCTCAGACGGACGAAGGGGTAGCTAGCGGACTCGAAACCTCTGGGGTCTCCACGGGGCCTTGCACGTCCCAGTAGGAGAGTGTTGGGGGTGATGACCTCAATGGTGCCATCCCGAAGCTGGGCATTGGTGCCAATAGGCCTCTTATTTGATAGATTGGCAGCTAGGTATAGGAGGGTTTGGAACTCCAGGGCCGTAAGGCTCCCTTATTCGCCTATGCTGCTTAGTGCTCTTTTCAATACTCGCACAGCTGCTTCAGCCGCACCATTCCTATGAGGAGAGTCAGCGGGGTGGAACACCCAAGTCCAATCTGTACCAGACTCTGCGGCTTTTTTCTGTACTTTGTTATTGTCGATATTTGCTAGGAACTTATAAAGTTCTTCCAGCGCTGGCTTTGCTCCCATGAAATTAGTCCCTTTATCGGACCAGAGCTTCTTAGGATGGCCTCTCAATGCAGTGAAGCGTTGGAATGTTTTTAGGAAACCTTCAGTCGAGAGGTCTTCCACTATGTCGGCATGTATTGCTCTGGATGCCATGCAGCAGAAAACTACGCCCCAGGCTTTCTTACTTGTTCTCTTTTTCACTGAGTCTTTGATCGTGTAGGGACCAAAGAGGTCCAACGTGGTATACTCGAATGGTGCGGCCGGCTCTGTGCGCTCCGGGGGGAGTTCGCTCATGATTTGACGGCACATTTTTGCCGGCACATTTTTGCCTTGTTCTTTCGGCAGTGTATACACAAGTCAATTATGCTTCGGGCTACTCTTGGCCCCTGCACAACCCAGGCTTTATCTCTCATGCGCAAGAGGGTTCCTGCAATGCCCTCATGGTTTGCCCTGTGAGCTTCCTCTGCCAGGAGGATGCTCACCCATTCCCTGTAAGGAAGTAAGGGCACCCCAGGCCATTCTTTGGCCATGGCTTGAACTCTGCCGTGGCACAGCAAGAGTTTGGAGTCCTCCTCTTTGTGGACCACAAGTCTGTCTAGTGTGGTCACGGGGAATTATGCGCCTTCCTGTGCGGCCAGGCATAGTTCTCTGAATGCGCTTTGCAGTTAACTTACAGTTAATGCCTCCCACTTTAACAATGTGTGGGTTGGCAAACGTGCTTTCGTCGTTTGGGCCTTCCGGGTTTTTACTGTCGCCCAGAACTTCAATGCCCTTCGGATGAAGCCGACGACGTTGCAGAGTGTCTTGAGAGAACTGTATCTCCTTGGGTTTATCTGGCCTACGAGAGCCCCGCCCCAAAGTTTGTCAGGGCTTCTGTTTGGCGAGATAATGATATCTGATTCTTCTTTTGTGGCTGTTTTCTTCTCTTCCCCTGAGCTGGCAAGGGGAAGCATTGTCTTTGCTTGCGCTCTTGTGATAGCAACTGTGAAGGCCTTTCTTTGAAGCCTGCTTACTGCGTCTCTCGCAGCGGTAGAAACTTCTGAGGCTGATTTCATTGGCCATTCCTCTTCGGGGTAGGCGAGGAAGTCAGGGCCGCACTGCCATGCAGTGTCCTCTCCGAGTAGCTCTGGGGAGCAGTGGCCTCTTGTGACCAGGTCAGCAATATTGCGTTCTCCTGGTACCCACCACCAATCAGTGACGGGACCAGCCTTCTGGATCTCTCCGACCCGATTCGCGATGAATGTCTGAAAGCCATAGCTTTCTCTTTGGATGGCTCCCAGCACCGTCTGACTGTCGACGAAGTGGAACCACCTTTCGATTTTGATTCTTCCATGTTTAAGCACATACTTTTTTAGACGGGATGCGAACACCGCCCCACAGATTTCCACCTTTACTGGATCACCTCTAAGGTCAAGAGGGGCCAGCTTCGCTTTTGACTCCACTAGCCGGGCAACTGCTCCCCCAGACAGTACTGCGCCCATAGGAATCACAGCTCCCGTCTGAGAACGTGATCCCCCATGGCTTGCCCAACCAGCCGGCGGGCGTGATACTTCTTGGGAATGTGACGCGGCTCAGGCGAGCATATTCCTTGAACAACTCCACTGCTTTCTCTCAGAGCTCCTCTGATAGTGGCTGGTCCCAAGTGTCCTTGGTCATTTTTCCAGCCTCCTGGAATGCTCTTCTCACTAGGATCACTCCCTTCTGCTTGAGTGGAGTTGCGAGACCAATCGGGTATTACAGTCCTGCGACTTGGCTGAGTAGAACTCGGCGTGTCAGAGGGTTAGGCATCCTCTCTATGATACTTTCTTCGGCTAGATCTGCTCCCATCCTCATCTTTTGCCTTCTCCGGGAAAAGTTGATGGATGCCATTACGAAGAGCTTATCTTCCTGAACAAGGTAGCCGACTCCCAAAGCCTTGTTATCTTCATCCTTAAGTTGGTTCGGTAGAACTAGTGTCTCTGGCTTGGTCTCCGGGGTGTCATGCCTCCCACTGTGACCAGATCGGACCCAGGGTTTGAGGTGGAAGCCGCCTGCCTTCAAGATGACTTCGACCCCCTTAAGGATCTCTTCCAGTCTGTGAGAGTCATTGTGTGATATGAGGAGATCGTCCACGTAGCTGTTGTCCACGATGACAGATCTTTCTTCTGTCAGGTGGGAGAACCGAGGGAGGTATGCGGTCTCTCGCATAGCGACTTGGGCGATGCATCCGGCCGGCTTGTCTCCCATGTTCACCCTGACGACGGCGTAATCTTCTACCTCGTCTTGCGGTGAGTCTCTCCATAGAAAACGGTGTACATGAACTTCCTCCTCTTCAAGCCACACTGAGTTATACATCTTTTTGATGTCACCGATGGCTGCATGTTCTCCCTCTCGGAATCTGAGGAGTACTGCACGGATTTGGTTCAGCACATCAGGACCTTTCAGTAGGATATTGTTCATGCTTGCACCTATGTATTCTTGGCTACTGTCCCAGACGATTCGTACTGGAGTGGTGAGTGTGGGTTCGGTGCGGTCAAGTGACTCACGTACCATACTGCTCCTTTCCATTGGTCCATCATATACCTAGTTAGTTTCACGGCAGCTCCTCTCTCCACCATTTTGTGGATTTGCCTAGTATAGGCGACTTTCCATGAAAGATCCTTCTCAAGGCGCTTCTCTGTCCTGAGGAAGGTCGACTCCACAGCTCGGCGATTGTTAGGGAGAGATGCTGGTTGTTCCTTCCAGGGGTACTTTGCATCCCAGTGGGAGTCCCCACAGTGCAAGTATTTCTCCTTGAAGGTCAAGCCAGCCTTGATGATCTCTAGCTCCCGCTCATCAGCCAGTGTCATCTCCTTTCCTCCGGGAGGACAGTTGCCACAGCGACATCCCCCACAGATGGGGTCACAGGCTGCTCCGATGCTGTCCCATTTCAGCCAGTCGAAGACTTCCTTGTTGCTTGTGGCAGTTACTGCCTCTTTCATGCTTTTCCTCTTGGTTAAGTCTACCGTGAGGTTTTTGCATTCTCTTTTGATGGTTGTTCCCATGGAGTGTGCAAAGTGGGTCAACGAATGACACGTGGTCATTTTTACTTCTTCGAAGAGGTCCGGATGCGCACCGCTCACAGTTTTGCCCAGTGGGCCATCCCATAGCACCAGATCACCGGCTCTCTCCATTCTTTGTGGGGCCAGGCGACCTTCCCGGGTGCTAATGAGCACATCAATTGTATCAGGCCGGGTCAATTCTCCTGGCTTGACACATGGGAAAAACTTTTCTAGTCTCTCGGAGTTCACCACTCTGTCCACTTTGGCGATGTCCTCAAGGCCGTAGGAGAGCATTTTGTGGGCTCTCAAGGTCCCCTTCGGGGTCCATACTTTTATTGCCACCACATACCTCTTGGTGTCGACTCTGACTGCCATCTTCCCAACACCGTACACGACCAGTGTGATAGGTTCGCCGGCCAGCCCGAGCCTCTTGGCGGCTCTGTGTGTGATATAGTTGGTGTCGGAGGCGAGGTCCATCAACGCTCCAACACAGTCTCCTCCTCTTGTCGTAACGTCCATGAGCATCATGAGGACTGGGTATTCTTTTATGCCACTCTTGTCCAACAGGCTCTTGCTGGCGTACACTTGGGAGGTCGCTTTGTTCGTGAAGGCTTTCTTGAATGCTTCCATTTGGAGCGTTGACAATTTCAACTCTGTGACCACCTTTTCCTGCTCAGCCGTAAGGCCTCGGAGCCCTTTACGAGCGCCGGGCTCATTGGTTGCTTCGTTCCTGCTCTGTGTCTTGGAGCAGAGGAGAAAATGATGGTTGACAGGGTCGCCCCCCTTTACACACTCATCTTTTTTACAGAGGAACCTTTTCTCGCATAGGCCGTTGGCCCCGTGATAAGCGAGGCATTTGAAGCAAGCTCCAGCTTTCTTCACCTGGGCTCGTTTCTCCATTAGTTTAGCCTTCTTGAAGGCCGGGCAGAAGTACAGTCTTTTCCCATGTGCTTCCTCTCCACACATGGTGCACGAGTCCATCTGGGGCTCCCTTCTTACTTCGCTCGCTGTCGTTCTTGTAAATGACCGTCTATCACCTCCCCTGTCGCTCAGCCTTTCACGCTGGGTTGGTCTTTCGCCAGCGTGGGTGGCTCCGATCTCCAACTGTGCTAGCCTCTCGAGGATCCTTTCTTGTCCTTTCAGAAATGACAAGAGTCTGTCAAAGTAACTAGCGGGAGTGACGCCATTCGCGGGGTCACGCTCATAGGAGATCCACTTCTCTCTCATGCCTTTAAGGCAGTTTTCTCTCTATGGCGGCAACAGTTAGGTGGTTTTTGATCACGTCCTCCATCCCAAGGTCTTTTAAGTCGTACAGTGCGGTTTCCACTGCCTGGACCAGGTCAATCATTGGCCTAGGCTGGTTACTCCGTACTGGAGGCACTTCTTCCAGACCTTTGAGGATCAGACTTGCGGTTGTGCTCCTGTCTCCAAAGCGGTTGTCCAGGAGCCTGAAAACGTCGTCCGCTGTTCTGCAGCGATCCAGCCCGAGTTTCTTTCTCAGTGGCTCTTCTACGCTGTCAAGAAGGTGATATAATTTGCATACAGGCAATCCTGATGGTTCGGCCAAAGCCTGGAGGTCCTCCCAATTATCCCGCCAGCGCCAATAGGTCCTTCTGTCGCCACAGAATCTGGGCAGATTGATGGCGGCGAGCTTTATCTTTGGTCGGGCCCCCTGGTGGGCTCTGTGGTGAGCGAGACCTTCCCGCGTTGCGCGCTCATCGCCTGATGGCTTGGCGTGGTCACCTCGTAACTGAGGCATGATAGCGAGGTCAGCGCTCTGGTAGAGATAGGGTTCGCTGCCGGGTTGTCTTACCCGTGGGAGCGAACTCCTGTCGGTATACTCATGAGGTCCACTTCTTGTGGTCTTTGCTCCAAGCTGGAGATGGGTTGCTTTCGGGGCCCCCTCGTGGCTCCCGAAAGGTAAGGGAGAGTCTTTGGAAGCGCCCTCTATTTGACTACTGTCAAACTGAGGAGATGACGAGTGGATGTGAAGGACTTCACTTTTGCCGTTGGTGGACGGGGAAGGTTTAGCTTCCACGGCACGTTGCAGAACATCGTTTGAAATAGCAAGTGGGCTTGTTACTTCACCGCCCCTTTCAATGTTGTGTGTCCTTATATCCTCTTCACCCTCATAAGCACATCCAGTGTCACCCTTTCCCCTAGGCTCTAGGAGGGTCGACCACTTGTCCATCAGTGCTGCTCTTTCCTCGTCCAAGTGCCTGTACCGCTTCTCTAATTCAGATATGTTGGGAGTTGGAAGAAGGTATCTCCACTCTCTCATCATTTGTTCGAAGGCATTGAGTCTTCTCTCCAATTTTTTCCCCTCCAACACTCTCTTGTCTTGGGGTGCCCATTGGGTGCTGAGCCTCTTTGCCTCTTCCAAGGCCTCCTTAAACTCCGCTTCAAGGGGGCCTAATTTTGGTTAAACGAAGCAGGACCATACCTCCGAGAAGTCTTCTTCTCTAGTGTCATTTTACTCTGCTTGCTTCCGTATTTCCTGTCCCAGTCAGCCGTTGCCCCAACTGGAGCTCCATTTGCGGCTGAGTCGCTGGTCGCAGGCAGTAGTAACAATGGGGTTAACAGTCAGAAGCACAGTTCGTACAGTTGGCGTGTAGCAGAGTGATTACAATGACACTGCTCCAAGCAGGAGATAATGACGGGACCGTATAGTGGGTCAACGTAGTTTCGCTTCACTCACTTGAACCTGGTAATGGCCACAATGAGAGTGAGCAAATAGGATAGAGTTTGTGAGCACCGCTACAGCTTCTTCACTCACTTGAAACCTGGTAATGGCCACAATGAGAGTGAGCAAATAGGATAGAGTTTGTGAGCACCGTTTCAGCCTTTGGTTAATCCATTCATAGTATAGTTTACGGCGTCTGGAGCAACAACGTATTTGCACCATTCAACACATCCAAGGCATAGGGGTGTCAATGATAATGTTCACAGCGTTTGGAGCAACAATGTATTTGCACCGTTCAACACAGCCAAGGTATAGGGGTGTCAATGATAATGTTCACAGCGTTTGGAGCAACAATGTATTTCCACCATTCAACACAGCCAAGGTATAGGGGTGTCAAATGATAATGTTCACAGCATTAGGAGCAACAACGTAGTTGCTTGGTTCAACACAGCCATGGCATGGGTGTCAATGATAATGTTCACAGCGTTAGGAGCAACAATGTAGTTGCTTTAGTTCAACACAACCAAGGCAAGGGTGTCAATGATAATGTTCACAGCATTAGGAGCAACAAGTAGTTGCTTGGTTCAACACAGCCAAGGCATGGGTGTCAATGATAATGTTCACAGCGTTTGGAGCAACAATGTAGTTGCTTAGTTCAACACAACCAAGGTATAGGGGTGTCAATGATAATGTTCACAGCGTTAGGAGCAACAATGTAGTTGCTTAGTTCAACACAGCCAAGGCAAGGGTGTCAATGATAATGTTCACAGCGTTTGGAGCAACAATGTAGTTGCTTAGTTCAACACAGCCAAGGCATGGGTGTCAATGATAATGTTCACAGCGTTTGGAGCAACAATGTAGTTGCTTAGTTCAACACAGCCAAGGCATGGGTGTCAATGAAATGTTCTTTAGCTAGCATTGGTGGACAGCAGTGTTAGCATTCTTTGGCTAGCAATGTTAGCAGTATTTGGCTAACAGCGTTAGCATTGGTGGCTAGCAGTATTAGCATTGGTTGGCTAATGGCTAGCGTTAAGCATTGGCAGCTAGCAGTATTAGCAGTCTTTGGCTAACAGCGTTAGCATTGGTGGCTAGCAGTATTCGCATTGGTTGGCTAATGGCTAGCGTTTAAGCATTGGCAGCTAGCAATGTTAGCAGTCTTTGGCTAACAGTGTTAGCATTGGTGGCTAGCAGTATTAGCATTGGTTGGCTAATGGCTAGCGTTAAGCATTGGCAGCTAGCAGTGTTAGCAGTCTTTGGCTAACAGCGTTAGCATTGGTGGCTAGCAATGTTAGCAGTCTTTGGCTAACAGCGTTAGCATTGGTGGCTAGCAGTATTAGCATTGGTTGGCTAATGGCTAGCGTTAAGCATTGGCAGCTAGCAGTGTTAGCAGTCTTTGGCTAACAGCATTAGCATTGGTGGCTAGCAGTATTAGCATTGGTTGGCTAATGGCTAGCATTAAGCATTAACATCGGATGGAGTTCGGCGACCCCACCACTTCAAGCAACCAGCATGTGGGCGGAATAAGGCGATTCCAACCCAATAAGCAGTCAACATCAACGTTTCACTTCCCTTGAGCTGACCACGTCCTCTCCAATGTGCCCCGTCGTGTGTATCCACTCCGTCCTGGTTCCACCTTGACGTTGAGGGGTATCCCACGCGGCACCTCCTTCTGCGGTCCGTCCGTCCCGTCTCGTAGCGGGCGCGTGCGGTAAATAATTGTCCAATTATCTAGCAGTCTCAGTCAATGAGTCAACTAGATGTCCCCCTTGGAAGGGTGTGGGCGAAATGACTTTTCTTAAACCATAGAAACAATTCTGACTTTATAAGAATGTTCGTTTATTTGGACCTTGAAGTCCAGCATCCAACTCATCCTCTGTTACAATAATCACCAGGTGGTCAATTAACAAGGGGTTAGCTTGTAGCTGATAGTTGGTAGTAGCTTACATCCAAGCATTAGTGGATAATGTTAGTAGAGGTCGATATGGTATCGGTAATGTTCAACCAAGTCGCCTCTGTTGATAGTTCGTTAATAGTTAGGTTGCAATTTAGCAAATGGTTCTGGATAGTGTAGCCAGACATTAGTTGGTCTGCATGTAGTTGGTCTATAGTTAGCATCTACATTCAGTCAGTTCGATTATTTACCTATACAAATGAAAGGAAAACAAGCGGCATTAATTAATAACTAGATACATGAATTAAAGAGAAATGCGGATATTAACGGCGCATATAATGCTACGTACCGTTGGCCAGTCAAGAGTTCGCCCACAGGGCTTTTCACCTTAGAGTCTAGAGTGTCACTTAAATAGCGCAACGCGCCGGCGCAGAGACAGCTTACCTGCTCAGAGTCGCAATACGTACTCCAAAGTGCGTCCACTAGGCGGCACCAGATACTAATTAACTCATGCAATAAATGTATACAATAAATGTTGCCCATGATAATAATGAGGGATAATAATAATAAATATATTGGGAAAAACGTCGGCTAATTCTCCAATCACCATTAAGAACAAATATCCTCTTCCTCTCATGAACTCCACCTTCGAGCCCCTCACCCAGGCTACCGTCTTCACCAAACTGGACCTCCGGAGTGCCTACCATCTGGTCCGTATCCGAGAGGGCGATGAATGGAAGACCGCCTTCAAGACTCCCAGGGGTCATTACGAGTATCTGGTGATGCCGTTCGGCCTCACCAACGCTCCGGCGGTATTCCAGGCGCTCATGAACGACGTCCTCCGTGACATGCTCGAGGAGTTTGTGGTGGTATACCTGGACGACATCCTCATCTTCTCCAAGACTCTCGAGGAACATGTCCAACATCTCCGCCGAGTACTGGAGCGCCTCCTCCACAACCGGCTCTTTGTTAGGGCAGAGAAGTGCCGTTTCCAATCCGACTCCGTCGATTACCTTGGCTTCATCGTGGAGAGCGGCCTGACCCGAGCCGACCCTCGCAAGATCCAGGCCGTGGAGGAGTGGCCGGAACCCACCTCTCGGAAGGAGCTACAGAGCTTCCTCGGGTTCGCAAACTTTTACCGGAGGTTCATCCGGAACTACAGCCAAGTGGCGGAACCACTTACCAGGCTGACCTCTCCCTTCCTGCCGTTTGACTGGTCTCCAGCGGCCTGCGCTGCGTTCCGCTCCCTCAAGAAGAGGTTCACCACCGCCCCGGTCTTGCTCCACCCAGACCCCAAGAAGCAGCTCATTGTGGAGGTGGACGCCTCGGATACGGGACTTGGGGCTATCTTGTCTCAGCGGTCGGCAATGGACCAGAAGGTCCATCCGTGCGCCTTCTACTCTCGTCGTTTCCTTCCTGCTGAGAGGAACTATGACATTGGCAATCGGGAGCTGCTGGCGGTAGTGGCTGCCTTGGAGGAGTGGCGTCATTGGCTGGAGGGGGCCGAGGAGCCGTTCACCATTTGGACGGACCATAAGAACTTGACGTACATCCGTGCATCCAAGCGCCTCAGCGGCCGGCAGGCAAGGTGGGCCAGCTTCCTCAGTCGTTTCGACTTCTCGTTGACTTTTCGCCCTGGTTCCCGCAACACGAAGGCCGACTCTCTGTCCCGGTTACACTCCAAGGGGGCTCCAACCACTGAGGATCCACTCCCATCCTCCCAGAGGTCAGGGTGGTGGGAGTGGTCACCTTGGGCATCGAGACCGTGGTCAGGCGTGCCCTACGTTTCCATCCCGCTCCCAGCAACATTCCTTTTCGTCGCCTCTTCGTCCCCGACTCAGTCCGGTCCTGGGTTCTCCAATGGGGCCATACCAGCCGGTTTGCCTGCCACCCCGGCGTTCACCGCACTTTCTCCTTCCTGGCTCGTCGATTCTGGTGGCCCACCATGAGGAACGACGTCAAGGAGTTTGTTCTGGCTTGCACGGTCTGCGCCCGCAGCAAGGCCTCCCACCAGGCACCCTCCTGTCTATTACAGCCACTTCCCATTCCGAGCCGCCCTTGGTCCCATGTGGCGTTGGACTTCGTCACGGGTCTTCCACCGTCCCAGGGAAACACAGTCCTTCTGACTGTGGTGGACCGGTTCAGCAAGGGGGTCCACCTCGTGGCCCTTCCCAAGCTTCCCTCAGCTTCCGGGACAGCGGACCTCCTGACAAGCCACGTGTTCCGCCTCCATGGTTTCCCCCAGGACGTCGTCTCGGACCGGGGTCCCCAGTTCACTTACCAGGTATGGCGGGCCTTTTGCAAGGGATTGGGGGCAACTGTTAGTCTCTCGTCTGGTTACCATCCACAGACTAACGGACAGACAGAAAGGATGAACCAGAGTGTGGAGTCTGCTCTCCGTTGTGTTGCCGCCAAGATACCTGCTTCCTAGAGCCGGTTCCTCCCCTGGGTCGAGTACGCCATCAACTCTCTGGTCAGTTACGCCACCGGCCTCTCGCCATTCGAGGTATCCCTGGGCTACCAACCCCCTCTTTTCCCTGCACAGGAGTCGGAAGTGGCGGTTCCCTCCGTGCAGGAGCATCTCGACCGGTGTCGTCAAGTCTGGGAGATCACCAGGACTGCGCTGATCCGGGCATCGGAGCACGCCAGTCGGGGAGCTGACCGACGCCGGATCCCTGCGCCGACGTACCACCCTGGGCAGAGGGTATGGTTGTCCTCCAAGGATCTTCCGCTTCGATCCTCGGCCAAGAAGCTTAACCCCCAGTTTGTCTGCCCTTTTGAGATCCAGAAGGTGCTCAGTCCTGCGGCGGTGAGTCTTAAGCTTCCTGCGTCCATGCGCATTCATCCTGTTTTTCATGTGTCCCGGGTAAAGCCTGTCTCTCTCAGTCCCCTGATGCCTCCTGCTCCAGATCCGCCTCCTCTCGAGATGGTGGACGGACACCCCCAGTGGAAGGTCCGCCAGCTCATGGACGTCCGACGGCGGGGACGGGGGTTCCAGTACCTGGTGGACTGGGAGGGATACGGTCCGGAGGAACAGAGCTGGGTCTCCCGCCAGCTCATCATGGATCCCGTCCTGATCACCGACTTCCATCGGTCCCATCCGGGGAAGCCGAGGCCGGGCAGGTCGCCGGGTGGCTCCCGTGGAGGGGGGGGTACTGTGAGGATTGGTCCAATACCGCACGCTTCCAGGTACCAATTACCTTCACGCACCTGAAGTGAGTTTCAAATCAGCTCGGTGGAGCCCTTATATACTCTGGGGTTCTTTACGTTCTGTGTCGGGTCGTTTTGCCTACCACTACCTGCTGCTTGTTCCTCCCGTGTGTTTCACCGTCGTTTCTCCAGAACGTCTTTGGAAGTCGCCGCTCTTGCTCCTCTCTGCCATCCGTGGATCTGTGCCTCGTAGATCGCTTTGCGCAATTGCGCCTTGGTGAGTTTTTGTAAACATACTTTTTTGGATGCTCTGTATTTTTCTCGCATTTTCCTGGTCTCGGGACCTTTCTGTTTTTGTGTGTTTTGGTAAACACTGAAGATGTGTCGCTTGTGTTAGTACTGGACTCAGCTAATAATACTGGACTGCCATCGTATTCCATGCGCTCGTTTGTTGACATTCTCTCTCTCTCTGTTCCTCCCCGAGTGGATCTGTTCCTCCCCGAGTGGATGTCCAAGTAGCTGCAGAGCTGCAGAGTCAGAGGCGCAACGCCACAGTGCCGTCTCTGCTCTGAGCCGAGCTGCAGAGCCGCATAGCCTACTCTGCCCAAGGACATTCTCCCCTTATGCTTTTTGTTGTTTTTGCTCTTCTCTGTTTTGGAAATAAATACGCCCTGGTTTTTGGCTAACTCTGAACTACCTGTCTGTGCCGTGCTGTTGGGGTTGTTTACAAACCATAACATTAATTTGTTGATGATCCGGGTTACGTGACGATAGCCGAACGTTTGCCCAGACTTCAGCTCAATCAAAATCTACTTCCAAGTCTGGTATATCCCTCCTCCAAACTGAGTCTAGGGGAAGGACTTCATACAAGGATGTAAGTAAGTGACGGTATAAGTCCGAGACAAAACCTCTCGATGTCTCCCTTTCGTAAAATAATTTGTGATATCTGTGGTGCTCCAGTGGTACCTTTAATGGAACTCCATGAGCCTTCAAACATGCTAATAACTGTCTGTAGAAATAGTATGTGGAACTGGTGAGGTTAAATTTGTTATGTATATCTTGATAGCTACAGAAACCCTGTTCGTTGAAGATATCTCCCAATGTATGTATGCCATTGTTTTCCCATTTGGGAAATCTGATTGTTGTGCAATCAGGAGTGTATTGTTATTAAATATGGGAGTGTCTATGCCATTTATGTTGGTTAGTAAATTTGTTTTGTGTTTCACGCCATATCCGGATCATATGTGTAATAATAGGGCCAAATTTCATGTTGCATTGCTTAATTGATAGGTTGGTGTATACTACATCCTGCAGTCTATGTGGTGCCACAATGTTTTCTTCTAATGTTCTCCAGGATACGGATGCTTGAGAATCAAACCAGGTGATCAGTGGTCTTAAAGAGTACGCTTTAAAGTAGTAGTAGAAGTCTGGAAATGCTAGACCTCCGTCTGCTTTATTTCTTTGTGCGGTGGATCTTTTTGTTTGTGGAGGTTTGTTGTTCCAAATAAATGTATATGCGGCGGAATGTAATTTTTTCCAGTAACCAGCAGGGGGGGTAACGGTAGCATTGAACTGAAGAAGTTGATTCTAGGTAAAATATCCATCTTAACTATTGATACTCGGGCCTGTACTGAGTTTTTAAGTTTTGACCACCTGTCAAAGTCATTTGTGATCCTATCTTGGATTCCTGTATAATTATACTTTACTGTTTGGCATATAGTGGGGAATATTTCAACTCCAAGACATCTAAAGTGTTCTACCATTTGTATATTTTCTGGAAGGAGGGTAGCCTTTGCAGTGACATTAAGTGGAAGGAAGGCCGATTTTGGCCAGTTTATCCTAAATCCTGATAGATTGCCAAAATCATCTATCAGCTTGAGAAGATGAGGCAGTGAGGTGATAGGGTTTTGCATGAACAATATTACATCGTCCGCATATAAACTAATATGATGCTGTGTGCCCCTAATTGAGATCAGCTCTATGGATTGGGATTGTCTTATATACTGTGCTAAAGGTTCTAAGGATAGAGCAAATAGTCCGGGACTAAGAGGACAACCCTGTCTGGACGAGCGCGAGACAGGAAAGAGAGGGGAGGTGAATTTACCTGTTATAACCATGGCCGATGGCTCTGTGTATAGTACTTTTATCATATTAATGAATATACACTTTGACTACTGTTTTTGATAGGGTTATGGTCTTTACTCTTGGCTACAAAAAAATATTTAAAAACATTAACCTCTTAACATCCAAGGGCCCACATGTGGACGATTCTTTGCCGACCTCTAGTGTGCATTTCTTTTAATACAATATATAGATCGAATTAAAGCCCTATTTGTTGCCTGTCGATTTCCCTTTCAGGTGTCCAAATCCGTTCAGCGGTTCTCGAGGTACATGCCGATATGTGAGGCGTGCCCCAAAGTATGCAAAAGTACACATTACCACCTCTGACTCCCGGGGCTCTAGCTCCGTCAATCATTTGGCGATCTCGAAAATCTTTGCACAGGGTTGTAGCCAATGAGTGTGGATTTTCAATGATACCCCATGATATGATAATTGGGGATCTATTATGGTCTCTATTGATCAATTTATGATAAAGAAAAGCAGTGTCCCCCTATAGGGGGACCAGTGCCCATTTTTTGTTTTCACTTGGCTTGCAGAATGAGCACAATATAAGAAGGCTGAGAGGGAGATGGAGGGAGTTGAGTGGAGAGCGGAATGTTCCAGTAAGTAACACAGATGCTTCAGCTGCCATTCACAGTGGGGGAATTGCATTATAAATGATTTAATGATATACATGTTGACTGATGAATAAGTTAAACTTCATTCAAATGATGTGACTTTGGTGGAAATGTGCATATTCTGATCAAATAATTCTGAATGTATGAGTCAATTATAAAACAATGGTTGTGTTCATAATTCAGTGGATCAAACATAAATTAATTAAGTGAAGAAAAACATTCTGTAAAACTCAATTAATAGAAGCAATAACATCTATAACGGATTCTTCTCTCATACAGGGTTCTATATTGTTAAAGTTCCTCTGTGATCGGGTAGCAACAAGATGAGAACTATAGAAAATCCTCCAACCTGCCACTATTTCATCAGTGGTGGTTGGAGGTAAATTTTGATTTGTTTCCACATTGATCCCTTATTTGGTCCTAATGCAGGCTGTAGAACTTTGTCCTTCAATAATGTATGACAATAGACAACAAGTTACCTATATTTATTTGTATTATTGGCAACATTTAGCTGATTTACCAATACACTATATGAATGAATGAATGAATGAATGAATGAATGAATGAATGAATGAATGAATGAATGAATGAATGAATGAATGAATGAATGAATGAATGAATGAATGAATGAATGAATGAATGAATGACAAGAAAGAACATCAATGGTCATCAATGACTCGTGTGACTGGGACACTTGTGTGACTGGGAGACTCGTGTGACTGGGAGACTTGTGTAACTGGGAGAATAGTGTGACTGGGAGACCTGTGTGTCTGGGAGACTTGTGTGACTGGGAGACTTGTGTGACTGGGAGACTCGTGTGACTGGGAGACTTGTGTGACTAGGAGACTCGTGTGACTGGGAAACTTGTGTGACTGGGAGACTTGTGTGACTAGGAGACTCGTGTGACTGGAGACTTGTGTGACTGGGAGACTCATGTGACTGGAGACTTGTGTGACTGGGAGACTGGGAGACTTGTGTGACTTGTGTGTCTGGGAGACTTGTGTGTATGGGAGACTTGTGTGTCTGGGAGACTTGTGTGACAGGGAGACTTGTGTGTCTGGGAGACTTGTGTGACTGGGAGACTTGTGTGACTGGGAGACTTGTGTGACTAGGAGACTCTGGGAGACTTGTGTGACTAGGAGACTCTGGGAGACTTACATTTACATTTACATTTAGTCATTTAGCTGACGCTTTTATCCAAAGCGACTTACAAGTTCTGTACGACAAGCCATCAGGAAGAGCACAACTCTATCAGCTGAGTAACAATGTTCATCAAAGTGTTGAGTGCTACAGTGTAGGTTAGTTTATTAGGACAAGTGCATGACAGTATGGTTAGTTAGGGTTAGATTTTTTATTTTTATTTTTTTTAATTCAGATAATGGTTGAAGAAGTGAGTCTTTAGTCGACGGCGAAAGATTGGACGTGTTTCGGCTGTCCTAACTGGGGTGGGTAGTTCATTCCACCATTGTGGGGCAAGGACTGAGAATAGGCGACTTCTCTTTGATGACCCTCCCGGAGCTTGGATAGGAGTAGGTCTGAGGCGGCCAGAAGATGCAGAGCGTAGGGGTCTTGAGGGTGTGTAGTTAGAGACCATTGACCGGAGGTAGGCGGGAGCAGTTCCCTTTGCCGCACGGTATGCTAGGTCAAGGGCCTTGAAGCGGATTCGTGCAGCAATGGGGAGCCAGTGCAGGTCCCTAAGAAGTGGGGTGACATGGGCCGACTTCGGTAGGTTTGAGATCAGGCGGGCCGCTGCGTTCTGAATGAGTTGAAGAGGCTTAGTGGCAGTGGCCGGGAGGCCAGCGAGCAGTGCGTTGCAGTAGTCGAGGCGGGAGATGACTGTTGATTGGACGAGGAGTTGGGTGGCTTCTTTTGTCAGGAAGGGGCGTATCCTTCTGACGTTGCTCAGGAGGAATCGGCAGGTTCTGGTTGTCGCTGCGATGTGAGCAGAGAAGTTCAACTGGTCGTCGAGGACAACACCAAGGTTCTTGGCGGTCGGGGACGCGGTCACAGCTGCATTCTCGACTGTGATGGAAAGGTCGGTCAGGGGGGAGGATTTGGCCGGCAGGTGGAGCAATTCTGTTTTGCTTAGGTTCAGTTTGAGGTGGTTGGTCGTCATCCAGGCGGAGATGTCGGACAGACAGGCCGAGATCCGCTCAGAGACGTGGATATCTGAGGGAGGGAAGGAGAGGAAGAGTTGAGTATCGTCGGCATAACAGTGGTAGGAGAAGCCATGAGACGTGATAATGTTACCCAGTGATTTAGTGTAGAGGGAGAAGAGAAGGGGTCCTAAAACCGAGCCCTGGGGGACACCCGTCCGCAGGGGGCGGGTGGCCGACAGGGTCCCTCTCCATGACACTTGGTAGGAGCGGTCATTGAGGTATGATGACAACCATGTCAGCGCAGAGCCAGCCACTCCCATTCCTGCGAGGGCCGCGAGGAGGATCTGGTGGTTGACTGTGTCGAAGGCTGCAGATAGATCTAGGAGAATCAGGACAGAGGAGAGGCCTTTCGCTTTTGCTAAGTGAAGTGCCTCTGTGACCGCAATGAGGGCTGTCTCTGTGGAGTGACCAGTCCTGAAGCCTGACTGATTAGGGTCTAGGAGGTCATTCTGTAAGAGATAAGCAGTAAGTTGGTTGGATACAGCACGTTCAAGTGTTTTAGAAAGGAAGGAGAGAAGAGAGACAGGACGGTAGTTGCCTATGACGGTAGGGTTCAGGGATGGTTTTTTTATGAGGGGCGTGACTCTGGCTTGTTTTAGGGAGGTGGGGACCACCCCCGAGTTGAGTGAGGAGTTGATGGTTGCAGTTAGGAATGGGAGGATGTCTGGTGCTATGGACTGGAGGAGTGGGGAAGGTAGCCGGTCCAGCTGGCATGTAGTCGGACGGTTCGACGTTACCAGTGTCAGGGTCTCGGCTTCTGTAATGGGAGAGAAAGATGACAGAGTGAAGGATGAGGTTCTCGATTCAGCATTTGGAATGGGTGGGGGTTGGGAGAAGGAGCTGCGGATGTTCTCCACTTTTTCCTCAAAGAAGATCGCAAAGTCTTCGGCAGAGAAAGATGAGGGAGGGGGGGGTGGGGGGGGAGTGAGGAGGGAGGACATGGTAGCATGCAGTTTGCGAAGATTCTTGGCAGAGGCCTCGATCCTATGGTGAAAGAAAGAAGCTTTGGCATTAGTAATGGTTTTGGAGAATGTTAACAAGAGGTTGTGATATGTGTCGATGTCAGCAGTGAGGCGTGACTTTCTATACTTCCTTTCAGCCGCTCTCAGGACCTGTCTTTGTTCTCTCACTGGATCTGTCAGCCATGGACTGGGTGGGGAACGGCGGGCAGGTTTCTCAACGAGGGGACAGAGCTTGTCGAAGGAGGTTGCAAGGGCTGAGAGGAGGGTGGAGGTTGCCATCTCTGTGGAGAGAGCAGAGAAGGTGTCACTCAAAGGTAGAGTGGATAGTATGTCAGAGGAGAGGGTGGAGGGGGATAGGGAGGGCAGGTTGCGTCTGAGTGAGACGGTTTGAGTTGGGGTGAAGACCTTTCGGTTAAGCATGAGAGTTAGTGAGAAGGATATGAAGGAATGGTCAGATACATGTAGGGGAGTTACCGTGGTGTTAATGATGCTGGAGTTACGGGAAAATATGAGATCCAAGGAGTTGCCTGCTTTGTGGGTGGGAGGCATGGCAGTGGGAGTCAGGTCAAATGATTGTAGGAGGGAGACTACTATGACTGACTGAGATGAGTCAGGCAGGTTGAAGTCGCCCAATAGAAGGAGAGGGGTACCATCTTCCGGTAAGGAGCTTAGAAGCATGTCCAGCTCATCTGTGAAGTGATCGAGCGGACCTGGAGGGCGGTAGAGTGTAACAATGGTGAGATTGAAAGGATTAGAGACAGATACTGCATGATATTCAAAAGAGGAGAGTGACAGTGCTGGGAGGGGTGTTACGTTTGTAGTCCATGAAGGAGATGTCATGAGGCCAGTGCCTCCACCCCGCCTGGAAGGTCGAGGTGTGTGAGTGAAGTTATAGTTTGTAGATAATGCTGCAGGTGTTGATGAGTTATTGGGGGTTATCCAGGTCTCAGTTAGAGCCAGGAGCTGCAGATTTTGACTATGGGCGTAGGCAGTAATGAAGTCAGCTTTCTTGACTGCTGATTGACAATTCCATAGGCCTCCCTGTACTGTGACAGGTGTATTAGTGGCTGTAGGAGGGTAGGAGAGATTAGCCGGGTTGCTAGCAAACTGCCGTGGGTGGGTTGAGTCTGTTCTGGGGGAGCAGATTGTGGATATGAGACACATTGTGGTGTCAAGAGTGGCAGGGAGGAAGTAGAGAAATAGCAGAGTGGGAGGGAAAGGGAGATTTTTCAGAGTGGAGTGAAAGATAGGACTAGGGTGTACTAGGTGGATCGGTGAATCCCTCTGCGGATAACTCCAGGAAAACTCCTCTTTGTCCCTCTTCGTTTCTCGACGCTTCGCTGACGCTAAGCCAGCAGGCCTTTAAATCCCTATCACTAATTAGTGCTTTCTAACACCTGGCCCTTAATGGGTCACTTAAGGAAACAAAATGGCCGCTTTAAACACGCCCCTTAATCAAGTCAGCTGGTCAAGTCAGCAATCAAGTCTCAGTTTAAAGATATTACTAAATTACTTAAAATGTCTTAATCAAGTCAGCTGGTCAAGTCAGCAATCAAGTCTCAGTTTAAAGATATTACTAAATTACTTAAAATGTCTTACCCTGATGCAGTGTAAGTCTCTCAGTGAATGAGCTGTCCTTCCACAACAGAATGTAGTACAGAGTGATTCCAGGAGAGGCTGAGGTTCTGCTTTTAAGCAGTGACAGGGCTCTGAGATCACACTCAGTACACAAGTGCTGTCTTTAAGCAGGAAGCAGCTTTTAATGGGTCACTTAAGGAAACAAAATGGCCGCTTTAAACACGCCCCTTAATCAAGTCAGCTGGTCAAGTCAGCAATCAAGTCTCAGTTTAAAGATATTACTAAATTACTTAAAATGTCTTAATCAAGTCAGCTGGTCAAGTCAGCAATCAAGTCTCAGTTTAAAGATATTACTAAATTACTTAAAATGTCTTACCCTGATGCAGTGTAAGTCTCTCAGTGAATGAGCTGTCCTTCCACAACAGAATGTAGTACAGAGGATCCTGCTGGATGTCACTCACTTCACCATAATTGATAAATGACAGCATGAAAAACTGGGAGACTTGTGTGACTTGTGTGACTGGGAGACTTGTGTGACTGGGAGACTCATGTGACTGGGAGACTCGTGTGACTGGGATACTTGTGTGACTGGGAGACTTGTGTGACTAGGAGACTCGTGTGACTGGAGACTTGTGTGACTTGTGTGTCTGGGAGACTTGTGTGTATGGGAGACTTGTGTGGCTGGGAGACTTGTGTGACTGGGAGACTTGTGTGTCTGGGAGACTTGTGTGACTGGGAGACTTGTGTGACTGGGAGTTTTGTGTGACTAGGAGACTCTGGGAGACTTGTGCGACTAGGAGACTCTGGGAGACTTCTGGTGGATCCTGCTGGACGTCACTCACTTCACCATAATTGATAAATGACAGCATGAAAAAAAAATACATTATTGTTGGGAACTCGGGTAAATGTATAACCCACTTCCAGGGATGAAGCTAAGCTAGGCTAACGGTCCAGGCGTTCCCTAAGCCTAATGCATGCAGAGAGACAAAAAACGTATCTTCTTGTCTAACTCCAGGGAAGATGTTAAATAAGCTAATTTCCCAAAATGTTGGAGTGTTCCTTTAAATATAATTTAAATAAATGTTTTTAGAAAAGAAAAATCCAGTGCTAATTGCACATGAGGGATATATATTGTAAATCACTATGGAAAACGTCATTTAATCAGACTTGATCATTCAAATGTCTGAGATATCTCCATGTAACTGTATGCGATGTTGACCTCTTTAACTGTGCACTTTAAACACATGCAATCGGGCAGTGGTCGCTGATTCCAAACTCAAAGACACCACTTATAATAAATCAATAAGAATAGATTTAGCCCATTATTTCAAATTTGGCCTTGGTTTAGCTAAATTAAGGCAACCACCAACCTCAAATAGTCAGATGAGCTGTTAAGCCAATTCAGGTTAAAATCACTTAATAATGAATTAATGATTAGAAAAACAAGAAAGAACATCAATGGTCATCAATGGTACCCAGACATGCAGATGATGTTCTATAGACTCCTACCACAACCACAGATGCAGGCCCCATCTGTTCTGGGTGTTCAAGAAAACACAAACAAAGAAGAACACAAGGCACAGGATACCAATTTCATACCAAATTCAAGTCAAGGTCAACCTTTATAGAAACGAAGTGATGTACATCTTTATTTTCAGAACAACCTCGGCTATCAGACTATATATGATGCAGTTATGGCACATGCATGTAGAAGTATTTATATCACTATATACAAATGAAAACTGAGAAGCTGAGAACAAGCAAGCAGGTGACAACAAGTAGACGTGAGGTCAGAGACAACAGGCAGGCAGGCAACAAGTAGACATGTAAGGTCAGAGACAACAGGCAGGCAGGCAAGAAGTAGACATGTTAGGTCAGAGACAACAGGCAGGCAACAAGTAGACATGTGAGGTCAGAGACAACAGGCAGGCAACAAGTAGACATGTGAGGTCAGAGACAACAGGCAGGCAGGAAACAAGTAGACATGTGAGGTCAGAGACAACAGGCAGGCCGCCAACAAGTAGACATGTGAGTTCAGAGACAACAGGCAGGCAACAAGTAGACATGTGAGTTCAGAGACAACAGACAGGCGAGACCAGTGTGAGGCGAGCAGGCAGGTGAGGTCAGCAGGCAACATACATACAGGTGAGGTCAGCAGGCGACAGACAGGCAGGTGAGGTCAGCAAAGGCCTATTGTTAAAAAGTGCATGTGTTTTAGAGACAAGAGAAACACAATCATTAAAATGGCTCAGACCCACTCTACATCAAGCACCAATCGCATTGCAGGACTTCAGAGCAAGGTCCATGTTCCTCGAGAGGATACAAGAACCTGCTCTGTTTGGATGTGACCATCCATTGAGAAAAGGTAATCTCTGTCCCAGAAAGCTGTAAAATAGTCAACAAATGTCTGCCCAGGGAACAGCAGTAGCCTTTCAGCCAGATGTGACGCCTACCGATTCTACTGACCATTACATTCCAGTAGCGAGGGGAGGAGACGGGACCAGCGCTACTGCATTGTTTGCTAAAGTCCAGTAGTGTTAATGTGTGTCATCCTTTAGCGGTTCAGATTAACAGAGTTTGATGTAATTTGCTCCGACATGAATGATGGCTGTGTAAGCTGAAGGGTGTTCACAGATCAGTGGTGTGATGGTAGTAAATTTGTAATTAAATCCATCAACTTGACACCAGCTTGACACCAGGGTAGCATCAGGTCTTGGCTTCAGGCACGGCAACACAGAGAACCGTGAGCCCACAACAAGCACAGAGGGGGGTACAGTGAGGGTTTCACTGAACTTGGAGGGCACATTCAAGAGCCTGCAGCCTGGACTTGTCGCCTGGACAAGTGTTCTATCATTTACCATGATGAGGAGGCAGGGTTACCAGCCGTGAACTGGGATAATTTCTTAGTATGAGGACACACAGTGTGATACATACAAGGCATTCATTGTGACATTAAAAGGCATACTTAAACGAAAATGTCTGTGAATAGGAAGCTGGTAAATCAAGTACACAAATTTCTCACTTGATTAATAATAAACTGTAAACACTAGTTATCTGAGTCTAAAACTATTAAAGTATTCAATATAAAATGAAAAGTAAAAGCACACTTGCTTTCAGCAAGGATGAATCAACATAATTAAGTCAGCTATGGTACCATTTAATTGTGTGTAAGGAAGTTGGGATGAGAAAAAAGATGAACATGTCAAAGGTAATACTATTGTAAATCATCCAAAAGCACTAGAGCTTCATGCACTAATTGTGGTTGTGCAAACTAAAATATGTTCTGTTCATTCCATTTAATTCAATAAATAACACAACAGGCTTGGGTTTTACTAGTTTGAAATGCTAACGTAATTAATGAATATGAAAGAAAACTATATCACTTTTATTGGAAAATAAAATAAGGTGATGAAATCGAAATATGTAGAAATTAAAATCTATCCCAAACAGATTATAAATACATGCAACATTACACAACTGTGAAACTGCTAGACTCGCAGTAATATATATTTAATGACTGTGAGCATTGCCAAGAAATGCACTCCAAGTTATGGTTGCAATTTTGTGAGCACCCTGGGCTTATTAATAGAGTTGTATATGTCAATGTGATTATGATACTGTAGTATATGTTATTATATATTAGGATATATTATATCTTAATATGTGAAACAATTATTCAACTTTTATTATGACAACACACTTGTTATCTTGTTGATCATATTTAGCAATTTTAGTAATTATTAATGCAATATTAAATTGGCTGCATTTCAAGTATGAAACAATTATGAAGTCAGCATTTGAGAGTTATGTTGGATCTAATCATGATAAGTCAAAGTATCTTCACATACAGTGAATGAAATACACGGGCAGATATAGAAATACCTAGTACAAAGGAACATGATACAGCACCACAAAAGTGGGTGATGATGAAAAAAGCTAATATAGAACAAAAATACATTTGAGGAGATGCCCATATTTAGTTTTTGCATGACTTGCAGAGTGAGCTCTATATAAGACAGTTGATAGAGAGATGGAGGTAGAGGAGTGGAGATCTGTTCCAGCTGGTGGTAAGTGACACTGATGCTTCAGCTGCCATTCACAGTGAAGGTATTCCATGGGGAGATGCTTCAGTGCTATACATGTTGACTAATCATATCACAATATTTGTCTTATAGTTTTGACTGTATAATGTTATTGTACAGTATATTGTTTTCCAGTACAAATTACTATGTTACATGACATATTTACGTATTTATATTTTAATGCAATTATCATAGTGCTATATCATAAAACATTTCTATATTGTTTTTCTTTAAATACTGTGAAAGGATTTTTTTTTGCATTAACTAAACCATACAATATGTATATTTTGTATATATGTCTACAGTATATTATGTATATATCATGGATGGCTGTATGGTAAATATCCATACCTTTGACGGTATACCTTCATATTTGGTATACCTCCCATCCTTCAAATAATGTAACATATATACACGATTCTTCTCTCATGCAGGGTTGTAGATTGTGAAAGTTCTTCTGTGATCGGGTAGTTGAACAAGGTAAGATAAGAACATCCTACAACCGGCCACTATTCTCCAATAGTCTTCTGCCATGTTTACACCAGTGGTGGTTCAGGGTGAATTTAGTTTTGTTTCCACATTCATAATGTGGTCCTAGTGTAGGTTGTATAATTTGTTCAATAATATACTACAATATAAAACAAGACTAACATTTATTTTTGTTATAGGGGAGATTTGGCTGATTTACCAATACACTGCATGCAATATAGTTATCTCTTGCCAAAAACTGGGCGTCATGAGATCACATCCATTGTACTGCTGAATTGAGTTTTGGTTTGATCGGTTCAAACTAAAATGAACAAGGACAAAGTTTATGAAGTTAAAATGTATACTTGTCTTCATGAGTGAGTGAGTGAGTCTATGAGGTGTTTCGCATCTAAAAATATATACACATAAGATAAAAGATAACATGGTTTATTTTTGTCTCTCAATTATGGAAGGAACTACCAGCACGCATGGAAAATGTCCTTGTAATAATTGTATTGCATGGGCAGCATGAGATTGAGTGCTGGTAGTTCTTTCTATTATTGTATTATTCAAGACTGTGCACCCGGTAAGAGACTGTTTAAAATAGTTTGAGTTGTGCTCGCACCCACCTTAATCTACAAATAACTTTTGTCTGTCAACATGAAGCCGCTACCATGAGTACGGACGCAGAGATGGCCGCTTATGGCAAGGCCTCCATTTACCTTCGTAAGCCAGAGGCTGAGAGGCTTGCGGCTCAGACCTCACCCTTTGATGCTAAGTCTGCTGCTTACGTGGCTGATAAGGAGGAGCTGTACCTCAAATGTACCATCCTAAGTAAAGACGGTGCCAAAGTCACTGTAAAAGTGCATGACACTCAGGAGGTAAAGTAGGCTGTAGTGTTTCATACAGAATTCAACGCAATACAACTTGCAGATGAGTCTATAAACTGAAATTGTGTTTCTGTATTTCAGGAGAGAATCGCTAAGGAGGACGATGTTCACCCTATGAACCCTCCCAAGTATGACAAAATTGAGGACATGGCCATGATGACCCATCTCAATGAAGCCTCTGTGTTGTATAACCTCAAAGAGCGTTATGCCGCATGGATGATCTATGTAAGATATTCAAAAATATGAGTAAAAGGTGCAATATTAAATAATTACCTATAATAATGATAGCCTACTGTAACTTTTCCTGAATCTCTATTCCCCTTCAGACCTACTCTGGGCTGTTCTGTGCCACTGTGAACCCCTACAAGTGGCTCCCAGTGTACGACCAGGAGGTTGTAAATGCCTACAGAGGCAAGAAGCGTATGGAGGCCCCACCCCACATCTTCTCTGTCTCTGACAACGCCTTTCAGTTCATGCTTACTGGTATGTCCTGGTCATGAAAATCCTATGCATTATTATTATTTTTGGTTTGGTTAAACAGATAATAAATATGTATTTGCTTTACCTTTCACAGATAGGGAGAACCAGTCTGTTCTTATCACGTAGGTTTCTCATATATTGTTCATCAAAAATATCAATATAATCAAAATTATTGAAATTAGTTTGTGAGTTTCTCTTTATTCAATTATCTATACACAGTGGAGAATCTGGTGCCGGAAAGACTGTGAACACCAAGCGTGTCATCCAGTACTTTGCCACAATTGCAGTGGGAGGTGGTGCTGGTGGAGAGAAGAAGAAAGAATCAAAGATCCAGGTAAAATACTGAGAGAATATACTGAAAATGGAAACCACAGACATTTGAACAAAGAGTGGACATTTACTGATATGATTGTTAAAATGTGAAAATGTAATTATAGGGGTCACTGGAGGATCAGATCATTGCAGCCAATCCCTTGCTGGAGAGTTATGGTAACGCAAAGACCGTGAGGAATGACAACTCCTCTCGCTTTGTAAGTTGAATATTTTCTTTTCTATAAAATATCACTTGGGCATTACTTGGTTATACAATAATAACACTGTTGTGTTCTTCTGAAAAGGGTAAATTCATCAGAATCCACTTCCTCCCAACTGGCAAACTGTCCAGTGCTGATATTGAAACATGTAAGTATAACATTCACAAAATTAAACAAGTGACATTATTAGTAGGCTAGATATTTATTATGACCAAACCTCAGATCTGCTGGAGAAGTCCAGAGTGAGCTTCCAGCTTCCAGATGAGAGAGGCTACCACATCTTCTACCAGATGATGACCAACCACAAGCCTGAGCTGATTGGTGAGCTGAATAACTAATCTTAATTGTCAACAACAATGGTCCAAAATCATTTGACGGAAGCAGATCCAGTCTAACTTATTTGATTCTATGTGTTTCCACATCAGAAATGTGTCTCATCACCAGCAACCCCTATGACTTCCCCATGTGCAGTCAGGGTCATATCACTGTGGCCAGCATTGATGACAAAGTGGAGTTGGATGCCACTGATGTGAGTGATGTGTAGTAATCTACCTACCAGATGTTCCAACTTATTATATTATTTTATATGTTTAAAATGTTAATTTAACAATAATTACATTACTATGCAGTTTTTCAAATTGCCATAAGATGGTAAATGATAGAGACCAGACGTGTTACTTAGAATTAACCTGACCCGTCAGATGGTTTATTACACAGAAGAACCATCTGGGAAGTACGTAGTAGCATGCATTTTCAAGTGTGAAAGCAAGTCAATACAGTGCATTAAAGCAACAGCAATGATCGCTTATCCACTTATCCAAAACATTTTAATAAAAAAACCTAGTTGGCCTGAAGGAAGCACTATGAAGCTAAAATTGACAAGGCCTTAATTTCCACACCACAATTCGAATTGACAAGAAACGTTGCTGACATATCCAGCTTTCCTTGCTCTACAAGTGTGTCTTTAACCCCCTAGTCCACAATCAAGCTCTTGGTAACTTTTCTGAATGTGGTTGACATTCTTATATATTTTTACTTTTACTTATTTCAACTTATTTTCATACAGGATGCTATTGATGTTCTTGGCTTCACTGGTGAAGAGAAGAATTATATCTGGAAGCTGACTGGTGCTGTGCTTCACCATGGCAACATGAAGTTCAAGCAGAAGCAGCGTGAGGAGCAGGCTGAGCCTGATGGCACAGAGGGTGAGTATTAAAAGTAGGGATGTCCCGATCACGTTTTTTTGCTCTCGATCCGATCCCGATCATGTGATTTTGAGTATCTACCGATACCGATCTTTCCCGATCCGATCAACCTTTTTATATATATATATAATATATATATATATATATATATTTTATCCCAATTTCTCACATTACATTCACCCTGAATGTTGACGTTATCCAGGTGAAAAGTTAACTTCATTCAAGCGAGGCATTGCAATCCTTGACATAAATCATTTGATGTATAATTAAATCAAAGGAAATGCGTTTGGGTCTGAGAGTGTGGCTGGTCTGCCGTTCTGCAGCTGGATACTATTGGTTTGTTTTGGCTAAATGCTTCTGCTCTGTGTGACAATAAATAAATTAATGATGATATGCAATTTAAAACCAAAACTCAGGCCTCAGTATGAGTTTAAGGCCCCGTTTAGACGGAAACGCTAGCAGGTGAATCTGCAAAAATATTTTTACGGATGTGCCTTTCGTTTATACGGAAACGGCGTTTTTACGGGGTGAAACCGCAAAAAAGTGAGACTACCTTCCAGGGTGGAATTCCTAGAAACGCAAAAGCTTTGCGCTTTCGTCTAAACTGTCAAACCGTATAAATCTGTTAAAACGATGACGAAAGGGTTGTCACGGCTCTGGTCGCGCGTACTGCTTACGTCACATGTAGCAGGTATGCGCCAGTAGCCGAGACGTAAACAAAGCAAGTATGTCTGACTATATCAACGGAGATCACCTGAAGGCTACATTGGCAGTACTTTTAACCCTTTCACTGCCACACGACAGAAGGTTAACCCTTTACTATCACACAACCGGCTGTCGTGTGGCAGTGAAAGGGTTAAATACACAAGAATCTGTCCCGCGGCGTGAGTGGACCCACTGTCTGTGAGTGACTCTGCTTTTGTCCAATCAAATTCCCCATCCACAGTCTGCGAATCAGAGGCAGAGTAGGGCGGGTCTTCACAGCACGTCATGTGACATATGCGCCAATCGTGTGACAGCGGGGCTCCGTTTGTTACAGCGTCGTCTGCACGGAGAATTCCCCAAAACGCTTGTCTAAACGTAAAATTAAAAGTGAAACCGCAAGATGACTTTTGCGGTTTCTGTTCACAAAACGCTCGTCTAAACGGGGCCTAAGACGTGAACATGGTCATGTTTGTTGAATAAAAAATAAAAATCCAGATTTTTTATTATTATTTTTTGCCGATCCCGATCTTCGGAAAATCACGTGATCGGCCCCGATCCCAATGATGTGATCGGATCGGGACATCCCTAATTAAAAGATATAGGTCCACTATTTTTCAAACCAGCTCTTCACAATTTCAATCTCGCACAATCTCACTGATAGCTTTAGTGTTCAGAGTCAGAGACATACCCCTCCACTGCAGCTTATCAGCAGGCTGAGTATTAAAACATAGGTTCACTATTTTTCAAACCAATGTTGTTTCCCATAATTTATAATCATGCATCGCAAAATCTCACTGATATATTTAGTGTTGAGAAACATACCCCTCCACTGCAGCTTATCTGGACTTAACACAGTCAAATTGGGCTTTAGTTTTATAGTTTAGACCAGGGGTGGCCAACCTTTTTTGAACCAAGATCTACTTTTTTATTTACCACCTAGCCCGAGAGCTACCAGCCAAAATTGTATATTGTAAGCCGTCATTTGAGGCTTTATAAAAGCAGCATAATGAACACAAATCTGTCAGTGCCGAGTCCGACCTCATCTTAAATAACAAACCGCATTGCTTGTTGTAGTTAACAAGGAGAGGAAGAGTTGATTTAGCAAAAAAAAAAAAAAAAAAAAAAAAAAAAATCAGCCCGCGATCTACCTGTCGATCGCGATCGACTGGTTGGGCACCACTGGTTTAGACCTTCAAAAACCATGATAAATCTAACATTTGAACTCACAGTATATGTTTACAGTATATGTTTGACTGAAACACAAACCATGCTTTCTATCAGGTTATATTGACTTAATATTGTAAATATGTTCCCTTGGCTACATCCACGCAAGAAGCAAACATTGTGCTCCTACATTTTTCTCCCCAAGAGGAAAAACTATAGTTTAATCAAAGGAAGGAAAAATGTACAAACTTTTTTGAATTAGCCATAACTCCAATGGAATACATACATACTCCAAGAGACAAGATACAAAATCACACTCTGTTAAGTCGAGGGAAAGTGTTCAGCCTGGTCATGATGAATAGGTTCCGATTGGGCATTTATTGGAGGATGCTGCTTACACCTCAAAAACATACATTCACAATCCATTGTGGTAATTCTTGTATCTTGTTTTAAAATAACAATATATGATCGTTTGAGCAAGTATCATGCAGAATTTCTGGAAGAAAACAGTTTCAGTGATAGAAATCCTGACTCTCAGACAGGCACATTATTTTGCCTTGGGCTCTGTTTTTGTTCAAGTATTATATTCCATCTTTGCTACAGTATGCTAGTGTGACTATGGCATCATGCTGTCTCTTTGCTATGCTGAACCCTATGCATCATGCTGTCTCTTTGCTATGCTGAACCCTAAGCATTATGCTGTCTCTTTGCTATGCTGAACCCTAGGCATTATGCTGTCTCTTTGCTATGCTAGCGAAAATCTATGCCATTATGCTGTCTTTTTGCTATGCAAGTGTACCCCTATGGCATTATTCTGTCTCTTGGCTATATGCTAGTGTAACTCTATGGCATTATTATGTCTCTTTACTATGCTAGCGAAACTCTATGGCATTATGCTGTCTCTTTTCTATGGTAGTGTAATTATGTCATTAATTTGTCTCTTTGCTATGCTAGTGTGACACTATGGCATGAATCGTGAATCCAATATTCCTGGATATTTCTCCTGAATGCGTTTTATACACATTTTCAGAGGCTGACAAAATCGCCTACCTTTTGGGCCTGAACTCTGCTGACATGCTGAAGGGTCTGTGCTACCCCAAAGTGAAGGTCGGAAACGAGTATGTCACCAAGGGACAGACTGTGCCTCAGGTGAGCAAGATACATTACATCCTTCCCTGTCTATGTATTTCACACACAGGTCACAGCAAATATGTTGCTTCACATGTTCCTGTATACACTAATTCCAAAGCAACATTTTGGAGAGTGTGTGCAAGTGGCAGACTGGCAGCATTGGAGTGCTAATGTATGTAGACACATGCATTTTAATTCAATCAAATCACTTTTTTCAGGTAAATAACTCTGTTATGGCCCTGGCCAAGTCCATCTATGAGAGGATGTTCTTGTGGATGGTCATCCGTATCAACCAGCAACTGGACACCAAGATGCCAAGATCGTCTTACATTGGTGTGCTGGACATTGCTGGTTTTGAGATATTTGATGTAAGTATGCATTTATAGCAATCTATGGACTACCTAATTTCATGGAAAGACATTTCCTCAAGTAATGTAGGAGATTAGGCTAATATATATTTCCCCCCACTGACAGTACAATAGCATGGAGCAGCTTTGCATCAACTTCACCAATGAGAAACTGCAACAGTTCTTCAACCACACCATGTTTGTCCTGGAGCAAGAGGAGTACAAGAAGGAGGGTATTATCTGGGAGTTCATTGACTTCGGCATGGACTTGGCTGCCTGCATTGAGCTCATTGAGAAGGTACACCATAACGTTGTGACTTATTCAAATATTCCTTAGAATGCCACAAGGTGTGTCTAAATGATCTGTATATCTCTTTTCCACTTTTATAAAGCCCATGGGCATCTTCTCCATCCTTGAAGAGGAGTGCATGTTCCCCAAGGCTTCTGACACTAGCTTCAAGAACAAGCTGTATGACCAACATATGGGCAAGAACATAGCATTTGAGAAACCAAAACCCGGCAAGGGCAAGGCTGAGGCCCACTTCTCCATGGTCCACTATGCTGGAACTGTGGATTACAACGTCACTGGATGGCTGGACAAGAACAAGGATCCACTGAACGATTCGGTGATGCAGCTTTACCAGAAGTCTTCCGTTAAACTGCTGCCTGTACTGTATCCTGCTGTAGTTGAAGGTACGTCATTATGAGAAATGTACTTTTAAGTGTGATTATTAAAATTTTTAAGAGACAATTATCTCAACTTCTAAGTATCCTCTGTGTCATACAACATGTATTTCCAATACTATCAATTAAATTACATTGTCCAACAACCAGCATAATTCGATTTAGATAATAATGTTGAATCTATAAACTGATGATGTATTATCAAATTAATAGAGACTGGTGGCGCAAAGAAGGGAGGCAAGAAGAAGGGTGGCTCCATGCAGACTGTGTCCTCCCAGTTCAGGGTAAGATGTAACAACAACACTATGTGACTTTTTGGAATTAAATACAAATAATTGCTTTTCATGAATAATATTTGGTTTTGATATGTATCTACAGGAGAACTTGGGCAAGCTGATGACCAACTTGAGGGCCACCCATCCTCACTTTGTGCGTTGCCTGATTCCCAATGAGTCTAAGACTCCAGGTACACTAACAGTTAACATAATGTTTGTGTCTTATTATGATGTGCTTTAGTGATTTAGTGTAGTGTAATGGTAATGAGTCATTACATTGACGTAATAATCATGAAAAAACCTTCTCTGTAGGTCTGATGCAGAACTTCCTGGTTATCCACCAGCTGAGGTGTAATGGTGTACTGGAGGGTATCAGAATCTGCAGAAAGGGATTCCCTAGCAGAATTATCTATGCTGACTTCAAGCAGAGGTATCCATTAACTCTCAACAAACTTTGAAACTTACAACTACTACCTAAGTGCTGAACATGACCATGAACTCTTTCACAAAAGGTACAAAATACTGAATGCCAGTGTCATCCCTGATGGTCAGTTCATGGACAACAAGAAGGCCTCTGAGAAGCTGCTTGGTTCAATTGATGTGGAACACGAAGACTACAAGTTTGGGCACACCAAGGTAAATAAAATACAAAATGTTGATTAACTTCATTTGATAGCATGGCCAGAGATAAGTCTCAATACTGACTGTACGGAGGGTGTCCAGTATAACCTAATAACCAGATAATTACATATAATTTATTTTCTTAATATATAAAACAAATTGTCATATTTACATGCCGAATCCAATTAGACTAAGACATATCTGAGTCCGGTACAGCCCTAGTAAATGGACTGCAATTATATAGCGCTTTTATCCAAAGTGCTTTACAATTTATGCCTCATATTCATCCATGCACCCACATTCACACACCGATGGCAGAGGCAACCATCCGTTTATTGGGAGCTGGGGGTTAAGTGTCTTGCTCAAGGACCTTCTGATTACCAGACAACCTCTCTACCTCCTGAGCCACTGTCACCCCTGTTAATGCGCCATAAGGCAAGGTCATGTGAAGATTTTGTTAACACACAAACCTCCCCCATATTATGTAACTAGACCAAGGGCAATCACACCAGGTTTGTTTAGTCCAGTTGAATGGAATGCTGGATAATTTACCCCCTTGATTCATTTGGGTTTGTGTGAACACCGGAATCGAACTTGGGCGCAAACAACCACATCTTGGTCCACCTATTTGAGGTGGTCTCAGTCTGCTTCCAAGGGAACCCAGGAGTGGTTTGTTTGATGTGTGAAAACAATCTGAAAAACTGAGCATTTGGTGATTGGACAGTTTTCCATTTATTTCCAAATTTACACTTTTTCATAATCACAATGCTATTATTTCCGCTGTGAGGTCAAAATAGCCATATAATGGGGCGCCCGAGTGTCGAACCATGTAATGCGCTGCGTCGAAAAACGGACGATTCCTGGACCCGGCGTTCTTTGCCGAATGTCTTCCCCTGATCTGTCTCCCATTCTTCCTCTCTCTCTCTCTCTCTCTCTCTCTCTCTCTCTCCCTCTCTCTCTCTCTCTCTCTCTCTCTCTCTCTCTCTCTCTCTCTCTCTCTCTCTCTCTCTCTCTCTCTCTCTCTCTCTCTCTCTCTCTCTCCCTCTCCCTCTCTCTCTCTCTCTCTCTCTCTCTCTCTCTCTCTCTCTCTCTCTCTCTCTCTCTCTCTCTCTCTCTCTCTCTCTCTCTCTCTCTCTCTCTCTCTAACAAACCTTGCATGCATAATTCAGATCACAGTAGTGTATAAGTAATCACCAAAAAAACAATTGTCAGAGGAAAGCAACAGTTGTGATTGGAGGGTCAAGAAAAGAGGGTGAAGGCTGGGAAAGATCAATTGGAAAACAAAGTCGCTCAGAACTGTGCACGATCTGGGCAAGCCAAAGCAGAGATCACAATATTATATAGGTTCATTAGCATTCAAAATTGTGTCCAATGTTTGTTTTTTAATTGCCAATATGAAACAAAAGCAAACATTCTCTTTTAAATAAACGTATGTGTGAAAGCGACCTAAGTTTGGATTCTCTTATGTTTGATTTTGACATTGTTGCAGATGAATATGAAGTGAATGGCATATAGTAGGTAGGGGAATTAATCGCATGATAACTGTTTCAGTGATAATGTCATCTATGAAAATCCATGTCTGAGTTTTATAAATGATCCCTTAGTAAAAACCACCAAAGTCATATATGAATATGTCATTCATCTTATTCAGGTGTTCTTCAAAGCTGGTCTGCTGGGTGTCCTTGAGGAGATGAGAGATGAGAAGCTGGCTAGTCTGGTCAGAATGACTCAGTCTCTTTGCCGTGGTTTCCTCATGAGGAGGGAGTTTGTGAAGATGACAGCGAGAAGGCACGTTGAAAACAGCCACATTCTAAATACATTGTTAAAAAACATGCACAAATTAATTTATTATATAACAGCAACTTTATTTTCACAGGGAAGCTATTTATACTATCCAATACAACGTCCGCTCATTCATGAATGTCAAACACTGGCCATGGATGAAGGTTTACTACAAGATCAAGCCTCTTCTTGTCTCTGCTGAGACTGAGAAGGAGCTGGCTAACATGAAGGAGAACTATGAGAAGATGACGACAGACCTGGCCACTGCTCTGGCTAAGAAGAAGGAGCTGGAGATGAAGATGGTGTCTATTCTCCAAGAGAAGAATGATCTGTCGCTGCTAGCGGCATCTGTAAGTAGACTTCAACTGTCTAGAAACTGTTGATGTAAATTATAAACTGTCTTGCTGTTTTTGTCATATAGAGAATAATATTATCATTTGTATTGTGCCCTAGGAATCAGATAATCTGTCAGATGCTGAGGAGAGATGTGAGGGACTTATCAAGAGTAAGATCCAGCTTGAGGCCAAACTCAAAGAGACAACTGAGAGACTGGAAGATGAGGAGGAAATGAATGGTGAGCTGACTGCCAAGAAGAGGAAACTGGAGGATGAATGCTCTGAGCTCAAGAAGGACATTGATGACCTGGAGCTCACCTTGGCCAAAGTGGAGAAGGAGAAACATGCCACTGAGAATAAGGTTAACAAGTATTCTCTCTAGCTAAATGATCAAACAATAACAAGATGATCATTCATTATTGATAACATGATTTGTTTTCCTTATTCAGGTGAAGAACCTGACTGAGGAGATGGCCGCTCAGGATGAGAGTGTTGCTAAGCTGACAAAGGAGAAGAAAGCCCTCCAAGAGGCACATCAGCAGACTCTTGATGACCTGCAGGCAGAGGAAGACAAAGTCAACACTCTGACCAAGGCCAAGACCAAGCTTGAGCAGCAAGTGGATGATGTGAGTTATGAGTTCTATACAAATGTTGAAGAAAACAAGCAGGAAATTTGAGATGAGCTGTGACCAATTTGTTATCAGGAATTGTTACATTTCCAGTTTATTGCTGCCTGGAAATGCATTTCACAGAAATCTTTGGACATCTCTTTACTATCATGGAGCAAGCATGTGTGTCAAGTGCGGTGTCACTACCTGTTTACAGTGCCTTTTTCCAAATTTGATTAGGAGTAGCCATCATACAGAAAGACAGACACTTTCAGAAATACACATTTCAAGAAGCTGTGCTCTAGATGCCACACAGCAAGCATTGTGAGAATCAGGTGAATAGTCAGACTTGGAGGAGTGGTGGAAAGATTCTAAATGGCAGAAAATGCAATATGGCAGACATGGGTCGTCCTACTGGTGAAGTTGTAGAAAAGGGATACAGTAGATTGGATGAGCACAAAGTCTAGTGTCAATCAGATTTACCGTGTTTATCTTTGAATGTTTGGCAACGATCTGATCAACTGGCATGAAATGTGATGTGATGTGTTGACACACAAATATCTATCATTATGTCTTGGCAAACTAGTTATTAACATTTTGGGACGGTTCAACCGATAGACAAACTTATACTAGCTGCTTGGTTGCATCTAAAAATCCTATTGTTGATCAATTTCTAAACTTAAATTCACAGCTTGAAGGTTCTTTGGAGCAAGAGAAGAAGCTCCGCATGGACCTTGAGAGAACCAAGAGGAAGCTTGAAGGTGACCTGAAACTGGCTCAAGAATCCATCATGGATCTGGAGAATGACAAGCAACAGTCTGACGAGAAGATCAAGAAGTAATATAGATTGGGTTTCACTTACTGTATATTTTCTCATGCATGACATAATATACCGTGTGTGAAGATGAGGTACTGTAGATACACTCAGATATATGACTATACTGTTTTTTCTTATGAATCTTATAGGAAGGACTTTGAAACTGCCCAGCTGCTTAGCAAGATTGAGGATGAGCAGTCCCTGGGTGCTCAGCTTCAGAAGAAGATCAAGGAGCTGCAGGTGAGTACGATTATATTTTACCTCTTTCGTACAACGTATTCGCCAAACATTAGATTCTGATTGGCTGAGAGTATGGCATTTATTCATTGAATCCACCAAAGTAGTGCCAATAAGTCGTTTCGGTTCTGAATCAATTCCGAAATTTGCAACACAACTGATTACTATTGATTTTCAATTGTAATTTACTTGCATTGACACTCAGTAGCAAGAGAGAGCCACAATCTGAGGCTAGGCAAGATACAAGATTTATTATTGCGAGTGTTGGTACTAATCATTTTGTTATGATGTGGTAGCTATGTCCCAGTCCAAAACCACCAAGGCTAAATGTGTAGTTGTTTGCTGGAACATTATCAGTAAATAATGATTCCATTGCATAGGAATCTAATGTTTATGAATAATTGTGTTCCATGCATTAGTTAGATCTTCAGGTATTGCCAGGAAAACAGAGATATCACTAGCTAAATTATTTTATTTTCAAAAGTTAAAAAGTCCATATTTTCCAGGTTTTTGTGGAAATTATATTATTTGATCGTAATCGGTTGTATGAAAAATGTACTTGGGCCGAGGAGTTACAATTTAAATGCCCTTTGTGCAGAGTGTAATGAGTGACACCTCTGTGTTGTGACATTAAAGAGTGCTATACACCTGGCTGCTCCTTCATTTTCATTCAATGAACCTATTGTCAAACTTATGATTTGCAATCACTCATCATATACATTTTAAATAATTTAAAGGCCCGTATTGAAGAGCTGGAGGAGGAGATTGAGGCTGAACGTGCTGCTCGTGCCAAGGTTGAGAAGCAGAGAGCTGACCTCTCCAGGGAACTGGAGGAGATCAGTGAGAGGCTTGAGGAGGCTGGTGGAGCCACTGCTTCTCAGATTGAGATGAACAAGAAGCGTGAGGCTGAGTTCCAGAAGCTGCGTCGTGACCTTGAGGAGTCCACCCTCCAGCATGAAGCCACCGCATCTGCTCTCCGCAAGAAGCAGGCTGACAGTGTTGCAGAGCTGGGAGAGCAAATCGACAACCTCCAGCGTGTCAAGCAGAAGCTGGAGAAGGAGAAGAGTGAATACAAGATGGAGATTGATGACCTCTCCAGCAACATGGAAGCTGTTGCTAAGGCCAAGGTATACTAATCTACACAATATACATTCATGTGTAGAACACATGTCTGAAAAAATTATACAACCCATTCAATGTGATTAACAGGGAAATCTAGAGAAGATGAGTCGCACCCTTGAGGACCAACTTAGTGAACTGAAGGCCAAAAGCGATGAGAATGTGCGCCAGATAAATGATATCGGCGGTCAGAGAGCAAGACTTCTAACTGAGAATGGTGAGTTTTTTTTTTTTTTACTCTAGCATTTTCTTCTTTTACTCTAACGTATCTAAAATAAATCAAATTTCAAAATCAGGTGAGTTTGGTCGTCAGCTTGAGGAGAAAGAAGCCCTTGTCTCCCAGCTGACCAGAGGCAAGCAGGCCTTCACTCAGCAGATTGATGAGCTGAAGAGGCAGGTTGAGGAGGAGGTTAAGGTGAGGAGAATCTTCTTAAAAAGGTATGACAGATCTTTTTCTTTCAATTATTGTTCTCTCTAATTAAATTGTACTTATTTCAATAACCTTTTTAGGCTAAGAATGCCCTTGCCCATGGTGTTCAATCAGCCCGCCATGACTGTGATCTTCTGAGGGAGCAGTTTGAGGAGGAGCAGGAGGCCAAGGCTGAGTTGCAGCGTGGAATGTCCAAGGCCAACAGTGAGGTAGCCCAGTGGAGGGCCAAGTATGAAACTGATGCTGTCCAGCGCACAGAGGAGCTTGAGGAGGCAAAGTAAATCAATGTTGTTATTTTTTACTGTACATCGCAACAAACATAGTTAATTACATTTCATAACATTGTTACATTTAATAACTGTTCACCAGGAAAAAGCTGGCCCAGCGCCTTCAAGAGGCTGAGGAGCAGATTGAGGCTGTGAACTCTAAGTGTGCCTCTCTTGAGAAGACCAAACAGAGACTCCAGGGTGAGGTGGAGGACCTCATGATTGATGTGGAGAGGGCCAATGGTCTGGCTGCCAACCTTGACAAGAAGCAGAGGAACTTTGACAAGGTACATTGATATTCATTACTTTAACTAAGGACATGTATTGAGAATTTTAGCCTCCAAATACTACATTACATTTACATTTCTCTAAATTACTTTGCAGGTCCTGGCTGAGTGGAAGCAGAAGTTCGAGGAGGGCCAGGCAGAGCTGGAGGGAGCTCAGAAAGAGGCTCGTTCTCTCAGCACTGAGGTATTCAAGATTAAGAACTCTTATGAGGAGGCCCTGGATCAGCTGGAGACCCTGAAACGCGAGAACAAGAACCTGCAGCGTGAGTCCATTAAGAAAAATAACTATTACTTAATACCATGATAGATGTAGATGAACACACTAGCTAGGAAAGCTGCAATGTAGTGTTTCTAATCCCTGTTTTGTGGTATCTACAGAGGAGATATCAGACCTGACTGAACAGATTGGTGAGACTGGAAAGAGCATCCATGAGCTGGAGAAAGCCAAGAAGACAGTGGAAACTGAGAAATCAGAGATGCAGACCGCTCTTGAGGAAGCTGAGGTAAATATTATCTTAGCTATCTCTACATTATAATGTTATTTTGTTTGTAAATTTAGTTTTTACAGTTAATCAAATAATGTATATATATATTTCCATTACATTCGAAAGTGAACCAGGACTATATATTGGATGTATATTTTTAGGGAACTCTGGAACATGAAGAGTCCAAGATTCTGCGTGTCCAGCTGGAGCTCAACCAGATTAAGGGTGAGGTTGACAGGAAGCTGGGAGAAAAGGATGAGGAGATGGAGCAGATCAAGAGGAACAGCCAGAGGGTGATTGACTCCATGCAGGGCACTCTGGATTCTGAGGTCAGGAGCAGAAATGATGCCCTGAGAATCAAGAAGAAGATGGAGGGAGACCTGAATGAGATGGAGATCCAGCTGAGTCATGCCAACCGCCAGGCTGCTGAGGCCCAGAAGTCACTGAGGAATGTTCAGGGACAGCTCAAGGTACTGAATTAGGAACCTTTGTATTACGCTGTCACAGTATAGTCCTCTATATGCAATTTTTTTTTTTTTTTTACAATATTTTTATTGGGTTTTACAGTACACAAGTCAGGTTTTCATTGCCATCAATAATTTTTTGTTCCTTTTATCCACAAGTGTACACAAGTATACCCACATATCCCCTCCCCCTCCCCTTTTCTCTCTCTTAGCATCTTTAAGTCCACTTTTACTGTTATCATATAGAAATAATACATACATTCAATGGTACCTCCAGTAAGATAACTTGTACATAGATCAAAATAAGTGAAAAAAAGAAATTACATCTTTACAACACATTCAATGGCGTGCCTCAGCTCTTCCCCGGGGTCAACTGACCACGGGAGAGAGCGGGGGGACTCATCCTATAGAAGCCCTCCTATATCTTCCTTTCTCAGATATTCATTAAATGGTTTCCATATATCCTCATAAACCTCTATATGCTAATTAATCAGTTATACAAAATATGAAAGGTTTATATGTCATATTCTTAACTGCCACGCTGTTTTTCCATCTTTACTCCCTGGCGCCAGTGTTATTGAAAATGTTCACTATGTTTGCGGACCCATCGTATATTCTATATTATAGCTAAGGAGACAATAGTATGGTTCATTTGACAGGCACTATTTATACTCCAACAGGGATGTAACAGTTTATCTCTACATACCTTTGTTTGTGCGCTATACCATGCTAAAAATCTCCCCGTTTCACAATAATCCAGGCTGGTTTTCTAGATTGTGAGATATAGAGTGTCTTGTGCGGCGTATGCGCAAATCTCGTGGCTGCTCGCCTGAAACCTATATTATTGCCAGGTCAACGGTAAACATGACCATGTTTCTTCACAAAGCCATCGGGGGGGGGGGGGGGGGGGGGGGGCGATCATTACAAAAGCATGTTTTATGATGGGTTCGACAAAATAGACGTAGAATAGACCTTACTTTTATCAGCAGGTACACGACCATATGTTCCTTCACAAAGCCATCGCGGGGGGGGGGTGGGGGGTGGGGGGGGGGTAGTGGGTAGTTTTCCGACCTAAAATAGACATTACCTTTGTCAGAAGGTACTCCACTCTCGCTCCAAGTGTCTTGAATCAGAACAGGATCAATACATATCACCCATAATAATCATCCATATAATCCGTTTAGTCTTCTTCATAATATCCAATAGTTCGCTCTAGGCGATCGCCATTGTCGAACGTTAGATTTCTGTAGTTTGCTCAGTGCTGCCATGCCACTGATGGGAGTGCACTAGTGATCCCTAGTGATTTGGTTGTGTTTAGCCCATGCAGTTCATAAGATAGGCGATACGGCCATCTGTTGGGATTCAATCGTCATTGCAGGTCCCAGCCACACTCACAAAGGCCTGCACAGTTGTTTAGAATAATAAACTAGAAAAAATGAAAAAGGAACTAAAAATGAGATATCTAGTTTTTGGCACTCAACCACTGGCTCTCAGAAACTAGATATCTCATGATTGGCGCTCAATGAGTTAATTGCTGTTTACATTTATTTTTGTATTACTGTTGATGTCACCCACTTGCATGAGATATTGTAAATTAAGCTCCAATTCCATGGCTGCCTGGAGCTGAAAGACATGTATGGCATACCCTTAATTGTAGCCACATTCTGACCTTTTGTGATAATTTCAGTCACCTATGTCTTTTAACATTAGGATGCTCAACTGCACCTTGATGATGCTCTCAGAGCACAGGAAGACCTGAAGGAGCAGGCTGGCATGGTTGACCGTAGAAATGGACTCATGGTGGCTGAGATTGAGGAGCTGAGAGCTGGTTTGGAGCAGACAGAAAGAGGCCGCAAAGTGGCTGAGCAGGAACTGGTGGATGCCAGTGAGCGTCTTGGACTGCTGCACTCTCAGGTAAACAAACAACATTATCTGATCATTTGTTTTTAGGCATGTGTTTATTTGAGTTATGTGTGAGCCATCCTTGAAACTCTTATCTGTATAATGTTTTTCTTTTAGAACACCAGCCTTCTGAACACCAAGAAGAAGATTGAGACTGACCTGGTCCAAGTCCAGGGTGAAGTAGATGACAGTGTTCAGGAAGCCAGGAATGCAGAGGAGAAAGCCAAGAAGGCCATCACTGATGTGGGTTTACATTTCATATGAGTTTCTTTATGACCAAGAAGGCCATCATTGATGTGGGTTTACATGTCATATGATAGTTTATTTATGGCCAAGAAGGTCATCACTGATGAGTGGGTTTCTTCATGTCATTTCAGTCAACAATGTAACATTTTCTCATGACATTTCTAGTGAATACAGATTATTTATCTCATAGGCTGCCATGATGGCTGAGGAGCTGAAGAAGGAGCAGGACACAAGCTCTCACCTGGAGAGGATGAAGAAGAACCTGGAAGTCACAGTCAAGGACCTGCAGCACCGCCTGGATGAGGCTGAGAATCTGGCCATGAAGGGGGGCAAGAAGCAGCTCCAGAAACTGGAATCCAGGGTAAGAGAAAATAATAGCCACATGTCAAGATATATATTGTTGAACTAACTAAAGTGGATTCTTAATATTTGATTAAATTCTGAAGGTGCGTGAGCTGGAAGGAGAGGTTGAGGCTGAGCAGAGACGTGGAGTAGATGCTGTTAAAGGTGTCCGCAAATACGAGAGGAGAGTGAAGGAACTCACCTACCAGGTATGTCATGTTCACATGCATGACAACTTGGTCATCATTAGTGTTTCTTTTGACTGAAGGAAAATATTGAACAATTGCTACCTCATTTAGCTGATTCATTTGAATTCCTTGCTTCCATTAGACTGAGGAGGACAAGAAGAATGTTGCCAGGCTGCAGGATCTGGTCGACAAGCTGCAGCTCAAGGTTAAGACCTACAAGAGGACGGCTGAGGAAGCGGTATGTTGTTTTAAGTCAAAATGCTCTACTTGTCTTTCTTCATGCTTTTCATTCTACTCTTAGTATTCCTAAGTAATACTGATCTATGAAACTTCCACAGGAGGAGCAGGCCAATGGTCACCTGTCCAAGTGCAGGAAGGTTCAGAATGAGCTGGAGGAGGCTGAGGAGCGTGCTGACATTGCTGAGACCCAGGTCAACAAGCTGAGAGCTAAGACCCGTGACTCTGGCAAGGTAAATTAATGAATATGAATGAATGAATGAATGAATGAATGAATGAATGAATGAATGAATGAATGAATGAATGAATGAATGAATGAATGAATGAATGAATGAATGAATTAATTAATTAAATGGTGAATATGTTATCTGTGAACATTCAGTGAATTTTAAGTTTGATAAGACTCAAAACCTTCCATTGGATATTGTCTCAATATCTTTATCTTTTACAGGGAAAAGAAGCTGCTGAATAAGCCTCCTAATCTGGAAAATTGAAAACATGTTATATATTGTACAGTAATATGACAACATTATCTACTGTATTTCAATAAATGTTGCTTCAAAATGATTTTGTTTATCCTTTGTTTCATTACCATGTCCAAACTAGTGTTAATTTCGTCAGCTATTTTTCACTTTTGTTTTAGTCTTAGTCATGTGTCAAATGGGGAACATGTCTATGTCATGTCATGGCTCTTCAGGAGGCCAGTGAGGCTTATCTGGTCGGCCTGTTTGAGGACACCAACCTGTGCGCGATCCACGCCAAGAGGGTGACCATCCATCATGCCCAAAGACATCCAGCTCGCCCGCCGCATCCGTGGAGAACGCGCTTAATTTGGCTATGTTTTTCTACATTCATAACCCAAAGGTTCTTTTAAGAGCCACCACCGTAATCATGAAAAATACATTCCATTTACTCATTAATTCGACATGCTTTTTGTATTATAGGCTACATTATTCTGTATTTTTTTCTTTACCTTTATCTTTATTACGGATCCCCATTAGTCATCACCGCAGCAACAACTAGTCTTCCTGGGGTCCACACACAACAAAAACAGTACATACATACATAACATTATACTAGTGTAGCAGGAGGGATTATCCCTGCTTCGTGGGAACGGTTGCTGGCAGTCACAAGGTAGCTGGACACAGTAGAGCTCCGTCTGACTGCACCCTCGTCTTTGGGCCTGGAGTGTCGACTGGAGGCTGGTAGTGTGAGTGGATGGGGCCCGGGATTTACCAACCTGGTCTGGTACTATGGTCTTCCTCCCCTGCAGCAGGGCGGTCAGCAGTACTCCCCAACACGCTCCCACTTCCCCCAATTGTTCCTTAAACCCTCCCACACCTAGTGACTGAATTGTAAATGAATACCCTGGGTTCCCCCCGCAAGCAGTACCCTCCCTCAATGACCCTAGAAACCTTACAATGAAAAGGGAAAGGTGGAATAGGAAGGGGTTAATTATGTTAACGTTACCCACACCAAAAGAGTTGTTAAACGGCTCATGGATAGACACGCACAGAGAGCTCCCATCTAATTCTTTAATGTTATTTATACTGGTCAGTTACAATGATTTAATACTAGTGACCAAATGGACTGAAGTCCCACTATAGTCCACAAATCATGTAAAACCCAGATTCGGCTCAAACAAGGGACTAAATACGTTTCGCAATTATGCCACATCAATGTGGAACGCCCTGCCTAAAGCTGTAAAGGAATGTGAATCACTACCTACCTTCAAAAACACTCTCAAAAAACACCTACGTGAGACTGCAATTCGAAACTGGCCCCTACAAATGTCCTAACCTAGTTGTACAGTAAATTACCAAGTAAGGCTTTGTCAATATTCCAATGTACAGTGTAAAATGGGTGTGTGTCCCCTTCCCAACCCCCCCCCCCCCCCCACCTCCAATGTACAGCCCTCACCCAACCCACCCAACCCCACCCCACCCAACCAACCTCCTCCAATGTACAGTTTCTATGCCAAATGTATATACACTCCTTTTCTGGACACTTTTGTATCACAAACAGTACTGTATTTGCAAATCTGATATGTCATAAATGTATAGATGTAGCAGTACTGTCTATCTGTATGTCATGTATGTCATATATGTTATGATGAATTGAAAATGGGGGACCCTGATGTAAACAAGACGAAAGTCTTTCTCTGGTCTGTATCCCCTTAACAATTGTATGTATTGAGCTGTACTGTACTGTACCCATTCTGCAATCTGTTAATAAACTTTTCAATCAATCAATCAATAGTTCTGTTGGTAACTCCATACCTCATAAACACGTATATTATACACCCACCTCTGGGTTAATATCAGGGATAATATACTTCAATGTGTTTGACTCATCGCCCATGTCTGGGTCTTCACCCTGTATAATACCTCCAAAAGGCTTTAATTATACGGCAGGAATAATACCTCTCTAGGCTTTATTTATAATGCACCCGGTCTGTAACTTCCCCACAGGGAAAGGGTTAATTTAGATGGGAAAATATTATTAAAGAATAAACCCGTTATCACACTCAAAGAAAATGAAAAGAAATCAAAAGGTGGGCCCACAAATACCTTTACAAAAGCCCTATGCTAATGCCGGCATGTATTGTTAATGAGGTACCCCTAGAACTGTGGTTGGCAACGTTAGCTTCCCCCGCGGGCCGCACCACACTGTGTACTGTGTAATAGCTCCGGAGCGTAGATGCTCAATTGTACTCAACCAACATGGCGGCCTCGCCGCGCCACTGTCGTCCGGAAGGCAAGATGGCGTTGAGGGGACTAGCAGGCGGAGCTGGAGCAGAGAGGCAGTGTTGAGCTGAGAGCGTGTGCTGGGTGATGGCAACCTCTGTTGGTCGGGACGAACTCCTGTGTGTTGCAGGCAGCCAGGTGTAGATCTGGTTGTAGGCAGCCGGAGCAGACTGGTTGTAGGCAGCTGGAGCAGACTGGTTGTAGGCAACTGGTTTGGTCCACGCTCGTATCTAAGCTCGCCCTCACTAAGGCTGAGGTTACACCTTTCGTATCATCTTCGTATTGTTTTCTTATACGCATCGCCGCGTATCGCCGCGACGTCATGCGCCTCGAGTCACACTTTCGTTTTTTTTTCGTTTTTGTCACCAGAGCACACTGATGTAGTACACTGCCAAAGCAGTAGGTGGCAGTAGGTGGCAAACATGAAGGCAATTTCAACCAATCAGAACAAATGTGCCAATACACTTCCTGGAAGCTCCAGCAAAATGTCAATAAGGCAGGCGCCTATGCCGCGCCACCATCTTGCTCAATGCAGCAATTCTTTTTTCAGCAAAGCCTAATAAAAGTGCAATAAACAAAACGGATACATTCACTGTGTGTTCTGCCTGTCATTTGTTGATGAAACAAAACTAACATCAACACAAGTGACCACCAAGAGCGGATAGTTTAGGCTATCGGTAGCATTGTAGCATTGTTAGCTGCATGCTAACGTCAATGGAGTATGCCATTATAACAATATAGCATTGTGGCTAGAAGCTAACGTTAGCTCACGCTACTTAGCCAGCATCAAAACTGATGATATCGCGAGCTATCAGTAGTTAGATAACATTAGAGACAACGCTGTGTGTATTAAACAAAGGTGAATAGATGACTGGGCCATTTTGTTTAATGCTTCTTAAGTTGAAAGAGGAACTCTGAGCTAACAGGGTCTGAATCCTGATAGCTCACGTTAGCCAGCTGCTCATGCCATCGGTAATGCTAGCAGAATGAATGGATGTAAACTTTATTTAACATATTGCATATGGGTACAATACAATACGGCTCAATACAAACAATTGTTAAGGGAATGCAGACTGTTGTAGCTTGGACTGGGGTCCTTATAACAATAACTTGACAACACATGGTAGCTGAAGCTATTTGGGACACGGAGCTCTGTCCCAAACACACACACACACACACTCTGCTGTCACCGGAAGGGCACGCAGATGGTATCTACTGCGCATGGGCGTTTTCGCAACAACGGCTAGCGTGCTGACTACACGCTGTTTGTCGACTCGTTTTTTTGCGTATCTCCAAACGCAAACACAATTTTGCGTTTCAGCCGTATCCACAAAAAAACGCCAAAAAACGCGTTTCTGTGTAGATAGGACATGAAACGTCGTCAAAAACGTATAAAAAAACGCCACTTCCGGTTTAGCTGCAATATGTAGCGCACGCAATTGGTTACAGCTCCGCTCCCGTTATCGTTAATTTCGTTTAAAAACCTTATTTGGACAGTACCAAAAGAGACTAGACCACATCGTATGTATTGATAAGACCTTCTACTAACTATATCAAAAGACAACATGGTTAGGGATAAGGAAAAGACGGGAAAGAAACAAGAAACGGCAAAGCTAACGGCGCAGATTGAAACTCGATCAAAGACAATGACAGGCGACGCTGTGGCAGATCCGTTGGTGAGCCCCGACGCGGGGAATATAGAGGAGAATACACAGGGACCAAAGACAATTGTCCCCGAGAGGGAGACAACAGATGACAACATAACAGGAACATCAGAAAAAAATACCGTGAAGGAAAAAGCAGGCGATTTTGAGAAGATAATAGCAAAATCATCCATCGGATCCCTCACTGCTCCAACAACATCAACTGACACAAGCAGTTCAGTTGCACAGCCCGACTTCAACTCTCTGACTACCCTGATAAAAGAACAGATGGTCGCTTTCAAAGCACACGTAGAAGAACAGTTGGTCGCACACGCTGAACACATCGATACTAAATTCGAAGAGGTTATGAGAGCGATCGCTTTGCAGTCCGCGCGAATCACGACAGTGGAGATTTCGGTGACAGAAAACACAAAAGCAATCAAAGCGAACGAAGGTGGTTTGACAGAGATGGGAGAAGAGATGGAAAGAGCTAAAGAGGAATATCGGAGGGAAATAAAATTGCTTAAAAACAAAGTGATGGAGAGGCAACTAGAAACCCATCGTTACCACAGGCGGAATAACATCCGCATTGTGGGGCTTGATGAAGCAGTGAACTGCGAAGACATCAACTTTCCAAAAGAGTTATCAACGATTTTGGAAAACTCCGATCCAAACAAAGTGCCAGAAGTGGAACAAGTTTACAGAATTGGTTCCCAGGGGCAAAGTATCAACGGGCCGAGAGTCATCATTGTCACTCTGCGGAAAACTACAACAAGGGATGACATCATCAAATATGCTCGCAACCAACGTGGGAAGCTGAAGTATGGTGATAAACCAATATTTATCTACGAAGATTTGAGCAGAGAGGCCATCATCCGACGTCAACCATACAAAGATGTGATGCAAAAGCTGTACAAAGCCGGCTACAAGCCAAGGCTAGCATACTTGCGTACAGCATACAGCGTATGCTAGCATACTAGCATACGCTGTTATCATTCTTGGGCAATAACGGCCGCAGGTCAGGTCCATTTACACCCTTTGAAGCTGAGGATTTCCTGAATCAAAATGCAGCAAATAACCCAAAGCATGACGAAAATGCCGGAATCAGTTAAGCCTCTATCTAAATATATACCAGTGTTGGAATGACTTTATTGTGTTCATCAATGAGGTCATTCCACCAGTGTTGGAATGACATTGTTGTGTTCATCAAAGTAGCAAACGATATGCAAGTCGTCTATAACAAAGTGTACTGTGTATAATACGATTCATAATACATTATAATTTCAGTCTCTGGTCTCTGAGGGGACAAATAAATATCAATGCAAAAAGATCTATCTGGAATATTCTGGGTTTATCGCTCAAATGCCCTGGGTCTCTTAGATCATTCTGGAATGTAAAATAGTCTAGGCACTAGTATATTCTACAACCTTCTAGAATATAAGGCAACATGACAACGAAGCATACAACTCTAACAATAACATTCGGTGTGCATACACATAGCAGATAATAAATTAAATGAAGTGCAATCAGTCCTTAATAATACTTTAAAATTAACCACACATAAACGTATGAGCACAGCAAGGTTATTCTAACAATTTAAGTAATCACTCCATTAAAGGCACATTGAAGCGCTAAAAGGCGCTGCTTTTCTATCTTATCTAATCAGTTAAATCGGTTCTAGTGGCTTCTCCACGTTGATAATTATTTATCTCTTATTCCTTATCTATATCTTTCCATTGATTTTTTTTTTATTTAATTTTTTCTTCTCATTACTCTATATTTTTTAAATATATTTTAAATTACATTGTTCTTTTCCAATGTTCTTCACATTAAGGTGTCAATATTACTCTATATTTTTTAAATATATTTTAACTTACATTATTCTTTTCCAATGTTCTTCACATTAAGGTGTCAATATTGCTCTACAATCTTTTCCTTTTTTTTTCCCCCACACGTTGGTGGAGGGTTCAAAGGAATATGTCGATAAAGGTTTATTCTCTTTTTTTATTTTATTTTTTATTTTTATCTTTAGGTTATTTATCACAATACTTCATTACAGTAAGGGAAGGTGCAAGACCAAAAGCGACATTCTATTGCAATAGAATGGAAATGTTAGATCCTATGGCAATGAGCATAGGAAAATTAGGATTACAATGCTCAGTTTGGGCAATCCGGTGGACCATGGGAGAAAGTCAATTGCGGAGGATGTGTTCTTGGAACACAGGCATGTTCGACTTTCTGGGTGAGGGGAAAATAGGGGATTTTTATTTGTATATATATATGTTTTTAAGCTCAGCTCTCAACGGGACCTCATTAATTGGATGTGCATCTATTGTAGCTTCATACTCCAGAAACATTACCAAAAACTACACGAAAACATGCATAGACTATGGCTAGTTTGAATATAATGGTATGGAACACCGGTGGGATAAACAAACAACACAAGCGCAAAAGCGTGCTTACACTGATGAAAAAAGAACATGTGGACGTGGCTCTATTAAGCGAAACGCACATTTTAGAGGGAGACATAAATACGTTAGCGGATAACATATACCATAATATTAGTCACTCTTCTTTTGCTACGAGAACTAGAGGGGTAGCCATAGTCGTCAGACGCAAATTAAATATCGAATTGAAAGGGGTATGGTCGGATGCTGAGGGGCGCATAACTATAGCTAGGATTATACACAATAACAGGAAAATTGCATTGGCAGCGGTATATGCCCCGAATTTGTACGAAGTGGGTTTCTTCACTTCACTAACAGGAGAAATGTTAAACCATCCCGAGTACTCATATATAATAGGTGCGGATTTTAATGCCATTTGGAACCCAAGGATGGACAAAACTTACCTTTCCTTCTCCAGCGAACAAAAGAATTCATCTAAAGCATTAAAAGATTGGTCGAAATCAACAGGAGTAACTGATTTATGGCGTTCACTTAACCCCATGACCCGCAAGTACTCCTGTCGTTCGGCGAGACACAACACACTATCCAGAATTGATTACGTCTTTGCATCCCCGAGAATATTTGATAAATATGAAGTGGAAATGACACCCAATGCGCTATCAGATCACTGCTACTTAATCCTGAAAGCAACATTTGGTACACTATCTACCCGGGCCCCAAGATGGCGTTTTAATTCGATGCTGCTTAACAACAAGGAATTCATTACACAAATTAAAGAAGCTCTCACAGTATTCCTACAAGATAATGCTAACTCGGTGCAAGATCCCAGAATATTATGGATGTCGGTAAAGAATATGATCAAGGATTTCTCGGATAGATTTACCTCCATATGCGCAAAAATCAAAACACAAAACTGTCTGAAATGGAAACGCTTTACTCAACGCTTTATAATTCTTTAAAATACAACAACTCTACTAGACTAGATCAGGGGTTCCCAAACTTTTCAGGCCGGGGCCCAGAAAATAAGGCGTCAGAGAGCCGCGGCCCAATGCACATCGTCTGGCTTTTTTTTTTTTTTTTTTTTGCCATGTGACCGATTTTTTTAGCCAAATATCACTTCAATCCTATTAAGTTAGTTCAAGTTAGTTATTCATTTATATGTGCTATTTATGAGAGGGCTAACTTGTTGCAAAATAATAATGATAATAATAATAGCCTCATTAAAATACTATTGTTGCTTCGGTTGTTTTCAGCATTTTATGTGCATAATCTGTTATTTAGTTTGAAATGCTGATAGAGTTATACCCTTCTTGCTGTCTTGTCGCACAGAACTTGTAAGTCGCTTTGGATAAAAGCGTCAGCTAAATGACTAAATGTAAATGTAAATGTTCGTTGAAATAAGTAGATTTTTCGTTTTTGTTTATTTATTAAGTTAATATAAAACCATATAGTCACATTTTAGAATACAATACTGTCCTGGCCTGCTTCTAAGTTCAGTGGCCCGACAAAAAAAAATTAAAATTAAAAAATAAAAAATTAAAGAATAATTTTTTTTTTTTTTTTTAAATCATCTCGCGGCCCACCCGTGGCTGCTCGCGGCCCACCTTTGGGTCGCGACCCCGACTTTGGGAACCACTGGACTAGATAACCAAGTTAACATTCTAAAGACAGAGATCAAAGCAATGTACAGACAAAAATCGGAATTGCAAATACGCAGCACTAGACAACAGCAGTACTTCCAAGGTTCTAAACCTAGTCACCTATTAGCCATGCGACTAAGAATTAATGCAAAATTTGCAGATATAACTGCCATTAGGAAACAACAAGCTCTAGTAACAGAACCCAAAATAATAAACGATACATTCAAAGAATTCTACTCCGATTTATATAACTCAGAAACGACCTTTGATCAAGACAAATTAGACACATATCTTAATCAAATTACTCTCCCTAAACTTACGGATGAAGACGCTAAACAGTTAGAAGTACCGATCACATTAGAAGAACTCAAGAAGGCCATATCCGGAATGAAAAACGGCAAAGCTCCGGGAATTGACGGTATCCCATCAGAAATGTACATTTCTTGCTGGGACATATTTGGACCCTTATTACTAAATATGATCTTATACTCAGTCAAAGAGGGAAGCTTCATTGAACACCAAAATACCGCACTCATTTCAGTTCTTCACAAAAAAGACAAAGACCCCACTGAATGCGGTAGTTACCGTCCTTTAAGCCTCCTCGGAACCGATGTCAAACTGTACTCTAAGATATTAGCCATCAGATTGCAAAAGCATATGACGTCTTTAGTTCATCCGGACCAAACAGGCTTCATAAAAGGTCGCCTGATCAATGATAACATAAGGCGAATACTGCACGTACTAGATACAGACAAAGAGGACATCACACCTAAGGCGATACTATCCCTGGATGCTATGAAAGCATTTGACAGGTTGGAATGGTCGTTTCTATGGGCAGTATTGGAAAGGATGGGGTTAGGAAAAGGTTTCATTGATATGATTAAAGTACTATACAAGGACCCATCGGCCAGGATTACAACAGGCACATTCATCTCCGATATCTTTCCGGTATCACGCTCAGCCAGACAAGGTTGCCCTCTTAGTCCCGGACTATTCGATCTATCATTAGAACCTTTAGCACAATTTATAAGACAATCCCAACACATAGAACCAATAGTAATCAAGGGCACACATCATAAAATTAGTTTATATGCGGACGACGTAATATTGTTCATGCAAAACCCCAACAACACATTGCCGCTTATACTCAAGTTGATAGAGAACTTTGGTGATTTATCGGGATTTAAAATAAATTGGCCTAAGTCGGCTTTTCTTCCTCTTAACACCAGTGCAAAAAAAGAGACAACCCTCCCAGGTGCGATACCCATGGTCAAACATTTCAGATGCTTGGGTGTGGAAATATTTCCCACCATAAGACAAACGGTTAAGCACAATTACACAAAAATACAGAACAAAATCAAGGACGACCTGGACAGGTGGGCAAAACTTAAAAACTCAGTACAGGCAAGGGTATCAATAGTTAAGATGGATGTATTACCAAGAATCAATTTCTTCAGCTCAATGCTTCCGTTACCTCCTCCAGAGGGCTACTGGAAAAGATTACAAACCTCCACATACAAATTTATTTGGAATAACAAACCACCTCGCATAAAAAGATCCACCGCACAGAGAAATAAAGCAGACGGTGGCATGGCAGTCCCAGATTTTTTACAATATTTTAATGCCTTCACATTAAGACCATTGAAGAAGATATGGTTTGACCCCGAGGCTTTGGTATCTTGGAGAAAATTAGAAGAAAACATAGTAGCCCCACAGAGATTGGAAGACATAGCATACACTAAACTTTCAATCAAGCATTGTGAGCGAGAATTTGGCCCAATAATAACCCATGCAATCAGGACATGGCGGGAAACACAAAGGACATTTCCTAACCCTCAAGTATGGCATAATCACACTCCCATATTCAATAACAATGCTCTCTTAATGGGAAAACGACCTATAAGATTCCCTATATGGGAAGAAAGAGGCATACACTCATTAGGGGATATTTTTAATAACAAGGGCCTCTGTAGTTATGTCGAAATATGCATAAAGTTTAACCTCACCGAGTCCACATGGCTTTTTTACATACAGTTACGACTTTGTATGAGATCTCACGGTGTTCCATTACACATACCAATTGAACACCACAGATACCACAAATTTTTCTATGAAAGAGATACATTGGGAGGTTTTGTATCAGGTTTTTATTACCAATTACTAACGTCCTCATATGAAACCCTTCAACTAGACAATGTCTGGAGGAGGGATATACCAGACCTGGAAAATGACTTTGATTGGCAAGGAGCCTGGGCAAATGTCCGACTTACATCAAGGAACCCGGATCATCAACAAATCAATCTGAACTATATTCACAGGACATACTTGACTCCTATAAGGCTGTGCAAAATGGGGCTTATACAAGACTCCAAATGCTCCCAATGTACAAATGGGGACGAAGGAACATTTATGCACATGTATTGGGACTGCCCACCAGTTAAGGCATTCTGGAAAGATGTGTCCCAACAATTATCAATACTCGTATTTTGGAATATACCTGTACACCCCGCGGTATTGCTATTGAATGATGTTTTTGAGTTTGCAGTGAATCCACAACTAAAAAGATTGGTTTTATCGGGTATCACAGTAGCTAAAAAACTGATCGCATCACGTTGGTTTCAACCGGAAAAAATGTGCCGGAAAGTGTGGTTTCTTACATATCTCGATGTGATATATCAAGAAATATCTACAGCAAGAATTCTGGGGCTCAATGAATCCAAAATGTCAATGTGGTTAGAAGTGGTGGAGAGAATAAAAGCTAGCCTATAATGGTGATGTCTGGTTAGGAGTGAGGGATAATGGTGGTACTATCCAAGAGGGGGTCCGGGAGAGGGGGGTTTGAGCTGGAGCATATGTGTGTAGGGTTTTAGAAAATAGGTATTAGGGGTATATTATATACTAACATTTATATAATTGTAATTTCGCTGGATATACACTGTATACGGTTAAAATGTTATTATTGACTATTTTTGTTTTATCCTGTTTCTGTACTTGCATATATTTTAACCACCTTTACTGAAAGTTTCATTATACATTGTGTGTTGAGTACTGACTTTTAATAAGTTTTGTTTTGCAATAATAAAAAAAATTTAAAAAAAACGCCAGGAATACACTAGTCTAACCATAGCCTAACACTGCAGCTACACTCTGGGTCCCAAACAGCCCACCTGTTACACGATTATACTGTGGCGCAACGTGGCTGGCTATACCACCGGTCTCTTCAGCGCCGCGCGCCCGGTAGTCTACTGAAGTCAGAAGGAGCCGTTAACAGCATACTACTATACCGCACACAGTAACTACTATAACCCGATAACGTTAGACTTTAGTGTCGTTAGCTCCTGACTCTCTTACTCACGCACTATCACGGATACACCTATGATAACCCGTCGCTCGCTCCGGCAGGGCTCTCTGGGGGTTCTTTAACGGGGCTATTCCAAAGCACCTCCTGTCGCAGCTGCGACCGTTCACAGCAACATCCCAAGCAGAAGAGGCTCTCCTTCCCTCTTCCGTCCCCATTTACTTGCTCCGCCGGCTCTCTGGTACGCTCTCTGCCTGCCACCGCCCCCTGCTGGTCGCCCACTAGCCACACAGGGAGGCTGGGTGAGTGAATATGGTCCAGCGATACTGTTCATAATCCATATTCCAGCGAGTAGAACAAAGAGGAGCCTGCGTCATTGTTCGAGGGAATATTAATGGAAACTAATTAGAATGTCTTGGTGCACAAAGGGGAGATAAAAGGCAAGTCAGCACATCTGAATAATAGTCATTTTTCAGGTTGCTACACTAGCATACATTTAAAAATATATTCCAATATTCCTACATATAAAAATGATTCCAAATAGTATTACAGTACACAAACAGAGTAACAGATCACAGAAAATACAATAAAAGGGATTAAACTCTCAGACAGTCATATCTTTACAGTGTAAACTACAGTATCTGTGTTTTTCTTTAATGTAAACTAATTTCTTTTTCTCTCAATGCTCTTTTCAAATTATTTTTAAAACTTATCTTACTGGTTATCTGAGTAAGATGTACTGGCAGTTTATTCCAATATGACATGGCTCTATATAACACAGTTTTCTTTGCTGCATTGGTTTTTGGTAGTAGCATTGTGAACGTTTCCCTACAGGCATGCCTAGTATTATACTTATGTCGATCATGTGTACATGTTAGCTGTGAATCCAAACAGATAGGTTATCTTGAGATATATATATTCCTCATGAACAAGATCAGGCTGCAATCCAGTCTGTCTTCCACCTTCAACCACAACAGCTTGGTATGCATCCCCTCCACACTGTTTCTCATTGAGCAGTTCAGGGCCAGACGGGCCGCTCTGTTCTGACTGAGCTGTATCTTATTGAGCTCTTGTCTTGAGGCATTAGACCAGACAGCTGGACAGTAGTCAAGGTGAGAAATAACTAATGACTGTATCACTTGCTTCAATATCAGATTGGCTAGAAAATACCTACACCTTCTGATAATTGAAATACCTCTGCTCATTTTGGCAACCACATTGTTGGTGTGAGTTGACCATGAGAGTGTTCCATCAAGTGTGACACCCAACAGCTTTGCCTCTCTAACTTGCTCAATAGCTGTTCCGTCTAAAGATATACTCACGCAACAACTTTCATCCTCAGTCCATCCGCCGAACGTCCTCCCCGTCCCGGCACAACCCAATCACCACACCCGGTACCGATAAGCCCACGGCACGCGGCGCCATCTCCTCCGCTCCGATGCTGCACATCTGGTTCTTTGGCCAAGACATCCACTCACTCCAGTGGACAGCGCCGAATAGACCCTGTACCTGGCTGTACCTCCTCCCCTCGTGGATAATACCGGTCCTCTTCACATCTCTCTACCGACTACCAGACCGACGCCAACCAGCTCCCCCTAGTGTTAGTCCTCCCACCCCACAATGCTTTGCATAAAAGTAATTGAATGAAACAAATAGTATATCTGCAGAGCCGCAGAGCCCGGAACACTATTCTACAAACGTGTCTAATGTGAAATATATAAGCATTGTAAGCTAAACTCGATTTTAGGTCTGTGATGGAAAGTGATTGTTAACATTCTTTTTTTTTTATATTTTTTTTATTATTGCAAAACAAAAAATTATTAAAAGTCAGTACTCAACACACAATGCATAATGAAACTTTCAGTAAAGGTGGTTAAAATATATGCAAGTACAGAAACAGGATAAAACAAAAATAGTCTATAATAACATTTTAACCGTATACAGTGTATATCCAGCGAAATTACAATTATATAAATGTTAGTATATAATATACCCCTAATACCTATTTTCTAAAACCCTACACACATATGCTCCAGCTCAAACCCCCCCCTCCCGGACCCCCTCTTGGATAGTACCTCCATTATCCCTCACTCCTAACCAGACACTACCATTATAAGCTAGCTTTTATTCTCTCCACCACTTCTAACCACATTGACATTTTGGATTCATTGAGCCCCAGAATTCTTGCTGTAGATATTTCTTGATATATCACATCGAGATATGTAAGAAACCACACTTTTCGGCACATTTTTTCCGGTTGAAACCAACGTGATGCGATCAGTTTTTTAGCTACTGTGATACCCGATAAAACCAATCTTTTTAGTTGTGGATTAACTGCAAACTCAAAAACATCATTCAATAGTAATACCGCGGGGTGTACAGGTATATTCCAAAATACGAGTATTGATAATTGTTGGGACACATCTTTCCAGAATGCCTTAACTGGTGGGCAGTCCCAATACATGTGCATAAATGTTCGTTCGTCCCCATTTGTACATTGGGAGCATTTGGAGTCTTGTATAAGCCCCATTTTGCACAGCCTTATAGGAGTCAAGTATGTCCTGTGAATATAGTTCAGATTGATTTGTTGATGATCCGGGTTCCTTGATGTAAGTCGGACATTTGCCCAGGCTCCTTGCCAATCAAAGTCATATTCCAGGTCTGGTATATCCCTCCTCCAGACAGTGTCTAGTTGAAGGGTTTCATACGAGGACGTTAGTAATTGATAATAAAAACCTGATACAAAACCTCCCAATGTATCTCTTTCATAGAAAAATGTGTGGTATCTGTGGTGTTCAATTGGTATGAGTAATGGAACACCGTGAGATCTCATACAAAGTCGTAACTGTATGTAAAAAAGCCATGTGGACTCGGTGAGGTTAAACTTTATGCATATTTCGACATAACTACAGAGGCCCTTGTTATTAAAAATATCCCCTAATGAGTGTATGCCTTTCTCTTCCCATATAGGGAATCTTATAGGTCGTTTTCCCATTAAGAGTGCATTGTTATTGAATATGGGAGTGTGATTATGCCATTCTTGAGGGTTAGGATATTTCTTTTGTGTTTCCCGCCATGTTCTGATTGCATGGGTAATTATTGGGCCAAATTCTCGCTCACAATGCTTGATTGAAAGTTTAGTGTGTGCTATGTCTTTCAGTCTCTGTGGGGCTACCATGTTTTCTTCTAATTCTCTCCAAGATACCAAAGCCTGGGGGTCAAACCATATCTTCAATGGTCTTAATGTGAAGGCCTTAAAATATTGTAAAAAATCTGGGACTGCCATGCCACCGTCTGCTTTATTTCTCTGTGCGGTGGATCTTTTTATGCGAGGTGGTTTGTTATTCCAAATAAATTTGTATGTGGAGGTTTGTAATCTTTTCCAGTAGCCCTCTGGAGGAGGTAACGGAAGCATTGAGCTGAAGAAATTGATTCTTGGTAATACATCCATCTTAACTATTGATACCCTTGCCTGTACTGAGTTTTTAAGTTTTGCCCACCTGTCCAGGTCGTCTTTGATTTTGTTCTGTATTTTTGTGTAATTGTGCTTCACCGTTTGTCTTATGGTGGGAAATATTTCCACACCCAGGCATCTGAAATGTTTGACCATGGGTATCGCACCTGGGAGGGTTGTGTCTTTTTTTGCACTGGTGTTAAGAGGAAGAAAAGCCGACTTAGGCCAATTTATTTTAAATCCCGATAAATCACCAAAGTTTTCTATCAACTTGAGTATATGCGGCAATGTGTTGTTGGGGTTTTGCATGAACAATATTACGTCGTCCGCATATAAACTAATTTTATGATGTGTGCCCTTGATTACTATTGGTTCTATGTGTTGGGATTGTCTTATAAATTGTGCTAAAGGTTCTAATGATAGATCGAATAGTCCGGGACTAAGAGGGCAACCCTGTCTGGCTGAGCGTGATACCGGAAAGATATCGGAGATGAATGTGCCTGTTGTAATCCTGGCCGATGGGTCCTTGTATAGTACTTTAATCATATCAATGAATCCTTTTCCTAACCCCATCCTTTCTAATACTGCCCATAGAAACGACCATTCCAACCTGTCAAATGCTTTCATAGCATCCAGGGATAGTATCGCCTTAGGTGTGGTGTCCTCTTTGTCTGCATCTAGTACGTGCAGTATTCACCTTATGTTATCATTGATCAGGCGACCTTTTATGAAGCCTGTTTGGTCCGGATGAACTAAAGACGTCATATGCTTTTGCAATCTGATGGCTAATATCTTAGAGTACAGTTTGACATCGGTTCCGAGGAGGCTTAAAGGACGGTAACTACCGCACTCAGTGGGGTCTTTGTCTTTTTTGTGAAGAACTGAAATGAGTGCGATATTTTGGTGTTTATGGAAGCTTCCCTCTTTGACTGAGTATAAGATCATATTTAGTAATAAGGGTCCAAATATGTCCCAGCAAGAAATGTACATTTCTGATGGGATACCGTCAATTCCCGGACCCTTGCCGTTTTTCATTCCGGATATGGCCTTCTTGAGTTCTTCTAATGTGATCGGTACTTCTAACTGTTTAGCGTCGTCCTCCGTAAGTTTAGGGAGAGTAATTTGATTAAGATATGTGTCTAATTTGTCTTGATCAAAGGTCGTTTCTGAATTATATAAATCGGAGTAGAATTCTTTGAATGTATCGTTTATTATTTTGGGTTCTGTTACTAGAGCTTGTTGTTTCCTAATGGCAGTTATATCTGCAAATTTTGCATTAATTCTTAGTCGCATGGCTAATAGGTGACTAGGTTTAGAGCCTTGGAAGTACTGCTGTTGTCTTGTGCTGCGTATTTGCAATTCCGATTTTTGTCTGTATATTGCTTTGATCTCTGTCTTTAGAATATTAACTTGGTTTTCTAGTCTAGTAGAGTTGTTGTATTTTAAAGAATTAAAAAGCGTTGAGTAAAGCGTTTCCATTTCAGATAGTTTTGTGTTTTGATTTTTGCGCAATATGGAGGAAAATCTATCCGAGAAATCCTCGATCATAGTCTTTACCGACATCCATAATATTCTGGGATCTTGCACCGAGTTAGCATTATCCCGTAGGAATATTGTGAGAGCTTCTTTAATTTGTGTAATGAATTCATTGTTGTTAAGCAGCATAGAATTAAAACGCCATCTTGGGGCCCGGGAAGATAGTGTACCAAATGTTGCTTTCAGGATTAAGTAGCAGTGATCTGATAGCGCATTGGGTGTCATTTCCACTTCATATTTATCAAATATTCTCGGGGATGCAAAGACGTAATCAATTCTGGATAGTGTGTTGTGTCTCGTCGAACGACAGGAGTACTTGCGGGTCATGGGGTTAAGTGAACGCCATAAATCAGTTACCCCTGTTGATTTCGACCAATCTTTTAATGCTTTAGATGAATTTTTTTGTTCGCTGGAAAAGGTAAGGTAAGTTTTGTCCATCCTTGGGTTCCAAATGGCATTAAAATCCGCACCTATTATATATGAGTACTCGGGATGGTTTAACATTTCTCCGGTTAGTGAAGTGAAGAAACCCACTTCGTACAAATTTGGGGCATATACCGCTGCCAATGCAATTTTCCTGTTATTGTGTATAATCCTAGCTATAGTTATGCGCCCCTCAGCATCCGACCATACCCCTTTCAATTCGATATTTAATTTGCGTCTGACGACTATGGCTACCCCTCTAGTTCTCGTAACAAAAGAAGAGTGACTAATATTATGGTATATGTTATCCGCTAACGTATTTATGTCTTCCTCTAAAATGTGCGTTTCGCTTAATAGAGCCACGTCCACATGTTCTTTTTTCATCAGTGTGAGCACGCTTTTGCGTTTGTGTTGTTTATTTATCCCACCGGTGTTCCATACCATTATATTCAAACTAGCCATAATCTATGCATGTTTTTGTGTAGTTTTTGGTAATGCTTCTGGAGTGTGAAGCTACAATAGATGTACATCCAATTAATGAGGTCCCGTTGAGAGCTGAGCTTAAAAACATATATACAAATAAAAATTCCCTATTTTCCCCTCACCCAGAAAGTCGTACAGGCCTGTGTTCCAAGAACACATCCTCCGCGATTGACTTTCTCCCATAGTCCACCGGATTGCCCAAACTGAGCATTGTAATCTTAATCTTCCTATGCTAATTGCCATAGGATCTAACATTTCCATTCTATTGCAATAGAATGTCGCTTTTGGTCTTGCACCTTCCCTTACTGTAATGAAGTATTGTGATAAATGACAGAAAAAATAAAATAAAAATAAAAAAAGAGAATAAACTTTCATCGACATATTCATTTGAACCCTCTACTAACGTGTGGAAAAAAGGAAAAAAGGAAAAGATTGTAGAGCAATATTGACACCTTAATGTGAAGAACATTGGAAAAGAACAATGTAAGTTAAAATATATTTTAAAAAATATAGAGTAATGAGAAGAAAAAATTTAATAAAATAAAAATCAATGGAAAGATATAGATAAGGAATGAGAGATAGAATAATTATCAACGTGGAGAAGCCACTAGAACCGAATTAACAGATTAGATAAGATAGAAAAGCAGCGCCTTTTAGAGCTTCAATGTGCCTTCAATGGAGTGATTACTTAAATTGTTAGAATAACCTTGTAGTGTTCATACGTTTAAGTGTGGTTAATTTTTAAAATATTATTAAGGACTGATTGAACTTAATTTAATTTATTATCTGCTATGTGTATACACACCGGATGTTTATTGTTAGAGTTGTAGGCTTCGTTGTCATGGTGCCTTATATTCTAGAAGGTTGTAGAGTATACTAGTGCCTAGACTATTTTATGTTCCAGAATGATCTAAGAGACCCAGGGCATTTGAGCGATAAACCCAGAATATTCCAGATAGATCTTTTTGCAATGATATGTTTTTGTCTCCTCAGAGACCAGAGACTGAAATTATAATGTATTATGAATCGTATTATACACAGTACACATTGTTATAGACGGCTTGCATATCGTCTGCTACCTTGATGAACACAATAAAGTCATTCTAACACTGGTATACATTGAGAAAGAGGCTTATCTGTTTCCGGCATTTTCGTCCTGCCTTGGGTTATTTGCTCCATTTCGATTCAGAAAATCCTCAGCTTCAATAGGTGTGTATATACCTGACCTGCGGCCGTCACTGCCCAAGAATGATAACAGCGCCGGGTATGATAGCCTTGGCTTGTAACCGGCTTTGAACAGCTTTTGCATCACCTCCTTGTATGGTAGACGTCGGATGATGGCATCTTTGCTCAAATCTTCGTAGATAAATATTGGTTTACCACCATAATTCAGATTCCCACGTTGGTTGCGAGCAAATTTGATGATGTCATCCCTTGTTGTAGTCTTCCGCAGGGTGACAATGATGACTCTTGGCCCGTTGATTCTTTGCCCCCGAGAACCGATTCTGTAAACTTGGTCCACTTCTGGCACTGTGTTTGGATCGATGTTACCCAAAATCGTTGATAACACTGTTGGAAAGTTGGGATCTTCGCAGTTTACTGCTTCATCAAGCCCTACAATGCGGATGTTATTCCGCCTGTGGTAGCGTTGGGTTTCTAGTAGCCTCTCCGTCGCTTCGTTTTTAAGCCCTTGTATTTCCCTCCGATATTCTTCTTTCACTCTTTCCATCTCTTTTCCCATCTCTGTCATGCCACCTTCGTTCGCCTTGACTGCCCGTGTAATTTCTCTCACCGTATTCTCCACTGTCGTGATTCGCATGGACTGTAAAGCGCCCGCTCTCATAACCTCTTCGAATTTAGTATCGATGTGTTCAACGTGTGCTTTGAAAGCGACCATCTGTTCTTTTACGTGTGCTTTGAAAGCGACCATCTGTTCTTTTATCAGGATAGTCAGAGAGTTGAAGTCGGGTTGTGTAATTGAACTGCTTGTGTCAGTTGATGTTATTGGAGCAGTGAGGGATCCGATGGATGTTTTTGCTATTATCTTCTCAAAATCGCCTGCTTTTTCCTTCACGGTACTTTTTTCTGATGTTCCTGTTATGTTGTCATCTATTGTCTCCCTCCCGGGGCCAGTTGTCCTTGGTCCCTGTGTATTCTCCTCTATATTCCCCGCGTCGGGGCTTGTCACCAACGGATCTGCCACAGCGTCGCCTGTCATTTTCCTTGAACGTGTTTCAATCGGCGCCGTTAGAATTGCTGTGTCTTGTTTCCTTCCACCCTTTCTCTTATCCTTATCCATGTTGTCTTTTGATATAGTTAGTAGAGGGTCTTATCAATACATACGATGTGGTCTAATCTCTTTTGGTATTGTCCAAATAAGGTTTTTAAACGAAATTAACGATAACGGGAGCGGAGCTGTAACCAATTGCGTGCGCTACATATTGCAGCTAAACCGGAACATTCTATTTATTTTTATTTTTATAAAAAAAAATTATAATAATATATATATATATAATTGGGGCGGCCCTGAGTACATTAATATGAAACTGTTGTTTCCCCACCGGGATATATAGGAGGGGCACCGGAAGTTATGTTGTTGTCATGGTTACACGCGAGAGAACAGCTGTGTGGACATAACAAGCGAAGTGTTTTGGACCTATATGTAACGGTTGAGTCTGGAATTAAACGACACAAAAGAAACATAAAACTCTCCTTCAATGGCGGTATGACAGAACGCTACAATATTATCATTGATAGGCCTACGTGCAAATCTGTTGCACCGCCGGTAGCCGGTGCGCTCTCATGGGCAGCCTTGGTGGCGAGCTGCGGGGAATATAGAACCTTTATTTCAGTGGGGAACACATGACCCTTTTTTTGTTCGGGAGCGGGCGGGACCGGGGAACATAGAACCTTTATTTCTGGGGCGGGAAACTTAGAACCTCTTTTTTTTTAATGGGGAACATAGAACCCAGGGAACATAGAACCCGGAGAACATAGGGATGACCCCGTCAAATGCTCTTTTCCATTTTCATCATATTTACTCACCTTCATTTATTTTTCGTTTAGTCAGCTATAGTTAACTACAGGTCTGAGCATTTTAGTCTCGATTTTGTCTCGATTTTGTCATTTTTGTTTAGTCTTGCCACTCAGTTACAGCCTCATAAATTGGTGTGAGCAAAAAAAAGCTAACATTAGTGCTAACTGGTTAGACTTATGTAAGCTATTTAATGTGTTCTATTGTGGTGGATCAACATAATGTAGCGATCCGTCATGCAGTAATGTTGGGAAGAATGAGGAGAGTTTCCTTTTCTGTATGGTGCTTTATTTCCAGCTCAATATGGGGTTTTACAGGTTGATAATTCCCTTCTCAAACACAACACAGCTGCCTACCTGCTAAGATGCTAGCTTCACAACAACAACGTAACATGCATAGTCTAGTAGATAGAGGGGGGTATCATGCACCCCCCGGAAATATACTTCTAACTATATGTTCTAATTATATGTTAACAAGTTGTCAGAGTGTCCCATGTATCATTTATATGCAAATAAATCGACGTTGTGATGTCCTTTCCTGGGTGAATTCCTTCCTGAACATTCAAGACATGCTGTATTGCGTGGGGCTTTTAGAGAGGAAGATCCGTAGGACATCACAACGTCGATTCCTGAACGCAACCTCTTTGATATAGCTAGAGGAGAGATCACACCCATGCAGCCTCGAGTGTCGTGTGCAGTGTAAACAAACATTGTTTATGAGAACACATCCAAAAGGAACACAGTTTCTTGAGTCTGGCGTTGTTGTACTTTATCTATTTAGTGTTACTTTTGGGAGTAGTGGGGGAGAAATGAATGAATGAATGAATGAATGAAAACTTTATTTAACAGATTGAAGAATGGGTACAATACAGTACGGCGCAATACACACAATTGTTAAGGAATGCAGACCAGAGAAAGACGTTTGTCTTGTTTACATCAGGGTCCCCCATTTTCATTTCATATCGACATTTATGACATACACAACATACATGACATTAGGGATTAATAAGAACGAGCCGCCTCGGAAGAAGATGGCCGCTGCTGCTGAAACCACCGCCTCGCGTGGCCTCGCTGGCTCTTCCGCTTCACAGCCCGGCAGCGGGCAATAAGGGGGGCGTGCTAGCACGAGGTCACGTGGGCTTAGTGGCCAATCAGAGGAACCCGGAAACCGAACTGCGTTGTATTTGGCATAGACACGGCCAGACTACTTAGTTTGCTGACAGCCCCGTTTTAAGGTGTGGGCAGGGATTTAGGCAGCTTGAATCTGATTGGCTAGTATTGGTTTTGGACTCCACATACATGAATCACATGGTTGAAGCTGGAGAAAGACAGCTCCCCTCTGCCTCTCCTCTCCTCTGCTGCAGTGACTGGATCAGTGACTGCACTGTGTCTCAGTGTGAGAAGGAGAAGAGGGAGACATTTAAAAAAAGATATTATAACACAGAGATGAAAAATAATGATTTTTTTATTATTATTGTAAACTATATAATTTTTTTCTTTTCATATTAATTCATATTTTCATAATGGGGAGGCCTGGCTTCCGTTGGCTTCCATGAGGATTCGCCACTGTCTAGGAGAGAAGATAATAATGATAACAATAATGAAAGCAACGTCCAGTGTCTGCGGTACCGCTGTGTACCTTGCAGGAGAATGAGAAGATCCGACAACTGGAAGTAGAAAGACAGGGGTTAACCCTTGAGGGTCAAAAATCCTGTTTGCACCCGTGGGCGGAGAACAAAAGGATTTAGAATTTCTCCCAAATGCTCAGAAAGTGCCTATTTTTAGAAATCGGTAAAAATAGGAAAATTACATTTTGCTAAACTGAATATGACTTGTAAATACGTTTAATTCTTGTTAGATGGTATGAATGTAATTATCTCTGTTTGCCAGAGAACTACATTGTGTCACGAAACGCACATACACGCACGCGCGCACACACACAAGAGCGGCGTGTGCGCTGTGAAAAGGTGTTACACCCAGCAGAGGTGAGAGGTATCAGAGACTCACTACCCCCCATCCAAATTCTAAACAACAGATTGGCTTTTCTGTTCTGCTTTTGCGTGTATGTGTGTGCGCTGGGCTGCTTCGCAATTGTCATTTCATAATATACATGTAGCGTGTGTGTATACGAGTTATGAATAATCTCTCACAGTTCATTCAAGCGGGCTACGTGAACTACAGTATCAGCCACTGCTGTGTGACGAGTTTGGTGTTTTGGTCACCGTCACCCGCCCTGCTGTCTAAACACGGACTGCGCTTTGTGAAGGAAAGCGCAAACAAATTACAATCTCCGCTGCTGTTATCTCCGCTGCTCGGCGGAGACAATACCGCTTGGTCCAAATTTGAAAAGGGGAAAACAATCCCAAACGGTTTAGATTGAACACGAATAACAATCAAAAAGATGCAATCGCTGCAATTCAAATGTGAAATATGCGTTCATCCTCCCAGCACAAAACCAATGTGCATAATATGCCAAGACACAGTAGCTCTTCTCTCTCTCTCTCTCTCTCTCTCTCTCTCTCTCTCTCTCTCTCTCTCTCTCTCTCTCTCTCTCTCTCTCTCTCTCTCTCTCTCTCTCTCTCTCTCTCTCTCTCTCTCATACAGTTTTTGCCCATTGCGTTTTGCAAAACCTCGCTCATTGTGTCAAAACTTTACACACAAGCAAACAAGACACAACACTGGAAAATATACCCTTCACATCTATGTCAAATTGATACTCTACTATCAAAACCTAAACTCTGCTATCAAAACCTAACAATCCTTTGTCAAAATGTAACTCTGAAGACAAAATGGTACAAACTTGCATCATATGAATACACTTTCAGATCAGCAGTGTGACGTAAGTTTGTGGATGACACTGGCTCTGACTGGGACCAATGGCTTCCCTACATCCTATTTGCCTACAGAGAAGTTCTCCAGGCCTCCACTGGTTTCTCACCCTTTGAACTGCTCTATGGTCATGAGGTAAGGGGGCCTCTAACCCTGCTTAAAGAGATATGGGAGGGAGACAGAGGGAGTGATGAGCCCATTAATGTTGTTTCCTATGTTGTCCAGATGAGAGACAAGTTGGAGAGGATGAGTTCTCTGGCACAGGAACACATGTCAGAGGCACAACAGCACCAGAAGGCCTGGTATGACCGGTCAGCCCGGGGAAGGAGTTTTGATCCTGGCCAAGAAGTGTTGGTGATGCTTCCCACTGAAGAGAGCAAGTTGTTGGCTAGGTGGCAAGGACCCTTTAAAGTGAAGAGGAGGTTGGGACCTACCTCTTACGAGGTTTCTACCCCTGGGAAGAGACGCTCTACAAGAGTTTTACATGTGAACCTCCTCAAGGAATGGATGCCAAGATCGGTGAAATGGGGTGTTGCTGATCAGGAGGGTGGAGGATGAAGAGGATGTCAATGAACAGTATCTGCCTGTACCAACCTCCTCCCTCCCTGACTTGAGCCATCTTCCAGAGGATCAACAATCGCAGGTGAGAGCCCTTTGTGATCCCGAAATGTTTCAGGAGAATCCTGGCCTCACTGATTTGGTACACCATGACATTGTGTTGAATGAGAATGCACCTGTGAGGCGTATGAGTTACAGGATACCAGAGAGACTCCTGATCTCCCTGAAGAAGGAAGTGGACCTGATGTTGTCCCTGGGGATCATTGAGGCCTCAAAGAGCGAGTGGTGTAATCCGATCGTCCTGGTACCGAAGCAGGATGGCACAATAAGGTTCTGTATTGACTTCCGATACTTGAATTCAGTTTCTAAGTTTGATTCTTATCCAACCCCTCGCATTGATGATCTTATTGAGCGCTTGGGTAAGGCAAAGTACTTGACAACCATCGACCTGTGCAAGGGCTATTGGCAAGTCCCTCTGACCCAGGGATCACGGGAGCTGACTGCCTTTCGGACACCGTGGGGTCTCTACCAGTTCACTGCACTGCCGTTTGGATTACATGGAGCCCCGGCTACATTCCAGAGGCTCATGGATCAGGTACTGTCCGGGTTGTCTGATTTTTCATCTGCCTATCTCGATGACATTGTCATTCACAGCTCCACCTGGGAAACTCACCTGGAACACCTGGGAGTGGTCTTTGAGCGTCTGCGATCTGCAGGTCTGATCATCAACCCCTCAAAGTGTGCTTTTGCCAGAACAGAGACTGAGTACCTTGGCTATGTCATTGGAAATGGTGTGATAAAGCCCCAGGTCCAGAAGGTCCATGCCCTAGAGTCCTGTCCACTGCCTCAAACAAGAAAGCAGCTCAAGTCCTTCATGGGAATGTCAGGTTGGTACCACCGGTTCATTCCTAACTACTCTGCTAGGGCTGCCATCCTAACGGATATGACTAGCCTGAAAGGCCCAAACCAGCTCCAGTGGACAACTGAGGCGGAATCGGCTTTCCAGGACATGCAGCATGCTCTGAGTAAGAACCCAGTACTGTATAGCCCTGATTTTGATGAACATGTTATCTTGCAAACTGATGCTTCAGATCGTGGGCTTGGTGCTGTTCTCCTGCAAGGGCTGCCAGAGGACCGCCATCCTGTGGCCTTCATCAGCCGCAAGCTGGCGGTGAAGTGGGCCCTCGATTCTCTTAAGTACTACCTCCTGGGAAGGGAGTTCACCGTGGAAACTGACCACAAGGCACTGAAATGGCTGGAGAGGATGAAGGACACCAATGGGAGGATAACGCGCTGGTACCTGTCCATGCAGCCCTTCCGGTTCACCATTCATCACATCCCAGGCCGGGACAATGCAACTGCCGATTACCTCTCCCGCTGCCCCAGCGAGATTCCTGAAGGGGGGGAGTGTGTGACGGCCACACCATTTGCCGCACATCAGCACTAATGTCGGTAACCACTACACTCCCTCACTACACTCCCTTTCTTCTTTTTTTGTGACCAACTTTTTATTTTGTCTTTTTTTTAAAACAAGTTCAGAGGAAGGACATTCACATCAGCATTTCATATTAATTCACACAGTGGCATACAAAGTGTCTTTTCAGTATATATTGTCCGTCAGTATATTCATATACTGTGTAGCCTGCCTGTTGCAGTTGTGACAGTCTTTTCCTCCGTTCTGGCGGTCCTGTGGCTGCGAGACAGCCCAGGTCGCTTCTTAACCCCACTCCCAGCCCCCCGGGTTTGCATAGACATTTTAGGAGAGGGGGAAACCTTGATGCATACATGTATAGGATACTCTTAATTAGAAAAGAAATCATAATTATGTTTGTTAGATAACCAAGTAATAGGGAAAAATACAATACAATTTAGAAACAACCACAACAAATTATAGCAGTAAACAGAAAAGGAAAAGATAAATGGAAAATATAAATGGAAACAACAGCAACATGATTTTTGTTCATTCTCTGGTGTCAAGGTACAAGTGTTCAACCTAGTGGAGTACTGATTTTACCTTCTGGGCCGCAGTAAGTAATATTTGGATTGATTCTGTCCTTGCTCCCTGTGCTCTAGCACTGGATGCCTCTAATCTCAATACTTCGTAGAAGGACAGTTTCCAACGGTAAATATTGAGACTATGGGGTGGTTTCCATCTCATTACGAGTATTTTCTTTGCTGCCGTTAAGCCGGCCAGAAACACTCTCTTTTTGTGAGGTGTTAATTTTAGAGATGAATCATAATTTAATAATAAAATGTGTGGCAAACAAGGTATGTTTATCTCTGTTATATTAGTGAGAAATAATGCAACCTTGGCCCAAAAAGCGAGTACTCCTGGACATTCCCACATCATATGTATGTATGTTCCTATAACTTTTTGCGGACATAAAGCACATAGAGGACTTTGTAATATTTTTATTTGACAGAGTTTCCTGGGTGACAGATAAAATCTTTGTATCATTTTGTAATGAGTTAATTGGTTATTATAATTACGAGAGGTTAGTGGAATATTATCCCATACATTCTGCCAATTTATGCAGGCATTGTAATTCTTTAAGTCTATGTTCCAGACAGTGGTGTTACCTGTAGTTCTGTTTAGTTTTCCTTGTATTTTATTATATAACCCAGAAACAAAACCATTTTTAACATTTATGCCATTCACTATATTCATTAAAGGGTGACCTGGTAAAGGCTGATTCCATGGGACACCATAAGTGCGCATTGCAGTGCGTAACTGTAAATAAAAAAAGAAGGATGTACTAGGGACATTATAGATTTGTTTGAGCTCTTGAAATGATCTGAGACCGTATTCACTGTATATGTCAGATAGTTTGTGAATACCTTGTCTTTGCCAATTGGGAAATGTAGCTGGTTTCCCTCCCAACAGTAAGAAGTTGTTATCAAAAATAGGGGTATCTATGTGCCATTTTGTGTTCCACTGTCCCGTTTCGGCAATATATTTCCAGACGTAAATTGAATGTGCTATAATTGGGCCGAATTTAGTACGGCAAAAGCTTGGGGATAGACCAGAAAAGAGTATATCTTTGAATGTATATGGAGATACAATGTGCCTCTCCATATTCACCCATGGTATGTCAGAATCATTATTGAACCATCTTAGCAACGGTCTGAGCATAAAAGAAAAATAGTACTGTTCAAAATTAGGAACAGCTAGCCCTCCTGCTTTCCTACTGTTTTGGAGTGTGGAATTGCTGATTCGTGGATGTTGTTCACGCCATATGAATTTGAATACTAGTCCCTGTAGCTTCTCCCAAAATCCTGGAGGTGGCGGTAAATGAATCATGCTTACCAGAAAATTGATCTTAGGGAGAATGTGGGTCTTGACTACTGAAAGCCTGACTGAAAATGGGATTAATAATAGTGACCAACGGTTTAACTCGTCAGATATTACCTTCTTAAGGCTCTTGTAATTTTTTGACACAATTTTGTCAATGGATGTGTATATATCTATACCTAAATATATGAAACCAGAGCCCACTGGTATTTCTGTATGTAGTTGGGGACTACTTGCTGCTGTATTTAGGGGAAGTAAAATTGATTTATTCAGGTTGATCTTGTAGCCTGAAATAAAACTAAAATGTTTAATAGTGTCTAGGACTACAGGTAGGGACCGTGGTGTATTGTCAAGAAATAATAACAGATCGTCTGCGTACAGACACATTTTATGGTAGGTGTTATTTACTATTATGGGTTTTATTTCGGCACAATTTCAAATTTTTTGGGCCAAGGGTTCAAGAGATAACGCAAATAATAATGCGGAGGCGGGGCAACCCTGCCTGACGCTACGTCTGATAGGGAAGGGTGTGGAACACTGATTGGATGTGATAACCATGGCCGTTGGATTATGATATAAGATTTTGAGCATATTTATAAATGTGTCTCCAAATGCCATATTCTTCATGGTGTGCCATAAGTACTCCCATTCCAGCCTATCGAAGGCCTTTTCGGCGTCAAGGGACAACACTGCACATGGTGATATTTTTGGAGCTTTGTCAATAATGTGTAACAGTCGTCTTAAATTATCTGATGCAAATCTTTGTTTAACAAATCCAGCTTGGTCTGGGTGGACCAATATTGGCAGTATCGTCTCTAGACGTCGTGCGAGGACCTTGGCATATAATTTTAAGTCTCCATTAAGAAGGGACAATGGACGATAGTTAGCACAGATGTTTCCATCCTTTCCTTTTTTCTGTATCAGTGTGATAATTGCTGTACTTATGTCTCTATTAAAACTCCCTTTCATAATGGCTTGTTGGAACATCTCGAGTAGTAATGGACCCAACTCTTTCCAAAAGGTCAGGTACAGCTCCGGTGGGATACCATCGAAACCTGGTGATTTCCCCTGTTTCATTTCTTTCAGTGCATCGTAAAGTTCCTCCAGGGTAAAGGGAGAATCTGTTGAGGTTATTTGTTGCTCTGTTAATTTAGGTAGATCCAAGTCTTCAAAAAAGGAGTCTAAATCAGCTTTTGAGAATTGAGCTTCAGATGAATACAATTGTTGATAGAAAAGTTTAAATTCTAGATTTATTTTGGCCGGATCGTTTACCATCGCTCCTTCTTTATTTAGGATTGATGTGATGTCTGCTTTCTGTTCATTATATTGGATTTTCCTAGTCAACACAAAGCTTGGATTATTTCCATTCAAATACTCAGTTTGCCTCGCTCTGTGAGCTAGGAACTCTGCTTTTTGTGCCATTAGAGCATTTAGTTCAGACTTCGCTTTCCAAAGCTCCCTTTCTCTTTCTTGATCGTAGTTGTTTTGTTGTTCTGCAGTTAGCAATGAGTGTCTATTTTCCAATCTGGATATTTCTTGATGGTGGGCTTTGTTACGTGCTGAAGCAAATGATATTGTATTATTGCGAATAAAGCCTTTAGTTGCATCCCATAGAAATCTTATATCTGTAACACTATTTTTATTGATATTGATAAAAAGGTTGAAGTCTGATCTAAATTGCTCACAGAATGATGGATCCTGCAGTAATGTTAAATTAAATTTCCATCTAGTAGCACGTTTTGGACAATTTTCAATTGTATATACACACAGATTGGCATGGTGATCTGATAAAGACATGTTGATAATGTCCGTTTTTTTAATACAGTGTAAAATATTAGCAGATATTAGTATATAATCTATTCTTGAAAATGTTTTATGTCTATTTGAAAAGAAGGTGTATTGTTTTAAACTTGGGTTATAATTTCTCCAAACATCTATCAATGAGTGATTTGACACCAGATTTTTAAATGCTGTAGTGGATGAATTAACTGAGGTTGGACCTGACTTATCCAAGCCTGGTGATAAAACTGTATTCATGTCTGCACCAATAATTATTCCACAATCTGAATACTTTTGTAAGGTCTTTGTTAGTTGGGCATAGAATGCAGAGTCATAAGTGTTAGGGGCATACTGTATGCTGATAGCAGCAATATCTCTTTGTCACCTAGAATGCCCTTTACATAAGTGACTCTGCCATCTGAATCATTCCCTTTCTCAATAGTATTGAAATTAAGTTTTCTAGATATTAGAATTAATACTCATTTTGTTTTATTAATAGCAGATGAGGAAGAAACGACTATGTATCTATTGTTTTCCAATTTTCCCAAATCTTGTGCCATTATGTGAGTTTCTTGAAAGAAAGCTATATCAATCCTTTTCTTGTCTAGATATTCAAGACAGCTGCTATATTTGATATTCTTATTTATTCCCTGTACATTCCATGAAAGTATATTTATTTTTGACATAATATGTTCTGTAAATTTAATTTAGCTTTGGCAATTATTATTATGTATATCTTGGAATTATCCATGACACAGTAACAAGAGGATTTCTATTTGCATTAAATTGTCAAGCTGTAGAGTAAAGAATAAAATTAGCAATACATTAGGGAAATAATATATATACATCATGTAACCCCTCCCCAGTTGTAGTCCAGCATCAACCCAAAAACCTCCCACTACCCCCCCACCCCCCACCCGAAGACAGTCACGTGGGTAGAATACCGTAGTATCCTTATTCCACATGGCCACCTTCCTACCTCCTATTCTCTGCCTATTGCAGAGTTGTGACATGTTAGCTGGTCAGACAGCTCCCTCTACTGGTCTCCCTGTGTTATTAAATATCTACATTACCGAAAAAAACAAAATTGGAATATAAACAGGGAGATACATTATTTTTTCTTTTTCTTTCTCTCTTTAATTTATGATAAATTATATTGGGTAAGGAGAGTAATGCTATGGGTGATACTATCGTCCCCACCAGTCATGTTGACCACAGTACCACCCACAGCAGCTCTACAGTAGATATAAAACAAAATAAAAATACTAGCAGTAATAATTCACCCAACACAGCTACCACTATATCTGTTGCTAATAACGTAGATCGTAATAATAATAGCACAAAAAAAAAATATATATATATATTTATATATATATAAGCTGAATATGGCCCAAATTATATTTGGTAAGGACTGGTGAGTAATACCATGGGTGATATTATTGTCCCCATCAATCATGATGCCAACAGCACCATCCACAGCATCACTAATGGTAGTACAAAATAAATTATCAGCCATACTAATTCACCCAACACAGCTACCACCAATACTGTCACTAATGACTTAAATCGTAGATAATATTAAATTATATTGGGTAAGGAGAGTAATGCTATGGGTGATACTATCGTCCCCACCAGTCATGTTGACCACAGTACCATCCACGGCTGCACTACAGTAGAGATAAAATAAATAAAAAAATACTAGCAGTAATAATTCACCCAACATAGTTACCACTATATCTGTTGCTAATAACGTAGATCGTAATAATAATAGCACAAACCCATATATATATATATAAACTGAATATGGCCCAAATTATATTGGGTAAGGGCTGGTGAGTAATGCCATGGGTGATATTATCATCCCCATCAATCATGATGCCAACAGCACCATCCACAGCAGCACTGACTAATGGTAGTACAAAATAAAATATCTGCCATAATAGTTCACCCAATATAGTTACCACTGATACTGTCATAATTTTATTTATTTATTATATAAACCATGAGGGACTAAAACAAATTATATATCGACCAAATAATAATGATAACGTCATTAGTAATATAGGGGGGAAAATAGGAAAGAAAATTAAATTATATATATTTTTTTGTTATATAAACCATGGGGACTAAAACAAATTATATATCGACCAAATAATAATGATAACGTCATTAGTAATAATAAAGGGGGGAGGAGAGAAAAAAAAATAGGAAAGGATATTAATAATTATACATTTTTTTTTGTTTGTTTTTGAACCCATGAACAATACCCAAACAGAAGAGGATTTTATATTATTCCAAGTCCATGTGGCCACGTTAGTCTCAAATGTTCACAATCTTCCAGCTGACCACCGCGCGACCATAGGCATACCTGTGTTCTATGATGTGATACAGTAGTAGACAGTCTCGTCCTAGGTCGGGGCTGGTGTTGAATGTGCCTCCGCGTCTAGCGTGGGCTTGATCTCGGTTGTGTAGAAGTCCATTGCCTCTGATGCTTCGGTGAAGGAGTGAGTCTTATCCTTGAAGGTGATGAGCAGCTTCGCAGGGTGAGCCACCCCGTAGCGCAGTTTTGTTTTGCGTAAGAGTGATCTGAGCTCATCAAAGGAGGCTTGCTGCTTGCGTTGTTCTGCTGTAACATCACGGAAGATGCTGATTTTATGTCCTTTGTATTGTAGCCCACCTGGTTCTTTAGCTTTCCCACCGGCAAGACGCACAACCTTCTGCCTTATATCAGAGTTGTTGAATTTTGCGATTAGGCATCGCGTCTTGCCTTTATTTGCCCCGATGCGGTGAGCGATACTGATCAAGTGAGGTGGCCCTAGATCTTCGCCAAAAAGTTCCGTTTACAAACAGTGTCGGGTTGCCTTGTTCCGTTCCTTCTGGTAGCCCCAAGATTCTCACGTTGAGTCTTCTGCTGTGGTCCTCAAGCGATTCCGTCTTCTGTTTTAATGATTTAACTTCCTCAGATAGTGATTTATTCTCTGCTTCCAGTTGTATCAGCCTTTGATCAGTGTCGTTGGCAGCCGTCTCAAGAGAATCAATCTTGTCCAGGCATGATGTTACCTTTAGCTGGATTTTGTTTAGATGATCCTTGATCGGCTTTAGATTGGTTTCGAGTCCTGTAGCAAGTTCTTCACGTACAATTGTTCCCATGAGCACCGCTAGGTCAGCGTTCTCCATTGTGAACTTTGTTTGTGCACGCGTGGACATGTGTTTGTTCAAGAGCGATTAGATCGTTTTGAACGAATTTGCTTACAAAATAAAAGAAGCTGATAAATGTCGAGGTAAAGTCAACTTTAGTTTTGTTCTTTATGGGTTCAAAATAATGATTATTCGAGGGTTTGCCGTGACATGCTGCGAGTTGCGTTCAGTCCATGCCACCGGAAGCAGAGGCATTTTTGTCCTTATATATTGTTTAACATCCATAATACCCATACACAAATCAAATAATGACACCACACATTATTATTGTTTCATATACCATACTTTCATCTTTATTTGCATTATGATATATTACAAGGTCCTAAGTTAGTGCACACTTAGTTTACATTGTTTATCATAATTGTTTGCTCATGCTGTTTCTTTGTCTTACATGTTTGTTTGGTGTTCCGGGCGGTGCTCTGCTCTTCCTGGTGGCAACTGGCAAATAACCAGTAATTGGAAGAGGCTGGATTTAAATACCAGGAGAGGCTTTCCGGGAGATACCAACTCCATGAGAAGAGGGGGGGGGGATTTAATTAGACTGGACTATACAGTATATAGAGAGAAGGAATAAAACGCTGTGAGACAGGATTTGTGTATCAAGGAAGCAACATTTTTATTTGTGAAGGTCGCTCTTATATACACACACTCAGCTGGTCGTAATGAGTCAATCACTCAGTTGTTGTCAATCAGTCAATCACTCTGAATGGATGACGGGAGAGCACACTCATTATTGTCAACACCCCCACTTGCTATCCTACTGACCTATCTAAACTGGAGAAGGAAAAATAATAACAAAAACAATTTAATAACAATCAGTTATTGTAACACTTTTACATTCCATTAAACAAACGAAGGCCGTCATTGATATGGTTCCTCTCCTGAGTGAAACAAGAACATAAGTCATTAGATTTCATTATTTACAAAGTCCGTTTTTTCACTGGCACTCTTTTATAACTTTTGAAATAAACAAGAAAAACAAAAAAATTTGACCACTTGATCACTACTCACACTGATGTGGTTTCTCTCCCAAACATAACCTTTGTGAACCTATTTAGTTTGTCCTTAGTTGCTGGTTTGGTAAATACATCAGCCACCATTTGATCTGTGGGACAGCATCGCAAACAGATCTGTCCATTTAGTACTGTAGATCTGATAAAATGGTACTTTATGTCTATGTGTTTGCATCTTTGTCTGCGGACTGGGTTCTTAGCTAATGCTATGGTTCCCTGATTGTCCTCATGGACAATGGGTGGTGCATACTTACATGCATCCATATGTGTCAGCAGTTGTACCAGGTGTAAACACTCTTGGGTGGTTGCAGCTAGTGCCATGTACTCTGCTTCACATGTGGACAATGCCACCGTCTGTTGCTTTTTGGTCTTCCATGAGACCAATGGACCAGTCTCATGTAGACTAACACAGTACCCTGTTGTGCTGCGTCGGTCTGTGACATCTGCTGCCCAGTCCGCATCACTGTAAGCCTGTAACCTCAAATCAGAATTACACTTCTTGTAACACAACATTTTATCACTGGTGCCCTTTAAGAACCTCAATACATGTTTGACAGTAGCCCAATGTTCCTCAGTTGGTTTGTTAAAATACTGAGACAGTTTACTCACTATGAAACACAGATCTGGCCTAGTACACATAGTAAGATAGATTAGGCTACCGACCACCTCTCTGTACCGGGTGACATTGTTCATTATTCCTGCCCCTTCAGTGTAATCGAGTGCCCGCTCACATGGTGTTGATCTGGGTTTACAGTCCTGCATGTCAAACCTCTCTAGCATGTTCTTTACACATTGCTTCTGTGACATTGTCACACATCCATCGCACTGTTCAAAATCGATTCCTAGGAAGTGTGTCAATCTGCCCATATCCTTCATCTGAAATGTCTTTGTGAGCATCTCTTTTACAGCCTTCATTGCATTCTCATTACTGGCTGCAAGAACCAAATCATCAACCCATATAATCATGATTACCTTCTCATGCTCAGTTTCTCTTGTATATACACAGTGATCAGCAGGGTTTTGCACAAATTCATTCACAATTAGATAGTCATGTAACATGTTGTTCCAATTCCGGCCAGACTGTTTTAGACCATACAGTGACTTCTCTAGTTTACACACCAATGTCTCTGTGCCAGATGTCTGTTCATAACCCTCTGGCTGTTCCATGTATATCTCATAATCTATCGGTGCATGTAGGTAGGCAGTTTTAACGTCCATCTGATTTAAAATCAAATTTTATTGTGCAGCTTTCTGCATCAATACTCTGACACTTGTCAGGTCGGCTGTGGGAGAAAAAGTCTCTCCTTTTCTGACTGTATCCTTTAGCAACATATCATGCCTTGTATTTATCTGTACCATCTGCATTTTTCTTGATAGCATACACCCATCGACCCCCCACTGCAACTTTGCCCTGTGGCAAGTTGGTCAAAGTAAATGTACCGTTCTCTCTCAGTGATTGCATTTCATCCTCCATGGCACTGACCCATTCCTTTGATTCGGGTGACTTCACTGCATCACTGTAAGTTAAAGGTATGTTACACAACATTTTGTAACAATAATCAACATTAACCTGTGTCTGGGGTTGACTTACTTCATATACACTATCACCAAAATAATCTGGCTTCTTCCGGTCCCTAGAAGGATAGCGTGGAGACTCCTGTTTGACCTTCTGTTCCTCTCTAGCCTGATCCTGGCTGTTCTCTGGCCTGGTCACAGGAATCTGCTGTTTAGCAGTCTCTGGACTAGCATCCATTTGTTTGCTTGTGCTAGCCCTAAGTGGCCCACCAAAATCCTCATCATCTATGGATCTCTCAGTCTGTGTCTGCTGCTCACCTACTGTTTTTGGCATAAATTTGACCAGCCTGTGCTTCCTCACCTTTCCACTGTCGGGGTAGAAAACCAGGTAAGCTGGGCTCTTCTTGTCATGCCCGACAAAGAAGCCCTTCTCACTCCTAGGGTCTAACTTTTTCTTGTGCTGTCTGTAGGCATAACACAGAGTTCCAAACTTCTGCATCCTAGACATATTAGGACGTTTCCCTGTCAGCAGCATGTGAGGTGTCTGTTTAGTGCGATTGTTAAAACATCTATTCCTCACTTGAGCTGCAGTCTGTACTGCATAAGGCCATAATGCTTTTGGGAGCTTGCTCTCTAATAGCATGCATCTAGCCATGTCGAAAAGAGTCCTAAACTGGCGTTCTGCAGTACCATTCTGATGTGGCGAATATGGTGATGACGTCTCATGCTTTATACCATTTTTCCTCAGTAGCCCTTGGTACTCTTTACCAGTGTATTCTGCACCATTATCAGACCGGATGCGTCTGATCCTCCCATATGAGGCGGTGTCAGCTATGAACTGCTCTGTTGCTTGCACAGTATCAGTCTTATGCTTCAGATGATAGATAAACACAGTACTTGAGTAGTCGTCAGTAAACGAAAGTGTAAATATATGCCCATCTATGGACACTGGGTCAATAGGACCTGCTAGGTCTGTGTGCACCAACTCTAGAACCTTTTTGGCTCTCACATCAGGCTTCCTGTTGAAGCTTTGTACAAACTTTCCCTGAGTGCACACTTCACAGTTCAGTTTAGACTTGTCAATTTTCCCTTTAATAGTCATACCATCAACAATAGGCTGGAGTTTCTCAACATCAGCATAATTGCAGTGTCCTAGAATTTCATGCCATGTCTGTATATCAAAACAGCCCTTGCTCTGATCACATTGGTCATCCACCATGGGCAAATAATACAGCCTATTATGCTCATGGATGTGAAATTCAGTACCGTCTCTGTGCTGTAGGACGTCTTCTCCTTGTCTGAATATCACAGTGGCTCCAGTACCAGTGGTGGCTGCTCTCACAGAGAAGATGTCCTGCGGGAATGAGGGGATGTACAGCGCCCCTCTCAGTGTTGTAGTCAGTCGCCTGCCTCTGCTGTCAATCAAGCACACCTCCGCGTCCCCTCTGCGCTCTGCGACCCCATTGCTCCTCGTGCCGTCAGCCAACTCCACGCAGTGAGACTCGGCCTGGAATCCGTCATCGAACACCTTGAACTTGGCCAGGTCGGTAATTATATGCGCAGTCGCACCGGTGTCCACCATCAGGCCCTTCTTCTTAACACCGCGTCCTGGATCGCCTTCCCTTGTCAGAAACGCATATGTGTTGTTGTCATGACAACTCACTTTCACAGACACGCCTCGCGCATCGTTCTGCTCCGGTCTCCGTCTGCAGGTCGCCCCTTGATGTGTGGAGCTTTTACAGTGGTGACACCACAGCTTGCGTCGACAGGTCCTTCTCATATGCCCACTTTGGCCACATCTGTAGCATATAATGTCTGTACGCTGTGCGCTCTGAATGCGCGGGCTCTGGGCATTCTGTGCACCCCGGTCAGACAGGGCTTGGGCTCGCATAACATTGTCATCCGATGTGGTAACGCGCATTTTCTCAGTGTCCTCAAAACTCCTGAGCTTAGTTTTAAACTCAGAAAACACTATAGTCTCATCACTCTGTGTGACATGTATCGCAATGCCTCGGGCAGTCCTTTTAATACCATAGCCACGAGTAGACTATCACTCAAAATCTCATTTGCGTTTCTCAGTGCAGTTATTGCCCTTTCTGCCCGAATTACATAGTCAGTCACCGTTTCACTGCTAGACTTGTGCAGTGTAGTCAGCTCTATATAGAGACTGATAATCCTTGGCTTCCCTGAACCCGCATAATAATTGCGCAAGATTCCGATGGCTTTCCGTCCATCATCAGACACTTCTCGCATTACCAGCGATAAACTCTTATCGTCCAGAAACTGGATGAGCTCTGCGTATATCAATGCGTTTTTCTCACCATCTTCTCTCAACTCGACAGCAGACGCCTCGTCAGGGAGATCCGTTTCGAGAGTGTCCTTTAGTCTCTGTAGCCGGAGATGGCCCATGAACTTAGTCTCCCACAGTTCATACTTTTGTTCATCTCCGTCAAACGCTAGACGAGACCAACGCGAATTCCCTTCCGATTGTTTGGTCGTCATGATTCTAGTGCTCTGGGCCCATAACCTGTTGAATGTCGGATATTGCGTATTGGCTAGACATCATAACCTGGACTATACAGTATATAGAGAGAAGGAATAAAACGCTGTGAGACAGGATTTGTGTATCAAGGAAGCAACATTTTTATTTGTGAAGGTCGCTCTTATATACACACACTCAGCTGGTCGTAATGAGTCAATCACTCAGCTGGTGTCAATCAGTCAATCACTCTGAATGGATGACGGGAGAGCACACTCATTATTGTCAACAGATGTTCTACTATGATTTATGTATGTTTTAGCTTGACTCAGTTATTGTCTCCTACATAAATACATAGTGTTCTTCAAACTAACTGTTCATTATAAATGATAGATTATTAACATTAATGTAATTTATTATTGATGATTTGTCTTTCCCCATGTGTCTGTATTGGTTTGGTCAACCAGTATAAATACCTCCCTCTTGTCTTAGTCTGTAGGTCAGTTTTGTTTGGTTCAGTTGTGTTAGGTATTGTTAGTTTGTTCTGTTTAAGTTGACCCGAGTTCTGCTGGGCCCAAGAACAGCTTTTTTGTTTATTTGTTATTGTTGCACTTTTTGTGGTTTTTGTTCCCTGTATTTATATTTTTGGGAAAAATAAACCTTCCTTTGAGCACTCTACCTATGACTCCTCATGTCTAAGCTGTTTGGTCCCTCACAAGCAGCAACACACTATTCTACTTTATATAAAACACTGCAGTCTTTGATTTTCACTGTTTTTATTAGGCACGTTTTCACAACAACCAAAAAAGCAAATAGGCCTACTCAATATCGTACATTGCAGTACTGTGTTCAGATAAAGCAAAAAAAGAAAAAAAGAAAAAAATATTAAAAATACACTATACTGTAAACACAGAAAATCATGGCAATTGTGCATATGTTGGGTATTGTATGGACCTAGTTTTGCATGATGATGCAGAAGCCCTCGAAGGCTTATGGCGGCACACAATGTGATATTTCCCCCGCACTGCCACGGGACGTGCACAATTGCCCTTTGGCCAATTATATTACGACCCCGTCGTCTTACATTTACATTTACATTTAGTCATTTAGCTGACGCTTTTATCCAAAGCGACTTACAAGTTCTTGTTAAATAATTACTAAATTAAGACACAGCACATAGGCCACATAGCAATACTCCATACCGCAGGAAACACATAAATAGGCCTATATTCCTCTACACAGCACACCCCCCCCCCCACACACTCTCAACACACACACACACACACACACATTGACTACACGCTGGACACTGTCACACACACACATACACACTCACAACACACACACACACACACACACACACACATTGACTCCTTTGGTGAGAGATCTCACCAGATTAGCCAGATCAAATAATTCAACTCATTGTCACAAGATGCCACAAGTCACTAATATACGACTAGCCAAGGGATTATAGACCCCGGTCAGGTACTGGTCAACATACCACAGTCTCCATTAATCACAGATCGTTATCGATAAAGACACACACACGCACATATGTGCACGGAAATGTGCGTACCACGCACTCATGCACGGCAGACAGACAGCTTGGCAAATACACAAGACACACGACGTGCACTCAGGACAAAGACCACATACACACTGGACTATTGGGGAACTAATAAAACACTAGGATAAGGGAGGAGGGGGGCCTTCTCTGCTTTGACTTCGACTGGACACTGCTGCACTGACTGGACTGGACGGACGAGAGTGCTGGACACTGACTGGACGGACGGACTGGACTGACGGGACAATGACTTGACTGCATTTTCTTTTATACATGACCGGCCGGTTGTACCGATTAGATTTCAATTGTACCTTGCTTATTCACTTTTTATATTACTTTGCTTGTTCACTTTTTATAATAAATACCGTCAAAAGTGTTTCATCTCTTTTATCTTTAAATATCTTATTACAACTTTCACGTATCCGAGTTTAAAACGTGACAATTGGCATCCCTGGGTGGGCATTTATTCAGATGTACCAGCCTGTTCGTGGACAATATTGACTGAACATCCACTCAGAGGATCCACTTTCAAAGGTAAGCAGAAACGTGTTACTTTACATCGAAATCTGCATAGTTAAAACAGCCGTAATGAGTGGATGCATTCTCATCATTGTCTTCTGAATAAGTTGCTAAAAAGATAAGTAAACCCATTGAATTGTGTTGTTGAAATGGATATAAGCTAGGTTTCAATCTACAATTCTATCTAAATTTATTTGTATTCTTTATTTTTTTCTCACACCTTTCTCTCTCTGTCTTTCTTTTTTCCCCTAATAACAAGTAAGAGTCACTCAATTACATAAGTTAGAGTCATAAGTTAGAGTCATAAGTTAGAGTCATAAGTTAGAGTCATAAGTTAGAGTCATAAGTTAGGGTCATAAGTTAGAGTCATCTATTTAGGTTAGAGTCACAGTTAGTGCCACAACAGTTAGTGCCACACTTAGTGCCACAGGTTAGAGTCACAGTTAGTGCCACAACAGTTTGTGCCACAACAGTTAGTGCCACGGGTTAGAGTCACGTTATTGCCATCTCAGTTATGGTTAGGTTATGGTCACAGTTAGTGCCGCAGGTTAGAGTCACGTTATTGCCATCTCAGTTATGGTTAGGTTATGGTCACAGTTAGTGCCGCAGGTTAGAGTCACGTTATTGCCATCTCAGTTATGGTTAGGTTATGGTTATAGTATTGTACATTGTATTATACAGGTTTAGGTCTTTGGGCAACACAATGCCCCAGGTGGCCAGCATACTCGGCCCAATTCCGGCTACCGGTCGGCACACTCGGCATATGTCCGGCACGGCACGCCAACGATGAGCCGGATCTGGCTCGGTAATGGTTGCCGGGGCAGAGCCGACTCGGGCTCGCCAAAGATAAACCGGCTCTGGCCCGGCTCTGGTTGCCGGGGCAGAGCCGACTCGGGCTCGCCAAAGCTAAACCGGCTCTGGCCCGGCAATGGTTACCGTGCCAGAGCCGACTCGGGCTCGCCAAAGATAAACCGGCTCTGGCCCGGCAATGGTTGCCGGGGCAGAGCCGACTCAGGCTCGCCAAAGATAAACCGGCTCTGGCCCGGCAATGGTTGCCGTGCCAGAGCCGACTCGGGCTCGCCAAAGATAAACCGGCTCTGGCCCGGCAATGGTTGCCGTGCCAGAGCCGACTCGGGCTCGCCAAAGATAAACCGGCTCTGGCCCGGCAATGGTTGCCGTGTCAGAGCCGACTCGGGCTCGCCAAAGATAAACCGGCTCTGGCCCGGCAATGGTTGCCGGGGCAGAGCCGACTCGGGCTCGCCAAAGATAAACCGGCTCTGGCCCGGCAATGGTTGCCGGGGCAGAGCCGAAGTTTCAGTCAAGCGACGCCGCCCCCACACACAACAGCGGTGTGATTGGCAGAATCGACTGTCAATCAAAATTGTTCCGTTGAGACCACCGCAACAAGTGAATACATCTGTACTGTACCCACTCTGCAGTCTGTCAATAAAGCTTTCAATCAATCAATCAATCAGACAAATGCATAGAAAAGCCCTTATTATAACAAAATAACAAAAAATTATATTATTGTTTATGAAAATGTTTTAGCCCTATGCTTGCCTATTATTTTAATGGCAACAAATAAAATAATAATAATAAAATTAATAAATAAAATGTTAGAGGAGTGGAGGGGGGGGGGCAGAGCGAGGTGGGTGTTAGAGGAGTGGAGGGGGGGGGCAGAGCCTCATAAAGCTAACATTAGCTGCACTCATAGGAGCCTTTATGTTGATGTAGCCTCATAAAGCTAACATTATAGCTGCACTCATAGGATGTTGATGTAGCCTCATAAAGCTAACATGCTGCACTCATAGGAGTGTGTTGATGTAGCCTCATAAAGCTAACAAGAGTATATGTAATACTGTGGTTATGGCCTCTATAGTTAGCAGCTCATAGCTAACATAATACTGTGGTTAAGGCCTGCAGCAGCTCAGTAGCTAACATAACAACACTGTAGTTAAGGCCTTTAACCAGCAGCTCAGTAGCTAACATAACAACACTGTAGTTAAGGCCTTTAACCGCAGCTCAGTAGCTAACATAACAACACTGTAGTTAAGGCCTTTAACCGCAGCTCAGTAGCTAACATAACAACACTGTGGTTAAGGCCTTTAACCAGCAGCTCAGTAGCTAACATAACAACACTGTAGTTAAGGCCTTTAACCACAGCTCAGTAGCTAACATAACAACACTGTAGTTAAGGCCTTTAACCAGCAGCTCAGTAGCTAACATAACAACACTGTAGTTAAGGCCTTTAACCAGCAGCTCAGTAGCTAACATAACAACACTGTAGTTAAGGCCTTTAACCAGCAGCTCAGTAGCTAACATAACAACACTGTAGTTAAGGCCTTTAACCAGCAGCTCAGTAGCTAACATAACAACACTGTAGTTAAGGCCTTTAACCAGCAGCTCAGTAGCTAACATAACAACACTGTAGTTAAGGCCTTTAACCAGCAGCTCAGTAGCTAACATAACAACACTGTAGTTAAGGCCTTTAACCAGCAGCTCAGTAGCTAACATAACAACACTGTAATTAAGGCCTTTAACCGCAGCTCAGTAGCTAACATAACAACACTGTGGTTAAGGCCTTTAACCAGCAGCTCAGTAGCTAACATAACAACACTGTGGTTAAGGCCTTTAACCAGCAGCTCAGTAGCTAACATAACAACACTGTAGTTAAGGCCTTTAACCAGCAGCTCAGTAGCTAACATAACAATACTGTGGTTAAGGCCTTTAACCAGCAGCTCAGTAGCTAACATAACAACACTGTAGTTAAGGCCTTTAACCAGCAGCTCAGTAGCTAACATAACAACAATGTAGTTAAGGCCTTTAACCAGCAGCTCAGTAGCTAACATAATAATACTGTGGTTAAGGCCTGCAGCAGCTCAGTAGCTAACATAACAAGACTGTAGTTAAGGCCTTTAACCAGCAGCTCAGTAGCTAACATAACAATACTGGTTACTGATTTATTATTTACATCGAAAAGATACAGAGATAATTTGTTAAAGCTGGACCAGCACACTACACGTCTAGGTTAGTAAATCCTAGGCCCCAGATTCAAATTCAGATTCAGATTCCTTTATTTAGCCATTTGTGTAAAACACATTGGTAATTGTTGCAGCAATACAGTGTATGCATTTCCTTTCTTTTTTCACAGAAAACAACACCAACACAGACAAGAAACGAAACAGTGCAGTGGGGGATTAATCAATAAATACATATATATATAAAGTGAAGAGTGCAGGGATCCAGTACGGACTAGTGCAGTACAGTCAGTGTCATTGTGCCAGTGTCACTTGGGGGCAGAGGGGGGGGGGGGGGGTGGGGGGGGGTACCGAGGGGGGGGGGGGACCTGAGGCATTGATCAGCCTGGCGGCTGAGGGGAAGAAGCTCAGTCTGTGACGAGCTTTCACAGCCTTTGGGATCCTCAGCCTTCTCCCAGAGGGGAGCAGGGTGAAGAGGCTGTGACCCTCTGCTAAAGCTCCACTCCTGCACTAAAGTCGGGGATTCAGTTGGACTCAGATCTGCTGCGTTCCCCCCTACCTGGTGACAGTGTACATCTCATAAAGTAGGGATAATCCACCCTGCTACACAAACATCTCAAAACAAACTGGTCAGACTACTGCTTGACCTTACTTCTAGAACCCACCTCGCCCCTGCCCACGTGACAACCTAGGATGGCTTAGAGTAGACGACAGAGTACAGCAACTTGCAATGGGCCTGTCTACAAGATACATACACGACCAAGGTATATGTGTACATGTCAAAATACTTCCCAAAGGTCAGTGAATACCACGACCACAACACCATGGGAGCTCCACAAATCATGTTAAACCCAGATTCGGCTCAAACAGGGACTAAACACGTTTCGCAATTATGCCACATCAATGTGGAACGCCCCACCCAAAGATGTAAAGGAATGTGAATCACTATACCCACTTTCAAAACACTCTCAAAGAACACCTACGGGAGACTGCAATTCGAAACTGGCCCCTGTAAATGTCCTAACCCAACCCCCTCCAATGTACATTAAAGTACCAAACATGGTTTTGTCAATATTCCAATGTACAGTTGTGCTTGTGCAGTTGTACAGTGTCCCCCACCCACCCCTCCTACCCCCCCCACCTATAATGTACGGTTCTACGTCAAATATATACTCTCTTTTCTAGACTCTTTTTGCATCACAAACAGTAGGCCTACTGTATTTGCAAATCTGGTATGTCATAAATGTATAGAAGTGTCTATCTGTATGTCACATGTCATGTTATGATGAATTGAAAATGGGGGTCCCTGATGTAAACAAGACAAACGTCTTTCTCTGGTCTGCATGCCCTTAACAATTGTATGTATTGAGCTGTACTGTATTGTACCCATTCTGCAATCTGTTAACAAAGTTTTCAATCAATCAATCAAAACCGTGGTCAGTCTGTGCGGAGAAACAAAGAGCATGGTTGCCAGATCGGATTAACAATATCCGAACCGCCCATTATTATCAAAGGTTTGTCAGATGAAGGCAGACTCTCAAATCTGGCAACACTGATGCGTTGCATTATGGGGGATCCCGGTTTGAAATTTGAATTGAAGCGCGCGTTACAGACAGAGCTCCTGCACCACGTCATGATCTGTTGCATCTTCTCCTCAGGTAATTGTGCAACACATATATTTTATTATTTATAAGTAATGCGTGCCGCTGATATAAATGAGTGCTGTTTAGTCTGTGTTTTCAGTGACTACTGTAACGTTATTAGCTCGATATTATGAAACTGGCGGGATCTGTAAACTACCGGAGCTGCTAACTGGCTAACGGTATGACTAGCTAACGTTGGTACCTATACTGTACCCGGAGCTGCTAACTGGCTAACGTTATGACTATGAGAGCTAACTTTTGGTACCTACTGTACCCGTAGCTGCTAACTGGCTAACGTTATGACTGAGAGCTAACTTTTGGTACCTACTGTACCCGGAGCTGCTAACTGGCTAACGTTATGACTATGAGAGCTAACTTTTGGTACCTATGTACCCGGAGCTGCTAATGTTATGAGAGCTAACGTTGGGGTACATACTGTACCCGGAGCTGCTAACTGGCTATCATTCAGGTGGGGCTTATAGTGTGAAAAGTATGCTAACCCTACTGTCATGCACTAATAAACTAACCTACGCTGTAACACGCAACACTTTGATGAATATTGTTACTCAGCTGATAGAGTTGTAATAAAATATATAATTTCATTGTTGCAAATATACTGTTACAGTGCTGGATCTCATCAATGAGATGAACGCAGAAGACGGCTCAAGAACAACTACTTCAAGTGGTCGTAAGTGATGTATACATTTTTTTTATTGTGTGTGTGACTGTGTATATATAATATATACTTTTAAATCTGGGACATAATTTCAAAGAGTCATCCTGTAATGCCCTCTCTCTCTCTCTCTCTCTCTCTCTCTCTCTCTCTCTCTCTCTCTCTCTCTCTCTCTCTCTCTCTCTCTCTATGGGTAACGCATGTATTCCCGGTAACCTGCCCCATTTCTAAGCCATATAACCCAGGACGTTATACGAACAACATTAAAATCTTTTCTCATGTCAAGAATGATTGTTATAGATGCCAAATAATTCACCTTTAAAAAAAAATCATGTAATGAGGGATGGCGGACCTCTAAAGTTGACCTAAGTTACCGGGAATACCAATTCACATAAACATAAAAGGCTTAATTTTCATGGCAGATGCATGATATGTTTTGGGCATGATCTTGGCACCCCAATGAACAACCAAAATGAGTTTCGTCTTTTGTGGCCAATTATTTTAGGAGATAATTACGTTTCACATATTGATCCCAGGTTACCGCGAATACCTATCCTCACAATTCCAGAAACACTTAAATCTCCTATTTTACTAAAGATTGGTGAGATTTTATTTTTGGAAATCATAACAGCAATAATAAGGCTTAGGTGTAAACCAGAATTACTAGAATGTGTTGTGTTTTGTCTGTTAAAATTAGCAAAAACAAGGAAAGGGTATTCCCAGTAACTTAACAAACAAGTGCAAAAAATACAGTTCTAGAACAAGTATTTAAATTTTTTCTATATTCAAGAGAGTGGAAAGGAGCCCAACATTTTCAATTGTCTGCACACAATCGTTGTTTTGTTATTCCAAGATGGCATTTGAACTGAATTTTGGAAAAAACTGGTATTCCTGGTCACCTGAGTAAGGTTCACCACCATGCCCCTAGTCAGTCTACACCAACCTGCGCCTAGTCAGTCTACACCACCACCATGCCCCTAGTCAGTCTACACCACCACCATGCCCCTAGTCAGTCTACACCACCACCATGCCCCTAGTCAGTATACACCACCATGCCCCTAGTCAGTCTACACCACCATGCCCCTAGTCAGTCTACACCACCATGCCCCTAGTCAGTCTACACCACCATGCCCCTAGTCAGTCTACACCAACCTGCCCCTAGTCAGTCTACACCACCACCATGTCCCTAGTCAGTCTACACCACCACCATGCCCCTAGTCAGTCTACACCACCACCATGCCCCTAGTCAGTCTACACCACCACCATGCCCCTAGTCAGTCTACACCACCACCATGCCCCTAGTCAGTCTACACCACCACCATGCCCCTAGTAAGTCTACATGACCACCATGCCCCTAGTCAGTCTACACCACCATGCCCCTAGTCAGTCTACACCACCATGCCCCTAGTCAGTCTACACCACCATGCCCCTAGTCAGTCTACACCACCATGCCCCTAGTCAGTCTACACCAACCTGCCCCTAGTCAGATATGCTTACTTTTGGTTAGGCCTCCAAATTAAGATAATCTGGACAAACCTGTCAGATTTTCTGATTTATATGTAGACCGGTTTGAGTTTATTGTAGTGATGTTACTGTGTTTCCAAATCTCAGATATTAACTTGTTAAGTGTTTGTTTTTTACAGCTATTCTCCGTGAGATTTTAACTACTGTGGCAACGACTAATCAAATGATAAAGGAAATGCACACCTTACTGCAAAAAAATGGTGCAGCAGCAGCAACACTTGTCCCAGATGGCCTTCCATTTACGATGTTACCACTTTCCACCCTGGATGACCTGAGAACCCTTGATGAGCGCATTGCACAGGAGGATGTTTATAAGCAAAAATTGGTAGGTGAAAATGTATATTTGAGGAATTGACATTTGCTGAGACTTTTGACCTATGGCCCCCTTTTTTTATCTACTTTTTTTCTCCCATTCTATTTATTATTATATATTTGGTTACTTGATCATGATTAGGGCTACTTCTACGTACTAGGCCTTATGCTTTTTCTTCTTTTTTTTGCTATCATGAATATGATCAGTTTCCAATTGTCTACCTATGGTGGTAATGTTCTTATGTTGGTCCACCACTCCTGAATGAAGTGTAGAGGAAACTAAACAATTTTGTCTTTCAGATCCTTTACTTGGCGATGGCTGCGGGATTGACTGTTAAAGAAACTGTTTGGAGGACTATGGCGAAACTAGTGACAAACCAGCTGGCCAAGAAAATTAACTGGCGTGGGGCAAATGGCAAGCAGGCCTTCGAGCCACTTGCAATTAAAGATGTTTTCCTGAGTAAGTTTTGCTTTATTATTATATGGTTTCTTAATCTTCTAAAGGAATAGTTCAACATTTTGGGTAATATGCTTATTTGCTTTCTTGACCAGAGTTGAGGAGATTGATACCATTCATGTCTGTATACTTTAAATATGAATTAGCATGGAAATGTACGTGGATTCACGTGGATCACATTTTCAGGCCGGAAAAATCACATCCTTGATTTATTTGAGCTCTGAGCAGATGTAAATCGAATGCCTTTCATCACTCTGACCGACTCTCAAAACACTTATAGTTGGATGAGTATCAAGAAAGCATTAAAAAAAAGTGAATGGAAGTTTCTTTGTCTTTTTTTAGGGTCCGTGAGACTCAATGCGGGCACTAAAAGTGCATCTGATGCAGATGTAGAGCGCTATACTAAAAGGTGGCTTCAGCTCTCAGCAGATAGAGATGGAGGAAGGAGAGAGCGGGCCTTGAGACAAGTTCATTCTTAGTAAGTTGTGGTCTGTCTGTCTATGTTTACATACTTACTGAATGTTGAAGTCATTAAAACTACATTTTAACCACTCCACAGATTTCATGTTGGCAAACTAGTGTTTGCAAGTCAGGACATCTACTTTGTGCATGACACAAATAATCTTTCCAATAATTGTTTAGAGACAGATTATTTCACTTATAATAGCCTACACTATCACAATTTATTGATTTATCACAGTGAAGACTGTATTGAAAACTCCACCCTGGTGACACCAGTGTACCGCTCTGTAGAAACATCAAACTCTCAAGCATGAGGTACAGAAGCCAACCTAGACATAACCAAGAAGCAGATGGAGAAATGTCACCACCTTCATTCTCAAAATCGACTTGAGAGCGAAAGAGTCCATTGGTCCAACTGCAGCCCTTCACAGTAGGCAAGACTAGAGGAGGCGGTTACAGGTGTTGCACAATCTGGTTGCAAAGAAGAAAAGATAAGGTCCTACCGTTAGTGTTTGAGCCAGGATGACTTGGGAGGGGTCCGATGACCCCCTTTACATTTTTTAGGGGGACACTGAGATATTTGATGCATTTTCTTTGTCCCTTTCCTCTCCCATCTTCCTCTTCCCTGTGAACAGTTCAATCTATACAAATAAAATGTGTTCATTCATTCAAATGGAGTGTTTATAATATATATATAATTTAGAAGATTTTTTTTTTCTTAAGGCACAATCACATCCCTGAACTAAGCGGCACGGTGGTGTAGTGGTTAACACTGTCGCCTCACAGCAAGAAGGTCCAGGGTTCGATTCCCGCTTGGGGACCAGGTTTCCATGATGCCAGGTACCCAGGTGGGATATCTCCCAGGCCTTTCTGTGTGGAGTTTGCATGTTCTCCCCGTGCTCGCAAGGGTTTCCCCCCCGATAAGATAAAACCCAATGGAAAAACATGCACAACAACAGATCGCTAACGCTGTGGCGTCCTTGACGAAGACGGACAGGAGCACTTGGATTGGTCCCCTGGCGCGGCTCACGTTGACGCCTGTCTGCTCCCGGCTGCCCTTGGGGGGGAAGGACGACGGGATGGGTTAATCGCAGAGACAAATCGCATCTGCGATCCTAAAGAGACAATGCATGCGTGTGTGTTCCGGTGTGTGTGCTAAACTAACCGCTGTGTGTACCACTAAAAACATTGAGTGTTGTTGCATGCCGAATAAAGACCTCTGCAACAGGTCCTGCATTATTATTATAACTATCTGTCCCCTCCCCCTACTTTTCTCTATCTATCTTTCTATCTATCCAGGAGCGGGAATCAAACCGGGAACCTCCGGATAAAGACGACTGCTCTACCGACCAAACCACTGTCGTATACACATGCAAACACAGTAAATCCCCCAGCCATCCCTAAGTAAAGGATCTGAAAGACAAAATTGTTTAGTTTCCTCTACACTTCATTCAGGAGTGGTGGACCAACATAAGAACATTACCACCATAGGTAGACAACATTTTGAACTGATCATATTCATGCTTACAGTCTTCTCCAGAGAGAGACAAGAAGATGTATACCAGTCTCGTATCTGCATTGAGTAGAAATCTATCTGGCTTAGCACAATGAATGGAAGCGGACATGACTGTGTATAGCCTTCGGGAGAGGTGTTAGTTGGACAATGCCTAGGCTAACCAGTCATGCCCGCTTCCATTCATTGTGCTAAGCTAGGCTAGACATGCAGCCAGATAGCTTTCTACTCGACGCACAGAGAGGAGACTGGTATCCATCTTCTTCTCTCTCTCTGGAGAAGACTGTAAGCTAATTTCACAAAATGTTGGGAGTTTTAAGTGAAAGTATGGGTACCGTCTCAAAATTGTACTCAAGTAAAACACACGAGTAAAAGTCTACTAAAGTTTCTACTTTTAAATGTACTTAGTTAAAAGTACACATTTTTTTTCTGACTGTATTCTTCTGATAGCAGTGTTTAATCAAAGATCCCTGCCTTCTATAGTCTTGCACAAGGACCAATCCGCAAACCTAATACTAAAGTAATGTACTTTGTTCTTTACACCCATGTTGGGTGTATGGACTATTTTATTTTGTTACATGTTTTGTTAATTATCTCAAGGCCTGTTTTATGGTAATAAATGTTTACTAATGTTCACAGAGAGAGAGAGAGAGAGAGAATACATTATTCTATATGTATGTTGGTGTAGGTATATTTACATAATGAGCAATCATGGATATTCAAATGATTTTTTTTTTAAGGTAATGTAATTACCACCATAGGTAGAACAAATTTGAAACTGATCATTCATGCTTACGGTCATCTCCAGAGAGAGAGGAGGAGATATATACCAGTCTCCTTATGTGCATTTGAGTAATCTATCTGTACTATGATTTATTGTGATGTTGATTTGATTTAACCTCATTTTGGGTGTAATGGCCCAGTAAAGTCATTAATGTGATTAATGTGATATTTCTTTGTTAATAAATGTTTAAATATCTATTCAAGTTGTCATTTTTAACTGGAAAAAGTAGCATTGTTACTTTACTTGATATTTGAGCTTCACTGCAGAATGATGTATATTGTGTACAATATGCACATACATTGAGAATATATTTCAGTGAGGTAGGAGACAGCATGTAAACTTCTGAATTTTTCAATGAGGGACATGCCAATACTGAATTGGTAAAGGGAAGGGTCCTTAAATATGTGGCATTGTATTACTAATCAACCATTTCCTACTGTATTTCCGGTAATGTACGGTCATAGGCAGATAGTGGAGTAGCTCTGGCAGAATACTGGGTACACAGTAAATTCCGCTTACTCAAACTGAGTACATTTCACTCAAACTGAGTAAAATTTCTTTACTCAGTTTGAGTCAAATGTACTCTGCGGAATTTACTGTGTAGTACCATTGCATTGGCAGTGTCGGCTAGGCTTCGGGCAACCAGACCTGGCCCAGTGTGTTTGGGCCGCATCTGGGCTGCTTTAGGCAACCGGACGTTCACCGCTTCCGGCAACCCCGGACATGGCCCAGTGTACTCGGGCCGCAATCGGCCAGTCAGTCATTGCCGCCTACTGGGCCGATTCCGCCAATTCCGGACGTTCACCGCTTCCGGCAACCCCGGACCTGGCCCAGTGTACTCGGGCTGGAATCGGCCAGTCAGTCATTGCCGCCTACTTGGCCGACTCTGGCAACCGGACTTGGGCCGATTAATTTCTTCCGGCCTGCCGGATACAGGCCATTAATGGGCCGGAACTTTTTGGCCACCTGGGTGCCAGGCAGTTCTGCCCATCTTCTTGTATTTACCGTCCATATAAGCTACCTGTCTAGATGCTTGTGTGGAGTGTGGGAGAGGGGCTAGATATGCAACGTATAATTAGCAGAATCTTAAATTCTAAGTGTTATTTTATGTCCAAATGTGTGGAATATTTATTGTGTCTTGAAGGCTGTATCCATGGGCCATAAGCTGTTTCCTTGAAATAGTGTAAGGCTTTGTCAGATATGGTCCGTATGATGCAGGCTCCAGGCCTCGCCGTCGGAGAACGGTGTGTGTAGAGTGGTACTATATAGTAATGATTGAATGGTACAGTAAATTTCGCTGAGTAGTCACTTGGGCTCAAATGGACTCAGTTTGAGTAAAATTTATTTTGCGAAATTTACTAACTGTTGTTGGTAAGGAGACCATTATCGTTATATTAAAATAAATATACTAGTCGTAGGGAGGCCAACCTATTGTTATTGAACATGCATATCGTTCATATTGCATTATTGTGCTGCTCTGCGGAAGAGGGGTGCTGGTTTCGCATACTTTTGAACGCTTGCTGCAGCCGCACGAGGGGGGGGAGGTCTGTGGAACCGCTGACGGTTGTACCCTCTTCACATTGCAGTTTCAGACTATGCGTTGACGATCTAGTTGATTAAATATAGGCAGGTATATGCTCCAGATCTGAGAAGAAGCGGGTGTTATGTTATATTATACTATATATTGTGGTTAGTTTATGTGGATGTGGGTTGCACATACCAAACTTCTCCGTTGCGACCACTGTGAACACCGGCGTGCGCACTGCCAGCTCACCGCCCCGGCACGCCAGCCGCAAGCGAAGACAGGCGCTTCACTTTCGCTCCCATGTTAACGGACGTAGCTGTGCCCCATGGGCGCGCGACTCGTGGGCTGGAAGCGATCGTTTTCGCTTTGGTTGGATTCAGAGGCGTGCACCACGCGCATGTTCACAGAAATACACTCAATATCTGCGTTATTACCACACATATAGATGTTGTTCAATCAGAAATGTGTCTTTATCTTTCCCAATGCGAATTAACCATATTACGGAGTACAGTCACACTGATCATCATTCTAAAATGAATTTTGACATTCTAATTAAATATATAATAGCTGGTTATACATGCAAAATGGACGATAGAACACTGGATATGGAAATCTTTAAAGACACATATGGACTATGCATTTACAGTTATTCCAATGTAAATGTGCCTTCCTCCCTGCGCTTTCAATGCAAACCTGTGAGTGTCTGAGTGCGCGACTGCATGGTCTGCCTTCCTCATCATGGCTTCACGGCTATAAGTGCGTTTTCTGCTTCCCGCCGACTATATCAGGTTTTTCGCGTATTACACATGCATGAATAAACATTGTTATTGATAAACGCAAGGGAAGGAGACCATAATATATAATATGCCTAATGGGGTGACACGGATACCATTTTCATCGTTCATTCGTTTGGCTCTGACAAACATAACCTTCCCGTGTGATAAAATATATCTCAAAACTGTCCTTTTCCGTTATATGAAAATGGCTTTAATTCCAGACTCAAGGTCCAGTTTGTTGTGTGCCGATTAAAGAGGTCCTGCATTATATATTATTACATATTATAGTTACACACACACAGTGTGCGGACTGCGAACCATACTCCGGGGGAGCCTTTTTATATATTTTTTTGTTTGTTATTATTATTATTTATTTGGTCCATGGCGCGGGACTGTTATTGTGCCGCTTGCTGTAGTAGATGTGTAACGTTGTGGGACCACACATAATTCACACAGGACTGCATTGATGAAGACGCACATATTGGAATAGAACATGTTCAGATTAGCCCGTTTGATCCAATACTGGGACACGCCGCCTCTTTTATTGGAGCGTTGTTGTGCGCTCGATCGAAACATGTTCCTGCCGGAGCCGAGGGGCAATAGAGGGCCACCGCGGGCTGTTATGTTTTCAATCATTATTTTCTTTTGGACGATGTGGACCCCTTGCGTTCGGTTCGGCCGACATCCACAGCTTCTGTTACCCGGCCCGAATAGAAACGCGTCTGGTATTATGTGTGTCGGGCGCGTTGTCAGGATGGGGTGTGTGACAAGGCCGTGAAATTGTCTCTGGAGGTTTTTTGGCTCACATGCAGGAATCTGTTTAATAAGTCTGGTGGAGGAGTTGCTGATTATACTGTTTCACTATTGAGTCTTGTGGTTTACACTATGCAAGGAATGGATTGTCATGCTGAATCGGCCGGTTGTTTTGTTGTTTTTTGAAAATGTATTGTTTGATTGTTTTTTGATGGTTTTTGCTGTAAGGTTTTTTCTTATTATTTCCTTTTTTATTCCTTGTGAGAATGTGGTCTGGAACACAGCCCAATTGCTGAATACACACAGGAGAGGAGATTGGAGCATTTCAAGGGTTTTAATGAAAGCAGTAGTACAGGAATTGGAGGGGAATAGAACAGGGTTATAGTTCTTGTCTTGCGGCTGCCGCTGTGGCAGCGAGCGGGCAAGAGTCCTTGTTCTTGTCTTGGGGCTGCTGGGTCTGCAGCTGTGGCAGCGAGCGAGCAAGTGTTCCTCCTCGGGGACAGGGAACGTCCAGGCAGGAACGGTGGTTCTGGGACACAGGAGAAACAGGTTAGAGCAACGCAATACAAAGGGTAGATTCCTGCAGAGCTTTAGGTAGAGACGTCATACCTGGGTAGTGGTATTTAATACCACAACGACTTCTGGTCAGCGTCTTGGAGTTGAAGTAGGCACCTCGTTAACGGGGGATATGATGCAGCTGTGAGGAGTGTGCGAATCAGGGGGATGAAGTACAGCTGTGCTAGGTGATGTGAAGTGAAGTGATGCTGGTCGTATAAGCGTGAATGGAGGGGTGAATGGAGAAAGAGAGGATGAGGAGGAGTGTGTAGTGGATGGAGAGGGGGATGAAGAGGAGCGTGTGGGAACGTGAGAGGAAAAGGAGGGGGAGTGAAGTATGCCCGTGCTGTGATTATAACAGGACCCCCTCCTCTACGGGAGCCTCCTGGCGGCCCAGGCTTGTCAGGGTGAGCCCGATGAAAATCCCGGGCGAGACCCGGGTCCAGGATCATCTGCCGGGAGATCCAGCTCCGCTCCACCAGGCCGTAGCCCTCCCAGTCGACCAGATACTGGAAGCCGCGGCCGCGGCGCCGCACACCCAGCAACTCCCGGACCACGTAGGCCGGGTGGTCGTCTATCACCAGCGGAGGAGGAGGCTCTGGAGCAGGGGGAGACAGGGGACTGGAGACCACCGGTTTGAGCTGGGAGACATGAAAGGAGGGGTGGATGCGCATATGGGAGGGGAGCTGGAGTTTGACAACAGAGGGATTTATGAGGGACAGGATCTTGTAGGGCACCACGAAACGGGGGGTTAGTTTTCATGAGACGGATTTGAGTGGCAGGTCCCGAGACGAGAGCCATACCATCTGACCTGGTTTATAGTCGGGAGCCGGGGTCCGGTGGCGGTCGGCGAAGCGCCGGTTCTGGTCCGTAGTGCGGAGCAGCGCGGCCCTTGTCTTATCCCAGATTGTACTGCAGCGGCGGAGATGGTCCTGCACCGACGGCACGGCGATCTCCTCCTCCTGGGCAGGGAACAGCGGGGTTGGTAGCCCAAAGATAACTCAAAGGGGGACTGACCTGTGGCCGCCGAAGACAGGGAATTGTGGGCGTATTCGACCCACGGCAGGAAGGTGCTCCAGCCGGAGGGGTCCCGGGCTGTCACACAGCGGAGTGCAGATCCCAGGTCCTGGTTGGCCCGCTCCGACTGGCATTTGGTCTGCGGGTGGAACCCGGAGGAGAGACTGACCGTGGCCCCCAGAGCCCGACAGAAAGCCCTCCAGACCTGGGATAAGAATTGAGGGCCCCTGTCGGAGACGATGTCCGTCGGGATCCCATGGAGTCGGAAGACGTGGAGCACCATCAGGTCAGCGGTCTCTGCAGCAGAGGGGAGTTTGGGGAGAGCAACAAAGTGCACCGCCTTTGAGAAACGGTCAACAATGGTGAGGATGGCTGTGTTACCGTGTGAGAGGGGAAGGCCCGGTGACAAAGTCCAGGGCGACGTGCAACCAGGGCCGGCCGGGAACAGGGAGCGGACGAAGGAGCCCGGCGGGCGGTTGATGGGAGTCCTTTGCACAAGCACATATGGTGCACGCCAGGACGAAGGCGCGGGTGTTCTCTCTCATGGTGACCCACCAGAAGTGCCTCTTCAGCAGGGACAGGGTCCGGTCGATCCCAGGGTGGCAAGCGAACCGGGAAGCGTGAACCCACTCGAGCACCTGGGAGCGGACAAGGTCAGGGACAAAAAGCCGGTTAGGTGGACCGTTACCTGGGTCCGGCTGGGCACGCTGAGCCTCCCTGACGATGGACTGGATCTCCGAGGTGGCGGCGGCCACCAGACAGGATGTGGAGAGGATGGTGTCAGGGTGTGCGAGACCCTCCTCACGGACAAACTGCCGGGAGAGGGCGTCTGGCTTGGTGTTCTTGGAACAAGGCCTGTAGGTCAGGGTGAAATTAAACCTAGCAAAGAACAGCGCCCAGCGAGCCTGGCGGGAGTTTAGGCGCTTGGCCGTCTAGACGTAGGCAAGGTTATTGTGGTCCGTCCAGACCAGGAAGGGGACCTCCGATCCCTCCAGCCAGTGCCTCCATTCCTCCAGGGCTAGTTTAACCGCCAGGAGCTCCAGGTTTCCGATGTCATAGTTGACCTCGGCTGGGGTTAGGCGGTGCGAGAAGAAGGCGCAGGGGTGCAGTTTCTGGTCGGTGACGGAGCGTTGGAAAAGGACCGCCCCTACTCCGGTGCAGGAGGCGTCCACCTCCACCACAAACTGGCGGGACGCGTCCGGCTGGACGAGGATGGGTGCGGTGGTGAAATGCCGGTGCAGCTCGGCGAAGGCGGAGTCCACTTTGTCGGACCAGACGAAGGGCACGGAGGGCGAGGTGAGTTGGGTGAGGGGCGCCGTGACCAGGCTGTAGTCCCTGATGAAGCGCCGATAGAAGTTGGCAAACCCCAGGAAGCGTTGGAGCTGCTTGACGTTGGTGGGACGGGGCCAGTCGGACACCGCTCTGATCTTCTCGGGGTCCGCCCGGATCTTGCCGCCCTCAATGATGTAGCTGAGGAAACCGATGGAAGAGACGTGGAACTCACACTTCTCCGCCTTGACAAACAGCTTGTTCTCCAGAAGACGGTGGAGGACCCGGCGGACGTGATGGCCATGCTCCTCCATGGAGCGGGAGAAGATCAGAATGTCATCCAAATAGACGAAAACGGATCGGTGGAGTACGTCGCGGAGAACGTCATTGACGAGGGCCAGAAAGACAGCAGGGGCGTTGGTCAGTCCAAAGGGCATTACCTTGTACTCGAAGTGGCCGAGTGGTGTCTTAAAGGCTGTCTTCCACTCGTCTCCTTCCCGCATGCGGACAAGGTGATAGGCGTTCCTGAGGTCCAGTTTTGTGAAGATGTTGGCACCTTGCAGGGGCTCAAAAGCAGAGTTGATTAAAGGCAGGGGGTACTTGTTCTTTACTGTGATATTGTTAAGACCCCGGTAGTCGATACAGGGGCGAAGGGAACGATCATTCTTGGAAACTAAGAAGAATCCTGCGCCGACAGGAGCGGAGGAGGGGTGATTATGCCTGAGGCCAAGGACTCGTGGACGTACTTCTCCATTGATTCCCTCTCTGGGCGTGAGAGGTTGAACAGGCGACTAGCGGGGAGTGGCGCTCCGGGGAGTAAATCAATAGCACAGTCGTATTGGTGATGAGGAGGCAGGGAGAGAGCCTGTTGCTTGCTGAATACCGCTTTTAAATCATGGTAGTCAGGGGGAATAGCATACAGGTCAATGTTTTCATTGGGGGGGTGAGAACCAGCGGCCCCTAGTGGTGGCCGAGCCGATTGTAGACATGCGACGTGGCATTGGGCGCTCCAGCTGGTCACTAGGCCGGTAGGCCAATTGATAACGGGTTGTGTCATTTGAGCCAAGGCATGCCCAGGACAATGGGATTGTGGGGAGAGCTGGTAACATGAAACCGAATATTCTCGCTGTGATTCCCGGATAACAGAAGGCGGAGGGGTATGGTGTGTCGAGTGTGAGCAGTTTCCCGTTTAACCCCCTGGCGTCACAAGGTATCGGCAAGGCGTCAGTAGCGATGTGGTATTGGGAGACTACCCCGGCGTCGATGAGGTTCTCGTTGGCCCCTGAGTCAACCAGGGCGAGCCGCGGGAGCGATTGGTTATTTAGACATAGCGTGGTGCTGAATAGCATGTTTAGGCCGGAGCTGGGAGTGATATCAAGACTCGAACAGACGCCCAGCGGTACTGTCGAGCCCCGTCGTTTGGGCGAAGCGAGCACGAGACAACAGAGTGCCCTAATTGTCCGCAGTATAGACATGCTCCTGTGGCGAGCCGGTGACAGCGTTCGCTGGGAGGAAGGCGTGAGCGATCGAGATCCATGGGTTCGGAGGAACTACTTTCAGCGCGGCTGGCGCGGGGAGAGCGAGTCGGACCACACACAAGCAGATGAGGCTGGCTGGTCAAAAAGCAGACATACTGCTTGGCAAATACACAAGACACACGACGTGCACTCAGGACAAAGACCACATACACTATTGGGGCACTAATAAAAGACTAGGATAAGGGAGGAGGGGGGACTTCTCTGCTTTGACTTCGACTGGACACTGCTGCACTGACTGGACTAGACGGACGAGACTGCTGGACACTGACTGGACGGATGGACTCGACTGATGGTACAATGACTTGACTGCATTTTCTTTTATACACGACCGGCCGGTTGTACCAAGTAGATTTCAATTGTACCTTGCTTATTCACTTTTTATATTACTTTGCTTGTTCACTTTTTATAATAAATACCGTCAAAAGTGTTTAATCTCTTTTATCTTTAAATATCTTATTACAACTTTCACGTATCCGAGTTTAAAACGTGACATTCTGTACGACAAGTCATCAGGAAGGGCACAACTCTATCAGCTGAGTAACAATGTTCATCAAAGTGTTGTTTCCTACAGTGTAGGTTAGTATATTGACAAGTGCATGACAGTAAGGTTAGTTAGGGTTAGATTTTAATTTGTCTTGTTTTGCTTAGGTTGAATCCAGCCTCATCAATGAAAATAAATTCATGCGGCTGTGCAGCTCCATCCATGGCCATGATTCTCTGTAACAAAAGATACATATTGTGGATGGCATTACAGTACTCAAAACACATTACTACTACAGTGCTACACATACAGAACCCCCACCCCATCACACAGGTACCTGTGTAGCTCTCTGAATTGATCCATGTGGTACTGATACAATATTCAGCATATTCAGCTGTTACTGGATTTCACCAATACTGTATTGTAAATGTAAAGGACTGTAACACTTACCCGTACATATTCACGTCAAAGTCCTTTGACCCTGACACTGTTCCTCTCAAATGGGACCCTGTAGAGTTGCTTCATGGTGATGTTGTGCTTTACCAAGATGCGTCTGATGGTGGTGATGCTGACATGGTTGATGTTGTTGAAGACTTGCCTATCTGCAAGTATTTGTTGCCGTAGCTGGTGGAGACGGATTGCATTGTCTGCTCTCACTAGGTCCACAATGGCAAGTTCCTGCTGTTGTGTGAACAGGCTTGGCATCCACCCCAGAAGGTATTCTAGTCATTCTAGAGAAATACAACCACAAATTGTTATTGGTTTGCTTATTTTTCTTACAGTACTATATATACTGTACTTTACTGTATATACTGTACCATCCACTGTACTGAAACATCTCAATATAAGTAATCATGCAAAAGGAGCATTAGCACCCTGCAATACAGTACATGGTAATGTGATATGGTACAGTACTGTAAATACCATCTGAGTAGAGTAGAAAGTAGAGAGGTGAAGACATACCTGTTTTCCAGTTGGAATGTACTTATTATGGATGCCACTGTGAATCAGCTTAGATTAGGGTGGACTCTCTGCCCAGCTTCCCTCATAGTCAGGTTGATGACATGGTCCACCAAAGTTGCTCTTATATCATCAGAAATAGTGGTCTGTGGACTTCCGGTTTAGCATGGCGACGGGATAGACGTGTCTAGAGTGGCTCCTGCACAACTTGCAAACTATTTATTTATTTGACAAGCGACATGCTACAATTCACCATCTAAACTTTAAGACTAAAAGACGAATACTGCACTACGTTTCACAACATGACGGGAAGAGCAAAGCAAATTGATAAAACGTTGAAGGCAACTGCTGCTAACCTCCCAGCTACTGAACTTGCTAGCGGGGCTAAAGACATGCCTGCTTCCCCAGCCAAAGCTAACACGTCGTCAGCCTTGCCCAGCGACTTGGAGAACCTCCGTACTGCCATACTCACCGACACGACAGCAGTGGTCACCTCGCTGCTAGAATCAGCTCTCGCACCGGTGAATGGAACCCTGGAGGCAATAAAATCCACACTGGATATGCACGGACAACGGATCACCTCCGTCGAATCGGGCTTGTCTGACTACAGCGACAGAGTCGTCGAGGTGGAGGGCGCATATGCTCAACTCAAAACGGAGAACACTCTGCTAGCCGACAAGTTGGATGATCTTGAAAACCGCTCGCGCAGAGCCAACTTGAGAGTGATCGGCATCCCTGAAAAAATGGAAGGCGCGGATCCAATCCAATTCATGACCGAATTGTTTTCGGAGATTTGTGGTGCAAATCTTTTCCCCACGCCGCTCATACTCTTCCACAACTATCAAGACAAGGAGCGTGTTTTTGGGAAGAGAAGGGAGGATCTGCGGTACCATGGCCACAAGATCTCACTCTACCCTGACTTCAGCGTCGAACTGTCCCGAAAGCGCGCGGCTTACAACGACATGAAAGCCTGACTGTACAAGAAAGACATTCGTTTTGGAATTATGTACCCAGCTCGCCTCCGCGTGGACTTCGAACACCAAATGTTGTACTTTGATTCTCCCGCATCTGCTCAGACATTCTACAACGCTCATTGGCATGACTGAGGTAATTACACAACGGTCGGGGTTTGTTTACACACCTGCTTTAACGTAGGCTGGCTAACAGCTGGCATGGACTGTATAACGTTAACAAGCCAGCCTACTTGTTGTTGTTCCCCCCACTCTTTTCTTTACTCGACAAATCTCGAGTTGTTATTCAAGTTCTGTATCTTGCAGTTATTTCTATTTCTATAATGTGTCGCTTGTCACAGCGAAATGTTCTTTGATATATACTTTTTTTTCCCTCTACACTCTAAATTGGGAGCTCACGCTCTAGGTTAGGTTAGGTTCTAGGTTAGGTTCTAGGTTAGGTTCTAGGTTAAGGTCTGTGGATGCACCGGAAGTTTAGTAGCGATAATCTCTAGATGTGGGAAGAATAGAAGGGAACCTAGGATCGGAATGGGGAGGGGATTATTTTGGGGGTTACTTACACCATATGCGGTCCGAGAAAGGTCTGTATTTTCTGTTGTTATTGTTGTTTTTAAAGATGTTGTGGTTACACATACATGTGTTTATAGTTACTTATTTGTTATTTGTTTTTTCTTTATCACTTTGTGGAGTCTACAATACCCCTGCATATGGGACAATCAGACCACTCAAATCTTGAACTGAATCATGACTTCATCTAATAATGGGAGGGACAACTCGGTTAGACTGATCACGTGGAATGTCAAATCTATGAATGGGCCAGTCAAACGTTCAAGGGTTTTGCTCACCTAAGAAACTTGAAGGCAGATATCATGTTTTTGCAAGAAACTCACTTATTGAAAGCAGATCAAATTACACAAGCCTTGGATCAGCCAGGTATTTCACTCCAATTTTAATATTCGGGCAAGAGGTGTTGCGATACTGGTAAACAAGAAAGTTCAATTCACATCCTCTAACGTTATCTCTGACCCGGATGGCAGATATATAATAGTAACGGGCACTCTATTCCAAACCCTAGTGCTCCTAGTCAATATTTACGCTCCCAACTGGGATGATGTTGGTTTTATGAACAAGATCCTCTCCTCCCTCCCAAACTTAAACACACACCAACTTATTTTGGGGGGAGATTTGAACTGTGTTGTGGACCCGGTTTTGGATCGCTCTTCTCTAAGACCCTCAACACTCTCTAAAATGTCCAGGTCCTTATCAGCCTTTATGAGGGAAAATGGATGTGTGGACCCATGGAGATCTGCTAACCCACTATTAAAAGCATTCTCTTTTTTTTCACATGTACACCACTCTTATACCAGGATAGATACTTTTTTTATTGATAAAACCCTGTTAGACTCTGTCCGCTCAGTTGACTATTTAGCCATTGTAATTTCTGACCATGCGCCTATACAAATGGACATCTCCTTTACTCTGAATAGAAAAGATTGCCCTCCCTGGAGATTCGATACCTTGCTACTGAAGGAGAATGGGCTTCTAAAGGAAAAGCAGATGAGGCTGGTCTTATCAATAGAAGTTTATTCAACTTAAAGCATTGGTTTAAGAGTACAGAATTGATTTAGAACAGAACAGGAGTAATACAGAACCAAATTGATATGAAACCCGGCGCCGGTCAGAAAGGGAGGAAGAAGAAGAAGAGGCAGGTCCCTCCCCTTACATTGACCTTTATAGACATCTAGAACAGTTGATCACATGACAGCATGACCGGCGTCTCCTCCCCCGTAACATCATACGATCTCATCTATTCTGACCCAAAACCGGGATGTCATCATGTCCCCCCCCCCGTCCTGGTAAAGATCAATACATCCCACAGAGGTCTGTCAACATACCAGCAGAGATCTGTTAATATATTACAGAGCTCCGTGGTAGAGTGCAGACCGATAGCAATGATGATTCATAATCAGTTCATAATCAATTGATACATTTTCCACTACATTCCCCCTGTTGGGGCTGCCACCAGTCCCACCTATAGACAACGAAGAAAATGTAAACGTAAGTAATTTGAGTAAAAGTTAAAAATTAAAATTAAAAATAAAAATTAAATAAATTTGACCCCAACTAAGAACTTCCTGGAATAGAGTATTATCCTAAAAAAGAAAGAAAAGAAATACATAGCATAACCTCACTACCATCCTACTTCCACATTTCCATCTTGCTCCCGCCATCTTTTATGACTTATAGCCATAAACACTCTGTCCCACCAAGGATCTGTCCCTGGTGGGCTCATAGACACTTACTGAATCTTTCTACACTTCCAGCAGTCTGCTGAAACACTTTCCTTTACCGACTTTGCTCCTCCCCTCACTTACCGTGCACCGAGACACACGTTGTTGATTGAGAGTGAATATCACCGCTTCAGACTAACTCACAGACCCACCAATATGTGCATGTCCGTATCAAGAACGAATGTCTCAGAACCTACAATTGTGTTAAGAAACTTCCTGTCTCATCACATTTATTATATAGATTATTATATATCTATAGGAGAAAAAAAATAAAACTCTGTGTGAGAAGGGTAAAACTCAACTAATTGTAATCTTGTCGGTAATTCCCACTTCCAATCCACTCTGATTACCTATGGTGTATGACTGAATACATTTCCTGAGTCTAACCATGGTTCAGCCAACATTCAATACACTGGGTTATGCCAAAAGAAAAAAGGGTCATAGAAACATAGTTATCTTATATGAATGCAACGACAACAACCGTGAACACATTATAATCGCCTGACTATAACAACACTTTTTATTAATGTCCCACTCTGTCTCTCGTCCAGTCCACCGTCCACGACTCAGCCTGCCATCTTCTTGCCATGCGCTTTCCTGATGCCCCCCATCCCAGTACCAACCAGGCTCGAATCCTGCCTAGCTTCTGAGATAGGATGAGACCGGGCGTGTCCAGGTTGTTATGGCCGTAAGCCAGTCCTCTGTAAGCGAGAAAAGTCTGTTGGGATCTTCATCCTTCAGCTCCGGGAACCCCCTGCGACGTCCACTGTCCTTCCAGCACGTCTCAGCATGGCCCAATGCAACCTCCAAGAGGAAAGTTCAATTCAATTAGAATTTCCCACAATATCTAAATTTGGTTCTTAACCAACACCCATGACAGACAACATTTGACCAGCATCTTCCCCCATTTACTATACCCATACAAACTGTAGTTCTATTAAACCCCCACATGTAGTGTTCTGTCCATATGCCCAGACTATTGTCCTAATGACTTACCCATGGCACTAAGACCTCTGGATGTATAACTAATAGCTCTCATCATGCTCACAGCATGTGTTTATTCAATCAGTGTCACAGGGCTCCCAATTATCTTGGCATGATGATAATGGGAATTATGCTCGATTCTGGACTACATCCCTGTGAATGATTAATTAATATGTTTTTGAAATGGCTATATTAGATTATACAATGCATTTGAAAGAAGAATATTGACCCAAAACTCTTCAAATTGTATATTCCCCGGAACCCATCCAAAACACATGAATTTCACAACTGGCAGATAATGTATATACAGGAATTCGTGGATACTGCCAGTGGAGGCTTTACATATGTTATGCACACATTGGATGTAATTTCCTCATATTGCCCCCACAGTACCTGCTAACATCTGCCCACTTCCCCATACTGACTCCATCATATTCCTATATCAGAGCTGTCATGACCATCCTTATCAGTCCTCAGACTGGAGTACCACAAGGCTGTGTTCTCTGCTCATTCGTGTACATTAATGACTTAATTAGTCACCACGACTATTGCAAAATGATCAATCTGTGGATAATGTGGCCCTGATTGGCCCTCTTTTCGAGGACTAAGACTAGTTATAGAGCTGTAATTGACCACCTTTTAACTGATGCTTCTGAAAACTCATCGATTTCTAATACCGAAAATATGGTCATTTCATCCTTGCATCATGGTGCCATTGAAGATCATGCAGTATCACATTTTATGACATCATATTTATGAGGCATATGTCTTGTTTGCCTTTACTGGTTTGTTCATATCTAGGCTTTTGTTGCTCTTTTGTGCAAAATAACTCCCCTCGAGGAACAAATACATTTACATCTCATCCTTTACATAGATAGTGATATGTTCATGTGGTGAACATGCTAGCAAAGTTGCCCTAAATGGGTTGGCACAGGTGTTATTGCATTGCACTTAGCTTCAAGGTGCTGGCCTTTGTGTCAACGGCAGACGACTCGAACTTCCGTCCATCTCATTCCCCCTGTTGGGGCCCCTCAGAACCTCCACAGTCTCTGCTTGTCCTGCTCCATCTTCCTGACAGGCTGACACAGAACAAATATGCTTATACCATTGGCTTACACCCCACAGGGTAATCTTGTTGACCAATAACTCTTATAACAACAACTGCCCTTGTCTCTGTCTTGAAACGTCCGTTGGCGATGCTGAGTCGTGGTTCCTGTGGCCTGGACTGTCGTCAGAGCAGGTTGCATCACTGGCCTCCATACTTTTTATGTCACTCACTCCTTCAAAAGGTTGACAGAATGACAGTCATTAAAAATCAATCAAGACTCAAGAGGTTTTGTCCTAGTGACTCATTCTGGGCTCGCTTTGCAATTGCTCATGCAAAAGTCCTTTGCAGCGCGGACCTTAAGCTGCGATGCTGTGTTAAATTAGCGTTTTTGTTAGTTTGCTGGGATATCTTATAGCAAGTAGTAAGCATTTTAGTAAGCATTTACAGGTTAGTTTATTTGTTTGCACCGGTTTTTCTTGGTCCTAGCATGACCCATTTCCTAATTATTACTAATTCTTACGGGGTACCCCTCTTTACAGTGTCTCCAGCCCTGTACAACCTGTGAAGTAAGACATGGTTAATAATTTACAGATGCCAGAATAATCTCTGCTTTCTCCACCGCCCATCAACTCATTGGGAGAAAACAATTAACTTCACATGGCCCATTCATTCCGTCTGTCATGGTCAGTCAAATACACTTTTGTCAGTCTATTAATTAATTAATCACACTCCTGGTCATCTCTGGTTCACCTGAAATAGATATAAACAGTAGTTAATCAAATGTTCCATATTCCTTCAGCCTCACCTACTGTATATTCATAACATTATATCCATTCACATTCTCCCCCCCACAAAATGACCCCATCAATAGGTCAAATTGTGTAATGTGACAAGTCCCTCTGACGCTTCTAATCCCAATTTGGAAAATCGACTCCCCCCAACACACCCTCATCAAACTAACTGCATATGGATTCAGAACTACAGCTAGATAAAAAATGTCCATGTAATAGACAGCAATGTATTGTGTTCAATGGTACCCTGTGGTACAACTCTAGGAATGAATGAATGACCTTTATTTATATAGCACCCTTCACAGCACAAATACACAGCATGCTTTACACTACAGCTTAATATAAAAAACACAATAAACAAAACCAGAAATAAATGACAACAACAACAGACAGCAGTTAAAAACAGTGAACCCAGATAGAAAAAGTAGAATATAAGAATTTGGATAAAATCATGAGTCACTAACTAAACCAAAACTAGGAACAGTGAGAACAAAAATAAATGCCTATGTGTGACCAAAAGCCTGTCTGAACAAATGTGTTTTCAGTTGTTCTCTAAAAGAGCTTTCAGAGCTCACCGGTCCAGGGGGAGAGCGTTCCAGAGCCTTGGTGCTGTCACCTCGAAGGCTCGAACACCCCTTGTTTTCAGCCTGGACCTGGGGACCACCAGGAGGTGCTTAACCCCGACAGTGTGGAATTCCACAGGGAAACTACCTGGGGCCAGTCTTCTGTGTCATTTTTACAAATGCTTTGCCATGGGTATTAGAAAATACATGTATGGTTATGTATGCCTGATGATACTACAATGTATGCATCATCAGACAAGGCAGAAGAACTTAATGAAGTCCTTCAGAGATAATTGAACTTAGTGTCCACTTGGGTGTCTGAAAACAGGCTGAAGTTAAACATTCTTAAAAACAAAGAGCCTAATATTGGGATCCAAGCATGCTATAAGAAAAACGTGAAGCCAAATATATCTTTAGACGGAACAGCTATTGAGCAAGTTAGTTCTTTCTCACCTTGACTACTGTCCAGCTGTCCGGTCTAACGCCTCAAGATAAGAGCTCAATAAAATCCAGCTCACTCAGAACAGAGCGGCCCATCTGGCCCTGAACTGCTCAATGAGAAACAGTGTGGAAGTGATGCACACCAAGCTGTCGTTGTTTGAAAGTGGAAGACAGACTGGATTGCAGCCCGATCCTGTTCATGAGGAATATATATTGCAAGAGAACCTATCTGTTTGCCTCCACAGCTAACATGTACACCTGATCGACATAAGTATAACACTAGGCCTGCCTCTAGGGAAACGGTCACACTGCTACTACCAAACCCCAATGCAGCAAAGAAAACTGTTATATAGAGCCATGTCATATTGGAATAACTGCCAGTACACCAGTAAGATACGTTTTTTAAAAATAATCTGAAAAAAGCATTTGAGAGAAAACTAAATTATTTTACATTAAAGAAAAACACAGATACTGTAGTCCACACTGTAAAGATATGACTGTACATATATATACACCGGTCATGTGCGCCAACCCCTATCCACCGTTGAAAAGGACAGCTGATGCTATACTGCTATACTGATGCTATAATGCTATACACCCTGTTGATGGGGTAAAAAAAGGGTATCTTAAAATCAGGCTGGGACGGAATTTACAACAGAAGTCATGCTTTAGGGTGCAAAATGTACCGTCGTCCATAATTGACATTATGCCCATACTGCAAAAAATAAAAACAAACGTTCTTTCACGGGAGATTCACTGTATTATTCTCCAGATTACTTTAGTTTTTCTACTTTAAGTGTAAAAGCCATACAAATACAGTAAATTACCTACTATCAAAATATTAACCATTATATAAAGGTTGTAATCTGTAAATGTAATTGATTTTACTGTAACTTGACCATACGCATTTGTCAATCATTGATGCCAGACATTCAGCGCCTTCATGCAGCTTTTCCTACAGCGCTCTGCATCTGTCAACAAGTTCTCAACCAGTCAATCAATCATTCATGAGCCAAGTTTCTGCCAGTTAGTGGGAGGGGGGGGTTCCAATTCTGGTCAATGGGCCAATCCCACGTTGCACTTTGCTAGAACATATACGTTGACGTGTCTGTGCCTCGTGAAGGCCACTCGTCCGATCCAAAAATAGAGTTGTCCTTTAATGTTTCTTTAAATATATATTTTATTAAATAATCTCATCTACCTATGTCAACACAGTCCCCCCAAACCACCCCTGATTACTATAAGGCTTGGTATTCCTGGTATATTTTGTTGATCGGCCCTTTAATACAAATATATATATATACTATTTTAACCCCAAATGCTTGAAGATCTTCTTATTATTTATCGATAGACCCACGGTGATTCGTGCCAAAACAGTTTGAGAGAGAGAGAGAGAGAGAGAGAGAGAGAGAGAGAGAGAGAGAGAGAGAGAGAGAGAGAGAGAGAGAGAGAGAGAGAGAGAGAGAGAGAGAGAGAGAGAGAGAGAGAGAGAGAGAGAGAGAGAGAGAGAGAGAGAGAGACCCTCAGTTACCTCTGTGCTCCCCCCTGGGACGCTGGCCGCCCATAATCAGAGCCAGATCGGTAAAACGACCTACACTCAAACTGTCTGTGACCCGTCCTTCCGCAGTTCCAACAGTGTTGACGGGGAAATGGTTGACCCCTCCTCGTATCCCACGAACCAGACTGCCTATTTGGTATCTGTGGCTTCACATGGGCACCGGGCCCTTGCTGTCGCCCAAAGTCGGAGCCAGGTTGGTAGAGCGCTCCACAGACAGATTCCCTATGCCCTTGCTTCCCGCAGTTCCAACAGTGGAAACAGGAAAATGGTTGACCCCTCCCCTTTCCCTGTGTACCCTGCAAGCCATAGGTCATCTGTCGCCCGGGGGCCTGTGACCGTGGATTATTCATCATTGGTGGCCGACCTGCTACGTAGTTGTGAATAATAGCGTCATCACACGGGCAAAGGCCAGAGGCGCCCCTGGGAGGCAAACCTATGTCACAATTCCCAGCGCGCTTCTGCCAGTGTGCAATTATTGACAGAATCAAATCCTCTAAAATTGGTTTCAACTCCATAAACATCACATCTACAAATTCAGCAGCCACCTTGTCTGGTTCCTGCCGTACCTGCATGCGCTCGTCCCAGCGGACACCTATTGAAATAATTAGATCTCTCAACAAAGGGTTAAATTCAGTCAACATGTCCTCTGCCGTGAAATTAGCCGCCATCTTGTTTATTTCAGCTGGTGGGCCGGCCCTATTCAGCTCAAACAGTTATGACAAGTTTGTGTGTGTGTGTGTAGTCAGTTCTTTGTGTGTATGTTGTTGCCTATGTGTGTGTGTGACTGTGTGTATGTCTGTATGTGTATATTATGTGTCTTTGTGTGCGTGATTGTGTGTCTAACCACCAGGTGTCAGTGAGACCCAGTTAGCACCCGACCTCTAACTTACAAACAAAACAAACAAAAACAGCAGCCAAGTCCTGTTAATTATTGACCCATCTCGTATTCTTATCACAATATGGTTGGACTTCACCGCTTGAGCAAACATAAGATTTGAAATTGGCAGAACGCCCAGAATGTTATGGTTTGTAACCGACCCCAATCGCACAACACAAGACAGGTATGAGAGTAAGCCAAGAACAGGGCATTTATTAAAGACAACAAAAAGCGGCACTGTCCCTTTAAGGGAGAACACAAAAATACTGAACAAGGAAAAGGGCAATGTGCCTTTAAGAGGCGAGCAGGCTAAGGGGAAGGCTAAGGGAGAACACAAAATACTGGAAACAAGAATTAGGGAAAATTGGCACTGTGCCTTTAAGAGGCGAGCAGGCTAAGGGGCTAAGGCCAAAGGACAGGGCAGGAACAGGGGCACTGGAGAGGGGAACAGGGACAGAGGCCCGGGGAGGCGGGCTGGAGACAGGGACAGAGAAAACAGGGTTAAGGCCTTGGACAGGGCGAGGGCCAGAGCTGCTTACAGGGATGGAGTAGGAGCTCACAGGCTAGACGTCTGGAGTGGTGTGCGTCGGCTTGAAGAGCGCGCCGGCTCGGAGAGACGCATCCTCCCGTAGAGAATTAGAGAGCGATGCGCGTCTGGAGAAGTAGCGCGCCGGCTAGAAGTCTGGAGTGGTGCGCGTCGGCTTGGAGAACGCGCCGGTTCGGAGAGCGCGCCGGCTCGGAGAGACGCATCGTCCCGTAGAGAAATAGAGAGCGATGCGCGTCGGAGTAGTAGCGCGCCGGTTAAACGTCTGAAGTGGTGCGTGTCGGCTTGTAGAACGCGCCGGTTCGGAGAGCGCGCCGGCTCGGAGAGACGCATCCTCCCGTAGAGAATTAGAGAGCGATGCGCGTCTGGAGTAGTAGCGCGCCGTCTAAACGTCTGAAGTGGTGCGCGTCGGCTTGGAGAACCCGCCGGTTCGGAGAGCGCGCCGGCTCGGAGAGACGCATCCTCCCGTAGAGAATTAGAGAGCGATGCGCGTCTGGAGTGGAGCGCGTCTGCTGTAGGAGCGCGTCTGCGCGGGGTCTGGAGTGGAGCGCGTCTGCTGTAGGAGCGCGTCCGCTGTAGGAGCGCGTCAGCTGTAGGAGCGCGTCCGCTGTAGGAGCGCGTCTGCTGTAGGAGCGCGTCTGCGCGGGGTCTGGAGTGGAGCGCATCTGCTGTAGGAGCGCGTCTGCGCGGGGTCTGGAGTTGAGCGCGTCTGCTGTAGGAGCGCATCCGCTGTAGGAGCGCATCTGCTGTAGGAGCGCGTCTGGCGCGGGGTCTGGAGTGGAGCGCGTCTGCTGTAGGAGCGCGTCTGCTGTAGGAGCGCGTCTGTGCGGGGTCTGGAGTGGAGCGCGTCTGCTGTAGAAGCGCGTCTGCTGTAGGTGTGCGTCTGCTGAAGGAGCGCGTCTGTTGTAGGGTCTGGAGTGGAACACTGGAATACCTCCCGTAGAGAATTAGAGAGCGCAGGCTGTGTCCCACTCCAGGCAAACGGCGACAGGTGGCGATGGCTGGCACCTCGTCTCACGCCGGAGAAGAACCAGCATACAGATTACAGAAACAGATACAGATAGAGAATCTCCCGTAGGAGCTTACAGATAGAGAACGACCCGACGAGGACTGGGGGGGAGAACGAGGTATTTAAAGCCCACAGGGCTCAGTGACCAACGGTGTCAGGTGCGTGATGGTAATTGATACTTGACTTAGAAGTGTGTGTTCGGCACGGACCAATCAAACACATAATGAAAGGTAGTCCAAGGGTGTGGGCTGCTGAAGAGCAGACGAGAGTAAACGAACGCGAGGGTGGGGGCTGGAGAGGTGAGGAGAAAGGGAATTAAAGGTCCAGGGAACAGGAATTAAAGGTCCAGGGAAGAGGCGAACCTCACAGTAACGACAACGCGAGGGTGGGGGCTGGTGAGGTGAGGAGACAGGGAATTAAAGGTCCAGGGAACAGGAATTAAAGGTCCAGGTAAGAGGCGAACCTCACAGTACCCCCCCCTCCACGGGAGCCACCGGGCGACCCAAAAATACAGACAGAGGGGCAGGGGACATAAACAAGGCAACAAACAAAAAATTGGGCCATGCTAGCAGGGGAAGCTACACCAAAAGTGGGGCTAGCAGAGGGACAGGGAAGCTGCCAGGGCACTGCTAGCTACAGGGCCTATGCTAGCTGTACTGCTACATTAACATAGAGGCTGCGCTAGCTGCCGGAGCTAGGCTAGCAGACAGGGCTGGACCAGCATGAGAGAACAAGCTAGCTGGAAGGACAGTCCTAGCTGTGGGGAACTGACCTTGCTAGCTGAAGGGGCAGCCCTAGCAGTGGGGAAAACTGACCTTGCTAGCTGAAGGGGCAGTCCTAGCAGTGGGAGAAAACTGACCTTGCTAGCTGAAGGGGCAGTCCTAGCAGTGGGGAAAACTGACCTTGCTAGCTGAAGGGGCAGTCCTAGCAGTGGGGAAAACTGACCTTGCTAGCTGAAAGGGCAGTCCTAGCAGCGGGGAAACTGACCTTGCTAGCTGAAGGGGCAGTCCTAGCAGTGGGAGAAAACTGACCTTGCTAGCTGAAGGGGCAGTCCTAGCAGTGGGGAAAACTGACCTTGCTAGCTGAAAGGGCAGTCCTAGCAGCGGGGAAACTGACCTTGCTAGCTGAAGGGGCAGTCCTAGCAGTGGGGAAACTGACCTTGCTAGCTGAAGGGGCAGTCCTAGCAGTGGGAGAAAACTGACCTTGCTAGCTGAAGGGGCAGTCCTAGCAGTGGGGAAAACTGACCTTGCTAGCTGAAGGGGCAGTCCCTAGCAGTGGGGAAACTGACCTTGCTAGCTGTAGGGGCAGTCCTAGCAGTGGGAGAAACTGACCTTGCTAGCTGAAGGGGCAGTCCTAGCAGTGGGGAAAACTGACCTTGCTAGCTGAAGGGGCAGTCCTAGCAGTGGGGAAAACTGACCTTGCTAGCTGAAAGGGCAGTCCTAGCAGCGGGGAAACTGACCTTGCTAGCTGAAGGGGCAGTCCTAGCAGTGGGAGAAAACTGACCTTGCTAGCTGAAGGGGCAGTCCTAGCAGTGGGGAAAACTGACCTTGCTAGCTGAAAGGGCAGTCCTAGCAGCGGGGAAACTGACCTTGCTAGCTGAAGGGGCAGTCCTAGCAGTGGGGAAACTGACCTTGCTAGCTGAAGGGGCAGTCCTAGCAGTGGGAAAGCTACACAAAAAGTGGAGGCCAAGCCGAGGGACCGGGTTAGCTGCCTGGGCATGGCTAGCTACAGGGCCTATGCTAGCTGCAAGGGCTGCATTAACATAGAGGCTGTGCTAGCAGCCGGGGCTAAGCTAGCAGACTGGGGCCAAGCTGGTAGTAGAGGCCTGGCAATCTGCAGGGGAGCTAACGAGGCTAACAGGGAAGCTAACAGGGGAGACTAACAGGCTAACAGGGGAGCTAACAGGGAAGCTAACAGGGGAGTCAACAGGGGAACTAACAAAGGCTAACAGGGGAGCTAACAGGCTAACAGGGGAGCTAACAGGGGAGTCAACAGGGGAACTAACAAAGGCTAACAGGGGAGCTAACAGGGGAGACTAACAGGCTAACAGGGGAGCTAACAGGGAAGCTAACAGGGGAGCTAACAAAGAAGCCAACAGGGGAGACTAACAGGGAAGCTAACAGGGGAGCTAACAAGGCTAACAGGGGAGCTAACAGGGGAGACTAACAAAGGCTAAACTCAACATACACCGTCTGTGCTGGCTGGGGTCGTCGACTGGTCGGGTCGTACTGTTGTGGTTTGTAACCGACCCCAATCGCACAACACAAGACAGGTATGAGAGTAAGCCAAGAACAGGGCATTTATTAAAGACAACAAAAAGCGGCACTGTCCCTTTAAGGGAGAACACAAAAATACTGAACAAGGAAAAGGGCAATGTGCCTTTAAGAGGCGAGCAGGCTAAGGGGAAGGCTAAGGGAGAACACAAAATACTGGAAACAAGAATTAGGGAAAATTGGCACTGTGCCTTTAAGAGGCGAGCAGGCTAAGGGGCTAAGGCCAAAGGACAGGGCAGGAACAGGGGCACTGGAGAGGGGAACAGGGACAGAGGCCCGAGGAGGCGGGCTGGAGACAGGGACAGAGAAAACAGGGTTAAGGCCTTGGACAGGGCGAGGGCCAGAGCTGCTTACAGGGATGGAGTAGGAGCGCACAGGCTAGACGTCTGGAGTGGTGCGCGTCGGCTTGAAGAGCGCGCCGGCTCGGAGAGACGCATCCTCCCGTAGAGAATTAGAGAGCGATGCGCATCTGGAGAAGTAGCGCGCCGGCTAGAAGTCTGGAGTGGTGCGCGTCGGCTTGGAGAACGCGCCGGTTCGGAGAGCGTGCCGGCTCGGAGAGACGCATCCTCCCGTAGAGAATTAGAGAGCGATGCGCGTCTGGAGTAGTAGCGCGCCGGCTAAACGTCTGAAGTGGTGCGCGTCGGCTTGGAGAACGCGCCGGTTCGGAGAGCGCGCCGGCTCGGAGAGACGCATCCTCCCGTAGAGAATTAGAGAGCGATGCGCGTCTGGAGTAGTAGCGCGCCGGCTAAACGTCTGAAGTGGTTCGCGTCGGCTTGGAGAACGCGCCGGTTCGGAGAGCGCGCCGGCTCGGAGAGACACATCCTCCCGTAGAGAATTAGAGAGCGATGCGCGTCTGGAGTGGAGCGCGTCTGCTGTAGGAGCGCGTCTGCGCGGGGTCTGGAGTGGAGCGCGTCTGCTGTAGGAGCGCGTCCGCTGTAGGAGCGCGTCTGCTGTAGGAGCGCGTCCGCTGTAGGAGCGCGTCTGCTGTAGGAGCGCGTCTGCGCGGGGTCTGGAGTGGAGCGCGTCTGCTGTAGAAGCGCGTCTGCTGTAGGTGCGCGTCTGCTGAAGGAGCGCGTCTGCTGTAGGGTCTGGAGTGGAACACTGGAATACCTCCCGTAGAGAATTAGAGAGCGCAGGCTGTGTCCCACTCCAGGCAAACGGCGACAGGTGGCGATGGCTGGCACCTCGTCTCACGCCGGAGAAGAACCAGCATACAGATTACAGAAACAGATACAGATAGAGAATCTCCCGTCGGAGCTTACAGATAGAGAACGACCCGACGAGGACTGGGGGGGAGAACGAGGTATTTAAAGCCCACAGGGGCGCTAATTAGAACACACATCAGGTGCGTGATGGTAATTGATACTTGACTTAGAAGTGTGTGTTCGGCACGGACCAATCAAACACATAATGAAAGGTAGTCCAAGGGTGTGGGCTGCTGAAGAGCAGACGAGAGTAAACGAACGCGAGGGTGGGGGCTGGAGAGGTGAGGAGAAAGGGAATTAAAGGTCCAGGGAACAGGAATTAAAGGTCCAGGGAAGAGGCGAACCTCACAGTAACGACAACGCGAGGGTGGGGGCTGGTGAGGTGAGGAGACAGGGAATTAAAGGTCCAGGGAACAGGAATTAAAGGTCCAGGGAAGAGGCGAACCTCACACAGAATTGTGTCGGTGGTGGGGTTAATGGTTTACAGAAGCGCCGGAAGGTCGCTGGTTCGATTCCTGCCACTAAAGTGCGCTTGTGCAAAGCACTTGACCCCCAACTGATCCAGTGGAGTTGCTCAGTGACCAACGGTGTCAGACTGTGGTTGTACTGGCAGCTCCCAGGTGTGAATGGAAAAATATCAAATGTCTTCAAGAATATGTCTCATGTGGTTGTTCTTGTTAAAAACAAACAGAACAAGGACTTGTTCCTCAATCCATCATATGTACTCATACATGTTATTCTTTCTATTAGTCAAGAAAACGGTGTATAGGCTATACCTGGTAGGCGTCTTGTATCGGTCTCTGTACCAAACAGTTACTTGTTCCCACTGTAACTGTAACTATGTCCTATTGGGGTGTATAACAGGGGTCCTTTTAAGCAATGTACAATTATTTAATACAGCAGAGAGCAGGGGCCTGCTCTTTATCCAATCCTGTTCATTTATGAACAGATTACCTGTTGTTGACTTGAATTTCGACTTTGCTGAGTGGTGGGCGAGTTGAGATCAATCCAGTTTTTGTCTTTTTAGACAAACAGAGGAGAAAGGATAGCCACGTGTTTATTTCACACAATTTATCAAGATCACATTGCGTATCTCATATCTCAGCTCAAATTGGCTCAGTCTACTGTACTTGTAACAATGTACACCGACAGTTTAAGATATGTAATATAGGTTACAGATATATATAGCCCGCCTACCGTACAATATATATAAAGGTCACAGACTGCTCTCCAAATAGCTTCGCCTGTCATACAATATATAAAAAGGTCACAGACTGCTCTAAATAGCCTGCCTGCCGTGTAGTAAAGTTTACAGACTGCTCCAAAATAGCTTCGCCTGTCATACAATATATAAAAAGGTCACAGACTGCTCTAAATAGCCCACCTGCCATGTAGTAAAGTTTACAGACTGCTCCAAAATAGCTTCGCCTGTCATACAATATATAAAAAGGTCACAGACTGCTCTAAATAGCCCGCCTGCCGTGTAGTAAAGTTTACAGACTGCTCCAAAATAGCTTCGCCTGTCATACAATATATAAAAAGGTCACAGACTGCTCTAAATAGCCCGCCTGCCGTGTAGTAAAGTTTACAGACTGCTCCAAAATAGCTTCGCCTGTCATACAATATATATAAAAGTCACAGACTGCTCTAAATAGCCCACCTGCTGTGTAGTAAAGTTTCACAAACAATCCGTAATGATTAAGTCTGCCATAGTATAAAGTTTCACAAACAATCCGTAATGATTAAGTCTGCCATAGTATAAAGTTTCACAAACAATCCGTAATGATTAAGTCTGCCATATAGAAGAGAGAAATGGCGGGGGGGGGGTGTTAGAGAGTAAAGGTTTACCGAGGGCGGTAGAGGGAAAGAGAGAGAGACCAGTAGAAATAGAAGGATATACAAAAAAAGAAAGCAACGCTTAAACCAAGAATCAGATCAATTGCCTTTCAAATGTAAATTTGGCCTTTAAAGGATACATTTTTAGTGCCAGCCTCCATCGTCTCCATTCTTTACATGTTATTTTTAGCTGCCAACTGAGCCAGTCAGTCGGCCAGGCTCAGGCTGCTCTCTCGCAGAATGACTATATCAGCAGATAATTTCTAAAAGCCAAGCGCTTACCTCTGGGGTTGTCGACCTATCTGCCGATTTCTGCGAGAGAGTTCTCCACGAGCCGGACCGGCCGAGGAGCCCAGGGCGACAGCCAGACGTCAGGGTCACCAATATGAAGGAGAATGGGCTTCTAAAGGAAAAGCAGACGAGGCTGGTCTTATCAATAGACGTTTATTCAACTTAAAGCATTGGTTTAAGAGTACAGAATTGATTTAGAACAGAACAGGAGTAATACAGAACCAAATTGATATGAAACCCGGCGCCGGTCAGAAAGGGAGGAAGAAGAAGAAGAGGCAGGTCCCTCCCCTTACATTGACCTTTATAGACATTCTAGAACAGTTGATCACATGACAGCATGACCGGCGTCTCCTCCCCCGTAACATCATACGATCTCATCTATTCTGACCCAAAACCGGGATGTCATCATGTCCCCCCCCCGTCCTGGTAAAGATCAATACATCCCACAGAGGTCTGTCAACATACCACCAGAGATCTGTTAATATATTACAGAGCTCCGTGGTAGAGTGCAGACCGATAGCAATGATGATTCATAATCAGTTCATAATCAATTGATACATTTTCCACTACACTACTTTCCGACAAGGGATTCTGCAACAAAATTTCAAAGTCAATTGATGACTTCTTACTCATCAATAGATCGGATTCAATATCTCACTCACTGTTGTGGGAGACTTTAAAAGTGGTTCTGCGTGGTGAAATTATTTCCTATGTAGCCCATGCGAACAAAACCCAGAGAAAGCGGTTGCAAGACCTTACAGATTCTATTCTCCAGCTTGATGGTGAGTACGCCGCAGACCCTTCACCTGAATTGTATAAAAATAAGCTAGATTTGCAGTCTGAATTCGATCTATTATCCACAAAGAAAGCTGAAGGTCTGCTGCTCCACTCCCGCGGCCTGTCGTATGAATATGGAGACCAGAACAGTCGGCTGCTTGCACATCACCTCAAGCGCAGAGCAGCCTCCAGGCTGAACCCACAGATAAGGGATAGCTCTAATAACATGGTCTCGAAACCCAAGACATTAACAAGGCCTTTGAAGTGTTTTACTCCACTCTCTACACATCCGAACCCCCTCCCGACAGAATATATATGGATACTTTTTTAAATGACCTAGAATTCCCGTCTATAGACCCGGAGCTGGCTAAGGATTTAGACAGACCATTGAACATTGAGGAGATCAAGGAGGCTATCAATGCTATGCAGAGTGGCAAGGCACCGGGTCCAGATGGCTATGAGGCAGGTTTTTATAAAAAGTTTTGTGACAAACGCGCCCCGCTTCTGATGGAAATGTTTAACGAGTCCCTGAAAAATGGGACACTGCCACATACACTCATCCAAGCAACAATTTCCCTCCTACTTAAAAAGGACAAAGACCCCACAGATTGTGGATCGTATCGCCCAATTTAGCTGATTAACAACGATGGAAAGGTGATGCCATTGCCAAGGTGATGGCTAGGCGTCTGGAGAACATCTTACCTCTGATTATTTCTAAAGACCAGACTGGCTTCATTAAGGGTTGCCACTCCTTTTCTAACATTCGCAGACTCTTGAATAGTATACACACTTCAGGTCCTTCTCTCCCTCCTGAGGTAATTATATCTCTGGACGCCGAGAAGGCCTTTGACCGCGTGGAGTGGGAATACTTGTTCACGACTCTGCAGAAATTTGGGTTTGGGGACACATTTATTTCATGGGTCCGGCTACTCTACTCCGCCCCCTTGGCCTGTGTTACTACCAACTCTATAAACTCCCCTTATTTCCCACTCTCCAGAGGGACACGCCAGGGTTGTCCTTTGTCTCCGTTATTGTTTGCCATCGCCGCTGAACCTCTATCCATTGCACTCAAGTCCTCGCCCCACTTCCGTGGTATCACCCGTCACGGAGTCGAACACAGGGTCTCCCTTTACGCTGACGACCTTCTGCTCTATTTGACGCATCCTATTACCTCCATCCCTCACATAAAATCTATGTTGAGACAGTTTGGCTCTTTCTCAGGCTATAAGCTGCATTTTCATAAAAGTGAATGTTTCCCCATTAACAACTCAGCCTTACAAATTACACAATCTTCAATTCCCTTTCGTCTGTCACAATCAGGCTTTAAATATCTGGGCATAAAGATCACCCACACCTTAAACTCTATTTTTGAAGCTAACTTCCCCCCATTAATCACTAACATGAAAGCTGACTTTCAACGTTGGAGCAGCCTGCCCCTCTCACTCTCCGGTAAAGTACAATGTGTTAAAATGAATATCCTGCCCAAATTCCTGTATGTCTTTCAATGTCTCCCTCTATTTCTACCCAAATCCTTTTTTCTCACAATAGACCAAGCAATATCTGCCTTTATCTGGGGGGGAAAGATCCCTAGAATAGGCAAAGCCATCCTACAAGGACCTAGGGGGTCAGGTGGACTTGCATTCCCTAATTTCATGCACTATTACTGGTCTGCCAACATCCATAAAATTATTCTTTGGTTAAAAGCCCCAGAAACTGACTGGTGTAGTTTAGAAGCGCAATCGTGCTGTTCATCCTCCCTGGCAGCTCTGGTCTACTCTTCTTTCCCTCTCTCTCCTTCCCGGCACTCCTCAAACCCTGTTGTTCTGTCCACTTTAAAGATTTGGATACAGTTTCGTCACCACTTTAAACTCTGTTTTGAGGCCTATTAGTAATAACCACCTGTTTGTTCCCTCCACTCTGGACTCGTCTTTTACACGCTGGAACAGACTCGGAATAAATAGTTTCAAGGATCTATATGACGGTGACACTTTCTCCAGTTTTAGCTCCTTGTGTCTCCAATTTGGTCTTCCACGCTCCGATCTATTTCGTTATCTTCAGATACGTCATTTTGTATGTGCACAATTTGACTCATTTCCTAGCCCCCCTCAACGATCAAATTGGGAGAGGCTCTTGGGTCTATCACCAAACCAAAAAGGGCTTATATCTGTAATTTATCAAAATACTATGTGCTTGACCAAAGACAAAAGCGCTAAGACGAGGTCCAGGTGGGAGGAGGAGCTGGGGGTGGAACTGACAGAGGAGTGGTGGGGGGAGCACTGGATAGGGTGAATTCCTCCTCCACTTGTGCCAGACTCAGCCTAATACAGCTAAAGGTGGTACACAGAGTATACTACAGCAAAGCAAGACTAGCTGAAATCTACCCAGACTCCAATCCCAATTGTGACCGCTGTAATAGTCCACAAGCTGATCTCTCTCACATGTTTTGGTCCTGCCCGGGGCTTAGACCATTATGGTCCTCGATATTCAATGTGCTCTCGATAGTACTAGATACCACAATACAGCCCTGTCCACTGTTGGCCATTTTCGGCGTACCGGCTGAGCCTCTCCCTATTAAGCCAAACGATACTGACATGTTGGCTTTTGCCACGCTCTTGGCCAGACGGAGAATACTCCTAGCCTGGAAATTGGCTACACCTCCCCCTTCTCCGCCTGGCTAAAAGATATGGTCTTGTTTCTAAAACTAGAGAAGATTAAGTATGCACTTAGAGGAGTTAACGAAAGATTCTTTTAAAAGTGGCAGCCGTTCATTTCTTACTTTAACAGCCTATCTGTTCTCCCTCCTGACTGAGTGTCTTCCTTCTTTGAGCGATCCTCCCATCTAACCAGGCCCAACAGTACTATGTAATACGACCAGATAACTATGTATATACTCTATAATTGATTAATGTACCATATCTGACTCAGACTATTTTCCTTTTGTTTATTATTTTTTATTATATTATTAAATTTTTCTTTGTTATATTTGTATTTTGTATTATTTAATACAATTTTATTTAATTGTATTATTGTCAGTAGCAATTGTTATTATCGTCTGTATTTTAACCTTTTCTCTTGTTGCATGTTATGTATGTAACCCTACCTGTTGATCCGTTGGGCGGGTGGGTGTGTGGGTTTGGGGGTGGGATGGGTGGGGTAGATTATACAAAAAAAGGGAAAAAGGGTGAATGAATAATTCTGACTTTGTAATTGTACAAACTTGCTTCACCAATAAAAACGTTTGTTTAAAAAAAATTTATAACTGTACCTCCTCGCCCCCATGCTGCTATGACGCCCAACTTTTGCCAAGGGGATCAATAAAGGAATATCTTATCTTAAAACCCAAACAAATAAAAATAAAAATAAAAAATATAGTGGTCCGTGCTTGGCCTCCTCGACATTGACCTTGTCCTCCTCTTCCTCTTCCTCCTCCTCTTCCTCTACCTCTGCCTCTCACTCTCCCTGCATCCATGCTTGCGAAGTTCTCGAAATGGCTAAACTGAGGCCTTTTTGTAGCTGTATTTTGGATACATATATTGAAATTATTTTATTGGGAAAAACCACTTGAGATACAGTATCTCGTTTTCGAGAGGGTCCCACATTTTGTGCAATGTAACACATGACACACAACAACAACAAAAATTAAATAAATACAGGACATACAAAAACACAACAGAACAAGTACACATTGTAAGAGGATATGTCTCATTATAAGAGGATAAGAGGATATGTCTCAATCTCCATCATAAGAGGCCCACTCCACGGCAGTCACATGACGCTGCCACCGCAGGGCAAACAGATATGCTTACCTTGCGATGACACCGCCAGGCAGCCGCCGCGAGAAAGGCCCAACAAAACATTCAAAGGGTGAGTAGAATACAGGATGTAATAGAAATTGAGCTCCAGGACTGGCAGGAGAAGAGGAGCAATCAACCTGCCCAACAAGCGCCCCAAATCAACCAATCGGCCCCCCCTGCCTAAAAATAGGAGTAGAGCCAACTAGCTAACCCGTAACACCCGCATAAAGGACGGCTGTGCCCCACGTCCCCTCACCAGCGCAGGAGCCCCACCAAGGAAGCATGTACACTTGACAATAAAATTAGAACAAAGAGCATTTTTAAAGAGGTAAAATGAAGATATGGACCGAATGGTCACCGGAAGATTGTTCCAGTCCGAAGGGGCTTTGAACATGAAAGATTTCTTGGCCATTGCTTTTGAAAATGGAGAAACTGTGAAAAAATACTGTACAGAGTGTCTTAGACCAGTGGTTCCCAAAGTCGGGGTCGCGACCCAAAGGTGGGCCGCGAGCAGCCACGGGAGGGCCGCGAGATGATTAAAAAAAAATCCAAAAAAACTTTTTTTTATTTTTATTTTTTTTTGCCACTGAACTTAGAAGCAGGCCAGGACAGTGTTTCTAGTTGTATTCTAAAATTCTATTCTATTGTATTCTAAAATGTGACTATATGGTTTTATATTAACTTAATAAATAAACAAAAACGAAAAATCTACTTATTTCAACGAACATTTCAAACTAAATAACAGATTATGCGAATAAAACGCTGAAAACAACCGAAGCAATAATAGTATTTTAATGAGGCTATTATTATTATCATTATTATTTTGCAACAAGTTAGCCCTCTCATAAATAGCACATATAAATGAATAACTAACTTGAACTAACTTAATAGGATTGAAGTGATATTTGACTTAAAAAATCGGTCGCCTGGCAAAAAAAGAAAAAAAAGAAAGCCTGACGATGTGCATTGGGCCGTGGCTCTCTGACGCCTTATTTTCTGGGTCCCGGCCTGAAAAGTTTGGGAACCCCTGTCTTAGACGATAAGTGCAAGAGAAAGGGACCATCAACTGTTTCAGGTAAGCAGGATAGTCAGAATGGATACATTTGAAAATCAATTGCAGCCAATGTCTCTGTCTTCTTAAAGTAGGAGAAGGCCAGTCTAAGGTTTGATACATAGTACAATGGTGGGTTGTGAACGGACAGTCAAGAACAAATCTGCATAGTCTATTGTGATTGTTGTCTATGTATCTTGTGTATTTACCCTCTGTACAGCACTTTGGTTGACACGCGTCATGTGAAATGTGCTTTATAAATAAATTTGATTGATTGATTGATTGATTGTAAGCCACATTTAGAGGTGATAAATGGGTTTTGGAAGCAGCTTGATAGACAACATCTGCATAGTCCATTAATGGCAAAATAAGTTGTTGTGCAAGTCTCTTTCTAACAGTGAAGCAAAAACAATGTCTAGCTCTATAAAGGGCTCCAATGCTGCGATTCATTTTAATAACAGTAGAGGTAATATGGAAATTGAATGAGAGTTCGGGGTCAAACCATACTCCCAAATACTTGATGCGTTCAGCTTTATGCAGAGGTGTATTATCGGCACATAAGATAACGCATGCCTTAGATTCGGTTGCCTTCAGTCTTTTCCGAGTACCAAAAATCATAAAGTGCGATTTGGTTTTGTTTAGTATTAGTTTATTTTCAGCAAGCCATTTCTGTAGTGTCTTAAAGTCATATTGTAAGGCTGATTGAATCTGTGCTACATTATTTTTGGATGTATACAACACTGTATCATCTGCATAAAGATGAACGCTGCAATCAGAACAGACAGAAGGTATATTATTTATAAATATTGAAAAAAGAAGTGGACCAAGGGTTGAACCTTGCAGCACACCACGTTCTTGGACCATTGTATCCGATTTGAACCCTTGGATGACAACACATTGTTTTCTATTATGAAGGTATGTATTGAACCAGAGTAATGCATTGCGTGATAAGCCAACAGAGTGAAGTTTATCTAGAAGTAGGTGGTGGTCAACTAAGTCGAAGGCTTTGCTCAGATCGATAAAAATTGCACCAGTTAATTTACCATCGTTAGTTGCAGAAAAGATGTCGTTTGTAAGCTTTAATAGAGCTGTTGATGTTGAGAATTTTGACCTAAAACCGGATTGATGAGGTGATAAAAGATTGTACTTGTCAAGAAATTTAGAGAGCTGATTATATATCAATTTCTCAAACACTTTGGCAATAGAACAAATAATTGCGATTGGTCTATAATTATTCATTTCAAGTGCATCTCCACCTTTATCCAACAGGGTAATACGAGAGCACTTCCATATGTCAGGCATTTCGAATGTGGACAGTGACATATTAAACAGATCACATAATGGGTACATTAGAATATGGGATGCAAGTTTGAGGAATTTAGGTTCTAAACCATCTAATCCAGAACCACCACTTACTTTTAGGCTATTTATGGCATCAAAGACTTCCAAAGGTAAAAATGTCATAAAAGAGAAGCTATGATCATAAAAGAGAAGCTATTACTGAAGAGATCAGACACGGGATTGAGTGATGATGCAGCAGTGACAGATGAAAAATGCTGGATGAATGACTGTGCAATCAGCTGTGGATCTCGTATAATAGTGTTCACTTTTATCTGGTCAATAATATTATTTTTGGATACACCAGTTAAAGTTTTAATCTTATTCCAGAATTGTTTGGGATTTTTGAAATCACGAGCTAAGGAGTCCTTAACATAATTGTTTTTGGCATTTCTGACCATAGTCTTGCTAACATTTCTCAGCCGTTTATACTCCTCCCAGACAACTGGGTCCTTGTCTTTTCGGAATCTGGCCCAGACTCGATCCCTATGCCTGAAGCTTCTTATAAGATCTGGTGTTATCCATGGAAGATGACTTCCCTTAACTTTAACAGATTTTAGTGGAGCATGCCTATCCAACACTTCAGAAAATTCGGAGTAAAAGAAATCCCAAGAGTCGTGAACATTTGGTATTAATTGATACCTATCCCAGTTGATTGAGATTAGGTCATTGATAAATTGATCCACATTCATTTTCTTATGTTGCCTGATTTGAATCACTTTGGGTGGTGCTTTAGGTAGTCTAATTTTCCAAATACAGTACACAATAGAATGATCACTAAGGCAATCTGACAAAACCCCTGCTTTTAAAAATCTGTTGGGATGAGAGACTAGGATCCAGTCAAGCAAAGATTCACTGGTAGCTGTGACTCGGGTAGGCATATCAATTAACTGGGTTAGGTTTAAATTAAGAAATATATTTTTAACTTTGGTTAGTGATGTAGCTAGCCAGTTTTTATTAAAATCACCAAGAACTATAAGTTCATTATTACATGAAATAGAATTTAAAGTAGCTTTAATAGAATTAAATGATTCTGCAGGTGCTGAAGGTGGTCTATAAATATTTCCAATAGTTAAGTATTTATTCATATGCAGGGTGACTTTGACAAAAATGCATTCAAAGTCTAGAGGCCCAACTTCAGGGATGATTAATTCAGAGACCAAGCTACAGTAGATAATACATAAGTAGCAACTCCACCACCTTTCTTAAGGGATCTGTCCTCTCTATACAACACATAATTTTCTAGTTTAATTTGTTCATTTGTTATTTTATCGTTAAGCCAGGTCTCTGATAATGTAATTATGCTTGGCCTGTGTTGAAAAACCCATGCCTTAAGTAGATCCATTTTGGGTAACAGACTTCTGATATTCTGATGAACTATTTTTAGACCTTTAACACCATCCATCAGAGCACATCAAGTTTATAAAGAGTGTAAGACCACCCCAGTGTGTAAAAGCAACCAACCATTGTAGAAAGGAGATGAGAGACATAATTACACTTGTTATAAGTATGTGTAAATACAAGACAAACAAACAAAATACACAGTTATAAGACACAAAAGCACACAGATACAGGAAAAACAGACAGAACACGTAACTGGCACACACAGAAAACATAAAAACAAAAAACAGAACACAAGACTGGCCCATTGATCCTTGACCCCTTAGGCCCAAGGATTCAGGTGAGTAGGCAAGAACCTCCACCCCACTGAGCTTTGCCTGTTTCATGTTATGTATATATATGTAGCTCAGTAGTAACTTAACAAGATAGGTTAGTACCACATGAGAGGTTGGAAAGGGTACAGTGTACATATCAGTGACAAGATTATTTAAAGGAAAAAAAAAGGAAAAAAAAATATATACATATATATATAAATACAACTAATAATTCAATATATACATATATATACACATCGCCCTTTTTTTTTTTTTTTTTTTTTTTTAAATAATAATAATACCCTCAGTCCAACCTAAAAAGGGGAAAAGAAGATAGCACTACATAGTAGAAGATAACAAACTAAAAGAAAACTGAAATAAATTGTTCCTCTTAGTATAGAGATAACGAGACTACACCTTGCGACACTTTGCAACACTATGCTACCGCTTTACGGCAGTAGAAAGTGGCCGGACGCGTCACACTTTCCAGCAAACAAAAAAGTCAGGATGCCCAACCTGTTGGACGCAAGTTTAGAAAACGAAAGAATATCAGCCAAAAAAAAAGACTGACAGAAACAAGGCGATTCCACCGGTTAGTTCAAAGAGTCACTATTTTCATATCGATGTAGTAACAGAGACCATGAAGAGGAATGTTCGCAAACGTAGGATATTTTCGAGATACTGTCTTAACGTTAGTAGCGAGTGAATGGCTAAAGCTAGCCTGTTGGCATCGATTCGAGTCAGCAACTTTGTCATCCTAGAACATGAGGCGACATCTTCCAAAGACTTTGACGAGAATGGAAGTTAATTACGCTGTAGTCTTGAAGAAAGCTTCGGCAGTTTTGTGATCACGAAACAGATCCTCTTTGCCGTTGACGGTCATGCTCAGGGTGCTTGGAAAACTAAGTGAGTATCTTAAATTAAGATCTCTGAGACGCCGTTTCACTGGTAGGAAGGCCTGGCGTTTCCTTGCCAATTCAACACTGTAGTCTGGGAAGATGAAGACACGCGAGTCATTAAGGAACAACTATTTTTTGTCACGAGCAAGTCGGAGGATCTTGACTTTATCCTGGAAGTGTTGTAGCTTTATCAGGATAGGTCTCGGGTTGGATCTGTCGTCCTGTCGAGAGGTCGGATTGCGATGAGCCCTTTCAATGGATAATGGAGTGGGAAAGTGATCCTGCCCCAGGAGTTGAGGAATCAAGCCAGCCATGAACCCGATCAGGTCCCGACCTTCAGCGGCCTCGGGTACTTTTATGAAGCGGAGGTTCAAAGATCTGCTTCTGTTCTCCATATCATCAATCTTTGTCAGCAGGTAAGAGTTGTCTTTTTCAAGTTGTATGACACGGGTGGTGAGATCATTCACATTATCTTCATTGGCTCCAACACGGTGCTCCATTAGCTGCAGATGGTCTGCTAGTGTGGATACAGAGTTCTGAATGCCTTTCAAAGTACAAATAATAGGTTCCAGCTTAGCATCCAAGAAGGCTATCATATCAGTTCTTATCTGTTGGACGATGGATTGAGATAAGGTTCTCATTGTGTCTTCATCCATTGTTTGTACTACAAACAATCAGTCGTTTAGCCAAGCAGAGTTGCTAAATTTTAGTGATATAAAGCTACATGTGTTTTCCAAATGGCACGCTGAGATTTCATTTTTGAACTAAGTGTCTTATGTATGAAATAGGGTGTAGTATGCAGGACCAAGTGTGTTGCATAAAGGAGCAAGTGTGTTGCAGAATTTCAACTAAAGTGCAAAGCAGCACTTTTGTTTAAGGTATGGGTATATGTGTTTGAGGTATTGTAACAAAAACTTCAAGTTGTGTTACTTTGGTCTATAGTGTTCAAGCAATGGGCAAAAAAAGAGAGCCCTGCTTAGATAAGATGGCACCGTCTAATGGCGACATGGTGCTGCTTGCTCTGTGTTTGTCTCTTTTCTCCATGGGTTTTTCGGAGGGTACGTGTCTGAAATATGAAAGGATGGAACTTTTAAGGATACGTTCTGTGCTGCCGGACATTGAACCCAAGTTACTTTATTCTTCGAGTGACTTTGTTCAACAAACCGGCTTGGGTCCACACAACGGCTCTGCGCCCAGGAGACGCGGAAGACGGGCTGGCGTTCTTGTGCGTCACATAAAACGCAAGCACCGCTCTGCATTACCGAGTATAATACTCTCAAATGTGCGATCCCTATCTAACAAACTGGATGAGCTGGCCATGTTAACATCATCTCGGAAGGACTACGCAGACTGCTCCGTAATGTGCTTCAGCGAGACGTGGCTTCACTCTGGCATACCCGAATCCGCGCTAAAGCTAGACGGGTTCTCTTTCCACCGGGCGGATCGCACTTCAGAGTCGCTGAAAACACGGGGCGGCGGCCTCGGCTGTTACGTCAATCAAAGGTGGTGTACTGACACGAAAATTATGAACCGGTCATGCTCCCCTGAGCTAGAGACACTCGTCATCCAATGCAGACCGTTTTATTTACCAAGGGAATTCGCCTCAGTTATTATAGTGGCTGTATATATTCCCCCGCAAGCTGAGGCTAAGTTGGCGTCCCAGCAACTGGCTGCACGGATCACGGAGATGGAGAATGCACACCCGGACTCTACCCTCCTCGTAATGGGTGACTTTAACCACGTCAACTTGAGGAAGTCGGCACCCAGGTACAAACAACAAATATTCGCTGCTACCAGAGGCGAAAAAACACTCGACCAATGTTACTGTACAATTTCTCTGGCATTTCACGCCGTGGTGCGCTCCCCTCTTGGTCAATCTGACCATAATATGATCTTTTTAATCCCTCAGTACCGTCAACAGTTAAAGACTATTAAAAGGACTGTCCGGCCTGTGAGGCAGTGGTCGACTGAGGCTGCTGATATGCTCAGCGACTGTCTGGAGCTCACTGACTGGTCTGTTTTTAGTGAAGCATGTGATGATTTGGATGAATACACTGACACAATATCCTCATACATCAACTTCTCGGAAGACAGGTGTATCCCATCAAAGATGATGACTATCTATGGCAATAATAAGCCATGGTTTAATAAAGAGGTTAAAAGTCTCTGGGTTAAGACGAATCAGGCTTTCAAAAGTGGAGATGCAGATCTCTATAAAATTGCCAGGTATGAATTTGAACGAAGTGTGAAAACAGCTAAGGCTAAATACAGAGATAGTCTTGAGGACAAATTGAAAGCTGGGGATGCAAAATGGGTTTGGCAGGGTCTACATATGATTACTGGGTACAAGAATAAACAGTCAGCTCAGAATGGGGACCCCCTACTCCCTGACAAGCTCAATGAATTTTATTGCAGATTTGATGTGCACTCAGGTGATCAACCCAGGGTAGCTGATAGAATGGGTCCTGTAACCCCCCCCCCTTTGCAGTCGAGGAACACCAAGTCAGAGCCTTACTCCGCAAACAAAATGTTAGGAAGGCCGCAGGGCCAGACAATGTGTCTACTTTTACCCTGAAAAATGGTGCTGACCAACTCGCTACTGTTTTTACAGATCTTTTTAATTGGTCTCTCAGCACACTTAAAGTCCCGGCAGCCTGTTGCTTCTTCCCAATCCAACAGTGCAAAAATGCTTCCGCATTCGTCACCGCAGGTACCGTAGTGGCGTGCGGTAATGCGCCTTTCATTTTCCTTCGCCCAGCGCTCAGGTGCGTGCACCGGCGGCGGCGTGCTCGCTCAGGTGCGTGCGTGCGCCGGCGTGCTCGCGAGGTGCCCGCGCATGCGCATGAGATCCCGCCTTGGTTCGACACGAGCGGAGCTCATTATATGCCAGTAACCGCCCCTTTATTCAGTATCCAGAAATAGCTCAATTGGCAAGACTGCATGGCCGTGGATCCTACGGCTCGTTGCTGGCGAGTTCGATTCCCTTCAATTATTTTTATTTTAATTTTTTTAACGTGCATTCGGCATTCTTTCGCCGTTTCATTTCGCCGGTTAAGTTTAGGCATTGTTTCGGAGTTGGTTAAGGTTAGGCATTGTTTCGGAGTTGCTTAAGGTTAGAAGGGTTAAGTTTAGGCGCTGTTAAGGAGCTGGTTAAGGTTAGAGTTTGACTTAGAGAATGGCAATATTTTTTAACATGCATTCATTTCGCCGGTTAAGTTTAGGCATTGTTTCGGAGTTGGTTAAGGTTAGGCATTGTTTCGGAGTTGCTTAAGGTTAGAAGGGTTACGTTTAGGCGCTGTTAAGGAGCTGGTTAAGGTTAGAGTTTGACTTAGAGAATGGCAATAGACAGCCAGCCGAGGTTTCAAGTGATTCGTTGCAATGTACGCGGAAATGCCATAGCATTTGTCTAAGCGGGCCTGAAAAGAAAGGCGCTTTACCGTAGTGGCCTGCGGTGACGAATGCGGAAGCATTTTTGCACTGTTGGATTGGGAAGAAGCAACAGGCGTCCCGGCATGCTATAAATCTGCCATAGTCATACCTGTGCCCAAGAAATCTAGCGCTGCTTGTCTGAATGATTACAGGCCCGTCGCTCTGACCTCTGTCATTATGAAGGTGTTTGAGCGGCTTGTCTGTGATCATTTATCTAGTATTGTTAAATTAGACATGTATCAGTTTGCTTATCAGCCCAACAGGTCTGTAGAGGATGCTGTATCTATGTGTTTACACACCATCCTGCAGCACCTGGAGGCCTCTGCCACTTATGTAAGAATTTTGTTTATTGATTTTAGTTCAGCGTTTAACACGATTGTGCCTTTTAAATTATTTGAAAAACTTAAATTGCTCGGAATTGATGAGTCTCTGCTATTTTATTCTAGATTTTCTCTCAGACAGAGAACAAGTGGTTAAAGTAGGTAATTTGTTCTCTAGTTCCAGGACCTTGAACACCGGGGCCCCCCAGGGCTGTGTTCTCTCTCCTCTGCTCTACTGTCTATACACTAATGACTGTGCCTCCCACTCTGATTCTGTCCGATTTTTTAAATATGCGGATGACACAACAGTAGTGGGACTAATTAAGAACGGGGATGAATCGGCCTATAGAGCTGAAGTCGATAGCTTTGCTGTATGGTGCAAGGAGAACAACCTGCTTTTGAACATCTCTAAGTCAAAGGAAATTATAGTTGACTTCCGGCGCGGGGAGGCAGTCCACCCTCCTCTGTACATAAACGGCCGGCAGGTGGAGAGGGTGGACAGTTTCAAATTCCTCTGCATCACCATATGTGATCATTTAAAATGGGAAGTTAACACCAGCCTCATAATTAGCAAAGCCCACGAGAGGCTCCACTCCCTGCGCCAGCTTAAAAAGTTTGGTGTGTCCAGGGAGGCGATGCTCAGTTTTTATAGAGCCACTGTAGAGAGTGTCCTTACCTTCTCAATGACTGTGTGGTACGGAAACACCACCGTCCATGATAGGGGACATTTAGAACAAACTGTACGCACAGCGTCAAAAATCATCGGCTGTGAGCTCCCCTCTGTGGCCTCCATTTATGCCACACAAATCCGGCGGAAAGGGGAAAAGGTGATCAGGGACCCGTCTCACCCTGCTTACGACCTCTTTAACCCCCTTCCCTCTGGCAGAAGACTCCAAAGTCTCAGGTGCAGGACATCCCGTTTTAAAAACAGTACATATCCCGAGGCTGTCCGTCACCTGAACTCGAGTACAAATGTACAGGCACTTTGTACAATAAGGGCTAGCACCAGCCAACATGCACTTTAAGGCAATATGCACTTTAAAACTGGAACACTGAGCAATTTATTTTAGGTACTGTAGCATTTTTTCTTTTTAATTGTTTGTGTAAAACTCTTTATTGTGGGGATTGTACTCTTGTGTTTTTATATTGTATTCTTGTGTTTTTATATTGTACTCTTGTGTTTTTATATTGTATTCTTGTGTTTTTATATTGTATGTTTTTAACATTGTCTGTACTGTACGTGGCACCAAGACAAATCCCAATCAACAGTGTTGAAATGGCAATAAAGTTTCTATCTATCTATCTATCTATCTATCTATCTATCTATCTATCTATCTATCTATCTATCTATCTATCTATCTATCTATCTATCTATCTATCTATCTATCTATCTATCTATCTATCTATCTATCTATCTATCTATCTATCTAAAAACTGTAATAATAGTAACAGTGGGTCTCATTCTCGAACGAAGTTACGACAAAATATTTCGTCTTAGCCAGATTTCGGCCTATTTAAAACATATTAGGGCTGGGAGTGGGAGTCCTCAAATTTTCCTGAGATCTTATTTGAGAGCAGATCTAAGAGTGCTGAGGAGCACACTTAAATATGCTCTCAGCCCACGATCAAATCTCATGATTGATTGACTAATTTAAAATGTTATTATAACTTGACAGACTGTGTTCTCATAGTGATTCCTTCACGTCAACGCTACATGCCTCCTTGGAATGAATTACTTAATCATAATTAAAATAAATATGACAATATTTGTACGATAATAAATTACGAATTTGATGTCGGAAAAATAAATAATATGGATTCATCTGATCACAGGGCAGCTGGATTAACCATATCTGAACCAGCTATTTTGGACAAATAATTACTCAGATATGCAAACACAATTATGCAATTATTGTGAAATGATTGAAAATAATAATAATTTAATGCCTTCTGTGGAATTTGTATTTCTTATTTGTTACACATCTGTTTTAATGATTAATTATATACATTTGAAAGAATGCAGGTCAACATGCAATGTATCCCATTGATTGGTATACAATGGGACTGACCTTTGTTTGATTGATTGATTGAAAACGTTATTAACAGATTGCAGAATGGGTACAGTACAGTACAGCTCAATTACATAAGGGGATGCAGACCAGAGAAAGAATTTGGTCTTGTTTACATCAGGGTCCCCCATTTTCAATTCATCATAACATATATATCACACATGACACAGATAGACAGTACATCTATACATTTATGACATACCAGATTTGCAAATACAGTACTGTTTGTGATACAAAAAGAGTCCAGAAAAGAGAGTACATTTGACGTAGAAACTGTTGGAGGAGGTTGGGTAGGGATGGGTGGGGGATAGACTTACACTGTACAAGCAAAACTGTACATTGGAATATTGACAAAACCATACATGGTCATTTACTGTACATTGGAGGGGGTTGATATAGCTATACACCTGCATTCCTTTGAATATATCATTAATCAATTAAACTTATATTGAAATACACTATATAGCCTATACACCAACACTGAAATGACAGTGGATAAATAAATAAGAACTAAAGCTAATCGGTGGAAATAGACTGCATTAATATTCCATAACAAGTCTTGTGTGCGCCTACGAATGAACAGTAGCATATAGGCTTATGGAATAATAAGCCATACTGCGTTAATTCATTACGCCCGCCGTAGGCTATATATATTATATGTCATTCATTCATTCATATACAGTACTGCGCGTGCGCGTGTCTGTGTGTGCGCGCGCGCTGCGGCAGGTGTGTACCGCGAGCTGTATATGATGCCAATACATTAATCTAATCTAGTTTTGATGGGCGCAAACGTGATTACGAAACCTAGCCGCATTTCTCGGAGACGCTCTCTGATTGGCACTGACTGACGCAAGGTTTCGTAATCACGCGGCTCGCAAAGCACTTCCGCCTTTCCATTTCACACAGCTGCGTCACCAATTGCCTTATAAAGAACTATGGAGGCGGTGTTTTGTATGCAAATGAGCTGAACGGGAACGCGCTTTTGGAGTTTACGACAGAATGCCATTCTCCAAGCAGATATCAGATCATATAATTTCTGCGACCGTTTCAGCCACTTAAGACATATCTCCAGCACGTTCAGGACTCAGAGTGTACTTGTCATAGATTATGTCTCAGTGGTTCCAAGATAAGTCTTCCAGAATATATCTTTGGAAAATTTTCGGGAATGAGACCCAGTGTTTCCCACAGGATTTTGTGAGACTGTGATGGGTGAACCTCGGCCCCTCTAGGGGGGTCCGAGGGCATGCTCCCCCATACATTTCTTTTTGTACATTTTAAAGTTAAGGTTTTAGGCATGGTAATATGCTATCTAGCTTGTGTGTCACTCTAGGGCTAGGCCCACTGCTGGGTCCAGTCATTGGAATGACAAAGGAACGACAGACTAGAAACTGGGCCTTTGTTCTAGGTGTTCCAGGTGTGAATTAGTCTAGTGACATTGATCACATTGAATTCTGGGAGTGTAGTTTTTTCATCAGATAGTTGAATGAACTTTGATCCTTTCCAACTCCTGTGCTGGAATGTAGTTAGGATTTTACCAGAATGTTTGATAGGACATTGATTGAAAACTATCGGCTCGAATTTTACAATTGATGGCTTATTTTGAAGGTATGAACCTGTAGTTTTATATTATGTCACAAAGAAAAGGGAAAATTCTGAGGAGGTGGAGCTAGTTACCTTAGACCTCAGAGGGTTAACTTAAATAAGACCACATTCCAGACATACCAAGCGCACCATCGTGACAACCAATCAGGAGACCCAAAAATAAGTGACAAGTGACAGGGAGACAAGTGACAGGGAAGCCAAGTGATAGGTGTCAGAATGGTGGGTGGTTCTCAGGCGGGGCCAGAGAACCCAAACCGTTACAGTAACCTCCTGCGATGAACGGCACCAGGACCCTCATTTATCAACGTGACGTACGCACAGATATGTGCTTAACCCGTGCGTACGACCATTTCTAAGCAAAGTGTGGGATTTATCAATTCGAACGTGAACTTGACTTCGTGCTTATGTCTACGCACAGCTCTGAGCATGCTTAGCTGACGCCCAGTGGTAGAATATCGTTACTACGGCATAAGCGCTCCTCAGTTCATGCATTAGTTTCAACGCGGAAATAAGACACTGGCGCGTATTCTGTATGACCCCCGTAATTCATTATAGTTCATTGTGAAATAGCGATAGTAGTGTAATTATTGTCAAACCCTAAATAGCATTAATTTCTGAATGTAGGATGCAGGATGGTTAACGTTGCATTTGGCCGATAAGTTGTTGGCTGATAAGGAACGCATGACTCAGGCCTAATCTTATTTAATTAAATTGTAATGTTATTATATCTGTCATCAAAATATCACTTAAATGCAGGTGATCACGGTTATCCACTGAAGCCATGCGTGGCTAGAATCGTCCCTGACCAACAACGACCCAATTGGAGCGCAGATTGAAAGAAAATCAATCAAGAGTTTCAATATACCCAGGTGTTCTGTATGACCCGTAATTAAATTAGCGACATGAGTTTAATCGTCGGCAAACCCTATAAATTACATTTGGAACATGGATTTCAGAATGTATTCAGCATGGATAACGCAGTCCTTGCATTGTTGGATGATTTGGCAATGGGCCATGGTGCGCTCCGCAGGGAGCGCGTCTTCAGGGACAGGGCAGACCTGTTTGCCGAGAGCACAGAGTGGCTCATGAGCAGATTCCGCTTCCCCAGGCAAATCCTGCTCGACCTGTGCCAGAATCTGGGACCCGTATTGGAGCGCCAAACAAGGCGCACACATGCCATCCCCGTCCACATCCAAGTCCTCTCCACCCTGGGATTCTTGGCCACCGGGACGTTTCAGCGGGAGATCGCAGATCGCTCGGGCATCTCCCAACCCTCACTCAGCAGGATCATGCCCACAGTGTTGGATGCCATCATGTCCCTAATCCCCGACTACATCAAATTCCCATACACACATGCACAGCAGGTCGAGGTCAAGAGGGCTTTCCACGCCATCGCCGGTTTCCCCAACATAATTGGAGCAATAGACTGCACACACATAGCCATCAAAACACCATCACAAAATGTGTTAACAGGAAGGGGTTCCACTCTGTAAATGTCCAAGTGATCTGCGATGCCCGTTTGGCACTCCTAAATGTCGTTGCCCGGTGGCCAGGAGGAACCCACGACTCGTTTGTGGTGCAGAACAGCTCTGTGGGCATTCGTCTCCAGGCTGGGGTTGTTGAAGACGGGTGGCTTATTGGTGAGTGTTACACATTTAGGCCTATATTTAATTAAATTGTAATGTTATTACTGGTATCTGTAATTAAATTATATCTCTTTTAATGCAGGGGATCGTGGCTATCCACTGAAGCCATGGCTGATGACGCCGCTGACCAACCCCACCACCGAACAGGAGCGCACCTATAACCGGGCGCACGCACGCACAAGAGTCACTGTGGATCGTGCATTTGGTCTCCTGAAGGGTCGGTGGCTCTACCTGTCTGGCACGGGGGGCACACTGCAGTACCGGCCTGAAAAGGTTTGCAACATCATCGTGGCCTGCAGTGTGCTCCATAACATGGCCATCAGGCATGGCATCCCGCTGCTAAACCCAGAAATGCCAGACGTGGAACAGCCACCTCCAAACGCCACTGGAATGCAGACAAGAGCTAGGATCATAGAGCAGTTTTAAGTAAGTCTACCCCATGCACTGTAAGAACTGAGATTTGGGTTAATTCATATTAATTAAGTAATCATTAGTAACCTATACATACAAAAAAAATACTGTCGTTTGAAATCGAATTGAGCTGATTAATGAATTGGAACCATTTTTTAATTGCATTTTACAGTTTTAGTTGAATAAAAGTAGCTGACAGTTTAAAAGTGACCAGATGACACTCAGTTTACCGTGCATGCAGGGTATCAATCAAACTTTAAAAGAACGGAACAAAAAAAGGCATTCATCCAGCTAATAATTATTTAATTATAATAATGACACCAACGCCAAAAGTGGTTACGGTCTTTATTTATCCTTTTCAGCGATTTTCTGGAGACTGTCGCCGATGCCCGACAGGACCGCGACGAACTGGGGCAGGTACTCAGCCAGAGTCTGGCGTGTGAGCCGCTGCTCGTCCCTCATATCGCTCAGGAGGGTGATGGTGGTCTCCTGATTAGACATCACGGCCTCCGTAAGGACCGGGTCCGGGTGGACCCTCTGCCCCCTGCGCGCCGAAGGGGGTCGGTTGCAGGACGCCTCCTGCTCCTCCTGGGTGTCGACGGGATCGACGGTCAAGAGCAACTCAGCCCAGTTGCCTGTGGAATGAATAGGCAATTTAATAACATTTTATTTATTTGCTAGAAAGGTTCGGAACCATACGGTTAGATATTGTTTCAAATAAATGAAGAGATTCTTGTCATGTTCCTCAATAAAATCGTTGACGACAAAGTTATTTCTATGCCAGTCTTCTTTACTGATGTGACAATTCCTGTATGAAAGGTGCTATACAAATGAAGTGTATATTATATTATTACCTTCCACCTGTTGGCTGGATGGCCCAGCCACATCGTAGGTGTCGGTGTCGGTGGTGCGTACAATGCCTCCCACCATCTCGTCCCCGATGATGCTGGCAATTCGCATGTCCAGTGGGGACAGCTCACTCTGACTCTGAATTGAATTGATTGAAAGACTGTATTAACAGGTTGCAGAATGGGTACAATACAGTACAGCTCAATACACACAATTGTTAAGGGGATGCAGACCAGATAAATACTTTCGTCTTGTTTACATCAGGGTCCCCCATTTTCAATTCATCAAAACAGATATATCATATATGATTGACATACGACATACCTGCCCCCCGCCAGTCGCACTGGCATTCTTCTTATAATCGGCCAGGCGCTTCTTAGCCGTCAGTTTCACATCAAACCATTTTTTTCTGATCTCCGCAACAGTTTGCTGCTGCGAGGAAATCGAATTCACTGCGTCGGTGACTGCCTCCCACGCAGCACTCTTCCTCTTGGTGGTTATGCCAAGGCTGAGGGAACCAAAAAGTACCCCCGCCTTGGCATCCACCTCTGTGATGAGGACTTCCACCTCAGTCTCGGTGTAATTGCGTTTCTTGGTTCGCTTGGCCATTTTCCAACATTCCACGCACAGGAATTTCCTCATGGTATTTGAAGGGGAAGGCCTGACCATATTTGGTTAATCGGGGCGGTTTTGGTATGCAAATACGTGAAAGTGTGCACGAGCCTCAGCGTAGGACCAAGGTGATATTTATCATGACAGGTGTGCGTAGGACCTGTGTACGCACGTGTGATACATCCCGTTTTTTTTGTGCGTGCACACATTCTAAATTCTGTGCTTAGGTGTGGAAATATCAAGGAAACTTGATAAACGAGGGCCCAGACGTTTACCTAGGGGCCTCGGGATGCAGCCGGCGGAAATCATCGATCAGGCTATCCTATGAAGCGAGGAGCCAGCTTCCTGGATTCCACCCGGAGAGGGAGATCACGGGTGGAAAGCCAAACCCGCTGCCCAGGACAAAAAAAACGGAGCCGGACGGCGCTTGTGGTTAGCCTGTTTCTGGGCTTTAACCGAAGCCGTTAGAACCCGCCGTTCGAACCCGATTCCACGTCCGGCGACAGCGAGCCACATGTGCCTGGGCCGAAGGCACCTCCGCCACCACCAAAATGGTAGTGAACCCATCTGACAAGGGGAAGCCAGAAATAAAATCCAGGGATATGTGCGACCAGGGACGTTTGGGAATAGGAAGAGGCCGGAAGAGACCCGCTGGTGCACGGCGAGAGGTCTTACTGCACGCTCACACCGGGCAGGCCGCCACAAAGGAACGCGTATCCCCCTCCACTGTTGACCACCAGAACCTCCTACGGATAAATTCCAGGGTTCTAGTGGCCCCAGGGTGGCCGGTGAGTGAAGAGGTATGTGCCCACTATGTGGGCTCCCTTCTTTTCCTATGTTGAGAGGACCCACCTTCCCATAGTCCCAGACTGATACTCACTCACACAATACCCTTGGTACACTACATTTACATTTACATTTAGTCATTTAGCTGACGCTTTTATCCAAAGCGACTTACAAGTTCTGTACGACAAGCCATCAGGAAGGGCACAACTCTATCAGCTGAGCAACAATGTTCATCAAAGTGTTGAGTGCTACAGTGTAGGTTAGTTTATTAGGACAAGTGCATGACAGTACGGTTAGTTAGGGTTAGATTTATTTTTTATATTATTTTTTTTTTTTTTTTAGATAATGGTTGAAGAAGTGCGTCTTTAGTCGACGGCGAAAGATTGGACGTGATTCGGCTGTCCTAACTGGGGTGGGTAGTTCATTCCACCATTGTGGGGCAAGGACTGAGAATAGGCGACTTCCCTTTGATGACCCTCCCGGAGCTTGGATAGGAGTAGGTCTGAGGCGGCCAGAAGATGCAGAGCGTAGGGGTCTTGAGGGTGTGTAGTTAGAGACCATTGACCGGAGGTAGGCGGGAGCGGTTCCCTCACTCACTCCCTCACTACTCACTCATCCCTCCCCTTCAAACTTTCTCCTTTGATGCACCAAATCAACACCAGAGTTGGTTGACCTATGAATAGCTGTACTCACTTTTTCAAAGGTATCGCCTTATTTAAAAAATAAAACTAATTTACTTTTTATTTTTTAATTATTATTATATACTTTATTTTTACTTTATTATGATTATTATTATTATATATATATCTTTTTCTTTTATATATTTCTTATTACCAACACTATAAATCTCTCTCTGAAACTGTTTTTTCATCGGCTCAAATCTATGTATCCAGTTGGGATGAATGAAGAGTTCAATTTGACTCCATTCCTCTAGCTATCATAAGTTATCTACTGTATAAACAAAAAACTAGTACACTGATTAATGAACGGTCTTACAACCTGATACCCCCAATGTACTGTTTTTGTTCCATACAGAGTTGTAAATTAAATTATATATTGTATTGACATCGGCTCAAATCGATGTATTCCATCTGGGATGAATGAAGAGTCCAATTTTGGCTCCATTCCTGTAGATGCTATCCTAAGTTATCTACTATATGAACTCCATTTATGTAGGTACTATCCAAAGTTATCTACTGTATGAGAGAAAAAAACTAGTACACTGTTTAATGAACGGTTTAACAACCTGATGCACCCCAATGTACTGTCTTTTTTTATTCCATACAGGTCTGTAAATATTGTAATATGTATCAATTTGGTGTTTTCATATATTACCATCATACACATGTATGTGATATTGTGATATTGTGATATTGTGATATCTACTTGTCAATCTAGCCCTGCTACCAATCATGACGTCAACCTAGCCTGTTAACTGTTAACTGATTGCCGATTGTTCCCACCTGGTGTCAAGTACAGCCTACTTAAGTTATGTTTGTCACAGTTGTCATTTGCACACTGATGAAGGCCGGATGGCTGAAAACGTTTTGTGTCCTTTGAAAATAAAAACAACGATATTCCGAGTGCGGTCCCTACCTCCCTTTTTTTGCATAATTAATATTGGACTACGCACCTGTCTGAGCGCAGTGGTTACCCTTTTTCTACACTACAGTCAATACACACAATTATTAAGGGGATGCAGACCAGAGAAAGACGTTTGTCTTGTTTACATCAGGGTCCCCCTTTCTGTTTTCATTATTCTATTTTCCGCTTTGACCTCCATTATTTTCTATAATTAATGGCAAAACCTTTACCAAACCAGTTATGAGGTTGTTGCATGTTTCTATTGTGAGTTTATTTGCCCAAAAAAAGTTGATGGCATCCACCAAAGCCTCCTTTGTGAGAGGTTTGGCCTCTCTTCGAATGAAGTCTTTTAGCATGTGCCAAACGATTTCAATGTGGTTCAGATCTGGAGACTCAGCGGGCGTTTTGACCCAATGAATCCCCTCTGCTTCAATGCAAAGTCGTGCGGCTGTGTGTTTTGGGTCATTGTCTTGGAAGAATCTGTGTCGTCTCCCAAAGGTTGCACGTATGTAGGGGCCGGCCGCTGCCTTGATGATGGCTTCCTCAAAAAACACTCTGTCCATGATCCCATCAAAAATTACCAGAGGGCCCCGGCCCATTCTGGAAATCGCTCCGCAAAAACATGGAGTTTCAATGGGTGTTTTGGGGGTGGTTTACCCATTCGATGGCCTTTCTTGGAGAAACACTGTCTAGCAAAATGTTCTAGTGACACAGTGCTTTCGTTTGTGAAAATGACGTTATGCCACGTTTCAAATGTGTCAAGCCATAGGTGAGCTTGTGCAAGTTGTAATTCTTTATTCTTTTCCCGAATCATTGGCCAGAATTTTGTCTGGCCATATTTCCAGCCAAGACGTCTACGCGCTCCCCGTATCGCACTCAGTCCGACACGGACCCCAAACACGTCATCCAGCTGTTTCTGGACTTGTCTTGCAACCATGCAGTCACGGGCCTTGGTCATCTCGTCAATAGCAACCATGACATTGCTATAGAGAAAGAAAAAAAGAGGACATTAATTGATGCATACAGTCACGCCAATATGATGATTATAATAAGTCCCTGCAACATATGTTTGCATTATTAAACCATGAAGATGCTTTAAAAAATTATTAAATGAAAATGGCAACATTATTTCACTACTGTACACAGTATGTGCTACTGTAATATCGATAGAACAAATACTTACTCAGACAATTTAGGTGGCGCTCGAGGTCGTGGTTCTTTCCTTTTGTAATGCGTCCAAACTGTGTTCTGTGTAACGTGGATTCCGACCGATGCAAGATGTTGCTGAATTCGTTTGGTCGACATGCCTTGAGATCGAAGTCTGCGCACATCTCTCGAGTGTTGTTTGCAAATGTTAGTCATTTTGGGCAGCAACACAACATGACACTGTACAAACTATAACACTTTATATATACAGTAGTACAGTAGTGGATTGATCTGATTGGTCTGATACAGATGGGCCATTCACGGGTTTGAGGCGGGGCTTCGTGGCGTAGACAAGTATTAGTGGGGACAGTGTCTCCCCCCCCCCCCCCCTCAATGTACAGTTTTGGTTGTTTATACAGTGTTTCTCCCCCCCCCCCCCCAACCATAAATGTATAGATGTAGCAGTACTGACTATCTGTATGTCATGTATGTCATATATGTCCTGATGAATTGAAAATGGGGGAACCTGATGTAAACAAGACAAAAGTCTTTCTCTGGTCTGCATCCCCTTAACAATTGTGTGTATTGAGCTGTACTGTATTGTACCCATTCTGCAATCTGTTAATAAACTTTTCAATCAATCAATTCAAAAGTCCCCCATTTTCAACTTAACTTTCGTCTCGTTTACATAGATCCCCATAGCCCCACCAAGTATGGCTTAGTCAGTATTCCAATGTACAGTGTACAGTGTTGTCGTCCCCCCTACCCAACCCCCCCCCCCCCTTTCAGATTTGATGGTCTCTCAGTGCTGATGCTACAGTATATGACATACAGATAGACAGTACTGCTACATCTATACATTTATGACATATCAGATTTGCAAATACAGTACTGTTTGTGATACAAAAGTGTCCAGAAAAAGAGTGTATATACATTTGACGTAGAAAGGTTAACCATCTGTACAGTAGTGTTGTAGTGAAAGTTTAACCTTCTGTAGTGCCACCTATTGCTGTAAAACTTATTTTTTACAGTGAATAATAATATGTTTTCAAGTTTAATGTACATTAACATGACATCCAACCAGAGTGCAAATGTAACAGTAAAGTGCAATAGTGATATACAATGAACAGGTGATTAAACTCTGTGTAAAATATATAAATTAGTACTACTGAGTACTTTAAGTAGTAGCTCAACATTGTATTGCAAAATCCTTTATTGGCACAACTGCATTTTGTAACAGTAGTGTGTACAAGTGTATGTTGTGTATAGACAGTAGACATACACAACATACAAGTGTATGTTGTGTATGTCATAAATGTCTTGATGAATTTAAAATGGGGGACCCTGATGTAAACAAGACGAAAGTCTTTCTCTGGTCTGTATTGTACCCATTCTGCAATCTGTTAAAGACTTGACTCACTTCCCAACCCCCAAAATATAACACCTCCGTGTATACAGTAGGGGCGTGGGGGTTGGCATTGTGTGGATTGATCAGTGACACAGAGTGGAGGGGAAATTATATGCAAAGCTTAGAACACAGCTGTTCTAAATACAGGTTTGAAATGAAATGTATAAAGCTCACCGGACTTGGTCAAACTAAATGTCCACAACAAACGACATTACTACTGTACTTTGATTGATTGATTGATTGATTGAAAAAATGTTTGAACACAGATTGCAGAATGGGTACAATACAGTACAGCTCAATACACACAATTGTTATGGGGATGTAGACCAGAGAAAGACTTTAGTCTTGTTTACATCAGGGTCCCCCATTTTAAATTCATCATAACATGACATACATGACATACAGATAGACATGTATGTATAGTCATGTATAGTATACGTTTTCATTCATTCACTGTAATGTACATGTACCTTATATGTGACAAATAAAATAACATCTCAGTCTGATGGAGATGACCCAATGCTGTCTTGTACCTTACAAGCTGTGGTTGTGTTTCAAATTGTATACAGAATAAAACCACACTCTACTGATCTACTACAACCATTGTAAATCAAGTTGTAGGCCTACATGTTTTAATTGATTGTTATCCTTACTTGTCTTATTGTTATGATTTTATATTCTGTGTTATATTTTTAACTCTGTGTGTACACTCAACGTGACTGTAAATGGGGGAAACCTCAGTTTTTTTTTTGTGCAGTTTTGGCGCCCCCCTCTATATCTGCAACCATTATTTTTACATAAAAAAAATTCTAACATAAGGGAAAATTAGCCAAAAATCTAAAACGGTCGGTCGGTCTGAGCCTCAGCTTTAGGTGTTCACAGTCAGAACATGCTAGAGCGCTGTGCATTGATGGGTATCGGTCAAGTGTTTATAGAATTGAGCGTTGTGGAAAGAAAGACTAACGTTAGAGAACTATGAAGAGGCAAAAGCCATAAAAAAAAGAATTACGGCGGCGCAGTGGTGAATCTCGCCTAGGGCGCCAAATGTGCTAGGTCCGCCCCTGCAGATAGACATGTATGTATAGTCATGTATAGTATACGTTTTCCAATATTCCAATGTACAGTGTTGCTTGTACAGTTGTACAGTGTCCCCCACCAATCCCTCCTACCCAACCTCCCCCCCCACTCCTACCCAACCTCCTCCAATGTACACCATCAATCTCGAACACGCCTAGCTGCTATTGGCCGAGCGCAAGATACGTTGGTTGGTTGGTGAGCTCGCACCAATGGGCGACAAGCAGCTGAATACATTTTATTTCACAGCGATACACTTTTTTTCAGTGTAATCACTACAGTATACAGTATTCTTACTGAGTACAGATTGCAATGACGATCGGATGGTTAAGAAAAAGGCTGTAAGTATTACATCAACATACTGTATGTGACATGTGTCCGTTCATACCCGTATCTCTGTCCGAAACCCTCATGCAACTGTGAGTATAGGTTCGGCCAGAACCAGTCCTTCATGGTCACATACTGTACGTTGGTTTCCTATTGAGACATCGGACATTTACGCATATAACATAGAACATTTGCGCATATTTCTCTACAGTAACGTTTAGGGGTGGGACGATACAGCAACGTAAAAAGACCCAACCCCACCCCACCCACCCAACCTCCTCCAATGTACAGTTTGGGGGACCCTGATGTAAACAAGACGAAAGTCTTTCTCTGGTCTGCATCCCCTTAACAATTGTATGTATTGAGCTTACTGTACTGTACCCATTCTGCAACCTGTTAATAAACTTTTCAATCAATCAATCATTCAATCTAACCTGCTTTGCAATCCTCGCCATTCCACTACTACTATATATAATAATAATAATTTATTTTGCATCCTTTTTTTCCCTGTGCAGGCTGCAGTTACAACCATGTCGACGCCGCAGTCCATTGTCCTTGGTCCAACACCAGCAGATGCAGAAAAAACCATTACTGAGATGTGTAATGGAATCGTCATGTCGATAGTCAAAGTATACTTTGCCAGGCTGGAGCAACGGCATGAGGCGACGGAGAAAGACTTGGCCATACTGCGTACACAACTTCAGGCCACAGAGCAAGGTCGTGCTACGCTGGAGAGACGACTTGAGGCTACAGAACATCTGCACGCCACACAGCTTAGACAGCTACGCAACCAACAAAACAGACCAAGGCTAGTCGAACCCTCTGTCACTGCTCGGGCTTTTCACCGCCAGCTATTCACACCTGAAAGAGATGAAGGTTCTCCGTCTCCGTTCGAAGCTGCCACGCCTGCAGCAGCGGATGAAGAGGTTATCATAAGCTTGACGCTGTCGCCGTCGCCGCTCAAAGCCGCCACGCCTGCAGCAGCGGATGAAGGGGTTACCATAAGCTTGTCTGTGTCCCCGTTCAAAACCCCAGAACCGTTCAAAACCCCCCAGCCGCCAGTGGCTAAACGAAAGAGGCCGACAAATGGTCAACTTTTGCCCGACATACAACTGCAAACCATTTCAGCAGAAGACGAGCAAAAGTCGTACGAAATGTCTAGCAAAGCCGGCAATCGAGCCGATGATTATGCAGCTTGAATGTTCATGTTGCTAATTGACTTTCCAACATACCAACTGTGGGCTCAGAAGGTTAATTGGAGCGGCCTACAGGGAAAGTCTGCCTTACCTCTCAACCTACGACAGTCGTTGCTCGATATGGTTAAACGCCGCTATAGTGTTTTTGAGTATGGAGCAGTTTGTGATCGGATCAATGAGCGTTTACGAACGCCACGGACAGAAGATCCCAGGAAGAACTCTGTTGTGATTTAATTATTCTCACATTTTAGTGTGAATTTGGAGGCATACAGGACCCTGATGTAAACAAGACAAACGTCTTTCTCTGGTCTGCATCCCCTTAACAATTGTGTGTATTGACTGTAGTGTACCCATTCTGCAATGTTAATAAAATTCTCATTGTAAAAAAAATAAGTTGTATCTATTCTATTCTACTATTTTATTGCACTGCACTATTTTACTCTGTCTATTTTATCTTACTATTTTTATTATTGTCTATTTAAAACTTAAAAAAAAGGGGTGAAACTATACAGCATTCACTTTACGGCCTATAGGGATATTTTATTTCAATGATGCAGGCATCAGACACCATCCCATCTGGAGAGCCACGAGCAGGCCGCTGTCAGAATAGAATAGAATAGAATAGAATAGATCTTATATGTGACAAATAAAACAAAACTTGAATTCATTATATCGATGATATTTATAAATATCTGCAGAAGGACAGCTCTTCTTTGGAAGCAGCAATAGTTGGCACTACAGAAGGTTAAACTTTCACTACCACACTACTGTACAGATGGTTAACCTTTCTACGTACTGTAGGTTCAGAAATGACCAGGTTTGTAAACACAAATGATATTTATTAACATAAAGGAAGCACAATGGTAACTCAAGGGTGAGCCAAGGGCAAAACAACAAACCAACACTTGATTTTACATGCCACACTTGTGGGTGCAACGTTAATCCTATTACTCCTCTCCTGCAAACTTTTCCACCTGGTCTTTCAAGGAGTTGAAGATGTCTGCCTTTACATCCCCAGGTGTCTCTGAGTGGAACATGTCCACTAGTCTATTGCCTGAAATGTCTTTTGCTCCCTCTGAGTGAAAAAACATACTCCCAGGGGTCGGCTTGAACACATCTGTGTAGAGCAGAGAGCAGTCAGAAATGCTCTTGCAGTATATTAAGACCTTCTCTGTGCTGGGTCCCTTAAGCATGAGTTCTTTACAGAGCCATGAGAATGTCTTGACTGGATCTGACACCACCCTCTTTGATGCCAGCCTGATATTGGCCCGATCTGGAGACTGGACAATCTCTACACAGTTGGTCAGTCCCATGTGCTTGATGATGTCCTGTCTGGTCCTCTTTGATGCGGTAGCAGTGACCGCAAGTACTGGCACAGACTTTGGGAGGATTGAGCGGAGTTCCCCAACCAGTCCACACCACTTCCGGAATGGAGCTTCATGCTTTTCCCCCTCGCCCCTGTTAGAAAAGAGAAATATTAAGCCCTGTGCAAGGAATAATATGAAAATGTGCCATTGAATAGCCTGTAGCTAGATATGACATTTGGACATGACATGTTTGTCCTCCATAGATACAGTAATTGATTGGAAATTGTATTAACAGATTGCAAAATGGGTACAATACAGTACAGCTCAATACACACAATTGTTAAGGGGATGCAGACCAGAGGAAGACTTTGGTCTTGTTTACATCAGGGTCCCCCATTTTCAATTAATCATAACATATATGACAGATAGACAGTACTGCTACATCTATGACATACCAGATTTACAAATACAGTACTTTGTGATACAAAAAGAGTCTAAAAAAGAGAGTATATACACTTGACGTAGAAACTGTACATTGGAGGAGGTTGTGTAGGTGGGTGGGGGGTTGGGTGGACTGTACATTGGATCTACAAATATACAGTACTGTTTATGTGTACAAGGGAAGACTACTCGAAATGTGTTGTTTTCTTTGTGCATTAAGCCAGTCAATTTGCTCTTTGTATGGGATTATAACGGAGTTGTTACCCATTAAAAGTTAATGTCTTGCTTTATACATTTGTGTGCTCCCCTCGCATTTGACGATCTTAGAGAACAATTGGACTTGAAAACAGCAGTGACCACCACTCGTTAGATCATATGAAACAGTAGCCCCTGTCACGTCACGTAAGGGGCTGATAAAACAGTGAAGATCAGATCATTTGACTTACCACTTAATCCAACGTTCATTCCCCACAAGAGTCTCCGGTGACCCGAACACCAGCGAATATTTACCCTGGGCGATTTGGTCGTCCACTCCTGCACTTTTCCCGGCACACGCTGCCGATATCCCTTTACTATTAAGGGCACGTACTTGGTCCTCAATAATGGACATTAGTGGACAAACCACTAAAACAATGGGGTTTTCGTGCCATTTGGAATAGCCATAGGTCTTTGCTGTAGCCGGTATTTTTGTATTTCCGATTCACATTTAGGAGGCATACTGTAGCAAGTTCGGTTGTCTCAACGTAAAGAATAATACTGTACAGTACATCTTAGCTGATTATCCATAAAAAACGCACGTTAATCGAAAATCGAAAAATACCACACCATTACTGTACCAATGACAGTCAAATAATCTACAGAAAAGCATTACATTGCAAAATAATATGTCCATGTCTGTAGTGTGCACACACACACACAGCGGTGCGCTGGATGGATATAATTCCAACTTGACTTTGACTTTGCGCCTCCTGGCGGCACAAAACAGAAGCCGCACCCACCCTAATAAAACCATTTGACGAGGGACGTTAACGGGCGGTAGAGGCCGTTGGAATGGCGGTAGGAGGGACCTCAATTTGCAATGCTGTAACTGTACCTTGAAGAAGCGTGTGGCGGGGAACGAGCCAATCCTCACAGAAACACACACTTCTCTGCCTTAACAAATAGTTGATGCTCGAGGAGACGGTCTAGCACCTCATAAACGTGCACTTGGTGTCAGGATGTCATCTAAGTAAACGAACACCGACACCCCAACTAAGTCCCGCAGCACGTCGTTACCCAGGGCTTGGAAGACTGCTGGAGCATTAGCTAAGCCAAAGGGCATGACTAAATACTCATAATGCCCATTGGGCGTGTTAAATGCTTGCTGGATTTTTGTTTTGTTTTGTTTGTCCTGTTTATTTTGTGATCTTGTATGTTGGTTTATTTATTTTGTAATTTCATTTCTCAGTTGATTTTGTTGTTGTAGACTGTTTCGATGTCCAATGTTTTTTTTTGTGTGTTTTCTTTTTCTGAAAATGTACATACGCTGTATTGTGTTAGGATCCCCTCGAAAACGAGATGCTACATCTCAAGGGGTTATTCCGAATAAAGAATTTCAATATATAAATGCAGTCTTCCACTCGTCTCCTTCTCTAATCCTGACCAGATTGTATGCATTACGTAAATCAAGTTTAGAGAAGAGCTGTAAGCACTCAAAGGCGGTGTCCATGAGAGGCAACGGGTAACGGTTCTTGATGGATACATCGTTCAACCCCCTATAATCAATGCACGGTCGCTGGGAACCATCCTTTTTAGCAACAAAGAAGAACCCAGCGCCGGCAGGAGATGTGGAAGGACGTATATGCCCTGCGAGCAATGCCTCCTCAATGTAAGTGTTCATAGACACTGTCTCAGGGCGCGAGAGGGAGAACATACGCCCACGGAGCGGAGAGGTAACAGGTAGACAATTTGTGATACTGTGAATAATGTATATTTCAGTGGATACTGTGATAATGTGAATAATGTATATTTCAGTAGATAGTAAATTATAAACCTACCTCCAGCAAGAATTTTGGGTCTCAATGAATCCAAATTGACAATGTGGTTAGAAGTGGTGGAGAGAATAAAAGCTAGCATTTAATGATAGTGTCTGGTTAGGAGCGAAGGATAATGGATGGATTATCCATGGGGGGGTCCAGGGCGGAGGGTACGAGCAAGAGCATATGTGTGTAGGGGAATAGATAGCAGGTATTAGGGGTATATCTTGTATAAGACATTTATCCAAACGATGAGTTAACTGATGTACACTGTTTTACAATGCTTGTATATCTAATTGTGTGTTGTCATGTTTGTTTATGTGTTTGTTTAAAAAAAAAATGCATACTGCACCTTATGTGACACTGTGAATACTGTGAATATTCTTTTCAGCTAGTTAGATAGTAAATTATATTGACCTATTTGTTTACACTGCTTGTGTTGTTTTTACTACCTGTACCCCCCCCCCTTCCCCCATGCTGCTATGATGCCTGAATTTCCCCAAGGGGATCAATAAAGGAATATATTATCTTATCTTATCTTAGATGCACATTATATCAAATAAGACTGTTTGTTTAGTCCATTTAACTCTGTCCATAACACAACAGGCTTGAGTTTTACTATATTGACACACTGCCCTCATAAATTAATGATGAACGGTGAGATGATAGAAAGCATGTTCAAATGGGAAACTATAACCAAATGGATTATAAATACATGGAACATTACACCCACTGTGAGGCAGCCAGACACCCTGTAAATCATCTGCTGGCATGAAGTAATAAAAAATTATTAGCACTGTGCTTGCCAAAAAAGGAATACTTGGTGGCAATGTTGCACCCATGGCTCGGTTCATAAATAGATTACATTTCTTTTACCTTACTATGTTAAACAATTCATTATGGAATTGTTATTATGTAAACACACCGGAAATATAGTATATCAGATTCATTGTAATATTTAGTTGTTTTTATGTACAATGAATGCAATATGTATTCTGCTTTGTCTAGCATTGTGTATGAAGTGTGCAACTGCTCTCAAGCTCCATTAGATTGAACATTGTAACTCATTGTATGTTAAAATATTTATTACATACACTCGCAGAAAAAATAACTATCTGGTATGATATAGCATGGCAAACGCGGGTGCTGTTTTAGCTGTTAAGCTGTAGGAATATTTCGCCTAAGTAAATGGAAGATTGCTCCACTTCTGCAAGGTCAATTTGCATGTTCTTGGTATCTAGGAACATACAAGATACAAGATACAAGATACAAGATACAAGAGTTTTTATTTCTCATGGCATACAGGTATACAGTGAAATGCGGGGGGTCTCGCCCGCAACGATGTGCATAATACAAGTAATAATATAAGAGTCCAACCAATAGAGCCACATAGTGCAATAAACAAGTAAACAAGTAGGCATTTCGGTATCTGTACATGAGCTATTTACAGAGCATGCCACAGGTCCGGTAGCAGTGCAGTACACTGTTAGCTACGGATGAGGCATTGGGTCTTTATGTACACTGCTATACAATGCTATATTATACGATCTCAAGCTATACTATTCTTAAAGTGATCTTTCCTTCTGTAAAGTGTCCATAGTGTGAGCGTGTGCAGCATGAGTGTGTGTGTGCTCATGTTAAAGTGGCTGCTAGTGTGTGAGCGTGTACAGTGTAGTGTGTGTGTTGTGTGTGTGCTCATGTGTGCTTGTGCGTGGAGAGTTCAGTGTTCAAGGCTCTGATGGCCTGGCGGAAGAAGCTGAGCCTAAGTCTCTCTGTCCTCGTTACTGGTGCTCACAGGCGTTTGCCTGACCGCAGCAGCATGAACAGGCTGTTGTTGGGGTGGTGAGGGTCTTTCATTATCCTGCAGGCTCTGGATTTGCACCTCTTGTTGTATAGGACCTGCAGGGTTGGTAGTGTGATACCCGTGGTACGCTCGGCTGAGCGCACCACTCTCTGTAGGGCCTTATTGTCCTGTGCCGTGCTGTTGCCATACCAGTGATGTTTCCAGTCAAGATGCTCTCTACAGCTCCGGAGTAGAAGGACTGGAGTATCTTCCCAGTTACTCTGAACTTCCTTAACTGTCTCAGGTGGTAGAGGCGCTGCTTCGCCTTTTTTACGACTGAGTCTATGTGTGTTGTCCATGTCAGGTCCTCTGAGATGTGGACCCCCAGGTACTTGAAGCTGCTCACCCTGTCCACGGTAGCCCCGTTTATCCTCAGTGGTGTGTGTGTCTCCTGCTGTCTCCTCCTAAAATCCACGATCAGCTCCTTGGTTTTACCAATGTTCAGGAGCAGGCTGTTGTCCTGGCACCAGCGTTCCAGTACCTCAACCTCCTCCCGGTAGGCCTTCTCGTCGTTGTCCGAGATCAGCCCCACCACCACCGTGTCGTCCGCAAACTTCACTATGGAGTTGGAGCTGAACTTGGCCACACAGTCGTGTGTGTAAAGTGAGTACAGCAGGGGGCTCAGAACACAGCCCTGGGGGGACCCGATGCTCAGGGTGATGGTGTTGGAGGTCTGACCCCCCACCCTGACCTCCTGGGGTCTTTCACTCAGAAAGTCCAGTATCCAGGCGCTCAGAGCGGAGCTCAGACCCAGCTCGATCAGCTTGTCCACCAGTCTGGTGGGGATGGTGTTGAACGCTGAGCTGTAGTCAATGAACAACAGTCTCACATAGCCCCCCTTCTGGCGGTCAAGGTGAGAGAGGGTGCTGTGCAGTACTTGGGAGACCGCATCGTCAGTGGACTTGTTTGGCCTGTATGCAAATTTCATAGGGTCCATATCACTCGGGAGGGAGCCACAAATGTGATCCTTGACCAGCCTCTTGAAACATTTCATGGCCACAGAGGTGAGTGCCACCGGTCTGTAGTCATTGAGACATGTTGGGGAGGGTTTCTTTGGTACAGGGATGATGGTAGACATCTTGAAGCAGGCAGGGACCACTGACTCCGCCAGGGATTGATTAAATATGGCGGTGAACACAGGGGCTAGCTGGTTGGCACAGGACTTAAGTATGCGTCCTGTTATACCATCTGGGCCAGCAGCTTTTCTGGTGTTCACCTGCATAAATGCTCTTCTCACACTGTGTACCGACAACGAGAGAGCGTCCCCGCCCCCCGTGGTTACCCGCCCCCCCCCCCCCTCCACAACAGCCGTTGAGCTAGCGGCACCACTGTATGCACTAAACCGAGCGTAGAAAGAGTTGAGTTTGTCCGCGAGAGAGGCATCGTCGCTCCCCATTGAGGGGCCGCTGACTTTGTAGTCAGTTATTGTCCTCAGTCCCCGCCATAAGCCCCTTGTGTAGTTTTGTGCCATTTGTGTCTCCAGTTTATCAGCATATGTCCGTTTTGCAAGTTTTACAGCCTTGCACAGAGTATAGCTGTAGCCTTGTACTCCTCCATGTTTCCTGACTCTCTGCCCAGGTTGTAGGCAGTGGTGCGGGATTTCAGAGCTGCTCTGATAGTACTGTCCACCCACAGTTTCTGGTTAGGGAAGACCTGCACCTTTTTAGTAGGGACAATACTATCAGCCAGTGTTGTGATGAAGCAAACAACGCTGTCCACGAACTCGCTGACGTCACTGGCGCTTCCTTGAAACATATTCCAGTCGACGTCCTCGAGAGCGTCCTGAAGCGTGGCCTCTGATTGGTCGGTCCATTTTTAGGGACCTGTGGGTATGTATTTCCAAATATTCCAAATATTGTGTCTGTTACTAGGCTGAGTAAATTGTAATGAAGAAAAGGAGAATATAAATTATGATTTATGATTTTTGCATCTTTGATCATGTTAAATCTGCGGGGTACGAGAAAATGCTCACTGAGCTCATTCACCACCGTATTGAGATCATGTGTACACAAAATCGAAGCAAATGAATAAAGGGAAGATGATTAAACAGAAGGATTTGTAGATACAGTAATTAATGATAATCGATTTTAATTATAAATTCATATTTGACCTTGAACTTGACCTTATTAAGGCCAAATCATACATCTATGGATAGGGAAACTGCTCCTCTTTCCAATGGCAGGGTTGAATCTGGATTTAGTAATTTCCTTGCGGTTTTTACGATAATTAGCATTTTCAATAAATTCTATTTCCGATAAATCGTATAAAACATCGGTAAAAATGAAAATATAAACTTTTTTTGTGAAATTTTTTTTATTATTATTATTTTTTGACGTGACATACAAACATTTACAGTAGAAATCCACTATAAATCACAGGGCTATTACCGACATAATACTAACAATCATGACAGCCCGGTTTTTAAAATTAAAATAGATGTAGATTAAAGATTAAAGATATACACAGATTAATTACAATACAATACAACACATAAATGCTCTTGCTCGTTCGATCCCTCCCCCACCGGACCCCCCTTGAATACATCCATTATTTCGCTTAATACCAAGGATTAAAAGTTCATATAATGCTTTATCCTCTCCACCACTTCTAACCAGATTGCTATGCTGGCTTCATTAACACCTAGAATTTGTGCAATAGATATCTCATCAGTAAATCACATCAAGATAGGTAAGAATCCATACCCTCCGACACATTTTATCAGGTTGAATCCAGCGTGATGCTATTAGCTTTTTGGCAGCCGTAAAACCGGACAAGATTATCCTTTTTATAAGTACAGAGTGTGATAATTGAGAGACATCATTCAGCAACAATACAGAAGGCATTACAGGTATTGTCAAAAACAAAAATCCTGATAATAGTGTGGTTATTTCTTCCCAAAATATCTTAACAGGCGGGCATTCCCATATGCATAAATGTACCACTATCACCGTTTGTACATAAGGAACATCGAGAGTCTTGTTTAAGGCCCATACGGTTCAGTCGAATAGGAGTTAGGTAAGTCCTATGAATAAAATTAAGATTAATTGTGAGGATTGGTCCAATACCGCACGCTTCCAGGTACCAATTACCTTCACGCACCTGAACTGAGTTTCAAATCAGCTCGGTGGAGCCCTTATATACTCTGGGGTTCTTTACGTTCTGTGTCGGGTCGTTTTGCTTACCACTACCTGCTGCTTGTTCCTCCCGTGTTTTCTCCGTAGTTTCTCCAGAACATCTTTGGAAGTCGCCGCTCTTGCTCCTCTCTGCCATCCGTGGATCTGTGCCTCGTAGATCGCTTTGCGCAATTGCGCCTTGGTGAGTTTTTGGAAACATACTTTTTTGGATGCTCTGTTTTTTCCTCGCATTTTCCTGGACTCGGGACCTTTCTGTTTTTGTGTGTTTTGGTAAACACTGAAGATGTGTCGCTTGTGTTAGTACTGGACTCAGCTAATAATACTGGACTGCCTCGTATTCCATACGCTCGTTTGTTGACTTTCTCTCTCTCTCTGTTCCTCCCCGAGTGGATCTGTTCCTCCCCGAGTGGATGTCCAAGTAGCTGCAGAGCCGCAGAGTCAGAGGCGCAACGCCACAGTGCCGTCTCTGCTCTGAGCCGAGCTGCAGAGCCGCAGAGCCTACTCTGCCCAAGGACATTCTCCCCTTATGCTTTTTGTTGTTTTTGCTCTTCTCTGTTTTGGAAATAAATACGCCCTGGTTTTTGGCTAACTCTGAACTACCTGTCTGTACCGTGCTGTTGGGGTTGTTTACAAACCATAACATTACGACCCGACCATGTCGACCCCAGCCCACACAGACAGAGTTAGGGCAGCGTTGGCGGTCCAGATCCAGCTGACCAACGACCACACCCAACAGTTAGGTGTGGCTGCGGCTGCTGTGCAGGACCTCCGGGCCCAGGTCCAGCCTATTCAGGATTCTCTTAACACTCTGGCCACCCAGCAGACTACCCAGGGTAATCAGCATGCTGATATTCTGCACCAGCTACAGGCTCTCAGTGCAGCATTTAACACCCTGCTTTTAACCCCACCTGTGCCAGGAGTCCCAGCCAGATCACCACCCGCCGACGCTACAGACCCCGCACCTCCCGACCTCGCACCTCGGGAGCCCCGTCTCTCCAACCCACGTTTGTTCGACGGTAACTTCGAGGATTGTGCCACGTTCATCATGCAATGTGAGTTGGTTTTCATTCATCAACCCAGCCGATTTACGTCAGAGGGAGCCCGAGTAGCTTACATGACTAACCTGCTCACAGGCCGAGCAGCACAGGGGGTCACTGCTTCCTGGTCTATGAGGGCTGATTTTTGTTTCTCATACCCAGACTTCGTGGCAGAGCTCCGAAGGGTTTTCCACCACCCAGCTCGTGGCCAGGACCCGGGAGCTCGGTTGGGCACCTTCCGGCAGGGCAGTGGCAGTGTCACCGACTACGTGCTGGAGTTCAGACTGGCCGCAACCGAGAGCGGTTGGAATGATCGGGCGCTTCATCTCACCTTCCTGGAGGGGCTCAACGACGCTGTAAGGGACCAGCTCGCAACCCGAGAGGAGCCCGATTCTCTCGAGGGCCTAATCAGCCTCGCCATTCGCATCGACGGACGCCTCCGGGAGAGAAGGCGTGAGAGAGCATGACTGGGACCCCCAGACGTTCCCCAGACCCCCCGTACTCGTGACTGTTCTGCTGACCGTCCAGCCCCCTCTGCGACTGGTGGCCATTTTCCCTCCCGAGCTGTGACCAAGGAGGAACCCATGCAGCTGGGACGCACCCTCCTTAGCCCGGCCGAACGGGAGTCCAGGCTCAGGTCCGGCCTTTGTCTCTACTGCGGCCGGGATGGACACCGTATCTCCAATTGCCCTACCCGGCCAAAAGACCAGGCTCGCCGGGACCCCGGGAGATCCTGGTGAGCCGTTTTTCCTGTTCCCACACCCGTGCACCACCTAACCGTCTGACGAGCGTCACCCTAGCCTGGGCGGACCAGCGGGCGACGGTGGGTGCACTCATTGACTCGGGTGCTGATGAGAGTTTCCTGGACGTTGAGTTTGCCACCCAGGCCAACATTCCACTTGAGGACCTCGAGAGGCCCTTGGAGGTTTTCACGCTAGATCAGCACCGCCTGGCTGACATCACTCAACGCACCTGTCCTGTCCTCCTCACCATTGCTGGTAACCACGTTGAGAGACTCCAGTTCTTTATTACCAGATCCCCTCTTGTCCCAGTAGTCCTGGGTCGGCCCTGGCTCGCGCTGCATGAGCCCCACATCGCCTGGTCCTCCGGCACCATCATGGGGTGGAGCTCCTCCTGTCATGCCCAGTGTCTTCAGGCGGCGTCCAGTCCTTCGCCCCGGAGTCCCCCTTGTGTGCCGCCCTCGGACCTCTCAACTATTCCCCCCGAGTACCACGACCCCGGGGAGGTTTTCAGCAAGTCCCGGGCTCAGGCCCTTCCTCCTCACCGGCCTTACGACTGTGCCATCGACCTCCGCTCAGGGGCCCCCCTTCCCGGCAGCCGCCTCTACAGCCTGACTGTCCCTGAGAAGGCAGCGATGGATAAGTACATCTCTGAGTCCTTGGCAGCAGGCCTCATTCGGCCCTCTTCCTCCCCGGTGGCGGCGGGTTTCTTTTTTGTTGGGAAGAAGGATGGAGACCTTCGGCCCTGCATTGACTATCGCCAACTCAACGAGATCACCATTAAGAACAAATATCCTCTTCCTCTCATGAACTCCACCTTCGAGCCCCTCACCCAGGCTACCGTCTTCACCAAACTGGACCTCCGGAGTGCCTACCATCTGGTCCGTATCCGAGAGGGCGATGAATGGAAGACCGCCTTCAAGACTCCCAGGGGTCATTACGAGTATCTGGTGATGCCGTTCGGCCTCACCAACGCTCCGGCGGTATTCCAGGCGCTCATGAACGACGTCCTCCGTGACAAGCTCGAGGAGTTTGTGGTGGTATACCTGGACAACATCCTCATCTTCTCCAAGACTCTCGAGGAACATGTCCAGCATGTCCGCCGAGTACTGGAGCGCCTCCTCCACAACCGGCTCTTCGTTAAGGCAGAGAAGTGCCGTTTCCACTCCGACTCCTCGATTACCTTGGCTTCATCGTGGAGAGCGGCTTGACCCGAGCCGACCCTCGCAAGATCCAGGCCGTGGAGGAGTGGCCGGAACCCACCTCTCGGAAGGAGCTACAGAGCTTCCTCGGGTTCGCAAACTTTTACCGGAGGTTCATCTGGAACTACAGCCAAGTGGCGGAACCACTTACCAGGCTGACCTCTCCCTCCCTGCCGTTTGACTGGTCTCCAGCGGGCTGCGCTGCATTCCGCTCCCTCAAGAAGAGGTTCACCACCGCCCCGGTCTTGCTCCACCCAGACCCCAAGAAGCAGTTCATTGTGGAGGTGGATGCCTCGGATACTGGACTTGGGGCTATCTTGTCTCAGCGGTCGGCAACGGACCAGAAGGTCCATCCGTGCACCTTCTACTCTCGTCGTTTCCTTCCTGCTGAGAGGAACTATGACATTGGCAATCGGGAGCTGCTGGCGGTAGTGGCTGCCTTGGAGGAGTGGTGTCATTGGCTGGAGGGGGCCGAGGAGCCGTTCACCATTTGGACGGACCATAAGAACTTGACGTACATCCGTGCATCCAAGCGCCTCAGCGGCCGGCGGGCAAGGTGGGCCAGCTTCCTCAGTCGTTTCGACTTCTCGTTGACTTTTCGCCCTGGTTCCCGCAACACGAAGGCCGACTCTTTGTCCCGGTTACACTCCAAGGGGGCTCCAACCACTGAGGATCCGACTCCCATCCTCCCAGAGGTCAGGGTGGTGGGAGTGGTCAACTTGGGCATCGAGACCGTGGTCAGGCGTGCCCTATGTTTCCATCCCGCTCCCAGCAATGTTCCTTTTCGTCGCCTCTTCGTCCCCGACTCAGTCCGGTCCCGGGTTCTCCAATGGGGCCATACCAGCCGGTTTGCCTGCCACCCCGGCGTTCACCGCACTTTCTCCTTCCTGGCTCGTCGATTCTGGTGGCCCACCATGAGGAACGACGTCAAGGAGTTTGTTCTGGCCAGGCACCCTCCGGTCTATTACAGCCACTTCACATTCCTAAGGAAGTTCCAAGTCAGCCAGAAGATCCTTAAGAACTTCTACTCATGTACAATAGAGAGCATCTTGACCGGCAACATCACCTCCTGGTTTGGGAATAGCACTGCACAAGACCAAAGCAGACTACAAAGAGTGACACGTTCAGCCGAACGCACAATTGGAGGGGGGCTCCCCACCCTCCAGAACATTTACTACAAGCGTTGCAGGGGCAAGGCTAAGAGAATCATTAAAGACTCCAGTCACCCGAACAACTGCCTCTTTGAACTGCTGCGGTCAGGCAAGCGATACCGGAGTCTCAAGGCGAGCACAGAAAGACTCAGAAGAAGCTTCTATCCCCAGGCCATCAGGCTGCTAAACGAACAATGAATGAACACTACACAACAACAACCACCAAACGCACATAGCACACACATCCACACGCACACACTCACTTTAAACAAACACACTGTAGCACCCACTCCACACACTTTATAGCACACACCCACTTTAAACAAACACACTGTAGCACCCACTCCCCACACTTTATATTTATGGATGAAGGATTGCACTACAACTCGTACACCTTACTGTAAATTGTACCTAAAATTGTACCTCATCCCATTTCTGCTTTGCACTAGATAGTACTGTACATTAGTACACTGCATAGTATTGTGTATTGTATATTATATGGTAACTCAGAACATTGTACATATGTCTATACCGAACACTGTGACCTCATTTTTCTTCTTCTAAATTCATGCTATATTATGTTATTATGTTATTTGATACTATCTTGTCTAGCACAGTCTCTGGAGCGTAACAGTAAGAAGCATTTTGTATGAAAGTATTCTGTACTTCTGTATGACAACTATTAAAGAACTTGAACTTGAACTTGAGCCGCCCTTGGTCCCATGTGGCGTTGGACTTTGTCACGGGTCTTCCACCGTCCCAGGGAAACACAGTCCTTCTGACTGTGGTGGACCGGTTCAGAAAGGGGGTCCACCTCGTGGCCCTTCCCAAGCTTCCCTCAGCTTCCGAGACAGCGGACCTCCTGACAAGCCACCTCCATGGTTTCCCCCAGGACGTCGTCTCGGACCGGGGTCCCCAGTTCACTTCCCAGGTATGGCGGGCCTTTTGCATGGGATTGGGGGCAACTGTTAGTCTCTCGTCTGGTTACCATCCACAGACTAACGGACAGACAGAAAGGATGAACCAGAGCGTGGAGTCTGCTCTCCGTTGTGTTGCCGCCAAGAGACCTGCTTCCTGGAGCCGGTTCCTCCCCTGGGTCGAGTACGCCATCAACTCCCTGGTCAGTTCCGCCACTGGCCTCTCGCCATTCGAGGTATCCCTGGGCTAAGAACCCCCTCTTTTCCCTGCACATGAGTCGGAAGTGGCGATTCCCTCCGTGCAGGAGCATCTTGACCGGTGTCGTCAAGTCTGGGAGATCACCAGGACTGCGCTGCTTCGGGTATCGGAGCGCGCCAGTCGGGGAGCTGACCGACGCCGGATCCCTGCGCCGACGTACCACCCTGGGCAGAGGGTATGGTTGTCCTCCAAGGATCTTCCGCTTCGATCCTCGGCCAAGAAGCTTAACCCCCGGTTTGTCGGCCCTTTTGAGATCCAGAAGGTGCTCAGTCCTGCGGCGGTGAGTCTTAAGCTTCCTGCGTCCATGCGCATTCATCCTGTTTTTCATGTGTCCCGGGTAAAGCCTGTCCCCTGATGCCTCCTGCTCCAGATCCGCCTCCTCCCGAGATGGTGGACGGACACCCCCAGTGGAAGGTCCGCCAGCTCATGGACGTCCGACGGCGGGGACGGGGGTTCCAGTACCTGGTGGACTGGGAGGGATACGGTCCGGAGGAACAGAGCTGGGTCTCCCGCCAGCTCATCATGGATCCCGTCCTGATCACTGACTTCCATCGGTCCCATCCGGGGAAGCCGAGGCCGGGCTGGTCGCCGGGTGGCTCCCGTGGAGGGGGGGGTACTGTGAGGATTGGTCCAATACCGCACGCTTCCAGGTACCAATTACCTTCACGCACCTGAAGTGAGTTTCAAATCAGCTCGGTGGAGCCCTTATATACTCTGGGGTTCTTTACGTTCTGTGTCGGGTCGTTTTGCTTACCACTACCTGCTCCTTGTTCCTCCCGTGTGTTTCTCCGTCGTTTCTCCAGAACGTCTTTGGAAGTCGCCGCTCTTGCTCCTCTCTGCCATCCGTGGATCTGTGCCTCATAGATCGCTTTGCGCAATTACGCCTTGGTGAGTTTTTGTAAACATACTTTTTTGGATGCTCTGTTTTTTCCTCGCATTTTCCTGGACTCTGGACCTTTCTGTTTTTGTGTGTTTTGGTAAACACTGAAGATGTGTCGCTTGTGTTAGTACTGGACTCAGCTAATAATACTGGACTGCCTCGTATTCCATACGCTCGTTTGTTGACATTCTCTCTCTCTCTGTTCCTCCCCGAGTGGATCTGTTCCTCCCCGAGTGGATGTCCAAGTAGCTGCAGAGCCGCAGAGTCAGAGGCGCAACGCCACAGTGCCGTCTCTGCTCTGAGCCGAGCTGCAGAGCCGCAGAGCCTACTCTGCCCAAGGACATTCTCCCCTTATGCTTTTTGTTGTTTTTGCTCTTCTCTGTTTTGGAAATAAATACGCCCTGGTTTTTGGCTAACTCTGAACTACCTGTCTGTGCCGTGCTGTTGGGGTTGTTTACAAACCATAACATTAATTTGTTGATGATCCGGGTTACGTGACGATAGCCGAACGTTTGCCCAGACTTCAGCTCAATCAAAATCTACTTCCAAGTCTGGTATATCCCTCCTCCAAACTGAGTCTAGGGGAAGGACTTCATACGAGGATGTAAGTAAGTGACGGTATAAGTCCGAGACAAAACCTCTCGATGTCTCCCTTTCGTAAAATAATTTGTGATATCTGTGGTGCTCCAGTGGTACCTTTAATGGAACTCCATGAGCCTTCAAACATGCTGATAACTGTCTGTAGAAATAGTATGTGGAACTGGTGAGGTTAAATTTGTTATGTATATCTTGATAGCTACAGAAACCCCGTTCGTTGAAGATATCTCCCAATGTATGTATGCCATTATTTTCCCATTTGGGAAATCTGATTTGTTGTGCAATCAGGAGTGTATTGTTATTAAATATCGGAGTGTCTATGCCATTTATGTTGGTTAGTAAATTTGTTTTGTGTTTCACGCCATATCCGGATCATATGTGTAATAATAGGGCCAAATTTCATGTTGCATTGCTTAATTGCTAGGTTGGTGTATACTACATCCTGCAGTCTATGTGGTGCCACAATGTTTTCTTCTAATGTTCTCCAGGATACGGATGCTTGAGAATCAAACCAGGTGATCAGTGGTCTTAAAGAGTACGCTTTAAAGTAGTAGTAGAAGTCTGGAAATGCTAGACCTCCGTCTGCTTTATTTCTTTGTGCGGTGGATCTTTTTGTTTGTGGAGGTTTGTTGTTCCAAATAAATGTATATGCAGCGGAATGTAATTTTTTCCAGTAACCAGCAGGGGGGGTAACGGTAGCATTGAACTGAAGAAGTTGATTCTAGGTAAAATATCCATCTTAACTATTGATACTCGGGCCTGTACTGAGTTTTTAAGTTTTGACCACCTGTCAAAGTAATTTGTGATCCTATCTTGGATTACTGTATAATTATACTTCACTGTTTGGCATATAGTGGGGAATATTTCAACTCCAAGACATCTAAAGTGTTCTACCATTTGTATATTTTCCGGAAGGAGGGTAGCCTTTGCAGTGACATTAAGTGGAAGGAAGGCCGATTTTGGCCAGTTTATCCTAAATCCCGATAGATTGCCAAAATCATCTATCAGCTTGAGAAGATGAGGCAGTGAGGTGGTAGGGTTTTGCATGAACAATATTACATCGTCCGCATATAAACTAATATGATGCTGTGTGCCCCTAATTGAGATCAGCTCTATGGATTGGGATTGTCTTATATACTGTGCTAAAGGTTCTAAGGATAGAGCAAATAGTCCGGGACTAAGAGGACAACCCTGTCTGGACGAGCGCGAGACAGAAAAGAGAGGGGAGGTGAATTTACCTGTTATAACCATGGCCGATGGCTCTGTGTATAGTACTTTTATCATATTAATGAATATACACTTTGACTACTGTTTTTGATAGGGTTATGGTCTTTACTCTTGGCTACAAAAAAATATTTAAAAACATTAACCTCTTAACATCCAAGGGCCCACATGTGGACGATTCTTTGCCGACCTCTAGTGGCTCGGGTGTGCATTTCTTTTAATACAATATATAGATAGAATTAAAGCCCTATTTGTTGCCTGTCGATTTCCCTTTCAGGTGACCAAATCCGTTCAGCGGTTCTCGAGGTACATGCCGATATGTGAGGCGTGCCCCAAAGTATGCAAAACTACACATTACCACCTCTGACTCCCGGGGCTCTAGCTCCGTCAATCATTTAGCAATCTCGAAAATCTTTGCACAGGGTTGTAGCCAATGAGTGTGGATTTCCAATGATACCCCATGATATGATAATTGGGGATCTAATACGGTCTCTATTGATCGATTTATGATAAAGAAAAGCAGTGTCCCCCTATAGGGGGACCAGTGCCCATTTTTTGTTTTCACTTGGCTTGCAGAATGAACACAATATAAGAAGGCTGAGAGGGAGATGGAGGGAGTTGAGTGGAGAGCGGAATGTTCCAGTAAGTAACACAGATGCTTCAGCTGCCATTCACAGTGGGGGAATTGCATTATAAATGATTTAATGATATACATGTTGACTGATGAATAAGTTAAACTTCATTCAAATGATGTGACTTTGGTGGAAATGTGCATATTCTGATCAAATAATTCTCAAGTTTCAAGTTTCTTTAATAGTTGTCATACAGAAGTACAGAATACTTTTATACAAAATGCTTCTTACAAAAGTATTCTGTACTTCTGTATGACAACTATTAAAGAAACTTGAAACTTGAGAATTATTTGATCAGAATATGCACATTTCCACCAAAGTCACATCATTTGAATGAAGTTTAACTTATTCATCAGTCAACATGTATATCATTAAATCATTTATAATGCAATTCTGAATGTATGAGTCAATTATAAAACAATGGTTGTGTTCATAATTCAGTGGATCAAACATAAATTAATTAAGTGAAGAAAAACATTCTGTAAAACTCAATTAATAGAAGCAATAACATCTATAACGGATTCTTCTCTCATACAGGGTTCTATATTGTTAAAGTTCCTCTGTGATCGGGTAGCAACAAGGTGAGAACTATAGAAAATCCTCCAACCTGCCACTATTTCAGCAGTGGTGGTTGGAGGTAAATTTTTATTTGTTTCCACATTGATCCCTTATTTGGTCCTAATGCAGGCTGTAGAACTTTGTCTTTCAATAATGTATGACAATAGACAACAAGTTACCTATATTTATTTGTATTATTGGCAACATTTAGCTGATTTACCAATACACTATATGAATGATGAATGAATGAATGAATGAATGAATGAATGAATGAATGAATGAATGAATGAATGAATGAATGAATGAATGAATGAATGAATGAATGAATGAATGAATGAATGACAAGAAAGAACATCAATGGTCATCAATGACTCGTGTGACTGGGAGACATGTGTGACTGGGAGACTCGTGTGACTGAGATACTCGTGTGACTGGGAGACTTGTGTAACTGGGAGAATAGTGTGACTGGGAGACCTGTGTGTCTGGGAGACTTGTGTGACTGGGAGACTTGTGTGACTGGGAGACTTGTGTGACTTGTGTGACTGGAAGACTCGTGTGACTGGGAAACTTGTGTGACTGGGAGACTTGTGTGACTGGGAGACTCGTGTGACTGGGAGACTTGTGTGACTTGTGTGACTGGGAGACTCGTGTGACTGGGAAACTTGTGTGACTGGGAGACTTGTGTGACTAGGAGACTCATGTGACTGGAGACTTGTGTGACTGGGAGACGCATGTGACTGGAGACTTGTGTGACTGGGAGACTGGGAGACTTGTGTGACTTGTGTGTCTGGGAGACTTGTGTGTATGGGAGACTTGTGTGTCTGGGAGACTTGTGTGACTGGGAGACTTGTGTGTCTGGGAGACTTGTGTGACTGGGAGACTTGTGTGACTGGGAGACTTGTGTGACTAGGAGACTCTGGGAGACTTGTGTGACTAGGAGACTCTGGGAGACTTCTGGTGGATCCTGCTGGACGTCACTCACTTCACCATAATTGATAAATGACAGCATGAAAAACTGGGAGACTTGTGTGACTTGTGTGACTGGGAGACTTGTGTGACTGGGAGACTCGTGTGACTGGGAGACTCGTGTGACTGGGATACTTGTGTGACTGGGAGACTTGTGTGACTAGGAGACTCGTGTGACTGGAGACTTGTGTGACTGGGAGACTCGTGTGACTGGAGACTTGTGTGACTGGGAGACTTGTGTGACTTGTGTGTCTGGGAGACTTGTGTGTATGGGAGACTTGTGTGGCTGGGAGACTTGTATGACTGGGAGACTTGTGTGTCTGGGAGACTTGTGTGACTGGGAGACTTGTGTGACTGGGAGACTTGTGTGACTAGGAGACTCTGGGAGACTTGTGCGACTAGGAGACTCTGGGAGACTTCTGGTGGATCCTGCTGGACGTCACTCACTTCACCATAATTGACAAATCACTATGGAAAACGTCATTTAATCAGACTTGATCATTCAAATGTCTGAGATATCTCCATGTAACTGTATGCGATGTTGACCTCTTTAACTGTGCACTTTAAACACATGCAATCGAGCAGTGGTCGCTGATTCCAAACTCAAAGACACCACTTATAATAAATCAATAAGAATATATTTAGCCCATTATTTCAAATTTGGCCTTGGTTTAGCTAAATTAAGGCAACCACCAACCTCAAATAGTCAGATGAGCTGTTAAGCCAATTCAGGTTAAAATCACTTAATAATTCATTAATCATTAGAAAAACAAGAAAGAACATCAATGGTCATCAATGGTACACAGTAAAATTCGCAGTGTCAAATTAACACTTAAAGAGTCGAATTTAACACTATTCCAGAGTGTATATGACTCCAACTACGAATAGTGTTAAATCGACTCTTGCTCCCGTGTTAAATTTTTTGAGTTAAATTAACTCTAATAGAGTACAAATTTAACACTCGCTTACACTGTATGGTGTTATTTAAACTTAACACTATAGGTTTAATAACACTTGAGAGTGTAATTATTATTCTCAGAAGTGTTGATAATTTACTCTTATGTGATAACAAATTAACTCTGATTGAGTTGAATTCCAATGCTCATTAACACTGCATTGAGTTATTAAAAGTTAACACTGAGGTCAAATAACTCTGCTGAAGTGTTGCCATTACACAGTACTGTGTTGATAATTTACTCACTAGTAGTGAAAAAACAGCTCTGCAAATAACACCCATTAACACTGCACAGTGTCAATGAAACCGGACACTATATTGGTGAAAATAAACCTCACTGGTGTTAATTTTACACTTAATTTACTCTTGTGAAATTGCATTTACATACAATATACATTAAAAAATCACAAGTTACCACAAAATGATTTCAACAATTTTATTGTTGGTCAGGTCAGGCAGGGTCAGGCAGGCTTATAAAAAAATAAAACATAAATATACATTGACCTCAGCAGGTCTGCATAAAGTGCAATATGGAACAATATACTTCACAGCTGATTTATACAACACCTTTACAACTATATAGGGTTGGGCATCGTTTGGATTTGAACGATTCCGGTTCAGATTTTTTTTGAAAATGTGTACATTTTTTCATACTATTCACATTTTCAGTTGACTTGATACAGTTTAATTTGGTTGCTGTACTGCAACTATGGTATTAATTAACAAAGTAAAAAAAAATAAAAAATTAAGAATCGAAATGCAAATATGTTACTTCCGGTTCCAGAACCGGATGTTAGGAACCGGTTGCTATTAGAACCGGTTTTCGGTACCCAACCCTATTTACAACTCCGTCTGGATGCAGTAATAAAACAATCACATTAGCAGGTCTGCATAAAGTGGCAATATGGAACAATATACTTTGAGCAATCTGTCGTTCGATAATTCATTTGAATATCAAATGGTTTAAAGTAACACAGCTGATTTATATCCAAGACCTTTACAACTCCGTCTGGATGCAGTCTGACCTTAAAGGCATGGTAATGGTCATCAAAACACATGGTTTCCATCAGTTTTCCACAGAGCAATACACTGTCATCTTTCACAGCAATAGTCTTGATCTTACAAAACACAGGCATCTCAAATGCTACCTCAGTACAGATAATCAAGTCACAGCGGTACTCTGTACCATGATGTTTTATCCACTTGGCAGAAAAAACACTGGTTACATCTCCAAATAAGGAAGCAATCTCTGGACCTTCTTTGAGCTCAACAAGTGCCACCATCTTTCCTGGACCTATGGTTAATCTTTCTTTGGTAAAGGACTCCCGATACATTGCCATACAACTTTGGTGCTTTTGGGCTAATGTCTTTGTAATGTTTTTAAAGCTTTTTAATTGTCTCTTAAAGAAGTTATGTTTAGCTTCATAACGCATGCACCACATGTGCAGAATTGGGCCAATGTTCCTTATATTACGAGGGTAATGTATCATGAAGTGATGCTTTGGCAATAGGTTGCTTCTAGGAAATAACTGCTTGAAGAGCCGATGATGATCAGTGATTACATGTTTGAGATAAATGGTCATGCCATATGACAGGACTGGTGAAAATACAATGTTAACAATCTGTAGAAGCAAAAGCAGAAGATGCCAGTACTTATCATCAGTCTGTATTAAATCACCAAATATCAGAGGCATATTGCGCAACAAGCACCAAGACTGTGTGGCATTCAACCCCAAATCCTTACTTTCATCCAACAACTTGACTCTTGGCGGACGGTTTCGCTGCTGATTGTAACCATAGTCAAAAGCATGTATTCTGCCAGCCAGTTGTTCAGCATTTAGAAGTTTCTCCTGAAGAATGTACTTGAGAATAAGTTTCACCTCAAACTGAGCAACCCCCTCTAAAATATCATGCATGATATCTACAGAGAAGTTTGTGGCTGTGTTGAAATACTCAAGTGAATTCAACAGACAACTGCGTTTCACGCCATATATATGAGGTAGCGTTGGATCTGTCTGTATAGTTTGACAGTGTTGTGCGTGCATCTCAACAGTTCTTAGTACAACAGCCGGATCATCTTCACAGAATACAGTCTGAAAACGAGCTTTCTCAAGGAGACAGAAACGACAGCAATACCGAGCCCCAAATGACTCCACAAACCCAAACAGACCATGCAAGCCAAGGTTATCCCCAGTGACCTGAACTATGGTACCACGAATTACGTGTCTAAACATGGGAATTTTAAGTCCCTCTGTCTCCAGTACTTTCAGATCATTGACAAGTGGCTCAAGTATCAAATTGAAATCATAACGCTTAATGTCCTGTGCATGGAAAAGAGCACACAAATGAATATTAATCAAAGAGGAATTATAGATTGGGGGGAAATTTCTTAATGTAAAGTATACACCACCTAATTTATGTATACCCTTTTTAGAGCCCAATGGATTTGCAGTTTCAAAGTCATCATAAAAAAGTTGAATTTGAAAGGAATCTTTTTCTACTGAAAACAGGGGACTTTCTTTCAAATAGGTGGCATCTCTCAAGTCTGCATACACACCTTCCTTAGTCATGTGCCTGGGCTTTAACATGTCTGCAAGTTCTGGGTTTTGAAAAATGCTCTTCAGCGTTTCCAAAATGGGAACATATGCAAACTTATCAGTTACAATGACCTGGTCATATGTCCCAGTAGTTTTGTTTCTTCTGCTGTCAAATCTTGTGCCAAGCTCCTTTTCAACGGGTTCAACTTTTCCCCATTTCTCTTTGAAGTGTTTGTTTATTTTTGCCTCAGAATTTAAGTGTGTGAATGGGTTTTCCAACTTTTGGAATGACTGTTCTAAGCTGTTCTTATTTTCTGTGTCCTGTGGAGATAAGCACTGTAGAGCTGCATCTTTAGCGTGACTATGAATCTCAGAAATCACTTCTTCCATGGTTGAGACAAAACTTTTTACAGTAGACTGACTGGTTCCAGCAGCCTTGAGTTGTGCAACAGCAGTTGCACACATATCGAGAGTGCTCCTATTAGAGTTTCTGAACAGTCCACATGTGGCCGTCGCATCGACATCAGATGTTGTGGCGGTCTCATCTACATTAGCGATCACCGCCTCTCCTACACTGTTTACATTAACATCAGTGTCAACCTCTTGGTCAATATACTCAGTGTGTTTGTTGTCTAAATGTTTCCTAAAACCTGAAAACGTACCAAACCTATAGCCACATCCAGTCTGAGCACATTTAAGGCGAAGCTTTTTTCCTTGAACGTAACCGTGAACTATTCGCAAATGCCTAACAAGCCTATTTGTACAACCTAACTCCTTCCGACAATCAAAACACTTCATGGCGGAGGAGAAGCCTCATGCACTAATGAAGCAACCTCGCCCTAACTTCAGCAACACGAGGACTCTCCTTGACTTTCCCAACATCAATACTATACACAGTGGTCTGGAGGAACGTGTACATGTTGCGCAGCATGGTGTTGTATGCTGTGCCAAACACATAATGTGCCTTAAAGAGTTCATCTAAAGCACCAAGAGAAGAGATTGACTTGCAAGGTATGGCCTTCTTGTCAAGAATGATGTAGAACCGGTGGATCGCATTCTTCTTCACTCCAACAGCCAGGAGATAGGGTTGATTGCTGGTAGTGATGGCATCAAGATGCTCTTGGATGCTTGTTCCAGTCTGAGAAGACAAACACACATGGAGAAACAATTAGAATTACATGATTGTGGCGGCTGGGTGGCGCAGCAGTCACGAAAGGGGCTAAGAATTGGCATAACGACTAACATTGGAATGGGAGAAAAACAGAGAAAAAGGAGGGGGGGAATATAAAAAATAATAATAATAATAATTACATGATTGTAGCATTATAATTATAAATTTGTACATTAGGAGAAAATACCAACCTTCTTGAAGATCACAAGATGCTGCTCCGCGTTGGACGCCGACACCTTCCCTGGTCTCTTCCGCCCCTGAGCAGAGGGTGGGATCAAGTGCAACAGCAGTAGAATCGATGAGAGGTCACTGTCCCAACCTGTAACGATACAAGTTGGATGTTAAGACACTTGAATTATGTAGACCATAAACAAAATTCAGTCCATCTGCAATGTTAGCAGTATTTTTACAAAATAAGATAAAAGACAGCAGTTCATCACAAGAAGCTCTGCCACTCAAAATATGAATATACAGTACCAGTAAAAAGCTTGGATGCACTCATTCAAGTGAATGGGAAGACACTTTTGACTGGTTGATAATACAAAATGCCTCGTACATTTTTCACAGAAGTTCAGTGAAAAACAACAAGAATGGTTTGCTCAAAAGCAGCTTACCAACGTCAGCATCCACTTCAGTGTCATCCTCAGGAGGATCAGCTATCAGCAGGAGCTCTTGAAGCTCACTGGTGGATGGAAGCCGTCTGCATTGTTGGATGATCTTTTTCTTGTATGTGGTCGGCCACTTTTCCAGAAGCTTGCCCGATACACCTTCTCCAAACATCAGAACGAAATCCTGTTCAACCTGTAGAGGGGTGATTGGGGGACAATTTCAGGATTTCACAGCCAACCAAAGTTAGTGGGTGCTAGTTGAGGTACAATACATCTACAGTCTATCATTCAAGTGTCACAAAATGGTCAAAATAATGGCAGATAATTACCACAGGCCGAAACGTTGTGTTCAAGTATATTAAAACTTGGGAACACTACAGACGGTGTGCAGACTTTTTTTCCACAACATTACAGATCTATTTTGAGTCTAGCACCCGTGACTATACACTTGGGATGTGCGTGAGTCTTTTCTACTAACTATAGATAATTACCAAGCCCTTGACGTCTTGGAAACGTGGAAAGTCAGACAGTATGTTGCTTGACTGCTGGGGGTCGAGGACCTTGTTGTGCCTATAGTCAAATGTCAGTTTCATCTTGTTCTTCACTGTGTCCTCATCAGCTGAATGTTTCATTTCAAAAGTACAAAGTCACTGAATATTCAAGCCTGACACTAATTTCCCACAGATGCAAACAGACAAAAAAAGGAGAGCTATATAACCCAGGGTTTTTTCCTTGCATTTTCCCTGTGTTTCTTCCATTAAACTCAATCAACCATATTGTATGCATTCTAATGCACTCACTCTCATAACACACCATTTCACAGTACAGATTACTTATATCATTCAAGGGTATTTCCCCGCATTAACATTAGCAAGACACATTTGAAAAAACTCACGAAGGGTATAGGCTGGCTCACGTTCAAGGCCTCCCTCAACGTGAAATGGCGCACGTGCAGTCTTCTTGGCTGTCGCCGAAATCTGTGGACTTAACAAAATAATAACATTGGTCAAATGCCAAATAACTGTTACTTGATTTCATACTGTAGGACACATTTACCTCAGAACATGGCATGCAAATGTTTGTTACTAAGCCAATGTTAGCAGCTTGGTAACAGGGCCTTCCTTGCATTTTCCCTGTGTTTCTTCCATTAAACTCAATCAACCATATTGTATGCATTCTAATGCACTCACTCTCATAACACACCATTTCATAGTACAGATTACTTATATCATTCAAGGGTATTTCCCCGCATTAACATTAGCTAGCAAGACACATTTGAAAAAACTCACGAAGGGCTGGCTCACGTTCAAGGCCTCACTCAATGTGAAATGGCGCACGTGCGTGCACTCTTCTTGGCTGTCGCCGAAATCTGTGGACTTAACAAAATAATAATGTTGGTCAAATGCCAAATAACTGTTAATTGATTTCATACTGTACACACATTTACCTCAGAACATGGCGTGCAAATGTTTGTTAAGCCAATGTATCGCCCTGTGTTTCTTCCAATAAACTCAATCAACCATATTGTATGCATTCTAATGCACTCACTCTCATAACACACCATTTCATAGTACAGATTACTTATATCATTCAAGGGTATTTCCCCGCATTAACATTAGCTAGCAAGACACATTTGAAAAAACTCACGAAGGGCTGGCTCACGTTCAAGGCCTCACTCAATGTGAAATGGCGCACGTGCGTGCACTCTTCTTGGCTGTCGCCGAAATCTGTGGACTTAACAAAATAATAATGTTGGTCAAATGCCAAATAACTGTTAATTGATTTCATACTGTACACACATTTACCTCAGAACATGGCGTGCAAATGTTTGTTACTATAAGCCAATGTATCGCCATGTGTTTTTATCGATCTTTTTTTCCAAACGATACAATTCACAATCACCCCTCCACATTGTATTTAACAACATTAACATTACCTCTTGCAAGTTGCTGGAAGCCAATAGCTACCGAATTAATTAATTAATATGTGATTAGGAGAAACTTACCTGCCGAGTTACCTCTGCCGCGACGTGAAGAAAATGGCGTGTCTTGGACGTTCTTCAAGAGAAGGAGATGGGCGGAGCTTCCCAGAGTAGTGATGACACCAGCCAATTAACTACGAAATATTTCACCAACACTGTCTGCATTTTACTCAAACTGTTGTTGTAATAACTCTGAAAGAGTCAATGTACTTTGACACTGCATATTTGACACTGCGAATTTTACTGTGTACCCAGACATGCAGATGATGTTCTATAGACTCCTACCACAACCACAGATGCAGGCCCCATCTGTTCTGGGTGTTCAAGAAAACCCAAACAAAGTACACAAGGCACAGGATACCAATTTCATACCAAATTCAAGTCATGTTAGGTCAGAGACAACAGGCAGGCAACAAGTAGACATGTGAGGTCAGAGACAACAGGCAGGCAACAAGTAGACATGTGAGGTCAGAGACAACAGGCAGGCAGCCAACAAGTAGACATGTGAGGTCAGAGACAACAGGCAGGCAGCCAACAAGTAGACATGTGAGTTCAGAGACAACAGACAGGCGAGACCAGTGTGAGGCGAGCAGGCAGGTGAGGTCAGCAGGCAACATACATACAGGTGAGGTCAGCAGGCGACAGACAGGCAGGTGAGGTCAGCAAAGGCCTATTGTTAAAAAGTGCATGTGTTTTAGAGACAAGAGAAACACAATCATTAAAATGGCTCAGACCCACTCTACATCAAGCACCAATCGCATTGCAGGACTTCAGAGCAAAGTCCATGTTCCTCGAGAGGATACAAGAACCTGCTCTGTTTGGATGTGACCATCGATTGAGAAAAGGTAATCTCTGTCCCAGAAAGCTGTAAAATCGTCAACAAATGTCTGCCCAGCCAGATGTGACGCCTACCGATTCTACTGACCATTACATTCCAGTAGCGAGGGGAGGAGACGGGACCAGCGCTAATGCATTGTTTGCTAAAGTCCAGTAGTGTTAATGAGTGTCATCCTTTAGCGGTTCAGATTCACAGAGTTTGATGTAATTTGCTCCGACATGAATGATGGCTGTGTAAGCTGAAGGGTGTTCACAGATCAGTGGTGTGATGGTAGTAAATTTGTAATTAAATCCATCAACTTGACACCAGCTTGACACCAGGGTAGCATCAGGTCTTGGCTTCAGGCACGGCAACACAGAGAACCGTGAGCCCACAACAAGCACAGAGGGGGGTACAGTGAGGGTTTCACTGAACTTGGAGGGCACATTCAAGAGCCTGCAGCGTCACCTGGACAAGTGTTCTATCATTTACCATGATGAGGAGGCAGGGTTACCAGCCGTGAACTGGGATAATTTCTTAGTATGAGGACACACAGTGTGATAAATACAAGGCATTCATTGTGACATTAAAAGGCATACTTAAACGAAAATGTCTGTGAATAGGAAGCTGGTAAATCAAGTACACAAATTTCTCACTTGATTAAAAATAAACTGTAAACACTAGTTCTCTGAGTCTAAAACTATTAAAGTATTCAATATAAAATGAAAAGTAAAAGCACACTTGCTTTCAGCAAGGATGAATCAACATAATTAAGTCAGCTATGGTACCATTTAATTGTGTGTAAGGAAGTTGGGATGAGAAAAAAGATGGACATGTCAAAGGTAATACTATTGTAAATCATCCAAAAGCACTAGAGCTTCATGCACTAATTGTGGTTGTGCAAACTAAAATATGTTCTGTTCACTCCATTTAATTCAATAACACAACAGGCTTGGGTTTTACTAGTTTGAAATGCTAACGTAAATTAATGAATATGAAAGAAAACTATATCACTTTTATTGGAAAATAAAATAAGGTGATGAAATCGAAATATGTAGAAATTAAAATCTATCCCAAACAGATTATAAATACATGCAACATTACACCAACTGTGAAACTGCTAGACTCGCAGTAATATATATTTAATGACTGTGAGCATTGCCAAGAAATGCACTCCAAGTTATGGTTGCAATTTTGTGAGCACCCTGGGCTTATTAATAGAGTTGTATATGTCAATGTGATTATGATACCGTAGTATATGTTATTATATATTAGGATATATTATATCTTAATATGTGAAACAATTATTCAACTTTTATTATGACAACACACTTGTTATCTTGTTGATCATATTTAGCAATTTTAGTAATTATTAATGCAATATTAAATTGGCTGCATTTCAAGTATGAAACAATTATGAAGTCAGCATTTGAGAGTTATGGTGGATCTAATAATGATAAGTCAAAGTATCTTCACATACAGTGAATGAAATACACGGGCAGATATAGAAATACCTAGTACAAAGGAACATGATACAGCACCACAAAAGTGGGTGATAGTGAAAAAAGCTAATATAGAACAAAAATACATTTGAGGAGATGCCCATATTTAGTTTTTGCATGACTTGCAGAGTGAACTCTATATAAGACAGTTGAGAGAGAGATGGAGGTAGAGGAGTGGAGATCTGTTCCAGCTGGTGGTAAGTGACACTGATGCTTCAGCTGCCATTCACAGTGAAGGTATTGCATGGGGAGATGCTTCAGTGCTATACATGTTGACTAATCATATCACAATATTTGTCTTATAGTTTTGACTGTATAATGTTATTGTACAGTATATTGTTTTCCAGTACAAATTACTATGTTACATGACATATTTACGTATTTATATTTTAATGCAATTATCATAGTGCTATATCATAAAACATTTCTATATTGTTTTTCTTTAAATACTGTGAAAGGATTTTTTTTTGCATTAACTAAACCATACAATATGTATATTTTGTATATATGTCTACAGTATATTATGTATATATCATGGATGGCTGTATGGTAAATATCCATACCTTTGACGGTATACCTTCATATTTGGTATACCTCCCATCCTTCAAATAATGTAACATATATACACGATTCTTCTCTCATGCAGGGTTGTAGATTGTGAAAGTTCTTCTGTGATCGGGTAGTTGAACAAGGTAAGATAAGAACATCCTACAACCGGCCACTATTCTCCAATAGTCTTCTGCCATGTTTACACCAGTGGTGGTTCAGGGTGAATTTAGTTTTGTTTCCACATTCATAATGTGGTCCTAGTGTAGGTTGTATAATTTGTTCAATAATATACTACAATATAAAACAAGACTAACATTTATTTTTGTTATAGGGGAGATTTGGCTGATTTACCAATACACTGCATGCAATATAGTTATCTCTTGCCAAAAACTGGGCGTCATGAGATCACATCCATTGTACTGCTGAATTGAGTTTTGGTTTGATCGGTTCAAACTAAAATGAACAAGGACAAAGTTTATGAAGTTAAAATGTATACTTGTCTTCATGAGTGAGTGAGTGAGTCTATGAGGTGTTTCGCATCTAAAAATATATACACATAAGATAAAAGATAACATGGTTTATTTTTGTCTGTCAATTATGGAAGGAACTACCAACACGCATGGAAAATGTCCTTGTAATAATTGTATTGCATGGGCAGCATGAGATTGAGTGCTGGTAGTTCTTTCTATTATTGTATTATTCAAGACTGTGCACCCGGTAAGAGACTGTTTAAAATAGTTTGAGTTGTGCTCGCACCCACCTTAATCTACAAATAACTTTTGTCTGTCAACATGAAGCCGCTACCATGAGTACGGACGCAGAGATGGCCGCTTATGGCAAGGCCTCCATTTACCTTCGTAAGCCAGAGGCTGAGAGGCTTGCGGCTCAGACCGCACCCTTTGATGCTAAGGCCGCTGCTTACGTGGCTGATAAGGAGGAGCTGTACCTCAAATGTACCATCCTGAAAAAAGATGGTGCCAAAGTCACTGTCAAAGTGCATGACACTCAGGAGGTAAAGTAGGCTGAAGTGTTTCATACAGAATTCAAATCAATACAACTTGCAGATGAGTCGGTAAACTGAAATTGTGTTTCTGTATTTCAGGAGAAAACTGTTAAGGAGGATGATGTTCACCCTATGAACCCTCCCAAGTATGACAAAATTGAGGACATGGCCATGATGACCCATCTCAATGAAGCCTCTGTGTTGTATAACCTCAAAGAGCGTTATGCCGCATGGATGATCTATGTAAGATATTCAAAAATATGAGTAAAAGGTGCAATATTAAATAATTACCTATAATAATGATAGCCTACTGTAACTTGTCCTGAATCTCTATTCCCCTTCAGACCTACTCTGGGCTGTTCTGTGCCACTGTGAACCCCTACAAGTGGCTCCCAGTGTACGACCAGGAGGTTGTAAATGCCTACAGAGGCAAGAAGCGTATGGAGGCCCCACCCCACATCTTCTCTGTCTCTGACAACGCCTTTCAGTTCATGCTTACTGGTATGTCCTGGTCATGAAAATCCTATGAATTATTATTTTTGGTTTGGTTAAACAGATAATAAATATGTATTTGCTTTACCTTTCACAGATAGGGAGAACCAATCTGTTCTTATCACGTAGGTTTCTCATATATTGTTCATAAAAAATATCAATATAATCAAAATGATTGAAATTAGTTTGTGAGTTTCTCTTTATTCAATTATCTATACACAGTGGAGAATCTGGTGCCGGAAAGACTGTGAACACCAAGCGTGTCATCCAGTACTTTGCCACAATTGCAGTGGGAGGTGGTGGAGAGAAGAAGAAAGAATCAAAGATCCAGGTAAAATACTGAGAGAATATACTGAAAATGGAAACCACAGACATTTGAACAAAGAGTGGACATTTACTGATATGATTGTTAAAATGTGAAAATGTAATTATAGGGGTCACTGGAGGATCAGATCATTGCAGCCAATCCCTTGCTGGAGAGTTATGGTAACGCAAAGACCGTGAGGAATGACAACTCCTCTCGCTTTGTAAGTTGAATATTTTCTTTTCTATAAAATATCACTTGGGCATTACTTGGTTATACAATAATAACACTGTTGTGTTCTTCTGAAAAGGGTAAATTCATCAGAATCCACTTCCTCCCAACTGGCAAACTGTCCAGTGCTGATATTGAAACATGTAAGTATAACATTCACAAAATTAAACAAGTGACATTATTAGTAGGCTAGATATTTATTATGACCAAACCTCATAGATCTGCTGGAGAAGTCCAGAGTGAGCTTCCAGCTTCCAGATGAGAGAGGCTACCACATCTTCTACCAGATGATGACCAACCACAAGCCTGAGCTGATTGGTGAGCTGAATAACTAATCTTAATTGTCAACAACAATGGTCCAAAATCATTTGACGGAAGCAGATCCAGTCTAACTTATTTGATTCTATGTGTTTCCACACCAGAAATGTGTCTCATCACCAGCAACCCCTATGACTTCCCCATGTGCAGTCAGGGTCATATCACTGTGGCCAGCATTGATGACAAAGTGGAGTTGGATGCCACTGATGTGAGTGATGTGTAGTAATCTACCTACAGATGTTCCAACTTATTATATTATTTTATATGTTTAAAATGTTAATTTAACAATAATTACATTACTATGCAGTTTTTCAAGTTGATAAGATGGTAAATGATAGAGACGTGTTACTTAGAATTAACCTGACCCGTCAGATGGTTTGTTACACAGAAGAACCATCTGGGAAGTACGTAGTAGCATGCATTTTCAAGTGTGAAAGCAAGTCAATACAGTGCATTAAAGCAACAGCAATGATCGCTTATCCACTTATCCAAAACATTTTAATTAAAAAACCTAGTTGGCCTGAAGGAAGCACTATGAAGCTAAAATTGACAAGGCCTTCATTTCCACACCACAATTCTAATTGACAAGAAACGTTGCTGACATATCCAGCTTTCCTTGCTCTACAAGTGTGTCTTTAACCCCCTAGTCCACAATCAAGCTCTTGGTAACTTTTCTGCATGTGGTTGACATTCTTATATATTTTTACTTTTACTTATTTCAACTTCTTTTCATACAGGATGCTATTGATGTTCTTGGCTTCACTGGTGAAGAGAAGAATTATATCTGGAAGCTGACTGGTGCTGTGCTTCACCATGGCAACATGAAGTTCAAGCAGAAGCAGCGTGAGGAGCAGGCTGAGCCTGATGGCACAGAGGGTGAGTATTAAAAGTAGGGATGTCCCGATCACGTTTTTTTGCTCCCGATCCGATCCCGATCATGTGATTTTGAGTATCTACCGATACCGATCTTTCCCGATCCGATCAACTTTATATATATATATATATATATATATATATATATATATATATATATATATATATATATATATATATATAAATATATATTTTTTTATCCCAATTTCTCACATTACATTCACCCTGAATGTTGACGTTATCCAGGTGAAAAGTTAACTTCATTCAAGCGAGGCATTGCAATCCTTGACATAAATCATTTGATGTATAATTAAATCAAAGGAAATGCGTTTGGGTCTGAGAGTGTGGCTGGTCTGCCGTTCTGCAGCTGGATACTATTGGTTTGTTTTGGCTAAATGCTTCTGCTCTGTGTGACAATAAATAAATTAATGATGATATGCAATTTAAAACCAAAACTAAGGCCTCAGTATGAGTTTAAGACGTGAACATGGTCATGTTTGTTGAATAAAAAATAAAAATCCAAATTTTTTATTATTATTTTTTGCCGATCCCGATCACGTGATCGGCCCCGATACCAATGATGTGATCGGATCGGGACATCCCTAATTAAAAGATATAGGTCCACTATTTTTCAAACCAGCTCTTCACAATTTCAATCTCGCACAATCTCATTGATAGCTTTAGTGTTCAGAGTCAGAGACATACCCCTCCACTGCAGCTTATCAGCAGGCTGAGTATTAAAACATAGGTTCACTATTTTTCAAACCAATGTTGTTTCCCATAATTTATAATCATGCATCGCAAAATCTCACTGATATATTTAGTGTTGAGAAACATACCCCTCCACTGCAGCTTCTCTGGACTTAACACAGTCAAATTGGGCTTTAGTTTTATAGTTTAGACCTTCAAAAACCATGATAAATCTAACATTTGAACTCACAGTATATGTTTACAGTATATGTTTGACTGAAACACAAACCATGCTTTCTATCAGGTTATATTGACTTAATATTGTAAATATGTTCCCTTGGCTACATCCACGCAAGAAGCAAACATTGTGCTCCTACATTTTTCTCCCCAAGAGGAAAAACTATAGTTTAATCAAAGGAAGGAAAAATGTACAAACCTTTTTGAATTAGCCATAACTCCAATGGAATACATACATACTCCAAGAGACAAGATACAAAATCACACTCTGTTAAGTCGAGGGAAAGTGTTCAGCCTGGTGATGATGAATAGGTTCCGATTGGGCATTTATTGGAGGATGCTGCTTACACCTCAAAAACATACATTCACAATCCATTGTGGTAATTCTTGTATCTTGTTTTAAAATAACAATATATGATCGTTTGAGCAAGTATCATGCAGAATTTCTGGAAGAAAACAGTTTCAGTGATAGAAATCCTGACTCTCAGACAGGCACATTATTTTGCCTTGGGCTCTGTTTTTGTTCAAGTATTATATTCCATCTTTGCTACAGTATGCTAGTGTGACTATGGCATCATGCTGTCTCTTTGCTATGCTGAACCCTATGCATCATGCTGTCTCTTTGCTATGCTGAACCCTAAGCATTATGCTGTCTCTTTGCTATGCTAGCGAAAATCTATGCCATTATGCTGTCTTTTTGCTATCCCTATGGCATTATTCTGTCTCTTGGCTATATGCTAGTGTAACTCTATGGCATTATTATGTCTCTTTACTATGCTAGCGAAACTCTATGGCATTATGCTGTCTCTTTTCTATGGTAGTGTAATTATGTCATTAATTTGTCTCTTTTCTATGCTAGTGTGACACTATGGCATGAATCGTGAATCCAATATTCCTGGATATTTCTCCTGAATGCGTTTATACACATTTTCAGAGGCTGACAAAATCGCCTACCTTTTGGGCCTGAACTCTGCTGACATGCTGAAGGGTCTGTGCTACCCCAAAGTGAAGGTCGGAAACGAGTATGTCACCAAGGGACAGACTGTGCCTCAGGTGAGCAAGATACATTACATCCTTCCCTGTCTATGTATTTCACACACAGGTCACAGCAAATATGTTGCTTCACATGTTCCTGTATACACTATTTCCAAAGCAACATTTTGGAGAGTGTGTGCAAGTGGCAGACTGGCAGCATTGGAGTGCTAATGTATGTAGATACATGCATTTTAATTCAATCAAATCACTTTTTTCAGGTAAATAACTCTGTTATGGCCCTGGCCAAGTCCATCTATGAGAGGATGTTCTTGTGGATGGTCATCCGTATCAACCAGCAACTGGACACCAAGATGCCAAGATCGTCTTACATTGGTGTGCTGGACATTGCTGGTTTTGAGATCTTTGATGTAAGTATGCATTTATAGCAATCTATGGACTACCTAATTTCATGGAAAGACATTTCCTCAAGTAATGTAGGAGATTAGGCTAATATATATTTTCCCCCACTGACAGTACAACAGCATGGAGCAGCTTTGCATCAACTTCACCAATGAGAAACTGCAACAGTTCTTCAACCACACCATGTTTGTTCTGGAGCAAGAGGAATACAAGAAGGAGGGTATTATCTGGGAGTTCATTGACTTCGGCATGGACTTGGCTGCCTGCATTGAGCTCATTGAGAAGGTACACCATAACGTTGTGACTTATTAAAATATTCCTTAGAATGCCACAAGGTGTGTCTAAATGATCTGTATATCTCTTTTCCACTTTTATAAAGCCCATGGGCATCTTCTCCATCCTTGAAGAGGAGTGCATGTTCCCCAAGGCTTCTGACACTAGCTTCAAGAACAAGCTGTATGACCAACATATGGGCAAGAACATAGCATTTGAGAAACCAAAACCCGGCAAGGGCAAGGCTGAGGCCCACTTCTCCATGGTCCACTATGCTGGAACTGTGGATTACAACGTCACTGGATGGCTGGACAAGAACAAGGATCCACTGAACGATTCGGTGATGCAGCTTTACCAGAAGTCTTCCGTTAAACTGCTGCCTGTACTGTATCCTGCTGTAGTTGAAGGTACGTCATTATGAGAAATGTACTTTTAAGTGTGATTATTAAAATGTGTACTTTGGTCTAAGAGACAATTATCTCAACTTCTAAGTATCCTCTGTGTCATACAACATGTATTTTCAATACTATCAATTAAATTACATTGTCCAACAACCAGCATAATTCGATTTAGATAATAATGTTGAATCTATAAACTGATGATGTATTATCAAATTAATAGAGACTGGTGGCGCAAAGAAGGGAGGCAAGAAGAAGGGTGGCTCCATGCAGACTGTGTCCTCCCAGTTCAGGGTAAGATGTAACAACAACACTATGTGACTTTTTGGAATTAAATACAAATAATTGCTTTTCATGAATAATATTTGGTTTTGATATGTATCTACAGGAGAACTTGGGCAAGCTGATGACCAACTTGAGGGCCACCCATCCTCACTTTGTGCGTTGCCTGATTCCCAATGAGTCTAAGACTCCAGGTACACTAACAGTTAACATAATGTTTGTGTCTTATTATGATGTGCTTTAGTGATTTAGTGTAGTGTAATGGTAATGAGTCATTACATTGACGTAATAATCATGAAAAAACCTTCTCTGTAGGTCTGATGCAGAACTTCCTGGTTATCCACCAGCTGAGGTGTAATGGTGTACTGGAGGGTATCAGAATCTGCAGAAAGGGATTCCCTAGCAGAATTATCTATGCTGACTTCAAGCAGAGGTATCCATTAACTCTCAACAAACTTTGAAACTTACAACTACTACCTAAGTGCTGAACATGACCATGAACTCTTTCACAAAAGGTACAAAATACTGAATGCCAGTGTCATCCCTGATGGTCAGTTTATGGACAACAAGAAGGCCTCTGAGAAGCTGCTTGGTTCAATTGATGTGGAACACGAAGACTACAAGTTTGGGCACACCAAGGTAAATAAAATACAAAATGTTGATTAACTTCATTTGATAGCATGGCCTGAGATAAGTCTCAATACTGACTGTACTGAGGGTGTCCAGTATAACCTAATAACCAGATAATTACATATAATTTATTTTCTTAATATATAAAACAAATTGTCATATTTACATGCCGAATCCAATTAGACTAAGACATATCTGAGTCCGGTACAGCCCTAGTAAATGGACTGCAATTATATAGCGATTTTATCCAAAGTGCTTTACAATTTATGCCTCATATTCATCCATGCACTCACATTCACACACCGATGGCAGAGGCAACCATCCGTTTATTGGGAGCTGGGGGTTAAGTGTCTTGCTCAAGGACCTTCTGATTACCAGACAACCTCTCTACCTCCTGATCCACTGTCACCCCTGTTAATGCGCCATAAGGCAAGGTCATGTGAAGATTTTGTTGACACACAAACCTCCCCCATATTATGTAACTAGACCAAGGGCAATCACACCAGGTTTGTTTAGTCCAGTTGAATGGAATGCTGGATAATTTACCCCCTTGATTCATTTGGGTTTGTGTGAACACCGGAATCGAACTTGGGCACAAACAACCACATCTTGGTCCACCTGTTTGAGGTGGTCTCAGTCTGCTTCCAAGGGAACCCTGGAGTGGTTTGTTTGATGTGTGAAAACAATCTGAAAAACTGAGCATTTGGTGATTGGACAGTTTTCCATTTATTTCCAAATATACACTTTTTCATAATCACAATGCTATTATTTCCGCTGTGAAGTCAAAATAGCCATATAATGGGGCGCCCGAGTGTCGAACCATGTAATGCGCTGCGTCGAAACACGGCCGATTCCCGGACCCGGCGTTCTTTGCCGAATGTCTTCCCCTGATCTGCCTCCCATTCTTCCCCTCTCTCTCTCTCTCTCTCTCTCTCTCTCTCTCTCTCTCTCTCTCTCTCTCTCTCTCTCTCTCTCTCTCTCTCTCTCTCTCTCTCTCTCTCTCTCTCTCTCTCTCTCTCTCTCTCTCTCTCTCTCGCTCTCTCTCTCTCTCTCTCTCTCTCTCTCTCTCTCTCTCTCTCTCTCTCTCTCTCTCTCTCTCTCTCGCTCTCTCTCTCGCTCTCTCTCTACCGGACTGGTAGTAAAAACCAACAAAATCTACCAAACAAATTAAAAATAGCCATATAATGTTGTGATACTAAACAAACCTTGCATGCATAATTCAGATCACAGTAGTGTATAAGTAATCACCAAAAGAAAAGATCAATTGGAAAACAAAGTAGCTCAGAACTGTGCACGATCTGGGCGAGCCAAAGCAGAGATCACAATATTATATAGGTTCATTAGCATTCAAAATTATGTCCAATGTTTGTTTTTTAATTGCCAATATGAAACAAAAGCAAACATTTTCTTTTAAATAAACGTATGTGTGAAAGCGACCTAAGTTTGGATTCTCTTATGTTTGATTTTGACATTGTTGCAGATGAATATGAAGTGAATGGCATATAGTAGGTAGGGGAATTAATCGCATGATAACTGTTTCAGTGATAATGTCATCTATGAAAATCCATGTCTCAGTTTTATAAATGATCCCTTAGTAAAAACCACCAAAGTCATATATGAATATGTCATTCATCTTATTCAGGTGTTCTTCAAAGCTGGTCTGCTGGGTGTCCTTGAGGAGATGAGAGATGAGAAGCTGGCTAGTCTGGTCAGAATGACTCAGTCTCTTTGCCGTGGTTTCCTCATGAGGAGGGAGTTTGTGAAGATGACAGCGAGAAGGCACGTTGAAAACAGCCACATTCTAAATACATTGTTAAAAAACATGCACAAATTAATTTATTATATAACAGCAACTTTATTTTCACAGGGAAGCTATTTATACTATCCAATACAACGTCCGCTCATTCATGAATGTCAAACACTGGCCATGGATGAAGGTTTACTACAAGATCAAGCCTCTTCTTGTCTCTGCTGAGACTGAGAAGGAGCTGGCTAACATGAAGGAGAACTATGAGAAGATGACGACAGACCTGGCCACTGCTCTGGCTAAGAAGAAGGAGCTGGAGATGAAGATGGTGTCTATTCTCCAAGAGAAGAATGATCTGTCGCTGCTAGCGGCATCTGTAAGTAGACTTCAACTGTCTAGAAACTGTTGATGTAAATTATAAACTGTCTTGCTGTTTTTGTCATATAGAGAATAATATTATCATTTGTATTGTGCCCTAGGAATCAGATAATCTGTCAGATGCTGAGGAGAGATGTGAGGGACTTATCAAGAGTAAGATCCAGCTTGAGGCCAAACTCAAAGAGACAACTGAGAGACTGGAAGATGAGGAGGAAATGAATGGTGAGCTGACTGCCAAGAAGAGGAAACTGGAGGATGAATGCTCTGAGCTCAAGAAGGACATTGATGACCTGGAGCTCACCTTGGCCAAAGTGGAGAAGGAGAAACATGCCACTGAGAATAAGGTTAACAAGTATTCTCTCTAGCTAAATGATCAAACAATAACAAGATGATCATTCATTATTGATAACATGATTTGTTTTCCTTATTCAGGTGAAGAACCTGACTGAGGAGATGGCCGCTCAGGATGAGAGTGTTGCTAAGCTGACAAAGGAGAAGAAAGCCCTCCAAGAGGCACATCAGCAGACTCTTGATGACCTGCAGGCAGAGGAAGACAAAGTCAACACTCTGACCAAGGCCAAGACCAAGCTTGAGCAGCAAGTGGATGATGTGAGTTATGAGTTCTATACAAATGTTGAAGAAAACAAGCAGGAAATTTGAGATGAGCTGTGACCAATTTGTCATCAGGAATTGTTACATTTCCAGTTTATTGCTGCCTGGAAATGCATTTCACACAAACCTTTGGACATCTCTTTACTATCATGGAGCAAGCATGTGTGTCAAGTGTGGTGTCACTACCTGTTTACAGTGCCTTTTTTCAAATTTGATTAGGAGTAGCCATCATACAGAAAGACAGACACTTTCAGAAATACACATTTCAAGAAGCTGTGCTCTAGATGCCACACAGCAAGCATTGTGAGAATCAGGTGAATAGTCAGACTTGGAGGAGTGGTGGAAAGATTCTAAATGGCAGAAAATGCAATATGGCAGACATGGGTCGTCCTACTGGTGAAGTTGTAGAAAAGGGATACAGTAGATTGGATGAGCACAAAGTCTAGTGTCAATCATATTTACGGTGTTTATCTTTGAATGTTTGGCAACGATCTGATCAACTGGCATGAAATGTGATGTGATGTGTTGACACACCCAATATCTATCATTATGTCTTGGCAAACTAGTTATTAACATTTTGGGACGGTTCAACCGATAGACAAACTTATACTAGCTGCTTGGTTGCATCTAAAAATCATATTGTTGATCAATTTATAAACTTAAATTCACAGCTTGAAGGTTCTTTGGAGCAAGAGAAGAAGCTCCGCATGGACCTTGAGAGAACCAAGAGGAAGCTTGAAGGTGACCTGAAACTGGCTCAAGAATCCATCATGGATCTGGAGAATGATAAGCAGCAGTCTGACGAGAAGATCAAGAAGTAATATAGATTGGGTTTCACTTACTGTATATTTTCTCATGCATGACATAATATACCGTGTGTGAAGATGAGGTACTGTAGATACACTCAGATATATGACTATACTGTTTTTTCTTATGAATCTTATAGGAAGGACTTTGAAACTGCCCAGCTGCTTAGCAAGATTGAGGATGAGCAGTCCCTGGGTGCTCAGCTTCAGAAGAAGATCAAGGAGCTGCAGGTGAGTACGATTATATTTTACCTCTTTCGTACAACGTATTCGCCAAACATTAGATTCTGATTGGCTGAGAGTATGGCATTTATTCATTGAATCCACCAAAGTAGTGCCAATAAGTCGTTTCGGTTCTGAATCAATTCCGAAATGTACAACACAACTGATTACTATTGATTTTCAATTGTAATTTACTTGCAATGACACTCAGTAGCAAGAGAGAGCCACAATCTGAGGCTAGGCAAGATACAAGATTTATTATTGCGAGTGTTGGTACTAATCATTTTGTTATGATGTGGTAGCTATGTCCCAGTCCAAAACCACCAAGGCAAAATGTGTAGTTGTTTGCTGGAACATTATCAGTAAATAATGATTCCATTGCATAGGAATCTAATGTTTATGAATAATTGTGTTCCATGCATTAGTTAGATCTTCAGGTATTGCCAGGAAAACAGAGATATCACTAGCTAAATGATTTTATTTTCAAAAGTTAAAAAGTCCATATTTTCCAGGTTTTTGTGGAAATTATATTATTTGATCGTAATCGGTTGTATGAAAAATTTACTTGGGCCGAGGAGTTACAATTTAAATGCCCTTTGTGCAGAGTGTAATGAGTGACACCTCTGTGTTGTGACATTAAAGAGTGCTATACACCTGGCGGCTCCTTCATTTTCATTCAATGAACCTATTGTCAAACTTATGATTTGCAATCACTCATCATATACATTTTAAATAATTTAAAGGCCCGTATTGAAGAGCTGGAGGAGGAGATTGAGGCTGAACGTGCTGCTCGTGCCAAGGTTGAGAAGCAGAGAGCTGACCTCTCCAGGGAACTGGAGGAGATCAGCTGGAGGAGATCAGTGAGAGGCTTGAGGAGGCTGGTGGAGCCACTGCTTCTCAGATTGAGATGAACAAGAAGCGTGAGGCTGAGTTCCAGAAGCTGCGTCGTGACCTTGAGGAGTCCACCCTCCAGCATGAAGCCACCGCATCTGCTCTCCGCAAGAAGCAGGCTGACAGTGTTGCAGAGCTGGGAGAGCAAATCGATAACCTCCAGCGTGTCAAGCAGAAGCTGGAGAAGGAGAAGAGTGAATACAAGATGGAGATTGATGACCTCTCCAGCAACATGGAAGCTGTTGCTAAGGCCAAGGTATACTAATCTACACAGTACATATACATTCATGTGTAGAACACATGTCTGAAAAAATTATACAACCCATTCAATGTGATTAACAGGGAAATCTAGAGAAGATGAGTCGCACCCTTGAGGACCAACTTAGTGAACTGAAGGCCAAAAGCGATGAGAATGTGCGCCAGATAAATGATATCGGCGGTCAGAGAGCAAGACTTCTAACTGAGAATGGTGAGTTGTTTTTTTTTACTCTAGCATTTTCTTCTTTTACTCTAACGTATCTAAAATAAAAAAAAATTCAAAATCAGGTGAGTTTGGTCGTCAGCTTGAGGAGAAAGAAGCCCTAGTCTCCCAGCTGACCAGAGGCAAGCAGGCCTTCACTCAGCAGATTGATGAGCTGAAGAGGCAGGTTGAGGAGGAGGTTAAGGTGAGGAGAATCTTCTTAAAAAGGTATGACAGATCTTTTTCTTTAAATTATTGTTGTCTCTAATTAAATTGTACTTATTTCAATAACCTTTTTAGGCTAAGAATGCCCTTGCCCATGGTGTTCAATCAGCCCGCCATGACTGTGATCTTCTGAGGGAGCAGTTTGAGGAGGAGCAGGAGGCCAAGGCTGAGTTGCAGCGTGGAATGTCCAAGGCCAACAGTGAGGTAGCCCAGTGGAGGGCCAAGTATGAAACTGATGCTGTCCAGCGCACAGAGGAGCTTGAGGAGGCAAAGTAAGTCAATGTTGTTATTTTTTACTGTACATCGCAACAAACATAGTTAATTACATTTCATAACATTGTTACATTTAATAACTGTTCACCAGGAAAAAGCTGGCCCAGCGCCTTCAAGAGGCTGAGGAGCAGATTGAGGCTGTGAACTCTAAGTGTGCCTCTCTTGAGAAGACCAAACAGAGACTCCAGGGTGAGGTGGAGGACCTCATGATTGATGTGGAGAGGGCCAATGGTCTGGCTGCCAACCTTGACAAGAAGCAGAGGAACTTTGACAAGGTACATTGATATTCATTACTTTAACTAAGGACATGTATTGAGAATTTTAGCCTCCAAATACTACATTTACATTTACATTTCTCTAAATTACTTTGCAGGTCCTGGCTGAGTGGAAGCAGAAGTTCGAGGAGGGCCAGGCAGAGCTGGAGGGAGCTCAGAAAGAGGCTCGTTCTCTCAGCACTGAGGTATTCAAGATTAAGAACTCTTATGAGGAGGCCCTGGATCAGCTGGAGACCCTGAAACGCGAGAACAAGAACCTGCAGCGTGAGTCCATTAAGAAAAATAACTGTTACTTAATACCATGATAGATGTAGATGAACACACTAGCTAGGAAAGCTGCAATGTAGTGTTTCTAATCCCTGTTTTGTGGTATCTACAGAGGAGATATCAGACCTGACTGAACAGATTGGTGAGACTGGAAAGAGCATCCATGAGCTGGAGAAAGCCAAGAAGACAGTGGAAACTGAGAAATCAGAGATGCAGACAGCTCTTGAGGAAGCTGAGGTAAATATTATCTTAGCTATCTCTACATTATAATGTTATTTTGTTTGTAAATTTTGTTTTTACAGTTAATCAAATAATATATATATATATATATATATATATATATATATATATATATATATATATATATATATATATATATATATATATATATATATATATATATATATATATATATATATATTTCCATTACATTCGAAAGTGAACCAGGACTATATATTGGATGTATATTTTTAGGGAACTCTGGAACATGAAGAGTCCAAGATTCTGCGTGTCCAGCTGGAGCTCAACCAGATTAAGGGTGAGGTTGACAGGAAGCTGGCAGAAAAGGATGAGGAGATGGAGCAGATCAAGAGGAACAGCCAGAGGGTGATTGACTCCATGCAGGGCACTCTGGATTCTGAGGTCAGGAGCAGAAATGATGCCCTGAGAATCAAGAAGAAGATGGAGGGAGACCTGAATGAGATGGAGATCCAGCTGAGTCATGCCAACCGCCAGGCTGCTGAGGCCCAGAAGTCACTGAGGAATGTTCAGGGACAGCTCAAGGTACTGAATTAGGAACCTTTGTATTACGCTGTCACAGTATAGTCCTCTATATGCATTTTTTTTTTTTATTACAATATTTTTATTGGGTTTTACAGTACACAAGTCAGGTTTTCATTGCCATCAATAATTTTTAGTTCCTTTTATCCACAAGTGTACACAAGTATACCCACATATCCCCTCCCCCTCCCCTTTTCTCTCTCTTAGCATCTTTAAGTCCACTTTTACTGAAATAATACATACATTCAATGGTACCTCCAGTAAGATAACTTGTACATAGATCAAAATAAGTGAAAAAAAGAAATTACATCTTTACAACACATTCAATGGCGTGCCTCAGCTCTTCCCCGGGGTCAACTGACCACGGGAGAGAGCGGGGGGACTCATCCTATAGAAGCCCTCCTATATCTTCCTTTCTCAGATATTCATTAAATGGTTTCCATATATCCTCATAAACCTCTATATGCTAATTAATCTGTTATACAAAATATGAAAGGTTTATATGTATGTCATATTCTTAACTCATTGACTGCCACGCTGTTTTTCCATCTTTACTCCCTGGCGCCAGTGTTATTGAAAATGTTCACTATGTTTGCGGACCCATCGTATATTCTATATTATAGCTAAGGAGACAATAGTATGGTTCATTTGACAGGCACTATTTATACTCCAACAGGGATGAAACAGTTTATTTCTACATACCTTTGTTTGTGCGCTATACCATGCTAAAAATCTCCCCGTTTCACAATAATCCAGGCTGGTTTTCTAGATTGTGAGATATAGAGTGTCTTGTGGCTGCTCGCCTGAAACCTATATTATTGCCAGGTCAACGGTAAACATGACCATGTTTCTTCACAAAGCCATCGGGGGGGGGGGGGGGGGGGCGATCATTACAAGAGCATGTTTTATGATGGGTTCGACAAAATAGACGTAAAATAGACCTTACTTTTATCAGCAGGTACACGACCATATGTTCCTTCACAAAGCCATCGCGGGGGGGGGGGGGGGGGGGGGGTAGTGGGTAGTTTTCCGACCTAAAATAGACGTTACCTTTGTCAGAAGGTACTCCACTCTCGCTCCAAGTGTCTTGAATCAGAACAGGATCAATACATATAACGTTAGGTGGCCCTCATCCGTTGTCTTCTTCTACTAGTCTGCTCAGGCCAGACTATACCACAGAGCCGAATAGGTTTCCTCATCGGCCAGTTTGACTATAGTATTTTTATGATTTACCAGAAGTGCTGAGTCCAACATAGTCTGGTGGAATCGCACCTTATCACCCATAATCATCATCCATATAATCCGTTTAGTCTTCTTCATAATATCCAATAGTTCGCTCTAGGCGATCGCCATTGTCGAACGTTAGATTTCTGTAGTTTGCTCAGTGCTGCCATGCCACTGATGGGAGTGCACTAGTGATCCCTAGTGATTTGGTTGTGTTTAGCCCATGCAGTTCATAAGATAGGCGATACGGCCACCTGTTGGGATTCAATCGTCATTGCAGGTCCCAGCCACACTCACAAAGGCCTGCACAGTTGTTTAGAATAATAAACTAGAAAAAATTAAAAAGGAACAAAAAATGAGATTTTTATGTTTATTTTTGTATTACTGTTGATGTCACCCACTTGCATGAGATATTGTAAATTAAGCTCCAATTCCATGGCTGCCTGGAGCTGAAAGACATGTATGGCATACCCTTAATTGTAGCCACATTCTGACCTTTTGTGATAATTTCAGTCACCTATGTCTTTTAACATTAGGATGCTCAACTGCACCTTGATGATGCTCTCAGAGCACAGGAAGACCTGAAGGAGCAGGCTGGCATGGTTGACCGTAGAAATGGACTCATGGTGGCTGAGATCGAGGAGCTGAGAGCTGGTTTGGAGCAGACAGAAAGAGGCCGCAAAGTGGCTGAGCAGGAACTGGTGGATGCCAGTGAGCGTCTTGGACTGCTGCACTCTCAGGTAAACAAACAACATTATCTGATCATTTGTTTTTAGGCATGTGTTTATTTGAGTTATGTGTGAGCCATCCTTGAAACTCTTATCTGTATAATGTTTTTCTTTTAGAACACCAGCCTTCTGAACACCAAGAAGAAGATTGAGACTGACCTGGTCCAAGTCCAGGGTGAAGTAGATGACAGTGTTCAGGAAGCCAGGAATGCAGAGGAGAAGGCCAAGAAGGCCATCACTGATGTGGGTTTACATTTCATATGAGTTTCTTTATGACCAAGAAGGCCATCATTGATGTGGGTTTACATGTCATATGATAGTTTATTTATGGCCAAGAAGGTCATCACTGATGAGTGGGTTTCTTCATGTCATTTCAGTCAACAATGTAACATTTTCTCATGACATTTCTAGTGAATACAAATTATTTATCTCATAGGCTGCCATGATGGCTGAGGAGCTGAAGAAGGAGCAGGACACAAGCTCTCACCTGGAGAGGATGAAGAAGAACCTGGAAGTCACAGTCAAGGACCTGCAGCACCGCCTGGATGAGGCTGAGAATCTGGCCATGAAGGGGGGCAAGAAGCAGCTCCAGAAACTGGAATCCAGGGTAAGAGAAAATAATAGCCACATGTCAAGATATATATTGTTGAACTAACTAAAGTGGATTCTTAATATTTGATTAAATTCTGAAGGTGCGTGAGCTGGAAGGAGAGGTTGAGGCTGAGCAAAGACGTGGAGTAGATGCTGTTAAAGGTGTCCGCAAATACGAGAGGAGAGTGAAGGAACTCACCTACCAGGTATGTCATGTTCACATGCATGACAACTTGGTCATCATTAGTGTTTCTTTTGACTGAAGGAAAATATTGAACGATTGCTACCTCATTTAGCTGATTCATTTGAATTCCTTGCTTCCATTAGACTGAGGAGGACAAGAAGAATGTTGCCAGGCTGCAGGATCTGGTCGACAAGCTGCAGCTCAAGGTTAAGACCTACAAGAGGACGGCTGAGGAAGCGGTATGTTGTTTTAAGTCAAAATGCTCTACTTGTCTTTCTTCATGCTTTTCATTCTACTCTTAGTATTCCTAAGTAATACTGATCTATGAAACGTCCACAGGAGGAGCAGGCCAATGGTCACCTGTCCAAGTGCAGGAAGGTTCAGAATGAGCTGGAGGAGGCTGAGGAGCGTGCTGACATTGCTGAGACCCAGGTCAACAAGCTGAGAGCTAAGACCCGTGACTCTGGCAAGGTAAATGAATGAATATGAATGAATGAATGAATGAATGAATGAATGAATGAATGAATGAATGAATGAATGAATGAATGAATGAATGAATGAATGAATGAATGAATGAATGAATGAATGAATGAATGAATGAAATGGTGAATATGTCATCTGTGAACATTCAGTGAATTTTAAGTTTGATAAGACTCAAAACCTTCCATTGGATATTGTCTCAATATCTTTATCTTTTACAGGGAAAAGAAGCTGCTGAATAAGCCTCCTAATCTGGAAAATTGAAAACATGTTATATATTGTACAGTAATATGACAACATTATCTACTGTATTTCAATAAATGTTGCTTCAAAATGATTTTGTTTATCCTTTGTTTCATTACCATGTCCAAACTAGTGTTAATTTCGTCAGCTATTTTTCACTTTTGTTTTAGGCTTAGTCATGTGTCAAATGGGGAACATGTCTATGTTCCCCGGGTTCTATGTTCCCCACTGGCGATAAAAAGGGTCCTATGTTCCCCGGGTTCTATGTTCCCCGCTCCCGAAAAAAGCGACCAAGTTGTGTGAGGGCCGACCATGTTAGCTTGCTTCATTCTCTGTCATCACGGTAGTGTTCTCAAACGTACATTTCACGACAAAAAAAAGGTCTTATGTTCCCCGCTACTCCCGAAAAAGCGACAGAGTTGTGTGAGGGTGTAGATCGATGGTGCAACAGATTCGCACGTAGGCCTATCAAGGATAATATGTTCAATATCAGTGATGGGCAGTAGCTAGCTACAAGTAGCGACGCTACATAGCTTAACTACAATTCTCAGTAGCGTGCTGGTAGCGTCGCTACTTTTTAACCAGGGTAGCGATCTCTGTAGCGGAGCTATTTTTAGAACGAAGTAGTGACGTAGCGACGAGAAACGTTACACGTTACTTTTGGGAGAAACAGTCTAGACTAGAAGATCTCAGATCTGCAAGGAGAAAAAAAACTCCCCGTAAAAAACCCACTATGATTGGTTGGTTGGTTTAGATATGAGTATGACGACTCACGATTGGGTATGGTAGGCCAAAACATTACGGGTAGGCCAATCAGAGGCAGGATAGGGCGGGACTCCAGCCGCAAAGCAGGAAGTGAAAATCAAAACACAGAGGTATTGAATGAATGCAATTTAACGGATTACATGAACCAGTCCGCGCAAAATGGCAGAGGGGTTCGATGGCATTGATGAAGATGATGATGTCAATAACAACAATGACTCTCCATGGCCCTATCTGGGACACATTTATGAGTTTGACTGAAAAAACGGCTAAAACATATTTTGCTCTCTCAACACGTCCAGCACTAACTTGAGAACACATTCAGGTGAGCTGATGAAAATCAACTGTTCCCAAACAGCACACAAGTCAGTACACTTTTTGTCAACAGCTTTAACTAAGATAGCTGCTATCATGATGTTTCACTGTAGGCAGAAAATGAACAATATTATTGGGGTGGAGAAAAGAAAAAAAGAGGGAAAAGCAGTGGTTCTCAACCTGTGGGACAGGACCCCCGGGGGTCCCCACATGATTTTGGGGCCATGGAATGTTTTGTGAGTTAGATATTTAAATACATTTGGTCATTTAGCTGACGGTTTCATTCAAAGCAACTTACAAATTGTGTACAACAAGTCAGCAGGAGTGGTACATATCTAGCAGCCAAGGATAAGTAGTATTGTTTGTCAGTGTCAAGCTTGAGTGTTATACTCTGAGTACATACTGTAGTAGTATAGACATATTAGCATAGTTGGTAGTAGTATATACATGGTAGCATAATACTAGTAAAATGAAGTAAAACAATTCAGATATTGAAGAAGTGTGTTTTCGGTTGATAAAGTGGGCAGGTTTCAGAAGATGCAGAGTTTAGGGATAAATAATACATAAAGATAGAATAGAAAAGAAAAAGACCATTACTGCATCAAAAGTAATCAACAAACTATACTATAAAAACTGATAAAACCAAATGGTCTCTTTCTTTTCTTTTGTAGAGGCTGCACCCAGCTAAACTTGCCTTCCTGGATTTTGTACATAATACAAGTTCATGTTAAAAGGATGACACAAAAAGCCAGACCGAGGGCTTGTTTCAGTTTTATAATAAACAATCAAACTGAGCATTTTTTTTCCTGCCTATTTGTTTGGTTGAAACTTGGTCACGAAGAAAAAAAAAAAAAAAAAAGTAGTGCCGATGTAGCTAGCTATTTTTGTCATGTTCTTGTAGTGTAGCTTGCTACATTTCTCTGGGGATAGCTTCCATTGTAGTTGAGCTATATTTAATCGAGAGTAACTTGTAGTGTAGCTTGCTACATTTTCCAAGTAGCTTGCCCATCACTGTTCAATATACACCATAGTATTATAAATGGGTCTTAACAAGATAGCCAACATCAGGTCACCGTATAATTAGATTTAGCTAACGGGATAAACATGATAGGCCGAAGCTGCAAGAGCCTGTTGGCTGCACTGAAGTCCACCGAGTTGCTGATCCGGAAGTTGCCTTTCCAGCGCCTGGTCAGAGAAATCGCCCAGGACTTCAAGACCGACCTGCGCTTCCAAAGCTCTGCTGTCATGGCTCTTCAGGAGGCCAGTGAGGCTTATCTGGTCGGCCTGTTTGAGGACACCAACCTGTGTGCGATCCACGCCAAGAGGGTGACCATCCATCATGCCCAAAGACATCCAGCTCGCCCGCCGCATCCGTGGAGAACGCGCTTAATTTGGCTATGTTTTTCTACATTCATAACCGAAAGGCTCTTTTAAGAGCCACCACCGTAATCATGAAAAATACATTCCATTTACACATTAATTCGACATGCTTTTTGTATTATAGGCTACATTATTCTGTATTTTTCTCACAATGATACTTTATCTTTACCTTTATCTTTATTACGGATCCCCATTAGTCATCACCGCAGCAACAACTAGTCTTCCTGGGGTCCACACACAACAAAAACAGTACATACATACATAACATTATACTAGTGTAGCAGGGTGGATCATCCCTGCTTCGTGGGAACGGTTGCTGGCAGTCACAAGGTAGCTGGACACAGTAGAGCTCCGTCTGACTGCACCCTCGTCTTTGGGCCTGGAGCGTCGACTGGAGGCTGGTAGTGTGAGTGGATGGGGCCCGGGATTTACCAACCTGGTCTGGTACTCTGGTCTTCCTCCCCTGCAGCAGGGCGGTCAGCAGTACTCCCCAACACGCTCCCACTTCCCCCAATTGTTCCTTAAACCCTCCCACACCTAGTGACTGAATTGTAAATGAATACCCTGGGTTCCCCCCGCAAGCAGTACCCTCCCTCAATGACCCTAGAAACCTTACAATGAAAAGGGAAAGGTGGAATAGGAAGGGGTTAATTATGTTAACGTTACCCACACCAAAAGAGTTGTTAAACGGCTCATGGATAGACACGCACACAGAGCTCCCATCTAATTCTTTAATGTTATTTATACTGGTCAGTTACAATGATTTAATACTAGTGACCAAATGGACTGAAGTCCCACTATAGTTCTGTTGGTAACTCCATACCTCATAAATACGTATATTATACACCCACCTCTGGGTTAATATCAGGGATAATATACTTCAATGTGTTTGACTCATCGCCCACGTCTGGGTCTTCACCCTGTATAATACCTCCAAAAGGCTTTAATTATACGGCAGGAATAATACCTCTCTAGGCTTTATTTATAATGCACCCGGTCTGTAACTTCCCCACAGGGAAAGGGTTAATTTAGATGGGAAAATATTATTAAAGAACAAACCCGTTATCACACTCAAAGAAAATGAAAAGAAATCAAAAGGTGGGCCCACAAATACCTTTACAAAAGCCCTATGCTAATGCCGGCATGTATTGTTACTGGGGTACCCCTAGAACTGTGGTTGGCAACGTTAGCTTCGCCCGCGGGCCGCACCACACTGTGTACTGTGTGTAATTGAGCGTAGATGCTCAATTGTACTCAACCAACATGGCGGCCTCGCCGCGCCACCGTCGTCCGGAAGGCAAGATGGCGTCGAACGCTCTCGGCGAGGGGACTAGCAGGCGGAGCTGGAGCAGAGAGGCAGTGTTGAGCTGAGAGCGTGTGCTGGGTGACACAGTAACTACTATAACCCGATAACGTTAGACGTTAGTCTCGTTAGCTCCAGACTCTCTTACTCACGCACTATCACGGATACTCCTATGATAACCCGTCGCTCGCTCCGGCGGGGCTCTCTGGGGGTTCTTTAACGGGGCTATTCCAAAGCACCTCCCGTCGCAGCTGCGACCGTTCCCAGCAACATCCCAAGCAGAAGAGGCTCTCCTTCCCTCTTCCGTCCCCATTTACTTGCTCCGCCGGCTCTCTGGTACGCTCTCTGCCTGCCACCGCCCCCTGCTGGTCGCCCACTAGCCACACAGGGAGGCTGGGTGAGTGAATATGGTCCAGCGATACTGTTCATAATCCCTGTTCCAGCGAGTAGAACAAAGAGGAGCCTGCGTCATTGTTCGAGGGAATATTAATGGAAACGAATTATAATTTCTTGGTGCACGAAGGGGAGATAAAAGGCAAGTCAGCACATCTGAATAATAGTCATTTTTCAGGTTGCTACACTAGCATACATTTAAAAATATATTCCAATATTCCTACATATAAAAATAATTCCAAATAGTATTACAGTCAGTGATGCCGGTAACGCGTTACTAAGTAACGCGTTATTGTAATCTGATTACTTTTCCCCGAAAATAGTAATCTAACGCGTTAATCTTTAAAAGCCAGTAATCTGATTGCAGTTACTTGTCCAAGTGGCTGTGCGTTACTATTTCATTACTATCTCATCATAAATTCATAATGCAGGCGGAATGCAGTATTTTATTTCGTTTTCGACAGTCAAAAATACATTTTGAGCTGTTTTTCTTATTTGGGAGTGACGTAGTGTGGCAGTGAAAGGGTTACACAAGAATGTGTCCCGCGGCGTGACTGGACTCTCTGTCTGTGAGTGACTCTGCTTTGGTCCAATCACATTCCCCATCCACAGTCTGCGAATCAGAGGCAGAGTAGGGCGGGTCTTCACAGCACGTCATGTGACATATGCGCCAATCGTGTGACAGCAGGGCTCCGTTGTTACAGCCTCGTCTGCATTCGTCTGAGAATTCCACCCCAAAACGCTTGTCTAAACGCAAAATTTAAAGTGAAACCGCAAGAAGACTTTTGCGGTTTCTGTTCAGACTTCCACCCCAAAACGCTCGTCTAAACATAGCCTCAGTCAAAATACTGTCTACCGCTAAAAACAGCACATCCAATTGCATTGAAAGCATCTGGAATCACAACACTAGCCGACGCTTCGACTAGGTACAGGAGGACTCGGAGGCCAGCCAAACAGCAAAAGAGAGAGATTGTTTCTTTCCCTTTTGATTAATGTATATTTGATGGTGGCAGAGCAAAAGCTCTTATTTACCAGATTTACAGTTAATTTACATTTTACATTTACATTTAGTCATTTAGCTGACGCTTTTATCCAAAGCGACTTACAAGTTCTGTACGACAAGCCATCAGGAAGGGCACAACTCTATCAGCTGAGCAACAATGTTCATCAAAGTGTTGAGTGCTACAGTGTAGGTTAGTTTATTAGGACAAGTGCATGACAGTACGGTTAGTTAGGGTTCGATTTTTTTTTTTTTTTTTTTTTTTTTTTAATTCAGATAATGGTTGAAGAAGTGCGTCTTTAGTCGACGGCGAAAGATTGGACGTGATTCGGCTGTCCTAACTGGGGTGGGTAGTTCATTCCACCATTGTGGGGCAAGGACTGAGAATAGGCGACTTCTCTTTGATGACCCTCCCGGAGCTTGGATAGGAGTAGGTCTGAGGCGGCCAGAAGATGCAGAGCGTAGGGGTCTTGAGGGTGTGTAGTTAGAGACCATTGACCGGAGGTAGGCGGGAGCGGTTCCCTTTGCCGCACGGTATGCTAGGTCGAGGGCCTTGAAGCGGATTCGTGCAGCAATGGGGAGCCAGTGCAGGTCCCTAAGAAGTGGGGTGACATGGGCCGACTTCGGTAGGTTTGAGATCAGGCGGGCCGCTGCGTTCTGAATGAGTTGAAGAGGCTTAGTGGCAGTGGCCGGGAGGCCAGCGAGCAGTGCATTGCAGTAGTCGAGGCGGGAGATGACTGTTGATTGGACGAGGAGTTGGGTGGCTTCTTTTGTCAGGAAGGGGCGTATCCTTCTGACGTTGCTCAGGAGGAATCGGCAGGTTCTGGTCGTCGCTGCGATGTGAGCAGAGAAGTTCAACTGGTCGTCGAGGACAACACCAAGGTTCTTGGCGGTCGGGGACGCAGTCACAGCTGCATTCTCGACTGTGATTGAAAGGTCGGTTAGGGGGGAGGATTTGGCCGGCAGGTGGAGCAATTCTGTTTTGCTTAGGTTCAGTTTGAGGTGGTTGGACGTCATCCAGGCTGAGATGTCGGACAGACAGGCCGAGATCCGCACAGAGACGTGGATATCTGAGGGAGGGAAGGAGAGGAAGAGTTGAGTATCGTCGGCATAACAATGGTAGGAGAAGCCATGAGACGTGATAATGTTACCCAGTGATTTAGTGTAGAGGGAGAAGAGAAGGGGTCCTAAAACCGAGCCCTGGGGGACACCCGTCCGCAGGGGGCGGGTGGCCGACAGGGTCCCTCTCCATGACACTTGGTAGGAGCGGTCATTGAGGTATGATGACAGCCATGTCAGCGCAGAGCCAGCCACTCCCATTCCTGCGAGGGCCGCAAGGAGGATCTGGTGGTTGACTGTGTCGAAGGCTGCAGATAGATCTAGGAGAATCAGGACAGAGGAGAGGCCTTTCGCTTTTGCTAAGTGAAGTGCCTCTGTGACCGCAATGAGGGCTGTCTCTGTGGAGTGACCAGTCCTGAAGCCTGACTGATTAGGGTCTAGGAGGTCATTCTGTAAGAGATAAGTAGTAAGTTGGTTGGATACAGCACGTTCAAGTGTTTTAGAATTTACATGTTAAAGAGAGACTGGTTGTATGTTTATAGAGAGACATTTATAAAAACAATTTAATAGTTACAGTTGATATAATTGAATAGTTCAGCCTGCATTTGTTAGATGTGAATGGATACACTGGTTTTGTAAAACCACTGGCTGGCTGCTCTAATGCTGTGAGCATCATAGACTGTTGCTTTACCATACTTGATGGTACAGAAGCTGAAGCACTAGTTTAACAATTTACGTTATGTGCAGAGAAACAAGTTAAAAACAATTTATGCACTTTCAATAAAGCGTTTAAAAAAAAACTGTTGGGGGAACGACGACGACTTCGTAACCTAGTTACTTTCAAAGTAACTAAGTTACTCTGATAATCAAGTAATCAGTAAAGTAATTTGGATTACTTTTTAAAGGAGTAATCAGTAATCAGTAATCGGATTACTTTTACAAGTAATCTGTGGCATCACTGATTACAGTACACAAACAGAGTAACATATCACAGAAAATACAATAAAAGTGATTAAACTCTCAGACAGTCATATCTTTACAGTGTAAACTACAGTATCTGTGTTTTTCTTTAATGTAAACTAATTTCTTTTTCTCTCAATGCTCTTTTCAAATTATTTTTAAAACTTATCTTACTGGTTATCTGAGTAAGATGTACTGGCAGTTTATTCCAATATGACATGGCTCTATATAACACAGTTTTCTTTGCTGCATTGGTTTTTGGTAGTAGCAGTTTGAACGTTTCCCTACAGGCATGCCTAGTATTATACTTATGTCGATCATGTGTACATGTTAGCTGTGAATACAAACAGATAGGTTCTCTTGAGATATATATATATTCCTCATGAACAAGATCAGGCTGCAATCCTGTCTGTCTTCCACCTTCAACCACAACAGCTTGGTATGCATCCCCTCCATACTGTTTCTCATTGAGCAGTTCAGGGCCAGACGGGCCGCTCTGTTCTGACTGAGCTGTATCTTATTGTCTTGAGGCATTAGACCAGACAGCTGGACAGTAGTCAAGGTGAGAAATAACTAATGACTGTATCACTTGCTTCAATATCAGATCGGCTAGAAAATACCTACACCTTCTGATAATTGAAATACCTCTGCTCATTTTGGCAACCACATTGTTGGTGTGAGTTGACCATGAGAGTGTTCCATCAAGTCTGACACCCAACAGCTTTGCCTTTCTAACTTGCTCAATAGCTGTTCCGTCTAAAGATATACTTAGCTTCACGTCTTTTCTTATAGCATGCTTGGATCCCAATATTAGGCTCTTGGTTTTTGAGATGTTTAACTTCAGCCTGTTTTCAGACACCCAAGTGGACACTAAGTTCAATTCTCTAAGAAGGACTTCATTAAGCTCTTCTGTCTTGTCTGATGATGCATACATTGTAGTATCATCGGCGTACATAACCATACATGTATTTTCAGTGATGGGCAAGCTACTTGGAAAATGTAGCAAGCTACACTACAAGTTACTCTCGATTAAATATAGCTCAACTACAATGGAAGCTATCCCCAGATAAATGTAGCAAGCTACACTACAAGAACATGGCAAAAATAGCTAGCTACATCTGCACTACTTTTTTTTTTTTTTTTTTTACTTCATTATAAAGTTTCCACCAAACAGGCAAAAAAAATGCTGAGTTTCTTTTCTATTCTATCTTTATGTATTATTTATCCCTAAACTCTGCATCTTCTGGCTGCCTGATACCCTCTCCTAGCTGAAACCTGCCCACTTTATCAACCAAAAACACACTTCTTCAATATCTGAATTTTAACTAATAATAACTGTCTTACTGCATTTTACTATTATGCTACCATGTCTATACTACCACCAACTATGCTAATATGTCTATACTACTACAGTATAGTATGTACTCAGAGTATAACACTCAAGCTTGACACTGCTAGACAAACAATACTATTTATCCATGTCTGCTAGATATGTACCACTCATGCTGACTTGTTGTACACAATTTGTAAGTTGCTTTGAATGAAAGCGTCAGCTAAATGACCAAATGTATTTTAATATGTAACTCACAAAACATTCCATGGCCCCAAAATCATGTGGGGACCCCAGACCACAGATCAGATCAATCACCATGGTAAGTTAACAGACGAAGAAAGTGCCAACACAGCCCAATGCTGCAGTGCACGGCGGCAGTTTAACAACATTATTATCCCTTACCTTAGATACGCCGCGCCTGCATCCCACAACTTCATCTTTTCCATTCATTCATTCCATGGAGAGACATTGTTGTTATTGACATCATCTTCATCAATGCCATCACAAGCCCTGGACACATCGAATCCCTCTGCCATTTTGCGCGGACTGGTTCGTTCATCAGTGGTCTGTTTTGATTTTCACTTCCTGATTTGCGGTTGGAGTCCCGCCCTATCCTGCCTCTGATTGGCCTACCCGTAATGTTTTGGCCTAACCATACCCAATCGTGAGTCGTCATACTCACGGGGAGTTTTATTCTCTCCTTATAGTCTAGACTGTTTCTCCCGATATAGTAGCCATAGATATATATATCTATGATAGTAGCGTTGTCGCCGTTGTAGCGTTTCCTCGTCGCTACGTCACTACTTCGTTCTATAAATAGCTGCGCTACAGAAAACGCTACATGATTCAAAAGTAGCGACGCTACCATCACGCTACTGAGAAATGTAGTTAAGCTATGTAGCGTCGCTACTTGTAGCTAGCTACTGCCCATCACTGCATGTATTTTCTAATACCCATGGCAAATCATTTGTAAAAATGGCGTAGAAGAGGGGCCCCAGGCAGCTTCCCTGTGGAATTCCACACTGTAGGGATTTAAAGTTGGACAGGGTACCATTAAACACAACACATTGCTGTCTGTTACATAGATAGCTTTTTATCCAGTTAACAGCTGCAGTTCTGAATCGATATGCAGTGATATATGATCTATGAGGTTGTTATGTGGGGGTATATGTTTGTGCCCTGATCATGCGCCGTCATGTCTAGACGTAGTCCCCTGTCATGGTGTGTAGTCCCTATTGTTTTCCCCCAGGTGTACCCAATTACCATTACCCCAGGTGTGTGTTGTCTCGTCATTCCCCTGTGTATAAGTAGTCTGTCATCCCTTCCGTCTGGTGCTGATCCTGTCTGTATAGTTCTGTGTTTGTCTGTTTATTATTTGATGTTCATTTTGATTACAAAACCATGGTAATTATACATTAAATATTCTTTATTTAGATACTTTGGCTACCGTCTCTTTATTATGTAACATTGACCAGATAACGAGCCTTTAATTCCAGACTCAAGGTCCAGTTTGTTGTGTGCCGATTAAAGAGGTCCTGCATTATATATTATTACATGTTATAGTTACACACACACAGTGTGCGGACTGCGAACCATACTCCGGGGGAGCGTTTTTATATATTTTTTTGTTTGTTATTATTATTATTTATTTGGTCCACGGCGCGGGACTGTTATTGTGCCGCTTGCTGTAGTAGATGTGTAACGTTGTGGGACCACACATAATTCACACAGGACTGCATTGATGAAGACGCACATATTGGAATAGAACTTGTTCAGATTAGCCCGTTTGATCCAATACTGGGACACGCCGCCTCTTTTATTGGAGCGTTGTTGTGCGCTCGATCGAAACATGTTCCTGCCGGAGCCGAGGGGCAATAGAGGGCCACCGTGGGCTGTTATGTTTTCAATCATTATTTTCTTTTGGACGATGTGGCGTTCAGTTCGGCCGACATCCACAGCTTCTGTTACCCGGCCCGAATAGAAACACGTCTGGTATTATGTGTGTCGGGCGCGTTGTCAGGATGGGGTGTGTGACAAGCGGCCACTGCATCAATCATAGAACATTATATTAATGAAATGGAAATAATGATACTGCAGTTACTATAATTAGAGGTTCTTTTTTATAGTGAATCTGATGTAAATGCAACACACTGGCATCTACAAGCTCTGACGCACACGCTGATAATCTTGCTCGCACACGCCCTTACACGCACGCACTGGCGCGCATGTTCACGGCACGCACACACACACACACACACACTCTGATACACACACACACACGTTGTCTGCACACACACACTCTGATACGAACACACACACACATACACACACTCTGATACACACACACACACACACACACACGTTGTATGCACACACACACACTCTGATATGTGCACACACACACATACACACACGCACTCTGATACACACACGCGCTGACTATGCGCACACCACACACGACACCCACTCCCCCTTCTCTCTCTCTCCCTAATTAGTCATTCTTATTGCAAGTTATTTTTAGTTCTTTTTGGTATTTAAAATGTTTTCTACTCTTTTTGGTTCTGGGTCTAATTTATTTTACATTCACCATTTTATTCTAATCTCTGTCTGGATGTCATTTTAATGTGTTGGATTGATTGATAATGTTGGCGGGGAGGGCCGCTGTTCTGTTCTTCTCTCTCTCTGTGTCTCTGGGGCGGGCAGCGGACTTGATTCTGCTCGGTTCCCACATGGTGTTCGGCCTGACGGACCCAATTCTCAGCCATGGATTCCTCTGTCAAAGGGGGGACGGGCCATGGTGACAGCTGCACCACACTGACAGCGACGGGTCCGGAATGCCTAAAGGACTGCGACAGTCTTGGTCTAGACTGGTTGGTCTGTTCTCCGGCTCCTGTGCACTGCAGCGGGACCAGCAGGGGCTCATGGGGGAGAAGAGGTGGAGTATGCGACATTGGAACACTGTGTTGTGACGTTACATCCCCGACGGCTCTGTGGTCGAGGTCCTGCTGGGCCTGGCGACCTGGGGTCATGGGCTGGCGCGGAGCAGCGGTGCAGAGGAGCGGTGCTCCCGCTGTGGAGCCATGGAGCGGTTTGGACGAATACAGGTCTGTCTTTGTCAGATATGTTTGTGTCGCTTGCTGATGCCAGTACTCTTATCATCCTGAAGGGTGGTGTCGGCCAACCGGCTGGTTGCTGCTGCACTCACCAGAGACAAGGACTCCTCCTTCTTTCCAATATTGGAGGGTGGCGGCCGTTGGGATGGACGCTCACTGAGGTTGACAGAGGACGAGCACCGGTGCTACATCTCTCTGTATCCTCCTAAAAGCCATCTCTCATGAAAGTCCCTCTCCCACAGTGCTATCTCTCCTCCCCTCTCCTACTCCTCCTTCTCCTCCCCCGTTTCCCTCTCTCCCCACTGACCATGCAGGGGATCAGCGGCTGGATGACCTCTGGGCCGTCTATTTGCCACATGTGACAGACTGTGATTTCCAACATGCGAGGAGGTTTTGCTAGGACTCTGCTGTGCCGTACCACGAGGAGGGACGAAGAGGCCTCGTTCTACTGGACTCCCACCTGCTCTTTCTCCTACTCTACATTCTCTCTCTCTCTCCCTCTCCTTGACCGCACCCAACTCTCTCTCTCTCCTCTGGGCCCCCCCTCCCATAATAGTCACGCTCCACGCTTACACATACATGCAGTGGTGTAGCGGAGGCCCCGGAGGCGGTGCGGGGGGGCCCCGGAGCTTAGGGGGCGCCGCCCCCACTGTAGACTATCCTCTCAGATTTCCTAACGCGCGCGAACAGGGTGCAGACAGTGGAGCCCAGTATGGTCTGCGGGGCTGCAGCTGGATGCATCTCGCGCAGAGGGCGGGGCCCCCCCCTCCCTGCTATGATTTGCTCACCTGCGATAGGGCTAGGCTGATAACTAATGTTCATTGGCAGCGTTCAAAACACAGCGGGAAGGCGCCGGTAAAAATGCCGCAAATATCCAAGCAATCGGCAGTGCTTAGAAAAACAAGATGAGAGCGAAAGCCGAACAGGAGACGACAAAGCTACGAAAAAGAACATCATTGTTCCAGCAGGCAGCAAAGGTATACTGACTCTAACGTTACTGAAGAATGCATCGGCACTAAGCTCCCCACCCAGGCCGGCCAATGCGCTGCGTCCACAGCCCAGCCAGGCCCCCAGCCACGCTACAGCCGCAGACAGGTTAGAAGAATAGAACGTTTTATTCGCCATAACCAGTATGCTACTACAGGTTACATGTATGCATCAAAACGGTTACATTGTTTGTGTCGCTCCGCAGAGCTGAGCGTGAGAGCGCGGAGTTGGGCAGTGGTCTCCTCTAGTGAACGAGAGTGTTGTTGTTATTATTATTATTATTATTATTATTATTATTATTATTATTATTATTATTATTATTATTATTATTATTATTATTATTATTATTATTATTATTATTATTATTATTATTATTATTATTATTATTATTATTATTATTATTATTATTATTTATTATGTGGCAATTCCAGGTGTAGGGGTGGCAGAATAAACAACACACAGACAGGTTGCAGTTCCCAAAATCATACTCTTTATTTTCTTAGTCAAATAATAACGGTTTGCTGTCGGCCGGGCGGCGTCTCCGCTCTGTGGCCTTTTGCCTTGCGCTGCTACGGGGGACTGAGAGGAGGCTCCTCGGCTCCATTAAGTCCCCCCTCTCCAACAGGCGCACCGCGCCGTGATTCGCTAATCAGGTAATCACTCTGATGGGTATTTAGTGACAGGTGCGTCCGGAAGCGGACGCCCAAACATGGGCAGCGCCCAGCCATTGGGTCGCCACATAGCGCCCATCAATCACCAAGCCCAGGGGTGGCTTGGGGTTGCCACAGTACCCCCCCTCCAGCTCCGACCGTCGGGGAAGAGCGTCCGACGCCCAACAGGCATCCTTCCTGGAGAGGGCGTCTGCGTTGCCATGCGCCACCCCTGACCTGTGAATGACAGAAAAGTTAAATGACTGTAACTCCAGAAACCATCGAGTCACCCTGGCATTGGTCCCCTTTGTTTTGGCCATCCAGACTAGGGGGGCGTGATCCGTCACCAGCGTGAAACGCCTCCCCAGCAGATAATAGCGGAGCGTCTCCAGTGCCCACTTAATTGCCAGACCTTCGCGCTCCACCGCAGAATAGTTGCGCTCGTGTGGCAGCAGCAACAATCCGTTCCAAAAACGTGGGCCCTCCGGGGTCAGTCATTAGCCAGGCTCGGCTTGTGCGGACCAGGTCGTGCATCTGGGAGCGTGGGGAGGCCTGTGCGTCATACACCCAGTCATGGAACCGCTGCGCGCGGGACTGCAGACTATGGCCGTACCGGGACAGAATTTCCTGCTTTAGCCGAGTGTAGTTCCCGGCTTGCTCCGGTGGCAGGTCCTGGTAGGCCTTTTGTGCATTACCCGACAGGAAGGGGGCCAGCAGTCCCCCCCAGTCGTCTTCGGGCCAGCCCTCCCGGCCCGCGGTGCGCTCAAACGCCAGGAGATAGGCTTCTATATCCTCCTGCTCCGTCAGCTTGGGGATGAAGCGCCCGGGGTTAGGCCGCGTCCCGGCGGCCCCTTCCTCCTGCCGGTGAGCGGCCATCCGCTGGAGCTCCGCGTGGATCATCCCCGTCTGTTTCCTCTGTTCGTGCAGGGCCTCTTCGTGCCGGGTCTGTTGTTCCATGCTCGCCTGTACAAGCTGCTGCACCAGCGCGTCCATGCTTTTTCCGTTATTAAATTTATATATATATATATATATATATTTTTTTAATTTCTTTTATTCTATTCTGATAAAGTCTATTGTTGTTTATTCTGCACCCCTGATTGCCAGTAGACTATGCCCGCATTCTCCACCACTGTGGCAATTCCAGGTGTAGGGGTGGCAGAATAAACAACACACAGACAGGTTGCAGTTCCCAAAATCATACTCTTTATTTTCTTAGTCAAATAATAACGGTTTGCTGTCGGCCGGGCGGCGTCTCCGCTCTGTGGCCTTTTGCCTTGCGCTGCTACGGGGGACTGAGAGGAGGCTCCTCGGCTCCATCAAGTCCCCCCTCTCCAACAGGCGCACCGCGCCGTGATTCGCTAATCAGGTAATCACTCTGATGGGTATTTAGTGACAGGTGCGTCCGGAAGCGGACGCCCAAACATGGGCAGCGCCCAGCCATTGGGTCGCCACATAGCGCCCATCAATCACCAAGCCCAGGGGTGGCTTGGGGTTGCCACAATTATTATTATTATTATTATTATTATTATTATTATTATTATTATTATTATTATTATTATTATTATTATTATTATTATTATTATTATTATTATTATTATTATTATTATTATTATTATTATTATTATTATTATTATTATTATTATATCACTTATCTTATTTTTTAGTACATGGTTCGCGAGTGCTCCCACGGGCCGAATATTGCCCCGATCCTCGCGAGATTAAATCACTTCCATCATCGTAAACGAGGGGAAAAGGTCGGGTCGCGACCCTGAAAATTTCGCGTGATTTTAAAAACGCTATATTAAGTGAGCCTATTATGGGCTCCACGCGAGCTTTCTACCGTGGGTACAACTGGGCGTCCCGCAACTTTTACTCATTCACATGTAGCCCTGAAAATGCTTAGAAAAGGAAAGCCGAAAGCGTGGAATAAACTCGCAGAAACGGAAAAGTGTCCCAAAATATTCACGGCCATAGAGGAGACCGTGGGACACCTTTTTGCAACCGAATATGTGTCTTGAATTTGCTCCCACGCGGCGAAAAAAAAAAAGCAAAATGTTCTCTCTTTATTATTGATTTAGGGGAGTGGGCGGGGCCTCATGGTCTGATCTGCGGGGGGGCCCCGACATATTGCGCAACGCCACTGCATACATGCCCACCTAGATTAAGTACGAGTCTGATGTATTGGTGATAGTAGTGTTGGTCATCCCATATGTTGAACATTGAGATTAGTATTTGTCCAGGAATGTACTGAGATGCATCGCGAACGCCGGTATCCTGTGCCAAGGGCATTTTTTCCTGACCTTCAATTTTGGTTGATTTTTGGCCTTTTAACAGGTCCATACTTAGTGAGGTTGAATAGAATAGATCTTTATTGTCATTGTTACAGTTGTTACAACGACATTTTAAATGCAGCCCTAGGTGCTAGTAAAAATATAAAAACACAGTCCTAAATACAGTATTAAATATAAAAACAGGAGTAAGGCATAAATAACATTAACATAAACAGGGGGGTGTAAAGATAATTGCACTATTCCTTAACACATTGGCGCCCGAACACAAGTTTATACGGTTTCGAATCCATGCGTTATGGACAGAATCACGAATAAAGCCGTGGCAGATTGTTATTGCTTTTATTCCATTTTAATAACCTGTTCAAGGTCGCCGACCGGCACTGCAGATCTACCCTAGTCTGTGAATTCGAGAAAATGCAATACCGGCCAGATCTTCTTAGGGGCGCCATCGCGCCACTGCAGTGTGCCCTGTGGCTGAAGGAATCAGTTTATTTAAAAATGTTTCAATGGATATTCCAGTAGCATGATTCTGGATCTACAGCCTGAATCTTGGATTACGTTTCGGATCGCAGATTTCACCATGCAATAAGGGGATTTATCATCAGCCAATGGACATATCGATCTACCAGATGACAATCGATAACGGGGAAATTCTCGGGGGGATCAGCCCCGACCACGGTAAGATCGCCTTCACGTAAATTACAGCCCAATCGGACACCGTTCTGATAGCCCACCAGGCGAACGGCCTATGTGGCTAGTTAGACGAACACTGTTATTGGTAATCAATAATAATAAACGACGTCCCCCGCCACCCCCCCTTTCATGCATACATGCTTTGGGACAGTCCCGATCATATGCAGTTTTAGTTCTTTCTGTAGCATCTGTAAAACGGAAATGCCATTGGATATAACGTTAGCAGCTATTAGCCATTTATCTAGCTTTCCAGAAAATATACTAGCCCAAATCCGCTATAAAGCTTATATTCACGGCGCTATAAAATGACAACCTATTGATGCATTTTTTTTTCTTTAAGCCATTTTGAAGGGACGGTTTATGAACTCAATTGACAATGAAAATGGACAGATAGCAATACTATTAAGTAGATTTAGCTCTACAAAAAGCCACGCGTTTGTTTACAAAAGCTGGTCCTCAACCATTATATTAGACGGGCCCCAGTGGTCGCGAAAGTGTTAATGTGGTGTGTGCGTGGGGGGGGGGGGGGGGGGGGTGCAAGGGAGACTGTTGTTTAAAATTTTAGCTGAGTTTAGTGCACATATGGCCCTAGGATAAAAACTAAACTTCAGTCTGACGCTGAAACGCCTGCCCGAGCGCAGCCTTACGAGGTGTTTGTTACCCGGGTGGTGTGGGTCTTTCAGTATTTTTACTGCTTTTTTAAGGCAGCAGGAGTTGTATAGTCCTTCCAGTGAGTGGAGCTGATAATTTTCTGGGCCGAGTTGACAACCCTCTGGACCCTAGGTGAGGATGCTTACCACGGAGCAGCGGTAAAAAGACACAAGCAGGTCTTGTCTGAGGTGGTAATTTCTCAGTATTCTCAGGAAGTAGAGTCTCTGCTGTGCCTTTTTCACAATCGCCATGGTGTTGATTCTCCAGGTCAGAAGGGGTTGTATGTCAGTCTTTTTCCTCCTGTAGTCCACGATCATCTCCTGGGTCTTTAGCTTATTCAGCTGCAGGTTGTTATTTTTGCACAGGGCTGACAGCTGCTCTACTTCATTGCGGTACGCGGTCTCGTCGCCTTTTGAGATGCAGCCCAACACGGTGGTGTCGTCAGCGAACTTGATGATAGTGTTGATGGGGTGGACTGCGTTGAAGTCGTGTGTATAAATAGAGTAAAAAAGGGGACTCAGCACGCAGCCCTGGGGGGATCCGGTGCTGAGGCTGATGGCTGTGGAGGTGTGGGGGCCTATCCTGACCCTCTGAGGGCGGTCAGAGAGGAAGTCCTTGGACCACCGGCAGAGGGGATGGTTTAGTCCAAGGTCCATGAGTTTGGGCACTAGTCTGTCAGGCAGGATGGTATTGAATGCAGAGCTAAAGTCCACGAAGAGCAGCTGTGCGTAGCCCCCCGCTCTCTCCAGATGGGACAGGGTAGAGTGGAGAGTTGTGGCGATGGCATCCTCCGTGGACCTGTTGGCTCTGTAGGCGAACTGGTGGGGGTCTAGTCCGGGTGGGAGGCTAGAGATGATGTGGGGCTTGAGTGTCTTTTCAAAGACCTTCATGGGTAGGGAGGTGAGTGCGACTGGACGGTAGTCGTTCAGGCAACTGATGGAGTTCTTCTTTGGGACCGGGATAATTATGGAGGTTTTCAGGCAGGGTGGGACGATGGCTTGGGACAGGGACTGGTTGAAGATCTTAGTGAAGACCCCTGTCAGCTGGTCAGCGCAGTCTTTCAGCACCCGTCCCACGACACCGTCCGGCCCCGCCGCTTTCCTAGGGTTCACTCCCTTCAGTGTGCGTCTCACCTCGTGCTCCGTGAGGATGATGCTGCTGTGGGCTGGTGAGTGTGGTGAGGCTGCTTCTGTCGGCACCGCCTCGGGGGTGGCGTTGATGTGCAGTGTGGATGTTTTTGTCGGCCTCGCCTCGAATCGTGCGAAGAAGGAGTTCAGCGCCTCTGCCAGCTGAGGGTCACCCTCGTTGGCTGAGGAGTGGGTGGGTTTGTAGTTGGTCATCTGTTGGTCCCCCTGCCATACCTGTCGTTTGTTGTTGCTCTGGAAGCAGTCCTCGATCTTCCCCTTGTAGTCGACCTTGGACCTCTTGATACCTTGCTTCAGGTTGGCTCTGGCAGTACTGTATAGCTCCTTATCACCAGACCTGAAGGCAGTGTCCCTCTCTCTGAGCAGATGAGGACTGTGGTATGTGTTTTTAATTCATCCGCAGCCTTGTTCTTGCTAGGTGTTGGTAGGAACATTGGAATGGACTCCATTCCTGTGTCCTTTAGAAGTAGATATTGCTTAGATCATTGTCTCCTCAGGGACAAACTGCTGGGAGAGGGCGTCTGGCTTGGTGTTCTTGGAACCAGGCCTGTAGTTCAGGGTGAAATTAAACCTGGCGAAGAACAGCACCCAGCGAGCCTGGCGGGAGTTCAGGCGCTTGGCCGTCGAGACATAGGCGAGGTTATTGTGGTCCGTCCAGACCAGGAAGGGGACCTCCGATCCCTCCAGCCAGTGCCTCCATTCCTCCAGGGCTAGTTTGACCGCCAGGAGCTCCAGGTTTCCGATGTCATAGTTGACCTCGGCTGGGATTAGGCGGCGCGAGAAGAAGGCGCAGGGGTGCAGTTTCTGGTCGGTGACGGATCGTTGGGAAAGGACCGCCCCTACTCCGGTGCAGGAGGCGTCCACCTCCACCACGAACTGGACGAGGATGGGTGCGGTGGTGAAACGCCGGCGCGGCTCGGCGAAGGCGGAGTCCACTTTGTCGGACCAGACGAAGGGCACGGAGGGCGAGGTGAGTTGGGTGAGGGGCGCCTCGACAAAGGCTGATGAAGCGCCGATAGAAGTTGGCAAACCCCAGGAAGCGTTGGAGCTGCTTGACGTTGGTGGGACGGGGCCAGTCGGACACCGCTCTGATCTTCTCAGGGTCCGCCCGGATCTTGCCGCCCTCAATGATGTAGCCGAGGAAGCCGATGGAAGAGACGTGGAACTCACACTTCTCCGCCTTGACAAACAGCTTGTTCTCCAGAAGACGCTGGAGGACCCGGCGGACTTGCTGGCCATGCTCCTCCATGGAGCGGGAGAAGATGTCATCTAAATAGACGAAAACGGAGTGGTGGAGTACGTCGCGGAGAACGTCATTGACGAGGGCCAGAAAGACAGCAGGGCCGTTGGTCAGTCCAAAGGGCATTACCTTGTACTCGAAGTGGCCGAGTGGTGTCTTAAAGTCTGTCTTCCACTCGTCTCCTTCCCGCATGCGGACAAGGTGATAGGCGTTCCTGAGGTCCAGTTTTGTGAAGATGGTGGCACCTTGCAGGGGCTCAAAAGCGGAGTTGATTAAAGGCAGGGGGTACTTGTTCTTTACTGTGATATTGTTGAGACCCCGGTAGTCAATACAGGGGCGAAGGGAATGATCCTTCTTGGAAACGAAGAAGAATCCTGCGCCGACAGGAGAGGAGGAGCGGGTGATTATGACTGAGGCCAAGGACTCGTGGACGTACTTCTCCATTGATTCCCTCTCTGGGCGTGAGAGGTTGAACAGGCGACTAGCGGGGAGTGGCGCTCCGGGGAGTAAATCAATAGCACAGTCGTATTGGCGATGAGGAGGCAGGGAGAGAGCCTGTTGCTTGCTGAATACCGCTTTTAAATCATGGTAGGCAGGGGGAATAGCATACAGGTCAATGTTTTCATTGGGGGGGTGAGAACCAGCGGCCCCTAGTGGCGGCCGAGCCGATTGTAGACATGCGACGTGGCAGTGGGCGCTCCAGCTGGTCACTAGGCCGGTAGGCCAATTGATAACGGGGTTGTGTCATTTGAGCCAAGGCATGCCCAGGACAATGGGATTGTGGGGAGAGCTGGTAACATGAAACCGAATATTCTCGCTGTGATTCCCGGATAACAGAAGGCGGAGGGGTATGGTGTGTTGAGTTATCCGTGTGAGCAGTTTCCCGTTTAACCCCCTGGCGTCACGGGGTATCGGCAAGGCGTCAGTAGCGATGTGGTAATGGGAGACTACCCCGGTGTCGATGAGGTTCTCGTTGGCCCCTGAGTCAACCAGGGGGCGAGCAGCGGGAGCGATTGGTTATTTAGACACAGCGTGGCGCTGAATAGCATGTTTGGGCCGGAGCTGGGAGCGATATCAAGACTCGAACAGACGCCCAGCGCTACTGTCGAGCCCCGTCGTTTGGGCGAAGCAAGCACGAGACAACAGAGTGACCTAATTGTCCGCAGTATAGACATGCTCCTGTGGCGAGCCGGTGACAGCGTTCGCTGGGAGGAAGGCGTGAGCGATCGAGATCCACGGGTTCGGAGGAACTACTTTCAGCGCGGCTGGCGGGGGGAGAGCGAGTCGGACCGGGGACAGGCGGACGAGTGGTGCTAGCTTTCTCTCGACGACGTTCACGAAGACGCATGTCCAGTTCCCTGGCCAACTGGATTAGCTCGTCTAGGGAGTTTGGTTTCTCTTTGGATGCCAGTTCGTCTTTTAAAACGTCGCTCAAGCCTTGGCGGAAGGCTCCTCACAGTGGCGTGTCCCCCCAGTCAGAGCCGGCTGCTAGGATGTGGAATTCGATCGCGTATTCGCTCACACTGCGACCTCCTTGGCGGATCGTAAACAAGCCGGAGGCCCCATCTAAGCCACCTGGAGGGTGGTCGAATACTTTACGCATGTCGTCGACATACTCGGAGTACGAATTGCAGAGGAAGGAATTGTTGAAGTGGAGAGCGGTATCCCATTCCAGCGCCGCCAGCAGAGACGATAGGTAAGCTACCTTAGACCTATCGCTGTGAAACGTGTGTGGTTGTTGTTCAAACACTAACGAGCACTGAAATAAAAAAGCTCGGCACTTGGAGACGCTTCCGTCATAGCACTCTGGTGCGAGGACAGGAGGCTCCCTATGCGGGGGTACCGCTGCAGCGGGGGAAGAGGCTGGTGGAGCCTGCTGTGCGACGTGTGCCTCGATACGGTCAAATTGTCTTTCTCGCTCAGCAGAGTCGAGGGCGAGAGCGGCCAGCTGAGCCGTGACGGCATCTACGGAGTGAGCGAGTTGATCTACTCGGGCGGTCTGGCCGTTGATTATACTCACAGACTGCTTTTGAAACTTCCTCCATTCCTCAATCTCGTGTGCAGCTGGTGCTGTCATCTTGGTCGTGGTATACTGTGAGAATGTGGTCTGGAACACAGCCCAATTGCTGAATACACACAGGAGAGGAGATTGGAGCGTTTCAAGGGTTTTAATGAAAGCAGTAGTACAGGAATTGGAGGGGAATAGAACGGGGTTATAGTTCTTGTCTTGCGGCTGCCGCTGTGGCAGCGAGCAGGCAAGAGTCCTTGTTCTTGTCTTGGGGCTGCTGGGGCTGCAGCTGTGGCAGCGAGCGAGCAAGTGTTCCTCCTCAGGGACAGGGAACGTCCAGGCAGGAACGGTGGTCCTGGGACACAGGAGAAACAGGTTAGAGGAAGGCAATACAAAGGGTAGATTCCAGCAGAGCTTTAGGTAGAGACGTCGTACCTGGGTAGTGGTATTTAATACCACGATGACTTCTGGTCAGCGTCTTGGAGTGAAGTATGCCCGTGCTGTGATTATAACATTCCTAACTTCGTTAGGAAAAGGGGGACTGTTAAATAATTACTAAATTAAGACACAGCACATAGGCCACATAGCAATACTCCATACCGCAGGAAACACGTAAATAGGCCTACATTCCTCTACACAGCACACCCCCCCACACACTCTCAACACACACACATTGACTACACGCTGGACACTGTCACACACACACATACACACACACACTCTCAACACACACACACACACACACACCAGGCCACGTGAGCGGATCGGCGCGGCCGAGAAATCCGCTCTTCGCTCTTTAAAGCTTGGTCCGCTCCGCTAATCGTTCATGTTGACCCCGCCCCCAAGTCGCTCTCCGCTCGCTCCCCACTCACCTTGAATCGAGCGCTCCCCGCTCCCCGCGCCAGATCGCTCGGCAGTTTTTCTTTTTCTTTTTTGGAGCATGGTGTAAATGAGCTCAAACTACAACAGTCTACACCCCCTGGGCCCCTTAACAATTGTTTGTATTGAGCCGCATTGTAATTGTAGCCATTCTGCAATGTTAAATAACGTTGTTTATCCATTCACTAGTTCTATTAAGCGATGATAGGCTAGCCGAGCCACAATGCTATGGTCGCTGCCATTAACGTTAGCATGTAAGCTAATGTCAACAACAATGGCGTCGATACCTTTTCTAACAGGAGTGAGTGTGGGCGTCATAGATATCTATGGTGGGCGTCTCTACAGTGACGAAGCCTGAACCCTTCTCATTGGTTGAAAATGGCCTTCATGTTTGTACATCGCCATCTGTTGCTTTGGCATTGTACTGCATGTATATATTACATCAACAGTGTTAAACCACTGTGAGCGGCCTGGAGTGGATTGGAGCGGAGGAGAACTCTCGCTCCGGACGTCGCGCCGACTCATTTTAAAACCCACTCCTCGCTCACGTCAAAACCGCCCCCTCCGCGCCCCGCGCCGCTCACGCTCCGATCCGCTCACATGGCCTGACACACACACACATTGACTCCTTTGGTGAGAGATGTCACCAGATTAGCCAGATCAAATAATTCAACTCATTGTCACAAGATGCCACAAGTCACTAATATACGACTAGCCAAGGGATTATAGACCCTGGTCAGGTACTGGTCAACATACCACAGTCTCCATTAATCACAGATCGTTATCGATAAAGACACACACACGCACATATGTGCACGGAAATATGCGTACCACGCACTCATGCACGGCAGACATACTGCTTGGCAAATACACAAGACACACGACGTGCACTCAGGACAAAGACCACATACACACTGGACTATTGGGGAATGTGGTGGAATTCTCTGTTCAAAACTGTCCAATTATTATGGAAATCTGCTATGTTAAAGTGTTGGGCAGATTCACCATTAGGATAATCTCTGGTCAGGGCCGATACTGGGAGGTCTGTCTTTCTGGGGAACCACAGGTGGGCAAACAGGAAACCTTTTAGATTTAAATACAGGCTTAAAATGACCAAACTTCCCCCTTGCCGGTAAACATTCGAACAAAAGGCTTTATGGAGCCCCCAGCCAGATGGTTGGAAGTAGCTGGGGGAGGATGAGGCAAGCGTCCGAGATTCTATTTCAACCTTGAATAGATTTACATACAGTTGTCACAATACAGTGGGGGCAATAGGCCGTTTGGTCATTCAAGACATCTAGCAAAAGCTAATTCTCTAAACAGACTTCCCGGCCTGGTGCCAACACCCAGTTTTTGTCTATATTCAAAAACCGGTTTTCCCAACATTGAGGTGACTAGCAGGCCCTATAATCCCAGGGAAAACTCCTTTGGTTCACAAAGAACATGGAGGAAAATACATTTGGACAAAAACAGAGTTAAAGTAATATTAGACATTTATACTGTACCAGACAATAACAGAATAATATAGATCGGTTTAAACCTGTCAGTTTAAGATTAAGTAGAAAGTTTGTGGCCAGTTGGACACTGAATTAGATAACAAGGTGGGTTAGAATAAGGGCAGACTAACTTCAAAAATATGCAGTAACTAACTATAGGATCAGTAATAACTGTAAAACCATAACATAGAATATAGATTCTCTGGTAGCTGGTTAAAGAGGAAATATGTGTGTGCTTCAGAATGAGATGAAACAATGTGGTCTCTAGGTTAAAAAGTCTTGGTAAATCATGGGGGAACATACTATTAATGAAAGCTAAATATAAACTGTTTATAGATATTTAATTAAATCCAGAAAGACTGTTTTGAAAACTTAAATCCCCAGTATATTAAGACTATTTTTACCTAGTTTTAAAACAGTCGAACGAGAACTATTTGGCTTAAGGGCCACCTCTTTTTCAAATACTCTGGGAAGGCTCGCGATTGGGTGGAAATCCTATGCGTGAGGTCACTTGGTGACGTCACGCCCAGGGTTTCTGGCTCAGGGATAAAATGGGGTGTTGTGACTGTGGGGACACACTGAAAACGGAACAACACAGGACCACACTCACCTTCACACAGCGGAGCGGCAGCAGGAACAAAGGAACACACGGAGGAGAAGCTTTTGGAACTGAGAATACGGTCTTTGTTATCATCAGAGAACAAAGACAATTCAACAACTATCATACTTTTAATCTGCTTTCTTAGTAGGACAAGCGGCATAGTGCTTCGGTACCTTTAATATTATAGCGTTATTTATTTTAATTGAACCAGAACCATTGTGATTACACTTTTAACTTTGAATTAAAACCAGATTTGAGAGAACTTCTCCTTCATTTCTCCTGCTCAGCCGCCGTGAAACAAGACCAGAGTTATGGTCTTTTGAAAGTACCAGGGCTTTTAGGACGGGCAATTCACAACGCAGAGTATTGGTTCTGATGTCATCAGAACAGAACATAGACCCTAGGTGACTTCAGGAACTAATAAAAGACTAGGATAAGGGAGGAGGGGGGACTTCTCTGCTTTGACTTCGACTGGACACTGCTGCACTGACGGACTGGACTGATGGTACAATGACTTGACTGCATTTTCTTTTATACACAACCGGCCGGTTGTACCAAATAGATTTCAATTGTACCTTGCTTATTCACTTTTTATATTAATTTGCTTGTTCACTTTTTATAATAAATACCGTCAAAAGTGTTTAATCTCTTTTATCTTTAAATATCTTATTACAACTTTCACGTATCCAAGTTTAAAACGTGACATTCTGTACGACAAGTCATCAGGAAGGGCACAACTCTATCAGCTGAGTAACAATGTTCATCAAAGTGTTGAGTCCTACAGTGTAGGTTAGTATATTGACAAGTGCATGACAGTAAGGTTAGTTAGGTTAGATTTGAATTTGTCTTGTTTTGCTTAGGTTGAATCCAGCCTCATCAATGAAAATAAATTCATGCGGCTGTGCAGCTCCATCCATGGCCATGATTCTCTGTAACAAAAGATACATATTGTGGATGGCATTACAGTACTCAAAACACATGACTACTACATTGCTACACATACAGAACCCCCACCCCATCACACAGGTACCTGTGTAGCTCTCTGAATCGATCCATGTGGTACTGATACAATATTCAGCATATTCAGCTGTTACTGGATTTCACCACAACACTTACCCGTACATATTCACGTCGAAGTCCTTTGACCCTGACACTGTTCCTCTCAAATGGGACCCTGTAGAGTTGCTTCATGGTGATGTTGTGCTTTACCAAGATGCGTCTGATGGTGGTGATGCTGACATGGTTGATGTTGTTGAAGACTTGCCTATCTGCAAGTATTTGTTGCCGTAGCTGGTGGAGACGGATTGCATTGTCTGCTCTCTCTAGGTCCACAATGGCAAGTGCCTGCTGTTGTGTGAACAGGCTTGGCGTCCACCCCAGAAGGTCTTCTAGTCATTCCAGTGAAATACAACCACAAATTGTTATTGGTTTGCTTATTATTCTTACAGTACTATATATACTGTACTTTACTGTATATACTGTCTGTACCATCCACTGTACTGAAACATCTCAATATAAGTAATCATGGTATGCTGCAAAAGGAGCATTAGCACCCTGTAATACAGTACATGGTAATGTGATATGGTATAGTACTGTAAATACCATCTGAGTAGAGTAGAAAGTAGAGAGGTGAAGACATACCTGTTTTCCAGTTGGAATGTTCTTATTATGGATGCCACTGTGAAGCAGCTTAGATTAGGGTGGACTCTCTGCCCAGCTTCCCTCATAGTCAGGTTGATGACATAGTCCACCAAAGTTGCTCTTATATCATCAGAAATAGTGGTCCGTGCATGGCCTCCTCAACCTTGACCTTGTCCTCCTCTTCCTCTTCCTCTTCCTCTACCTCTGCCTCTCACTCACCCTGCATCCATGTTTGCGAAGTTCTCGAAATGGCTAAACTGAGGTTTTTTTGTAGCTGTATTTTGGATACATGTGTTTTCCAAATGGCACCCTGAGATTTCATTTTTGAACGAAGTGTCTTATGTATGAAATAGGGTGTAGTATGCAGGACCAAGTGTGTTGCATAAGGGCCCGCGTCCACCTAGCGCATATTTCTCCGTGAAACATGCTGGGAGTGCGCCGGCAGAGCTGGCTTGAAGCGCATCTTGTAGATGACAGAAATAAATCTACAGCCATGCCGCGGTTTTGCACATATTATAGCATATTTGAATAACTTTATTGTATATTAATTATATATATAGTTATTGCCTGACACCACAGTTCGCCCTTTGCTTTTTATTAGCTTTTTAGTAGTGTATTCGTGTAGTTATTATTATTAGTTTTGTCACGAATCTCAATGGTCTGTGGGAGACAGCCAGACAGGCAGGCAGCTCCGGTGTCAGGTTACAAACAGAGTGGTAGATGAATGGCTGTGATTGGTTGTCTGAAAATGAGCTCCAGCGCATCGCTCTGAAAGTTCAGAAAGTTTCAACAAAAAAGCTGAGAAAAGAAGCCGACGGCAGCGCACTTCCTAGAGGCGGCCGCTTGCGGCCGCATGCGCTCCCTCCCCATTGTAATACATTGAAAACAGACGTGTGCGGTCCTAAATATGCGCCAAGTGGACGCGGGCCCTAAAGGAGCAAGTGTGTTGCAGAATTGCAACTAAAGTGCAAAGCAGCACTTTTGTTTAAGGTATGGGTATATGTGTTTGAGGTATTGTAACAAAAACTTCAAGTTGTGTTACTTTGGTCTATAGTGTTCAAGCAATGGGCAAAAACTGTAATAGTCCTAATAATAGTAACAGTGTTTCCCACAGGATTTTGTGAGACTGTGGTGGGTGAACCTCTGCCCCTCTAGGGGGGTCCGGGGGCATGCCCCCCCATAACTTTTTTTTTGTACATTTTAAAGTTAAATGTACCTATAGGTTTTAGGCATGGTCATATAATATGCTATCTAGCTTGTGTGTCACTATAGGGCTAGGCCCACTGCTGGGTCCAGTCATTGGAATGACAAAGGAACGACAGACTAGAAACTGGGCCTTTGTTCTAGGTGTTCCAGGTGTGAATTAGTCTAGTGACATTGATCACATTGAATTCTGGGAGTGTAGTTTTTTCATCAGATATCTGAATGAATTTGGATCCTTTCCAACTCCTGTGCTGGAATGTAGTTAGGATTTTACCAGAATGTTTGATAGGACATTGATTAAAAACTATTGATGGCTTATTTTGAAGGTATGAACCTGTAGTTTTATATTATGTAACAAAAAAAGGGACAATTCTGAGGAGGTGGAGCTAGTTACCTAAGACCACATTCCAGACATACCAAGCGCACCATCGTGACAACCAATCAGGAGACCCAAACAATAAGTGACAAGTGACAGGGAGACAAGTGACAGGGAAGCCAAGTGACAGGTGTCAGAATGGTGGGTGGTTCTCAGGTGGGGCCAGAGAACCCAAAGCGTTACAGTACCCTCCCCCGACGAACGGCAACAGACGTTTACCTAGGGGCCTCGGGATGCAGCCGCCGGAAATCATCGATCAGGCTGGGATCTAAGATATCCCTTTGAGGCACCCAAGAACGCTCTTCTACCCCGTACCCCTCCCAATCCACCAAGAACTGAAACCCCCTACCCTTCCGCCTACAACTCAGGATCCTCCGCACCGTGTAGACCAGCTGACCACCAATCAGCCTCCGAGGCGGAGGAACCGCAGATAGAGGCGGGGACGATGAGAGGGCTACGATGAGAGGAATGGCTTCAACAGGGACACGTGAAACGTCGGATGAACCCTCGTCGAGCTCGGAAGCCGCAACCTGTAAGCCACAGGGTTCACCCGACGAACCACTCTAAAGGGTCCTATGAAGCGAGGAGCCAGCTTCCTGGATTCCACCCGGAGAGGGAGATCACGGGTGGAAAGCCAAACCCGCTGCCAGGGACAATAAAATACGGAGCCGGACGGCGCTTGCGGTTAGCCTGTTTCTGGGCTTTAACCGAAGCCTTCTGCAGCGCCGTTCGAACCCGATTCCACGTCCGGCGACAGCGAGCCACATGTGCCTGGGCCGAAGGCACCTCCGCCTCCTGCTCCTGCTCGGGAAACAGAGGAGGTTGAAAACCATATTGACACTGAAATAGAGACATACCGGTAGAGGAGGAGAGAAGGGTATTATGCGCGTACTCAGCCCAGGCCAACCTCCTACTCCACATTGCCGGGCACCCTGCAACGTAACACCTCAAGACCCCCTCCAGATCCTGGTTGACGCACTCCGTCAGCCTGTCGTCTGGGTTCCATCTGCAGTCGAACGGGCACAGAGGCTGGCTGAAAACGCCTTCCAGAACCTGGAGGCGAACTGAGGACCCCGGTCTGACACAAGTCAAGTCAAGTCAAGTCAAGAGTTTTATTTGTCACGGCATACAAGTATACAATGAAATGCGGGTGGTCTTGCCCGCAACGATGTGCAATACAGTGGTACAACATATAATATAATCCAATAAAAACAACATTGTGCAATAACAGATAACAGGTAACATGGTGTGACATCTCGGTATCTGTACATAGTTATTTACAGAGCATATGGGACATGCTAGGTAGCTTTGGTAGTGCAATACACTGTTACTGTTGCTATACTAATTTAAAGTGGCCTTTCCTTTTGGCAATAAGTGTGGGTGAGTGCGGCATGAGTGTGTTCCCGCTCATGTTAAAGTGTTAAAGTGGCTGCTAGTGCACAGCGTGCGTGTCGTGTGTGTGCTCATGTGTGCTTGTGTGTGAATAGTTCAGTGTTCTGTGGCACTCAATGTTCATTGTTCAAGGCTCTGATGGCCTGGGGGAAGAAGCTGAGCCTAAGCCTCTCTGTCCTTGTAGCTGGGGTTCGCAGGCGTCTGCCTGACCTCAGCAGCTGGAACAGGCTGTTATTGGGGTGGTGGGGGTCTTTCATTATTCTGCAGGCTCTGGATTTGCACCTCTTGTTGTATAGAACCTGCAGGGGAGGTAGTGCAATACCCGTGGTACGCTCGGCTGAGCGCACCACTCTCTGTAGGGCCTTCTTGTCCTGTGCCGTGCTGTTTCCATACCAGGCAGTGATGTTTCCGGTCAAGATGCTCTCTACAGCTCCTGAGTAGAAGGACTGGAGTATCTTCCCCGATACTCTGAACTTCCTTAACTGTCTCAGGTGGTAGAGGCGCTGCTTTGCCTTCTTTACTACTGTGTCTATGTGTGTTGACCATGTCAGATCCTCTGAGATGTGGACCCCCAGGTACTTAAAGCTGCTCACCCTGTCCACGGTAGCCCCGTTAATCCTCAGTGGTGTGTGTGTCTCCTGCTGTCCTCTCCTATAATCCACGATCAGCTCCTTGGTTTTACCAATGTTCAGGAGCAGGCTGTTGTCCTGGCACCAGCGTTCCAGTACCTCAACCTCCTCCCGGTAGGCCTTCTCGTCGTTGTCCGAGATCAGCCCCACCACCACCGTGTCGTCTGCGAACTTCACTATGGAGTCGATATCCACTGGGAGCCCGTGGACCCGAAAGACGTGCTGTACCACTAAATCAGCCGTCTCTCGGGCCGAGGGAAGCTTGGGAAGGGGAATGAAGTGGGCCGCCTTGGAGAAACGGTCCACCACCACCAAAATGGTAGTGAACCCATCTGACAAGGGGAGGCCAGAAATTAAATCCAGGGATATGTGCGACCAGGGACGTTTGGGAATAGAAAGAGGCCGGAGGAGACCCGCAGGTGCACGGCGAGAGGTCTTACTGCGCGCTCACACCGGGCAGGCCACCACAAAGGAACACGTATCCCCATCCACTGTCGACCACCAGAACCTCCTACAGATAAATTCCAGGGTTCTAGTGGCCCCAGGGTGGTCGGTGAGTGAAGAGGTATGTGCCCACTGCAGCAGGCGCGAGCATGCAGCCTTGGGCACATACAACCGCCCCGGAGGACCCCCACCGGGATCAGGCTCCCGTGCCAGAGCCGATCTTACCACCTTATCTATGCCCCAAGACACAGGTGCCAAAATCAAGGCCTGTGGAATAATGGGATGGGGCTTCTCCTCCCGACCCGGAGGATCAAATTGGCGCGACAACGCGTCAGGTTTGACGTTCTTGGAACCGGGCCGATAGGAGATGGAAAATTTAAATCGAGTGAAGAATAACGCCCACTTGGCCTGGCGAGCGTTAAGGCGTTTAGCCCCTTGGATGTAAGCCAAGTTCTTATGATCAGTCCAAACAATGAAGGGATGTGCCGCACCCTCCAACCAATGTCTCCATTCCTCTAGTGACAATTTGATTGCCAATAACTCCCGATTACCCACGTCGTAGTTACGCTCGGCCGAAGACAGCTGGCGAGAAAAAAAGCGCAAGGATGCACTTTACCGTCCTTTAAACACCTCCGAGCGATCACCCCCCCCACGCGATGTCAGAGGCATCCACCTCCACAATAAATCGAACCTCTGCATCGTGGCGGATCAGTACAGGGGCGGAGGTAAATCGACGTTTGAGGTCGCAGAAGGCCGACTCTGCCCTAGGCGACCATTCAAAGCCAGGGAGAGAGGACTTAGTGAGAGCTGTTAACGGATTGGCTAAGGCGCAAAAATTGCAAATAAAACGCCTGTAGAAATTTGCAAAGCCCAAAAAACGTTGTTACTCCTTGAAGGTTGCAGCCAGTCCAAGACTGCACTCACCTTGGCTGGATCCATGCGAAGATCGCCCTTCGTCAACACAAAGCCCAGGAAGGAAACGGTGTCAGTGTGAAAACACACTTCTTTGCCTTAACAAATAGTTGATGCTCGAGGAGACGGTCTAGCACCTCATAAATGTGCACTTGGTGTTGCACCATATCGCGAGAAAATATCAGGATGTCATCTAAGTAAACGAACACCGACACCCCAATTAAGTCCTGCAGCACGTCGTTACCCAGGGCTTGGAAGACTGCTGGAGCATTAGCTAAGTAAGTAAGTAAGTAAGTAAGTAAGTAAGTAAGTAAGTAAGTAAGTAAGTAAGTAAGTAAGTATGTAAGTAAGTAAGTAAGTAAGTAAGTAAGTAAGTAAGTAAGTAAGTAAGTAAGTAAGTAAGTAAGTAAGTAAGTAAGTAAGTAAGTAAGTAAGTAAGTAAGTAAGTATTTATAAAGCACCTTTCATACATGTCATGTAGCTCAAAGTGCTGTACACAAACATAGGCATATATAACGATAAAAGCAATGAAGTCACAGTGATCAGTTAAGATCAATGTTTAAAAAAAAAAAAAAAATAATAATAATAATAATAATAATAATAATAATAATAATAATAATAATAATAATAATAATAATAATAATAATAATAATAATAATAATAATAATAATAATAATAATAATAATAATAATAATAATAATAATAATAATAATAATAATAATAATAATAATAATAATAATAATAATAATAACGTAAAAATGAAAATAACGTAAAAATGAAAACATGAAAACAGTCATTTGCTTACCAGTTTGGGAGAACAGGTCCGCACAAACATGTCCGCTCAGTAGCAACCGGAAGTAGGAAATGCACTAAACCAATGCACTTGTACGGTAGGTAGCAATGTTAGCTCTTATAACGCTAGTGTAGTTACGTTTTTATTCGTGGTCAGAGTTGGGTCCATAAGACTTAACCAAGCCCCATGGATCCATCAGTGGTCGCGTATTGTGTGCATATGTACCCGTTCCCTCATCTAAAGAGTTGGGTCCATAAGGCTTATCCAAGCCTTACGGATCCATCAGTGGTCGTGTATTGTGTGCGTATGTACCCGTTCCCTCATCTAAAGAGTTGGGTCCACAAGGCTTATCCTAGCCTCATGGATCCATCAGGTTTTTCCAAGCCATAACTATTTGTAAGCTAGACTGTATAGGTACGTTTTTAATTTTCCTTTAAAAATGTGTATGGAGCTGGCATTTCTGATGTGTGTTGGTAGTGTGTTCCATAGTTTTGGGGCATAGTTGGCAAATGCCATACTTCCTATCCTCTTTTGGTTTCTGGGTGTGTCTAGTAAACCTGTAGTGGATGACCGTAGCGTTCTTGAGGGCAGATAACTAACTAGGGAATTTGCTATGTATTTTGGGCCTTGCTCATTAAGAGCTTTATATGTTAGGAAAAGGACCTTAAAATCAATTCTATGAGTTATTGGAAGCCAGTGCAGAGTGGCTAGGACTGGAGTGATATGTTCTCTTCTCCTTGTATGAGTTAGTAATCGAGCTGCAGAGTTTTGGATAAGCTGAAGCTTCCCAATGGTTGCTTTGGGAAGACCAGTGAACAGTGCATTACAATAGTCAAGCCGACTGATGTCTCTGCATCCTTTTTATTTACGAAAGGTCTTACTTTCGCTATGTTTCTTAGGTGGAAGAATGACGTTTTCATGGCCTTATTTATATGAGACTTAAAGGTCAGGTCTGAGTCCAAGATGACACCTAGGCTTGTAACCTCAGTCTTTACATAGGATGACAGACTCCCCAGGTTTTCACACAGCACTTCCCTTTTCGCTTTTGGGCCGATCAATAGGATTTCGGTCTTGCTTTCGTTTAATTTTAGGAAGTTATTGTTCATCCACTTGTTTATTGCTAACAGACAATTTGTGATGGACTGTATGGCTGTAGTGTTATTTGGTTCTGCGGAGATATATAGTTGTGTATCATCAGCATAACTATGGAAGCATACATTGTGGTCTCGAATGATGTCCCAGAGGGGCAGCATATATAGTGAGAAGAGTAATGGACCAAGGCAGCTTCCTTGTGCAACTCCAAAGCTGCTGTCATGTTCCTCGGATACATTGTCTCCAAGCTTAACATAGAACCTTCTCCCCTTAATGTATGTTATGAACAAATTTAGTACATGATCGGAAAAGCCAACCAGTCTTTCAAGACGACTGATCAGGATATTATGGTCAATCATATCGAACGCTGCACTAAGGTCCAATAGGACAAGAATTGAGACTTTGCCAGCATCGGAGTTTAGCCTGAGGTCTCTAACTATTTTAGTAAGGGCAGTTTCAGTGCTGTGATTTGTTCTGAAACCTGATTGTAATTCCTCCATGATGTTATTATCTTTGAGAAAGGAGTTTATTTGTACTGAGACTATCTTTTCTAATATCTTGCTGATAAATGGAAGGTTCGATATTGGCCTATGGCTTTTTAGTTCGTTTACATCTAAGTTTGTTTTCTTTAGTAGTGGTTTTACTACAGCCGTTTTAAATGCATCTGGAAAAGTGCCTGTTTGAAGCGACATATTTATGATTTCAAGGACATGATTTGAGACACTATCGAACACCCGCTTGAGAAATGCTGTTGGTATAGGATCGAGGCAGGAGGTGGCGGAATTACACTCAGAGACAATCTTACAGAGGTCAGGTAATGTAATACATGTGAATTCCCCCATAGTTATCTCAGGTGGGTTTCCACTCACAGCCAGATCTATATCAGAGGCAATGCTTGCTCTAATCAATGATATTTTTTCATTAAAGAAAACTGCGAACTCTTCACATATTGTGGCTGATTGCTGCGGTATATGGGGGGGTGGCATGTTAATCAGCCGGTCGATGGTGGAAAAAAGTACCCTGGAGTTACCCATATTTTCTGAGATCATTTTGGAAAAATATTCCTTGTTGTATTGCCTTATTGTATGCGCCCATGGCGTCTTTGTATAAATTAAAGTGAGCTGTGAGTTTGAATTTCCTCCATTTTCGCTCGGCTATCCTACATTTTCTCTTGTTATCTTTAACATTGGTTTTATTTAACCATGGAGAGATTCTATCAGTTTTTACCTTTTTAACCTTCAGAGGTGCAACAGTATCTAACACTGTTGACAAGGTGCTGTGGAAGTTTTGCACTGATTTAAGGAGGATTCACTGCATTGGTCATATGATTTCATCATACTAGAGAATTTTGCTTCAGCTCTAGCGTCCAGAAGCCTTCTGTGAACTAGGAATTCGCTTCTGGTCTTATGTAATATTAGGCTTGTACCATAGAACACACAATAATGGTCAGAAATTGGAATTTGTTTTACTGATACATTCTCAATGTTTAGCCCTGTTGTTATTAGTAGGTCCAGAGTGTTGCCATGTTGGTGGGTGGCCTCGTGCACATGTTGCATCAGTCCAAAACTGTCCAGTAGGTTCAGAAACTCGCAACCCCTGGGGTCATCCTTTTTGTTGATATGAATGTTTAGATCTCCATTAAGAATGATTCTATCATACCTGGTAATGCAGATCGATATGAGTTCTGAAAATTCCTGTATGAAGAGTGGCGAGTACCTTGGTGGTCGATACAATGTCACACATACTACTGGCATTTCTGTTTTCAATACAATAGCAAGGTATTCAAATGATAAAAATGTTCCCAGGTCAATATCACTGCACACAAATTGAGTGGAGATGATTGCTGATATTCCTCCTCCCCTCCCACTCTGTCTGTTTGATTGATAGAATTTAAAATTGGAAGGGCAGGTCTCAATCAGTGTTGCTACACCAGTGATGTTGTCTAGCCATGTCTCTACTAAAAACATACAATGTACACCATGTTTTACTATGAGTTCATTTATCAGAAATGATTTTTGTTTCAGCGCTCTAACGTTGAACAGTGCTAGTTTTAGCTGTACGGGTTCTGTAGTGGGGCGTGAGACAGTCTGTGGTTGAACACTGATATTGATAAGGTTCAATTTACATATGGGACGTGATAATGAGTAATTGATTAGTCTTCTGGTGATCAGAATCGGGATGACACTCAACGTGTTTCTTTGTAGCTTAGGCTGCTTCTGTATATAGTCTACAGAGCTAGATATGGTTGGTTGTCAGGCCAGTGATGCTACACATTGTGTGACGTTATGTATAAGCACATTTACCCCCGATATGTTTGGATGGATGCCATCGGGTCTGTAATGGTCTTTCCTGGACCAGAGCAGATCAAAGTTATTTATATAGCAAAGTCCTATAGTAGTACAGTAGGTCTGCAGCCATTTGTGGAACCAGAACAGACGGCAAAATCGCTCAGATCCACGACCTATGGATGGAATGGGGCCAGACACAATGCATATTTTGCCCAGGCTTTCAATAGTGAGTATTAGTGATTCAAAGTCAGATTGGAGTTTAGCGGATTGTCTAGCCATTACGTCATTTGCTCCGATATGAATGATAACGGTGTGGGCGGACGGATATCTGTCGATGATTTCGGGAGTACACTCTAGTAAGTCAGTAACTTTTAAATCGGAAAAACAATATGTAATGCCGTGTGGTATTTGCAAAAACCTGGTGATGGAATCTCCGATGAGTAGGATCTCTGGCTGTTCATGGATGCATCCCCCGTCATAGATGGCCAGGTTTCTATGGTGAAAAGCCGCAGGAGTAGCGTCTGCATTGCTGGCGGAGTTAGATGGTTGGTCAGGCAGCAGCGCCGTGTGGAGGGGCTCGTTCACAGCGGCATTTCCATCGATAACACTCGCCGTTTGAATGATCGTACTGGCATGGGCTGCAGAGCACCGCAGGCGAGGACGTTTAAACTTTGGGGAGTCGGACCCATCGCGTGAGTCTGGGGAATTTGGCGATGCGAGAGCAAACAGGGCAGAGCGCTTTCTGCTCCGGGTTGCAGCTATATTTCCATGGTTGAGTCGTGAGCTGGAGAGGGCTGCCGTCCTGGCAGCTTCGCTTGGAGCCTGGCTAGTAGCTAGGCTAGTAGCTAGCATTGGATAGTCTTTGAGCAAAGCTACAGTACTAGCAGCAGGAGACGGAAGCGAGGGAGAGCCTAGGAGGCTGGGATCATTACAAAGAGGATTGAATCGGTTTGATAGTTGAGGTGAATCAAAGGGATCATATAGGAAGTGTTGTGAAGGGCCAGATTAAACCGAATATATATATTTATTTATATATATATATTTAATTGTATTTGTATATTCTCTAATATTCCCTGATATCCCTTGTATATTCCTTGTACAATATGCATTGAATATCCATTCTAGCCTACTGAACATCCCATAATAGTCTCCATTCTACTATTGGTCGAGACCTTGGTGCCAGGCTGCCATACCCCCCAGACCCAGTTCAAACGTACCGCTCAACATGTACGAACAAGTCCTAGTTCCGCGTAGGAATCTGGCTACCGCACCACTAACGGTACTATTTGTTCATAGTGCGTATATATACTGCGCTACTAAAGTAGGACTTCCTTTTCAGTCCAGTTTCTTACCCTCCAATAGAGTGACAGACGTAAAGCCTCCCCGCGACGCCACGTGTGGGAGTAAGGCCAAGTTCGGCCTACCATCGGTATTGAGACATCGTGTATATTAATATTTGAATAGTCATATTTGGCACTATATCGTCGAGTTGGACGTTGTCTATTAAGCTAATAATAGTCTGTTAATATATAGTGCTTCGTGCGGTGAGAATACTACCGTAGTCAGCACCCCATCGTTTCGGGCAGAAAACTGGCTGTTTATCCAGGATGATCGACCCCATGTGAGATTGCACCCGAGGAGCCCCAGAGCCGACGAGCGAGTGGACCTGTATACCGGATTATTCTACCGACGACAGCCCGCCTTCCCAGGCACGGATTATGCTTTGTATACGTTGATTATTCCATGGATAAAGACCCCCGACACTGCCGTGTGTTGGAACCCCCCCCCCTGGAGAGGACGCAAGGTGAGGAGACGCTCTGCAAGACGAGGTCGCTTCACGTCTCTCCTCCGTGGACCGGAGGACGCCGGCCCACAAAGAGTCCATCTGCTTTCATCTGCGGTCCAAGGATCGCCGGCGCATTGAACGGCACTACAGTGGGTTCACCTGGGATACCCTTGGCCGGATGAGGCAGCCGGACTCTACCCCCCCCCCCTTCCTACTCCTGTCGGCTTACAAGCGACCGGATTAACCCCCCCTAGTGTATCCAGTCTATAGTCATTGAAGTATCATTGCTGTTATTCCTTAACTATTCCAGGTCGTATATGTACCACCTGCGCCTTCAGAGATTGGACATTCTCTATTGATATACCGACGAATACTCTTGCCATAAAAGTGCATACTAATTCCCATTCATAAATGTGATTGATTTGATTAAGTGCTTGCTCTACACACCATCGCTGTGTAGAAATAAAGACCTATTTCTAATTCGTACATTTGTGTTGGATCCGTTTCATCTACGTGACAGTGTTCATCATAATATATTTATGCCGAGTACTGGGTGGCCGAATATTAAGTACAAAGGTAGTGGTAGTAAGTATCATATCTAGTAATACAGTCAGGGAATTGTACCCCTCAGTTACAATTGGTCCTTCGAGCCGGAGGGTAATCAGTGTAATATTAATATAGTGTTATTAATATTGAAATGGCCTATGATGAACACTCCACGAAACGATCCTCCTAACCAACGCCCGCAGCCCGAACGACGGCTCCCTCAGTACTTAGAGGCTTACGCTGTCAGTCAACAACCTAGTCTTCTACTAACAGTAAACGCGGTAAAACTAGAAAGTAAAAGTATGTCTAACCCCAACGCCCAGACTACCCCGACCATAGAGGCCCCTACGGGTTCTAATGTAGCTGACCAAGTTCACGGTGGGGACCAGTGGGAACCAGACATGACTTCACACCCCGCCAGTACTGAAGAAGTAGTCCCAGATGAGTCCCGGGAGGAATACAACGCTACCGAGACAGAACTCGGCACGGAAGAAGACGGGGAGAGCACCGTGGAGATAGAGCTCCAAGGCTCCGCAAGGAGTACCCCGAGGGAAGGCTCCCCTATACAACCGCCTTCTCCCAGCGAGGCAGAGAGGACCCTACAGCAGGCCTTCCTCATCAGCCTGAACGCCGCTGCTGAACGCGACCGACTGCAGATCCAGCAGCGGAGCGAAGAAGAGCATATACGTCTAGAAATAAGACGCATTCAGAGGGAAGAGAATGTGGCCCGAGACCGAGCAGACAGCCAGCGAGCAGCTGCTGGTGCTCTACGGGACGCAGAGCGCGACAGACAGCAAGCGCAACTAATAGAACAGCTGATCAGACGGACAACACCCTCTCCCTCCGCCAGAGGCTCCAGGAACTCGTCTAGACACACCTCCAGGGCGGCATCCCCTAGCCGAGTAAACAACCCTGAACTTGACCAACAGACGAGGTCTATACCCCCCACAGACCACCTCCCCCCACCGGTCCAAGCGAGACCTAGCAACCGGGAAGGAGCAGCATATCCTGTGGAGAGGCTAAACCAGAGACTACAAGCACTGGATGACCTAACTGAAGACGAAGAGGAAGAGGAGGAGAACCACGCCCGACGACAGCACAGTACTCTAACGGACCAGGAGGTCCGGTACAGCCCAGGCTATACTCCCGCGGAGCTGCGCTACAGACCCCCGACTCTATACACGGGTGAGCACGACGCACGACCCGCACCGAGGAACAGCACCTGGACAAGCGGGCCATGGTACACTGCCGGTACCAGCCCATACCAAGGAGCGGGAGGAGACTCGCCTAGGAGGCCTCTCCCCCAACGCTCGCCGATGTATCCACAGTCAGCGTCATACATTGGCACGCCTATGGTACCCGACTTCACCCAAGAGAACCGGGCCCAGTATACAGAACTCCGCATGTGTCTGGAGACCATGTTGGTGGATGTATTGGATGAACGCCATAAATACGCCATCCTACTGAAGCACTTAAAGGTACCCCGCGCACATAATATAGCGCTCGCCTACGCGACTTCCACCACCCCATACACAGCAGCCCTGGTAGCATTGGACCAGAGGTATGGGCGCATATGGGATTACGTGATCCAGGAGATCCGACACATCGACCGCTTACCCCCAGCAATAGACAATCGAGCACTGGACGACCTGTCCATCAGAGTGCAGTCCCTGGTAGGGATGTTGGGAGCGCAGAGAGAGAAGGGGAGGCATGAACTTTACGCCAACTCAAATGTGGAAAGGATCTTGGAGAAGCTGCCGCCCGCTCGACAGGAGCGTTTTAGGCGGCAGAGAGACCACCGAGACCCGAATGGCCCCGAACCGAACCTCCTCGATCTAGCAGACTTCCTGGCGAGAGAAGTCAGCAGCCTACGGCTAGATACATTCGGACGGAGCACCCCTGGCTCCAGAGAAGGAACCAGACGACTAAATGATGGAAGAAGATCTGTGACTGTGATGCACCAATCGGAGTCAGTACCGAGCAGCAGGAGCCACAGTACCCCCTCCAGAACGGAGAAGTGGAAGATAGTGTGCCCCTACTGTGAGAAAGAACACTGGCTAGCGCAATGTGACTCCTTCCCCAAGCTGAACGCGGAGGAAGCAAGTCAATGGATAAAGTCCAACAAGCGCTGTTTTCGCTGTGCGCGCTCACACATGGCAGCCGAATGCCGCTTAAAGAAAAGGTGCACCAAGTGCGATGGAGCCCATCTGGACATACTTCACGACAGTAACAGACGGCGCCCTTCACCCGCACCATCCAGCAGCAAAGCGAGCGTCATGTACATCGATCCCGCCAGCAGCAGTGGAGCCCGAGTACTCCTAAAAGTAGTGCGTGTGACACTAAGCTACCAGAATAAAGTCCTGGACACTTACGCCGTCCTCGATGACGGGTCAGAGAAGACCCTTCTGCTCGCCTCCGCTGCGGCCCAGCTAGGGCTGCGGGGAAGCGAAACCCAAATGACAATTCGGACAATAAGACGAGATTTGAAGACGATAAAGGGCGAGAATGTCTCATTTTCTATCGCAGCAAGCGGCCAGCCTGAGCGACGGTACCAGATTACAGACGCTTTCACCAGCCAAGAAATAGGACTGTCGCGGTACACATACCCCGTCGCCAAGCTGATGGAGAAATATGCACATCTGCGCAAGTTACCGATCCCGCTCATAGACAATGCTATGCCGACCCTGTTGATAGGCTCCGACCATGCAGACCTCATTGTCCCGATAGACCGGGTTCATACCGGACCCCGAGGCTGTCCTGCAGCAGTCGAGACCCGTTTGGGATGGACTCTCCAAGGCCCGCTCGCCAAATCTCTCAACCGAAGTACAGCCACTAGATGTCTCCACTCCCGAGTCACAGAGGGAGAAACCGCACTCCTGCAACACGTAGAGCGGCTATGGACCTTGGAACAAATGCCCTTTAAGAACGGAAGGAAAGACATTCGCTCTAAAGATGACATTTACGCCATTCACCTCCTCGAGACAGGGACCAAGAGAGTCCCGGTCAACGGCGTGTTGAGATACGCCACGCCACTCCTGCGGCGAGAAGGAATGCCTACTTTCCACGCCAAGACAGACGCCACAGAACGGTACCTGCTGAACACGGAGCGGCGCTTAGCCAAGAACCCCGCCCAAGAGAGTGTATACCGCGCTGAGATTGAGAAGCTCATCACAGCGGGACACGTCACAAAGATGGACATTAAAGAGGCTGACCAGACCACTGAATCGTGGTACGTGCCTCACCACAAGGTCCATCACAACGGTAAAGACCGCATAGTATTTAACTGCAGCTACCAGATCGGATCCCAAAATCTGAATAAAGAGTTACTGCCCGGTCCCACACTCGGCCCCTCCCTACTCGGCGTTCTACTCTGCTTCCGCCAGGAAAAGGTGGCCATCAGCGGGGACATTAAAGGAATGTTCCTGCAGGTGAGATTAGTAGAGGAGGACAAGCCCCTGTTACGGTTCCTATGGAGAGAGAAGCCAGGAGATGAGCACCCAGCCATCTACCAATGGGAAGTCCTCCCCTTCGGAACGACGTGCAGCCCCTGCTGTGCTACATTTGCACTACAGAAACATGTAGCAGAGGACCCAGCAGCGGACGAAGAGGTCCGACACAGCGTAAAGAACAGCTTCTACGTAGACAACTGTCTACAAAGCCTTTCAACCCAGGAAGAAGCCGAGGCTCTCCTGATTAAACTCTGCGCCTCATTGATCAAAGGCGGCTTTGATCTCAGGCAGTGGGCCAGCAGCGATCCGCAAGTACTGCGCAGCCTCTCCTCCGAGGACAAGGCAGCCAGCAGCGAGACCTGGATGGCTACAATCCCGGGAGAAGCCCAGGAGATGACCCTGGGATTGGTGTGGCGATTCAAAACAGATTCGATTCACTACAGACACAAGCCCCTGACTACGGAGCAGGGAAGGCCGGCGGCGGCGCCGACCACCAGACGGAGTGTGTACACAACACTCGCCCGACAATATGACCCGCTAGGATGTATTCTACCGTACACCACCAGGGCAAAAATGATTGTACGAGCATTGTGGGACAAGGACCAGGGCTGGGACGACCCCCTTCCCGCACACCTTGCATCCACCTGGAGAGAGTGGGAGATGGAGCTCCACTCACTCCCAGGCGTTAATATGCGCCGAAGCTACTTCCCACCCACGGTGAGGCCAGAGACATGTAAAATGGACTTACACGTCTTCAGTGACGCCTCAGAGGTCGCATACGGATCAGTAGCCTACTTGCAGGCCCAAGAAAAGGGGGGAGAGATCTACACAGCATTTGTCCTCGCCCGCTCGAGAATAGCCCCACGCAAGCAACAATCTATCCCACGCCTAGAGCTCTGCGCAGCCCTAGCCGGAGCGCAGCTAGCCACGCTCATCCAACGTGAGCTCACCATACCGGTGTCTAGAACAATCCTGTGGTCAGATTCCACGACAGTACTCGCCTGGATCAAATCGGACTCATGCAAGTACAAAGTCTTCGTGGGAGTCAGAGTCACCGAGATTCAAGACTTAACCGAAGAGTTAACCGGAGAAACAGAGTGGCGCTACGTTGATACAAAACAGAACCCAGCTGACGTCATCACCCGGGGAATGCCCCTAGATGACCTCACCCGTCGCAATGTCTACAGTGACGGCCCAGCATTCCTAAAGCTCCCGGAAGGAGAGTGGCCCACGCCTATCCCGAGGGAAGCCAGTCAGGAGGAGGCTGAGAATAAGAAGCCTGTGTTCTGTGGATTGAGCACTGTTATCTCCGCAGACCCCAACACACTCCTGATGGAGCGGCTAGATCCTGCATTACCCCAGACCATGTACCGGCCTGAAGAAGCGAACGGCCGACGAATGTGGAGGTACAGCCAAGTATTAGCCGACAAGTTTTGGAGCAGTTTCCTACTGCACTACCTACCGTCTCTACAGACCCGCCAGAAGTGGGTAAAGGAGAGAGACAATTTGACAGAAGGAACAGTCGTCATGATTATTGATCAATCACTGCCCAGAGCTATGTGGCCGGCCGGCCGCGTAAGCAAAGTGATCACCGGTGCCGACGGCAAGGTCCGAGCAGCTGAAGTGCTTGTCCAGGGTCGCACTTACACCCGTCCCGTGGCGAGGCTCATAGAACTGCCCCGACTCCCAGACACAATCGATGATGACCATGACCCTATAACCCTATGACTTTGTGAAGTTGACTGACCCCTACAGCAAACCCTTATGTGTAAATAGACAACGCGATTAATCTGTCTCTGCTTAACTGATTAGGTCTGGGACCAATCAGGGGGTGGCTGTTGTGAAGGGCCAGATTAAACCGAATATATATATTTATTTATATATATATATTTAATTGTATTTGTATATTCTCTAATATTCCCTGATATCCCTTGTATATTCCTTGTACAATATGCATTGAATATCCATTCTAGCCTACTGAACATCCCATAATAGTCTCCATTCTACTATTGGTCGAGACCTTGGTGCCAGGCTGCCATACCCCCCAGACCCAGTTCAAACGTACCGCTCAACATGTACGAACAAGTCCTAGTTCCGCGTAGGAATCTGGCTACCGCACCACTAACGGTACTATTTGTTCATAGTGCGTATATATACTGCGCTACTAAAGTAGGACTTCCTTTTCAGTCCAGTTTCTTACCCTCCAATAGAGTGACAGACGTAAAGCCTCCCCGCGACGCCACGTGTGGGAGTAAGGCCAAGTTCGGCCTACCATCGGTATTGAGACATCGTGTATATTAATATTTGAATAGTCATATTTGGCACTATATCGTCGAGTTGGACGTAGTCTATTAAGCTAATAATAGTCTGTTAATATATAGTGCTTCGTGCGGTGAGAATACTACCGTAGTCAGCACCCCATCGTTTCGGGCAGAAAACTGGCTGTTTATCCAGGATGATCGACCCCATGTGAGATTGCACCCGAGGAGCCCCAGAGCCGACGAGCGAGTGGACCTGTATACCGGATTATTCTACCGACGACAGCCCGCCTTCCCAGGCACGGATTATGCTTTGTATACGTTGATTATTCCATGGATAAAGACCCCCGACACTGCCGTGTGTTGGAACCCCCCCCCCTGGAGAGGACGCAAGGTGAGGAGACGCTCTGCAAGACAAGGTCGCTTCACGTCTCTCCTCCGTGGACCGGAGGACGCCGGCCCACAAAGAGTCCATCTGCTTTCATCTGCGGTCCAAGGATCGCCGGCGCATTGAACGGCACTACAGTGGGTTCACCTGGGATACCCTTGGCCGGATGAGGCAGCCGGACTCTACCCCCCCCCCCCCTTCCTACTCCTGTCGGCTTACAAGCGACCGGATTAACCCCCCCTAGTGTATCCAGTCTATAGTCATTGAAGTATCATTGCTGTTATTCCTTAACTATTCCAGGTCGTATATGTACCACCTGCGCCTTCAGAGATTGGACATTCTCTATTGATATACCGACGAATACTCTTGCCATAAAAGTGCATACTAATTCCCATTCATAAATGTGATTGATTTGATTAAGTGCTTGCTCTACACACCATCGCTGTGTAGAAATAAAGACCTATTTCTAATTCGTACATTTGTGTTGGATCCGTTTCATCTACGTGACAGTGTTCATCATAATATATTTATGCCGAGTACTGGGTGGCCGAATATTAAGTACAAAGGTAGTGGTAGTAAGTATCATATCTAGTAATACAGTCAGGGAATTGTACCCCTCAGTTACAGGAAGGGAGAGCTTCCTTCGGCCCCTCACCACTGTCGCCCAGGAGGGACTACTGGTGCAGCCTGCGTCCGCTTGTTCCATGCTAGCCAGCCTGGACATGAGCTCCGTTTGACGCTTGAGAAGATCCATTACTAGTATCTCGATGGACTTCAGTTCCGTTCGCATTTCCGCGACATCTGACGTTGGAGCCATTTCCTCGGGGGAGTTTAGCACTGTGAGTACTGTAGCGTGTAGCTGTAGCTATGGCAACAACAAGCTCCGATAGCTTAGGTCACGTCCAGTAAAAAGTCACATAAAACCAATAAATCCAACAGCATAAACGATAAGAGCAAAAGTCACTGTGATCAGTTAAGATCACTGGTTAAAAAATGGTAGAAAGAAAGAAAACAAAAACGTAGAAAGAAAACAGTCTAAAGTTTGAAAGTTTGGGAGGTCCGCAAAAACACGTCCTTTCAGCAGCAACCGGAAGTAGTAAATATAATATATATAAGCCAAAGGGCATGACTAAATACTCATAATGCCCATTGGGCATGTTAAATGCAGTCTTCCACTTGTCTCCTTCTCTAATCCTGACCAGATTGTATGCATTACGTAAGTCAAGTTTAGAGAAGACCTGTAAGCACTCAAAGGCGGTGTCCATGAGAGGCAACGGGTAACGGTTCTTGATGGATACATCGTTCAACCCCCTATAATCAATGCACGGTCGCTGCGAACCATCCTTTTTAGCAACGAAGAAGAACCCAGCGCCGACAGCAGATGTGGAAGGACGTATATGCCCCGGGAGCAATGCCTCCTCAATGTAAGTGTTCATAGACACTGTCTCAGGGCGCGAGAGGGAGAACATACGCCCACAGGGCGGAGAGGTACCAGGTAGAAAATGTTTGGGGCAGTCGTAAGATCTATGAGGCGGTAGTGCTTTAGCACGCGTTTTGCTAAAAACGTCCGCCATGTCCCAATAGATCTTAGGTACACCTATCAAATCGGGATTAGTAGGGCTGACAGCATCTGCAACGGTCCCCACCATCCTGGAGAGAGAAGAGGAAGACAAAATAGAAGAGGGGGGGGCGTAGGAAAACTCTCGCCGAAGCCCGACACAACGCTGTTCCCCGTTGAGAGTTCACCCGTGCACCAATTAATCACAGGGTAGTGAAACGCTAACCAGGGATGACCTAAAACCATGACAGAAATGGGGGAGACAAGCACGAAAAATTGCAACCGCTCCCACCCACCACCCGCCACCTGAATGTGCATGGGAGCAGTGCGGTGGGTGATGCTCCCACTGCCCAGCGGCCGACCATCCAGGGCCTGGACAGGAACGGGTACCACCAGTTCCTCGAGAAGGATCCCCCACTCCTCCACCAGCCCCACATGGATAAAATTACCCGCTGCCCCTGAGTCAATAAGTGCCACAGTACTCTTGACGTCGCTCCCACAGTTGACAGTCACCGTAAAAAAAGTATGTGTATCGGGAAAATGTGAGGATTTCAGCCCACCTCAGACCAGGCTGCAGAAACAAATTAGTGGGGGGGCATAAAATGATCTCGGGGGGGCACAATGGTTTTTCAACACAGGTTCCCTTTTATACGTTTCAGCTGCCCACGGTGCTAACTAAACAGCAGAGAGGCAATTGAAAAATCTAATTTATCTCTATCTTAAGAACATTCACTTATACAAAAACAGACTGAACGGATATATATAACAAACCTGCTGGGGCAGCGGACTGAGAGCAGGGGACACAAACAGGCTGGATAAGATGGTCAGGAAGGCCAGTAGCGTGGTTGGGGTGGAGCTGGACTCTAGCGAGGGTGGCGGAGAGGAGGAACCTTGCTAAGCTCCAGGCCATCAGGGAAAACCCCTCCCACCCACTATACACAGACTTGGCTGACAGGAGGAGCATGTTATAGGCTCACACTACCTAAATGCAGCACAGTAAGAAGCATTTTGTATGAAAGTATTCTGTACTTCTGTATGACAACTATTAAAGAACTTGAACTTGAACGGCACAGGAAGTCCTTCATTCCGACAGCCATCAGACTATACAATGCATCACTGTGCCTCACTGCATTGATTGATTGATTGATTGAAACCTTTATTAACAGATTGCAGAATGGGTACAATACAGTACAGCTCAATACACACAATTGTTAAGGGGATGCAGACCAGAGAAAGACTTTTGTCTTGTTTACATCAGGGTCCCCCATTTTCAATTCATCAGGAATCACTGAGCACAGAGTGACAGTTACCATATTCCTGGACTCTTACTTTTTAAACAGCACTGTGCAATATTACACCTACTGTAGACTTCAGTATATTTTTACTGTATATTTTATTCTAATTTTATTCTATTTCATTTTATTCTATTCTTAGGCCATTTGATTTGTTATTCTTATTCGTGACTTGTTCTGTCTAAATGTTTAATGTTGAGTGATTTGCGGTGTCAAATTTCCCTCAGGATAATACATTTCTATTCTATTCTATTCTATTCTATATCTTTGAAAAGTCTCCATTTATTCACTTCTGAATTCACTGACAAACTGAACTGAACTGACAAAAACAAGGTGCAAGGGGCATTTGGGGACAGAGTGAAATCTTCTGAAAACACTGCCCCTCCACTCATTCCTGAACTTTTTTGTTAAGTCCTTCTCAAATGCCAACTGAATTAAATTGGCCTTGCGTCGATGAAGCATACTAAGGCGATGTTCTGTAAAGACCTTCTTGAGGGTAGAAAACGAATTCTCACAGAGTGCCGTGCTAGCTTCAGTAGTGTTGTTGTTAACATCAGTGCCCACTAGGGCTGTCCCCGACTAAGGATTTGGATAGTCGACTTTGATTACATTTTTATTTTTTATTTTTTTTACCAGGGTGGGCACAGCTGACTCAGGCCCTCTAATGCCCGCCCATGGCGCCGGGTCTGGCCCACCTGCCAGCACCTCCTCAGGACCTAGCGTGCTCCTCCTTTTCTCGAGGAGCCCCGACAGCTGCCAAAACGATGACCGGGGCGGGCGCTCCGGAAGCAGCGTCTCTCCTCAACGAAGCGCCGTCGCTCCTCGTCAGTGAGCGACAGCGCCCCGAGCTGCATGGGTTCATTACCCAGTGGCTCACTTGTGTAATGCAGAGAGATGTCGACACCGGGAGAAGAAGGGACACGTACCTGAGCCGTTGTTCCTCGCTCACGTTCCCTCTCCCGATGTCGATTGTCCATGCGGATGGCCATGGTGATGATCTCATCCAAGTGCTCCGGCAACTCACGTACGGAGAGCTCGTCTCTCATCCGTACGGAGAGCCCCTGAACAAACAACACACAACAGGGGATCTCTGGCCAAGCTGCCTTCCGAGCCACGATCCTGAATTCAATGGCGTAATCTGCAACATTGCAGAGGCCTTGCCGGCAGGCGAGGAGCCGCACCCCCGGCCTCATAAATAGAGAGAACTCGGGAAGTATAAAAGATTCTTCTCAACTCCCCGGTAAAGGCGTCCACATTGCTGCAGATTACTGACCCATTCTCCCATTCGGCTGTAGCCCAGGAAAGCGCTCGGCCAGAGAGGAGGGTACTGATGTATGCGACCTGGGAAATAGCAGAGGGGAATGAGCATGGCTGCAATTGGACACGAGTGAGCACTGGGTGATGAATTCTCTGCACCCCTCCGGTGCTCCCGCGTAGCGGCCCGGCGGTGATAGCCGTGGCTCCCGGACCTCTTCCTGGATCCCGACAGCCCCGCGATCTCTCCTGCCGCCGACAGCCGCACCCTCCGGCGCCGCTTCAGCTACTGCCATCCTCGCCTCAGCCACCTCGGTACTGGCTCTCTGGGCCGTAGCCAGCGCCGAACTCGCTGTCTCCTGGGAGGAAATGGCAAGTCCTCCAAGTCGAACCAGCTTGGCGCTGACCTGTTGTTGTCGCTCGGATACTTGCCCCAGAGCGTTCTCCAGTTTCCGGTGCATCTCTGCGTACGCCTCCATGGAACCTTTGGTGGTCGGATCTTCTGTTACGGCGGAGACAGGTAGGTTCCAGTTGTGGAGCAATAAGTAGAAGCAGAGAGGGTGTTTACTCATTAACGGTGGTTCTCTTTATTTGTAGAACGGTACACCTAGAGCAGGGGTCAGAAACCTTTACTATCAAAAGAGCCACTTTTCCCCCTCCCACAATATAAAATGCTCAGGGAGCCGCACAACCTATTTACCCTTAAAATGAAGATAACACAGTGTATAACGTTTTTTATTACATGGCGTTTTAACATTCGCCAAAATGCTTGATTGTGATTGGTCAATAGTGCTCGGTTGCCCCTGACATTATTATTATTTCTCGATAATTCACCGCTGCTATGGGCAACGTGCAATAATGACTGCTGTTAGGCGCAACAGAGCGCTATTGACCAATCACAATCAAGCATTTTGATCGCAGTCACGAAAGCTAAGCTTTACAGCTGCACTACCTCAGGTGCAGGCACATGCACACATAGGGGTGAAGGGGTGCCCAGGCACCTGCCTTTTTAATTTTTCATTAGAAAGTGCCCTTTTTATGCCACCCTCTTTTTTTTCTTTTTTTTTTTTTTTTACTGTTGCACATATAGATATACTGCCCTGCCCTTCCAAATGAAAGATGTCACGATATAATCTAAATATTAGATAAAGAAAGAGAGAGAAATGCCACGCCTCTCCTGTAAATAATAGGTCCTTCCAGGAGAGTCTCCTGGAAGGACCTATTATTTACGCATAGCACGTGGGTGGGTGATGATGAGATGATGTAAACCACGCGCCGGGCCAGCAGTGCACTGAACACGAAATTGATATCCAGCTGTTGTTGAGCTCACACTCGAGTCGAGACCTCTTTTTTTACAGTTACTATTTCAACTAAAACAAAGCAAGAGTACACTTCATCAGGTAAGGTATTTGCCCAACAAAATAAAATGTCGGGTTTGCAGTGCACTGTATATTTCGGGCATGCATTGCCTTGTGAAGTTGTGATTGTCCATGCTTTTCTCTCATGCAATCAGGCGGCAGGCAGGCTAGAAGTGGCAACACTGCACTTCCCCCATACTACATTTCTTATTATTCATACCGCGGTGGGCGGTGGCATTGCATTATCTCTTTACTTCATGCTTTATCACATTCTCATCTCACCGCCTCACTTGCAAGATGCGCGGCTCTCGTGAAACCTCGTCGCCAGATCACCCCTCCCAGCCCCTCCCTGTCTGCTGCTAGTGCTAGGAAAATCATGCAGCATACTCTCTCTCTCTCTCTCTCTCTCTCTCTCTCTCTCTCTCTCTCTCTCTCTCTCTCTCTCTCTCTCTCTCTCTCTTTCTCTCTCTCTCTCTCTCTCTCTCTCTCTCTCTCTCTCTCTCTCTCTCTCTCTCTCTCTCTCTCTCTCTCTCTCTCTCTCTCTCTCTCTCTCTCTCTCTCTCTCTCTCTCTCTCTCTCTCTCTCTCTCTCTCTCTCTCTCTCTCTCTCTCTCTCTCTCTCTCTCTCTCTCTCTCTCTCTCTCTCTCTCTCTCTCTCTCTCTCTCTTTATTATTTCAATTTAGCTGGAAATACATTGATACATCATTCAGTAACATTTTCAGAGCCTTATAACAAAAACATTATTACGGTCACCATTGTGACCAGTGGGATTCTTTTGACTCAAAATGTGAGTATTACCAAGTCACCTTGTGTTCTTAAAACAATGACAATAAACATAGTTTTATTAGTTAGTTAATATTAATTAAGTTAATACCCAATAGTTAATCAGCTCGGAACTAGGCAAAATCTGCATATGACTCGCTGATAACAAACTATCATTACACATGGGCAAAACAGAGTCCATTCTCTTCGGTTCAAATAACAAACTCAGCAAGACCGACGGCTTCTCAGTTGCAGTGGGTGACAATATTGTCACAAGGAAAGACGAAATTACCTACCTGGGTTCCATCCTAGAGGCAAATCTTTCCTGTGACAAAATGGCATCCAATGTAATAAAAAAAGTCAACCAACGAACTAGATTCTTGTACCGGATCTCCTCTCTGGTAAACAAGAATACCCTGAAGACTCTGGCACTCATTCAAGGGTACTACGACTATGCGTGCACATCATGGTACCAAAGCACCTCAAAGGCGCTTAAAACAAAATTCCAAACATCACAAAACAAACTGGTCAGACTACTACTTGACCTTACCCCCAGAACCCACCTCACCCCTGCCCACTTTGACAACCTAGGATGGCTTAGAGTAGACGACAGAGTACAGCAACCTGCAATGGGCCTGGTCTACAAGATACATGTCGTATATTTGATACAATACCTAAGGTTATTTACAGCACAATGAGGTTGCTAACTGGAAGGAGGAAAAGAAGAGTGATATAAACATGGTCTCCTCCCCTGACTTAGTCAGATGAGAAATAAACGTGCAGTCCAGACAAAAGGAACTATATTTCAACTCAACTGATTTATTTGCCAAAGGGCCAAAGGTGGATAAGGCATCAGTTACACACAGGAATTATTCATCATAATACATGATTGTACAAAAGGGTTGATGAGGTTTATATAATAAAATAGCCCAGACACATGTGGCTCTTCACATCAAGACAGGTCTGCACATAAATAGTAGTCATGTTATGTATGAAACGAGAATGTACTAAGCCATACACATGGGCACAACCTGGTCTAAGGTAGGAATCTGTACATGTTACTCTAGCCAACAATAATGAGTCCATGATTCTACTCACATGTATAACAGCACATTCTCTGGTGGTGGATGGAGGCTCAGCCTGACCCCCTGGGGATGGGTCGGTGGGCTGGCCTCCCAACTAACTATTCTGCTCTAATACTTATAGGCTTAAATGACCTCACTATTTTTAAACTGGTTCAACCAATCACAAGTATCTGTCTTCTTGTTGGGTCTGATCTGCCCCAACATGTCCTTGTCCTCGTGTGTTTGCCTGCAGCAGCAGGGGGGGCCTGCCTGGCCCCCTCCTTTTGGGCTGTTGCTTCTCATGTTGGACAGAGGGGGGGTCTGCCTGTGGCCCCCTTTGAATGAATCAATAATTTTAACATTCCTTCGTATACCATTTGGATTTTCCAATGTACATGGTTCATGCAATGACCTATATATTTCTCATATCACCCCAGTAAAGTCATTGCTTCTAGGCTGATACCAGACATCATAGGAGACCGCACCAACCTTTATTTACCAGACTGAATCTTTATAATATAACTGTGATAAATATACCAGGATTTATAACAAGAGTGAAATAACACTATTACTTTCATAATCAGGTGACATTCTAAATGGTATTCTTCTTTGTAAGTTACCTTCTAAATTGATATGGTTAATGTAATAAGTTACATATTTTAATACCAGATTTCCTATATAAAGTATACTGACTTAATAGTTCCTTGGATGTGTCAGAATTATATTTAGCCAGTTTGTGCTGGTATCTGCTAGACCAGCTGTCCCTCTGCTAGTTAGAGTGAGTCACTGTTTCGTCTGTGGGGTGTGACTTATTTACATAGTCTTTGTTGTCCCCTGATTACATTAGCGTGGGGCTTTTATGACCTGCAACTGTTCTCCTAAATACAGTTTGGGTAAGCAGTCTTAACATGAGAGGGGGTTGGTTTGGAAGATCCGCTATCAGCTCTATCTTTAATCTTTCAAATGTTCAGTTGCTATCGCTATCAGCTCTATCTTAAATGTTTCTAAATGTTCAGTTGCTATTGCATGCACTCATCTGTGTTTTACTACACACATGAGTGCATGCTTACCAACTGTCCGTCTGCAACACTACTATCACTGACATCTAAGAAGGGAGATCCCCCCTTGAATGGCTCTTCTAAAGTTTCTCTCCTCCACATTGCCTGTGGTGCATTTTTTTTTTGCTAGGTTTTAGTGAGTTTTTCCTTACCTTCGCGTGGGGTATGTCTGTGAGTGTTAACTTGCATTCATTTATTTTTACATTTATTTTAAATTTGTTGGACCTTATGGTGTTCTTGTTTTGTTCTTGACTTATTGTGATGTTTCTTCTTGACTTGTTTAAAGAAGACGTGTCCGGCCCATGGGGACATTAACGTGTGTTGTCGGGCCTTACAAATAAATTAGATTTTATTTGATTATGCAACAGTAATTTGCGCATAACGCAGCATGGCACAGACACGTCACACGTAGCCCCACGAAGCCTGCATACAGTAAACTAACTTGATCGTTAATATAACTGTTGTCCTTGTATCTTTACGCTTATGAAAACATTTAATAATATTTATAGGCTATAGGCCCTCGTTTGGCCATAATAGCCTATTCTCAATGGCTAAATCTCCTCGCTGACGGACCCATGTATAGCCTATATCATATTCCTATATGTCTCCAAGGAATCGTGGGGCTCGTGGAAGAAAGGTTGGGAACCCCTGCTATAGCCTATATCCTTTATAATGTTATTGGCTATTTTATGTACAGTAGTATATTTATGATTTGTTTCCATAGCCGGTGTCGTCCCGAATTTGGACTCCCTGCCATAATCGGACCCCCCTCGGGAAAACGTGCATTACACTATATCATCCTACCCAGCATGTAATACGTTCTTTGTTAGAACTCAACTCGTTATTATTTTGTGCATAGATTGCAGAAATACGGGAACATTTTGATTATATTTAAAAGGCTTTGACATTGTAAAACGAAATAAGTGGAATTTCGATGTTGTAAGCAGAATACAAGTCATATCACCCACACGATATATGCTACCTCTATCCAGAGCATGTATGCTTTTCATCCATTAAAGACACATTTATTGCAAGGGTTTTGTAATACACATAAACTCAACAAATAACCTCTCTTTTCGTTGCAATGCGTTTTTAATTATTTCTTATACAGTAGGAAGGGGGAAGAATACTATATCGTGGGTGTTCATATGACTTGTATTCTGCTTACAGCTTCGAAATTCCACTTAGTTCGTTTTACAATGTCAAAGCCTTTTAAATATAATCAAAGAGAGCATGTATGAGAGAGATAAGCAAAGATGAGCCCCTAAAAGGATATTCAACTTTTAATGGAAGAACAAAACAGAAGGAAAAGATAACTTCACAAAGGCAACATGAATATACATAGATCCAAAAGGACAAAGATCAACACTTAAATCCAAAGAGAAGAGGGTCTATACCAGAGAAAACAGCTAAACAGCATTCAGCTAAATAGGCTAGCCAGGTACTGACACCAGGCCACACACAGCTTTGGCCAACGGCCCAACGCTACCCAAGCTACACAAACGACCAAGACAATTCACACACAGCACATGTCGTATCTCCAAATGTTGTGAAGTAATATATGTTTTGCCTGGAAAAAAACATTGTTATTAACAAAACATTCGGGAGGGGAAGGAAGGAAGAGTGGGGTAATGTCATGACATCTTAGCTGCACGAGGAACGCAGGGCGAAAGGCCGCAACACAGGTCTCCACGTTGATGAAAGGCCTCTCGCTGGCGGGACAAAAAGAAGCTATGGCCGGGGCCTTGTCATGGTGCAGGCCCGACTACATCTTCTGTCAAAGATGATGTCGTAGTCAGAGTGCCAGAACCCCCTGCTATTCTCACGGCTAATGTCAATGGTCGTAGCACAAGCTAACAGCTAACTCTAGGCTAACTGATAGCATCAAACTAACGTTCCCAGCCAAGCGCAGCCGGCAGCTAACGTCGTAGCTAAACAGCTAACTGGCTAACAGTTAGCTCAACCCGGCTATCGCTAACCATTAGCTAACGCAGAAGCAAGCTATGCGGCTACAACTGAAAAACTGTACAACATGAGAAAAGCAATACAGGTGCTGACACCAGGCCACACACCGTTAGCTACTAGTACTACAACAGCTAGTCGGCCAGTTTGGCTCCAGAGAGAGAGAGAGAGAGAGAGATATCCACGGCGGGAATAGAATAGAGTGCATTAAAAACTCACCAAACGTCCAAGAGGATGGAGACAACCTCGTGGAGTTGACGAAGTTCATCTGCCGAACGACCATCTTCTTCATCTTGGCATAACAATGCTGCACGTGCTGTCTCTAGGTTAGCTAACGCTAGTTAGCCTTTAGCTAAGCTATCTACTAGCCGACATCATCATGGCTATATCCCGACTGAACCACACTTAATATTATAACGTAGCTAATGGCTAGCCTGACTGAACTGTCTAACATGCAACAACTTTCATCTTCAGTCCATCTGCCGAACGATGTCCTCTTTATCTTGGCTGGCATAACCTAGGCTCCAATGCTGCACGCGCGGAATAGTCAGACGCTAGTGATGGGCCGGTCATGAGCGACTCGTTCAGAAGAGCCGATTAATTGCCGTGAGCGTGAGTCGAATCGCTCACGTCTGGCAATGAGTCGGTTCACGCCCCCCCCCCCCCCCCCACACAGACACACACAATGAACTCAACAGACGCTACCTTACCTGGCTGTAACCCCTCCCCTCATTGAAACCAATTCTGCTGCCTGCAGAGCCTCAGAGCCAGGAACGTGTCTAATGTGAAATATATAAGCATATAAGCAAAACTAGATTTTAGGTCTGTGATGAAAAAGGGCCTCGCGGGAAGGGGGGCCTCGCAAAAAATTTACATTTAAATTTAAAAAATTTAAAAAAAATTGAAAAATAATAAATAAAAAATATTTCTTTTTTATTTTTTTTTATTTTTTTTTGTGCGAGGCCCCCCTTCCCGCGAGGCCCTGTGCGACCGCACTGCTCGCACACCCCCTGAGGCGGCCCTGAGTGTATGCACGTTTTCCCGAGGGGGGTCCGATTCTGGCAGGGAGTCCGAATTTGGGACGACACCGGCTATGGAAACAAATCATAAATATACTACTGTACATAAAATAGCCAATAACATTATAAAGGATATAGGCTATAGCAGGGGTTCCCAACCGTTCTTCCCCGAGCCCCACGATTCCTTGGAGACATATAGGAATATGATATAGGCTATACATGGGTCCGTCAGCGAGGAGATTTAAATATAATCAAAACGTTCCCGTATTTCTGCAATCTATGCGCAAAATAATAACGAGTTGAGTTACACGGAGCGCAGTCAGTGCACCCCGTAGTATTCCGATACCGCTATATATAAACCATGCTGCATTAATTCGGAAAGAAATACCTATTCCAAATGCTATTTATAGGGTTTGACAATAATTACACTACTGTCGCTATTTTACAATGAACTATAATGAATTACGGATCATGCATAATGCATGAAAGTCCGTCTCATGGTGCGTGCAGTCTTCATATTCTACCGCTGAGCGCCAGGTACGCACGGTCTGAGCTGTGCGTATATATACGCACAAAGTCAAGCACACGTTCAAATTGATAAGTCCCACACTTTGCTTAGAAATGATCGTACACACGGGTTACCCACATATCTGTGCATACACACCATTGATAAATGAGGGCCCAGATACCTTGATGATCCTCACTATGAATTGAAAATGGGGGACCCTGATGTAAACATGATGAAAGTCTTTCTCTTGTCTGCATCCGCTTAACAATTGTGTGTATTGAGCCGTACTGTATTGTACCCATTCTGCAATCTGTTAAATAAAGTTTTCATTCATTCATCCTCCTCTACCAGCATGACCAACCTATATACTGATGATCCTCATCTACCAAGTCAGCATGACCAACCTCAATATACTGATGATCCTCATCTACCATGTCAGCATGACCAACCTATATATACTGATGATCATCATCTACCATGTCAGCATGACCAACCTCTCCATATACTGGTGATCCTCATCTACCATGTCAGCATGACCAACCTCTCCATATACTGGTGACCTCCTCTACCCTGTCAGCATGACCAACCTCTATATACTGATGATTCTCATCTACCATGTCAGCATGACCAACCAGGCACGTGCACACATAGAGGCCAAGGGGTGCTTGAGCACCTGCCTTTTTGAGCCTCATCAAAAAAGTACAATTTAAAAACAAAAACAAATTAAAAAAGAGATATATATATTTTACCGTTACGCATATAGACTGCCCTTCCAACTGAAATATGTCAGGATAAAATCAAAATATTAGGTAAAGAGAGAGAGATGCCCCATATTCCATTGCAGTTTGCACGGCCTCCTCAGCGTGCCTCTCCGCGGACCCATATATTTTATGCATAGCTGCGTGGGTGGTGATGATGATGATGATAGAAACCGCTGTGGCGCATACAGTTGAATGCTGGTATTACACTCATTGAGGGACACGAAGAAGTCAAGTCCGATGGAATTTGGGAATCTCAAATACAAATCGGGATTGGAATAAAAAATGTATTTATATTAAACAATACAGAATATACAGCACTTATTGGGGTCTGTAGGGTAAGCACTTATTCCCTCCCCCCTGAACATTTATGGAGATGTATGGGCCTTTTAAGTTAGTGATACAAGTGTCTTTCAAGGATAAGTGAGCTCCTGCACTGATTATTATAGTTCAATATTCAATATTTGATGACCAAAACCCCCCAAAAAGCATAAAAAGGGGCCCCCCCGCCCGAAAAGGGCCCTTAAAAATTGTGCTTGCGCGCTACGCGCGCTCGTTTAATATATACACACAAGTAGTAGTGCCCTTTTCAGCCTTTGAGCACCTGCCCCTCTAAAGTCCTGTGCACGTCCCTGTGACCAACCTCTATATACTGATGATCCTCATCTACCATGTCAGCATGACCAACCTCTCCAGATACCTAGATGATCCTCCTCTACCAGCATGACCAACCTCTATATACTGATGATCCTCATCTACCATGTCAGCATGACCAACCTCTCCAGATACCTTGATGATCCTCCTCTACCAGCATGACAAACCTCTATATACTGATGATCCTCATCTACCATGTCAGCATGACCAACCTCTCTATATACTGATGATCCTCATCTACCATGTCAGCATGACCAACCTCTCCAGATACCTGGACCACGGCACTGGCACCGCAACCACGGAACTGGCACTGAAAGCTAATAATGTGTCCAAACTGGCTGAGTCTCTGGGCTCAGAGTACTGCAGCACTCTGCTGGGATACTATGACTTTTCTGGGGATGACTGTGCCAGCGCTTTCAAAGGAAAGAGACAGGTGAATCCATTGAATAAGCTGCAGAAGAACCCTAGATTCCAGAAGGTTTTTAGTCAGCTTGGCACATTGTCGCTGGTAACAGATGAGCTCCAACAGGAGATGGAGTCTCCTGTTGTTTTACAATGTCAAAGCCTTTTAAATATAAATCAAAACGTTCCCGTAGTTCTGCAATCTATGTGCAAAATAATAACGAGTTGAGTTCTAACAAAGAACGTATTACATGCTGGGTAGGCTGATAGAGTAAACTGTAAATAAAATAGCCTATAACATTATAAAGGATATGGGCTATAATAGCAGGGGTTCCCAACCTTTATTCCCCAGAGCCCCACGATTCATTGGAGACATATAGGAATATGATATGATATAAGGTGTGAGGGCTGGCCCAGTACTGCGCGCTTCCAGGTGCCAATTAACATCATGCACCTGAGAGGAGTTCCAATCAGCTCGACGGGAGCCCTCTTATACACGGTTTGCTGAACATTCAGTGTCGGGTCGTTTTGGTCACCACCAGCTACTGCTTTTTTCCTCTTGTGTGTTTCTCGAGTGCGCCCTTGGAAGTTGCTGCTCTTTCCTCTCTTTGTCTCCGTGGACCAGTGCCTCATATCTACACTTTGCTCCTGGTGAGTTTTGGAAGTCTATTTTTTGATGAACTGATATCCTCATTTTATCCTGGACTCAATGCCTTCATCTGTTTTTGTGTGTTCCTTAACACTGAAGAATTGTCGCTTTTTTTGTTACTGGACTCTGCCTCGTAATTCCTACGTTTCACTACTGATGACATTCTCAGTTTCTTTTTCTCCACTAGTGGATTATTATTAAGCGGCAGAGCTGCAGAGCCGCAGAGCCAACTCTGCTCTGGGCAGTGCTGCAGAGCCGCAGAGCCCTACTCGGCTAAAGGACATTCCCCTCGAATGCATGTACATTATTGTTGCTCATTTCTGTTTGTGAAATAAATACGGCCATCGTTTTTGGCTAACTCTGAACTACCTGTCTGTGTCGTGCTGTTGGGGTTGTTTACAAACGATAACATTACGACCCGACCATGTCGACCCCAGCCGACACAGACGGTGTTAGAGCAGACTTGGCAGGTCAGATCCAGCTGACCAACGCCCACACCCAACAGCTAGAGGTGGCTGCGGCTGCTGTGCAGGGCCTCCGGACCCAGGTCCAGCCACCCCAGGCCTCTTTGGATGTCCTAACTACCCAGCAGGCTGCGCAGGGGGTTCAACAGGCAGATATCCTGCAGCAGCTGCAGGCCCTCGGTACAGCGCTTGACACCCTGCTGTGGAATCAACCTGTTGCTGGAGCCCCAGTCAACCTACCCCCCGCTGTTGCAGCCGACCCTGCGCCCCCGAACCCAGCTCCCCGGGAACCCCATCTCTCCAGCCCACGACTGTTCGACGGTAACTTCGAGGACTGTGCCACGTTCATCATGCAATGTGAGTTCGTTTTCATTCATCAACCCAGCAGATTTACTACAGAGGGAGCCCAGGTGGCTTACATGACTAACCTGCTCACAGGCCGAGCAGCACAGTGGGTTACTGCTTCCTGGTCCATGAGGGCTGACTTCTGTTTTTCCTACACAGATTTTGTGGCAGAGCTCCGAAGGGTTTTCCACCACCCAGCTCGTGACCAGGATCCTGGAGCCTGGTTGGGCACCTTCCAGCAGGGCAGTGGCAGTGTCACCGACTATGCGCTGGAGTTCAGACTCGCCGCAACCGTGAGTGGTTGGTATGACCGGGCGCTTCATCTCACTTTTCTGAAGGGGCTCAACGAGGCTGTGAGAGACCAGGTCACCACCTGGGTGGAGCCCGATTCGCTCGAGGCCCTAATCAGCCTCGCCATCCGCATCGACGGACGCCTCCGGGAGAGAAGGCGCGAGCGAGCCAGACCGGGACCCCCAGCCGTTCCCCAGATCTCCCGCACTCGTGACTAGACTGCTGCTCGTCCTGCCTCCTCCGCGACTGGTGGTTCCTTCACCTCCCGGCCTGTGACCAGGGAGGAACCCATGCAGCTGGGACGCACACACCTTAGCCCGGCCGAACGGGAGTCCCGGCTCAGGTCCCGCCTTTGCCTCTACTGCGGCCTTGAGGGACACCGTATCTACAATTGTCCTACCCGGCCAAAAGACTAGGCTTGCTGGGACCCCGGGAGATCCTAGTGAGCCGTTTTTCCTGTTCCCACACCCCTGCACCACCTAACCATCTGACGAGCGCCACCCTGGCCTGGGCGGACCAGCGGGCGATGGTGGGTGCACTCGTTGATTCGGGGGCTGATGAGAGCTTCCTGGATTTTGAGTTTGCCACCCAGGTTAACATTCCACTTGAAAACCTCGAGAGGCCCTTGGAGGTCTTCGCGTTGGATCAGCACCGCCTGGCCAACATCACTCAACGCACCTGTCCTGTCCTCCTCACCATTGCTGGTAATCACGTTGAGAGACTCCAGTTCTTTATTACCAGGTCCCCTTCAGTCCCAGTAGTTCTGGGTCGTCCCTGGCTCGCGCTGCATGCATCGCCTGGTCCTCCGTCACCATCATGGGGTGGAGCTCCTCCTGTCATGCCCAGTGTCTTCAGGCTGCGTCCAGTCCGTCGCCCCGGAGTTCCCCTAGTGTGCCGCTCCCAGACCTCTCTACTATCCCCCCTGATTACCACGACCTCTGGGAGGTTTTCAGCAAGTCCCGGGCTCAGGCCCTTCCACCTCATTGGCCTTACAACTGTGCAATCGACCTCCGCTCTGGGGCTCCCCTTCCCGGCAGCCGCCTTTACAGTCTGACCGTCCCTGAGAAGGCAGCGATGGAGGAGTACATCTCTGAGTCCTTGACAGCAGGCCTCATTCGGCCCTCGTCCTCCCCGGTGGCGGCAGGCTTCTTTTTTGTTAAGAAGAAGGACGGAGGTCTCCGGCCCTGCATTGACTGTCGCCAACTCAACGAGATCACCATCAAGAACAAGTATCCTCTTCCTCTCATGAACTCCACCTTCGAGCCCCTCTCCCAGGCTACCGTCTTCACTAAACTTGACCTCTGGAGTGTCTACCATCTGGTCCGTATCCGAGAGGGCGACGAGTGGAAGACCGCCTTCAAGACTCCCAGGGGTCATTATGAGTATCTGGTAATGCCGTTCGGCCTCACCAACGCTCCGGCGGTATTCCAGGCGCTCATGAACGACGTCCTCCGTGATATGCTCCAGGAGTTTGTGGTGGTCTACCTTGACGACATCCTCATCTTCTCCAAGACTCTCGAGGAACATGTCCATCATGTCCTCCGAGTACTTGAGCGCCTTCTCCACAACCGACTCTTTGTTAAGGCAGAGAAGTGCCGTTTCCACTCCGATTCTGTCGATTACCTTGGCTTCATCGTGGAGAGTGGCCAGACCCGAGCCGACCCCCGCAAGATCCAGGCGGTGGTAGAGTGGCCGGAGCCCTCTTCTTGGAAGGAGCTACAGAGCTTCCTCGGTTTTGCAAACTTTTACCGGAGGTTCATCCAGAACTACAGCCAAGTGGCGGAACCACTTACCAAGCTGACCTCTCCCTCCCTGCCGTTTGACTGGTCTCCAGAGGCCTGCGCTGTGTTCCATTCCCTCAAGAACAGATTCACCACCGCCCCGGTCTTGCTCCACCCAGACCCCAAGAGGCAGTTCATTGTGGAGGTGGACGCCTCGGATACTGGACTAGGGGCTATCCTGTCTCAGGGGTCGGCGACGGACCAGAAGGTCCATCCGTGCGCCTTCTACTCTCGTCGTTTCCTTCCTGCTGAGAGGAACTATGACATTGGGAATCGGGAGCTGTTGGCAGTGGTGACTGCCTTGGAGAGGAGTGGCGTCATTGGCTGGAGGGGGCCGAGGAACCGTTCACCATTTGGACAGACCATAAGAACTTGACGTACATCCGCGCATCCAAGCGCCTCAACGGCCGGCAAGCAAGGTGGGCCAGCTTCCTTAGTCGGTTCGACTTCTCTTTGACCTTTCGCCCTGGGTCCCGCAACACGAAGACTGACTCTCTGTCCCGGTTACACCCCAAGGGGGATCCAACCACTGAGGATCCGACTCCCATTCTCCCTGAGGTCAAGGTGGTGGGAGTGGTCACCTGGGGTATCGAGACTGTGGTCAAGCGTGCCTTACGTTTCCATCCCGCTCCAAGCAACGTACCTTTTCGTCGCCTCTTCGTCCCTGACTCTGTCCGGTCCCGGGTTCTCCAATGGGGCCATACCAGCCGGTTTGCCTGCCACCCCAGCGTCCACCGCACCTTCTCCTTCCTGGCTCGTCGGTTCTGGTGGCCCACCATGAGGAACGACGTCAGGGAGTTTGTACTGGCCTGCACGGTCTGCACCCACAGCAAGGCCTCTCACCAGGCACCCTCCAGTCTACTGCAGCCACTTCCCATTCCGAGCCGGAATGGGAAGTGGATCGTTTCAGCAAGGTGGTTCACCTCGTGGCCCTTCCCAAGCTTCCATCAGCTTCCGAGACAGCGGACCTCCTGACGAGCCACGTGTTCCGCCTCCATGGTTTTCCCCAGGACGTCGTCTTGGACCGGGGGCCCCAGTTCACTTGCCAGTTATGGCGGGCCTTTTGTAAAGGATTGGGGGCCACTGTTAGTCTTTCATCTGGTTACCAACCACAGACTAACGGGCAGACTGAGAGAATGAACCAGAGCGTGGAATCTGCTCTCCGGTGTGTTGCCGCCAAGAAGCCTGCATCCTGGAGCCGGTTCCTCCCCTGGGTCGAGTATGCCATCAACTCCCTGGTCAGCTCCGCCACCGGCCTCTCGCCGTTCGAGGTATCTCTGGGCTACCAACCCCCTCTTTTCTCTGCACAGGAGTCGGAAGTGGCAGTTCCCTCCGTGCAGGTTCATCTCGACCGGTGTCGTCGTGTCTGGGAGATCACCAGGACTGCGCTGCTCCAGGCATCGGAGCGCGCCAGTCGGGGAGTTAACCGACACCAGGTCCCTGCGCCGACTTACCAATCAGGGCAGAGGGTATGGTTATCCTCCAAGGATCTCCCGCTTCAATCCACCGCCAAGAAGCTGAACCCCCGGTTCGTCTGCCCTTTTGAGATCCGGAAGGTGCTCAGTCCCATGGCGGTGAGTCTCAATCTTCCAGCATCCATGCGCATTCATCCTGTATTTCATGTGTCCCAAGTAAAGCTTGCCTCTCTCAGTCCCCTGATGCCTCTTGCCCCAGATCCGCCTCCTCAAGAGATGGTGGATGGACACCCCCAGTAGAGGGTCCGCCAGCTCATGGACATCCGACGCCGAGGGTTTCAGTATCTGGTGGACTGGGAGGGATACGGTCCTGAGGAACGGAGCTGGGTATCCCGCCAGCTCATCATGGATCCCGCCCTGATCACCGACTTCCATCATTCCCATCCGGAGAAGCCGAGGCCGGGCAGGTCGCCGGGTGGCTCCCGTGGAGGGAGGGGTACTGTGAGGGCTGGCCCAGTACTGCGCGCTTCCAGGTGCCAATTACCATCACGCACCTGAGAGGAGTTCCAATCAGCTCGACGGGAGCCCTCTTATACACGGTTTGCTGAACATTCAGTGTCGGGTCGTTTTGTTCACCACCAGCTACTGCTTTTTTCCTCTTGTGTGTTTCTCCAGTGCGCCCTTGGAAGTTGCTGCTGTTTCCTCTCTCTGCCTCCGTGGACCCATGCCTCGTGTCTACACTTTGATCCTGGTGAGTTTTGGAAGTCTATTTTTAGATGAACTGATATCCTCATTTTTATCCTGGACTCAATGCTCAGACTCAAATCTGTTTTTGTGTGTTCCTTAACACTGAATATTTTTTTTTTTTTTTTTAAATACAGAAAAGGATCACACAACATGATAACAGTCTGGTTTAGCATGAGAACACAACATGATAACAGTCTGGTTTAGCATGAGAACACAACATGATAACAGTCTGGTTTAGCATGAGAACACAACATGATAACAGTCTGGTTTAGCATGAGAACACAACATGATAACAGTCTGGTTTAGCATGAGAACACAACATGATAACAGTCTGGTTTAGCATGAGAACACAACATGATAACAGTCTGGTTTAGCATGAGAACACAACATGATAACAGTGCTGGTTTAGCATGAGAACACAACATGATAACAGTCTGGTCTAGCATGAGAACACAACATGATAACAGTGCTGGTTTAGCATGAGAACACAACATGATAACAGTCTGGTTTAGCATGAGAACACAACATGATAACAGTCTGGTTTAGCATGAGAACACAACATGATAACAGTCTGGTTTAGCATGAGAACACAACATGATAACAGTCTGGTTTAGCATGAGAACACAACATGATAACAGTCTGGTTTAGCATGAGAACACAACATGATAACAGTCTGGTCTAGCATGAGAACACAACATGATAACAGTGCTGGTTTAGCATGGGAACACAACATGATAACAGTCTGGTTTAGCATGAGAACACAACATGATAACAGTCTGGTTTAGCATGAGAACACAACATGATAACCCAGATAGCAAAAGGTGTTAATTCAATGTTGATTTATGGTCAAAATGCTTGATTTTTGGTTAAGGTCGACGATTGATGGTGAATCACCCATTAACCGCTGAAGCAATTGACTAATGTTGAAAACATGTCATTGAATCAATATTGTTTTGTGGTTGCATTTTAATGATTGAAATACCAATATCTAATAAATGTTGAATCAACGAATGCTGTTCAACGTATGCTGTTTGTCGTCATTGTCTCATCACCCAGACTGCACTGCGCTTGTGCCCCGCCTCCCAGAATGCACCTGTGCGGCAGCTTCCTGGCAGCTACGTACCTCATGTCTCTCTCTGCATCGTTAAGACTGGTGAGTACTGCATGGCAATAATGTCGATTATGTTGTATGTTGTATGTATGCTTTCGATTGCAAACGCCAGCGGAGTAGTGGTGTGTTTGTTTTTTCATGGTAGAGAATGTTATATTAACCGCTATGCGTGCCTCCTAGCTGAAGCTAATAGCTAATAGCTAATAGCTATAGCTGTTAGCTATAATGAATATGTCTTGATCTTGGTGTTACTGTTTAGTGATATCCACCTATGACATATATACATTTTATGTAGGCTAACGTCAGTAACGTTTCAAAATTTTGTCAGAAGGCTTATATGCTGTATTCGAATGAGAGCGAAAAATGTATACTTTTAACAGGATACACTGGCACATTCAGTTAGCATAGCATTGCTGCATGGCTGCTACCATGCTTGCTTGCTTTAATGCATGACGCTTCCTGATGACTTGTTGTACAGAACTTGTAAGTCGCTTTGGATAAAAGTGTCAGCTAAATGACTAAATGTAAATGTACTGCTTCCAGTCCTTGTGCTAAGCTAGGTAGGCTAGCTGGTCCCTACTGCTTCCAGCCCTTGTGCTAAGCTAGGCTAGCTGCTTCCTACTGCTTCCAGTCCTTGTGCTAAGCTAGCTGCTCCCTACTGCTTCCAGTCCTTGTGCTAAGCTAGCTGCTCCCTACTGCTTCCAGCCCTTGTGCTAAGCTAGGCTAGTTGCTCCCTACTGCTTCCAGTCCTTGTGCTAAGCTAGGTAGGCTAGCTGGTCCATACTGCTTCCAGCCCTTGTGCTAAGCTAGGCTAGCTGCTCCCTACTGCTTCCAGTCCTTGTGCTAAGCTAGGCTAGTTGCTCCCTACTGCTTTTAAAATGGGACTATAAGGGGTTCTAATAAGAAATGCATCTTTGATAGATAGTGATATTTATGCGGGGGGGAAGAAATTGGAATAACATTGTCGTGGTAAACCAACAACATGGCAGGGTGCAGGCATGCAGGGCCTGTCTCTCTCCCTCCCTTCCTTATGTGTTCGTGCTTAAAACAGTGAATGATCTTGTCAGAGCATTTTCAGAGCACTGTTAAATGGTCATTTTAAAACTAATATAAGAAATTAATGTATATAGTGGTATATTTATGAGGGGAAACTGAGAGAATGAACCAGAGCGTGGAATCTGCTCTCCGGTGTGTTGCCGCCAAGAAGCCTGCATCCTGGAGCCGGTTCCTCCCCTGGGTCGAGTACGCCATCAACTCCCTGGTCAGCTCCGCCACCGGCCTTTATACAGGTAGGTTATTGATAACTAATTCTGTTATACAGTGACATTCATACAGTATCCTTTGATTTCACATAATTTAATTATTTCACAATAAAATACTGCAATCAAAATCCCCTGTAATATCACATCAGATTTTGTAATCTCACAATAACATAGCAATATTTCACATAATTTAATTATTATTTCACAATAAAATACTGTAATCAAAATCAAAAGGTTAATTTGCATATTCTTGGTATCTAGGGACATCTATGGACCTCAGGGAATGTATTCACAGTGTCATAAATATTGTGTCTATTACTAGGCTTGCTTAAATTGTGATGAAACAAAGGAGAATATGAATTATGATTTTTCTTTGCATCTTTGACAGTGAATAACACCATGCTAATAATGACCAAACATTAAAAACTGCCACTGATCTCGTTCAGTCCCCTCTTGAGATCACGTAACTAACCGTACTGTCATGCACTTGTCCTAATAAACTAACCTACACTGTAGCACTCAACACTTTGATGAACATTGTTGCTCAGCTGATAGAGTTGTGCCCTTCCTGATGGCTTGTCGTACAGAACTTGTAAGTCGCTTTGGATAAAAGCGTCAGCTAAATGACTAAATGTAAATGTAAATGTAAACGTGTAAAAAAAAATCGAAGGAAATTAATAAAGGGAAGATGATTAAACCGAAGGTTCTGTAGATACAGTACTGAATTCTCCCATCCGTACCAATGCAATTTGAAATATTATTATAGAATATGATGCTTATAAATTACCTTATTATAGCTAATTTATAAGCATCATATTCTATAATAATATTTCAAATATTTCATATTTCATATTTCAAATCTTTCAAATGCCTGAGTTCAATTTGGATTTAGTATCACCAGGCATGCATAATAACAGATAATAATCTACTGTACTTTTAAATTTTCCCCACAGTGCAACCGTTTTGAAACTAATTTCAGATCTAATTGTTCCTACATGTTAACAATAGTATAGGGAAGAGAAACTATACTGCGTTTTAAAATTTGTCAAACGTTACCTTTTGTGGCTTATTATCCCGAATAATAACAGTTATTGAAATAATTCATACAGAACTCTGAACCTTGAATCCCATTATAATCTTCCAGGAAGTGTAGTTCAGAAAAATTCCCACGGTTCAAAAGTTCCAAAATGGTCGCCCTCTCGGAATATACTTCAGCCAATCGAAAAGTTTAATCTATCTAATGGCACTTTTAACCTATTGCTAAACTAACGTATTGATGATAATATACATTCTACATGCTTTTGTGACATGTTAGTGATGTTAATACTTGAATACGTTTGATATTAAAAACGCAAATTTTATGCAACACTCGGGTGGAACAGGTTAACCTGCTGGTTGTGTGTCCCATTCACAGCTCAGTAAAAGAGAAGTGCTCCATCCATCTCGACTCCCGTGTCCGTTATTCACACAGGACAGAAACACAGTGGTCACATTTGCTTCACTGATTCTAATTTTCTTTAATAGGTTGAAGGTTCATCATCCTTACACAGCTTGCACAGGGAGAGATCTTATGTCCCATATGTGATGAACAGAAGTAAGCTCAACACTGCAGTGATGAGTGAAATTATTGGTTCTGTGTTTCAGGTTCATGGTAGAGGGGTTGTTACATTCAAGCCTAAAATATGGCTCGTGAAGGCCTTGAATGAAACGTGGTGGACACAGGACACTGGACAAGAGTTATCAAAAATAACTATTTATTAACACAGCACTAAATAAGTGGACAAAAAGATGGGGAGCTGGGTGCTCCAGACTCCCTAGTTCAGGATATAATTATAAAGAAAAGCCCAAAGGCAAAAAGGACAACAAGCCAAAAATAGACAAGTCAAAACAGTGAGCAGGTGAGCCTCTGGAGAGTTGAGATCTCTTGTGAAGTGGGGGAGACTTGACTGCTGCCTGCACTCTGCATTTGTAGGGCGTGGTGCCTCATCACCACACCTGTGATCAATTAACGGCCATTTTAAACACAAGCAAAATGACAACAGAAGTGTATCAATTAAACCACCAATTAGTGACAGCACACTTAACCACAATGTGAATATGCACCACAGACAGTAAGTATCCCTCCACCATGTGAAAGTAATGCGTAACACCCCCACACCGAAGATTTATGTTCTTCTCCCAACTATAGCCCAAAGAAACCATCACCAAGAGAATGAACATAAATAAATAAGGGGATACTCACCAACCTTACCAAAAAAAATTCGGCCCCTGTCGAACACAACCCTTAACTCAGTCGAATGCTCCCTACTGAGGAACACTCGACACCGTTGCTTAGCACAAACAACAACATCGCCCTGATACCCGCACAAGCGAGTCCCCTCCAAAACATATACCGCTGGGCCTGGATGGAGTGGAGCTGGTGGAAACACCCAATCTGGCCTCACCACCACCCGTTCTACTGAGGCGCCAGGCCTAAAAGCCAATCCACCCACGAACAGATCACCACAAAACAAAAACTTTACCTCAACAGGCCGCTCCACCGATACCGACCTGTCAAAAAGAGGCACTAAACCGGAACCAATATGAGAGACAGGCTCATTGCACTCAGGACAGCCAAGATAGCCAACAGGAACACAAGACACTCCACACGTCCCTGGCACCACCACAGGGCCCATCTCCCTTCCTCCTGACACCGGCAGTCCAGGAGCAGACATTAAACCATGATCTCCCAGAGCAGGATGTACCGCCACAGGCACGTCACCACCGTCTCTGGAACACAGTAACATCTCATCAATCACTAAAACATTTGGATCACCACTCAAAATGGCGCCACAAAAAATAACATGGTCAGGATCCAAAACGGTGCCACTCAAAACAACATCAATAGGATCCAAAATGGTGTCACACAAACTAGCACTGTCATGAGCAACAATGGTGCCAGCCACAGTAACATTGTCATGATCCAAAATGGTGGCACACTCATTAACACTGTGACCCAAAATGGCGCCACAAAAATTAGCACTGTCATGAGAAACAATGACAGAAGAAACTGCACCGTCATGAGTCAAAACAGTGGCACAAAAAATAGGACTGCCATGAGCAACAACGGCGTCACAGACAGCAACAGCGTCACGATCAAAATGGTTGCCACTTATTAGACAAGGTTGTGAAGACTGCTCTTGCTGCACAGGACACAGGTAACTAGGTTGACAAGCATACCTAGCATACCCAGTGCCTGGCAGAGAGTCAGTGTGGTCACGTGAAACAATATCAGAACCAATAACTGACATACTGGGATCATCACTCCTGACAAGTGAGACATCATGAACATTAGAGCTATAGGAAGGCTGGCAGCCTAATTCTGGCCTCGTAGCCTCTTTAACCAGAATGGTGCCACATGAAACATCAGAAACACCAACAGAAATGGTGCCACATGAATTAGCAACATCCTTCTCACTCTCATCCTCCTCATTCTCCTCCTCCAATCCGGCTGTGGCCTCAGCCACTGTAAAGGCTGGGAAGCCCCCCGAGATACTGCTCCGCCACTCGAGTATCTGGCACGCATGTCACCTCCGGTTTCACCAGTACTTTACCTCCAGCCAAGTCATTGCCCAAGAGCAACGTTACCCCCTGCATAGGGAGTTTGCCAGCCGTCACTCCGATCACCACTGGTCCTGATACAAGGGCACAATCAAGAAAGACATTATGCAGCGGCACATTCATTGTGTGCATTCCAAAAGCCTCAATAACGACCCCTGCACCCAACTCAGAGTGGTGCGTAAAGGGCAGGACACTACTTTGCACAAAAGATTGGGATGCACCAGTATCACGGAGAATTGTCACCGGTACTTTAGGACCTCCCTCTGTCAATGAAACAAACCCTTTACTCCTGAAAGGTGTGTAAAGGTCATCCACTCCTTTGCCATCTAGTGGAGACAGAACAACAGGGTTACGTACAGGTGTATTTATCAACATCACTGGTCTGGGTGGGTTAGACGGGCGCTTCTCTGGGTGCAAACGATAACAATTTCCCATCACATGACCTGCACTCCCACAATGCTGGCACTTCCGGGCATCATCGCTTCCCCATGCCCCATTAAACTTACCACTACCCCCAGCACTGGACCCTGCAGGCCTATTAGGAGTCCATTTTGGCCTCCCCTCATCATGCACAGGATAATGCTGTCTCTCAAAAGACGTCCTGTGGGTCAAAACATACTCATCAGCCAGGACCGCTGCTGCTGTAGCTGCCGTAGCTGCTCTTCTCACCCCAGCAGCCTCCTCAATAGCCTCCTGGGCCTGGGCAGCAGCTGCATACCGAGCCACTTCGATAGCCTCTTGGGCCTCGCGCTCCCGTTTTCTCTCAGCTGCCTTTGCCTTAGCAGCTAGCACTTTTGCCTTTGCAGCTAGCACTTTAACATCTCCTATAGCCACTTGAATAGAGCGAAAGCGAGCGCTGAGAACCTGGGCCTCGCCCCCTCGTTTCCTCTCAGCGTGCCATCTAGCAAAACACTCACCCATTGCATGCAGCAATATCTGCTTCTGTTCCTCTATAGGCAACAAGGATATGTCAAGATACATGACAAAATGCAAACATCCAAGCAACTGATATATATTGTACTCCCTCTCCAGGCTTGCTTCAAACGTTAACATAGAATAATGAGCCGCTAATTGCACCAACTCATCGTCAGAACATTCTTTTACCTTTGCCACTGTTGGCCACGCAATAAAATCCTCCATGTCCAACGTCATTTTAACTATGAGCAAAACCAGTAAATGACAACAAATGAAAAACAATATTAATCACTAATTAATTAATTAATCAACTAATTAATCAATGACTAATACAAGGCAATACTACAATTAATCCACAACAAGGGATATAGTTCAGTACTCAAAACACAAGCAACTCACCCACCGTTCCTACAACCTGGGGTTCAAACTCCAATTTCCCTGTATCCACAAAAAGGTGTAGCACGTAATTAAATAACAGTGATTGAAGATACACGGCATAACACAGCACGCAATGAAACTCACAAGCAGTAGTTCAAAACACGGCATTTATGATAGCACGCAAAACAAATCACACTGTATTTAAGACACACGGCACACATACTGGATCAAAAAGGTCAAGCTCAATAATGCACACAGATCCTATACTAGAGAATCACAGCAGACACTGCTACTGGACACTAGCTACAGGCCTCTGCTGAGACGAACCACCCACAAGACTAACCCTGTGGTAGGCATTTATCCCAAATACAGGAACAAACGCTCTTCAGTAACACAAACCAAGTGAGGCAAAACCCCTTGTGTTACACTCAAACAAATTAAACAAACAAATTCTAATACAAACAGGTGCTCCATACAATCTGATTTGACTCACAAATAGCTTCTAAAACCTAAACTGCAGTCAAAAGAAGCACTGCTAGGCCCACCACATGTCTAATCTAACAAAAAAAAATACTTACATCAGGTCCTAACACACTAACTATATTCTCCGGCCCCCTAACCTACCTATACTGAAAGCTAATGCCCTGTAGACCTAGCTTTCTTCAACCACACCTGCTACCAGCCAAAGATCATATCGAATCACTTCTTTGACCGCCCCAGGAGTACGTGGTATACAGGAGGCTAACCACAGCCAGAAAACAATGAAATTACCTACCTGTGGTGTCCACTAAACTAAATATTTTAAAGCATACCAGTAGTCAAATCAAATTATAAACGAAGAGCATACTTACCTGTTTGTAGACCGGCTAGAGCCCCCATGTTACATTCAAGCCTAAAATATGGCTTGTGAAGGCCTTGAATGAAACGTGGTGGACACAGGACACTGGACAAGAGTTATCAAAAATAACTATTTATTAACACAGCACTAAATAAGTGGACAAAAAGATGGGGAGCTGGGTGCTCCAGACTCCCTAGTTCAGGATATAATTATAAAGAAAAGCCCAAAGGCAAAAAGGACAACAAGCCAAAAATAGACAAGTCAAAACAGTGAGCAGGTGAGCCTCTGGAGAGCTGAGATCTCTTGTGAAGTGGGGGAGACTTGACTGCTGCCTGCACTCTGCATTTGTAGGGCGTGGTGCCTCATCACCACACCTGTGATCAATTAAAAAACGGCAATTTTAAACACAAGCAAAATGACAACAGAAGTGTGTATCAATTAAACCACCATTTAGTGACAGCACACTTAACCACAATGTGAATATGCACCACAGACAGTAAGTATCCCTCCACCATGTGAAAGTAATACGTAACAGGGGTCTACAGTCAAATTGTGAACTTATCATTTAACAGCATCATACATTTTTCTTGCTGTTTAGTGTTAGTCTCCTTGTATTTAAAGAAGGCTAGACGCCGCAGAGAGGGAAGACGACTGGAGTGGCAGGAGAGTCCAGGCTGATGAGAAGTCCTGTCAACCAATACGGGTATGTGTACGGGTGGCAAAACAGCGCCAGTGTCCTCTCCATTCACACTCCATTGGGAGCAATTAGGGGTTACAGGGGCACTGCCATGCTAGACTAACTTAGGTTATTTGGATTGAATGTTTAAATTATGTATCCGATTTGTAAAATATAATTTAATAATAATTTCCCCCAATAGTATTGAGTTAACCTATGATTCCTTCCTATCCCTAGGTGTGTGAGGTGGGGCCCAGCAGACATACCGGACGGGGAGACAGGAAGCCTTGGGGGCTTTGAAAAGGGATCTGCGGAACATCTACTCAGGCATGCAATCTACTTTACTTTTGGTCAATTGACACATGAATAAACATCCCACATTAAGCAAAAAGGCCACCTTAATATTCAGAATGAGTAATGATGAGATAGCATGAAATTAAAGGTTTGCCACTCAATTTCCCAGAGGTGGCGACATCAAATTTAATTGTTGTTACTTGGGTACTCATTACATGTATTTGTATGTCTGTACACAGAGGAAGGGATGGGTGGGGCAGAGAGCAGAACTTCTGATGGAGAGGACCTACGTCATCCTGCAGCGGTACTTGAACAAAATGCCTGCACCAACGATGGTGGAGCTCAAAGAGGAATGGCCTTTTCTCTTCGCTCAGACGGGGCTTTTCTCCCACTTTGGCCTCCTGACAGACACCGATGCCCTTCAAAAGATCCAAGATGCCCTGGGTCAGAGAGGACGGACCATCCTGCAGTTCTGCCAGAAACTGGACAACCCGGAGATCAGGGAAGTTCTGGCCAGATATGATCCAGAGGTTTCGGAGAAGACTCCTTATGGTGTACTTCAAGGAGCCTACGGAGAAACTGCTGATGTAAGTTTTATTTATTTAAATATTAAAATATTTGAAATGCTAAACGAGTGATTACAAACCCTACAAACACTGTGATAGACCCTCTAAACCAGTGGTGCCCAACCAGTCGATCGCGATCGACGGGTAGATCGCGGGCTGATTTCAAGTAGATCTTGATTAATAAAATTAGATTATAATTTCTTTTTTTTTATTTCTTTTTTTTTGCAAAATCAACTCTGCCTCTCTTTGTTAACTACAACAAGCAATGCTGTTTGTTATTTAAGATGAGGTCGGACTCGGCACTGACAGATTTGTATTCATTATGCTGCTTTTATAAAGCCTTAAATGACGGCTTACAATATACAATTTTGGCTGGTAGCTCTCGGCTAGGTGGTAAATTAAAAAGTAAATCTTGGTTCAAAAATGGTTGGGCACCCCTGCTCTAAACACTGACAGACCCTCTAAACACTGTGATAGACCCGACAAACACTGTGATAGACCCTCTAAACACTGTGATAGATCTATCACAGTGTTTAGAGGGTCTATCACAGTGTTTAGAGGGTCTATCAGTGTTTAGAGGGTCTATCACAGTGGTTGTAGGGTCTATCACAGTGTTTAGAGGGTCTATTACAGTGTTTAGAGGGTCTATCACACCCTCTAAACACTGATAGACCCTCTATACACTGTGACAGACCCTCTAAACACTGTGACAGACCCTCTAAACACTGTGACAGATCCGACAAACACTGTGATAGACCCTCTAAACACTGTGATAGACCCGACAAACACTGTGATGGACCCTCTAAACACTGATAGACCCTCTAAACACTGTGACAGACCCTCTAAACACTGACAGACCCTCTAAACACTGTGATAGACCCTCTAAACACTGTGATAGATCTATCACAGTGTTTAGAGGGTCTATCACAGTGTTTAGAGGGTCTATCACTGTGTTTAGAGGGTCTATCAGTGTTTAGAGGGTCTATCACAGTGTTTAGAGGGTCTATCAGTGTTTAGAGGGTATATCACAGTGTTTAGAGGGTCTATCGGTCTGTCACAGTGTTTAGAGGGTCTGTCACAGTGTTTAGAGGGTCTGTCACAGTGTTTAGAGGGTCTAAACACTGTTATAGACACTCTAAACACTGCGATAGACCCTCTAAACACTGTGACAGACCCTCTAAACACTGTGACAGACCCTCTAAACACTGTTATAGACCCTCTAAACACTGTGACAGACCCTCTAAACACTGTGACAGACCGGGAGGGAGGCATCTCAAGGAACCGAACTTAAGTCAAGCGAACCAGAGTCAAACTTAGGGTACCCCAGCACAGCACACACTGTTTCCCTGGTTCATACAGTACAAGGAATTACCCTCATGGACACTGTTCTTCCATGGACGGCATCTACTTGAATGACTTGCTGCTTCAGCCTGTTCTTGGAACCGAAGTGACCCAAACTTAATTGTCAAGCGAACCAGAGTCAAACTTGGGGTACCCCAGCACACTGTTTCCCTGGTTCATACAGTACAAGGAATTACCCTCATGGACACTGTTCTTCCATGGACGGCATCTACTTGAATGACTTGCTGCTTCAGCCTGTTCTTGCAGTGTTTATTTTTTTTATTTTTTATTTTAACCTTTATTTACCCAGGGTAGGTTCGCTGAGCACGGATGCTCTTTTTCAGCTACGCCCTGCTTCACATTCACAGAGTTCCATTCACACCTGGGAGCTGCCCAGGCCTAACAAAATTAATAGTTGGTTTCAGGTTGCCGACCGACCCTGCCGATTTAGGTGCGACCCAATATATTTTATGAGTTTTTAGAAAAAATTATAAAAAAAAAAAAAAATCATTTTTTTTTTTTTTTTTTTATAAAGTTTCATAGAAATCTTAGTCAAACATTTAGTATTATGGATATTAAACATGCTGGCAGAGTATATGCATCCATGTTGTTGTGAACATTTTAATTAAATAAAGAAATTCCCTATCCATAGTCGCCGTGGGAAAGAATTAAATAAAAAAATAAAATAAAATAAATTCCCTACCTACCCATGGCCAAACTGACAACCAACCTGAAACCAACTATTAATTTTGTTAGGCCCCAGTACAACCACAGTCTGACACTGTTGGCCACTGAGCAACTCCACTGGAGCAGTTGGGGGTTTAGTGCCTTGCTCAAGGGCACTTCAGCGGTTGGTGTTAAGGGTATGGGAGAGAGTTATATGGGAGAGAGTTATAGAAACATTAGGGATGTAACGGTACACAAAATCCACGGTTCGGTACGTACCTCGGTTTTGAAGACACGGTTCGGTATTATTTTCGGTACATTATTTTCATTTATCTATTTATTTAACTGTATTAAACAATATAAAACGAATTGGCCAACATAGATTCAATATTTCTGCCGAACCCTATTTCAACGTTGATTCACTCATTTTTTGCTATCTGGGAACAGTCTGGTTTAGCATGAGAACACAACATGATAACAGTCTGGTTTAGCATGAGAACACAACATGATAACAGTCTGGTTTAGCATGAGAACACAACATGATAACAGTCTGGTTTAGCATGAGAACACAACATGATAACAGTCTGGTTTAGCATAAGAACACAACATGATAACAGTCTGGTTTAGCATGAGAACACAACATAATAACAGTCTGGTTTAGCATGAGAACACAACATGATAACAGTGCTGGTTTAGCATGAGAACACAACATGATAACAGTCTGGTTTAGCATGAGAACACAACATGATAACAGTCTGGTTTAGCATGAGAACACAACATGATAACAGTCTGGTTTAGCATGAGAACACAACATGATAACAGTCTGGTTTAGCATGAGAACACAACATGATAACAGTCTGGTTTAGCATGAGAACACAACATGATAACAGTCTGGTTTAGCATAAGAACACAACATGATAACAGTCTGGTTTAGCATGAGAACACAACATGATAACTGTCTGGTTTAGCATGAGAACACAACATGATAACAGTGCTGGTTTAGCATGAGAACACAACATGATAACAGTCTGGTTTAGCATTAGAACACAACATGATAACAGTCTGGTTTAGCATGAGAACACAACATGATAACAGTCTCGTTTAGCATGAGAACACAACATTGCAGCTGCACTGTTTGACTGGGGCAATCTCAGCGGCCGAATTGGTACTGGAAGGTACTGAATTGGTATTGGTAACTGTAACCTGTTTCGATGGACGAGTTAAAAACGTGTCCATTTTGTGTGAAAATTCAGCTTTGCGGTTCACGTTGGAAATATTATTCTAGTGAGGTGACGATTGATTATGACATCACATCCCTGCAGAGTGCCTTTTACTGTTTATCTGTTAAATACAGTTTTCATTCATTCATTCATTTACATTTTGTATCATAATAATCATAACACAGCGGCTGATACACTCACTTGTTCTGTGAGTAGACCATCGCCGTCGGAACCGTGTAATTAGCACTTTTCAGAAGCTGTGTGGTCCGGTCTTGAACTTTCCATAACGTGTCTTGATAAATCCATTTGATTAGATCCAGCACTAAATGGTTTAGCATGAGAACACAACATAATAACAGTCTGGTTTAGCATGAGAACACAACATGATAACAGTGCTGGTTTAGCATGAGAACACAACATGATAACAGTCTGGTTTAGCATGAGAACACAACATGATAACAGTCTGGTTTAGCATGAGAACACAACATGATACCAGTCTGGTTTAGCATGAGAACACAACATGATAACAGTCTGGTTTAGCATGAGAACACAACATGATAACAGTCTGGTTTAGCATGAGAACACAACATGATAACAGTCTGGTTTAGCATAAGAACACAACATGATAACAGTCTGGTTTAGCATGAGAACACAACATGATAACTGTCTGGTTTAGCATGAGAACACAACATGATAACAGTGCTGGTTTAGCATGAGAACACACCATGATAACAGTCTGGTTTAGCATTAGAACACAACATGATAACAGTCTGGTTTAGCATGAGAACACAACATGATAACAGTCTCGTTTAGCATGAGAACACAACATTGCAGCTGCACTGTTTGACTGGGGCAATCTCAGCGGCCGAATTGGTACTGGAAGGTACTGAATTGGTCTTGGTAACTGTAACCTGTTTCGATGGACGAGTTAAAAACGTGTCCATTTTGTGTGAAAATTCAGCTTTGCGGTTCACGTTGGAAATATTATTCTAGTGAGGTGACGATTGATTATGACATCACATCCCTGCAGAGTGCCTTTTACTGTTTATCTGTTAAATACAGTTTTCATTCATTCATTCATTTACATTTTGTATCATAATAATCATAACACAGCGGCTGATACACTCACTTGTTCTGTGAGTAGACCATCGCCGTCGGAACCGTGTAATTAGCACTTTTCAGAAGCTGTGTGGTCCGGTCTTGAACTTTCCATAACGTGTCTCGATAAATTCATTTGATTAGATCCAGCACTAAATGCATTTAGTGATTATTATCACAACGACGATTGCGATAGCCGCTTTGCATTTCTTTGATAACGAACATAGGACTGCTCTGGAAATGCGTTGGAAAATCTGTTGGTAAAAGTAATGATGCCTGCCGCGGACGTTAAGTTGAAGTTTCTATAATAACTTTACGAAACGTGTGATCGATTTCTTTTTTAGTTCATGTTATTAGATTAGGCAATTATTGTATACACATGAAGCACTAGATAGACTATTTGTTTAGTTAAATAGTTGCAGGACTGTACGTTAACTTTTTTTGCACATAGCACTGGTGCTACAGAGGTTGATAGTTTTGTAGCACAGGCCAAAATCATGTAGCACAAGTATAAAACGTGTTATATTTGTAACAGTCACAAATGTGCCTATTGTATTTGTTTTATTTAGTTGCAGTGCCATGTTTGGCTGTCATTTTCATGCTGACAAGTTGACGTCACACAGCCAGACACGTTACGTGTAAGGAATTACATTACAAACATTACAAAAAATGTTTAGCTCTTCCAGACATTTAAATGAAAAACTATTTATTGTTTTTAATACAAATAGACCTCCTGTTCACTATAAAGTGCCACGTTTTGATATATTGAGCTTTAAACTTTAAGTACATTTTTTGGAACACGCAACCCCTTCCTCTCCCAAACCGTTCCTGCAATTGTTTTATGTTGCATGATGATCATGCATACATTTATTATGTATTGTATTTTTTATGTTTAAATATCAACATCATCTGTCTGTCCACCCTCAGTACATTTACTATCAATATAATATACTCGTCTGACTTCATCATATCTTTTCAAACGCACACACACAGAGGGAGACTGCCCCCCCCCCCCCTCCTTCCCAGTCCTCCTTCCCAGTCCCCACTCTGCTGTTCTCTGTCGCTCTGAACAGGGCTTTAGCTTGTTGTTAGCTTATGCTAACGGGACGTTAATTCCGGTCTTAAACACGACGTAGTTGTAACCTACTGTAATTCAACACTATCAGTTCTTTCTGCAGTGGTACAACTATCAACTATAGGTTCAAGGAGACTGGCTCTAAGAAAAAATACACAGGCACCGTGATCTACGTTTTACCTTTTACATAACTTAAAAGGGTTCACCAGGTTCAGTACATATTACAACATCATAGCTTCCATGCAATGGTCCACATTTATAGAAATAATAAATGAAATAAAAAGGGTACCCAATAAAGTCTGTTTTGAGTGCACTCAATTAAACAAAAAGGGAACGTCACCAGCCGACCGTTGGGTGATGGTGAGTGGAGAAGGTCAATGAAGAAGACCACTTCAGTTGATGCAGATCCGTGTTCACTGAAGGGGGTAACAAAAACCAATCTGCACAGAATTGTACAGGCCATCAATAGATTAGCATCATATACTGTAATTATATACCATTAGGCTATACAATTATTTACTGGAACTCACATTATGGCAGGTTTCACATGCATAGCACAGCCTTGCACCATAGCAGTCAACACTAACAATGTATGGCTCAATAACCACAATAACAACCACATTGTAACTCAGAAACAACAATATGCAGCTTGAGTTAGCTAGCGAGTTGACTTGCTAACTCACCAGGATTCTTCCATTTGTTTATCAGTCTTTCAATTGGCAATGGTTTCTCCTCCAATTCGGTCTTCAAGTCAGCTAGTCTTTTCTTCTCTCTTCCTTGTCCAGTTCCAGCACTGTTATGTCAGTGAACAGAATCACTGTGTTAACATTCTCCTTTCATCCAATATCCTGACTGGTTTTTGATTACTGTAGCTCCATATTAGCAATGAGTAGGAAATGCTAGCTAGCATGAACACGGTGTGACTCACCGGAATCCTCTCTTTATCCTCTATCTTTCATCTTCTGTCCAAGTAGTTCTGTTCAAGTATACCGTTTTGTCACTTTTCTAATATTCTCCAACTGCTCCAATAGTCTGTCTCTAGCTTGCAGCCAGGAACAGTTTTCAACACGCTGCTCACAAGCAGGCTGTACCACGTAAATCTCAGGGGAGCGTCAACAAATTACACTCTTCCAGGGAGCGTCAACAAATTACACTCTTCCAGGGAGCGTCACCCAATTCACAGTCCATAAGGAATGTTTCAGCTAGACAAGAAAATAGCATGGGCTACATACTCCCCCCCTAGAACGCTTGAGTCCCTTCATGCGCTTACCACCTCTCAGGTTCTGGGAGGAGGCCTTCCAAACTCTTGCAGAATGCAACAATTGCCAGAATCAGGGGTCTCCCAAGACTCTCATAGTGTAGTCTATCAGGCTGTTGCCGTGATCTACTTGACCTTCTGACTTCAGCTTGTGGCTCTAGGTTGCCTGACTGTTCAGCTTGAGACACAGGATCGATGGCTGCTGCCACATCTTCTACGGCTGAGTGGTCTGATCTTTCATTCCGTTCATGTTGATCTTCGTCCACAGGCTCAGCATTGGTAAGAGGTTCCATTGCATGTTCCTGACAGTCACCTTGGAGTGAATGACGTTGGTCACTGCAGACACTGTCAACATCAGCTTCTAGGGTCCCAGCAGTAGGAGTCTGATCTATGTCTGTTTCTTGTCTGGAGGGTCTCCTCTTGGCTCCCATCTCCAGAGTTTCGATGAGAGGTTCCATCACAGTGACTTTGGGCCTGTAGACAACTGTATATTCCTCTTCGTCGCAGCTGCTACAGACATCATCCTCTTCATGGCTCAGCGTGTTGCCTCCTGTATCCATCACCGGCTGCTCCCGGGATCTCAACTTCATCCTCTTAGTGGACCTTTTTTGTTCGGTTTCCTTCTCCTCTGCAATGGGTAGGAACCCACACGGTAAGAGGAGGTCTCTGTGGAGGGTGCGTACAGGCCCAATCCCCTTTTCTGGCTTCACAACGTACACTGGTCCATCTCCCATCCTCTTCTCCACTACATAAATCTCTCTCTCCCATCTGTCCGCCAGCTTGTGCTTTCCTCTGATGTTTACGTTCTGTACCAAGACTCTGTCACCCGCCCTTAGTTCTGCAGCTCTGACCTTGGAGTTGAACCTTGTCTTGTTCTTTTCCCCCATCTCCCGTGCACTCTCTGCAACTAGAGCATAGCTTTCCCGAAGCTTCTCTCGAAGGGCCTTTACATACTCAGAGTGAGTCCTGGCAGGATTCCCTTGTGGCTGGAGTCCCAGGACAAGGTCAATGGGAAGAGTCGGTTGCCTGCCGAACATCAGTTCATAAGGAGAGTATCCAGTAGTGTTGTTCCTCGTGCAATTGTATGCATGAACTTTGCTTTTTGATCCCTTGTGGGAACAGCCACAGCAAATTTAGTGAAATGGTCTGTAATCACTAATACATTTCGTGTATCTCTGCTGTCGGGTTCAATGGACAAATAGTCCATACAAACCAACTCAAGGGGGTAACTTGTACTGATGTTCATCATGGGAGCAGCCCTCTCGGGATTTGCTTTCCTTCTGAAGCACCTCTCGCATGTGTGACACTTCACATCAATCGCTTGAGCCATCTTTGGCCAGTAGAATCGGGTGCGGGCCAAGTTAAGGGCGCGCTCAAACCCAAGGTGGCCAACTTCATCATGCACCCCTTCTAGTGATTTGGCTCTGTATTTCTCAGGTAAGACTAACTGGTAGCCCTCTGTTCCTCTGTCCACATATCTCCTGAACAGAACTCCCTCCTTGAGTTCAAGTCGGTTCCATTCTCTGAGGAAGCACCTCACCTCCGGTAGCTCTAACTTAGCCTCTCTGTACGAGGGTTTAGCTTCTCTCTCTATGAGTTCAATGATGCGCCTTATGGGTGGGTCTGCCCTCTGAGACTTATACCAGTCCGCTTGAGACATCCCTGGAACTGTTCCTTGGGCGAGGCAGGTGTAACTTGGGGGAATGGCAGAGGGGGCCACCGCTAGGGATTCTGCTAAAACGATGGTTTCCTGGAAGTATTCACAGGGCTCCATCCGCACTGCGTGTCTTTGGCAAAGGGCAGTGAAGGTGTCCTTTGAAAGCACTTTGTGATCTCCATCCAGAACACGTTGACGGAGCTCGCGGATCCTTTCTCTTTCCTCGAGAAAAGCATGGTCTTCTGGTGAGGGTTCCTGAGGGCGCCTTGACAACCCATCTGCATCTTGGTTTGTATTACCAGGCCGATACTTTATCTCAAATCGGTATGTTGACAGGGCTGCTAGCCAGCGGTGGCCTGCCGCATCGAGTTTTGCAGAGGTCAACACATAAGTGAGAGGGTTATTATCTGTAAGAACTGTGAATTCTGCTCCATAAAGATAATCATGGAACTTCTCACACACAGCCCACTTCAGTGCTAAGTATTCAAGCTTGTGTGTTGGATAGTTTCGTTCGCTCTTGGACAGCCCTCGACTGGCGTAGGCTATGGCCCTTAGTTTCCCTTCTTGCTCTTGGTAAAGGGCTGCACCAAGGCCCTCTCCGCAGGCATCCGTGTGGAGAATGTAAGGGAGGTTGGGGTTGGCAAAAGCCAAGACAGGTGCTGATGTTAACTTGTCAATGAGCATTCTGAAAGCGGTTTCACAGTCCTGTGTCCACTCACTTCCAAAAGACTGACTGGGGCTCACTGACATCTGAGGTTTCGGCCTACTATAGTCCTTCCCTCTTTTCCTTGGAGCCACGTAGCCAGCTGTGAGGGCATTCAATGGCTTTGCTATCTTTGAGTAGCCTTGCACGAAACGGCGGTAGTACCCCGCAAATCCCAAAAAGCACTTAAGCTCTTTGCGATTGGTGGGCCTTGGCCAGTCTTTTAAGGCTGAGGTCTTTTCGGGATCAGTATGGACACCGCTAGCGTCTACAATGTGGCCCAGGTATCTTACGGAGGACTGAAAAAAGTGACATTTGTCAGGGGACAACTTCAGCCCGTAGTCCTTGAGTCTGTTCAAAACCTTCATCAGTCTGGTTTCATGCTCCTCCAAGGTATCTGAGAAAACTATCAGGTCATCCAGAAAAACCAAGACTTCATTCAGGTGCAAGTCTCCGACGCACTTCTCCATCAATCGCTGAAATGTTGAGGGTGCATTAGTAATGCCCTGTGGCATGCGGTTAAATTCCCAAAAACCCAGCGGGCATGTGAACGCGGTCTTGTGTTTGTCTTCTTCAGCCATTTCCACCTGATAGTAACCTGACTTAAGGTCCATCACAGAGAACCATCTAGCTCCACTAAGAGCCGAAAAGGTTTCCTCGATGTTGGGGAGGGCATAGGCATCTTTAACAGTGTGCAGGTTCAGTTTTCGATAGTCCACGCATAGTCGGATCTTTCCGTTTTTCTTTTTCACAACAACTATAGGGGAAGCAAATGGACTCTCCGATTCTCTGATGATCCCAGCCTCCAGCAACTCCCTAATATGTTGCTTCACAGCTTCCCTATCACATGGATGAATTGGTCGGGACCTCTCCTTGAAGGGGGTTTCATCTTTTAGTCTTATCCTGTGTTTGACAGCAGAGGTACGCCCATGGGTTAAGTCGTCAACTGCGAACACTTCAGGTAGGGCATTCAACTTGTCCATGATGCGTTTCTTCCAATCGGCTGGAATGGGAGAGTCTGCTAGGCTGCATGTTACTTTGTCACTCAGGGGGGTTTCTGTGTCAAACGTCTGAAGACCACACAAGATGGGGGTGTCATCGGATTTCATAGGTATCACACACTGAGCTGCCGTCATTTCTGCTATCACACGGTTTGGGTGTAGTGTGACGTCGTGTGCACTCATATTGCAGAGAAGAACAGGAACTTTGCTGAAGGACTGATAAGGAACATCCAGTAGTGTTGGTACTACGAAGATGCCACCGGGCAGAGGGGAGTTCATTGGAGCCTCTACTGCACATGAGGTTTGATCTGAGGATGCGCCCATCCTAACGCCTCCTAGCACACGCACTTTCTGTCCAGCTGGAACGATGACTGGGTGACGCCCAATCAACTTCACCGGTCTTGTTCCTACTTTTTCATTGTGAGTCTGAGCAATGTGCTGAAATAGCACGACACACTCAGCACTTAGTTCACACCCCTGTAGGAATTTCTGCCCTTCTCGGGTAACTCCTTTTTCGTACAATCTATTAAGTACATTTGTCCCTATCAACAGAGGGATCTCACGGCTTAGGTCACAGTCGGGTACAATGAGAACTAGGGAAGACACATTTTCTTCTATGCCAGTAACACTCTTAGGGAGAGTTAAAAAGACCTGGGTGTAGCCTATGTAAGGGACTAGCTGACCCCCTGCGCCTGTAATCTCAAGTAATGCATTAATGGGTTCAACAGGGAATGATGAGAGGTGTTCTGAGTAATAGGTCTCTGAGACTGTACTAACCTGTGATCCAGTATCTAGAAGACATTTACATGGGAGGCCTTCAACAAGCACAGTCAAGGTGCAACATGGCCCCACAAGACCACTGGGTAAGGGTCTATAGTTACAGGGTGGGCCATTCTGAGCATAGTTTGTGGCCCTAACTACATTAACTTCTAAGTCTTGCATGGGACTAGATAAAGGGGGGTTCATGGCTCCTGATTGCCCCACAACAGGGGCCACTACATGTTTAAAGGGAACTCGGGCTGGCCCTGGTGCTGCATGTTCCACCGCTCACGCCTTTCTCTGAGTTCAAAGTTATTTTGCCGTACAGCGGCAGGGTTTGGCTCGTTCGAACATTGGGCAGCAATGTGGCCGTCTTCTCCACATCTAAAACAGAACCATGCTCGGGGCATGTCGGAGGTGTTCCTGTTCATCTTGCGGCTTGTCGCATTAGAGGCCATACAGTTACCCCTAACCGCATTCTCGCCACCGGGGTTGTTTACATTCTGGGGTCCAACTGCTCTTAAAGCAAGCTGCTTCTTTAGCTCCGCCACTTCCTGAGCGAGCCTTTGGGTCTCCGTGAGATGTTTTTTCACTTCCTTCTCGCTTGCAACAGGTTCTGTCTCTTCCAGCTCTTCACATTGGGGCAGGCCATAGACTGTATGCATATGTGACATAGCTTTATTGCTCCCAAGGTGTTTCTTCATCCTGTTGAATTTTGTTTGTCGTCTATCCTCCTGTTTCCTCAATAGCAGTAGTAGCTCAGGGAAGGATGGGGGATTGGCCTTCTTTTCCTCAAGCTGGAGCTCAATGAGCATGGCCTGGTCCCAGCAACCCCTACAAAACTGCCTGAGAAGTTGCTTCTGGGAATTTTCAGCAGACACCCCTCCTCCAGTAACAGCTTTCTCCAGCATCAGGTGTAGGCGATTCAAGTAATCTGAGGATTTCTCTCCGGCATTTTGATTTGCACCCAGGAATGCTGCATATAGCTCTTCTCCATCTGCTACTGCCCCAAAAGCTGCGTCAAGCTGATTGAGATACTGTGAGGGCGAGGAGTCAATACCAAGGCTTTTGACTAGGTCACTTGCTGGGCTCAGTAAGCTCTCTAAAATCCTTCTGACCTTCTGAGTATCCGAGCTGGAAGGATCACTCAGTAACAGTTCAACTTGAGTGTGCCACGTCTCATAATCAACTTCTCCACTGGGTTTTGGTGTTCTTCCTGAGAAGGTGCGGATTTTGCTGACATGTGAAGATTCATGTTCAGTTTTTATTACATGCTCCACAACTACTTTCTGAACAATGGGGGGGTTGATGAGGCTCTCATCCAGACATGGCGGTGTTCGAGGGGACTCAGGCGCCAGAGTTTCAATTGTCTCTTCACCTGCTGTGTCACTATCAGTCATCTGAAGTTTAGAAAGATAGTTTTGGAGCATCTGGATTTGACTGGTCTTGCTTAGACCTGCTACTGCTGCAGCAAACTTTTGTTCATCAACGTTTTCTTGTTCTTCTGTTTCCTGAACTGTCTCGTTTTGTATGGTGGTGATGTACCATGTGGCATCATCAGAAATGAATGGTTCAGTGAAGAACGCTGGATCCATACGAGCTATTACTCTTTCATCTTTATATTGGACCAGAGCCCTGCCTTTAGGTTTACCTGGTTCATTAGGGACTCGTACACATTTCACTACTTCTCCATGTGTCTTAAAGACATTAGCAATGTCAATTTCTAAATACTTATCATCGATATTGGAGACAAAAAGGCAGCCCTGCTCATGCATTTTATAATGGTTACAATATTCCATTTTGTATTACCAGTCTCCTGGCTAGCTCGCCACTTTATGTAACCTACTGTAATTCAACACTATCAGTTCTTTCTGCAGTGGTACAACTATGTTTCAGCTAGACAAGAAAATAGCATGGGCTACATAGTCATAAAGGAATGGCAAGGATTGCAAAGCATGTTATATGCATTTGACCCGTTGCGGAATAAAACAGCAGGGATTTGTTTTGGGTCGCGAAAACACTATCCTTGCTCTGTTGCAATGTGTGTGTTCCAGACGCTACTGCTGCTGAGACGAGATGCTACTGCTGTGTGGAGATGCATCCTATTGGCTGTGTGCTGTAGAGCGGATATGAGTCACGACACCACGGATTTTCAAAATAAGAGTATCATAATTAACTGAACGTTGCTAGCTGTCGGAGCCTAGTTATTATAGCTGGAGCTGCGCTTGGGCAGAAATGAGACCCGCTACAGGATTTTCGAAATAAGACTGTTGTCATTCTATATTTTTAAAGAAACATTCCCAGGCATCTCGCGGCACCCCTGGCAGCTCTCCGCGGAACCCCTGTTGAGAACCGCTGGTGTAGTGTATCTTGTAGACCAGGCCCATTGCAAGTTGCTGTACTCTGTCGTCTACTCTAAGCCATCCTAGGTAGTCAAAGTGGGCAGGGGTGATTGATTGATTGATTGAAAAGTTTATTAACAGATTGCAGAATGGGTACAGTACAGTACATCTCAATACATACAATTGTTAAGGGGATGCAGACCAGAGAAAGACTTTCGTCTTGTTTCCACCAGGGTCCCCCATTTTCAATTCATCATAACATATATGACATACATGACATACAGATAGACAGTACTGCTACATCTATACATTTATGACATATCAGATTTGCAAATACAGTACTGTTTGTGATACAAAAGTGTCCAGAAAAGGAGTGTATATACATTTGGCGTAGAAACTGTACATTGGAGGAGGTTGGTGGGGTGGGGTTGGGTGGGTTGGGTGAGGGCTGTACATTGGAGGTGGGGGGGGGGGGGGTTGGGTAGGGGACACACACACATTTTACACTGTACATTGGAATGTTGACAAAGCCTTACTTGGTCATTTACTGTACAACTAGGTTAGGACATTTGTAGGGGCCAGTTTCGAATTGCAGTCTCACGTAGGTGTTTTTTGAGAGTGTTTTTGAAGGTGGGTAGTGATTCACATTCCTTTACAGCTTTAGGCAGGGCGTTCCACATTGATGTGGCATAATTGCGAAACGTGTTTAGTCCCTTGTTTGAGCCGAATCTGGGTTTTACATGATTTGTGGAGCTCCCTCTGGTGTTGTGATCGTGGTATTCACTGACCTTTGGGAAGTATTTTGACATGTACATGGGTACCTTGGTCGCGTAGTGTATCTTGTAGACCAGGCCCATTGCAAGTTGCTGTACTCTGTCGTCTACTCTAAGCCATCCTAGGTTGTCAAAGTGGGCAGGGGTGAGGTGGGTTCTAGGAGTCAGGTCAAGTAGTAGTCTGACTAGCTTGTTTTGAGATGTTTGTAATTTGTTTTTTAGTGCCTTTGAGGTGCTTTGGTACCATGAGGTGCAAGCATAGTCGTAGTACCCTTGAATGAGTGCTCCTGCTAGAGTCTTCAGGGTATTCTTGTTTACCAGAGAGGAGATCCGGTACAAGAATCGCGTTCGTTGGTTGACTTTTTTTATTACATTGGATGCCATTTTGTCACAGGAAAGATTAGCCTCTAGGATGGAACCCAGGTAGGTAATTTCATCTTTCCTTGTGACAATATTGTCACCCACTGTAACCGAGAAGTCGTCAGTCTTGCTGAGTTTGTTATTTGAACCGAAGAGAATGGACTCTGTTTTGCCCATGTGTAATGATAGTTTGTTGTCGGCGAGCCATATGCAGATTTTGCCTAGTTCCGAGCTGAGGGCTTTTTCAACCTGTAACTTGTTCTTGTCAGAGACCAGCAGGGCTGAGTCGTCCGCAAACAGGAACAAGTTGCAGTCACAAGCTGACGACATGTCATTTGCATAAATTAGGAATAGTAGCGGTCCTAGTATGCTTCCTTGTGGAACACCACAGCTCACTGTGAGGGGGGGGGATAGGGTACCGTTTACTTCCACCATCTGTTCCCTCCCCTCCAGGTAGGATTGTATCCAGCTCACTGATAAACTATCAAAACCAATTGCTTTTAGCTTGTCAATCAGAATGGTGTGATTGACAGTGTCGAAGGCCTTTTGTAGGTCCAGCATGACCATGCCGCAGTATTTGCCCGCGTCCACCTCTTGTTTGATGTGGTCGTTCAAGTAGAGAAGGCATGTGTCAGTGGAGTGGGATGTTCTGAAGCCAGATTGGAATTCGTAGATTAGATTTTTTTCCGCGAGGTATTTTTCGATCTGTTCGTATACTATTTTTTCCATGACTTTCGAGATGGATGTAAGGATAGAAACAGGGCGGTAGTTACCCGGGTCTAATTTGCTGCCCTTTTTGTGCAGGGGTGTTACTCTCGCAATTTTGAAGTCCTTGGGGACGTGTCCCTGTTTTATGGAGAGGTTTATTATGTGTGTGATGACTGGGGTGATGGCTGCTGCTGAGTCTCTGAGGAATTTGGAGGGGATGTTGTCATGGCCAGTGGCCTTGTTTGGTTGGAGGGCGCTCAGTTTTTTGAGTACCTCATCTGTAGTTACTATTTCCAGTTTGAAGTCGTCTTTGTGGACGCCTAGGTTCATGTAGTATGCTACTATGTGTTCTACCCCATACTGCCCTGAGTGGGAGGGTAGTTTGTTTACCAGTGTTGTGGCTATGTTTGTGAAGAAAGTGTTTAAGTAATTGGCTACATCCAGCTTGTCTGTGATGAGCGTGTTGTCCGTCTTTATGTTTATGTTTGAGAACCTGGTTTTGAGTTTTTTACTGCAGCCTAGTTGATTGTTGAGTAATTTCCAAAGTTCACGTGGTTTATTTTTGTTTTCCTCGGTTTTGTCATTGATGAAATTTTTTTTTGCAGTTTTGATCATGGAGTTTACGTCATTTCTTAGTCTGTTTCTTTCTAGTTTGAGTTCAGTCACGTGGTCTTGGAGTTCACTGCTCGTGCTTTTGGTAAGCTTTGACTGACTTTTACGAAACTCAGAGCATTTTTTGTCTCTGGCTTTCATAGCGGTCAGTATTTCAGTGTGCATCCATGGCTCAGCGCGATTTTTTACCCTGGTGGTTCTTAGGGGGGCCATTTTGTTTAGTATTGATGAAAATTTGGTTTTGAAGCCAAGCCAAGTTTCTTCAGCCAGTGTACCATTGAGTTCATCTGACCAGTCCAGACTCTCCAGTTCAAGGTTAAAGGCCTCGCTAGAGTAGGTCTTGAGGTCTCTAGATGTGACTGTTTTGTGACAGCCAGCCTTTAGTTTTAGCTTTTTGCGGGTACAGAATATCATGTAATGATCACTTAACCCGCATGCTATAACCCCTTTACTGGAGATCTTGGACTTGTCAGAGGTCAGTATGAGGTCAATGGTAGTCTGAGTTGATTCACATATCCTTGTGGGTTGGGTGATTAGTTGGCTGAGGCCGTGCAGATCACAAAACCTATTGAAGGATTTGAAGACGGGTGCATTTTTTTGTTGCATATCCGTGTTCCAATCCCCAATAAGAATTTTTTCCGCATCCTCAGCTCCAGCTAAGCACACATCCAGAGTATCATAAAAACCAGTCTGTTCTGGTGGTCTATAGATTGTGCCTATTAGTACTGATTTTGCCCTTTCAAATAAGATTTCAATCCATACAGTTTCAATCTCGTCATGGTTAAGGTCAGTACGGTTGCTGAATTTGGTATCTTTGTGTATATACACACAGACACCACCTCCATACTGGTTCCTATCCCTCCTGATGATTGAATAGTCCTCGATTTCTATCTCTGGATCCTGAACAGATGAGTCAAGTTTTGTTTCTGTGAAACATAATATATTTGCCTTACCGTTTAGAAACAAATGTCTGATTTCAGCCAATTTCGGTTTCAAACTGTTTATGTTTAAGTGAGGTGGGTTCTAGGAGTAAGGTCAAGTAGTAGTCTGACCAGTTTGTTTTGTGATGTTTGTAATCTTGTTTTTAGCACCTTTGAGGTGCTTTGGTACCATGAGGTGCAAGCATAGTCGTAGTACCCTTGAATGAGTGCTCCTGCCAGAGTCTTCAGGGTATTCTTGTTTACCAGAGAGGAGATCCGGTACAAGAATGGAGTTCGTTGGTTGACTTTTTTTATTACATTGGATGCCATTTTGTCACAGGAAAGATTTGCTTCTAGGATGGAACCTAGGTATGTAATTTCATCTTTCCTTGTGACAATATTGTCACCCACCACTGTAACTGAGAAGCCGTCGGTCTTGCTGAGTTTGTTATTTGATCCGAAGAGAATGGACTCTGTTTTACCCAGGTGTAATGATAGTTTGTTATCAGCGAGCCAGGTGCAGATTCTGCCGAGTTCTGAGCTGAGGGTTTTTTCAACCTGTAACTTGTTCTTGTCAGAGACCAGCAGGGCTGAGTCGTCCGCGAACAAGAACAAGTTGCAGTCACAAGCTGACGACATGTCATTTGCATAAATTAGGAAAGTAGCTGTACTAGTATGCTTCCTTGTGGAACACCACAGCTCACTGTGAGGGGGTGGGATAGAGTACCGTTTACCTCCACCATCTGTTCTCTCCCCTCAAGGTAGGATTGCATCCAGCTCACTGATAGACTATCAAAACCAATTGCTTTTAGCTTGTCAATCAGAATGGAGTGATTGACAGTGTCGAAGGCCTTTTGTAGGTCCAGCATGACCATGCTGCAGTATTTGCCCACGTCCACCTCTTGTTTGATGTGGTCGTTCAAATAGAGAAGGCATGTGTCAGTGGAGTGAGATGTTCTGAAGCCAGATTGGAATTTTCCCGCTGGGTACTTTTCGACCTGTTCGTAGAAAATTGTTTCCATGACTTTCGAGATGGAGGTAAGAATAGAAACAGGGCGGTAGTTGCCTGGGTCTAATTTGCTGCCCTTTTTGTGCAGAGGGGTCACTCTCGCAATTTTGAAGTCCTTGGGGATGTGTCCCTGTTTTATGGAGAGGTTTATTATGTGTGTGATGACTGGGGTGATGGCGGCTGCTGAGTCTCTGAGGAATTTGGAGGGGATGTTGTCATGGCCAGTGGCCTTGTTAGGTTGGAGGGCGCTCAGTTTTTTGAGTACCTCATCTGTTGTTACCATTTCCAGTTTGAAGTCGTCTTTGCGGACCCCTAGGTTTTTGTAGTATGCTACTATGTGTTCTACCCCATAATGCCCTGAGTGGGAGGGTAGTTTATTAACCAGTGTTGTGGCTATGTTTGTAAAGAATATGTTTAGGTATTTGGCCACATCCAGTTTGTCTGTGATGAGCGTGTTTTCTGTCTTTACGTTTATGTTTGTAAATCTGGTTTTTAGTTTTTTTCTGCAGCCTAGTTGGTTGTTGAGTAATTTCAAAAGTTTGCAGGGTTTGTTTTTGTTTTCCTCAGTTTTATCATTGAGGATTTATTTTTTTGCGGTTTTGATCATGGTGTTTACGTCATTTCTTAGTCGGTTTCTTTGAATTTTTTGTTCAACCACGTGGGCTTGGAGTTCACTGTTTGAGCTTTTGGTAAGCTTTGTCTGACTTTTATGAAGTTCAGAGCATTTTTTGTCTCTGGTTTTCATAGCAGTCAGTATTTCAGTGTACATCCATGGCTCAGCGCGATTTTTAACACTTTCACTGCCACACACGAGATATCTCGGGTTTCCGATAGTTATGTTGAAAGCCACTCACGAGATTTCTCAGATTATTATTATTTTTTTTTTTTTGCGATCTGAAATCATATTGCATCACGCGAGCCTACCAGAGTATACCCGAGCGCCGCCGGCGATCATATGTGGAAAAAAGCGCCCCCTATCGTCTCCCAGATGACATAAGGGATTTTGGAATGGACTCAATGAAAATGGATGGGGAAAAAAATCCGGTACTCCACATTTTCCAGTCCACTGATCCAGCCGGGGTTACCACAGTTCATTCTGGAGCCTCTCAGCTACTGTATCACGTTGATTCCCCACATACTCCATGTTCAAGACCCATCTTAAACTGCATCTCAAGGCAAACCAGAACTGTGATCATTTTTAATCTAATTTAGTAATGTAACTTGTTTTATTGTTGTTTTTATCATTGATTGTCACAATGCTTTTACCTTAAACAGGCTATTTATTGATTGAAAGAGTTTTTATGTCTCCTGTTTAGGGACTACGGGTGTAAATTAGCTCTTGCTACAACCCTGCATGTCTACATTTTGTATTCTGTACTTGATGTTCATTGACGTGTGTTGTCCCTACCAAATAAACTATCAAATCAATCCATACACTTATCGATTTTTTCGAATGGTGATCAGGAATTGGAATATACCAGTTGGATACCATCTGATGTCAGGTAAGGAATCTATGTTATCAGTGTTAGGATAATCAGACTAATTTTGATGAAGATATAGGCTGTTTTGTGAAATGGGCTCTTTCGGTTTCACTGTAAAAGTCCAAGAGGAAATGAACACGGCGATTATCCGTGCACGGCTCGAATGTGCTTGCGTGCACGTATAATATTGATCATCTAGCGTTTATTTGAAAACGATTCATAAATAGGCAGACGAATATCAACGTTCTGGAATATTCCAGTAAAAGACGATTATCATAGAATGGCCCAGAATGAACTGTTTTTTACCTAAAAACGGGTGATTTTCTAAATGCTCTCAAACGGAAATGAAGCGATAAAAAACCAATCTGCCTTGACAGCACTGACTGGAAAAGGATTCTTTGATAAGCGACGGGCAGATTAGACACATAGCCATAATTTAAAACATAGATTAGGCGATATTAAACGTAACATTGGCGCCGATGGTGGCATTGAAGCGATACCTCTGGCGCCACCTCGTGGCATTCAAAGTGTTAACCCTGGTGATTCTTAGGGGTGCCATGTTGTTAAGTATTGTGGTGAAGTCTTCAACCAGTGTACCACTGAGCTCATCTGACCAGTCCATGCTCTCCAGTTCTTGGTTAAATGCCTCTCTAGAGTAGGTTTTGAGGTCCCTAGATGTGACTGTTTTGTGACAGTCAGCCTTTTGTTTTAGCTTTTTGCGGGTACAGAAATCATATAATGATCACTTAACCCGCATGCTATCACCCCTTTGTTGGAGATCATGGACTTGTCAGAGGTCAGAATGAGGTCAATGGTGGTTTGTGTTGAATCACATACCCTTGTGGGTTGGGTGATTAGCTGGCTGAAACCGTGCAGATTACAAAACCTACTGAAGGCCTTGAAGACGGGTGCTGCTTTACATAGCATATCCGTGTTCCAGTCCCCAATACGAATCTTTTCTACACCCTCCACCCCAGCTAAACACCCATCACGTTAAGTTAAGACCTACAAGAGGACTGCTGATGAAGCGGTACGTTGTTTTAAGTCAAAATTCTCTACTTGTCTTTCTTTCTGCTTTTCATTCTACTCTTAGTATTCCTAAGTAATACTGATCTATGAAACTTCCACAAGAGGAGCAGGCCAATGGTCACCTGTCCAAGTGCAGGAAAGTTCAGAATGAGCTGGAGGAGGTTGAGGAGCATGCTGACATTGCTGAGTCCCAGGTCAACAACCTGAGAGCTAAGACCCGTGACTCTGGCAAGGTAATGTGAATAATGTTATATGTATGTATATAATATCTGTGAAGATTCATAGAGTGAATTTTAAGTTTGACCCATACCTATCCAATGTCTTCCTTATCTTTCACAGGGAAAATAAGATGCTGAATAAGCCTCCTAATCCAGGACATTTAAAATATGTTATATGCTGTAAAATAATATAACAACATTGGGTCTCATTCTCCAACGGACTTAAGACAAAGAATTTGCTCTTAGGGCCATTTAAGACAACTTAGTGTAGCGGGGTGGATAACCTCCGCTTCGTGAGAGTCAGATTAAATGAACACCGGATAGCAGGGACGCAGAGGAGCTAAATCCCACCGAACCCCCAACTGTGGTGGCCGCGCTGTTAGACGTAAGGGGTAGGAATTCAGTAGGCAGGGCCTTAGGATTTACTAACCTAGGAACAGGTACGTTAGTCATGCAGGATGTTATAATAACAAATACTCATTAGTACCCTGTAACCCTCCTGAACAACTGCGTCCGGTCTAACAAGCGGCGTACCCCCTCACACCCGGTGAAAGTAGGGATCAATAGTCTCCCCAACCTGTTACCTTATTGCTCCGCTGTTGAGAAATTAGGTTAGCATGGAACCCCTTCATACACATTGACAACTGGCAATAAGGGCGACAAGTAATTCTCCGTAAATAAATATAGACACAGCAAACCAGGTATACAGTTCTCAGCAGAGCTTTACTGTAATTAAATAAACAGTCACATAAACATATGGTCCCCAGTACTGCTCCCTCCATACACAACGTCTCTGTCACTTAGGCAAAGAAAGCACTACGTTACTCAAAATGCATATACAGTGAACGTTCCCTTTAAAGGCGCCCCGTCAGTAGTGACACGCGTAGCAATGTATGTCCTTGATATACCTTCGCCCTGTGGCAGCACACTAATAATACTCTGCACAGCTGTGCTACTGCACGGATGAACACTTGCAGCACACACTTTCCATTCCGACAACACTGGTACCATAACACAATTGAAATAAACCGAAATTAAGTGGGGCCCACACTTTAAAAGGAAATGTCACTATACCTAAGGAAAGGAAAAGTCACTATACCTAAGCCGGGTGTACCAAAATAACAAACCCCCCACGTTGGAGCGCCCTGTCGTGGCTGGGGAACGTAGCGGCCGCAAACGGTATGACCCCTTCACTCTTTCGAGCATGAACAAATAAAAGGGTTTCAAGTCAAGTCAAGTCAAGAGTTTTATTTGTCACGGCATACAAGTATACAGTGAAATGCGGGGGGTCTTGCCCGCAACGATTGTGCATAATACAATAATAATAATATAATAAGAATCCAATAGAACGACATTGTGCAATAATACACATTTACATTTACATTTACATTTAGTCATTTAGCTGACGCTTTTATCCAAAGCGACTTACAAGTTCTGTACGACAAGCCATCAGGAAGGGCACAACTCTATCAGCTGAGCAACAATGTTCATCAAAGTGTTGAGTGCTACAGTGTAGGTTAGTTTATTAGGACAAGTGCATGACAGTACGGTTAGTTAGGGTTAGATTTTTTTTTTTATTGTTTTTTTTTTTTTATTCAGATAATGGTTGAAGAAGTGCGTCTTTAGTCGACGGCGAAAGATTGGACGTGATTCGGCTGTCCTAACACATAATCAAAGTAGGGCATAAGGGTATATGTACATGAGTTTTTACAGAGCATGGTAAGACATGCTAGGTCCTGTGATAGTGCAATACACTGTTAGCTACGGATGAGGCACTGGGTCTTTATGTACACTGCTATACAATGCTATATTATACAATCTCAAGTTATACTATACTATTTTTAAAGTGACCTTTCCTTTTGTAAAGTGACCATAAGTGTGAGCGTGTGCAGCATGAGTGTGTGTGTGCTCATGTTAAAGTGGCTGCTAGTGTGTGAGCGTGTACAGTGTGTGTGTTGTGTGTGTGCTCATGTGTGCTTGTGTGTGGAGACTTCAGTGTTCAAGGCTCTGATGGCCTGGGGGACGAAGCTGAGCCGAAGTCTCTCTGTCCTAGTTGCTGGTGTTCGCAAGCGTTTGCCTGACCTCAGCAGCTTGAACAGGCTGTTGTTGGGGTGGTGAGGGTCTTTCATTATTCTGCAGGCTCTGGATTTGCACCTCTTGTTATATAGGACCTGCAGGGGTGGTAGTGCAATACCCGTAGTACGCTTGGCTGAGCGTACCACTCTCTGTAGGGCCTTCTTGTCCTGTGCCGTGCTGTTTCCATACCAGGCAGTGATGTTTCCAGTCAAGATGCTCTCTACAGCTCTGGAGTAGAAAGACTTTTAGGAAGGTTTTGTAATCCCACAGTGGGGAACGGCGCGGGGTGTAACTTTAACCAGCACGTTATTACTTCAGTTCACAGACATGGCACTGAAGTCCCACAGGTGATGGCAGAGAGGGGGATGATAAGGAAGCTGGCTGCCATCATGGAGAACCCCTACCAGCGGCCATCAGGCTCCACAACAGTGGGCAGCGACTAGCAGCCTCCAGGCCCCACAACAGGGGGCAGCGACTGCTACCAGACATTGACCTGGGACTTATAGGAACCCAAGGAGGACAACCTACACTACCTTAGGCATACTGCACCTTATGTGGATACTGTGATACTGTGATACTGGGAATAATGTATATTTCAGTGGATACTGTGATACTGTGAATAATGTATACTCAGTAGATAGTAAATTATAACACTACCTTATGCATACTGCACCTTATGTGACACTGTGAATAATGTGAATATTTTTTTTCTTTTTTTAGCTAGTTAGATAGTAAATTATACTGACCAAATTGACCAAATTGTTTACACTGCCTGTGTTGTTTTTACTACATGTACCACCCCCCCCCCCCCCCCTTCCCCCATGCTGCTATGATGCCTGAATTTCCCCAAGGGGATCAATAAAGGAATATCTTATCACTTATACAATGTCACGAGTCCCAATGAATAGTCTAGCCGTGTCTGGCTCCAGCATGCGAGTTCATAAAGTCTGTGTTTATTTGACGGGGAAATCTAAATGGTCTCTAGCGACCGTCACCTGGTACACCCCCGCCCAAGGTGTTGCAGACAGTCAGTTGGTGGTCTCCGTAGCTGCAGTCGACGACCAGTAGAGCCCCGGCGAAATGTCCTTCTCTTTGCTGTAGCCTACGGGACTCGACGAGCTAAGCTACAAAGGCTAACTCACAATACTTTGGGTTAACTAGTAGCCGGTGTGGCTACGATAGCTACCGACCTATACTTATAATATGCCAACTCCAGCAGTCTTCTCCCGTAGGTCGGCGACCGTCGTTCCTCTAACCCGACGCCTCGATGCCTATACTGGTGTTCTAACTCGCAATTATTCTGCGCTATATACTATTGTTCGGCCCCGTTGTTAGCTTTTAGCTTCTCACTCGGGAGAGCCCCTTCACACGCGCCTCATCCCGTTCACGGTCGTCGCAGGAAGGGGCATGCACCTCGCTTCTTCGTGTGTTTCAGTACACCTGCCGTCTTTCTTCGGACCACCTGTCTGACTGTCTTGCAGCACCACCTAGTGTCCGTCCTCCTAAGAAAAATTGTCTGAAAGTCTTATGAAACGTATTCCAATGTCTATTATGAATACCGGAGTCTTTGACCGACACATTCATGTGTCTACATTAGATTTTTGGGATGCATCAACCGTCCCTAAGCTTGGATTTGGCTTTATTTGGGAGGAATCATAGTGATTCCTTCATGTCATGTCATTCCTCTACAGGCCTCCTTGGAATTAATTAATCATAATTTAAATAAATATGACAATATTTGTACGATAAAAAAATACGCATTTGATGTCGGGAAAATAAATAAAATCCAAGCTTAGGGACGGTTGGGGAATCCCAAAATCTAAGATGTCTTAAATGGCCCTAAGAGCTAATTTGTTGTTGGAGAATGAGACCCAACATTTTTCAAAGAGTTCTTTTGGAAGACTTATCTTGGAACCACTGAGACAGAATCAATGACAAGTTCACTCTGAGTCCAGAACGTGCTGGTAATATGTCTTAAGTGGCTGAAACGGTCGCATTCCCGTCTAGATCATTTGCATACAGACCACGCCCCCGACACTCCTTATAAGGCAGTCAATATGGGCAGTGTGCAAATCCTCGCTGAAATGTCAAAGCGAGGCTCTGAGACGAGAGGAAGTGAAGGCGCACCCGTTGCGAGGCAACGGCGAAAGAACTTCACAAACGCTGAAATAGAAGTGGGGAACCCTTGTAAACAGGACAAACGTCTTTCTCTGGTCTGCATCCACTTAACAATTGTGTGTATTGCAGTGGCGTCGCGTGGGTAAAATAACAGGGGAAGCCAAAAAAAAATTATAAAAAAAAAAATTATTAAATATTTTTATTAATATTTTGTATTTTTATTTTTTTTAAGTCAAGCAGTCACCATGTACACTACAGTATGGCTCGGCGGCCAGTCAAACTTTCTTTTTATTTATTTAACAGATTGCAGAATGGATACAATACAGTACAGCTCAATACACAAAATTGTTAAGGGGATGCAGACCAGAGAAAGACTTTCATCTTGTTTACATCAGGGTCCCCCATTTTCAATTAATCAGGACATATATGACATACATGACATACAGATAGACAGTACTGCTACATCTATACAATTATGACATACCAGATTTGCAAATACAGTACTGTTTGTGATACAAAAAGAGTCCAGAAAAGGGAGTATATACATTTGACATAAAAACTGTACATTGGAGGAGGTTGGGGGGGGGGGGGGGGGGGGGGGGGTTGTGTGGGGGGGGGGGGGGGGGGGGGGGTTGTAGGGAGGGGTTGGGGGGGAATCACTGTACAACTGTACAAGCAAAACTGTACATTGGTATATTGACAACCATACTAGGTAATTTACATTGGATGGGGGGGGGGGGGGGGCACTGTACAAACAAGCAAAACTGTACATTGGAATATTGACAACACCATACTATGTAAATTACTGTACATTGGAGGGGGTTGGGTTAGGACATTTACAGGGGCCAGTTTCGAATTGCAGTCTCCCGTAGGTGTTCTTTGAGAGTGGTTTTGAAAGTGGGTAGTGATTTACATTCCTTTACAGCTTTGGGTAGGGCGTTCCACATTGATGTGGCATAATTGCGAAACGTGTTTAGTCCCTTGTTTGAGCCGAATCTGGGTTTGACATGATTTGTGGAGCTCCCTCTGGTGTTGTGATCGTGGTATTCACTAACCTTTGGGAAGTATTTTGACATGTACTATGGGTACCTTGGTCGTATAGTGTATCTTGTAGACCAGGCCCATTGCAAGTTGCTGTACTCTGTTGTCTACTCTAAGCCATCCTAGTTTGACAAAGTGGGCAGGGGTGAGGTGGGTTCTAGGAGTAAGGTCAAGCAGTAGTCTGACCAGTTTGTTTTGAGATGTTTGTAATTTTGTTTTTAGCGCCTTTGAGGTGCTTTGGTACCATGAGGTGCAAGCATAGTCGTAGTACCCTTGAATGAGTGCTCCTGCCAGAGTCTTCAGGGTATTATTGTTTACCAGTGAGGGGATCCGGTACAAGAATCGAGTTCGTTGGTTGACTTTTTTTTATTACATTGGATGCCATTTTGTCACAGGAAAGATTTGCCTCTAGGATGGAGCCCAGGTAGGTAATTTCTTCTTTCCTTGTGACAATATTGTCACCCACTGTAACTGAGAAGCCGTCGGTCTTGCTGAGTTTGTTATTTGAACCGAAGAGAATGGACTCTGTTTTGCCCATGTGTAATGATAGTTTGTTATCAGCGAGTGTTACGACCCCTGTGAGTCTAAGGGTAAAGGGCTGTAACATAACAGTTGGTTGACAGAAAAGATGGACCAGGTTTGTAAACAACAATGATATTTATTGGTAGATGCAAAGGAAGCACATGTAGCTCAGGGGTGAGCCCAGGCCAAAACAACAAACAAACACCACTATACTCCAAATAAACACAATCGAATCTATGGTAAAAGAGATTACATTACCTAAACTACTCTTACCTAACCAAAACAGGAGAAAACAATGTCCAAAGGAAATGGCAGCTCACCCCATCTGTGCTGCCTGAGAAAGAGAGAAAAACACATTAATTATACAGAAACAAAAGCAGAATATATACAAAAACAAAACTATGGCTAACAATGCTCTCTCTGTGGCCATACACACACAAGGAAATTACTACTAAGCACCAAAGGCCAATAAACGAAATGCAATACTGTCAAAGTTACAGGTTTACCAAAAACACAACAGGCCTAGCCTCATGCCAGAGAGAGAGAGAAAGACTGAAGTGAGAAGCCATGTTTTAACAGGTGTGGGGTGATCCATGATTGGGTGGTGTGGATTGAGTGTTGGAGTCTGAAGCCATCCACCAATCGGTGCTGTATTGCAATAATGGAAGAATTGACCAATGGTGAAGGGAACAATGGCTGGAGGGAGGAAACAAACAAAATGGAGAACACACACACATGGAGACACACACTGGGGAATATATACATTGGGATGTAACACCCCCATACATAAGACAAAAAACATGCCTACATAAACTACCAACTAAACATGTTTTTTTTTCCTTTAACAACGAGATAACATCCCCGAGATAACATGCACTCCAAAACAAAGAGCTATGAAAAAACTAGCAGCAACATAAAACGAGTCCACAGCAACATAGACCGAGTAGACAGAAAAAATAGATCAAGTCGACAGCAATATACAGTAGAACGAGTCGACAGCAAAATAGAACAAGTCGACAGCAATATACAGTAGAACGAGTCGACAGCAACAGACAACGAGTCGACAGCAACAGAGATTTCAACTACGAGACAGAGCATCCGCCAACACATTATCAGAACCCTTCTTATGCTTTATGCTGAGGTTATAATTTTGCACTATGAGCGCCCAACGCATGAGGCGCTGATTGTGGTTGTACATCCGCGACAGAAAAACCAATGGGTTGTGGTCGGTGTATACTACCACTGGTAATACGCTCGAACCGACATACACCTCAAAATGTTGCAACGCATACAACATAGCCAAAGTCTCCTTTTCAATAGTGGAATAGTTTAGTTGATGTTTGTTAAATTTCCGGGAGAAATAACAAACCGGGTGACTGACACCATCATGATCTTCCTGTAATAACACCCCTCCAGCTCCCACCCCGCTGGCATCCACCTCCAGCTGGAACGGCAGGGAGAAATCTGGAGCAGAGAGAACAGGGGAACTGCATAAGAGAGCTTTAACACCATCAAATGCATTTTGACAATCAGCTGTCCAAATGAATGGTTCGGACGGGCTACACAGGCTAGTGAGAGAAGTGACGACAGAAGAAAAGTTCCGGCAAAAACCACGGTAATACCCAGCCATCCCAAGGAATCTACGCAATTCCCGCCTAGTAGTAGGCACTGGAAAAGTTGTGATTGCAGATATTTTTGCATCCACCGGACGCACTTGGCCTTGTCCTACCTGCTTACCAAGATAGGTAACCGTAGCCTTGCCGAACTCACACTTGGCAAGGTTAAGGGTCAGGGAGGCTCCAGCTAAGCGGTCAAAGACAGTTTGCAAGGTTGTCATGTGGTCACGCCAGTTGGTCGAATAGACAACCAGGTCATCGAGATAGGCATTACAATTTGGAACACCAGCCAGGACTAGGGTCACCAGTCGCTGGAAAGTGGCCGGGGCATTACGCATTCCAAAAGGCATTACAGTATATTGCAAAAAATTGTCAGGAGTAACAAACGCCGAGATTTCCGAGGCACGGGGGGTCAAAGGGACCTGCCAGTAACCCTTTAACAAATCTAGTTTGCTAACATAGGTGGCAGATCCAAGGTTGTCAATACAATCTTCCATGCGGGGCAGTGGGAAGGAATCAGGCACGGTGACAGCATTTACCTTTCGGAAATCAGTACAAAATCTAGGAGTTCCATCCGATTTGGGAGCTAACAAGCAAGGTGAACTCCAGGGACTGCAACTTGGCTTGGCTAAACCATGTTTTAACAAATAGTCAACCTCCTGTTGCATCATGGCCCTCTTGGTGATGTTAACACGGTATGCATGTTGCTTGATAGGCACAGCATTGTTAACTTTAATATCATGGGCCAATACAGAAGTACAGGAGGGAACATCACCAAACAGAGCCATGTAGGCCTGAATCAAATTTGTGATGTCCTCTCGCTGCTCCTCAGGTAAGTGTGCTAAGTGAGTGGGCAGGTTCAATAACATCTCAGTGTTGGACAATCTAGCACCCTGATGGGCTGCATTGCGCAACTCCAAGCCATCTACGTCCTCACCACTAACGTCAGGAGAGTCCGGAACTATTGGAGTTGAGGCAACAGCAGAGACGGCCAGTCCGGCTGTCTGGTCTGAGGTCTTCACCTGCACACTATCTCTGGAAAAATATGGTTTAAGCATATTGATGTGGCAAACACGAGAGTGACGTTTACGATCAGGGGTGCGAACCACATAGTCTGTATCACTTATCTTCTTGTCTATTGCATACGGTCCGGAAAAACGAGCGGAAAGAGCAGAACCAAGGATAGGTAACAGGACTAGAACCTTATCACCTGGCTAGAAAGATCGAGAAACAGCTTTCTCGTCATAGCGCCGTTTCATAGTTCTCTGGGAAGAAGAGAGCGCTTCTTTTGCGAGAGAGCACGCCTGATGCAGTCGCTCTCGAAACTGGCTAACAAAATCTAGAACATTAGTGGGTGTGCTGGCACCCTTCGACATGAACCGTTCTTTAAGAACTTTCAGAGGCCCTCTAACAGTGTGCCCAAAAACGAGCTCAGCAGGACTGAAACCAAGAGACTCCTGTATGGTCTCTCGCGCAGCAAATAGAACAAGGGGGACACCCTCATCCCAATCTTTCTCTGTGTCTAAGCAATATTTACGCAGCATGGACTTTAAGGTCTGATGCCAACGTTCTAGAGCCCCCTGAGTTTCAGGGTGGTAGGCACTGGACACTATATGTCGGATACCCAGGGACTGTAACACTTGCTCAAATAACCTAGACAGGAAGTTGGTGCCTTGGTCCGTTTGTACTACCTTAGGCAGTCCAAACGTGGAGAAGAACTTCGTCAAAGCCTTAATTATTACAGGCGCTGTAATTCTGCGAAGAGGGATAGCCTCAGGGAAACGGGTGGCGGTACACATTATTGTCAACAAAAACTGATTGCCGGCTTTGGTCCTTGGCAACGGACCAACACAGTCAACTATGACATGTTCAAATGGTTCACCGACCGCTGGTATAGGACAGAGGGGAGCAGGTGGAATTACCTGGTTTGGCTTTCCGGTGATCTGACAAGTACTATAGGTACGACAGTACTGTGCTACATCGGACTTCAAACCGGGCCAAAAGAAATGTTGAAGTATTCTGTTGTATGTTTTAGTGACTCCCAAGTGTCCAGACCAAGGGTGGTCATGGGCCAAGAACAGTACATGCTGACGATAAACTGCAGGGACAACAATCTGATAAACAGTGCTCCAGTCTGGTACCTGATCTGGTAGCCCTATCTCCGATTGTGCATGCTCTGCCAGTCTAGTACCATGGGACCTCCATGTACGCATCAAAACTCCTTCATCTACAAAATAAGAATGCAACTCTCTCCTCTGTTCTGTTTCAAGAGAAGAGAAACATTTTGCAAGAGAAGGGTCAGCCTTCTGGGCAGTAATTAGCATTTCACGAGTAACGGGTAACTTCAATGCGTCGGAACTAGTTACAGTTGTCTGTGGGGGTACCTTACTATGAGTCGGTGGTTTGTCAGCGGTATCAGAAGTTGGAGCCAGCAACTCCTCCCTGACAAAGGCTGAAGCAAAAACAGAGTCAGACAAATTAATTTCATCACCTCTCTTTTTCAATTGAGCCCGAGTGACAACACTTGCAGAAAAAACTTCAGGGAAGTTCTGTGACAAGTCATCAGGCAGAGAATCTGTGTCTGGGTGATCCAACACTTCCAGCACAGCGTTCACCTGTCCTCCAGCTAAATCATTTCCCATGATAAAGGAAATGCCTTTAACTGGCAAGGAAGGTCTCACCCCTATTTTAAAGAAACCAGTGACCAAATCAGATTGTACATGAATACAGTGTAACGGGGCTGGCACGAAACCCATCTCAATACCTTGAACTAGGACACTAGAACCACAGGAAGATTTCTCAGACAGAGGTAGTACATCAGAGAGGATAAAGGATTGTGAGGCTCCAGTATCTCGTAAGATCTGAACTGTACACTGATCTTTTGGATCCCCTGTCAAGGAAACTAAACCCTTGGAAGTAAATGGCCTGAAACAAGGATCGAGAACATCCTGATCATTGTGCATCTGTTGATCGGAATCAGGTGCCATTTTAATCAGACCAACCCCTTTGGGTTGTCTAAAGTTCTGAGAGGACGGTTGCTGCTTACGTTTCAATGTTAAACAGTCAGAAATAACATGACCAGATTTATGACAGTAGTAACATGTCCGCTCCTCTTTTGAGCGTGGAGGTGACATTCTTGGTCGGGGGTGTGTGAATTCTGAATGGTTGGGGACAGAAGGTCTCTGAGAGAAATCATGGGGGAGAAACGAGTCACGCCTATCTACAAACACAGTTTTATGGGTTAGCGCAAACTCATCAGCTAATACAGCAGCTTGCTGCAGAGTGGACACTTTCTGCTCACTCAGGTAAATTACAATACGCTCTGGCAAACGATTCTTAAACTCTTCTAATAGAATGAGTTCTCTGAGAGAGTTAAGATCTGAGGCCTTGCTTGCTGCACACCATTTATCAAAGAGAGTTCCCTTCTCTCTAGCAAACTCTACAAAGGTCTGGTTGACAGCTCTCTTGTGACTGCGAAACCTCTGCCTATAAGCTTCGGGCACAAGCTCATATGCACGAAGGATGGCAGCCTTCACAGTATCATACAGTAAACTATCTTCTAGGGAAAGTGTTGAACAAACCTCTTGGGCTTTACCAGTCAATTTGCATTGAAGCAACAAAGGCCAGACCTCTCTTGGCCAGCGTAATGAAGCAGCAATACGCTCAAACACATTAAAATAAGTATCAACTTCTGTCTCGCGGAACGGAGGCACCAAAGCAATGTGTTTACTTATATCAAAAGTGTGTGATGAATAAGCTGTGGAGGAGGACATACCCGGGCCTTGTGGAGGAGTCGGTGTAGCAGAGTTGGATCCACTCCTTTGGTCTCCCAGCTCCAACTCCCGCAGTCTGAGCTCTTTTTCCACCTCAAGCTCCAACCTACGGATGTTAATAGCCCTTTCATTTTCCGCCTCAAGCTCCATTTTACGAAGCCGATACTCCGCCTCACGTGTTTGTGCCTTCTCCTGAGCCTCCATCTGGAGACGGGCTATTCTAACCTTGACCTGGGCCCCTTCTCGAGACCCAGTTGACACAGGAGAGGTCAAGTGAAAATGTGGCAATGTGACGTTCACACCTGCTTTTTCAGCACCATGGGCTTGCTCCTCAGAAGGCGGTGCTTCTGTAAGTTCACCAGGAGGACTTGCATGTTCATCAGAGACTGCAGGTAAAACAAGCGTCCCCTGCTCCAACAGCTTATCTACCACAAGACACCTGATATCCTGCTTAAGATGCTTTTGTTGAACCGAGAGTTGAAAATGTGTGGCAATCTCCACTAAGTCTGCCTTGCGGCAGCTATCTAGCGCTTCCCAAGTAGGATTGCTCAAGAATTTCCCCAGATCAAAAGTACTAACTGCCATTATTTTTTTTTACACAAATGCCATTTTTACACAAATTAATTAATAACTATACAAGTGTAAACAAACACAGTTCACCAAATCCATCAACCAACAATTGAACACGGGTTACAAAATCCAGGCAGAGCCCCCATTTATGTTACGACCCCTGTGAGTCTAAGGGTAAAGGGCTGTAACATAACAGTTGGTTGACAGAAAAGATGGACCAGGTTTGTAAACAACAATGATATTTATTGGTAGATGCAAAGGAAGCACATGTAGCTCAGGGGTGAGCCCAGGCCAAAACAACAAACAAACACCACTATACTCCAAATAAACACAATCGAATCTATGGTAAAAGAGATTACATTACCTAAACTACTCTTACCTAACCAAAACAGGAGAAAACAATGTCCAAAGGAAATGGCAGCTCACCCCATCTGTGCTTCCTGAGAAAGAGAGAAAAACACATTAATTATACAGAAACAAAAGCAGAATATATACAAAAACAAAACTATGGCTAACAATGCTCTCTCTGTGGCCATACACACACAAGGAAATTACTACTAAGCACCAAAGGCCAATAAACGAAATGCAATACTGTCAAAGTTACAGGTTTACCAAAAACACAACAGGCCTAGCCTCATGCCAGAGAGAGAGAAAGACTGAAGTGAGAAGCCATGTTTTAACAGGTGTGGGGTGATCCATGATTGGGTGGTGTGGATTGAGTGTTGGAGTCTGAAGCCATCCACCAATCGGTGCTGTATTGCAATAATGGAAGAATTGACCAATGGTGAAGGGAACAATGGCTGGAGGGAGGAAACAAACAAAATGGAGAACACACACACATGGAGACACACACTGGGGAATATATACATTGGGATGTAACAGCGAGCCATATGCAGATTTTGCCTAGTTCCGTGCTGAGGGTTTTTTCAACCTGTAACTTGTTCTTGTCAGAGACCAGCAGGGCTGAGTTGTCCGCAAACAGGAACAAGTTGCAGTCACAAGTTGACGACATGCCATGTGAATAAATTAGGAACAGTAGCGGTCCTAGTATGCTTCCTTGTGGAACACCACAGCTCACTGTGAGGGGGGGGATAGGGTACCGTTTACCTCCACCATCTGTTCTCTCCCCTCCAGGTAGGATTGCATCCAGCTCACTGATAGACTATCAAAACCAATTGCTTTTAGCTTGTCAAACAGAATGGTGTGATTGACAGTGTCGAAGGCCTTTTGTAGGTCCAGCATGACCATGCCGCAGTATTTGCCCGCGGTAGGGGGTGCGGCCTTAGTGCCGCCGCAGGGGGGGTCGCCAGATGATTAAAAAAATAAAAAAAAATAAAAAAATGTGCAGTCAGGCCACTGAACTTAGAAGCAGGCCAGGCCAGTGTTTCTAGTTGCACCAGCACAATAGTTAGATAACCTAGGTGGGGAACAACCAGGAGATCACTGCAACTCACACAAGTTGGAGAACTATCTCTCTCTCTCTTTCTCTCTTGCTCTCTCACACACACAAAGGGAGCCGCATGTGATTGGTGGAGGCGGGACCCTTACAAAAAACTGGTAATCATTGACACATGCTAGCCTGTAATAATACCCCCCAGAAAAATCTACTTTGCATTTGATATATTGCAAATATATGCCATCACACACACTGGCATTTAAAGGGTTATAATTATTAAATGAATATGTGATGTTATGATCAGGGCTGAAGTTGAATAAAATATTGTATTTATCAATTACAAAAAAACTGAAAATCCATAAAAATGTGTTGTTGCTAATCATACATATGCTAGCCTGTTTTTTAACAATAATTTGTGATGCCATCACAAACACTGGCATTTAAAGGGTACAAATAAAAAAATTCCTGCACCAAAATGCAGGAAATTAAGTCTTTGTAACAAAAAAATTCCTGGTGGGGGACCCCAGACCCCCTGCTTAAAAAGTGGCCTGACTGGGGCTATATTTTGCACTATATTTCCTGGCCTGAATGATTTCCCCAGTCCGGCCCTGGTTAAAAGCCTCCAATGCTTATTAGTGTGTGTGCGTTTGAACGTTTGCATGTTTCAACCATACATTTCCATTAAATTTTTTTTTTATAAAAAATTAATAGGCTATTATTATTATTATTATTATTATTATTATTATTATTATTATTATTATTATTATTATTATTATTATTATTATTATTATTATTATTATTATTATTATTATTATTATTATTATTATTATTATTATTATTATTATTATTATTATTATTATTATTATTATTATTATTATTATTATTATTTTTAATTTTTTTTACCTCCTATAATAGTGGGAGTCGCGGCTCTCTGACACCGTTTTTTTTTGGTCACGCCGTGAAAAGTTTGGGAACCCCTGGTCTAGCCTGTACCCCCCAGACATGTTGCTGGCCCCGTCAAAACAGTATCCTATCAGCCTCTCCATGGGCAGGTCGAGGCGTAAAAGTCGGCAAACTGTATATTACACGAGAATTGTTCTTTTCCAGTGAGTGACATCATTGGTTCCGTCAGCGCTCAAGCCAAAGAATGGGCTTTTGGATGCTTTGCCTCTAATTTGTCACTGAATATCATGGGCAATCAGCTGTAAGATTTCGTTTTAGATGTAGTTGGACATCCAGTTGTCTCTCTTTTGGAGCCAATTCTTCAACTCGGGATCAGACTCGGTGTGCACTCTTTCCATCATGAGCTGCCATAACACCCCATCCCTATTTGCATCACCCCTCAGTGGAAGCCCCTGGCGCCCGAGGGGGGGTATAGGGGAACAGACTCAGTTAACTCTGCAATACCTGATGCTGAGGCTGAACCTGTCGTCTCTGTCTCTCTCTGACGTTTATCAGATTTAGTGGGACTGTCACTGGGACCGGCGGGATGTTTCGAAAATAAATCTGATATTTTTTTTTCTGCGAGTGAGACATTCTGTGCTAGCAAAGTCTGACTACTAGCTAAAATCGACTGACTGCGCAAGCACTGTATCACAGTAGCTCAGTGGTTTGTGGCGCGTGGGAAGGGCGGGAGACGGGAGGTGAATACAATTAGTTGTTTCACCTGTCATTCAATCAGTCTGTGACAGTCTGTCATCACTCGAAAATCTACTCTGCTGCAATCTTGTCGGTTTTACAGTACACGTATGATTGTGTACGTACAGTAGTGTAATGAATGAATGAAAACATTATTTAACAGATTGGAGAATGGCTACAATACAGTACGGCTCAATACACACAATATTAAAATGGTGAAGTGCTTTGAGCAGGATAAACTTATAATATACAGTGTTACAGTTATACAGTTACAGTATATAATATACAAATATATAAATACTGTCATTAAAAAAAAACATAAAAAAAAAAAAATGTCTTTGCAATAACTGAGGGCTACCGCACCCCCCCCTTCCAACGTGCCTTCGTCCACCTCTTGTTTAATGTGGTCGTTTAAATAGAGAAGGCATGTGTCAGTGGAGTGGGATGTTCTGAAGCCAGATTGGAATTCGTAGATTCGATTTCTTTTCACGAGGTACTTTTCGACCTGTTCGTATAACATTTTTTCCATGACTTTCGAGATGGAGGTAAGGATAGAAACAGGGTTGCCTGGGTCTAATTTACTGCCCTTTTTGTGCAGGGGTGTTACTCTCGCAATTTTGAAGTCCTTGGGGACGTGTCCCTGTTTTATGGAGAGGTTTATTATGTGTGTGATAACTGGGGTGATGGTACTGTATTGTAAATTCTGCAATCTGTTAATAAAGTTTCCATTAATTAATTCAGGTACTGTTATCGGGAGTGGAGACGTATAAGGGGGTGCTGTTCAGTAGCGTCAGCTCCGGTTACAGAGGGACCCATAAACGGGAGGCATGGGCCCAAATCACGGGAGAGGTGAACGCCGTGTCCGGCGAGGGGCGCATACCCACTTCGCTGTTCTGGAGGATGTACGAGTCGTGCGCACCTCCTGGGAAACGGGCGACGACGTTCAACAGCTGGTTGTTGGCGTCGCAGATGACCTAATAATAAATAATTATTATAAATTCTATTTGAAGAGAGAAGCTATATAAAAGAAATTGTAGATATAAATATATAGTAACACAGGAAAAAAGAAAAAACAAGTAAGATAAGAAAAGGAAGCAAGGTGCTGTCCAATTGGATGAAGTGGTAACAAGAGAGTTAACAAAAAACAGAAACTAGAAACATACCTGTACATTGATAGAATGGTACTGCTTCCGATTAAGGTATGGGAACGGGTCTGGGGAGGGTGCCAGGATGCGCACGTGGGTGCAGTCAATAGCGCCGATGATGTTTGGCAGCCCAGCGACTGGGATCTGCTCTTGGGCGGAAAAGGGGAATCTGATATACTGAGTGGTCAACTCCACGATGCCCGCCAATACCCGTGGGAGGCAGCAGCTGATGCCCACCCTGTCTCCTAGCTCCCTCTGGAATGTTCTAGTTGCTAGGAAGCCCAGGGTGGACAGTACCTGCACGTGCGGTGGCACAGGGTTGGAGCGTCTGGTCTGGCTCCTCAGTGGTGGCTCCAGCGTCTCGGACAGCTCCATTAGCACAGGTCTTGGCAGCCTGAAGCGTCCCAGCAGGTACGCGTCACTCTCTGCGAAGAGATCAGCGTGGTCCCTGTACTGGCGCTCCCTCCTCATTGCGCGTTCGTATCGAGCGTGATTATTCTGGACGTTACCCATAATTGTGTGTGTAAGCCTACGGTGCAGAGTTGGCCATTTAAGCATAGCGCAATTAATCACTGTTAATTGGATGCCAGGGTTCAATGTACATGATTGCTGTTCAAGTGCACCTGCAAGGTCAGGTTTATTGTCACACACAACATCATACCGGTAAGATGAGCAGTGGAATGTTTATCCACTGGCTCTTATAATGTATACAATAAGCAAATGTCCCAAACTATAAATAAGAACAACAATAAAATGATAACAGAATTAAGCTGATGTATTTATTTATTCCAAGTCATTTGCAGTCTGTGTAGTGCTATTATTTATTTTTCCGACATCAAATAACGTAATTGCTTATCGTACAAATATTGTCATATTTATTTTAATTATGATTAAGTAATTAATTCCAAGGAGGCCTGTAGAGTTGACATGAAGGAATCACTATGAGAACCAGACCCGGCGCCATGGGCGGGCATTAGGGGGCCGGGCCCGCCCACTGAGTCAGCTGTGCCCACCCTGGTAATTTTTTTTTATATTTTTTTTGGTCAATCAAAGTCAACTATCCAAATCCTTAGTCGGGGACAGCCCTAGTGGGCACTGATGTCAACAACAACACTATACTGAAGCTAGCACGGCACTCTGTGAGAATTCGTTTTCTACCCTCAAGAACGTCTTTACAGAACATCGCCTTAGTATGCTTCATCGACGCAAGGCCAATTTGAGAAGGACTTAACAAAAAAGTTCAGGAATGAGTGGAGGGACAGTGTTTTAAGAAGATTTCACTCTGTCCCCAAACACTGCTTGCCGCTCTACTAATGATGGTGAGTAGCCTGTGGAGGAATTTAGTTTGCTTTTTTATGCACCTTTTATGCAGACTTTTCAAAGATATAGAATAGAATAGAAATGTATTATCCTGAGGGAAATTTGACACTGCAAATCACTCAACATTAAACATTTAGACAGAACAAGTCACAAATAAGAATAAAAAAAACAATTTTTTGAAGAAGATGGTAACTGTCACTCTGTGCTCAGTGATGCAGTGAGGCTCAGTGATGCATTGTATAGTCTGATGGCTGTTGGAATGAAGGACTTCCTGTGCCGTTCAGTGCTGCATTTAGGGAGTGTGAGCCTATAACATGCTCCTCCTGTCAGCCAAGTCTGTGTATAGTGGGTGGGAGGGGTTTTGCCTGATGGCCTGGAGCTTAGCAAGGTTCCTCCTTGGTCTCCGCCACCCTCGCTAGAGTCCAGCTCCACCCCAACCACGCTACTGGCCTTCCTGACCATCTTATCCAGCCTGTTTGTGTCCCCTGCTCTCAGTCCGCTGCCCCAGCAGGTCTGTTATATATATATCCGTTCAGTCTGTTTTTGTATAAGTGAATGTTCTTAAGATAGAGAGAAATTAGATTTTTCAATTGCCTCTCTGCTGTTTAGTTCAGCACCGTGGGCAGCGCCAAGCAAGCCACAGCGCCGCTGTCCCAGCTGAAACGTATAAAAGGGAACCTGTGTTGAAAAACCATTGTGCCCCCCCGTGAACATTTTATGCCCCCCCATTTTTTGTTTCTGCAGCCTGGTCTGATGAGAACACAGTCTTAACCCCCTGAGGTCTAGAGTTTCTAGCTCCACCTTCTCAGAATATTCTCTTTTTTTTGTTACATAATGTAAAATTACAGATTCATACCTTCAAAATAAGCCATCAATTGTCAAATTTGAGACGATAGTTTTCAATCAATGTCCTATCAAACATTCTGGTACAGTCATTACCAATTTGCAGCAGGAGCCATTTAGATATATATATATAGATATATAATAGTATAGTAAAAATAGAGAGAGAGAGAGAGAGAGAGAGAGAGAGAGAGAGAGAGAGAGAGAGAGAGAGAGAGAGAGAGAGAGAGAGAGAGAGAGAGAGAGAGAGAGAGAGAGAGAGAGAGAGAGAGAGAGAGAGAGAGAGAGAGAGAGAGAGAGAGAGAGAGAGAGAGAGAGAAGAGAGAGAGAGAGAGAGAGAAAGAAAGAAAGAAAGAAAGAAAGAAGAAAGAAAGAAAGAAAGAAAGAAGAAAGAAAGAAAGAAAGAAAGAAAGAAAGAAAGAAAGAAAGAAAGAAAGAAAGAAGAAAGAAAGAAAGAAAGAAAGAAAGAAAGAAAGAAAGAAAGAAAGAAAGAAAGAAAGAGAAAGAAAGAAAGAAAGAAAGAAAGAGATACAGAGATATATACAGAGAGAGACATTTATAATAATTATATTATTAATTAGTTTTTTACACACACACACACTAATAACATGATCATAACTAAACCAATTTCAAATGTATCATCAAGTACAAAATAGATTTGATCGTAATATTTATGAGAATGCATGTTTTTCGCACTACAGGAGGAGTATGTCACAGTATGATGTCATAATCGAACATTCTAGAACATTTGTGTTCTATATATGCAACAATTCTCTGAGCATTTCCTGGCATTTTTTCAGAATACAACATCAATCCAGACTGGTTTGACCCTGACAGCACGTGTGGCAGCACGTGTGGCAGAGAGAGAGAGAGAGAGAGAGAGAGAGAGAGAGAGAGAGAGAGAGAGAGAGAGAGAGAGAGAGAGAGAGAGAGAGAGAGAGAAGAGAGAGATTTGGGCTCTACTGAGCCTACCTTTCTAGTTGAAACGTTGCAATTTTTACATCATGCGTAAGCTGTCAACTAACTAGACAGAAAGAAAGAAAAGAAAGAAAGAAAGAAAGAAAGAAAGAAAGAAAGAAAGAAAGAAAGAAAGAAAGAAAGAAAGAAAGAAAGAAAGAAAGAAAGAAAGAAAGAAAGAAAAGAAAGAAAGAAAGAAAGAAAAGAAAGAAAGAAAGAAAGAAGAAAGAGAGAGAGAGGGGGAGAGGGGGGGAGAGAGGGATATAGAGGAAGAGAAAGAAAGAGGGAGATACAGAGGAGAGATGGAGGGAGAGAGAGGGAGATATTGTCACCCACTGTACAAGACTGTACAAGAAATTCCTTCTGTAATGTACTGATTTCTTTTGATTTCTCTGTTTGAGAGAGAGAGTGTGTGTGTGTGTGTGTGTGCAGGGGAGTAGCTGGGGGGGGGGGGGGTTAGGATGATTCCAAGGGCCCAGCAAATGCCCCAAATTTTTTTATAGATTGGGGGCCCCACATTTTTTAATAGATTGGGGGCCCACAAATTGATTCTTTCATGGGGCCCAGAATCTCCAGCTACGTCCCTGTGAGCGCACCTTTCTACTCTAGAGAGCTGTCATCACCGTGATGACTAATTGACAATTTTCAATTAGTCAATCAATCATAAGAGTGCTCCTCAGCACTCTTAAATCTGCTCTCAGCCACGCTCAAATCTGATCTCAGGAACATTTGGGGACTCACGCTCCCAGCCCTAATATGTCTTAAATGGGCAGAAATCTGCCTAAGAGGACATTTTTGGTCGTAAATTCGTTCGGGAATGAGACCCATTGTCTATACTGTATTCCAATACTTACTTACTTATCCTCTTCGTCCCGGTTGGGGCATAAGTATTCTGTATTCCAATAAATCTTGCTTTAAACAATATTTTGTTCTTCCTTTGTTTCATTACCATGCCTAGCCAAACAATTTTTATTTGGTCTGGTCTGTCAAAACGTCCCAGTTAGCGAAACGTACTGGTAGGTGCAATATAGGCTAGGAAAATAAATATGCGCAGTATGGGCTGAACATTTTTTAACATTCAAAACATCCAATGTGGGTTTCTTCACATTTAAAAATGATTTATAAAATTTGAATTTTGAAATGATGTCCAACAAATAATGCACAATTAACTCATGATCCGGGTAGGCTACTCACAAGGAACTGTGCTGTCTGAAAGAGAATTAATCAAAGTGTAATCAATATGGGAGTAAGGACAGTGTCCATGTGAAAAATAAAGGCATTTCACATACTCTAAGGGTTACAAAATATCAAGTCTGAAATTACTTTGACATTGCAGAAGGTTAGCTTCTTTTGGGATTACAACAGTCTAATCATACAGTAGGTATATTAGTCTGTTTGTAAATCCTGTATCATCACCATTGGGGACATATACATTTAACAGCCCTGGTGTTTGAAAAAGCAAGCCTGTGACAATCAAATATCACCCATTATGTTCAGAAACAGTATTCATAGGACCAGGGTAAAGTTGGTTTCATATTGGATATTCACATATTCAACATATTATATATTTTTATCTTCAATACCTCTGTCCATTTGCATGTGGGGAAGTCAAAATATCATCTTTATTTTCATATTTTTTTTAATATATATTTGATCACCTTTTTAAATGACAATTTAAATTAAATAGCATTACAATGAAAATGCCTAGAGTTCAGAAATAAATGCTGGTTTAATTCTAGATATCCTACCTGAAATCAGTGCAAATTATGTTATATACCAACCTCATGAATGAATATGTGAGGTAGTTATATTTTCAGAAAATAAAATTAGATGATTAAGGCAAAGCATGTTCAAATGGAATGGCTTATAAACACATCATACATGCACATATCCAATAAGACTGTTTGTTTAGTCAATTTAACTCCGTTCATAACACAACAGTTTTACTATGATGACACACTAACCTCATAAATTCAGGATGAGAGATCATTCTAGATATCCTACCTCAAATCAGTGCCAATAGACCTGTCGCTAAACCACGCCCCAAAATAGAATTTGTCCAATCATATCACAGCAAAAATCTTCGCTGCAGAAAACTCGGTCAACACCAGAAAAGCCATTTGTGTACACGTACGGTGATATCGGATATGATATCTATTAACCATTGCTGCCTGGGCAGCGCAAACACTAATAAAGACCGTGCTGGAATATGACTGCCTTTTCCCGTTTAGTTTGATTAATACCCAGGGATTAAAGTTCTCCTCAATTTTATTCCAAATCGCGACGGATTTTCCGTAAATTTTCTACCTGCTGCATATGATTTCTAGAGGCATACAATCTATTTTGATGTCAGTATTGGGTAGCCTATAATTTATAAACAATAATACGAGAGCATATACAAGAACAATGAATCTCACTGCCATGTATGATGTAGCCTGCCTTTCAATACATGAACTTGAATTCCATCATGTTTGTGTGCGGGACTCACAAGGCTGTTGTCACAATGGGTGGTACCGGTACAGTAATAACAGTCTACACAATATCACGATGGACCATGCCATGTAGCCTATGTTCTATTATGACATGATCTGTGACGACAAATGTTCTAGAATGTTTGATTAAGATATCATAGTCTGACAGCATGCCTATGATCAACAAAAACGCGAACTTGAATCCCATCATCATATTTACATAGTCTGTCCACTATCTGGTGTCATTGCAATGCGTTTTTTATTCTTTCTTATACAGTAAAAAGGGGGAAGAACACTATATCGTGGGTGTTCATATGACTTGTATTCTGCTTACAGCTTCGAAATTCCACTTGTTTCGTTTAATGTAAAGCCTTTTAAATATAATCAAAACGCTCCCGTGTTTCTGCGGTCTGTGCGCAAAATAATAACGAGTTGAGCTACGCGGAGCGCAGTCAGTCAGTACACCCCGTATATTCCGATAACGCTATATAAACCATGCTGCATTCATTCTGAGAGAAAGATCTATTATTCCAAATGCTATTTATAGGGTTTTGACCATAATTACACTACTGTTGCTATTTTACAATGAACTATAATGAATTACGGTTCATACAGAACATGCCAGTGTTGAAACTAATGCACAGAAGCTCATTTCCTTGTTGTAATAATATATTCTACCAACGGGCGCCAGGTACGCATGGTCCGAGCTGTGCGTAAATATAAGCACGAAGTCAAGTTCAAGTTGAAATTGATGAATCCCACACTCTGCTTAGAAATGGTCGTACGCACGCACATATCTGTGCATAAATCACGTTGATGAATGAGGGCCCTGGACTTTTCGTTTTATCCCTGACAAGGCAAACACAAATGTTGATCTGTCAAAGTTGTTACAGTATGTTTGTTGTCAATAAAATCCACTTTGAGCTGCATTTTATGTATGAAAGATGCTCCATAAATGAACTATTATTATTATTATTATTATTATCTGTCTATGCTTAGCTAATACTCAGCTTTTTGTGTTTTTTTCACAGAATGAGGTGTGCTGGAGATGTTACTGCCCTCACAGAGACGACACAGGTCAACCCAAGACAGGACATGAGTGAAAATGAAAGAGGTCTGATTTATGTTTTTGGACTAAAGTGAGCATCATGGAATGTGTGCAGCTTTACAATCATGTAATTAACTGAATAATATCCCTCTCTCCTCATCCCTCTCTCCTCATTCACCTCCCCCTCATCCCTCTCCCCTTATCCATCACCCCTCTCTCCTCCCCTCTTACTCCAGATGAGGAGTGCCGGCCTGTGGGCACCAGGCTCCCCCAATGGAAAGTGGACATTACTAGAAAGCTAAACAGAATGCTTAAATAGGAATGTTAGAGGTTCTAGAAGGTACTACTATGACATCATCACCAACATTCCAGAATGATCGGGCATGACTAAGGTTCTAGAATATACTGCCATGACATCATCACACACGTTCCAGAATGTTCGGACGGCACTAATTTTCTAGAATGTTCCTAACAAAAGGTATGTGGGTGAATTATGTACCATTACAATCACTACAGTACTGTATAGGGATGCTCGATATTGGCTTTTTTACCGATACCGATATATGCAGGGTTTCCCCCCAAAAAAACGGAATAATTTCAGGTAACTAATAATTTCACTGGATGCATTCAAAAGGCTTTCTAAATGTAAGCATTATCTGTGCAAAATATGATAATTAAAAAAGTTAAAATTAACATTACATATATCTTGTTGTTGAATTAAACCAACATGCATACCGCTGCTGTCGGGACAAAACCTCATAACTCCATTTTTTTAATTTTTTTGTATTATATAAATCAACTCCGTAGATCATCCTCCATATGTGTGTGTGGGTTTTACAAAGTTTAAACAATGGGAAAGCATTAAACCGATCATCTGTCTAAACCTCCTAACTCTATTCACCCTCAAATCTGTGTTAGTTTTTTTCATCTGCTGAAAAGTTGGGTTTTTGGAGTTATGATGTTTTGTCCCGACAGCAGCGATACTTTTGACAATAAATAAAATAAGAATTGGTTCTTACTTGCTTGCCTGGGTAAATAAAGGTTAAATAAATGTAAATAAAAAATATATATATATTGTTATTGTTTTTTTTATTCTTTTTACCGATACCGATATTTTCCGATAACACATTTTACTGCCGGTATCGGCCGATAATATCGGACATCCCTAGTACTGTATTAAGTTTCAAAAGTAAAAGTACAGTACATATTCTATAGGGTGTTCTTGTATTTCAGTGCATTCAACCCTCGATTGACCTGAAGGTTGTTAAAGTGGTCCAGTTATGCTGCTCTGTGTCCCTCAGATTGCTGGTTTACAATGTTAAAGTACTTAATCTTCATCAACAGTTGCTGATATTGCAAATGTCAACAGACCAGGCTTATAATCCATAATGGAGGTACTAGAAGAATATAATGTTAAATTACCATAGATGTATCACAACAACACATGATATTCTTCGCTATTCCAGTTTATATCGTACATCCATTTGTGTAACTGTAAATCCATGTATATTTAAAAATAGTGGCTATTTATGTACACTTTAGTTGTGGGTTTTCTTTTCTAATCAGAGTGATCTATCTTGAGAATGTGTTGTATATGCATTTATTTATATTTATATTAAATATAACTTATACTTAGTGTTATAAGAAAAGCTATGTCCTGACCTGTACCCATTTACTGTGATTTACAGGTATTTTGGTCAATGGTAAATGGCTGTATTTATATAGCGCTTTTATCCAAAGCGCTTTACAATTTGTTTCTCACATCTTACCCATTCACTCACACATTCACACACCGACGGTGGAGGCAACCATGCAAGGTGCCAACCTGCTCATCAGTGTCTTGCTCAAGGACACTTCGACACACTGCCCGGGAGGAGCGAGAATCAAACCGGGAACCTCCGGATTACCAGACGACTGCTCTACTCCCAAGCCACTGTCGCCCCCTAGGTCTATTTTATTATTAGGTATTTTTACTTTGGTCTCTATCACTATACATTTATAGTTAGTGTAATCAATAATTTGACCTGATGTACACTAGAATGTGCAGCATACCATTCTCTGACGTCTCACCCCTTTATGGAGGAGGATTGTTGGCAAGTGACAGCTCTCACTTTTTCCCTCACACAACTGTCGGGTCTAGCTTGTATACTGCGTTGGACCACTAAACTAAATGTATCAGCAATAGTAGTAATCATGGATTATCGTCATAGTTCTTGTAATCTTCAATCAAGTCAACTGTAAGTAATGCTTGAGACGTTATCTATAGCTAATGCTTGCATCACCATGGAGGTCTAAGGTAAATGTGTATCTCATGAACATACTTTTCCACTGCATATTGTAACCCTCTCTGTCTGCTTCTAGATGAAATATTTGTGTTATCTTTAAAAAACAGGTCTATTACCTGCTGTGGTAAATCTCCAGCGGCCTAGCCCCTTTCGTGACTGGGAAGCAAGGCTGAGAGTAATTCACGGTCGGCTCTGTGTCCGAGTTTTCAAATGGGGCGTGGCTTAGCGATAGGTCTATTATGTTCTCAAACTTTTGCTCCAATCTTTAAGAAAAATATATGAAATGGTAAAAGGAACTACCATTGAAATTCAGTAGAGTTCCAAAACCAATGCTTGTGTAATTCTAGATATCCTCCCTCAATCTGTTTTATATACACATTTGACTGGTGCAAAGTGTCACAATCACGGCCCGGGCCTACCTCTGTCCCCCTCCTTCCATGCCCTTACATGGGCAGCTTCCTGCCGCAGCGTTCACACGCTGTCAACTGGCAGTAATCGACGCAGCTGATAGTGATCCGCTCATCAACCCGTTCCGATATACACTCCACGGATCCTGTCGTCCTAGTGTTAACTAGCCAACCTAGGTACGAGGACGTATCCTACCTTGCTCCTCTCTCCTAATATTGCCTATCCTTCTCTAACTTTTGTTCTCCCTGTGCCCAGGATGATCCGCTGCCGGCCTATGCTGTCTATCGGGACATTGCCCGCCAGGACGTTCCCGTGGAGAACGAAGAGTACTCCTACTTGCACATTCCGATCATTCCGTTGTTGTACATGGCCGCATGGTACCCATTGGAATAAATATCCTAAAACGCTCCACTCTCTCTCTCCCTGTGTCACTGCTATTGGGTTCAGCTACCGCAGCCGTAACAGAACACTAGGACCAATGACGAACCCAGCACCACAAGACGCTGGAGACTGGAGCCAAATCCGGTCCACCCTCCATGGGCAGGCACGCCAGTCTGGTAAAAACCAACGATGCCTTGGCTAAAACTACACAACCCCGCCATAAACTGGCCTGGTGGTTCGGTCACCAGTTGGAGCGCTCACTGCCATGCCGCATGCTTACAGTCTGCTCGGCCACCACTGGAGGTCGCCGATTCTCACGCTTCTAACGAACCCATTGACCTCTCCACTATTCTCCCAGTATATCATGACCTGGAGGCCGTGTTTTGTAAACAGCATGCCCTCTCCCTGCCACGCCATCGTCTGTACGATTGTGCCATTGACCTGCTCCCAGGAGCCCCGCTCCCCGCTAGTCGCCTGTTCAATCTCTCGCGCCCAGAGAGGGAGTCCATGGAGAAATATGTTCACGAGTCTCTAGCCTCTGGCATTATTACCCCCTCATCCTCTCTTGTCAGCGCTGGTTTCTTTTTTGTGTCTAAAAAAGATGGCTCCCTTTGCCCCTGTATTGACTACCGTGGTCTCAATAACATCACGGTCAAGAAGAAGTACCCCCTGCCATTGATAAACTCTGCTTTTGAGCCCCTGCAAGGTGCCACCGTTTTCACGAAGCTGGACCTCAGCAATGCCTATCACCTGGTCCGCATCCGGGAGGGGGACGAATGGAAGACAGCCTTCAAGACGCCCTTCGGCCACTTCGAGTACAAGGTAATGCCCTTCGGGTTGACCAACGCCCATGCTGTCTTCCAGGCCCTTGTTAATGATGTTCTCTGTGATGTCCTGAACCGCTCTGTTTTTCTTTATTTGGATGACATTCTTATTTTTTCCCGCTCGATGGAGGAACACGTCCAGAATGTCCGCCGGGTCCTCCAGCGCTTGCTGAAGAACAAATTATTCATCAAGGCGGAAAAGTGTGAGTTCCATGTCCCCTCCATCGGGTTCCTCGGCTACATAATTGAGAGCGGCCAGATCCGGGCGGACCCTGAGAAGATCAAAGCGGTGTTGGACTGGCCCAGGCCCACCAATGTGAAGCAGCTCCAACACTTCCTGGGCTTTGCAAACTTCTACCGGCACTTCATCAGGGACTACAGCCGGGTCGCCACGCTCCTCACTCAACTCACGTCGCCCTCCGTGCCCTTCGTCTGGTCCACTAAGGTGGACTCCGCCTTCTCGAAGCTGCGTAGGCGCTTCACCTCCGCGCCCATCCTCGTCCAGCTGGACACGTCGCACCATTTTGTGGTAGAAGTTGACGCCTCCAACCCCGGGGTGGGAGCGCTCCTCTCCGAGCGCTCCGCCCACGACCAGAGGCTACACCCCTTTGCCTTCCTCTCTCGCCGCCTGACCCCGGCGGAGGTCAAATATGACATTGGGAACCAGGAGCTCCTGGCGGTCAAGCTGGCCTTGGAAGAGTGGAGGCACTGGCTGGAGGGTTCTGAGATCCCCTTCCTCGTTTGGACTGACCACAAGAACCTTGCATACATCCAGACGGCCAAACGCCTGAACTCCCACCAGGCCCGTTGGGTGCTCTTCTTTGGTCGGTTCAACTTCACCCTGACCTATGTCCCGGCTCCAAGAACGTCAAGCCAGATGCCCTGTCCCGGCAATTTGTCCCTGAGGGAGGGTCTTCTCACCCAACACCATCTTCCCCCACCTGCTTGGTGGCTTCCGCCACCTGGGAGATCCAGTCCATCGTCAGAGAGGCCCAGCTCGCTCAGCCAGATCCAGGTAACGGCCCACCTAACCGGCTTTTCGTCCCCGACCTTGTCCGCTCCCAGGTGCTCTAGTGGATCCATACCTCCCGGTTCGCCTGTCATCCTGGGGTCGACCGTACCCTGTCCCTGCTGAAGCGACACTTCTGGTGGTCCTCCATGAGGGAAGACACCCGCGCCTTTGTCCTTGCCTGCACCGTCTGTGCTCGTGGGAAGTCCTCCCACCGACCGCCTGCCGGGCTCCTCCATCCACTGCCTGTTTCTGGCCGGCCCGGGTCACACGTCGCCCTGGACTTCGTCACCGGTCTGCCCCCCTCACATGGTAACACTGTCATTCTAACCATTGTTGATCGGTTCTCGAAGGCCGTTCACTTTGTTGCTCTTCCCAAACTTCCCTCTGCTTCAGAGACTGCGGACCTGATGGTGCTTCACGTCTTCCGCCTCCACGGGATCCCGGTGGACATCGTCTCCGACAGAGGGCCTCAGTTCATCTCCCAGGTCTGAAAGGCCTTCTGCCGAGCCCTGGGGGCCACGGTCAGTCGCTCCTCCGGGTACCACCTGCAGACCAATGGCCGGTCGGAGCCGGCCAACAAGGACCTGGGGTCCGCCCTCTGCTGCATCACGACCCGGGACCCCTCTGGCTGGAGTGCCTTCCTACCATGGATCAAGTACGCTCACAACTCCCTGTCCTCCGCTGCCACAGGTCAGTCCCCTTTCGAGTCTTCTCTGGGCTACCAGCCTCCACTGTTCCCTACTCAGGAGGAGATTTCAGTCCCCTCTGTGCAGGTGCACCTTCGCCGGTACAGGAGGATATGCAAGGACACCAGGGTCGCGCTGTTACACTGACCGGAATCGCAGGTTTGCCGACCGCCACCGGACCCCGGCTCCCGACTATCAACCAGGTCAGATGGTTTGGCTCTCATCCCGAGACCTTCCTCTAAAATCTGTTTCCCGGAAACGCACCCCCGTTTTGTTGGTCCCTACGAAATTCTGTCTGTCATTAACCCCTCAGTCGTCAGACTCAAGCTTCCGTCCCATATGCGCATTCACCCCTCATTCCCATGTGTCCCAGTTGAAGCCGGTGGTCTCCAGTCCTCTGTCCCCTCCAGCTCCGGAACCTCCCTCTCCGCTGATCATAGACTACCATCCTGCCTACACCGTCCGGCAGTTGCTGGATGTGCGTCGTCACGGTCGTGGCTTTCAGTACCTGGTGGACTGAGCGAAAGGCCCCAGGCGGTCAGGGTAGGGGGTCAGACCTCCAATACCATCACCCTGAGCATCGGGTCCCCCCAGGGCTGTATTCTGAGCCCCCTGCTGTACTCACTATACACACACGACTGTGTGGCCAAGTGCAGCTCCAACTCCATAGTGAAGTTTGCGGACGACACAGTGGTTGTGGGGCTGATCTCGGACAACGACGAGAAGGCCTACCGGGAGGAGGTTGAGGTACTGGAACGCTGGTGCCAGGACAACAGCCTGCTCCTGAACATTGGTAAAACCAAGGAGCTGCTCGTGGATTTTAGGAGGAGACAGCAGGAGACACACACACCACTGAGGATAAACGGGGCTACCGTGTACAGGGTGAGCAGCCTCAAATACCTGCGGGTCCACATCTCAGAGGACCTGACATGGACAACACACATAGTCTTAAAAAAGGCGAAGCAGCGCCTCTACCACCTGAGACAGTTAAGGAAGTTCAGAGTATCTGGGAAGATACTCCAGTCCTTCTACTCCGGATCTGTAGAGAGCATCTTGACTGGAAACATCACTGCCTGGTATGGCAACAGCACGGTACAGGACAAGAAGGCCCTACAGAGAGTGGTACGCTCAGCCGAGCGTACCACGGGTATTGCACTACCAACCCTGCAGGTCCTATACAACAAGAGGTGCAAATCCAGAGCCTGCAGGATAATGAAAGACCCTCACCACCCCAACAACAGCCTGTTCATGCTGCTGCGGTCAGGCAAACGCCTGCGAACACCAGTAACGAGGACAGAGATACTTAGGCTCAGCTTCTTCCCCCAGGCCATCAGAGCCTTGCACACTGAACTCTCCACGCACAAGCACACATGAGCACACACACAACACACACACACTGTACACGCTCACACACTAGCAGCCACTTTAATATGAGCACACACACACTCATGCTGCACACGCTCACACTATGGACACTTTACAGAAGGAAAGGTCACTTTAAGAATAGTATAGCTTGAGATTGTATAATATTGCATTGTATAGCAGTGTACATAAAGACCCAATGCCTCATCCGTAGCTAACAGTGTACTGCACTGCCACAGGACCTAGCATGTCCTACCATACTCTGTATATAGCTCATGTACAGATACCGATATGCCTACTTTGTTTACTTGTTTACTGCACTATGTCGCTCTATTGGTTGGACTCTTATTATTATTACTTGTATTATGCACATCGTTGCGGGCGAGACCCCCCGCATTTCACTGTATACCTGTATGCCGTGACAAATAAAACTCTTGTATCTTGTATCTTGACTGGGAGGGCTATGGCCTGAAGGAGCGCAGCTGGGTTTCCCGCCAGCTGATCCTGGATCCTGCCCTCATCCGGGACTTCCATCGGGCCAACCCTGACAAGCCTGGAGGGTCGCCGGGAGGCGCCCGTAGAGGGGGGGGGGTCCTGTCACAATCATGGCCCGGGCCTACCTCTGTCCCCCTCCTTCTGTGCCTTTTCATGGGCAGCTTCCTGCCGCAGCGTTCACACGCTGTCAACTGGCAGCAATCGACGCAGCTGAGAGTGATCCGCTCATCAACCTGTTCCGATATACACTCCACGGATCCTGTCGCCCATCGTCCTAGTGTTAACTAGCCACCTAGGTACGAGGACGTCAGGGGCGGGGCTAGGGGGTGGCTACTTGGGCTCAAGCCCTGAATGTTTTCTGAAAAGCCACGAATCTATTTAAAAAAAAGTAAAAAAAAAAAAAAAAACATTATTATTATTATTTTTTTTTGTTTTGCCAATTAATCAGTGTTACATGAAAATATGTTTGCACCAGATTTAGCAGAAGCTAATTTCCAGCTGTAGTCTATCCAGCTGCTAACTGTATTTGAGTGAGTTAAGTCTTGGTGTTATGGTAGTGTCACAAACAGGTAATTTATGACAAATAGGGAGTCCACACGTGATAACAATTTAACAAAAAAATATTTATTTAAACCTATCTAAACAAACAGCATAAGCACATGAACAATGAAATGTTTTGTATTAGAATCAGTGGTGAGTGCAGTGTGTGGATGAGTGAGTAAGTATGCTGTGGTGTGTGTTTGGTGTAAGTATCAGTGCTATAATATGTCAAAGGATGCAGCTTGGGTGTTGGTACAACCTGTGCCTGGGAGTGGAGAAAGCAGACAGAGAGGGAATTAGACAGAGACACATATATTCAGGTGCAGGCAGCTCTGCTCTGCACAGGTGAGTCTCATACAGTTAACGAGCCACCCACTCCACCATGCTTCCTGGTGAGTCAACAGACTCTCCATTAGCAGGTAGAGTGGGGGTCGTCACACCCTCCCCCTAAAGAAAAGGGTTCTTCCCTATTAACAAATTACATATTTATATACAAGTGACTAACCAAACTAAAATCAATACATAAACTCAAGTAACACAACATTTTGTCCCCTATATTCAAATCAAAATAAACATTGTTTCACCCTTCACCCATTCCCCTCACCATCCTGCCTCCGCTCTCAGCAACATAGGGCCCTAAGAAGCTATTTAAGAGAGCAGGAGACAGTAGGGATTGGGGAACAGATAGAGAGAGGCAAAACAAGGTATCCTCATGGGACCAACATAGGGTATGCGGGACAATGCGTCCGCAATCACATTCTGATACCCTTTAATGTGACGAATGTCCAAAGAATAGGGCTGTAAAAACAAAGCCCACCTCATCAACCTCTGGTTGGGATTTTGGAGGGACTTTAAAAAGGTCAAAGGATTATGATCCGTGTACGCCACCAGGGGAGTCACCCCTGACCCCAGATACATGTCAAAATGTTGGAGTGCCCAAATCAGTGATAACGCCTCCTTCTCGATAACTGAGTAGTTAAGTTGATAGGTGTTAAATTTCCTCAAGAAGAAGGCCACCGATTTATCCACCCCATGCACATCCGCCTGCAGGAGGACTGCCCCTGCCCCCACGTTGGAGGCATCCACCTGTAATGAAAAGGAGTAATTTAAACGTGGAGCAGTTAACACAGGTTCAGAGCACAATAGGGCCTTCACATTTTCAAATGCCACTTGGCATCTGCCTGACCAGACATACTGGGAGTCCTTCCTCAACAAGTTAGTCAACGGCTCTACTACGGATGAGAAGTTGCGACAAAAACTCCGATAATAGCCCACTAAACCCAAACAACAAACACCCCCAAGAACAAATCACGTGCTAACTCCCAACACTGGCATACAAACAATTAGGCTACAAACAAACACTAGCCAACAGGCTACAAATACTAGCTGCAAACCCACAGGTCACAGACACTAGCCCAATTAAGCAGCCTAAACAAAACAGCCCTCCTGTACTCAGACAGAGCGCAAACAAATTGTCCCCATTGGAACCCAAATACAAATGCCAGCCAAATTACACAACACCAAATGCTAACCAAACTACAAATACCAAATGCTAGCATGAATCCAACCAAAAATTCAACCACACTAGGCCAAATACAAACAAATACACCAACTCCTACAAAAAGGCCCTACAAACGGACTGAGCCCCCAATTTGTCACAAACAGGTAATTTATGACAAATAGGGAGTCCACACGTGATAACAATTTAACAAAAAATTATTTATTTAAACCTATCTAAACAAACAACAGCATAAGCACATGAAATGTTTTGTATTAGAATCAGTGGTGAGTGCAGTGTGTGGATGAGTGAGTAAGTATGCTGTGGTGTGTGTTTGGTGTAAGTATCAGTGCTATAATATGTCAAAGGATGCAGCTTGGGTGTTGGTACAACCTGTGCCTGGGAGTGGAGAAAGCAGAAAGAGAGGGAATTAGACAGAGACACATATATTCAGGTGCAGGCAGCTCTGCTCTGCACAGGTGAGTCTCATACAGTTAACGAGCCACCCACTCCACCATGCTTCCTGGTGAGTCAACAGACTCTCCATTAGCAGGTAGAGTGGGGGTCGTCACAGTAGACTCAGACCTAAGCTTTAAAGGCCAACTTGCAGGTTAAACCCTACTCTTCAATTATGGGTAGTTTACATCATTGGTATTGTCGTGAATTTATCAAAATAAAACATGAAAATAGCAACTGAAATGTACAAAATAATATTAGATGAAATTGCTGATTTGACAGAAGGAGCAGGAAACACCATGTTGGTTATCTCTGTGGCACCAGGCGTAAAGAGGTTGAGACAGTGACTCCCCCGACCAGGTGCCGGACCATTAAGGTCATAAACTGACCCCTCAAGACCAGGTGGTGAGATGGGCAGGAAGGAGTGGTATTTACTTTTAGCTAAAGAAGAACAAAAGCTTACTTTGGGTGACCCATTTCCCCCACGGGACCTATTTGGTAAGAGACTAAAGAGGAAGGAGATAATTATCTTTTAGAACAGGAACTTAAAATACAGTTGAGGTCAAAGGTTTATTTACACTAGCTAAGCAATTTCAGGTTACGACACGGCAGCTGCTCAAGAAGACTAAGGCCCAGAGGTCAGAAAGGAAACACCAGACCTGTTGGAATCTCCCTTACACATCAGATTTGACTGACTTTAGGCAGAATGCCCCCAGTTAACATTTAACTCCAACTAGACGGTTTTTAGACCTTAAGGAAATAGATAAAACTAATGGCTTTGTCAGAGAGATTAGTTAGATGTCCTTAGAAAACAGTGCAATCCATAAATGTACTAAAAGGGAGCTGTCATACCAAATCACCTTAGATAAATAGGTTTGGCAGGCATGAAAAGTTGACAATAAGTGAACCAAATACAAAGACATCGTTTGTAAATTAATGTTAATACTGAACAAAATACTTAGTGATCAAATAGAGCTACAAACTAGATTACAGATTACTTTAGAATAGATAATACAAACAGTAGGATATAACATTAAATAATTTAATCAAATAAAGTAAAATGTGGACAGAACTGAAGAAAATACTGTTAGTCACTATTTAGACAATAAAGAATAGAATATCTTAATGCTACAAGATAAAACTATACAGTATTGGTCAATGGTTAATCAAGGACCAAGTATTCTATTTTCTGTTGAAGGACGTATATGCTATTATCTGTGCACGGAGAGCCAGTCGGAGTCTCCCCAATTTAGACTGTGTAAACATTGTGTCACAAGAACAGGAGGACGTGACACTCACTGAAAATTCCTACTAGAAGGAATTTGGCCAATGGGGAAGCCCGATTGCGGGGTGACGTCACCTGACAGGCAGGGGAAAGGTCTTTTCTATCTCATTAAAAGGGCAGGCGAGGAGACACAGGGGATCCTGGAGATGGACTGAGACACAGACCTGAAGCGAGACAGACAGACCTGGAGACCTGGAGAGGAGGAGAGCGCTGGAGGTAGACGGAGAAACCAGAGACTCGAGAGCCGAGCCAGAGACGCACAGAGCAATGGACCCAGACGATGATAGATGATCGCCTAGCAGCAGGGGAGCCAGACTCCACCGAGCGTAGACGAAACCAAGCGCTCCCAAACCGCCGAGGATCCGAAAGCAAGGTTGCCCTGGCTACCAGCAACCACTCAGAGAGGACTCGTGTTGTCATGGACAACCTGAGACAGAGACAACAACACCACCACCGGAGAAGAACGCTCTGATCGGCCCCAGCTGATCAGATAATGGACAAAACTGCCACACCAAAGAGACGATTAGATTACAGTAAAGATCTTGTACTTGTTTGATTCATAGCTGTGGTTTATTGAGAAATGGAAATAAACACTGCAGTTTGTTTGATTAGACCACCTCGTCAGCGTTTTTCCTTAATAGAACCGAACACCAGAAAATACAAAACAATGCAGAGGAGAAGGGTAAAAGACTATACGATCACAGATCATATATAAATGGAGTGAAAGATACTTCAATTGGTCCGTGACCCGTGCTGTATTCGACCAAAGCCGGTTAAAGGCGACGAAAAGCTACTTCTGGAAAATGGACAGAGAGATTCTCGCCCTCATCGACGCCTCTGCGACGGATTGACCCTTCACCTCTTCAGCCGAGGACAGCGAGTTTGAAGGTAAGTAATAAAGACGCATTTAAAAATTGGTAGAGGTCGAGCGGTCTCAAATTGGGGTGTTGCTATAGGTAAAAGTGAATGATGTAATGGACCAGGAAAATTTTGGTGTCGGTAGGCACCGGAGACCAGGATTCACGACCTATTGTCTCTGGTTTCGGCCGCACACCAACGCAGCACTTAAGGTTAGGGTATTGAGGGGTGTTCGGTTAGAATGCCTAAGATTGGTACAATGCCATATGTGGTAGGACTAGTCTAGGTAGGATCGATACTAATCTAATGAAGAAAAGGGGCGCAATCCGAGTGAACGGTACAGTAGTGAGGCGAAAGGGGAAGTGTTTATAAGCAACTATGGAGCTATAAATAAGGAATTGTTCAGGGAAACAATTGAAGGTCTGGGGATAAGTGACGTTTTTGGTTGATGAACGGGTTAAATGAGGCACTGTTTTCACTCGTCAGAACCGGGCCTGGTCTGGGAAACGGCTGACGGAGGAACAAGAGTACCATTGTGGATTTTCAAGCCTTTCATCGAACAGTATTGTGACTACCAGTAAAGAGAGGATATAGATGTCTGTATTTAGTTCAGATCGCGCACAGCCGAGGGTTGGGTTCGCTCCAGTTTGCTTAGCGAGTTAGGAGCCCACTTAGAATCGATACGCTGAACAATGGACTTTTGGAAGACGTTCCATAGGCGAATTGTCGAGACAAATCCGACGTCATTTAGGCTCAGATTGGCTATGGTCCAGATCTGAAGAACATCAAACTCGTGGAGGAATGAGGAAAGTAGGAAATATGGAAATGATGGTTAAACAAACGATTTGGCCATATAAACCTCCAATTCAAGCCGGCAAGAGGCGCTACAAAAACTCTCCACGAGCTACTATACATGAATGGAGTGGGTTTCTCGGGGTATAGCAAGGCGGATTTACTAGAACTCGGTAGATGTATGAAGCACTTTGAAAGAAGGAACTGCGCTTGTGATTAGACCATAGGAAAGAATTGTGTGAAATGGGCGAGGTAGGAAATGCGCTTAGAATGAATGTGGCCAAATGAATAGTATGCTTATGAATAGGACATTGTTTTGCTAAGTATATATGTTGGGATGGATGTCTGTTAGAAGCTATGAGTGAATGCCAATGTATTTTTGTATTATTATGAAACGCTGGTGACCAAGACGGCAGCGGAGAAACCAGAACACTGTCCGTGGGATGGGGCATTTATTTAGCTGGCTCCGTTAGCCGCGGGACGACAGTAGTAACGTATGGACGCTGTGTTGCGATATCGAGTGAATTGAGTGAATGGCAAGAGTGATGGAACAAAAATGATGTGTGAAGTTCGTTGACATTTTTTGAATCGGTGGTATTAAGGTCTAAATTTAATGTAGTGGTATCAAAATAAACTGAGTTTTGGGAGCTGATGACGTCACTAGGAACGTCTAGGCTTTTGGGAGCGTTGGATTGAAAATACTGTGTATTTCGGCCAGGCGGGGCCAAACGGGCGAGCGAACTAGAATAAAGATAATGATATATGTTCTGTAAACTGGGGCTAAATAGGATTAAAGTTATGTTGCGGGGTATAACAGGGTTGTGCAGACGTCGCGATGTGTTGTGCCGCTCGGATCAACAGGATAATGGGCCATATAGGAGAAGATAAGGTGGTGGCTAAACTGGGCTAACGAAGCTAGCAGTACTGAGCTAACGAAGCTAAAATGCTAAGCTACCTGTGCTAACAATGTAGCATGATTGAACTCTCGGGGAATATCGCGTGTTGCTACTATTGGTGGCTGGCACGGGACTTTAGGGAGGCGCGGACAGGAACTTCCGGTATAGAGGGGTTCTGGGGATTGTGGTTTATAATTGAGGTGAGACGTCGAGTGACGTCGTGTGGTGTTGTGCTGCGTGATGACGCACATGTGGGGGAGGGTGAGGGCGCCTCCTGCAGGACGTTGTGAGTACTGGGGTACGATAGTGGTGAGGTACTAAACATTACGGCAGGGGGCGGCGTTGCCTCTTTGATTGTTACACCTCTCCTTCACATGTAAACGGGGAGCCGTAGCGGACTTTGTAGTTTTTATAGGTTTTTTTTGGTTTTAGGGTGGCAACCATCTTTGGTAATTTGTAGTTATTTTTATCGGTTTTTCCAGTTTTTGATGACGAATGTATATACTTGTTTAGTTATCGATCTATATTTGTTGTGGGCCCAATATGATGGCGCTAGTGGGGTAGAAATGTGATGGATGTGTGGAGTATGTTTGTAACTTTAGATAGGGTAGTTTGTTCCAATAATAGGCAGCTGATGAGTGTCTGGTGTGGTTGGAACGTGTAGACGGTAGGTGTCAGTCTGCGCATGCGCGACACAGTCGGTAAGGCAGTGGACAGGGAAGGGCTATAGGGGGCGATGTTGGTCAAGACTAGTTGGAGTGAAACAGCGACGTGGTGTGCTGTCAGACGGGACTTGCGTGAACCCCCCCCTTTCTCCTCTGTCTCTTCCTCCCTCTCTCACACTCTCCCCTCCCTGCCTTCCTCCCTCCCTCCCTCCTTCCCTGCCTCTCTCTATCCCTCTCTCCCTTCATCCCTCTCTCCTTCCCTGCCTCTCTCACTCTCCCCTCCCTCTCTCCCTCCCTCCCTCCCTGCCTTCCTCCCTCCCTCCCTCCCTCCTTCCCTGCCTCTCTCTATCGATCCCTCTCTCCCTTCATCCCTCTCTCCTTCCCTGCCTCTCTCACTCTCCCCTCCCTCCCTGCCTTCCTCCCTCCCTCCCTCCCTCCTTCCCTGCCTCTCGCCTCTCTATCCCTCTCTCCCAGCTTGACTTTGTTGAAGTGACAGGTTCTCAAAAGGAGATTTAGTCAAGGTAGATTGCCGTTATGGTAAGGCTTAAAGCATTGGTATTAATGTAGTGTTCACTTTCTAAATTAGGATTACATGGGAGGCCCCCCCCGTTCCTTTTCCTTCTGTATGTCTCTCTCTCTCCCTTCTTCCCACTCTCTCTCCCTTGTGTCCCCCCCCTCCTCCCTCCCGCTGTCTAATTCCTTCTGTCTGTCTTTCCCTCTCCCTCTCTCTCCCTCTATCTCTCTCTCCCTCCCGGTATCTCCCCCTCCCATATCCCTAGCTCCCTGCTTAATACTGTTGGGCTGCCAGGTTTGCATAGGTGTTTTATTCAGGTTGTAGCGCCCCGGCAGTAAGATTTAAAGTATAGTGTTAGATATTAGGAACTCCATGCAGACTCTTTTAGTCTGATTAAAGTAGGGGTTGATTTAAGTTAAAGTTGGCAGCAGATGCTGAAGATAGTTTGAAGTCCTGTGGGTTAACTGGACCAGGCGATACGGTAAAGTCTGCTAATTAAGTATAGAAGGTTTTTGTTAAAGTTAGTGTTGAATTGAGAGCCCCCCAACCCCCCCCCCCCTTTCCTCCGTCCCTGTATCCCTCTCCCCCTCACTCCCTTTTCTCTTCCCTCCGCCCCCCCCCCCCCCTCTGTCTCTCCTTGTATTTCTCCCTGTGATTCTCCATCCCTCCCTTCTTTTCTCCACGTGTGCCCCCCCTCAATGGCTTGCCTGAGAATGGTTTGTGGGTAGGCTGCAGGCCATTGCTGGGTTGGGTGGTGGACCCGTCTGTTGGGGTCCTTGGAAGCAGGGTTAGCTTTGTGGCATGTTGTGTGTTATTGGGTTGGGTGTTTATTTGAGCTGCGTTGTTATTGTGTATGTGAAGTAGGTACCGGATGAGCGCTGGCCTGTCTAGGTGCGGGTGATGGTAGGATGAGTTGTGATATTCTTTGAGAAAAGGAGCTTGGGGTGTTTCCGTTCAGGTTCGAAACTGAAGGGTAGAACGCTTTGGGCTGTGGGATGGCGGTTCTTTGTGAATTCAAGGATCTGGGAGGATATTGCAGTAGGTGTAGTGCTGGTGTCCATGAGTTTAATAACATGAACAACTGGGCTATATGACGGTCAGGGTTTTAGTGATCTAAGTTGCTAAAAATGTATTGTTTTCCCTTGATGGTAGTTGGAAGCAGTGACAACAATAAAGGATTTTTTTTAGTATTGTGAGGGGGAAGTGAAAGTGTGTAAGAATGTAAGTGGGTAAGAGTGTAAGCGAAGAGTGTGAATGTATAAATGAAATTGATGTGGTATGAAAGGTGTAAGGCAAAGTTAAAATTACATTTATATTTAGTCAATACGCTAAGCGGTCATTTAAAGTATGAAATAAGATCAGAATGAACGGATTCATCAAAGCAAAAAGAAATTGGAACAGATGGCTAATCAGGTTTACCAAGATTATTAGACAATTGATAGGCGGTGTGGGACTAATGATTATGTTCCCCAGAGAATCAGGTGAAGAAAACACACAGGTACCAAGGTACCCATGTACATGTCAAAATACTTCCCAAAGGTCAGTGAATACCACGATCACAACACCAGAGGTAGCTCCACAAATCATGTTAAACCCAGATTCGGCTCAAATAAGGGACTAAACACATTTCGCAATTATGCCACATCAATGTGGAACGCCCTACCCAAAGCTGTAAAGGAATGTGGATCACTACCCACTTTCAAAACCTCTCTCAAGGGACACCTACGGGAGACTGTAATTCAACACTGGACCCTGTAAATATCCTAACCCAACCCCCTCCAATGTACAGTAATTTACCTAGTATGGTTTTGTCAATAGTCCAATGTACAATTTTGTTTGTTTGTACAGTGTCTCCCCCCCCCCCCCCTCGATGTACAGTTTTGCTTGTTTATACAGTGTGCCCCCCCCCCCCAACCACCTCCAATGTAGATTACCCAGTATGGTTGTCAATATCCCAGTGTACCCAACCCCCCCCACCCAACCTCCTCCAATGTACAGTTTCTACGTCAAATGTATATACTCCCTTTTCCTGACTCCTTCTGTATCACAAACAGTACTGTATTTGCAAATCTGGTATGTCATAAATGTATAGATGTAGCAGTACTGACTATCTGTATGTCATGTATGTCATATATGTCCTGATGAATTGAAAATGGGGGACCCTGATGTAAACAAGACGAAAGTCTTTCTCTGGTCTGCATCCCCTTAACAATTGTGTGTATTGAGCTGTACTGTATTGTACCCATTCTGCAATCTGTTAATAAAGTTTTCAACCAATCAATTCAATCAATCAATCAATCAATCAATCAAACAGGGGATTGGAACCTCCAGTTTTTCCTGTTGGAGGAACGGACAAAAACAAGCTAAGCTGTATCGTTATATTCAAACAGATCACACCAAATCTCTCTAAAAATATTAGTATAGTGTTGCCCGACATTTCCAATGCATAACAAACTAGTGGAAATGACAAGGGAAATGCCACTGATGTTAAGTATGTGTGCTTTTGCTTTCTTTCTGCACAGGTGCTCGGCAGGACAGTTGGGGCTCTGACGATTTCGATAACCAACTGGGGAAACGGCTATATAAGCCTTGGTATAAGTATGAATGATAAGCCAGTTATCAATCCTTGTCTGCACAGTAAAAATGTGTAAAAATGTGTGGAGTGGCCAATACTGCCACGGAGACGGGGGACCGACAACAGGTATGGACATAAACATGAGAGATTGTCTCAGCCCTCAAGTGCCCCATGCCCAGATCTTCCCCGGAGCCAGAGCCAAGATGAGAGGCGGGGCCCAGAGACGGGAAGTCAGACCGCCAGCGCCGAGATGGAAGAAGGGGGGCAGATCTACAAGCAAAGGAGAGCGTTTATAGAAGCGTTCGAACGACATGAGGTGGTTCATCGAGACTTGAGGAAGACAGAGCGGGCGTTTGGTCAAGCCGCACACGAGATGCAGAGACTGGAGCAAGAACTGGCTAAAAAGAATGACCTGTTGAGTGGTACAGTTTGTGATGTCATGCTTCGGGCGTCAGACCTAGGCCGCCGTGATCAAGGAGTGCCCTGTGCTCCGTTGCCCGGACAGGGAACTGGGCCGCGACAGGGTAAACAGAACCGCAGGAGGGGTGAGTTTCCAGGCCCCTCCCAACAAGAAAAGGCCCGAGGAGGGGCAGCAGAAAAGGACAGGTATGCCCCTCTCTCCTCCAGGCAACAGGACATGCAACCAGAGGACCGGAAAAGGGTGGTCCTGGCGGGAGCTGTGGGATGCCAGCCGAGAGACTGCTGGAGTCGTGGTAAACTGGGACCGCCTGGATGGCCGGCGTCGGCTGAGTGCTGGAATTGTGGGGAGATCGGCCATCTCGCTCGATCATGTGGTAAAGGGTGGCGGGCTCAGCAAGGGTCCAATAGACAGCGAGAGTCTAACGGACAGCATGAGTTCATCAAAAAAAAGACCTGCTGGACTTGCGGAATGTTGGGTCATTCTCAGAAGGAGTGTAAAGAGGTTGTGTCTGCAAAGGTCATAGAATAAGAGCGAAGCGGGAATGCACAAACAAAGCCTTTAAGTGCTCGAGGAATTAGAGTTATTAATAAATTAAAGTGGAGAATGCGACTGGTTAGAATAAAAATAGAAACGATGATACATATATAGGTTAAAAGGTTTGGTTAGGTGTGCAAGTTGCTAAAACGGTTTGGAAGACTAACAAGGGTAAGTTGGGGCTGTAGAGGGGTGAAGTAACTGGAGATTGCATGGGCTAATCGTACTAACAAAAATGATGGTTTTAAACAGGAACAATGGAACATTTTTAATATTAGACAGAGTTAAAAACAAAGGACTATTTATAGTAGTGATTATACTTACTTGATCCAAGGGTGGTCAAGGAGACTTAAAAAAAAATATATATATATATATTATTATTTCATTACTTTTTTATTTCTTTTTGGATTTTTAATTTTTCTGTCTTAGTTTTTATGGGGGTAATTATGCCTCTAGATGATAGTATAATTCTGTTGGATGGGTGTGTAGCATGAAGGCACTCACAAATTTTTTTTATTTGGAATTTTCTTTGTTTTTGTTTTAACACTGTTTTGTTTAGGAACTGGCTGGCTGGGAGGATCTCTCGCCGGTCAGGGATAGCAGGTGGTGGTGACACAGCGAGACTGGTAGGAAGTCTGATATAATGAGCTGGAAACTGAGAGTGGACGAGAGCTGGTTCATGGTTTGTTTTCCGCTCATTGAGAGTCCAGATGTAGAATCTGGGGGGTTGTGTCACGTTTTGGGGTTTGGTAAGTGTTGGGGAAACGTGTTTTTCTGTCTATAGGTAAGCTCTGTAGGTTTTTGGTCGAAATTGGCCAAATAGTTTTCATGTAGGGTGCAGACATGTGAATTTGATAATTGACTTATGGGAGACTCTGCACCGGCTTGTTGAAGGCTGGCGGAGTGTGTGGGATGTGTGTTTAAAGGGACTGTGGTTTGTTGCCATGCACATAGGTTCTGTTGGTGATTGGCCTCGTCTAGAGCTGGCTGTCCGGACCGAGGAGGCTGTCTGGAAACAAGGTATTGATAGTGAAATAAAATGGTTATTCCACTCTCAAAGGGTGGAGGTAGTATTGTGTTGAACTTGATATATTTGATCTAGTAAAATAGTACAGCACAAAAACAAATGAGACAAAGGTGATTTGATTGAATGTTAACATAACTAATTTGGAGAAAAAAGTATTGTCAAATGCAGAACAGTAAATATGTATCTGTGCGAAAAAATGAGACCTTCCAATCTATTGTGTGTTTGTAAATAACAATCCAAAATGCAAAAAAAGGACATAGGGAAAATCGGAGCAGTACCAAGAACTGCATACAACAAAGAAGAGGCTGTGGTTAGCACAAAATACAACAAGAAGAAAAACAGTCAAAACAAGTTAGCAGTGAAGACCTCAGGAGGTTTGGAATAGGGATAACTGACTGGGATGAAAGTGAAGAATAATTGAGGCCTCAGTGGTCTTTTCAAGGAGAAGAGATGATTTATGTTTGCTTGTTTGAATTTCCCTCAATGTTTAGAGTGTTAATCTTTTATTGGTATGATGTATTAATCTTTTCTTGCAGAGTCAATTACACAAAACAGACACATTGAAGCTAATTACATGGATAATGTATAGTCATAATTAAAAAAGCTGATAATGGTACGATGTTCTTTTTGTATAAAGAAACGGACCTAGACTGGATGTTGTATTAATAACTGATAATATGTATAACTGTGCAAGAAGAAAAGGTAGGTGAAATGATGAATTTTGTAACTGTACAGATGGAAAGGGGTTTGGTAGTTCGATTTGTGTAAATTTTGTATTTTTTTGAAATTTTGGAAAATATTAGCAAAAATGGTAATTATGGTTTTAACATGTTTAATTTAGAACATTGGTGCTATATAGTGGGTTATTAAACCCACTAAGGGTGGATTGTCGTGAATTTATCAAAATAAAACATGAAAATAGCAACTGAAATGTACAAAATAATATTAGATGAAATTGCTGATTTGACAGAAGGAGCAGGAAACACCATGTTGGTTATCTCTGTGGCACCAGGCGTAAAGAGGTTGAGACAGTGACTCCCCCGACCAGGTGCCGGACCATTAAGGTCATAAACTGACCCCTCAAGACCAGGTGGTGAGATGGGCAGGAAGGAGTGGTATTTACTTTTAGCTAAAGAAGAACAAAAGCTTACTTTGGGTGACCCATTTCCCCCACGGGACCTATTTGGTAAGAGACTAAAGAGGAAGGAGATAATTATCTTTTAGAACAGGAACTTAAAATACAGTTGAGGTCAAAGGTTTATTTACACTAGCTAAGCAATTTCAGGTTACGACACGGCAGCTGCTCAAGAAGACTAAGGCCCAGAGGTCAGAAAGGAAACACCAGACCCGTTGGAATCTCCCTTACACATCAGATTTGACTGACTTTAGGCAGAATGCCCCCAGTTACACATTTAACTCCAATAGATAGACTAGACGGTTTTTAGACCGTAAGGAAATAGATAAAACTAATGGCTTTGTCAGAGAGATTAGTTAGATGTCCTTAGAAAACAGTGCAATCCATAAATGTACTAAAAGGGAGCTGTCATACCAAATCACCTTAGATAAATAGGTTTGGCAGGCATGAAAAGTTGACAATAAGTGAACCAAATACAAAGACATTGTTTGTAAATTAATGTTAATACTGAACAAAATATTTAGTGATCAAATAGAGCTACAAACTAGATTACAGATTACTTTAGAATAGATAATACAAACAGTAGGATATAACATTAAATAATTTAATCAAATAAAGTAAAATGTGGACAGAACTGAAGAAAAGACTGTTAGTCACTATTTAGACAATAAAGAATAGAATCTCTTAATGCTACAAGATAAAACTATACAGTATTGGTCAATGGTTAATCAAGGACCAAGTATTCTATTTTCTGTTGAAGGACGTATATGCTATTATCTGTGCACGGAGAGCCAGTCGGAGTCTCCCCAATTTAGACTGTGTAAACATTGTGTCACAAGAACAGGAGGACGTGTCACTCACTGAAAATTCCTACTAGAAGGAATTTGGCCAATGGGGAAGCCCGATTGCGGGGTGACGTCACCTGACAGGCAGGGGAAAGGTCTTTTCTATCTCATTAAAAGGGCAGGCGAGGAGACACAGAGGATCCTGGAGATGGACTGAGACACAGACCTGAAGCGAGACAGACAGACCTGGAGACCTGGAGAGGAGGAGAGCGCTGGAGGTAGACGGAGAAACCAGAGACTCGAGAGCCGAGCCAGAGATGCACAGAGCAATGGACCCAGACGATGATAGACGATCGCCTAGCAGCAGGGGAGCCAGACTCCACCGAGCGTAGACGAAACCAAGCGCTCCCAAACCGCCGAGGATCCGAAAGCAAGGTTGCCCTGGCGACCAGCAACCACTCAGAGAGGACTCGTGTTGTCATGGACAACCTGAGACAGAGACAACAACACCACCACCGGAGAAGAACGCTCTGATCGGCCCCAGCTGATCAGATAATGGACAAAACTGCCACACCAAAGAGACGATTAGATTACAGTAAAGATATTGTACTTGTTTGATTCATAGCTGTGGTTTATTGAGAAATGGAAATAAACACTGCAGTTTGTTTGATTATACCACCTCGTCAGCGTTTTTCCTTAATAGAACCGAACACCAGAAAATACAAAACAATGCAGAGGAGAAGGGTAAAAGACTATACGATCACAGATCATATATAAATGGAGTGAAAGATACTTCAGTATCTAATTTCATTATTTATTTTTTTCCATTTGACGCCGGAAATGCCACTCAGAAAGGGTTAAAAAGCTCCACGCACAAATAACATGCACGGACGAAATCAAAAAGCTTATCAGACGCTAGCAGGGCCGTGACGTCACTCCAGGTAACTTTCCCTACTTCTGATCTACTACAATGGAGTTTGACGAGTGCAGAAAGCTATTTCCTTGATCCAAATGGACGCCTTACAAGACGCTAATGGGTTTAATCATCTGAGACTTTGATGGACCAGCTACAACTGGTTGAAACAAGGTAGTTATAAGGTTTTTAATGTCGTAAAAAAAGAACTACATGTACCACTAGGCAGCCTGTTGTTCAGTACAGCAGCGCTACTGGTCTGTGGGCTGTCGCCTTATCCCCGGGTCATAGTATCAAGCTGGCAATATGGCTCTGGCTAACGTTACCCCGCTAACGTTAGCATTATGTCTACTGTCGTGCATGTAAAAGAGTTTTGGGAACGAGTAAAATGTGCAGGTCCTCTTCTCAGACCTGTGGGGCAAAGCACTGCACACGCATCATGCCGGCTAGCAGTAGCCCCCTCGGATAGCAGTCGGTGCATCACAGTCACAAAAGGGGCTACCACGATAGCTATTAGCTAGCTAACGTTAACGTTACAAGCTCAAACACCTTATAACTACTACTATTGTCGTGTCCATAAGTTCCCTGGCAAAATACTTGTGAGGACAAAGGTATACAAAGAGGAGAGAACCATTTTAAATCGGGCCATGTTAGGAGTGTCGAGAATGCTGGCTACCAAGCTAGCTAACTTAGCTACTAACTTACACACAATATGTACAACGACACAATGATTTACATTATTACAAATATGGTAACGTGGTTGTGGCTTTTACAAATAGTGGTTAGCCTTAGAGATGAATGGCTATGATCACGGAGCAATAGTGTTAGGTGAAACAGAGACTAGCTCTTCGGCTAGTAGTAGCAAGGCTCTCTGCTTCCTGCCACTACCTGCCTGTGACTGTCAGAGCCCCCTGCTGCCCTGCACCTGGTGTGACGTCATCATTAAGATGACACACGCACGCTATGAACCATGGATTAAAATATGCATGTGCGTGGAGGTTGTGGTTTGGTCGACAACCTGCAAGTTGGCCTTTAAATCACAATCAACAAGTTGACAAAAACATAATTCTTCCACCTTATAAACATAGCTAAAGTATGGCCATTTATAAATCAAAAGGATGCTGAAAACCAGATCCATGCCTTTATCTCAAGCCGACTCGACTACTGTAATGCACTCCTTACCGGCATCCCGAAAAAATACGATGATAACTATTTTATTGCAATGCACTATTGCATTATTTTATTCTATTTTACTAACTATTTTATTGCACTGCACTATTTTACTTTGTATCAGTGATAATCAAACCGTAAACAAAGATGCATATTAACACTTTCAGCGCCAGATGGCGCTGTTTACTGTTACTGTTGAAAGGCCAGCGCATTTTAACATGGGGATACGTGGCTGTGTTTGCAGGCCTAAAGCTACAGTATATTATATATTATAGCTATGGATCTAATAATATAGTCGATTGTCATTGAGTTTCTTCCGGTCAAGATGCAAAAAACAGATAATTTTTCCATCCATACATTTCCGTTTTATACCGTCGTGAATATGAGTGTAGTTTCAGGGTGGTCTGGTGTCATTTCCAAAATGACAGACACCAAGCCACATCGTTTCAAATGGAGTGCAATAGCGGCCGCAAGGTGTTAGGCGGCGGTATTGGACTTTTGAGATCTCAGACCCATCCCCAGTGATAACACAGGCTGCCGGCATGTCTTTATGAATGGAAATATCGAATAAAAGAAACAACGATGAAAACCGACTATACTCTGGTTTTCGGGGGTCCTGGCGCTCAACGTTCGGCGAGTTAACCCTAGATCTTAGATCCTTATATGAAAAACGATGTGATTTAATGTTCTATGTCTTACCTTGACTTTGTCTATTTTACTGCTATCTATTTTATGCTTTATGTCTGCACTTTATGCATTGCTCTTGATCTGCCAATGTTGTGCTCATTTTATGCCTGTCTTTTTGTACTACTGTGAAGCACTTTGAGCTGCAATTCTTGTATGAAAGGTGCTATACAAACCCAGTGTATTATTTTTATTATTATTATAAATTATTATAGTTTGCTTCATTAATTAAAGGGTGGGAATTTAAGTGTTCTCTAGTGCCTTTTGTCCGCTTTAAGGTGGTGGTATAAGTTAATGGTTGTGGTGTTGAAGTAAAAAAAATTCAAGCCCCGGATCTCCTACAAGCCTAAATCCGCCCCTGGAGGACGTATCCTACCTTGCTGCTCTCTCCTAATATTGCCTATCCTTCTCTAACCTTTGTTCTCCCTGTGCCCAGGATGATCCGCTGCCGGCCTATGCTGTCTATCGGGACACCGCCCGCCCGGACGTTCCCGTGGAGAACGAAGAGTACTCCTATACTCGCACATTCCGATCATTCCGTTGTTGTACATGGCCGCATGGTACCCATTGGAATAAATATCCTAAAACGCTCCACTCTCTCTTTCCCTGTGTCTCTGCTATTGGGTTCAGCTACCCCAGCCGTAACACAAAGCATACATACGTAAAATGATACGTCAGGTAACTAGAAACCCTCTGAATCATCTGCTGCCATGAGGTAATAAAAAATGGATAGCACTATGCTTTCCAAAAAAGGACTCCCAGTTATGGTGGCAAAGTTGCAAGCACTGGTGGCTAGGTTTATTAATAGATTTCACTTGTGTATTCCATGTATGCAAAAACGATACATGTAGCATTGTGTATAAATAGAGCAGTTGCTCTGAAGCTTTGTTAAATTGAGCTTATCACTCACATAATGTTGAAATCTGGTTTTATGGGACATGATCTGGCAAAAGTATGTTCTGTTGCAAAATGCTAATCAAAATACATTAGGTCCTATACTCCTAGTGGTTGTGTGCATCTCGTGTGTTGACGTCCAATGCTGATGACTGATTGATGACTTACTGACTGATTTCCTTGCTTTGAATCAGACTTTATTGCAATTGCCATGATATAGTCCACACCACAGTCTGATCCACCTAAAACTGTGCTTCTAGTCCTTATGTAACCCCATCCAATGACTGCTCATACTTCAGGTTCCTTGAGTTAATTTGGAATGTGGAAAGACTGCTTTTAGATTTTTGTGTCCCAAATCCATGGAACAATTTGCAATGTATACTAAAAATAAGACACTTTTATAAAAAAAAAAATTACAATTAGAAATAAGATTTTAAACCACCTTCTATTTGTAATGCTTTGAATGTATTATTTAATGATTCAGTACAATAAAAATCTTGTTTTTCAAGCATTTTTTTTTTACAGAAGGTATGTTTATGTAAAATTACCATACATTTTCTTTCACAGAATGTTTAGAATACCCATGTTGTCTTCCATTTTAGATGAAGCAATGGTTGCTATGTGGAAAAACAACAGTTGATGCATTGAGAAATAGATTAATACATTGGTGTTTTATTACTGGATCTTGTAAACAAGTCACAGTGTACAAAATCATGATTTTCTAATGTTTTACCTACTGTACCACTGCACATCAATTAGGTTTAATTAATTAATTAATTAAATGTATCCGTATTAACAATGGTTACTGGTAGGAAGAAAAATGACTAGATACACATTCTGACCTCTATTGATTACAATTAGGGCTGTCAGTTTATCGTGTTAATTAGATTAATTAATCACACAGCAAATTATCGCGTTATGAAAATGAACTCAAAATTAATTACACATTATTTGTTTTTTTATATACTTTTTTTTTTATCTCATTAATTCCATAAGAACGTATAATACACAAATACAGACTTTTTTTAATATGGTACATTTGCATGTTCTTGGTATCTGATAGGGACAATGTATTCCCAGTGTCAGAAATACTGTGTCTGTTACTAGGCTTGAGTAAATTGTAATGAACCAAATGAGAATATCAATAAAAAAAAATCTTTGACTGTGAATAACGCCATGCTCAAATTGACCAGACCTGAAAAATCTAAGCAAATTAATAGATGGAAGATGATTAAACAGAAGGTTTTGTAGATACAGTACTGAATTCTGCCATCCGGACACATGCAATTTGAAATATGATTATAGAATATAGAATATCAGGCATAAAATGGTTATGTGATTAATTAGATTAATTAATTACAAATCCTGTAATTAATTAGATAATTTTTTGTAATCGCCTGACAGCACTAATTACAATCCTTTGCTTTTTGATGTATTTTCTTTTATTGTATGCTCAACATCAGTGACAATAAGGGTTACCCTCAATGTTTTGTTTTTATTTTATTTTAAATAAAGGCTTGACTTTAAGTGAATAATTCACCCATGGTGGTATTATAATAGCATAATAACATCCTACTGTATAGTTGGGTACTAATCCTGGTTGAAAATATATGTTTTTGTTTACTCCATTTAACTCACAACACATCAGGCTTTAGTTTGACTCATTATATTGACTCATTTCTATTTTATACTTATTTTTATACTTATTTTATACTATCTTGTTATTATCTAGCTTCTAGCACACTCTCAGGAGCAAAACAGAAAGAAGCATTTCATGCAAAGTATTCTGTATTTCTGTATAACAACTAATAAAGAAACTTGAACTTGAAACTATATACCAACCTCATGAATGAATATGTGAGGTAGTTATATGTCTATGAAATTGTATTAGATGATTAAGGCAAAGCATTTTCAAATGGACCAGCTTATAAACACATCATAGATGCACATTATATCCAATAAGACAATGTTTGTTTAGTCCATTTAACTCTGTCCATAACACAACAGGCTTGAGTTTTACTATATTGACACACTAACCTCATAAATTAATGATGAACGGTGAGATGATAGAAAGCATGTTCAAATGGGAAACTATAACCAAATGGATTATAAATACATGGAACATTACACCCACTGTGAGGCAGCCAGACACCCTGTAAATCATCTGCTGGCGTGAAGTAATAAAAAATTATTAGCACCGTGCTTGCCAAAAAAGGAATACTAGTTATGGTGGCAATGTTGCACCCATGGCTCGGTTCATAAATAGATTACATTTATTTTACCTTACTATGTTAAACAATTCAGTATGCAATTGTTATTATGTAAACACACCGTAAATATAGTATATCAGATTCATTGTAATATTTAGTCGTTTTTATGTACAATGAATGCAATATGTATTCTGCATTGTCTAGCATTGTGTATGAAGTGTGCGACTGCTCTCAAGCTCCATTAGATTGAACATTGTAACTCATTGTATGTTAAAATATTTATTACATACACTCAGAGAAAAAATAACTATCTGGTATGATATAGCACGGCAAACGCGGGTGCTGTTTTTGCTGTGTTTCTCCTTTTTAACCTGTTAAGCTGTAGGAATATTTCGCCTAAAGGTACATGCTTAAGTAAATGGAAGATTGCTCCACTTCTGCAAGGTCAATTTGCATGTTCTTGGTATCTAGGAACATACAAGATACAAGATACAAGAGTTTTATTTGTCACGGCATAGAGGTATACAGTGAAATGCGGGGGGCCTCTCCCGCAACGATGTGCATAATACAAGTAATAATATAAGAGTCCAACCAATAGAGCGACATAGTGCAATAAACAAGTAAACAAGTAGGCATATCGTTATCTGTACATGAGCTATTTACAGAGCATGCCACAGGTCCTGTGGCAGTGCAGTACACTGTTAGCTACGGATGAGGCATTGGGTCTTTATGTACACTGCTATACAATGCTATATTATACGATCTCAAGCTATACTATTGTTAAAGTGATCTTTCCTTCTGTAAAGTGTCCATAGTGTGAGCGTGTGCAGCATGAGTGTGTGTGTGCTCATGTGTGCTTGTGCGTGGAAAGTTCAGTGTTCAAGGCTCTGATGGCCTGGGGGAAGAAGCTGAGCCTAAGTCTCTCTGTCCTTGTTACTGATGCTCGCAGGCGTTTGCCTGACCGCAGCAGCATGAACAGGCTGTTGTTGGGGTGGTGAGGGTCTTTCATTATCCTGCAGGCTCTGGATTTGCACCTCTTGTTGTATAGGACCTGCAGGGTTGGTAGTTGGTAGTGCAATACCCGTGGTACGCTCGGCTGAGCGCACCACTCTCTGTAGGGCCTTCTTGTCCTGTGCCGTGCTGTTGCCATACCAGGCAGTGATGTTTCCAGTCAAGATGCTCTCTACAGCTCCGGAGTAGAAGGACTGGAGTATCTTCCCAGATACTCTGAACTTCCTTAACTGTCTCAGGTGGTAGAGGCGCTGCTTCGCCTTTTTTATGACTGAGTCTATGTGTGTTGATGATGATGGCGCCGCCCCGACCGGCTGCCTCTCTGTTCGCTCCGTCGAGACTGTGTTTACTTTTGTTAATATTTATAGTTTTTAGAGTTTTGTGCGTACCAACTGTTGGTGCATTTAATGTATATGACCGTCAGTCACTCATAGACATTGGATTACGGGAAACTTACCAACTGGATTACTCGCTGGATCAGCTTTCCGAACCACATCAATGGCCTGAAGAAATTCTCCGGAGATTAGGACCAGACCCTTTGTTCCCAGAGCCCAGGAAAAGACGACGAGGAAAGAGGGCTGGGATCCGAAACAGGCTGAGATCCAGACGCCACCGTACACCACTTCCCAGTATATTGCTAGCCAATGTACAATCAATAGACAATAAACTGGATGACATCCGAGCAAGGATTCAATATCAAAGAGACGTTAGGGACTGCAATGTCCTTTGCTTCACCGAAACATGGCTCACACCGGAGGTTCCAGATCACGCAATTCAACCAGCGGATCACTTCTTTATCCATCGAAAGGATCGGACATCATCAGAGTCCGGTAAACAACGTGGAGGAGGTATTGCCTTCATGTTTAACAAAAATTGGAGTGATCCAACGAACGTGAAGGAATTATCCAACCACTGCTCCCCAGAACTGGAATATATAACCATCAAGTGTCGTCTTTTCTTCCTCCCGAGGGAGTTAACGGCGATCGTCCTGGTCGGAGTGTATATTCCACCGCAAGCCAGCAACAAGGTTGCGCTCTCCAGACTACACGACGAGGTAAATAGAATACAAGTGGCTAACGTTAACGCCGCCATTTTAGTACTGGGAGATTTCAATAGCGCCAATCTGAGAAAGGTATTGCCCGACTTCTATCAGCATGTGACTTGCAACACCAGAGGCGGTAACATCCTAGATCACTGTTACACGCAATTTAAAGGTGGCTACAAGGCTCATTCTGATAGTGGCTTTGGCAAGTCAGATCACGCATCCATTTTCCTTTCACCAAAGTACAGACAGAGAATTAAAAGTACTCCCGTAGTCTCGCGAGAGGTGCAGAAATGGGATCTGACGTCAGAAGAGACGATCCGGTCAGTGTTTCACCACACAGACTGGATTGTGTTCCGCGACACAGATAACATTAATGCCTACACGGAGACAGTGCTGGACTATGTCTGTACTAGGGTGAAAGAAACAATCCCCACTACCAAAATGAAAGTTTACCCAAATCAAAAACCCTGGGTAGACAAATCCGTCCGTGAAGCTCTGAGAGAGCGCACCAAAGCATACAATGACGGCCTAGTGGCAGGCAACATGAATGACCACAAGGTGGCGCGACACAACGTAAGGAGGACAGTGTCAGAGGCCAAACGGCGCTACAGGGATAAAATTGAACTCCAGTTTGAACAAGCTGACTCTAGAGCTATGTGGCAGGGGCTCAAAACGATGACAGACTACAAAGGCGCCTCCCTCAAACTGAACAGTGACATCTCCTTAGCAAACGACCTCAATACCTTCTATGCGAGGTTTGATGCTGGTAAGAACAACACCAGCTCACAAGCCTCGGCAATGGGGGGGGGGGGGGTCGGCTGCTGATGGAGGCGCAGTGTTCAGGGTAACAGAGCATGAGGTGAGGCGGACCTTTAAAAAAGTGAATATCAGGAAGGCAGCAGGTCCGGACGGCATCCCCGGCCGCGTCCTAAAAGTCTGTGCCGACCAACTGGCCCCAGTATTCACTGACATATTTAACCTGTCCTTAGAACAGGCTGTCATCCCCACCTGCCTGAAGAAGTCCACTATTATCCCTGTACCCAAAAAATCCAAGCCTGCTTGCCTCAACGACTACCGCCCTGTAGCTCTCACCTCCATAGCCATGAAGTGCTTTGAGAAGCTAGTAAAGGGCTACATCTGCTCCTCCCTCCCCATCAACATGGACCCCCTGCAATTTGCATACCGCCCCAACAGGTCCACGGAGGACGCCATATCCCATGTGCTGCACACAGCAGCATCACACCTGGACAAGAGGCAGGGGAACTATGTGAGAATGCTATTCATCGACTACAGCTCGGCATTCAATACCATAGTCCCCTCCATACTCATAGCCAAGCTCAGGGACCTGGGCTTGGGCTATGACCTCTGCCAGTGGGTCTTGGACTTCCTGACTGGCAGACCCCAGGTGGTGAGAGCAGGCAACTGCACCTCCTCATCCATCACCCTCAACATAGGGGCCCCCCAGGGCTGTGTTCTGAGTCCCCTCCTCTACTCCCTGTACACACACGACTGTGTGGCTCAGCGGAGTAGCAATACAATCGTCAAATTTGCTGACGACACAGTGGTGGTGGGCCTGATCTCTGCCAACGACGAGAGGGCCTACCTGGAAGAGGTCAAGGTCCTGGCGGGATGGTGCCAGGAAAACAGCCTCTCCCTGAACGTCAGCAAAACAAAGGAGATGATTGTGGACTTCAGGAGGTCGGGGGTCAAGGACTACAGCCCCCTCAGCATCGACGGGGCACCGGTTGAGAGAGTCAACAGCTTCAAGTACCTCGGAGCCTACATATCCGAGGACTTGACATGGACCACACACATTAACAGTGTGGTGAAGAAGACACGACAACGCCTCTACTTCCTCAGGCGCCTAAGGAAGTTCCAAGTCAGCCAGAAGATCCTTAAGAACTTCTACTCATGTACAATAGAGAGCATCCTGACCGGCAACATCACCTCCTGGTTTGGGAATAGCACTGCAAAAGACCAAAGCAGACTACAAAGAGTGACACGTTCAGCCGAACGCACAATTGGAGGGGGGCTCCCCACCCTCCAGAACATTTACTACAAGCGTTGCAAGGGCAAGGCTAAGAGAATCATTAAAGACTCCAGTCACCCGAACAACTGCCTCTTCGAACTGCTGCGGTCAGGCAAGCGATACAGGAGTCTCAAGGCGAGCACAGAAAGACTCAGAAGTAGCTTCTATCCCCAGGCCATCAGGCTGCTAAACGAACAATGAATGAACACTACACAACAACAACCACCAAACGCACATAGCACACACATCCACACGCACACACTCACTTTAAACAAACACACTGTAGCACCCACTCCACACACTTTATAGCACACACCCACTTTAAACAAACACACTGTAGCACCCACTCCCCACACTTTATATTTATGGATGAAGGATTGCACTACAACTCGTACACCTTACTGTAAATTGTACCTAAAATTGTACCTCATCCCATTTCTGCTTTGCACTAGATAGTACTGTACATTAGTACACTGCATAGTATTGTGTATTGTATATTATATGGTAACTCAGAACATTGTACATATGTCTATACCGAACACTGTGACCTCATTTTCTTCTTCTAAATTCATGCTATATTATGTTATTATGTTATTTGATACTATCTTGTCTAGCACAGTCTCTGGAGCGTAACAGTAAGAAGCATTTTGTATGAAAGTATTCTGTACTTCTGTATGACAACTATTAAAGAACTTGAACTTGTTGTCCATGTCAGGTCCTCTGATATGTGGACCCCCAGGTACTTGAAGCTGCTCACCCTGTCCACGGTAGCCCCGTTTATCCTCAGTGGTGTGTGTGTCTCCTGCTGTCTCCTCCTAAAATCCACGATCAGCTCCTTGGTTTTACCAATGTTCAGGAGCAGGCTGTTGTCCTGGCACCAGCGTTCCAGTACCTCAACCTCCTCCCGGTAGGCCTTCTCGTCGTTGTCCGAGATCAGCCCCACCACCACGTGTCGTCCGCAAACTTCACTATGGAGTTGGAGCTGAACTTGGCCACACAGTCGTGTGTGTAAAGTGAGTACAGCAGGGGGCTCAGAACACAGCCCTGGGGGGACCTGATGCTCAGGGTGATGATGTTGGAGGTCTGACCCCCCACCCTGACCGCCTGGGGTCTTTCACTCAGAAAGTCCAGTATCCAGGCGCTCAGAGCGGAGCTCAGACCCAGCTCGATCAGCTTGTCCACCAGTCTGGTGGGGACTATGGTGTTGAACGCTGAGCTGTAGTCAATGAACAACAGTCTCACATAGCCCCCCTTCTGGCGGTCAAGGTGAGAGTGGGTGCTGTGCAGTACTTGGGAGACCGCATCGTCAGTGGACCTGTTTGGCCTGTATGCAAATTGCATAGGGTCCATATCACTGGGGAGGGAGGCACAAATGTGATCCTTGACCAGCCTCTCGAAACATTTCATGGCCACAGAGGTGAGTGCCACCGGTCTGTAGTCATTGAGATATGTTGGGGAGGGTTTCTTTGGTACAGGGATGATGGTAGACATCTTGAAGCAGGCAGGGACCACTGACTCCGCCAGGGATTGATTAAATATGGCGGTGAACACAGGGGCTAGCTGGTTGGCACAGGACTTAGGTATGCGTCCTGTTATACCATCTGGGCCAGCAGCTTTTCTGGTGTTCACCTGCATAAATGCTCTTCTCACACTGTGTACCGACAATGAGAGAGTGTCCCCGCCCCCCCCGCGGTTGCCCCCCCCCCCCCCCCCTCCACAACAGCCGGCGCGCCAGTGACGTCACTAGCCGTTGAGCTAGCGGCGCCACTGTCTGCACCAAACCGAGCGTAGAAAGAGTTGAGTTTGTCCGCGAGAGAGGCATCATCGCTCCCCATTGAGGGGGCGCTGACTTTGTAGTCAGTTATTGTCCTCAGTCCCCGCCATAAGCCTCTTGTGTCGTTTTGTGCCATTTGTGTCTCCAGTTTATCAGCATATGTCCGTTTTGCAAGTTTTACAGCCTTGCGCAGAGTATAGACTGTAGCCTTGTACCCCTCCATGTTTCCTGACTCTCTGCCCAGGTTGTAGGCAGTGGTGCGGGATTTCAGAGCTGCTCTGATAGTACTGTCCATCCACGGTTTCTGGTTAGGGAAGACCCGCACCTTTTTAGTAGGGACAATACTGTCAGCCAGTGTTGTGATGAAGCAAACAACGCTGTCCGCGAACTCGCTGACGTCACTGGCGCTTCCTTGAAACATATTCCAGTCGACGTCCTCAAGAGCGTCCTGAAGCGTGGCCTCTGATTGGTCGGTCCATTTTTTAGGGACCTGGGGGTATGTATTTCCAAATATTCCAAATATTGTGTCTGTTACTAGGCTGAGTAAATTGTAATGAAGAAAAGGAGAATAAAAATTATGATTTATGATTTTTGCAGCTTTGATCATGTTAAATCTGCGGGGTATGAGAAAATGCTCACTGAGCTCATTCACCACCTTATTGAGATCAGGTGTACAAAAAATTGAAGCAAATGAATAAAGGGAAGATGATTAAACAGAAGGATTTGTAGATACAGTAATTAAAGATAATCGATTTTAATTATAAATTCATATTTGACCTTGAACTTGACCTTGACCTTATTAAGGCCAAATCATACATCTACGGATAGGGAAAATGCTCCTCTTTCCAATGGCAGGGTTGAATCTGGATTTAGTAATTTCCTTGCAGTTTTTACGATAATTAGCATTTTCCAATAAATTCGTATTTCCGATAAATCGTATAAAACATCGGTAAAAATGAAAATATACACTTTGACTACTGTTTTTGATAGGGTTATGGTCTTTACTCTTGGCTAGAAAAAGGGAGTTGAGTGGAGAGCAGAATGTTCCAGTAAGTAACACAGATGCTTCAGCTGCCATTCACAGTGGGGGAATTGCATTATAAATGATTTAATGATATACATTTTGACTGATGAATAAGTTAAACTTCATTCAAATGATGTGACTTTGGTGGAAATGTGCATATTCTGATCAAATCATTCTGAATGATTCTAATTGACTGTATGAGTCAATTATAAAACAATGGTTGTGTTCATAATTCAGTCGATCAAACATAAATTAATTACGTGAAGAAAAACATTCTGTAAAACTCAATTAATAGAAGCAATAACATCTATAACGGATTATTCTGTCATATAGGGTTCTATATTGTGAAAGTTCCTCTGTGATCGGGTAGCAACAAGGTGAGAACTATAGAAAATCCTCCAACCTGCCACTATTTCAGCAGTGGTGGTTGGAGGTGAATTTTTTATTTGTTTCCACATTGATCCCTTATTTGGTCCTAATGCAGGCTGTAACTGAGGGGTACAATTCCCTGACTGTATTGATAAGTATGGTAGCATTAAACCACTACCGCTTTATGTACTTTAACTACTGGCCATACAGTACACGATATCTAAATATGATGAACACTTTCCACAATGAAATCGGTTCCAGTCAAAGGTAATAATCAAATATTTAATGGAGCAAAAGGTACATAGAATATTTATCTTACATTTATCATTTGAATGCACTTGTAAGGCAAATGAGTAGTCGTAGGCAAATCAACACTGAATGTCCAATCTCTGGTTACGCAGGAAGCAAGTATACAACCTGGCTCTTAGGGAATTATATCTATGGTACACTTAATGATATAGCGGGATATACTGGAAGGGGTCCTCCCGGTTGTAAGCCGGTAGGGGGGGTAGGAGAGCCGTCGGTAGTAGACCGTCTGGTCAACGATATCTATGGAGACTTCAAGTACAGAAGACAGTGCAATAGACTCTTGATCCGCAGATGAATACACCTTGGTTCTCTTGTAGGCTGTAGCTCCACAATGAAGAAGAAGCTAGGCGACCTCAGTCTCTCTGAGCGCCGACTCAACTTGACTCCTCTCGGGGGTAAATCCCACACTCACAGGCGTCGGCGATTATCCGCTCCACAAATCACAGTACCAAAGCAAATATATATTCCAGCCGCATAGGGCACAGCAGTCGTCGGGTAGGTAATCCAGTGTACATGTCCCTCGGTCCTCGCCTAGATCTCCTCGGATGAAAGCGCCATGTGGTCGGCCCAACCTGGATAAGACTCTAGATAACACGAGGAAGCGTTGGAGATGCTGGTCACTTTAGAACTCTAACCGCACAATGCACCATACACGATAGACTATTATTACTTGATAGAAATACGTCGCACTCGACGGTACAGTGCCAAACTCTGACAATTCAGTTATTAATTTGCACGAGGTCTCAATGCTATTCTAAGGCCAAACAGGCCATACTTCACCGCACGTCGTATCGTGGGTGAGGCTTCACGTTCTGTTACTAAGTTGGGAAGAAGGGTAAGGGACTTCTACATTTACTTGCGCCATATTTATATGCACGGTGAACAAATAGTGCCACTCTCATTTCGGTAGCCGTATCCCTGAGCGGAGCCGGGGCTAGTACGGACATGTCTCGTCGGTACCTTTGAACTTGACGCCAGGGGCTGGTCCCCTGGCGCCTGGTCCTTTGTCCAATAAGAGAATGAACTATTATGGGCTATAGTAGGCTAAAGGGATATTCCGTGCATATGTACAAGGAATATACAAGGGATATCAAACGACATACAAATACTATTCAATATATATCCATAAATAAATATATATATTCGGTTTAATCTGATCCTTCGTAACAGCCGCCCCCTAATTAGTCCCACCTAATTAGCTAAGCAGAGACAGATTAACCGCACTGTCCACTACTCAATGTCCGCTGTGAGGGTCAGTCAGTTCACAAAGTCATGGGGTCATGGTCGTCATCGATAGTATCGGGGAGCCTTGGCAGTTCTATTAGCCTCGCCACGGGTCGGGTGTAGGTCCACCCTTGGACGAGCACTTCAGCTGCTCGGACCTTTCCATCGGCACCGGTGATCACTTTGCTTACGCGGCCAGCCGGCCACATAGCTCGGGGTAGTGACTGGTCGATAATCATGACGACTGTTCCTTCTGTCAAATTGTCTCTCTCTTTCACCCATTTCTGGCGGGTCTGTAGAGACGGTAGGTAGTGGAGTAGGAAGCTGTTCCAAAACTTGTCAGCCAATACTTGACTGTACCTCCACATTCTTCGGCCGTTCGCTTCTTCAGGCCTGTACATTGTCTGGGGTAGCGCGGGGTCCAGCCGCCCAATCAAGAGTGTGTTGGGGGTGACTGGGTCGACATCTGCTACATCACTTGAGACGTAACCGAGGGGCTTTGAGTTCAATACTCCCTCGATCTCCGTGAGGACTGTCATTAAGACTTCTTCCGCCACGGTCTGGGCCCCAAGCACGGCGTACAGGGCTGTCTTTATAGAACGTACTTCTCGTTCCCAAGTTCCACCGAAGTGAGGTGCGTTCGGGGGATTAAACTGGAAGTCAATCTGGGATGGAGCGAGGTGGGTCTTAAGTTCTGGGCCCATAGCTTGGAAGCTCTCTCTCAGCTCTCTTTCTCCGCCTTTGAAGTTTGTCCCGTGATCAGACAATAATGTAGACGGTTTTCCTTTCCGTGATGTGAATCTTCGGAAGGCCATAAGGAATGAGTCTGTGCTCATGGTTGGAAGGAGTTCGATATGTATCGCTCTGGTGGTCATGCATTTGAATACAATACCCCACCGCTTCTCGGTTCCTCTTCCTTTCTTTATATACAGCGGGCCGAAACAGTCCATACCGGTGGAGTGAAAAGGCTTGTCGCCGAGTCGGAGGCGACAGGGAGGTAGGTCAGCCATCCGGGGTATACTGGGCTGGGCTCGCCACTTACGACAGTCTAGACAGGTTCGCTGGAAGCGCCGCACTGCTTCTCTCCCTTGCAGTATCCAATAACGACGTCTGATCTCCGCGAAGACTCTCTCTGCCCCTGCGTGGTGCACATCCTCGTCGTATTTCTTTATGATCAGCTCTGTGACCTTGTGTCGGCTGTTCAAGACTATCGGGTACTTGACGTCATCCGGTAAGTCTGGGGCTCTCCGCAGACGACCACCCACTCTGATGAGACTATGGGCGTCGCTCTCGGGGGCTAGGTGGAGCAGTCTGCTGTCTGATGGGACGGGCTTTGCTCCCTGTAGACAGTCTAGCTCATCGGGGAACGAGTCTCTCTGGGCTTGTTGTAGTAGAAGAAGTTCTGCTTCTTCGTAGTCAGCTGCTGAAATGTCAGTCGTGGGCTGAACCTCTGGGTGGTGCCACAGAAATGTCTTTAGCTGCGCACTCTGTAGGGTGAGGCAATCGTCTATGTCGGGGTCTGTGGAGACGAGTGTGTTCAATCCACAGAACATAGGTTTCTTGTTTTCGGCCTCCTCTTTACTCGCCTCCCGTGGGGTGGGTGTAGGCCACTCTTCTTCGGGGAGCTTGAGAAACTCTGGTCCGTCACTGTAGAGGTTGTGACGGGTGAGGTCATCCAGGGACATTCCCCGGGTGATGACGTCAGCTGGGTTGTGTTTGGTGTCCACATACCTCCAGCTCGCTACTTCTGTTAACTCTTGAATCTCGGTGACTCTGACTCCCACGAAGACCTTGTATCTGCACGAATCAGACCGGATCCATGTGAGTACTGTCGTGGAGTCTGACCACAAGATTGTTCTTTGCACCGGGATGGTGAGTTCACGTTGGATTAACGTGGCGAGCTGCGCTCCTGCTAGGGCTGCGCAGAGCTCTAGACGCGGGATAGATTGTTGCTTTCGTGGGGCTATTCTTGAGCAAGCCAGGATGAAAGCAGTATGTATTTCTCCTCCCTCATCTCGGGCACGCAAGTAGGCCACCGAACCGTAGGCTACTTCGGAGGCGTCGCTGAATACGTGCAGGTCCATCTTGCATGTCTCTGGCCTCACTGTGGGTGGGAAGTAGCTGCGGCGTATGTTAACACCTGGGAGTGAGCGGAGTTCCGTCTCCCACTCTCTCCATGTGGATGCAAGGTGTTCGGGTATGGGATCGTCCCAGCCCTGGTCCTTGTCCCATAGCGCTCTTACAATCATCTTTGCCCTGGTGGTGTAAGGTAGAATACATCCCAACGGGTCATATTGTCTGGCGAGTGTTCTGTATACACTCCGTCTGGTGGTCGGTATTGCCGTCGACCTTCCCTGCTCCTTGGTCAGGGGTTTGTGTCTATAATGGAGCGAGTCTGTTTTGAAGCGCCAGACTAGTCCTAGTTTCATTTCTTAGGCTTCTCCTGGGATGGTCGCCATCCAGGTCTCGCTGCTCGCTGCCTTGTCCTCGGGGGAGAGGCTGCGCAATACTTGCGGGTCGCTGCTGGCCCACTGCCTGAGATCAAAGCCGCCTTTGATCAGGGAGGCGCGGAGCTTGAGTAGAAGAGCCTCGGCTTCTTCTGGCGTCGAGACGCTTTGTAAACAGTTGTCCACGTAGAAACTATTTGTCACACTTTGTCGGACCTCTTCATCTGCTGCTGGGTCCTCTGCGACGTGTTTTTGTAGTGCAAACGTAGCACAGCATGGGCTGCATGTGGTTCCGAAAGGGAGGACTTCCCATTGATAGATGGCTGGGTGCTCATCTCCGATCCTCTCTCTCCATAGGAACCGCAGCAGGGGCTTGTCCTCCTCCACTAGTCTCACCTGCAGGAACATCCCTTTGATGTCGCCGCTGATAGCCACCTTGTCCTGGCGGAAGCGTAGTAGCACGCCTAGTAGAGAGGGGCAGAGTGTTGGGCCGGGCAAGAGCTCTTTATTCAGATTTTGTGATCCGATCTGGTAGCTGCAGTTAAACACAATACGATCCTTGCCGTTGTGGTGGACCTTGTGGTGCGGCACGTACCATGATTCGGTCGTCTGATCGGCCTCTTTAATGTCAATTTTCTTTATGTGTCCCGCTGTGATTAGCTTGTTAATCTCAGCGCGGTACACAGTCTCTTGAGCGGGGTCTTTGGCTAGGCGCCGCTCTGTGTTCAATAGATACCGCTCCGTCGCTTCTTTTGTGGCGTGAAAGGTGGGCATTCCCTCTCGCCTCAGGAGTGGAGTTGCGTATCTCATCACTTCGTTGACTGTGACTTTCTTTGTCCCTTGCTCGAGGAGGGCTATAGCGTAAATATCTTCCTTAGAACGAATGTCTTTCTTTTCGTTCTTAAAGGGCATTGTCTCTAGTGTCCATAGCCTCTCGACATGCTGCAGGAGAGTGGTGTCTTCTTCTGTCACTCTGGAGTGGAGGCAGCTAGTGGCTGCTGTTCGGTTAAGAGACTTGGCGAGGAGGCCTTGTAATGTCCATCCTAGGCGGGTCTCGACTGCTGCAGGACAACCTCTGGGTCCTGTATGGACCCGGTCTATCGGGACTATGAGGTCTGCATGGTCGGAGCCTATCAGCAGGGTCGGGGTGGCACCGTCTATGAGCGGGATAGGTAGTTGACGCAGGTGCACATATTTATCCATCAGCTTGGCGATGGGGTAGGTGCACTGCGATAGTCCTATTTCTTGGCTGGTGAAAGCATTAGTAATCCTATACCGTCTCTCTGGCTGCCCGCTTGCTGCGATAGTGAAGGAGACATTCTCGCCCTTTATCGTCTTTAGATCTCTTCTTATTGTCCGAATCGTCATCTGGTTTTCGCTCCCCCGCAGCCCCAGCTGGGCCGCAGCGGACGTGAGGAGAAGGGTCTTCTCTGACCCGTCATCAAGGACGGCGTAAGTGTCCATGACCTTATCTTGGTAACTCAGTGTTACGCGGACCACCTTTAAGAGCACCTGGGCGCCCCCGCTGCTAGCGGGGTCAATGTACATAACACTTGCCTTTGTGCTGCTGGATGGTGCAGGCTTTCTTCTGTTACTGTCGTGTAGGACATCTAGGTGGGCTCCGTCACACGGACTACACCTCTTCTTTAGGCGGCACTCGGCTGCCATGTGACTGCGCGCACATCGGTAACAGCGCCTGTTGGACTTTATCCAGTGACTCACTTCTTCAGCGGTCATCTTCTTGAACAGGTCACATTGTGACAACCAGTGTTCCTTTTCGCAGTACGGGCACACCATCTTCCACTTCTCTTTCATCGAGGGGGTACTGTGGTTCTTGCTGCTCGGTACTGATTCTGATTGGTGCATGACAGTCACCAATCTTCGGCCATCGTTTGCTCTCCTAGGTCCCTCTCTGGAGCTTGGTGTGCTCCGCACGAACGTATCCAACCGTAGGCTGCTGACTTCTCTCGCCAGGAAGTCGGCTAGGTCTAGGAGGGATGGCTCGGGACCGTTAGGATCACGGTGGTCTCTTTGCCGCCTGAAGCGCTCCTGTCGGGCGGGCGGCAGCTTCTCTAAAATCCTCTCGACATTCGAGTTTGCGTATAGTTCGTGCATACCCTTTTCTCGTTGCGCCCCCAGCATCCCTACCAGGGATTGTACTTTGATAGACAGGTCGTCTAGTGAGCGATTGTCTGTTGCTGGGGGTAGGCGGTCAATATGCCTTATCTCTTGTATTACGTAATCCCATATACGTCCATATCTTTGGTCTAGTGCTGCTAGAGCCGCGGTGTATGGGGTCGTAGAGGTGGCATAAGCTAGCGCTATGTTGTGCGCTCTGGGCACTTTCAGGTGCTTCAATAGGATAGCATACTTGTGGCGTTCATCAGCTACATCCACCATCATTGTCTCTAAGCACATCCGTAGCTCCGTGTACTGTGCTCGGTTCTCATGGGTGAAGTCTGGAAACGTCGGTGTGCCAATGTATGACGCCGTGGATGGCTGGCACATCGGTGAGCGTTGGAAGAGAGGCCTCCTAGGCGAGTCTCCTCTTACGCCTCTCGGTGGGCTGGTACCGGCAGGGTACCATGGCCCGCTGGTCCAGGTGCTATTCCTCGGGACTGGTCGTGCGTCATGCTCACCCGTGAATAGAGTCGGGGGTCTGTAGCGCAGAGCCGCGGGGGTATAGCCTGGGCTGTACTGGACCTCCTGGTCCTGTGGAGTACTGTGCTGCTGTCGGGCTTGACTCTCCTCCTCTCCCTCTTCTTCCTCTGTCAGGTCATCTAGATCCTGTAGTCGTCTATTTAGCCTCTCCGCGGTGTACGCCGTTCCTTCCTTGTAGCTGGGTCTCACTGGGACCAGTCGGGGAAGGAGTTCGGAGGGGGGTATAGGCTCTCTCTGGTGGTCGGGCTCAGGGTCGCTTAATCGGTTAGGGGAGGGTGCCCTTGACCCGTGTCTTGACGAGGCCCTGGAACCCCGTGTCGAGGGAGGGGGTGTTGCCCTGGCGATCAGCTGCTCCATTAGCTGCGCTTGTAATCGGTCGCGCTCGGCTTCGCGCTTGGTGAGAGCGATGTCGCGCTCTGCTTCTCTTTGGGCACCGGCAGCGGCGCGCTGGGCTTCGGCGGCGGCGCGCTGGGCTTCGGCGTGGTCTCTTACCATATTCTCTTCCGTCTGAAGGCGTCTAATCTCTAGACGTATACGATCTTCGTCGCTCCGTTGCTGCGCTTGAATGCGTTCTCTTTCCATGGTAGAATGTTCGCGCTCACTAAGCGTCTGTGCTTGGAGCCGATCGCGCTCTGTGGAGGCTGCTAGGCTGGCGAGGAACGCCTGTGCCAGCATCTTGTCCGCCTCGCTGGGGGAAGACGCTGGTTGAGGTGATCCGCTCCTGGCAGTACTCGTTGGGGATGCGTTCTCCTGCGGGGAGTCCTGGAGCTCTATCTCCTCGGCGATCTTGTTCCGTGCAGAGTTCCATCTCTGGAGGGTTGTCTTCCTCCCGGAGCTCTCCGGGGACTACTTCTTCGGTCTTGGCGGGGGGTAAAGTCGTGTCAGTTCCCTCCTGGTCCCCACCGTGAGCTTGGTCAGTTACATTAGAACCCACTAGGGCCTCTGTGGTCGGGGTATCCTGGTTGATAGGGTCGGACATAATTTTACTTTTTACTTTTACCGCGTTTACCATTTGTAGAAGGCTAGGTAGTATACTGGCAGCGTAATCCTCTAAGTACTGAGGTGGCTGCCGTCTACGCTGCGGGCGTTCTACTTTAGGAGGACCGTTTCGTGGAGTGTTCATCATAGGCCATTTCAATATTAATACCACTATATTAATATTACACTAATTACCCTCCGGCTCGAAGGACCAATTGTAACTGAGGGGTACAATTCCCTGACTGTATTGATAAGTATGGTATCATTAAACCACTACCGCTGTATGTACTTTAACTACTGGCCATACAGTACACGATATCTAAATATGATGAACACTTTCCACAATGAAATCGGTTCCAGTCAAAGGTAATAATCAAATATTTAATGGAGCAAAAGGTACATAGAATATTTATCTTACATTTATCATTTGAATGCACTTGTAAGGCAAATGAGTACTCGTAGGCAAATCAACACTGAATGTCCAATCTCTGGTTACGCAGGAAGCAAGTATACAACCTGGCTCTTAGGGAATTATATCTATGGTACACTTAATGATATAGCGGGATATACTGGAAGGGGTCCTCCCGGTTGTAAGCCGGTAGGGGGGGTAGGAGAGCCGTCGGTAGTAGACCGTCTGGTCAACGATATCTATGGAGACTTCAAGTACAGAAGACAGTGCAATAGACTCTTGATCCGCAGATGAATACACCTTGGTTCTCTTGTAGGCTGTAGCTCCACAATGAAGAAGAAGCTAGGCGACCTCAGTCTCTCTGAGCGCCGACTCAACTTGACTCCTCTCGGGGGTAAATCCCACACTCACAGGCGTCGGCGATTATCCGCTCCACAAATCACAGTACCAAAGCAAATATATATTCCAGCCGCATAGGGCACAGCAGTCGTCGGGTAGGTAATCCAGTGTACATGTCCCTCGGTCCTCGCCTAGATCTCCTCGGATGAAAGCGCCATGTGGTCGGCCCAACCTGGATAAGACTCTAGATAACACGAGGAAGCGTTGGAGATGCTGGTCACTTTAGAACTCTAACCGCACAATGCACCATACACGATAGACTATTATTACTTGATAGAAATACGTCGCACTCGACGGTACAGTGCCAAACTCTGACAATTCAGTTATTAATTTGCACGAGGTCTCAATGCTATTCTAAGGCCAAACAGGCCATACTTCACCGCACGTCGTATCGTGGGTGAGGCTTCACGTTCTGTTACTAAGTTGGGAAGAAGGGTAAGGGACTTCTACATTTACTTGCGCCATATTTATATGCACGGTGAACAAATAGTGCCACTCTCATTTCGGTAGCCGTATCCCTGAGCGGAGCCGGGGCTAGTACGGACATGTCTCGTCGGTACCTTTGAACTTGACGCCAGGGGCTGGTCCCCTGGCGCCTGGTCCTTTGTCCAATAAGAGAATGAACTATTATGGGCTATAGTAGGCTAAAGGGATATTCCGTGCATATGTACAAGGAATATACAAGGGATATCAAACGACATACAAATACTATTCAATATATATCCATAAATAAATATATATATTCGGTTTAATCTGATCCTTCGTAACACAGGCTGTAGAACTTTGTCTTTCAATAATGTATGACAATAGACAACAAGTTACCTATATTTATTTGTATTATTGTCAACATTTAGCTGATTTACCAATACACTATATGAATGATGAATAGATGAATGAATGAATGAATGAATGAATGAATGAATGAATGAATGAATGAATGAATGAATTAATGAATGAATGAATGAATGACAAGAAAGAACATCAATGGTCATCAATGACTCGTGTGACTGGGAGACTTGTGTGACTGGGAGACTTGTGTGACTGGGAGATTCATGTGACTGAGATACTCGTGTGACTGGGAGACTTGTGTGACTGGGAGACTTGTGTGACTGGGAGACCTGTGTGTCTGGGAGACTTGTGTGACTGGGAGACTTGTGTGACTGGGAGACTGGTGTGACTGAGAGACTGGTGTGACTTGTGTGACTGGGAGACTCGTGTGACTGGGAGACTTGTGTGACTAGGAGACTCGTGTGACTGGAGACTTGTGTGACTGAGAGACTCGTGTGACTGGAGACTTGTGTGACTGGGAGACTGGGAGACTTGTGTGACTTGTGTGTCTGGGAGACTTGTGTGTATGGTAGACTTGTGTGTCTGGGAGACTTGTGTGACTGGGAGACTTGTGTAACTGGGAGACTTGTGTGACTAGGAGACTCTGGGAGACTTGTGCGACTAGGAGACTCTGGGAGACTTCTGGTGGATCCTGCTGGACATCACTCACTTCACCATAATTGATAAATGACAGCATGAAAAACTGGGAGACTTGTGTGAGTTGTGTGACTGGGAGACACGTGTGACTGGGAGACTCGTGTGACTGGGAGACTTGTGTGACTGGGAGACTTGTGTGACTAGGAGACTCGTGTGACTGGAGACTTGTGTGACTGGGAGACTTGTGTGACTGGAGACTTGTGTGACTGGGAGACTGGGAGACTTGTGTGACTTGTGTGTCTGGGAGACTTGTGTGTATGGGAGACTTGTGTGTCTGCTAGACTTGTGTGACTGGGAGACTTGTGTGTCTGGGAGACTTGTGTGACTGGGAGACTTGTGTGACTGGGAGACTTGTGTGACTAGGAGACTCTCGGAGACTTGTGCGACTAGGAGACTCTGGGAGACTTCTGGTGGATCCTGCTGGACATCACTCACTTCACCATAATTGATAAATGACAGCATGAAAAAAAAATACATTATTGTTGGGAACTCGGGTAAATGTATGACCCACTTCCAGGGATGAAGCTAAGCTAGGCTAACGGTCCAGGCATTCCCTAAGCCTAATGCATGCAGAGAGACAAAAAAAAGGTATGTATCTTCTTGTCTAACTCCAGGGAAGATGTTAATTAAGCTAATTTCCCAAAATGTTGGAGTGTTCCTTTAAATATAATTTAAATAAATGTTTTTAGAAAAAAAAAATCCAGTGCTAATTGCACATAAGGGATCTCAGTTTTATATATTGTAAATCACTATGGAAAACGTCATTTAATCAAGCTTGATCATTCAAATGTCTGAGATATCTCCATGTAACTGTATGGGATGTTGACCTCTTTAACTGTGCACTTTAAACACATGCAATCGGGCAGTGGTCGCTGATTCCAAACTCAAAGACCACTTATAATACATCAATAAGAATAGATTTAGCACATTCTTTCAAATTTGGCCTTGGTTTAGCTAAATTAAGGCAACCACCAACCTCAAATAGTCAGATGAGCTGTTAAGCCAATTCAGGTTAAAATCACTTAATAATTAATTACTCATTAGAAAAACAAGAAAGAACATCAATGGTCATCAATGGTACCCAGACCTGCAGATGATGTTCTATAGACTCCTACCACAACCACAGATGCAGGCCCCATCTGTTCTGGGTGTTCAAGAAAACACAAACAAAGAAGAACACAAGGCACAGGATACCAATTTTTTTTATACCAAATTCAAGTCAAGGTCAACTTTTATAGAAACGAAGTGATGTACATCTTTATTTTCAGAACAACCTCGGCTATCAGACTATATATGATGCAGTTATGTTACATGAATGTAGAAGTATTTATATCACTATATACAAATGAAAACTGAGAAGCTGAGAACAAGCAAGCAGGTGACAACAAGTAGACGTGAGGTCAGAGACAATAGGCAGGCAGGCAACAAGTAGACATGTAAGGTCAGAGACAACAGGCAGGCAGGCAACAAGTAGACATGTTAGGTCAGAGACAACAGGCAGGCAACAAGTAGACATGTGAGGTCAGTGACAACAGGCAGGCAACAAGAAGACATGTGAGGTCAGAGACAACAGGCAGCCAACAAGTAGACATGTTAGGTCAGAGACAACAGGCAACAAGTAGACATGTGAGGTCAGAGACAACAGGCAGGCAACAAGTAGACATGTGAGGTCAGAGACAACAGGCAGGCAGCCAACAAGTAGACATGTGAGGTCAGAGACAACAGGCAGGCAGGAAACAAGTAGACATGTGAGTTCAGAGACAACAGGCAGGCAACAAGTAGACATGTGAGGTCAGAGACAACAGACAGGCGAGACCAGTGTGAGGCGAGCAGGCAGGTGAGGTCAGCAGGCAACATACATACAGGTGAGGTCAGCAGGCGACAGACAGGCAGGTGAGGTCAGCAAAGGCCTATTGTTAAAAAGTGCATGTGTTTTAGAGACAAGAGAAACACAATCATTAAAATGGCTCAGACCCACTCTACATCAAGCACCAATCGCATTGCAGGACTTCAGAGCAAGGTCCATGTTCCTCGAGAGGATACAAGAACCTGCTCTGTTTGGATGCGACCATCCATTTAGAAAAGGTCATCTCTGTCCCAGAAAGCTGTAAAATTGTCAACAAATGTCTGCCCAGGGAACAGCAGTAGCCTTTCAGCCAGATGTGACGCCTACCGATTCTACTGACCATTACATTCCAGTAGCGAGGGGAGGAGACGGGACCAGCGCTAATGCATTGTTTGCTAGTCCAGTAGTGTTAATGAGTGTCATCCTTTAGCGGTTCAGATTCACAGAGTTTGATGTAATTTGCTTCGACATGAATGATGGCTGTGTAAGCTGAAGGGTGTTCACAGATCAGTGGTGTGATGGTCAGGGGCGGACCTTCCTACAGAGGGGGGCGCCAAAAAAAAAAAAAAAAAAAAAAAAAATATTATTTTTATTTTTTTCTCTGTGCAGTTTTGGCGCCCCCCTCTATATCTGCAACCATAATTTTTACATAAAAAAAATTCTAACATAAGGGAAAATGAGCCAAAAATCTAAAACGGTCGGTCGGTCTGAGCCTCAGCTTTAGGTGTTCACAGTCAGAACATGCTAGAGCGCTGTGCATTGATGGGTATCGGTCAAGTGTTTATAGAATTGAGCGTTGAGGAAAGACAGACTAACGTTAGAGAACTATGAAGAGGCAAAGGGGGGGGGGGGGGGGGGGGGCGGCGCAGTGGTGAATCTCGCCTAGGGCGCCAAATGTGCTAGGTCCGCCCCTGGTGATGGTAGTAAATTTGTAATTAAATCCATCAGCTTGACACCAGTTTGACACCAGGCCACGTGAGCGGATCGGCGCGGGCGAGAAATCCGCTCTTCGCTCTTTAAAGCTTGGTCCGCTCCGCTAATCGCTCATGTTGACCCCGCCCCCAAGTCGCTCTCCGCTCGCTCACCGCTCACCTTGAATCGAGCGCTCCCCGCTCCCCGCGCCACATCGCTCGGCAGATTTTTATTTTTTTTTGGAGCATGGTGTAAATTAGCTCAAACTACAACAGTCTACACCCCCTGGGCACCTTAACAATTGTTTGTATTGAGCCGCATTGTAATTGTACCCATTCTGCAATGTTAAATAACGTTGTTTATCCATTCACTAGCTCTATTAAGCGATGATAGCTAGCCTAGCCACAATGCTATGGTCGCTGCCATTAACGTTAGCATGTAAGCTAATGACAACAACAATGGCGTCAAAACCTTTTCTAACAGGATGTGAGTGACAAAGCCTGAACAGGATATCACAGGTTCACCCTTCTCATTGGTTGAAAATGGCCTTCATGTTTGTACATCGCCATCTGTTGCTTTGGCATTGTACTACATGTATATTACATCAGTGTTAAACCACTGCGAGCGGCCTGGAGTGGATTGGAGCGGAGGAGAACTCTCGATCCGGACGTCGCGCCGGCCCATTTTAAAACCCACTCCTCGCTCACGTCAAAACCGCCCGCTCCGCTCCCCGCGCCGCTCACGCGCCGCGCCACTCACGTGCACTGCTTGACACCAGGGTAGCATCAGGTCTTGGCTTCAGGCACGGCAACACAGAGAACCGTGAGCCCACAACAAGCACAGAGGGAGGTACAGTGAGGGTTTCACTGAACTTGGAGGGCACATTCAAGAGCCTGCAGCGTCGCCTGGACAAGTGTTCTATCATTTACCATGATGAGGAGGCAGGGTTACCAGCCGTGAACTGGGATCATTTCTTATGAGGACACACAGTGTGATAAATACAAGGCATTCATTGTGACATTAAAAGGCATACTTAAACGAAAATGTCTGTGAATAGGAAGCTGATAAATCAAGTACACAAATTCCTCACTTGATTAAAAATAAACTGTAAACACTAGTTCTCTGAGTCTAAATCTATTAAAGTATTCAATATAAAATGAAAAGTAAAAGCACACTTGCTTTCAGCAAGGATGAATCAACACAATTAAGTCAGCTATGGTACCATTTAATTGTGTGTAAGGAAGTTGGGATGAGAAAAAATACGGGCATGTCAAATGTCAAAGGTAATACTATTGTAAATCATCCAAAAGCACTAGAGCTTCATGCACTAATTGTGGTTGTGCAAACTAAAATATGTTCTGTTCACTCCATTTAATTCAATAAATAACACAACAGGCTTTGGTTTTACTAGTTTGAAATGCTAACGTAATTAATGCATATGAAAGAAAACTATATCACTTTTATTGGAAAATAAAATAAGGTGATGAAATCGAAATATGTAGAAATTAAAATCTATCCCAAACAGATTATAAATACATGCAACATTACACCAACTGTGAAAATGCTAGACTCGCAGTAATATATATTTAATGACTCTGAGCATTGCCAAGAAATGCACTCCAAGTTATGGTTGCAATTCTGTGAGCACGCTGGGCTTATTAATAGAGTTGTATATGTCAATGTGATTATGATACCGTAGTATATGTTATAATATATTAGGATATATTATATCTTAATATGTGAAACAATTATTCAACTTTTATTATGACAACACACTTGTTATCTTGTTGATAATATTTAGCAATTTTAGTAATTATTAATGCAATATTAAATTGGCTGCATTTCAAGTATGAGAAAATTATGTCAGCATTTGAGAGTTCTGTTGGATCTAATCATGATGATAAGTCAAAGTATCTTCACATACAGTGAATGAAATACACTGGCAGATATAGAAATACCTAGTACAAAGGAACATGATACAGCACCACAAAAGTGGGTGATGATGAAAAAAACTAATATAGAACAAAAATACATTTGAGGAGATGCCCATATTTCGTTTTTGCATGACTTGCAGAGTGAGCTCTATATAAGACAGTTGAGATAGAGATGGAGGTAGAGGAGTGGAGATCTGTTCCAGCTGGTGGTAAGTGACACTGATGCTTCAGCTGCCATTCACAGTGAAGGTATTGCATGGGGAGATGCTTCAGTGCTATACATGTTGACTAATCATATCACAATATTTGTCTTATAGTTTTGACTGTATAATGTTATTGTACAGTATATTGTTTTCCAGTACAAATTACTATGTTACATGACATATTTACATATTTATCTTTTAATGCAATTATCATAGTGCTATATCATAAAACATTTCTATATTGTTTTTCTTTAAATACTGTGAAATGATTTTTATTTTTTTTGCATAAACTAAACCATACAATATGTATATTTTGTATATGTCTACAGTATATTATGTATATATCATGGATGGCTGTATGGTAAATATTAGGGATGTCCGATATTATCGGCCGACCGATATTATCGGCCGATATCGGCAGTAAAATGTGATATCGGAAAATATCGGTATCGGTTTAAAAACAAAAAAAAACAATAACAATATTTGTTATATATATATCTAGTGAAATTATTAGTTACCTGAAATTATTCAGTTTTTTGGACGGGGAAACCCTGCATATATCGGTATCGGTTGATATCGGTTGATATCGGTATCGGAAATTAAGAGTTGGACAATATCGGAATATCGGTATCGGTAAAAAAGCCAATATCGAGCATCCCTAGTAAATATCCATACCTTTGACGGTATACCTTCATATTTCAAATAATATATTAATAATAATTAATATTCAAATAATGTAACATATACGATTCTTCTCTCATGCAGGGTTGTAGATTGTGAAAGTTCTTCTGTGATCGGGTAGTTGAACAAGGTAAGATAAGAACATCCTACAACCGGCCACTATTCTCCAATAGTCTTCTGCCATGTTTACACCAGTGGTGGTTCAGGGTGAATTTAGTTTTGTTTCCACATTCATAATGTGGTCCTAGTGTAGGTTGTATAATTTGTTCAATAATATACTACAATATAAAACAAGACTAACATTTATTTTTGTTATAGGGGAGATTTGGCTGATTTACCAATACACTGCATGCAATATAGTTATCTCTTGCCAAAAACTGGGCGTCATGAGATCACATCCATTGTACTGCTGAATTGAGTTTTGGTTTGATCGGTTCAAACTAAAATGAACAAGGACAAAGTTTATGAAGTTAAAATGTATACTTGTCTTCATGAGTGAGTGAGTGAGTCTATGAGGTGTTTCGCATCTAAAAATATATACACATAAGATAAAAGATAACATTGTTTATTTTTGTCTGTCAATTATGGAAGGAACTACCAGCACGCATGGAAAATGTCCTTGTAATAATTGTATTGCATGGGCAGCATGAGATTGAGTGCTGGTAGTTCTTTCTATTATTGTATTATTCAAGACTGTGCACCCGGTAAGAGACTGTTTAAAATAGTTTGAGTTGTGCTCGCACCCACCTTAATCTACAAATAACTTTTGTCTGTCAACATGAAGCCGCTACCATGAGTACGGACGCAGAGATGGCCGCTTATGGCAAGGCCTCCATTTACCTTCGTAAGCCAGAGGCTGAGAGGCTTGCGGCTCAGACCTCACCCTTTGATGCTAAGTCTGCTGCTTACGTGGCTGATAAGGAGGAGCTGTACCTCAAATGTACCATCCTAAGTAAAGACGGTGCCAAAGTCACTGTAAAAGTGCATGACACTCAGGAGGTAAAGTAGGCTGTAGTGTTTCATACAGAATTCAACGCAATACAACTTGCAGATGAGTCTGTAAACTGAAATTGTGTTTCTGTATTTCAGGAGAGAATCGCTAAGGAGGACGATGTTCACCCTATGAACCCTCCCAAGTATGACAAAATTGAGGACATGGCCATGATGACCCATCTCAATGAAGCCTCTGTGTTGTATAACCTCAAAGAGCGTTATGCCGCATGGATGATCTATGTAAGATATTCAAAAATATGAGTAAAAGGTGCAATATTAAATAATTACCTATAATAATGATAGCCTACTGTAACTTTTCCTGAATCTCTATTCCCCTTCAGACCTACTCTGGGCTGTTCTGTGCCACTGTGAACCCCTACAAGTGGCTCCCAGTGTACGACCAGGAGGTTGTAAATGCCTACAGAGGCAAGAAGCGTATGGAGGCCCCACCCCACATATTCTCTGTCTCTGACAACGCCTTTCAGTTCATGCTTACTGGTATGTCCTGGTCATGAAAATCCTATGAATTATTATTTTTGGTTTGGTTAAACAGATAATAAATATGTATTTGCTTTACCTTTCACAGATAGGGAGAACCAGTCTGTTCTTATCACGTAGGTTTCTCATATATTGTTCATCAAAAATATCAATATAATCAAAATGATTGAAATTAGTTTGTGAGTTTCTCTTTATTCAATTATCTATACACAGTGGAGAATCTGGTGCCGGAAAGACTGTGAACACCAAGCGTGTCATCCAGTACTTTGCCACAATTGCAGTGGGAGGTGGTGCTGGTGGAGAGAAGAAGAAAGAATCAAAGATCCAGGTAAAATACTGAGAGAATATACTGAAAATGGAAACCACAGACATTTGAACAAAGAGTGGACATTTACTGATATGATTGTTAAAATGTGAAAATGTAATTATAGGGGTCACTGGAGGATCAGATCATTGCAGCCAATCCCTTGCTGGAGAGTTATGGTAACGCAAAGACCGTGAGGAATGACAACTCCTCTCGCTTTGTAAGTTGAATATTTTCTTTTCTATAAAATATCACTTGGGCATTACTTGGTTATACAATAATAACACTGTTGTGTTCTTCTGAAAAGGGTAAATTCATCAGAATCCACTTCCTCCCAACTGGCAAACTGTCCAGTGCTGATATTGAAACATGTAAGTATAACATTCACAAAATTAAACAAGTGACATTATTAGTAGGCTAGATATTTATTATGACCAAACCTCATAGATCTGCTGGAGAAGTCCAGAGTGAGCTTCCAGCTTCCAGATGAGAGAGGCTACCACATCTTCTACCAGATGATGACCAACCACAAGCCTGAGCTGATTGGTGAGCTGAATAACTAATCTTAATTGTCAACAACAATGGTCCAAAATCATTTGACGGAAGCAGATCCAGTCTAACTTATTTGATTCTATGTGTTTCCACATCAGAAATGTGTCTCATCACCAGCAACCCCTATGACTTCCCCATGTGCAGTCAGGGTCATATCACTGTGGCCAGCATTGATGACAAAGTGGAGTTGGATGCCACTGATGTGAGTGATGTGTAGTAATCTACCTACAGATGTTCCAACTTATTATATTATTTTATATGTTTAAAATGTTAATTTAACAATAATTACATTACTATGCAGTTTTTCAAATTGCCATAAGATGGTAAATGATAGAGACCAGACGTGTTACTTAGAATTAACCTGACCCGTCAGATGGTTTGTTACACAGAAGAACCATCTGGGAAGTACGTAGTAGCATGCATTTTCAAGTGTGAAAGCAAGTCAATACAGTGCATTAAAGCAACAGCAATGATCGCTTATCCACTTATCCAAAACATTTTAATTAAAAAACCTAGTTGGCCTGAAGGAAGCACTATGAAGCTAAAATTGACAAGGCCTTCATTTCCACACCACAATTCTAATTGACAAGAAACGTTGCTGACATATCCAGCTTTCCTTGCTCTACAAGTGTGTCTTTAACCCCCTAGTCCACAATCAAGCTCTTGGTAACTTTTCTGCATGTGGTTGACATTCTTATATATTTTTACTTTTACTTATTTCAACTTCTTTTCATATAGGATGCTATTGATGTTCTTGGCTTCACTGGTGAAGAGAAGAATTATATCTGGAAGCTGACTGGTGCTGTGCTTCACCATGGCAACATGAAGTTCAAGCAGAAGCAGCGTGAGGAGCAGGCTGAGCCTGATGGCACAGAGGGTGAGTATTAAAAGTAGGGATGTCCCGATCACGTTTTTTGCTCCCGATCCGATCCCGATCATGTGATTTTGAGTATCTACCGATACCGATCTTTCCCGATCCGATCAACTTTTTATATATATATATATATATATATATATATATATATATATATATATATATATATATATATATATATATATATATATATATATATATATATATATATATATATATATATATATATATATATATATATATATATATATTTTTTTATCCCAATTTCTCACATTACATTCACCCTGAATGTTGACGTTATCCAAGTGAAAAGTTAACTTCATTCAAGCGAGGCATTGCAATCCTTGACATAAATCATTTGATGTATAATTAAATCAAAGGAAATGCGTTTGGGTCTGAGAGTGTGGCTGGTCTGCCGTTCTGCAGCTGGATACTATTGGTTTGTTTTGGCTAAATGCTTCTGCTCTGTGTGACAATAAATTAATTAATGATGATATGCAATTTAAAACCAAAACTAAGGCCTCAGTATGAGTTTAAGACGTGAACATGGTCATGTTTGTTGAATAAAAAATAAAAATCCAGATTTTTTATTATTATTTTTTGCCGATCCCGATCTTCAGAAAATCACGTGATCGGCCCCGATCCCAATGATGTGATCGGATCGGGACATCCCTAATTAAAAGATATAGGTCCACTATTTTTCAAACCAGCTCTTCACAATTTCAATCTGGCACAATCTCACTGATAGCTTTAGTGTTTAGAGTCAGAGACATACCCCTCCACTGCAGCTTATCAGCAGGCTGAGTATTAAAACATAGGTTCACTATTTTTCAAACCAATGTTGTTTCCCATAATTTATAATCATGCATCGCAAAATCTCACTGATATATTTAGTGTTGAGAAACATACCCCTCCACTGCAGCTTATCTGGACTTAACACAGTCAAATTGGGCTTTAGTTTTATAGTTTAGACCTTCAAAAACCATGATAAATCTAACATTTGAACTCACAGTATATGTTTACAGTATATGTTTGACTGAAACACAAACCATGCTTTCTATCAGGTTATATTGACTTAATATTGTAAATATGTTCCCTTGGCTACATCCACGCAAGAAGCAAACATTGTGCTCCTACATTTTTCTCCCCAAGAGGAAAAACTATAGTTTAATCAAAGGAAGGAAAAATGTACAAACTTTTTTGAATTAGCCATAACTCCAATGGAATACATACATACTCCAAGAGACAAGATACAAAATCACACTCTGTTAAGTCGAGGGAAAGTGTTCAGCCTGGTCATGATGAATAGGTTCCGATTGGGCATTTATTGGAGGATGCTGCTTACACCTCAAAAACATACATTCACAATCCATTGTGGTAATTCTTGTATCTTGTTTTAAAATAACAATATATGATCGTTTGAGCAAGTATCATGCAGAATTTCTGGAAGAAAACAGTTTCAGTGATAGAAATCCTGACTCTCAGACAGGCACATTATTTTGCCTTGGGCTCTGTTTTTGTTCAAGTATTATATTCCATCTTTGCTACAGTATGCTAGTGTGACTATGGCATCATGCTGTCTCTTTGCTATGCTGAACCCTATGCATCATGCTGTCTCTTTGCTATGCTGAACCCTAAGCATTATGCTGTCTCTTTGCTATGCTGAACCCTAGGCATTATGCTGTCTCTTTGCTATGCTAGCGAAAATCTATGCCATTATGCTGTCTTTTTGCTATGCAAGTGTACCCCTATGGCATTATTCTGTCTCTTGGCTATATGCTAGTGTAACTCTATGGCATTATTATGTCTCTTTACTATGCTAGCGAAACTCTATGGCATTATGCTGTCTCTTTTCTATGGTAGTGTAATTATGTCATTAATTTGTCTCTTTGCTATGCTAGTGTGACACTATGGCATGAATCGTGAATCCAATATTCCTGGATATTTCTCCTGAATGCGTTTTATACACATTTTCAGAGGCTGACAAAATCGCCTACCTTTTGGGCCTGAACTCTGCTGACATGCTGAAGGGTCTGTGCTACCCCAAAGTGAAGGTCGGAAACGAGTATGTCACCAAGGGACAGACTGTGCCTCAGGTGAGCAAGATACATTACATCCTTCCCTGTCTATGTATTTCACACACAGGTCACAGCAAATATGTTGCTTCACATGTTCCTGTATACACTAATTCCAAAGCAACATTTTGGAGAGTGTGTGCAAGTGGCAGACTGGCAGCATTGGAGTGCTAATGTATGTAGACACATGCATTTTAATTCAATCAAATCACTTTTTTCAGGTAAATAACTCTGTTATGGCCCTGGCCAAGTCCATCTATGAGAGGATGTTCTTGTGGATGGTCATCCGTATCAACCAGCAACTGGACACCAAGATGCCAAGATCGTCTTACATTGGTGTGCTGGACATTGCTGGTTTTGAGATATTTGATGTAAGTATGCATTTATAGCAATCTATGGACTACCTAATTTCATGGAAAGACATTTCCTCAAGTAATGTAGGAGATTAGGCTAATATATATTTTCCCCCACTGACAGTACAATAGCATGGAGCAGCTTTGCATCAACTTCACCAATGAGAAACTGCAACAGTTCTTCAACCACACCATGTTTGTCCTGGAGCAAGAGGAGTACAAGAAGGAGGGTATTATCTGGGAGTTCATTGACTTCGGCATGGACTTGGCTGCCTGCATTGAGCTCATTGAGAAGGTACACCATAACGTTGTGACTTATTCAAATATTCCTTAGAATGCCACAAGGTGTGTCTAAATGATCTGTATATCTCTTTTCCACTTTTATAAAGCCCATGGGCATCTTCTCCATCCTTGAAGAGGAGTGCATGTTCCCCAAGGCTTCTGACACTAGCTTCAAGAACAAGCTGTATGACCAACATATGGGCAAGAACATAGCATTTGAGAAACCAAAACCCGGCAAGGGCAAGGCTGAGGCCCACTTCTCCATGGTCCACTATGCTGGAACTGTGGATTACAACGTCACTGGATGGCTGGACAAGAACAAGGATCCACTGAACGATTCGGTGATGCAGCTTTACCAGAAGTCTTCCGTTAAACTGCTGCCTGTACTGTATCCTGCTGTAGTTGAAGGTACGTCATTATGAGAAATGTACTTTTAAGTGTGATTATTAAAATTTTAAGAGACAATTATCTCAACTTCTAAGTATCCTCTGTGTCATACAACATGCATTTCCAATACTATCAATTAAATTACATTGTCCAACAACCAGCATAATTCGATTTAGATAATAATGTTGAATCTATAAACTGATGATGTATTATCAAATTAATAGAGACTGGTGGCGCAAAGAAGGGAGGCAAGAAGAAGGGTGGCTCCATGCAGACTGTGTCCTCCCAGTTCAGGGTAAGATGTAACAACAACACTATGTGACTTTTTGGAATTAAATACAAATAATTGCTTTTCATGAATA